>NC_086176.1:107548461-108827425 GCF_023053635.1 Elgaria multicarinata webbii
CCCATTTAGATAGTTCTGAATGGGACAGCCAATACTTCCTAGACAGTGTTGTGCATCATGCCGTTGTCCTGTCTGGCCTTACATGTTGGAGTGGGGGGAGGGGGGGAGAGAATGTCTCCTATTCTACTGAAGGTGCAGGTCTACATCTGCCCCACTCAAGCAATGCGACAGCGTCATGAACTTCCAGACCAGTTCCTAGGTCCTCCCAAAGCACAAGTATCTTGAATTCTGGCACCTGTATCCAGAGGAACTACAAGCCCCCCAACTCTTTATAGAATCATAGAATAGCAGAGTTGGAAGGGGCCTACAAGGCCATCAAGTCCAACCCCCTGCTCAATGCAGGAATCCACCCTAAAGCATCCCTGACAGATGGTTGTCCAGCTGCCTCTTGAAAGCCTCTAGTGTGGGAACCCCTCTAGCAGAGGGGTTGGGAACCTCTTTCAGCCCTGAGTGCCAAATTCAATTTTGGAGAAGCCGTCAGGGGCCACATTCCAATGCTGGGTGGCACAAAAGGGGACAAGCCCAAGATACAAAAAAGAAATAATTACCAGCATATTTAAGTTTAAAAGCTCTCGCTGCCAGAGCCTAAGCTTTAGGACAAGCATTTCAACTTTTTAAAATGGAGAAAGAACACACACAAAAGACAGGACATTTGAGGTTGGGGATGGGGCGAAGGAGGTAAGGGAGGCTGGTCATCTGGGGAGCCCCAGAGTGGGAAAACCAGGAGGGGGGATTTGACCTCCAGGCCTGAACATGTCACCAGTTTAAGTCTAACATGTAGCTATGCAGAACTTTGGATGTCTTCCTAGCAGGTATCTTTGAGGCACAGGGATGCTTTGAGTGTATTTTCTGTTGGAAGTGGAACTGGTGTTGGAAATGACAATGTCACCCAACCTGGGGTTTATTTTTTTCCAAGTTGTGTCTGCTGCTGTTCCAGAAAGGCTCGTGTGATGGACAGAATCCTTGAGACAGTGGATGGGGAAATTTCACCAGTGACTTACCTGTGCTGTAAATAAAAGCCCCTCTGCGTGTGGCGCAGAGCGGTAAAGCAGCAGCTTCTGCAGCCGAAACTCTCCCCACGGCCTGAGTTCAATCCCAGCGGAAGCTGGTTCTCAGGCAGCCGGCTCGGGTCGACTCAGCCTTCCATCCTCCCGAGGTCAGTAAAATGAGTACCCAGTTAGCTGGGGGAAAGGCAATAATGGCCGGGGAAGGCAACGGCAAACCACCCCGCTATAAGGCCTGCCAAGAAAACGTCAGTGAAAGCTGGAGAAGGGTTTTGCTTCTGTGGCTTATTAAAGTGGTTGGCTCTGCCAAGTGCCAAGTGCAACCAGTGGTTGCCAAGCTATAAAAGATGTCGGTCTCTTATCATGAGGGATGGATATTGGGGAGATGTCAAGTTTGCACAGATGGGAAGACCCCAGAAAGGCCTGTCAATTTCCTGTCTTCTAATTGTACATGGTGCTGTCTTAAGGTTAAAAAAGGCCACCACTATCTTCCCGTAGGCTAGAGCTGATTTTTTAAAAGAATACGTAACAAAACTATATTGTATTGCGTTAGTGTCCGTGATGACTTTGCCATTGCTTGGCAGAGCTGGTGTGGTGTCACAGAACGTCCAGTTGTTCGGGGAACAAAACAGTTGGCAGTCCAGCTTCTGTAAGGGAAGGGAACATTGCCAATTTGGCTGGGATCAACACCTCTCACAAAGGCAAGCTGGAGTCTGAGAAGAGGCCTCAAGGGCTAAAGATGCAAAGTGACATGAACCTCAAGGCAAGGAGGCTGAAGGAAGGTTGAAAACTAGGCAAGCGCTGAGAAAAATAATTTGGAGCAAAGATAGGTGGAAAATGCAGCAGAAAAGTACAGAGGTGGCAGGAAATTGAGACACAAAGAGAGGGAGCTCTGAAGGAACGCCCACAGCCCTTATGACAAGAAAGGGAGGAGTTCTTGGGAGATCGCTCAAGAGCCACCATGATGGAAGGCAGTGGGCTGAAAAGCAAGAGACCCGAGATGGAGTGAGAAGGAGGAAGCCATGGTGAACAGAAGAATGGAGTAACATACTATTGGGAAGAGGATAGGCAAAGAAGGTTGGAAGATTGATAATTCTGAAGCAGGAAGACGAGGGGGTTTGGAGTTTGGACCTCTCAGAATTCTGCTGGTTGGGACTTTATTTTCAGTGCCATATTGTCACCTAGCAACCCTAAGATGGCAATGGGGGAGAAAAAAGCAGTGATGTGAAACAGAATCCCTCTTTTTTTAGTAAATGCATTCAAACAAGCAACACACCCCTCTCACATAGCAGCCTCAAATGGTACAGTCCTAGAAAAGCTTTACCACTTGACCCAACTGAATGCATCAAACGCAAGGTCACCATACTTCAGGCACCATTTATTTTGAATGGACATGCTAAACTTTCGCTGTTTCGGGCGTTTCTGCTGTGTATCTTTCATTGCACTTGTTGCAACTTCATTCTAGCTGTTTTCATAGCACAGACAGTCCCCCTGCTGGCCAACAACTGCAGGAGCTACCGAGGGAATGAGCTGGTTGGGGGAAATGCCCTCATGTCCTGTCGGAAAGGTCAAGCTAGATTATGGGCAAATAAAGGCGTCTTTCTTCATTAACAAAGGATGAAGCGGACACATTTTATTAGACACTTTCTCTCAAAAGTAGAGCGGTGAGGACACCTACTGGCTACTTACGTTAAGTCGCAAGTCTTGCAAATAGCAAATTACCATAGACGGCTAAAACTTACCCTGTTGGGTTGAACTAGCTTCTGCTCTGATACAAGGCAGATATCAAAAGCCAACCTCCCCGCGGTTGTTTCTTAAGCCACCTTGAGAATCATTTAATTGAAAGGGAGACTATAAATCTTCAAAATAATTGTTTTAAACTATTCTTAATTGGATAGGAACATTTTGTTTACCATCCAGCCTGCATGGGAACTGTAGGAATCCCTTGGGGACAAACCAATTTTCACCACAGTCCTCATTCAAAAAACACTGGCCGGGATCATCCAAGAGTCTTGTGACACCTGGCCAATAGATTTGTTGCTGCATAAGCTGTCAAAAGCATCAGCCACAATAAATGTGTTAAGACTTGAGAGGTGCCACATGGCTGCTTGCACTTTTATGTTGCAACAGGCTAGCACAGCTACGGATCTAGAATTTGCAGGCTCACGCAAATCCTCATCTATCGATTTTCCCACTGAGAACAGTTTAAATTTTTGCTCCATTCCCCCCTTTCACCATTGTTCAGAATATAATTTCCCCCTTCCCAAGATAGTCTAACTAAAAAGGTGCATTCCAAATAATATGCATATAATATTGAAAATCTTTTATTTTTTTCTATATTAGTCCCATTTAAAGGGGCAACGCAAAGCATGGCCCCTTTTACATTCTCAGCTTTGCGTTGTCCCTTTATATGGGAAGCTTGAAACTTCTAGGATTGCGAGGGAGGGATGGAAAAGAGAGCAAAGGGCTGGCTTTTGCAGACAACGTGACACTTTTCTGAGACGTTTTTAATAACGTGTAGGAAGACATAATCTACAGGACATCATACTTTGCTGAATAGTGGTCCCAATTCCACCCCAGGGACCCTAGAATCCCCCCCGGGGGGATTCCCCCCTTGTTGAGAACCCATGTGATTAGTACAAGCAACTGGGAATCTGAAAGGAATAACATCTTGGCCCTTGTTATGCAAAAAAAAGTTATCACTATAGATCAACATCTATGGCAGGTGTGTGTGTGTGTGTGTGTGATTACCAAATAAGCAGAAGTGGGAATATCCCTCCATCCCACCCACCCACCCACCCCAATCTGCATCTAACTTGCCTGTTAGTCTGCCACAAATAAGGCACTTCATTTTGAAGCAATGACTATATTCTCCTGAGGGCAATTTTGCTTGATAACTAATAACATCCCAGCAGGCAATCAGACCACCTGCTTCTTTATTTTGCAATGAAAATAGCATCAACTCTGGAGGTTTCTGAAGACCAAAAGGGAATGGAGAAAATGTCTTCTCAATCCTCATACAGCAGAGCAGAAATGACCTATTTTTCAGACAAGAGTTTCACAAGTGGGAAGGTGCAGTTATGAGAGTATCACATTTCTACAACTGGACTAGGCAAGAATAAAGTCTAGTCTTGGGAAGCAGAATTCAGCTTGATGAGAATCTCAGCTTTCACTTTTTAACAATAATAATAAAAAAAATCTTGAACAAAAGGCTGGCCAAAACCACCAGGATTTGGGGGGAGGGGGGAGTGAGGAGTCCTAACCAGGATTTTCAGCATGGCCAGAGTAATGACTAGAAGCAAAATTGATCAAAACAGAGGAGTGCGCAAATTGGCTTCATTTCCATCATTTGTACAGGTTGAAACATTCCAATTTTCTTGACACAATTCTGGTTTGTTTGTTTTTTACAATATTATATACATGGCTCCCAAGTAGGGGGAAGCTTTTGTTTAAGACAGATTTTCCCAAGCGGATGCCTTCCAGATGTGTTGGGCTACAGTGAACCTTCCAGTTGTGTTGGACCACAACTCCCGTCATCCCCAGCCAGGTGGCCATTGGCATAAATACTTAAGGCATAAAGAAGCTGGAGTTATGTGGGAGTTACCCTGGGATCAGTGACAGTTCAAGTGTAGCACAAGACATCTGCTGAGGACACAATTGGTAGAGGAGCAAAACCTGGCACACATCCACACCTTCCACATGGCCTCCTGTGGTTTCTTGGAAGAAAGCCGAGGTGACTGGCATGTTGCACCTCTTGAGTTGGCCTCACCTAGAAAAACCTGTTCCAACTGCTTTGACATGCTCCTTCTACTATTAACTGAGTTCTTAAAAGGCCCTAGTGTGGATCTGGCTCCTATAGCCATCTATTCCCATGCCCAAAATGTGGTATTCAGGACTATGAATAGGTTATTAAGGGGCTACACTTGGGGCTGGATTAACGATTCTGCTAAATCTGTATTTCAGTTCAACGTTCAGATAAAGGCAAAAATTCTCATCCAGGAATTGCAAAGTGTTAAAAATACTCCCATGACAATAGATAGCCAGACTTTGTGCTAAAGGGTATGTGTGTGTCTACACTAGGAGTAATGAATGCAGGGTCCATAACATTCATTAATTTCTGTTAGGGTTGTCACCCAATTAAACAAATCTTTCATTCATGATTTGTATGAGTTTTAGTTGATTATTCAATTATATCTGCATACATTTGAGAAAATACATACTTTGCTTTTCAGTGATCAATGTATGTCACAGCAGGCACCCTCTCAAGAGGTATTCCCTACTGTGGGGGGGGGGGGGAGAGAGAAATCCCTCTACTAAAGATGGAGACTGCTTTCCGCAATTTTTATGAGTACTTTTATTTTTTTTAAAAAAAAACAAAAAACGTGTTGCTTGATTAGGAAGGGGCAGCTTTTGAGTTGATAAAAACGGTTTTGAATCATTTAAGTATCACAAAACTAGAGGACCAAAGGGAAAAGAAGTCAACTGGAGTGGGAAGAAGGGGAAGTAATACAGGCAGGAGGCTCAGGTACCAGATATACAGGGTTGTTGATGAAGTTGCAGTGCACCTCCATCACCCACTGACCTGTATACCTGCTGGCAGCCAGTATCCAGTAGGGCTGTGCACGGACCCCCCTGAACTGCTCTGGACCCCAATCCGCAACTTCCGGATCGGTTCCGCTCCACCCTGCCCTGATCCGCCTATGCTCCGATCTGATCCGCTGCGGGGCACCGGATCCGAATCGGAGCTCCACGGCGGCGGCACCACGTAAGGCCCCCTTCCGCCCTCACCACTTACCTGCCTCCATCACGGTCTGGTGGAGGCTTCAACTGAGGCCGAGGCCTCAACAGGAAGACCAGGCCGCAGCTGCGGCCTGGTCTTCCTGTTTGAGGCCAAGGCCTCAGTTGAAGTCGCCGCCAGACTGCGATGGAGGCAGGTAAGCCCCCCTCCCCTGGCTCTGCCGCCATCGCCACATGGACTGCAGCGGTGCCAGGTAAGTCCCCCTCCCGCCACACTTACCTTTTCTTCGGAGCTCCGGATCGAGGCGAAGGATCCGCTTTGTCTTGATCCGCTTTGTTTCAATCCGCAGCTCCCCCGACCTGATACGTCTCCGCCTTTGTCAGAGGTGAATCAGGCTGTTTCGCTATCGGTTCTAAGAACCAAAGCGGAGCACAGCCCTAGTATCCAGCTCAGCCCCTACATTTTCTTATATTATTGCACTTACGCAGAGAAAAGAAAGACAGCAGACAACACTGAATTCGAAACCTAAATAGAACATGCAAGGAAACCCCTTCTAGTTCTTATTGCAGAGCTTTTAGGGACAAACTGACTCACAATTCCCGACAAATCATTCAACGTGTAGAAAAATACTTAATAAAACTGAAGTGGATAAATTTCTATCAGAGTTTTTGAGAATTTTTTTCAATAGTTTTATTAACTAGAGAAAGCATAATATTGCATCTGTCATACAGCCAATACATTTGCAACTTCTACTTGAAATTCTCTATACAAAGTCAATGCAAATAGATATATCGTTGATGGGATAAAGAGCTTAAAATAACCAAGAGGTATAAAAACAAGTTTGCCATCTTGCCCTGAGTAGAAATTTTGGAAGATACAAAAATCTGGATTCTGAGTGATGCAACGGTAAACATGATTATGAGGTTTAAGACGGCACACCAAGTTCAGTAAAACACCATTTCATGCTATCTCAACTGGCCAAGTTACTGTAGTTAAAATCATTTGGGAAAACTGATGAAGATATGTTCCTGTCATTAGGCATTTGCTATATAATTTAGCTGGCAGTTCTCCTTGTTGAATATTTCATCTTGCATTTAGATTTAGCGCCAGGTTTGAAGCCCAGCTACGTTTAGCGTATTTTAAAATAACGTGCATACCTAAGTATCTTGCATAAAAATGCCTCCGTCCGAGACATGCCCTGGTGCTGTAGCAGAGCAGAGCACTCAAATCCTCCCTTTAGAATAATCAACATGATTTTGCTCATTTGGGGTGGATTCAACTAAGGACAGGGTGAATAAACTGTGTAAGCGGAACCCCACCTCCAGGCTCTCTGAAACGCATAGGATTATTCAAGGTGACAGAATCCATGCCTCAATGAAAAATTGGGGGGCTCAATCGATCCAAGTGAGGTTTCCAAGGAGCAGACACAGCCGTGATCACGCCAAGACCACAATCAAGTTTGCTTGCTGGTGTCAGCTTCCCGCAACTACAAAAACAAGCCTGAAGGTGTGGACTTATTCAGAACTGCTGCAAGTCCACATTCTTTCTGCTGAGAGCAAGGTGGCAAAGACATTTTCTCTTTAAAACCTGGTTAAGAGATTAAGCAGAATGGAAGTAAAATATATCTTCCAGTAATAAACAAAACGGTATTTTACAACCCACCATCCTCACTCTTTAACAGCTAACAGCAGCAAGGCCTCAGTCTAGCGGCTGGGGATCTGCGATAGGCATGGTATGAAGTACTTCGTCTAGGAGCTGGAGGGCGCGATGCAGATGAATTTCAATCCAACATGGTGTCTCTTTAATGCTCTGTCTTGGGTAATCTGGTCCCCAACCTTTGACAAAACTCATTCTAAGGATGCACAAGCGCCGAAGGTCATCCACACCAATTCCAGCAGCAGCTGACAAACCTAAAACAGAAGAGAACTACATTAAACGCTCTCCATAGTTTTACAACTCAGAAACTCATTGGCTGACAACAAACCAGCTTTGAATGGTTTCTGTACGTTATCCTCCATCAACAATGCTTTTCATTAATACTTCTAGGTTTCCCCAAATATTACTTTTAAAATCCCTTTGCCAGGGCCAGAAGTATGTATCCTGGTGCATATCTATATTCTTGGAATACTTATACCAGGAAAGAGGAGCCTTTGGCCCATGGGCCTAATAAGGCCCACAGGGTTCCTCAGGTGGCCTGTCCAAGTCCACCCCCAAACACAGAGGGGAAAGCTCTTATCTCCAATTAACAGGTGATCGGAGATAAGAGCTTTTCCCTGCAGGGCCGAGGGAGGAATCTACTGAGTGATTCAGTCCTACTTCCTTCTGAGCCTTTTCCTGAAAAGGCTTGCCCTGCTTACTTGGTGCTCATGCTTACTTCTAAGTAGAAATGTTATTTGAAAGTGCTGCTGAGTGATTCAGTCCTGCTTCCTTCTGAGTCTTGTTTTACAGAGGCTTCTCTTCTTGCTTGTAAGTAGACATGATGCTCATGTTTATTTCTGAGTAGATATGCAGAGGCTTGGTATTTGGGATGAAAGCGCTGCTGAGTGATTCTTTCCTGCTTAGTTCTGGGTAGATATGCAAAGACCTGTCCTGCAGAAGACATACTTCTACTAGACATGCTACCTACTATAAATTGGTAACTATGGAATTGGGGCTTGGATTTTTCAGCCCCACCCATCACTGTAAATATTATTTAATTGATTTATAGACAGCTTGATTAGGGCCTGGTGCACATTTAACGACAACTCATCTGTTTAAAAATCAATGGGTTGCCATGCACAAGTGAGGGCCAAGTGCCTCCCACACACCCATCACTTCTGCTTTTACTACACAACCTACAATTGGCAACTTCATAGGTTGTGTAGCATGACATCCAAACCTGGACCACTGGCCTGTTTAGGGGCTAAAACAACCCAGCGGTTAACTCATAGTTTGTTGTTGTGTTAACCACTGGCCTGTTTAGCCTCTAAACAACCACAGAAGCAGTCTGGGTGTTGATATCACACTTCACAACCTATAAAGGAGCTGATTGTGGGTTGCTGAATAAAAGTAAAAGAAGTAGGCATCTGCACTCTTACCACTTGCACATGATGACCCATTGTTTTTTAAGCGCGTGACGACCCATTGTTTTTTAAACTATGTGCAAACAGGCCCTATATCTAAAATACTTCTTGAAGCAAAATGTAGCCCCCAATAGATTCTCCAAAATGAAATCTTACCCTTGGGCCAAAACCAACCCCCCACCCTTGGCTTGTACCCTCGCTAGGGAAAAACGTGCAGTAAACATGTATTAGCAACTACTCCCATTATAATCCCAAAGACCCAGGTTTTGTCAGCTAAGCTCAATTTAACAGAGTCCTGCATTCCGGGAACATTTCAACATGGATTCCTAGCACACTATTCTTCAGAATTAAAGATTTTTCACATCAGATTTTGGTAAAAAGTCCTAATGATGTTTACCAACCCCTGACTCTTTCCTGCAGAAACTCTTTTTTTAAAACATCTTCCAGCTAGAAAATCTAATCCAGTTAAAAACAGCAGGAGATACAGCTGCTTCATTTGAACTGCAGCCTCTGGTTTCCTGCTTCAAAATATTAAAAACATTTATAGAGAACGCCTGCACCCTTTGAATTCCAACGGGAAAGGAATTCTGTAAATTCTTTCACACCCAGAACGCCTGCCAACTTCACCACAAGGGCATGTCATGTTGAAGACGGACAAAACAAATTCTCTGATGAAAAAGAGGGAAGAAGTACAATGGCTCCAGTTGGACAACGCTCAAAACCATGGTTAACTATGGCTTAGCAGCATGGCATCTGAACTGACAACCCAGTTTGTAACCAGCTAACAGAATTCAGAAGCAATAGTTTAACATGGGTTCCCCAACCATGGGTTATGCGATGCCCGTGCATCTATAAACCATGGTTTGCTCATATAATTTGGAAACTCGATGAGTTTTACCCTACCCTGTGCCTGCTTACCCTACCCTGTGCCTGTTGGCATTCTCTTCCCCTCCTTATTGTTTTACTATGATTTTATTAGATTGTAAGCATATGCGGCAGGGCCTTGCTATTTACTGTTTTACTCTGTACAGCACCATGTACATTGATGGTGCTATATAAATAAATAAATAAATAAATAAATAAATAAATAAATAAAAATAATAATAATAATCATCATCATCATCATCATCTAGGCTCTCAACTACTGTTAGTACAAACCGTGAGTTGAGCTGATATGATGTTTCCATAAATTTATTTTTTCCTTGCCAAAAGGATTAAAAATATTTATTTAAAAAGGGGAAGAAGAAACAGATTATATATTTTATGCACTACTTACTGATGGCTGGAGCGATTCCCCCTACAGATCCTGGCCCAGGGATGTTTCCTGCAACTGCAGCAGCCTGAGCAGCAGCTGCAGCCTGTGCTGTAGCAGCCTGCTGTTGCATTTGACGATGACACTGGCGTAAATCAAACACCTTAAAAAGAAGCAGCATTTATTGCATTTCTAGGAGGCTACAAAAGAACACCCACCAAAACTAGAACAAAAATATATGGAACTCCATCATCTAAGGCTTCTGCTATAGGCAAACAGAGCTCTGATAATGTGTGACTCCGCAACTTAGAGAAACTTTTGTTGACTCATAGTGCAATTCTATGCATATTTACTTGGAAGTAAGTCCCACTTTGTTCAATGGGGCTTACTTTCTAGTAAGTGCATTTAGGATTGCAGCCTAAGTTTATTTCTAGAACATAAAGCTATTTATCCCTTCCCTCTTAACTTTTCTGACGCCTTTAAAGATTCAGATGTCATTGGCAGTATGAACTGTGTCATTGGCAGTATGAAAATACAATAGGGCTGTGTGTATTCTGAGGGTGAATACAATGACTAGGAATGAAGCAAGAGCTATTTAAAAGTCTGCTGTTTGGTGGGCGATTACTGCATGGACTGGCTATTGTTTGTACGCTCCTGCTCTCAAAGCAAGTGCTACTATGGGCTCACCTGCATTTATGAATGGCTCTGTACATGCAGGGGGGCGGGGTAGAGGGACTACATTCTTATGCAAACTTACATGGGAATAAGCCCCACTGAATTTATGGGACTTAATTCTAAGTAATCATGCATAGGATTTTGTGTGTTTGAAGTAAAACATGCTGGTGATTACTGCTTGGTTAGAGGCTACAGCTGTAGGCCTCCCTAAACTGTTCCACTTAAATAGCTACCGTGTGGTTCCAGGATAAGTTTCCACCCTGCGCCCACCATTTTCCTGCATATGGTAATTGATGCAGTATTTGGCAAACTGAGAATTCCGATTTTTCATTCTTTGAAGCGTTTTTGGCATTCATGGCTATTTGAAAAGCTGTATCACAAACTGGGTAGGTACACTGCATACAACCTGTCTCAGGCTCAAGGCCATATAAAGCAGCAATCTCATCTGCCACCCTTACTAAAATGATACCAAGTTCTCAGTAAACCTGAATCATACAAGCAAAGCTATTTACAGCATTGTGCAGAGTAGTTATGTGCCAATTTATTTGCCATTATTTATCCTGAGTACAAAGTTTCCATGTTTTGGGTCACAAAGTAGACAGAGTACGGTCTTTAGGAGCAGAAGGGCATGTCCAGACTAATAATGGTGGCTTCTGTGAAAAGCCACATAGATAGCTTAGGGCCCAAATTAGATGAAAACATTTATGTGAGAGAGAATTCTTATGAAATGGCCAAGTACCAATATAAACAGGATATGGACGCTGGTCTGAGAACCCAGCCTCACAAAATCGGAGGCTGTTGGGGAGCGGGCAGCCTAGCGAGATAGCCTATGTCTACAGGACACCATTTCTTCTCTTTTTCTTTTAAATATATTTACACTTCTAATAAGAAGTGAGCCACAGTGGGTTCAATGGGACTTATCTCCGGGTAAGTAAGTTAAATGACTACAGCTTTTAGACACAATTCTATTTTTGTGTCAGAGCACTCAAACGTTTTCAAAGCTAGTCAGAAGGGCAGAAATGAGGATGGAGCAGCATTTGCCATTCTTCCTCCATATTTTTTTTTAAAAAAAATTGTCTCCCATTGCAAGCAGTGGGAGGGAAATCATTTAGAGCAGCTCCAGGCTGGTCTAAACGTTTCCCCATGTTGGAGGTATGGTTGGGGTTGCAATGGATCCTTCGAATCCAGAACTTCCTCTGTTCCACCATGTTTGATCCTCCCCAATGTCAGAGGTGAGGGGTGCAGGTCTTTCTGCAGAAGAAAAGAGGGGGGGCTCTGTCTTTGACCTTGGAGGGGGAATTTGGATCTATCCTATGGCCCCGGGATAGATAAACTCCGTGGGATTGCCCTGTTCAAGAGGTTTATCCATATACAACCGACCTTTCCTCAAGAGTTATTCTGCTCTAAGAGTGATAATTATTTTGGAGCCACTGCTTGAAGCAGTACCTTACAGAGAGAATGAACAGGTCTGATTTTTGCTCCTGCGTGCAGCCACAAACCCAAATGGAATCATCTCTCCTTCCCTCTCCGTTTTCATTGGAAATATGAAACACAATTAAATCATTTGTGCTAACAGCTGAAGACTTGCCAAGAAAGGCTTCTAGAAATATACATTTATATACATTTAATATTTGTGAACTGTTCATTTGCTAAATGATTCCCTCTCAGTTTTTTAGATGCATATTTGCTGTCACCTCGCATGCACATTCACACAAACCTTTATATATGCACTTGGATAAATTTTGTGAACTGCATCGCCTGGCGCACGTCCTGCTTCTCGATCTAGATAGTAACTCTGAACAAAGACTGCATGGTCACTGAGGCACCGAACCCAGACGTCACCTTCACCTTTACACTCCAGCTGCACACCTTTACCTATATGCAACCTAGGGGAGGGGATAAGAACACTCCAATTAATGCAATAAAAAGGGGGGAACCTAGTGATTGGTGAGTCAGCTCAATTAGGAATCAGCTCAGTATTTACGAGTTCTTAAGCTCACAGATGGAGAACTCACAGCCCTTGGTCACTCTCCGTGTGATCCTCCAAAGCCCTGGGCAACCCCACCCACTTTCTACTGCAGCTTTTTGAGCAGCTATCAGCTAGGTAGTGAGGAAGACTGCTGTTCCTATGCAGCAATTTTGATCAGGATCGCCCGGGGGGGGGGGCGATGCGGGGGGCTGGCAAAGAGATGCTTTAACTTTGGCCAGCTTCCAGCAATCCAGATACAGAGATCACTGTTTCCCCAACGCTAATAGTTTGAACTCCTTCCACCCTCAATGATCCCATTCCCTAATCTCAGCAGGCAGGAAGGTTTAAACCTCCCCATCCTGTGAGTGGAGATGTAGGTCGTTAGGGCCAAGAGAGTGAGAGACTGTGTGCAGGCCCTGACTCACCACGCTGCACCACATGTGGCTCTCCAAGCCTGAAAGGTTGCCCACCACTGTCTTAGACAAATAAGGGGGGAAGAATGCTTTTTCCTGCCCAGAGAGCCTCACCTATTGAGCAGCTTAAACATGTAATAAATTGATATTAATAAATAAATCCATTTCAGCTGCTGCTCAGGATGTCATCTTTCTTTTGTCCTGGTTCTGGACATATATCACAGTTCAGACACCAGTGCAAAAGCCTCCTGAAGATGATAAGGCAAGCTCATGAAAGCCTCTGAGCCTTGGGGACAAGGAAACTGCAAGTTGTGCACCTCTCTGACCAACTCCCCACCCCAAATAAGATGCAGCTTAGGCAATCTGTAAGCCCTTACAACGGTAGTAAAACATCTAATCTGAATTTAACACAAAGGTATGGGAGGAAAGCTCAGCAGGAAAACAAATCAGCAATTGTATTTAAAGGAGCATGTTTATGCCCGGTTCTCTGCTTGCCTCATGAGAACTCTGAAGTGATGTAACGAAGAATTATAGCTTTTGGTATCACCATAACGTTAAAAAGTCAACAAAATAATGGCAAGGGAGAGAGAAAGAAAGGTTCTTTCTAAGCTGCAGCTCATTTGGTTTGGGGACTGTCCTTGTGTTTGGTCAGACAAATGCACAGCTCACAGTTCCTTCCTTGCCACAGCTCAAGAGCTTTCCTGACTTACCCACACGCCCCTGGAGCCTTAAAAAACACCATTTGGAGGTACTTGCTCAGCTCTGTTTGAGCTGTGATTATTGGGAGAATAATAAGTCAGACTACAAACACAGAGAGAATTTTGGTCTGAATTTCCCCTCATCTAGCATGCTTTTCCATAAGCTGATTCGTACACATATGAGCAGAATCTTGTTTTCTGGTCCACGACAGCAAAGAACAATTGGGGGAGGTGATGCTCAGTATACCTGAGCATCAGAAGCTGGGTAAGTCTGTATTATGGGTAAGCATGAACTTTGACAATATCGCTACAAAAAGTACATGCATTTTTTCCACACACACACAAATTTGCAATGAGGGTGGATGGATTGTAAATACATTCAGAAACAATGGAAGTTGGTGCCATAGCATTCAAAATATCCTTCCTCTAAATTGTTTGTCATAAGCCACACAAAGGCAAGGAAAAGTCTATATATCACTGCAAATACATGAGGTCTACTGTTACCCATAGCTCAATTCAGGGCTCCAATAAGTAAGCAACACATGGAAAGATTTTGTTCTTGAGTGGACAAAATCTACCCATGTGTTACCCCAAACTCAAACCCAGGCCAGCTGTGACATCACGTTAAAGAGGATGGAAGCTGCCACAGAAATGTCTGTTTCGTTTTAATGGAGGGGTGAACGGGGAAGCAATTATCAATATAGCATTTAGCCCTTCTGTTAGAAGAGACGGAAGAGCAGCCACCATCACGTATGAAGTTGTCCATGTCATCTGAGGTGTAACCATTAGGAAAAAAGAGACTAGGAAATAATGAAATGGTACCCTTTACTGAAAGGTTGCCTGTGTGTGGTTCTGAGCAGACGTATCCTAGAGCCATATAGCCCATATTCCACTGTACATAGGAGCCCTGCTAACAGGCAGCTTCTGTGAATTCTACCAAGCATGTATCTATTTTAATTTAATAATGGATTCAGCATATGTTCACAGTGCTTGAAACAGCCTCATCCTCCAAAATGCTTTGTTGACAGTTTTGCATACATTACAAGGCAACAAATCAGCAGTAACAAGAAATAAAACCTCAAAGGTACACAAGAAATATATTTTATTTATGCCACTGTGTTTCAAGTAAATCTGTTCTTCTTCCTTCTGTATTGACTCAGAAGGCTGCCTTTTAAACTAGTGCCCCTGAAGAAGAGTCATCAAATTGAAGCAGAGTTGAACTTAATGAAACATATTTCTAGTGCATCTTTGTGGTTTCCTCCTGCACAGAAGTCAGGAGTAGAGAAGGTTGGATCAAGAACTTGTTATTACTAAGAGTTATTTTGTTGACATACTGTACTTATCACACATGCATAAGCAAGACATGAATTGCTTGAAGATTGGCAGCTGAATGTGAGAAGAACTGGTTTTGAAGTTAATGCTCTTCCACTTATTCCTATACTTCGCAAACCTTTCTTTTTGAAACACAGTTGGGTGTCTGGCCTAATCAAAATAAACACAATTGGACGCAAAAAAATCCCACCTACCAAAAAACTTCAGGCTTTTCATTAAATTGAGAGAATTATTTGGAATTATTTTAGTTCTGTCTAATTTGTATTCCTTTTTGTACTGCAGAGAAATAAGTTAGGTCACAAGGAAGGGTCCCTGTAGCCCTTTCTTTGCTTCTACTCCAAAACATGAAGTATATTGATTAACTGTAAAAACAAATACTTTTAATCAATGCTGTTCTGGTACTTCAAATCACTAGTGGTCAGTATCTGTGCAGCCCTTTCCTCAAGAGCATCACTTCATGCTGCGTGACCAGCAGCTATCAGCATTCAATTGCTTTGAAAGGTGCCCACTGAACTGACTGGGATAAAAGTCTGCTTAGGATAGATGATCCATAGGAGTAAGCTACACATCCCTTTAAGTTATCGCATGTTGGTTGCAGTTATCATAACAGAAATGGCTGTGTGAAATAGGCTCTGCTTTTGAACTTAACTGCCAGTGCATTCACAAATTGTCTGGGTAGGCTGCATCTTCTGGAGAACTTTCTCTCAAATGTACTTATCTGTTCTTTAAAATCTGGTGGAAAGGCTGTGCTCCAGGTCCTCCCCTTTTGCCAGGTAAGATCTACAAGTGCTTTCAGTTTGTTTCCAGCCACAATTCAAAGTGTTGGTTATGACCCATAAAGTCCTATTTGGCCATATTCTGAAAGGCCATATTCTCCCTTAAGAGCCTGCCCATACTATGAGATCTTCAGGGGAGGCCCTTCTCTCGGTCCCACCACCATCACAGGCACGCCTGGTGGGAACGTGGGAGAGGGCCTTCTCAGTGGCTGCCCCGGGGCTCTGGAACTCCCTCCCAGGGAAGCTAGACTGGCTCCCTCCCTGGTGTGTTTCCGGAGGCAGGCTAAAACTTTCTTGTTCTGGCTGGCCTTTAGGGAGTAGTCTGGGCCGCTGTTTATGTGTTGTTTATATATTGGATTTTTTTAAAAAAATACTTGTGTTTTAGATGTTTTTAATGTTTTATATTGTAGTATGTTTAAAAAATAATGATTTTTGTATATATCTGTTTTCATAGAATCATAGAATCATAGAATAGCAGAGTTGGAAGGGGCCTACAAGGCCATCGAGTCCAACCCCCTGCTCAATGCAGGAATCCACCCTAAAGCATTCCTGACAGAGGGTTGTCCAGCTGCCTCTTGAAGGACTCTAGTGTGGGAGAGCCCACAACCTCCCTAGGTAACTGATTCCACCGTTGCACTGCTCTAACAGTCAGGAAGTTTTTCCTGATGTCCAGCTGGAATCTGGCTTCCTTTAACTTGAGCCCATTATTCCGTGTCCTGCACTCTGGGAGGATCGAGAAGAGATCCTGGCCCTCCTCTGTGCTATCATGAAGAGTGCTATCATGTCTCCCCTCCATCTTCTCTTCTCCAGGCTAAACATGCCCAGTTCTTTCAGTCTCTCTTCATAGGGCTTTGTTTCTAGACCTCTGATCATCCTGGTTGCCCTCTTCTGAACACGCTCCAGCTCGTCTGCATCCTTCTTGAATTGTGGAGCCCAGAACTGGACGCAATACTCTAGATGAGGCCTAACCAGGGCCGAATAGAGAGGAACCAGTACCTCACGTGATTTGGAAGCTATACAGTTTTAACTGTACATGTTTTAATTTGTAAAGCTGCCTTGAGTCGCTGTAATGGGAAAAAGGTGGGATATAAATATGATGATGATGACGATGTGGTGGTGGTGCCACCAAAATTTTCAAACAGACTCTCCAGAAAGACCCATCACACTACATCAACTACCAAGCTTCTGATGGCAGGTGAAGATATTTTTGTTCTCTAAGGTTTTTAAAGTTCTGCATGTGTAGTACAGAAAGCATAGGTGGGCAACTGCCAGAGGTTTAGGGGGCATTTTACCACACCAGCCCCCACAGGCCCCCCATAGGCTGCACTAGGAGTAACAACAACAACAAAATGGGAATGGCTTGTTCACCACCAAAATTCAGCAGCAAACTGCTTGGTAGCTCTCAGTAGTGCTAAAAGGGTTCAATTTAGCTTGTTTGCAAATTAAATTTTTACCCTTTTAGTGCTCTGCTCCAGCTGCAGATTGCTAAACTGGACAAGCACTCTGTTTTGTTTCTGTTCTTTTCAGGGCACGGCAAAGGCCTACCTTGCCAACTTTGGTAGAGAGAATAGGTTTCACACCACAAGAGAAGCACGCTATGGTTTCTACCATTGGCAAGGGAACCTAGGACCACTAGGAGGCTGCACCCCCTGCTTCACAGGAAGAACATCAAGTCAAGGGAGAGACCAAACAGTCCCATCCGTCAGCAAGAGGAGGAGCAGTTGCTGGGAGCTCGCTTCCGCCTCCCTGCCAGAAAAAAAGATTTGGCTCCAGCTAACAGTTGCCCTGGGACTGAAGAAGTAAGGGGAAAGTATGCTCTGGCCCCAGTAATCTGCCGAAGGAACAAGAGCCACCAATTGCTATTCAAGCAAGAACACCACCAGCGAGGGAGTATTAGCCGGCATTTAAATGCCCGCTCACAGCTCCCTATCTTACACTAACCTCCCTCCCCTTCCCCTGAGTATCCTGTCTTTTTAGTTTGCAAGCCTGATGGATAGGGCCTGTCTGCCTTTTTATTATTGATATAAGCTACATTGAGAGACAATAATAGTAAAAAAAAAAATAGAATAAAAATGCGGTAAATAAATACTGTGGATTGTTCTGTACTATATTTTGTACACTCATTTGGGGCATTTTAATGGAGGGATGGTTATTTATAAACCAACACAAACACAAAAATCCAAACAAATTAACCTGAGATGTATATGTCTAAAGAGGAGCAGAATGTCCAGGAAAGGTAAATGTTATAAATAGACATTAAAACCTACTACATGAGCAACTCAAAACAACACAAGAATCAGGTGCTCATTTTTCCAGAACCCACAAAACATACCTTGCTCTCTCAATGGCTTCTGTTCTATGAACGTTGGAGAGCTGACCAAGGCAAAAGCGGTCACCACCTGAAGGGTCCACGTATCCGTCGACCGTAACAATTGGACAGCTCGAAGGGACTTTGAATGTTTCACCAACTTGCACATCCATCTCAAAATAGGCAATCGAGCACCAGTACTCTGGAGCTGAAGATGGAGGGTAGGGAGCGAGGGTGAAGAAAGAGAGAACTTAATGAAGAGCACAGCAAGAACAGGCACCAAAGGGCACAGGGAATCGCTTCCTAAATTGGAGTTGCTCAAGCTTCTGCGAGCCTCATTATGTGTTCTTCAAAATAGTGTATCATTCAACTTTGTCTTGAGGTTTTCAAAGCTTTAATCATTTCTTTCTCTCCCCCACCCCTTCTGCTCCAGCTGTCCCACCACCACCCCTTGCCACACTTAGCCTTAAACCAATGGAATCTGGGAGGATGCAGCACATGGCAAGGGGAGGATTAACCCTCGATTTTGGAGTTTTGTCCTGTTGTATTAATTACAGATTTGTGTAAGTTGCTTTGAGACTCCTTTTTTGACATGGGGAACGATGCATAAATTAAAGAAATATAATAACACTATAACAACAGTAATAATATGCACTTACCAGGATGATTTGATATAGGAGGTTGGAATGCAAGTTCATTATGAACTGGCCCTTTAAACAATAAAAAAATAAAGTTGTGTTGTTTATCCACTGCCCTCACAAGTGCTAGCATTCTCTAAAGTCAAATTACCACTAAGCATTTGGCTTTAATAGTCAAGCGACACAAGAGAAATTAGGAATTTGTGTTTGCCTCATGCACACGGCAGCCTTTACAAATAAACTCAAGATTCCATATGAAGAACGGCCAAATATTTAAAGCAGAACGAACTTGTGGAATAGTCCCCTAACCATTCCTCTAGGAGTTATTTCTACAGAGGATTTACAGCTTCCTAAACAGAAGAATAAGGTATGGGCAATCCTACTTGGTAAAAAACACTCGGATCTTATTTTCATGACCCTTCCTCAGAAGCTCAGAATGCCTTACCTGAAGTTAAAACATTTCGCACCCTGTGGAGTAAGTTGGGGTAACAGACAGTAACTTGCCCAAGACCAGTCAAGGAGCTTCATAGCTGAACAAGTATTTGAGACTCAATTTCCTTAGTCTAATCCAATGTTCTATCCATTACACCACACTCGCTCTCCTACAACCATAATATTACTGCACAAAATATATTATCTAAGTGGCAATAGAAAGATGCTTACAATAATGTCCAGGATGGGGCATAGGCGGGTGATGTTGAAGGTGTCCGTTCTGATGGTGTGGGATGGTAGGTGTGTAGGCTGCAGGTCGATTCCCAGTCCAAGTTGTTGTGCTATCTTTAAAAAAAAAAAAAAGGAGAAAGGTCTGACTAATTTGATTTAGATAGTATTTTTGCTACTTCAGTAAAGGAAGGGGGGGAAACAAGCACCCTAAACACTTACATAGGACGTAGAATGTTAAAACAACACAGGGTCCTGTGTCACTTTAAAGACTAACATATTTATTTTGGCATCCGCTTTCGTGGACACTGTCCACTTCATCAGTGTCCATGAAAGCTTATGCCAGAATCAACATGTTAGTCTTTAAGGTACCACAAGGCTCTTTGTTGTTTTTGCTGCAACAGACTAACATGGCTACCTCTATGGAAATAAACAAGGGTTGTTCACTTACTGTGGTGGTAAGTAGCTGGCTGAGCCGTAAAGCCGTTCTGCTGTGTCCCTGGCTGAGGCCCTGAAGCAATCTGTAAGAGTCCATCACTGTGGCTACCTGGCAACATACTGGTAGGTTGACCTGGCAAAATGTACAACATTTCATAGCTGCTTTAAAAAAAAATGAACGACCACTTTGTTTGAAGAATGAAGCATCACAACTCTGCAGCTTGTGTAGGGGGAGGACAGAGCTCTATTTTGTTAGACTACTATGATTTTGGCACAGTCACAAAAACCACAATTTAAAATATAGTAGCCAGTTTCATTAATAAAATGGCTGCTTAGTGCTAAGTAACTTAAAAATGGAATTGCCTTATATACCTGGAACATGTGAGACACAAACTGGTGCAAGATAGTGTAGACTGTGTTGCGACTGGGCCAAGAAACAGAGTTCTAGCCCACCTATTAGGTAGGATAGAAGGCTGAGGAACAAATCAGATCAGTGCAAAGGACCAGCAGAAGAGCTGTCTACTTTTCCCCTATGCTGCTTGTTTTGGCACCCTGAGTAACACAGTGGAACTTGTTTGCTCCCTGTTCTTTTGATTAGCTTGTGCCTAGACTACAGTCAGCAAAAACACTGCTTGGCAATTGTATTTGGAGATACATGGACATTTTTCTGACCTAGGGAGGTCTTTAATAACAGTCTTAAAAGCCTTAGAATTAACCTTCTCACCCTCTTGCTTGGTGGTAGAAACTTCTGGTGAACACCCTTGTCTAACTTGCAAGTAGGTAATCAGATGAGTACTGCAAACCATTACAGACCCACTAGCAAGCCACTAAAGTACTGCTCACTCTTCTAGGTTCTGTACTTACTTCAGAATACTGTACACACTTCAAAAGTTCTTTTTACCGTTAATCAGGTATTCTGTACCTGAATAAGGCAAACACATGACAGGAGGGAGCACGCTAGCCCTTCCCCTCTCCTTCATCATGTCTGTTGCCCTTTATTCGTGGAGGGAAACTGTCTGAGGAGGACAGCCTCCTCTACCTGTGAAGACTCTCCATAGGAGCCAGTGTTTTGACTTGCGTGGAAAGCCTTCGTGGATAGAGGAGGCTCTCCTCTTCAGACACCTGCCCTCCAGGAGTACAGGGCGAAGGATGCGACGAGGGAGAGGGGCAGGGCTCCCTGTTGTCATATGTTTGCTCTAGTCAGGTAAAAAACAACTGAACAGGGCTTCTGTAACCATAAGAACTAGAACTGACTTTAAAATCGGAAGCAAAAGTGTGCAATCCATACTAGATCCCATATCTGCATAAACAAAACTGAAGACTCACATAATATACACAGGCATGTGTGCATATTACTTTTCATCATCTTTCCTTTGCTTTTAAATTTGTATATTTAGATTTCTTTAGAGAAATCATTTGCACAATACTGGGAAACAAATGAAAACAACATTCATCACCTGCATTACTATTCAGCTTAAATGTTCTTTAAGAAGCACACATCGTATAATTTACTGCCGCTTTCTCCACTGATTAAGTTAACAGTAAAATTAATAATGAAATGGAGCAGAATATCAAACTAATGGTTGAATCAATCGAAGGTTTCTCACATTTCCTCCCTTCTTCATCATTGAACTACCTTACTACTCCATTTCTAGTCTTTCCACTTGATACATTCGTTCATTTTTTGCTGAGTAATTTTAAAAGAAGTTGAAAAAAGGGTTGTAATATTTCAAATGGTCAGAGTTATCTTACTTGTGGAAGCAACAGGAATGTTGGGAAAGTTGGTGGTGCTGGTGGTACTAGACTCTGAAGGAGCTAACATGGCTGGGGTGCTGTAAGATTCAGAAGATGCCCTGTTACTTGGTGGATGTTGGATAGTCTGAACAGAATGGCCTTCAGCGGTTGACAGTGATGGCTGCCCCTCAAATTCATGTACATATTCATCTTTCACCAACATACTTGAGGGTGCTGTGATAAAATAAAAGGCCTAAGTTAGAGGAGATTATTAAGATAACAAATATGCTGAAAACTTCCCTGTTTTCTTCTAACCCTCAGAAGGAAAATGAAAGATTGTTTACTTCATCTACAAACCACAGAAAAAGAAGCAATCTTATTAAATTACAAGGAGACAAATTTGGATAAATGAACTGGGCAAAGGCTTTTAATTGTAAGGGCAGATCTGTAATTAAATAAGCTGCTTCAGGGGGTCTTCAAAATAAGGTTGGATAGACACTCATCAGAGATGCTTTATTATAGGCTATTCAGCTTTAAGAAGAATAGATCATGTGATTCACAGATCCTTTCCAAATCAGATTCTACGATTTCACTATTTCCCTAACTATGCCTATTCAGTCCATTTTGCGGGACCTCCTGATCACATTAATCCTTCCCACACTGATGGTCCTAGAATTACATTTGAAGTCTCTGGTGCCCATTTGGAACCCTGGATGTTTCAACTGTTCTGGAGCATCAAGAGCATGTTAAGAAACTAACATTCAAAGATCACATAGGCATATATTTTTTAGAATATCTAGCAATGACACATGCACAATTATCCATGGATGCAGATTTGGATGAGCAAAATGATCCCGTGATAAAGAAGCAACCTATGGAATGTTAAGTATATGAAAAGAAATACTTGCTTAGTCATTAAAATTGTGTGTGTATGGCTATCTCAGGGTTAAACAGAGAAAGTCTATCTGTGGGCAATTACCTTGAGATAGAGGCTGTTCTGGGAACCTTGCCAAGATTCTAAGTTAGCCTCATCACAGCTGTATGTAATGTAGATAAGAATTGTGTAAGATGTGTATATAGTTTCTCACTTGTGTAAAATGGAACTGATCACTGCTCTCTGATCACTGCTCTCTGTGTATGCCTCAGTGTGCTGATCTGAACTGATCTGAATTGAACTGCACAGAAGCCTGAAGGAAATAAACCAGCTCTGCTGTGTAAGACCTGCGTGATGTGTGTTTGTTTCTGAGCACAAACAGAGTTCCAGAGAGAGAAAAGTTCTGGCACAATAACCCAACAAAGGTTATGGGCCCAGTCCAGTCCAGGAAGCCTACGCCAGCCTAACCCAGGCAGAAGAACCAGAACTTGGTGGGAAAGGTGCAGTATCAGAACCAGAACCAGGAGTCTGCTAAAACAGAAAACTGTTGATGAAGGAAGACATCAAGCTAAAGCCAGTGCTGCAAAGTGAGGAAAAATCTCAGTCGGCTGACTCTGAGGAGGACTCTGAGCAGAAGGACGGTGAGATACCAATTCCTAAAGCAGAGGAAATGGCAGGAGCTAATATGTCTGGTTTGCATCAATTGTTAGAAAAGCTGAATGACTCTAACTATGCATTATGGTCTTATAAAATGCAAATGTATCTGATTCAGGCTGAACTGTGGTATGTAGTCACAGAGGATCCACCAGATAGAGCAGATCCACAGAATGCTAAATGGTTTAAGGACGATGCAAAAGCAATGGCAGTTATTGCATTAGCTGTGGAAGACTCTCAAATTTCCTTCATTCAGTTTTTGAATACATCAAAAGAGTGCTGGAATGCGCTACAAGCTGTATATCAAAGAGAAACAGCGGGCAGTAAAATAATTCTAACCCGGAAGCTGTATGGAATGAAGCTGAAATCAGGGGAGTCTATGTCAAACCATTTGAAAAGCATGAGAGAAATCTTCAATCAACTCAGGGCACGAGGGATGGAGTTTACAACTATACACCAAGTCTATGTGATTTTGTCAAGTCTTGATTCATCGTACGACGCGGTTGTCACCATGATGGAAAGTCAAGAGGAGAAAAATTTAACCCTTGAGTATGTAGCTGGAAAACTACTGGAAACCTATGAAAGAAGACAAGCTTCAAAACAACAGAGCCTTAAACTTCCTGTGGCTGAATTTCAACAAAGCCATAAATCTTCTGACGTGGTGGCTGCATTAAAGGCAAGGAAATGCTTTAATTGTGGTTCCACAGAACACTTAAGGCGGGATTGCAACAAGAAGAAGAAAAAGCAGTCGACAGCAAAGTGGAGAGAAGAAAACAACATGAATGAAGCTGAATCAACAAAGAAGTGTCTTCTAGCAAGAGTCAAAGAAACAATGAATCCTTGGTTTTTGGACTCTGGGGCTTCAATAAGTATGGCAAAAGACAAACTTTCATTTGTAACCTTGGAAACTTCTACTTCAGAGCAAAAGTGTGTTACCCTTGCAAATGGAACAAAAATCCAGATTTGTGGTGTGGGTAATGTATATTTTGATTGTCTGGGAGTTGAACTACAAAGTGTTTTATATGTACCAGAATTAGAAACAAACCTTCTAAGTGTGTTTCAGTTAACAGAAATGGGGTATGAAGTTTGTTTTACTGAAGAAAATTGTACTATAAAACAGGGAAACAAGGTGTGTGTGCAGGGAATAATGAAAGATTCTTTGTATGTGATTAATACTTGTACAAAAAATGAAGTTGTAGCCAGCAAAGTCACAACAAAAACAATAGCCAATTGCAAACCACACCAAGAGTGTATCCATTTAACTCATAAAAGGTTTGGTCATGCTAACTATAAAATAATTTCTAAGATTCCAGAATTGTGTGAAGGGGTGAAAATCAAACCATGTTCTAACTATGTAGAATGTAATGTATGCAGTGAAACCAAGTGTCATAAGTCAAACATTCCAAAACATAGTGAGAGAACAACAAAAAGAATTTTTGAATTAATACATGCAGATCTTGCAGGTCCTTTTGAGACAAGTCAAGGAGGAAACAGATTTTTCTTGTCTATTGTTGATGATTACAGTAGATTTGGATTTGTGTATGTGTTAAAACAGAAGAGTGAAACTTTTGGAAAGTTTAAAGCCTTTGTTAAGTGGAGTAAAAATAGATTTAAAGAACCTATAGCTAATCTAAGAACGGACCGGGGAGGTGAATTTCTTAGCAACCAATTTAAAAAATTCCTCAGTGATGAGGGTATACAACATGACCTTACTGCTCCATATTCACCATTTCAAAATGGAGTTGCAGAAAGAAAAAACAGAATCTTGCAGAACATGTTAAGAGCTCTATTGAGAGAGTCAGGATTGTCTAATCTGTTCTGGGCAGAAGCTTTGTCCACCTCAAATTATTTGTTAAACAGGCTTTACCACTCTGTACATGAAAAAACTCCATATGAAATGTTTTACAAAAGAAAACCTAGAGTGTCACATATACGGGTTTTTGGAAGTAAATGTTTTGCTCATGTTCAGAAAGAAAACAGACCAGGAAAACTAGCTCAAAGAGGTTTGGAATGTAAACTGTTGGGATATGATACACAAACAAAAGGCTATCGTTTGTGGTCTCCATATCACAAAAGTGTAATTGTGAGCAGAGATGTAGTTTTTCATGAACAAATGCAGGAAACAAAACAGTATGTAAGTTTGCCTGTAGAACAGAAAGCTGTAGAAACAGAAGAAATTCCTGAACAATCTCAGCAAGAGAGGGAGGGGGAAGAAACTGTGGAGGAGGAAACTATGCCTGTAACTATGCCAAGACGATCAGAAAGGGAACACAAAGCTCCAATTCGTTATTCAGATGAATACCAAAGCAAACAGGTTTCTCATAGAGCTTTACTGATAGCCTATGAACCTACTTCATTTGAGGAAATTCAGGAAATGGAACCTACAGAAGCTCAGGGCTGGCATGAAGCAATGTCAGAGGAAATCAGAGCAATGGAAAAAAATGAAACGTGGGAGCTAGTACCTTTACCTGAAGGTCGTAAAGCCATTACCTGTAAATGGGTATTCAAAGTAAAACAAAATGAGAAAGGACAGGTGGAACGTTACAGAGCAAGATTGGTAGCAAGAGGATTTGCTCAAAAATATCTAATAGATTTTGAAGAAGTTTATGCACCTACAACAAAATACTCAAGTGTAAAACTTTTGTTAAAAATTGCAGCAGAAAAACAATTGAATGTATTTCATTTTGACATCAAAACAGCTTTCTTATATGGAGATTTAACAGAGGAAATTTACATGACTCAACCAAAAGGTTTTGTTAAAAATCCAGGGTTAGTTTGTAAATTGAAAAAATCCATATATGGTTTGAGGCAAGCAGCAAGGTGTTGGAATAAGAAACTGGACAATGTATTGATCAAAATAGGTTTTAAACAAAGCAAAGCTGATCATTGTTTGTACACAAAACAGGATGGTTCAAATGTAGTGTATCTGCTGATTTATGTAGATGATTTGTTACTGGTTTTTAATGAAGAAGAACAGAAAAACACATTTGTAAACCAGCTGCAAAGACATTTTGAGTTAAAAGACCTTGGTTCAGTGAAAAGTTATTTGGGAATGCAAATTTCAAAAGATTCTAACACAGGGTCATTTCTGATTGAACAAAGTGGCAAAATTAAAAAATTGCTGGAAGAACACAGCATGGAGAATTGTAAAATTGTTGCCACTCCTATGGTCACTGATTTTCAAAATCAGACAGACAGTACTGAAATGGAAGACATACAGAAATATCAGAGTGTGATTGGAAGTTTACTTTATCTAGCAAACCTAAGTAGACCAGATATTACATTTGCTGTAAATCTTTTAAGCAGAAAAATGACAAAACCTTCTGTAACTGATTGGACAGCTGTAAAACGTGTATTGAGATATCTAAAAGGTACAATTAATCACAAATTGGAAATATCTACACACAAAGATGGAAATTTCTGTGTTTATGCAGATGCTGACTGGGCTAACGCAATTGATAGAAAGTCTACCAGTGGAGCAGCATTCTTTTACAATCAATCCTTGATTAATTGGTATACAAGAAAACAAAATTGTGTAGCAACCTCTAGTGCAGAAGCAGAATATATCAGTTTATCTCTGGCTTGTAATGAGATTGAGTGGTATAAACAATTATTTGCTGATCTAAGGTTGGAAATTGAGACACCAGTAACCATATTTGAGGATAATCAGGCATGTATTAGTATGGCTACATCTGAAAAGTGTAAACCAAGAACTAAACATGTGGATGTTCGTTATTCTCATGTGAAAGATATAATTCAGAAGGGCTGGATTAAGCTTGAATATTGTCCATCTGAAATGATGTTGGCTGATTTATTCACAAAACCAGTATCAATGGTAAAACACAAAGAGATGCTTTTAAAGCTGGGTCTCAGATTGTAACACAATTTAAACAACATGCGCAAGAGGAGGACTGTTAAGTATATGAAAAGAAATACTTGCTTAGTCATTAAAATTGTGTGTGTATGGCTATCTCAGGGTTAAACAGAGAAAGTCTATCTGTGGGCAATTACCTTGAGATAGAGGCTGTTCTGGGAACCTTGCCAAGATTCTAAGTTAGCCTCATCACAGCTGTATGTAATGTAGATAAGAATTGTGTAAGATGTGTATATAGTTTCTCACTTGTGTAAAATGGAACTGATCACTGCTCTCTGATCACTGCTCTCTGTGTATGCCTCAGTGTGCTGATCTGAACTGATCTGAATTGAACTGCACAGAAGCCTGAAGGAAATAAACCAGCTCTGCTGTGTAAGACCTGCGTGATGTGTGTTTGTTTCTGAGCACAAACAGAGTTCCAGAGAGAGAAAAGTTCTGGCACAATAACCCAACATGGAATGTAATACTTAAAGTATGCAGATTAATACTACAGTATACATCCACTCAAAACCATACGAGTTATGGAATCTGGAGCTTATTTAACATATGGGGGTCTTTTCTTTTACACAGTAGGCAATGGAAATGGATTTAATTCTAGATAGATAAAAACTAAAACTACTAACCATTCTTAAAGCTTGGTTTTATGTGTTTTCAAGAAACTTGACACAGAAAGCAACTGAAGATCTGTGAAGTATCAGAGTTAACTATATTGTGTTTGTGAACGCATGTAACTCGAAACCATTGATTGTAAATATATGTAAGACCTCATTCAGATTACTAAACTAATTTTAAACATTTAGTTTTCTAAAGGATAACATTTATTAGCTAGCTTCATCCAGTGGTACTAAAGTCAAGGATGTAAAATGGATAAGTAATCAGTGGACCCCAAATTAAGGAACGGCAATGCCACTGCATTTTACGACTCATTTATCCTTCTTCCTTTAAGATAGACCAAGAACAGTAACAAAAACATTCCCAATTTTCTCTCTACTTCAATTGCTTTTTAATTGAAAAAAAAAAAGACTGATATAAGAAAGAGCACATTTTCTTATGGCCTGTGTAATTGCATATACTATTACGGATATTCTCCTTGCTAGAGGAAAGCATGTAATTTTCCTAGCAACATTTTATATATGCTTTAAATTGTTTTATCTTCCATATAATTCCATGCATATCTTACCAGAACTCTGCAGAGTCAATCCTGAAAGATCTTTAAAGAGGAGGAAAAAGCACAAGTCATTAGTCCAGTTTTAAATATCAATAAATAAATCTTTTACCAACTACAAAGTCCACAAACAGAAGGTGAAGAATAAATAACCACAGGCATATTATATACATCTGTGAAGCTCAGCCAATGAAGTGGCAATTTTTAAACTAAAATGGATGGACAAGGGATAGACATCCCTTTAGTGTTCATCTTCAGACTCTTCTCCAATCAACGGGAATTTTTAAAGATCCTTCAAAGGGAAGGATGGCTCATGAGACACTAGCTTTTAAAAGTCTCCCAGAATGCACTATACATTGTTACCGAGTCTGGATTAACACTATGAGTGACCCTCCTGACGTATAGCCTAAATCCTGGAAGACACAGGGTCAACTTTAAGAATCAACAGGGCAAGACAGTAGTAGGCAGACTTCAAGCTTCCAGGATCTACTCTGTTTTTTACTAGAACCCCAAGAGCTACTAACCAGAGCCTGGGGGAAAAGATATACACTTAGACTTAAAAGAATTCTGAACCCAGGAATTTGTTTTGAGAACCTGGCCTAAACAAAGCTCAGTGCTTCCATGCAAAACTCCACTCCAGGTTGCCACACACATTTTTCAATTCAAGCAGTATAATTTACAATGGGAGGGGAGTCATTTTATTGCTGCTATTGTTACATAATTGGGACTCAGAAATCCTTGCCAACACAACCCTGATGTGAACAGATCTTGTGATCCTTGCATGACCAAAATTTAGTTAGACAAATAATGCCAGAATATTACAGTAATTGAGGCCAATGAGGAATTCCCAGGGTCCTCTATATGATCTTCCAAAGAACTCCGCCCAATGGAGAGGCAGACACTCTTTATTCATGTCATCCCCACAGCTCTCCTTCATATTGCTTTTCCGAATGGGGCTCCAAAATGCATAATATTACTCCCAGAAGACGCAATCTGCAAGATTTGACCTGCATTCCCCCTACAGTGGGAGCAAAAGTCCTGGGTTGTTCTACCAGCAGGGCAGGCTGTTCTCTCCCCACAGATCTCTCATGCATTGATTTTCTTTGTGTGAGGGATAGGCACACAAAGAAAGAGCTGTTGATGAGAAGAGCAAGGCGGCTCTGCCACTTGGGGACTGCAAACTTGCTTCTGCCAATCAAGAATTCCTGGTGCTCCCTCCCCCTGGAACGAGCAGAAAAAGGCAAACAGCAGCTGCTGAGGAAGCAACCTACTTACAAGTTTAACTGTAAGCCTGCCCCACCCACCTCCACAAGGCAAACCAATGCAACTGAGCTCTGGAAGGATGGTCCCATGCCCAGCCTCAAAGACGTTGGGGTAGAATCTGATGGCCCAGGAAGAGCATGCAGGACAGTAAAGAAAATGAAGAATTTGGGTTATTAAACTTAAACCTAATGTTACAAGTTTAACTTCTCAATCCATGCAGTACCATGAATGTACTTACCAATGCCAGGTGACACAACACGCTCGTAATGATATGGATTTACGCATACACTGTCACATTTCAAGTCAAAAGCATACTGGCAATATTTGACATGTTTGAGTTCATTTTTGTGAAGATCAGGCCACCTCCATAGCCGTGCATAAATTACATGAGGAAACCCTTTACGACCAGCCACCTGGAAAGATTGGAAATCATGGAAAAAATTAAGTGAGACTAAAAGAAAGAGGACCCACTAAAAAATTACAAAATATGACTATGGTGTGAGGCAAATCCACAATACTTTATTGCCTGAGGCATGTCCTGTGAGATGCTAGCATAAGAACTTAACCCCATCTACAACTTTCACATTCATTTTCTCTGGTTCACATGCAAATTACACATTTCATTTATTACATTACTATAACATCCAATAGCCAAAGCTCTCTGGGCAGTTTACACATGACACTATTCCCCTGCCTTCAATACACTCATACCCTGCTGCACACAAATAAAAAACATTAAGGTATCAGACGTTCTTCTACTCACCTGGAGCCTGCCATCTAATGTTCTCTGAATTGTAACACATTTGCTAGGATGAGCTCCATTTGTAGTTATAGCTGTAATTAAAGAATCCAATTCATCTTTTTTCTCTTTTAATTTTTTTACTAAGCTTTCAATTGCTCGTTTTGCAAATGTTTCGCTCTCTCCTCCTTGTCGATGGCACATCAAACTGTGAACAATGCTCAGACAAGCGTCATTACTTGTTGGCGTGTTAGTAATAGACATATTGTCCATTTGGCAGAATTTTTACTTCCAGACCAAATATGCCTGCCAGCCAGAAGGCCAGAGACTATATACACGACACACCTAAAAGAAAGGAAAAGATCACAAGCATTACAAAAGCGGCCACAAAATCTTTCCTGCTTGAACATCAACATCATTTTACCCTCCATTTTTTTCCCATTTGCATTAAAATTATTTTTCTAGAAATGTATTCAACAATAAACATACTCCTGTTCTCCTGCAGCTATATGATCCCATCTTTGTCAAATTTGTATTCTCTTTCCTCGAAGTTGCTCAGAGAAGGAACTTGTGAGCAGGGTTTTGAAAGCAAATCTTTCTAATTTGGCCTTTTGTCTGCCTCACTTTTCATAAGGAAAACTACCTTTAATAGGATTGAGTCTTTGAATTAAAGAGACAAATCACACAAACGAATTCATCTCAAAGTTATGGTCAGCATCAGTGAAAACTGTTTTAGGATGTTTATATTCATTCCAAACTCAATTAAAGAAATAACACTAGTATTACTTTAAGTGGAAGATCGTGAAAACGCTTCAATAAAATGATGAGTTCAAATGTTTTTTGCAACGGAAGCATGAATCCCAAATCAGCCATCCTTGCCACTGTGATATGGAACCTCAGAGTGCACACTGAAGTGCCCACAACAAAAAAGAAACTTCTGGATCAAGGCATGCCTGTTTGTTGTTGTAAAAGCCCACCTCAAATGTTCCTCTGCAATTGCCATATCTATGTATATTTTATTTATACAAACATGCTAGGCATCAAGTGTGCTTTGAGGAGGAAAGGAGCCAATGAAGATCAAAAGTTGCAAGATCTGAGGGAAGGAGCAAGTAACGAGCTATCATCAAGCTATTAGCATAAAGCCATAACTGGAGAGAAGGAGAAAAATGTGGGTAAGGAAAAAGAAAAGTGGGCATAAGGAAGAAACTGAAAATTCTGTGTTCGATTACTAAAATGTGGCCTATATTCCGGGTTATCTAATCACTTCAACTCTGAATTACCTACTCAAATAAGTATCACTTATAAGTATAAAAGAACTGTTCCAAATAATATGAATAAAGGAGTATATATCAACCTATAAAATGTTATCAGTGGTAAAGCAGGGCTCAAAAGAGACAAGATGAGACAAGTGAACTTTCTGGAAATGTTGTGGCCATGGGGGGGACGGGGACATTTTTGTTTGATGGTTTTCGTTTTTTACAGTATTTTTAGAAACATACAGAAATTATGAGGAAAATGAAAAATAAGTTACTTTGTTGCTTTAAGACAGCCTTCCTCAACCTGATCTTCATTTGGACTTCAACTCCCATCACCATGGCAAATAGTCAAGAATGCTGGATACTATAGTCTAAAACGTCCAGAGGCCATCAGGTTAGGGAGAGCTGCTTTAGGAACATAAAGCAGCCTTTCTGTTCCAAACGTTATTTTATGTATAACTTAGTTTGCTCATCGCATCAGAAACACAGGACTCTAAATAACAAAATCCAACTGTCAAGAATGTATATTTGCTGACAAGAATGCACAATGGTGCCTCTACTCACATTGTTGGGAAACTGAACATAAGTGTCTATTAGTTAAATATAGTTTAGATCAATAAATTTAATAAGGAATGAAAAAATAATTATGCTGGGAATCTTACAGGGATGATTTAAAAACATTTTCCCCCCATAGCTTCATTATTTCCAGACGTTTTACATCGCTAGTCTTTCTATAAAAATGTTATTACACAGCTTTTAGAAAACATTTTGAAGGTAGTAAAGGCTGGGTAACAATATATACATACTTTGTCTTACATTCTAAAAGAAAGCATTTCATAATCCAAAGCTGCATTCGGCACAAAACAAGACCTTGCAAAATATATGTGCCATCAAAAATAGCATCGACATGCAGTTTCCCTCCCTCTCCTTCCAACGTAAGCTCACAAGAAAAGCCCTGCTGGATCAAAGGGCTATCTAAGTCCAGCATCCTGTTTCTCATAGCAACCCACCTGATGCCTATGGGGAGCCCACGACAGGACATAAAGGCAACAGCTCTCTTCCGCTGCTGCTCCCCAGCAACTGGTATTCAGAGGAATGCTCCTTCTGATTCTTTAAGTAGCATACAGCCAACATGACTACGTAGTAGCCTAGTCTATAAGGAAGAATTTCAAAGCTTTCTAACTTGGTGGTCATCTCCACATCTTGTAGTAGTGAATTCCATGCACTGTGTGAAATACTTCCTTTTGTCTGTCCCAAACCTCCCACTATTCAGCTTTTTGGATGATTCCAGGTTCTGGTATTATAAGAGGGAAAACAGCTTCTCCCTATCCACTTTTTCTGCACCATGAACAATTTTATACACCTCTATGTCCTTCCTCTTACTCGCCAAACATTGCTAAAAAGCCCAGTAATTGTAACTTTTTCTCACAGGGAATTTGCTCCAGCCCTTTGATCATGTTGGTTTCCCTTTTCTGACCCCCTTTTCCCTATAACCATTTTCAGATTTACGGTCTTCCAAAATCCCATTGTCAAGGTGGTTATTTTGGAATTGGTCCTTGTAGCATGTAGTCCCTGTTTTGCAGTTGTAAACAACACTTTTTATGTTCAGTGCCACAATTCATGCTATTTGAGGCAGTCAGAACGAAGAACATAGTATTCTATGTGGTCGCACCACACTTGAGCAGAACTGTTGTCAAAGCAGTGGCAGGGAAACACTCAGCCTAATTATTTTTATTATAATTCCATTTATATTCCACCTTTTTTTCCTCTTGCAAGAAGCCCAAGGCAGCGTAATGACACCAGGACACAAAGAAATTCTATACCTAATCGGTTGTGATGGCAGGAAAAGCTCTACGTTTTCAGTAGCTACCACACACATTTTTTATAATATTTAGTTCCACCCTAAAAGGCTAAACTATGTCAAAAAGGCATATTTTATATATTCCAAAGGATATTAGGGTGTGTGTGTTTTTACATGACAAGGGCTGGATTACAGGAGAAGAATGCAGGAAGGGAGAGCAAGTGTTTATAAAGTTTCCTGTTGGCCTTCTCTCTGCTAAAAATTGTGTTTTTCCTGCTGCTTTTTTATATACAGAGGAAGAGATGCAGAGGAGAAAACTGGTGGAGACTGTGATTTTGATCTGAAATATAGGCCAGGCACGGCTTGCGCCACCACTGCTCTATTTAAATGTGCCTTTCCCAGGTAATTTTTTTAAAAATCGGATTACACTTGATTTGTCCCTTAGTCCCCTAGACACACTAACCTCTCTCTTTAAAACAGGATAGAGCAGCCTCCACCAACCCAGTGCCCTCTAGTTGTTTTGCATTACCACTCCCAGCATTCCTGACCATTGACCATGCTCATTGGAAGTCTAAAACATCTGGAAGGCACCAAGTTGGAGAAGGCTATAAGAAACCATAGTTACCTTATTTATTTATTTATTTATTTATTACATTTCTATACCGCCCAATAGCCGGAGCTCTCTGGGCGGTTCACAAAAATTAAAACCATTCAAAGTATAAAACAACAGTATAAAACCATAATATAAAATACAATATAAAAGCTCAACCAGATAAAAACAGCAGCAATGCAAAATTACAAATTTAAAACCATGTTATTTAAAATTTATAGATTGTTAAAATGTTGGGAGAATAAAAAGGTCTTCACCTGGCGTCTAAAAGCATATAATGTAGGTGCCAAGCGAACCTCCTTAGGAAGCTCATTCCACAGCCGGGAATTACCACACAATTACCAGAGTCGAGCCATGTCACTGGTCCCACTGAGATTGCCCAGCTTCCACTCACACATCCATATTAGAAATAGATGCCTGCAGAGGAAAAGCCTATGTATGCATACCTTCCTAGGAGCTGGGAACCTATAGTGCTGGATTCCAGCTCCCAGGGAAGCATATTAACAAGGCTTTCTCCCTGCAGATGCCCATGCCTAATATATGGACAGTAGGTGCAGGGCATGGGGAAGTTGCACAAGCCTGCTCCACAATAAAGGGGCTAAAAAACTGTAGTGAATCCAGTTTCCACATGGCCTAATGGTGAACTCTAGCCAGCGCCAATAATATCAAGTGTGTGCATGTGCCTTTGCCTGGAAAGCTAGGAAAAGCATGATAGCATTTTATGTCTGATAAATTCTTTCCTCATGTTCAATACTGAAGAGGCTATAAATTTCTCCCCTAATGAAAGCCATTCTAGATCCTGATAAACATACTGATTTACCCAATCACAAGGTAATTGTACTACTTTGTACTTCTTTTCAATTAAGGCCTAATGTCCTACTGACATTTAAGATTCAAGATAGCTGGGAAGCTACACAATCAGTTCTGAGAAAGCATTAGCAACACAAGAGTGTCTGCTGATTTACAAAGCCCTAGTCAGAATGTCTTTTCTGCATGTGTGGCTTAAGCTTGTCCCCAACAAAATACTGATTCAAGCTGACCAATGGTATTATGACTCCCTAACTGATGCAACGGAATTCAAAGCAGATGATTGCTCTTCCAATTAGCACTGCTATGCCGATGCAATGTGCTGCCTCTTTTCATTCCTCTGGATATTTCTATCCCAAAGGGGTATTTGAACAATTAGGAGACAACATTTGAAAGCATGCATTACGAAGATTATGCTGTGCCTTCATTAAATGTCACTAACAGCTTTTTCATAGCTTGCATCTATTCTACTCACTGGTGTAGCCCACATTAAAAAAAAATACAAGTGAGGATCTGTGAAAATTCACAGGGGATTATTTGTGTCAATTAAAAGTTGAAAACTCCTTCCTCCCCCACAAACCTTTTGGTCACAGCTGAATTGGGGTGAACACTGAACTCAGAGGGTCTACACACATAAAGCCAAAGCCTCTTTTACTATTCCTATTTCAGTTGACTTCTCTGCCCCACCAGACCAGGGCTAGTCCTTGCACAACATCATCTGCTGGCAGGGAGTCCAGGTGGCCTAAGTGAAGGATGTATGTGCAACCTTCATCTCTAAGAGTTGTGGAGGGGAGATGTTGCCATTTTTCTAAAAGAGTAGGATCTCTATAATTTACTGTGATGGGTTTAGGGCTAAAGGGTGTGTGTGAGCAACTGGACATATTCCCTACCAACATGCATGTTCAAACCTCAGTGCACAAATTTGGAGTTAGCTGGAAGGGGTCATTGTAGCCTCCTGCTGTTATTCAGCAAGCGTGGGCAGAATCTACCATGGCTAAAGACCTTCACCAATCCTATGCCACCCCCTCAAATTCCTCACCTTCCACATCTTCATGAGGAGAAATACTAATGCACAGATAATTCTACAATTGACACAGGTGGAAACATGGAAATCTAAATATTACTTCTCATAATATGGCCAACAGATTGAAGCTGTTTCAGGCTAGATTGTTGTGCCATCTGTTCTGTGAGCCCTGGCTCCCATCCCATGATAATATTCCACTAATAAATAATAGCTAGAGGCCTCAGGCAGCCCTTGCAATGCAACTGTGTGGAGATAGGAAGAGGATACAATGCAAGTTCAAACTTGCCACCCTCATTTACAGGTCCCCCTGCCCTACATATTCTTCCTTTAGCACCTTCCCTGTCAGTTGCTTAAATTTCCCTCCTTATCTAAGGCATCCACTGCCTCCACCCATCTCTTCCTCTGCCTACTTCGCTCCTCCCTTCCTAACTTCACAGTCTAGCCACAAAGGCCCCAACGTTCCTAATCTGGGCAATCTCCTCTCCTCAGCCACTGCTCTCCCCAATACATTTCATGTTTACTTTTTATAATAATGTTTTTATACCATATGGATATTTCAGTTGTTCCACTCCTATCTAGAGGGCTGGTTCCAAGTGCTGATGCCAGTGGTATCATTTATGGTACGGCATCTTACATCTCATCTCACCTCCCATGCTATTTAATTAACACCTGCACAAAATTGCTGAAGTAATTTGGGTTTTGGAGTTGGATATCACAATATGCAGATGACATCCAACTTTCTCTTTACCGTATTTCTTCGATTCTAAGACGCCATCGATTCTAAGGCGCACCCCATTTTTAGAGATGTTAATTTGGGGGGAAAAGGGCATCTTAGAATCAAAGAAATACTTCCCTCACCGCCCAGCCAACCTCCTCCCCCCTCTCCGCGCTTTCTTCTAATGGTTGTGTCCTTTTCTTTTTTCCCTTTGTGAGAGAAGAAACTGCCGTTTGCGCGGGAAGAAGGGGGGGGGGCGTTGAAACAAAGAGTAAACTTAACTCTCCAGTCCCGCTCTTTACTTGTCTCTGCACCAGGGGACGACACGCGAGTAAGTCCCATGGAAATCGATGGGACTTACGAATAAATTTGCCTAACAAAAAACCAGGCGCTTACCCAACCAGCTCCTCGCTCGCATGGCTCGAGGCTGCTGCAGGAGCTTCCTCTTTTCCTCTTACCGTATTGCTTCGATTCTAAGACGCCATCGATTCTAAGACGCAGTCCATCTTTAGAGCTGTTAATTTAGGGGAAAAAGTGCGTCTTAGAATCAAAGAAATACGGTAATATCTGATACAGGTGAGGCTCTGTAAGTGTTGGATTGGTATCTGTGATCAACAGTAGACTGGATTGGGGCTATTAACCAGACAGGACAGAGATACTGTGGGTGGGTGAATATCTACCAAAGGAGGTGGTGTTCATCCTTATTATCATTTATTATTATTTATTTATATAGCACCATCAATGTACGTGGATGGTGTACATGTTCTAGATGGGTTGAAATCCATCTAAAGGATCAGGTTCACAGTTTAAGGATGTTCACAAATCCAGCTTTGTCACTAGACACCCAGATGGCCTCAGTAGCATGGTGCACCAGTTGAAATTGGTGCACACGCTTCCTGGACAGAGATGGCTTAGCGACAGCTCTCCATTCTCCACAATATACTGTAAGAACATAAGATGAGACTAAGGGTCCATCTAGTCCAACATTCTGTTCACACATTGGCCAACCAGTTGTTGACAGAAAACCCACAAGCAGGACATGAGCACAACAGTGTAGTTGGGGTGACTTAGTTTAAAAATTGCACTTGGTATGAAATACAACTGCTAGGCTGCTAACTGGGACCAGGCTAAGGAAATATATTGCACCCATGCTTAACAGATCTGCACTGGCTCCCAGTTTGTTTCCAATCACAATTCAAAGTACTGTCTCTTACCTTAAAAGTCCTAGCCAGCCTGGGTCCATGGGACTAAAGGAATACCTTCTCCCACACCAACCTGATGAAGCTGCTTTAGAGGCCCTTCTCAGAGTGTCTCCACCAAATTATGTAAGGTGTTTAGTAATAAGAGAGAAGGGGCTTCCCTGGAGCCCATGTTGTATTTTTGGCATCAGGTGAAGACCTTTTTTATTTCCCCAAGATTTTAACATCTGAGTTTGCATTACTAATTTAGGGGTGTTGTGTTTTGTTTCTGCAGCTTTCTCCACTGTTTCAACTGATATTGTCATGTGTTTATGATTATGTATGTTGGGGGTTATCTTCTATTATAACCACCCTTATAATTTCTGTTCAAAAGCAGTATATAAATAAATATTAATGTCAGTGTTCCCCTTAATGCTGCAGGAGTGGCCTTATGCTACAACATGTGAGATGGATAAACTAATATTCAGGCCATTATGCTAGCTGACAATCTGGTGATTCAGCTGACATTTCATGCTGGGAATTGGAATCATGTTTATCAATATGAGAGGACTGGTGTATCTGCTAGTAATTATCACAAAAGCTAACTAAGCTAGTCTTCAGCTGGCTTTCTGCTCTGTAGTTTACAGGGTTCACACAGACAAGACACAGCCCATTACCTCCCACTTTAAACCCCCAAAGAGTACCCCTTCTAACCAGGCAAAGTAGTTTAGAAGAAGGCAGACAAGCATACATGTACTCATATACAGGTGGAACACTTTATACATAGCTGAGAATGGAATACAATAGACTGTTTTGTATAATATTCAAAGAACTGGACTCTTCACAAAATTTATCAAGAAAACTTTTCCTTCCCCCACAGAGCTTTTACCACTAACTGCCATGTAGAGGAACACCAAGAAAGAGAAGGAGACAGACGAAGACGACATCAGGGCCTGTTGCAGCTGGTCTGTTCCCTCTCCACTCAAGTCTTTCTACCACCAACTGTCCTGTAATAAGGATCTTTACGAACTGTTATATTTTAATACTGTTTGTGATTTTTTTATGAATGAATCTTTAAGTTACTTGTAAGCTTTCTTGGAAGAATTTGTATCCTGAAAGATGGGATATAAATAATTGTAATTATTAGTAATATCCTTACAAAAACAGATGAAGTCAAACTCAAGGTGTTTTAATACTGCAAAAAAGAAATAAGAATATATACTACTGTTGAAATACTAGATAGAACACTACAGAAATATCCAAATGCAAAATGAAATCTTTATTAAAGCGATCTAATGGACCTAAGCTGTAACCTCAACTCATTTCCTTGCCAATAATCTAATGCGAAGCTAGATGCTGAACTGCTAAAAAGATGGTGCATAAATTCAGTAATCACCATCACTGACACAATTTATAATAAATGTCAGATCTATGGATGAATCATTCAGGAAGTCTGCATGATGATAATGTGTTTAAGAAAGTCACACTACTGGACTAATGGAAGCCATTCAAGCATTCATCAATTAGAGGTTATTGAAGCGATAATCCAGCTTTTCACTGCCCTTTTCTACAGTTGGAACAGATTTTTCATCTCGACTAACTAATTCAAAAGTTTTTAAAAATCTTCGTGTGTTTGAAAAAGCAGAAAAAATGTTGTTTCCAGCATAAGTCACAGAAAAGAGAACCTATGTGATGCATAGCCACCACACACTACTGCCAATATTATATATTTGTACATTTCCTTGTGCTGATCTGACTACTGATGCTGTAAATATCAAGTATAATTGATGAGAGAAGCATAAGAATACCCAGTATTTAAGCGTGATTACTTTATATAAGATATCTACCGGTCTGTATTTGTGTATGGATGCATACATGTTTAACTCTCAGTTACTATTCTAATAATTTGGCATAGTGACCAGACCCAAAAATATACATGGCCAGATCTACACCTTGTGTCAAATCATTATAATCCCATCATGGTAACACTATATCCCTCTTGTGCATGTATACCATGTAGGACACACAATTACATCTGTTGTGGCATTTTGGATAATGTCAAATAAAAACCAGGAAATAACACAATGAATGTAACAATATATGAAATGTGTAATGTACCCCAATAGTTATCAGTGCCTTTCAATACTGCTGTAGATCTAGATTCTAGCCCAAGACTACTGTGGTGCTGACCTACTGAAGTTAATGATTTTCATTAACTTTACAAGTGAACATCATCTGTAAGCCTTGGTAAATAAATAACAAATACATTTATTTTACAAATAATATGCTGCCTTTTAACAATTGTTTCAAGTCAGGTAAATGAAAACCATTCCCTCTTTCTTTCTCTCCACTCCCTTTCCTCTCCTCTCTCTTCCCCCTAGTACTGCTTTCCACACACAGTCATCTTCAACTGGTGGCAATGGACACTTTTAAAAGAGTTAATTGACATGCAAGGGGTGGGCAATTTTCAGGAGGGTCATGGTGTATGGAAAAGGGAAGGTTAACCACCCAAATCCCTCTATGTGGCATTTAAACATTTAAAACCTTTCATTTGGAATGCATGGAAACATTTTTCCAAGACTTACTGCTGTGCAGGGATGAAGGCCCTAAAAGGAAGGCCCAACAGGTGGGATGGTGAGGACCCCACAGTCCGGAGGCAACCTGTAGACTGCCAGTTCCCCAACTATGTTCTATGCAGCCTTTCCCTACCTCGTGCCCTCCAGATGTTTTGGACAAGAACTCCCAGCATTCCTAACCATTGGCCATGCTATCTGGGGATGATGGGAGTTGGTCCAAAATATCTGGAGGGCACCAGTTTGAGAAAGGTTTTATGGATTTAGTTTGAAAGCTCAATGAACAGCTCAATGAAAATGTCCACCCAGTGTGCAACCCCTGTAAAGAAGGCAAACTCCATGTTAGGCATTATAAGAAAAGGAATTGAGAATAAAATGGCCAATATCGTACTGCCCTTATACAAATCTATGGTGCGACCACACTTAGAGTACTGTGTACAGTTCTGGTCACCACACCTAAAAAAAAGGATATTATAGAACTGGAAAAAGTGCAGAAAAGAGCAACTAAAATGATTAAAGGGCTGGAACATCTCCCCTACAAGGGAAGGTTACACCAACTGGGATTGTTTAGCTTGGAGAAGAGGAGGCTGAGGGGAGACATGATAGAGGTGTACAAAATTCTCCCAGGCATTTAACAGCATTTAACAGCGTTAAGTTTGTTTTCTAACGGACCCCAGAACTGTTGTTTTTAAATGGATACTGATGTTTTTATATTGTTGTTTTTTATGTCTCTGATGGTTTTTAAATTTTGTATACTTTTTAATGTTTACTGTTTTAACTTTTGTGAACCGCCCAGAGAGCTTCGGCTATGGGGCGGTATATAAATGTCATAAATAAATAACTAAAATTATGCATGGTATGGAGAATGTGGACAGGGAGAGATTTTTCTCACTCTCTCAAAATATTAGAACCCGGGGTCATCCCATGAAACTGATTGGTGGGAGATTCAGGACAGACAAAAGGAAGTACTCCTTCACCCAGGCATAGTTGAACTATAGAATTCACTACCACAAGACGTTGTGGTGGCCACTAATTTGGATCGTTTTAAAAGGGGGCTTGGATAATTCCTGGTGGAGGAGGTGATCAATAACTACTAGTTCTGAAGGCTATGTGCAACCTCCACTATTCGAGGCAATAAGTCTGTGTGCACCAGTTGCTGGGGAACATGGGTGGGAGGGTGCTGTTGCACCATGTCCTGCTTGTTCATCCCCGGCCGATGGCTGGTTGGCCACTGTGTGAACAGAGTGCTGGACTAGATGGACCCTTGGTCTGATCCAGAATGGCTCTTCTTATGTTCTTAATTAACATGGAAATATCAAAGCAAACATACTAAATATAGAAGATTTACTTTCAGAGATTGAAACCTTTTACTACTATATTATAAATAATAATTATATCCACCAATAAGGATATTTACTGTTTGTAAAAGGATGGTTTTAATTTTAAGAAACCATTAAATCCAGAGGGTTTACACAATGATTTAAATAATCAGATTGTTCATTTAAATCTTGCTTCACTTAAATGATTCTTCAGGAAGCAGACTGAGGTGTGCCTCTCACTGTCCCACTTTCATCTCAAGAGACCTTCCCTTCTCTGCAGCAATTAAAAGATGTTACCTGTTAGTAGTAATAATCTTTTAAACAAGTTTCATGTGTTTGCAGAAAAGGAATCCTGAAAGTGTAACCAAACAGTGTAACCATTAAATGAGCACCCCAATCTTCCTCACTCATGTCCTCCTTTCAATTGGCAAGTGTAAATATGTACTTGTATCTTTTAAAAAATATATATTTAACAAAACATTTAAAACAATGTCATCTACTTTATAACCTCACAAGGCTTTCAAAACAGCTTATAAAAAGTCATCACAATAAGAACAGCATCACCATTATCAAAACAATATATTAATCAACAATCGATATATTAATGAGGAAACCCATGCCTAAGAAGCCATGGCCATCTTGCAAAAGCTCAATGACAAGCAGACCTGGGAAGCACATTTCCTAGGAAGACAGAGAAAACCACTGAGAAGATCCTGTTCTTATCTCTGAAAGCAGGCAAGCAGGGCTTCCATGGAAGATTTTTAAGTAAGGAAGGGAAGCCTAGATGCTGGCCAAATCCCAACATCCTTTCCTACTGGCCATGCTGCATGGGGCGTATGGAAACTGGAGTCCAACATCTGCAGATCCACCAGTTTCCCACCTGTCTTAAAGGGTGCTGGTGATGTTAGGGTTACTTCAGAATGCAAGTACTTTTACATCTCAGATCACTACCAAGACATATATGTCAATATTTGAAAGCATAATAGTCCCAGAAAGAAGATTAACATGCAGACAAAACATCTCAGAATTGATAGTTAAAAAGTTACATTTTACAGAGTATAAAACTAAACTGATAAAGAGAAACCAAGGCCAACTTCAGGCATCTAATCAAGCTATGTCAGCCTTCTCCAACCTGGTGCCCTCCAGATGATTTGAACTTCAACTACCAGAATACCTGACCACTGGCCATGCTGTTTGCGGCTGATGGGAGCTGAAGTCCAAAACATTTGGGAGCTAAGTAAAGCTGTTCTAACATTCAAAATATTGAACTGAATGGCAAGCAGCAGTCTACGTAAGTATTAGATGGAGCACTATTGTGTTAGGATTTTTTTAAGAACAGGAGACTTCCATATAAGGGGGAGTGGGGAGAGTAGAAAGGCTAAGCTGGAGAATGGTGTGAGTATTTATAGTGTAGTTATTTTAAAAAGGAGAAAATAACAGAAATTTAAAGAAATTGAGAAGACCATCTCAGACATGTCCCCAAAATTGAAAACAAGTGACATTAAATGAGTCACACAAAAATGTTAGATGCTGTTACTAAGCAGAACGGTAACATATCCACGGGGAAGGGGAGGGATTTTATAACTGCAGGAAGATTTTATTTTTTAAATCAGAGGAGACAGAAAGTTGTCACTTATATAAACATCTTCCATTTTGGGGTTCCAGTAGGACAATGTTCAACAACTGGAATGGATGGTCACCTTATTGTATTGAAGACAACACAGTTGCCAGGTAGCTTTTAAAAGTGTATGAATTAACTTAATGATCAGTAGAGCTAATTTTAAGAAGTGCAGCAGTAACAGGAATCTAATCACAAAAAGAAAGAAAGATGTCTACAAGACACTGTTATCAAAGAAATGGGATCCTCATATCCAAAGGTAACTTACTAAGTACCCTTTCCATCAGAGGGAAATTGTCCTTCCACTCAAATGGCTTTCACAGTCCCACTCCTAACAGGCTGTTGAATTGTGTACTCCCCAACCTATGGCGCTCACAAAGAACTGATTGATCCTCCTACAGTGAACAGAAAGAATCCTTACTCCATTCATTGTTGGAAGAAAAACTACCTATAGTCAATTTTGTCCATACAAAGCCTGTTGAAAATATCTATCCAGCTCCACCACCTACTCAATACCCAATATCACCACCACCTCACAAAAAGATTGCAAGCCCCTTCTGACAGCAATCAGGTAACTACTGTTCGCCTGAAAATTTCTGAAATGCTACCTATTAGATGATGAACCCTCAGAGAATACCATCTCAGCTTCCAGTGATTGGGGGAGGGGGGGAACCCGATTGTAAAGTCCATCACCTCCAACTTCTAGGTAATGCTACCCAAATTGGTTTAAAATGACTTTTTATTAACTAGAATCTCTCTCCTGCTTTGTTAATATAAAACCTACCTAATTTCTCTCTACGATCACCGGTAAAAGGAGCCCATGTGCTTTGACCAGGACAAAAAACATTTCTGAGAATAGCTGGACTTTACATTCCCCAAAATGGAGGATACATTTCCCATACCTTTTACCTGGTTGCAAGTGACCTGCAGAGCTTAATTTGAACACCCGCAGACACCACCTCCCACACTATACCTTGAGAGTAGTCTGAACTTACTGTGGAACAGTCTGAGGAACTGAGGCAAATAGTGGTGACAAAAGATGAAGTTCTCAACCTTAATGACAAACTGAACGTTAATAAATCACCTGGCCCAAATGGTATCCATCCTAGAATTCTCATACTCAAATATGACATTGCTGGTCTTCTAACAAAAATATGTAACATGTACCTAAGATCAACCTCTGTAACAGAGGACTGGATAATTGCCAATATAACACCGTTTTTTAAAAGGGATTGGGGGTGGTGGTATGGGAAATTACATGCCACTTAGCTTAACATCAGTTTTGGATAAATTGGTTGAAAGCATTTTTAAAGACAAAATTAGTACGCATATAGAAGGACAAACCCTGTTGAAAAAGAATTAATATGGCTTCTGCTAAGCTAAGTTTTGTCTCACTAACCTTTTAGAGTTCTTTGAGAGGGTCAATAAACATGTGGAAAGGGGAGATCCAGTGGATATTGTTAAAAGTCTTTCGGAAGTCCAAGTAAACAAAGTCCTCAACAAAAGCTCCTGGGCGAACTTAGCAGTCATGAGATAAGAAGAGAGGTCCTCTTATTGATCCTCTTATGGATCAATAACTGGTTAAAGATCAGATAGCAGAGAGTAGGAATAAATGGTAAATTTGCCCAATGAGGTCCCACAGGGATCTGTATCGGGACCAATGCTTTTCAACTTATTTATAAATGATATGGAATAAGTGAGGTGTCCAAATTTACTGATGATACCAAGTTATTTAGGGTGGTTAAAACAAAAAAGGATTGCAAGGAACTCCAAAACTGACAGAATGGGCATCAAAATGGTAAGTGCAGTTCAATGTAAACAAGTGTAAAGTGATGCAAATTGGGGCAAAAAAATCCAACTTCCAAGAATATGTTGAAGCTGATGGAACCTGAGGTAGCAGCGAATAACCAAGAAGAGATCTTGAGGTTGTGGTGGACAAAAGTAAATTCCATTTAAGGCATAATTAAGAAAGAAATTGAAAATAAAACTGCCAAGATCATGGTCCCCTTATGCAAATCTATCATGCAACCACACTTAGAATACTACATACAGTTCTAGTCAGCACATCTAAAAAAGGGCATTAGAGAGTTGGGAAAAGTGCAGCAAAAAGCAACTAAAATGTTCAAGGGGCTGGAGTAATTCCTCCATGAGGAAAGATTACAACATGTGGGATTGTTTAGCTTAGAAAAGACGCAGGGAGAGACATGATAGGGTTGTACAAAATAATGCTTGGAGTGGAAAATATGGATACGGAGACATTTCCCCCCTCTCTAATACAAGAACCTGGGGTCATCCCATGAAACTGATTGATGTGAGATTCAGAGCAGATAAAAGGAAGTACTTCTTCACAAGCACAGTTAAACTATGGAATTCACTTCCACAAGCGATAGCGACAGCCACCAATTCGAATGACTTTAAAAGGGCTTTGACAAATTCATGGGGGATAAGACTAACAATAGTTATTAATCCTGATAGCTATATGCTACCTGCAGTATCAGAGGCTGTAGTCCTATGTACACCACTTTTGGGAAACAAGGGTGGGAAGGTGTTGTTGCACTCAAGTCTTGCTTGTGTGTTTCCCATGAGCAGCTAGTTGGCCACTGTGAACAGAATGTTAGACTAGACAGACACTTGGGTCTGATCTGGCATGGCTCTTATATTCTTACAACGTTACTTTGCCATCTAGACATTTTTTCTCGCCTTCCTCCCCATCTGGCTTTTATAACATCTTGTCTGATGAATTCTGGGGATTTCAGAAGCTTGAACATTTTTTTCTGGTTGGCCTAATAACAGTATTAGAGTAACATGGATTTTGGAAATTTTCTTATTGTCAACTCAGCTACCTTTGCTTTTGTTGTTTCCCTTAAATTGGCCTTCATTGCAAAATTACAATCTGGCAGTGTTTAACAGCTGTCTGAATCAGAAATGAGATGTTCATAGCATAATTTTTCACTTCTATTTGATATGCCTGTTTAAGGATACTTGTTGTTTAACAAAGTTCCCCTCCAGCACCACCATCATCCAAAGCTGCATACTAATATGTCACAGGCTATTTTAACCACATTAGACCCATAAACTATTTCCGTAAAATATCCTTCACAGTTTTAATCTTATTTATATATGGATTTTCCCGTTCAATCAATACAAATGAGTAGCATCAGGATGTTAACCCACACTAGAAATTGTGAATACAGGCCAGAGTAAGCATGCTTGGATAGGAGGGGATGGCAGTATACTCCAGAAATGGATCCTAGTAGAATGAAAGAAAGAGTATTTACAACATATGTAACCCTGCCTAATATAAGAGGAAAATACTCAGTCTATAACTATTAGTTCACTACCATTTATAAGAGAACACTTAATATGCACAGTGTATTTCTAGATGACCTAGTGAGTCGCATCATTAGTTAATATAGTGAACTGGGCAAGTTCATCTGTATACAATTCTAAGCTGTTAAGTCTCTGAGCTATTAGATAACCCACCCTCCTTTTCTCAACTTGAGGATGAAATATCTAACAACATCTCAAGGCTAAATTTGAATTTGGAATACAGTTCCAACCCTGACAATCACTTCTATAACACATTTTCAATGTACATGTGCTTCAACATACAAGTGCTTTTGTGTTTTAATAACAATGTGAATAACTATAAGTAGTTTTCTACAGTGCGCTGATATACACTACAGAATGTAATAGCTTCTATAATCAAGTTTTTCAGTACTTCACAATTCTTCTGTGTCAAAGACAAACTTTATGAGTGTACAAAATCCTTTTGTACTCCCACTGTATTATTGACTTCTAGTCTGCTTTATTCCAACACAGAAAATACTTTACAAAGCTGCTCTCTAATAACCCCTTCTGTGGATGCTTAACTCCCTTCCTTATTTAAAGTTGGGATAGAAATTTTTATGCAAAGATACATTATAATTCACTTCTATAAATTCTGTATAAATTCAGGAGCAATTTTTCAAACTAGATTTTAATGCAGCATGAATTTCCATAGGTTTCCATAAACTTCAGCACTTTCATTTTTTTAATCTGAAGAAACTGATAGCAACCTATAAAGCCTTCTACTGTATCAGAAGTTTCCTCTTAAAAGTTATAAAACCCATACAATTTTCATGAAAATTTTTCCAGATTGCTTCATCAGGAAAGATGTTATAAAAAGCAGGGGGGGAGCGATGGGAGGGGGAATCTGACTAGATAGTGAAGTCAGTGTCTGCATGTTCAAAGTCCCAAGACAGAATTGGGGAGGAGAGGTCTGCAGATGTTCAAATTAGGCTCTGTAGATCATGTGACGGCTACTGGTTGGACCTGCAGCAGCACCTAGGGCTGTTGGGAGCAAACACAATAATCTAAGCCTAATTTAAGTATTCCAGAACAATACTCACAAAGTTAACAAAATCATCTCATAATACTGGAGGAGCTTTACTACCACTAATTTAAAACATTGTGCAGCACCGTAGAGCTTTAGGCTGCAATCCTATGCATGTTTAGACAGGAAAAAAGTCGTACAACTCCCAGCATCCCCCAGCCAACATGGCTGGCTGGGGAGCACCTTAAGAGATTTAGGATGCAATCCTAAGTGTGTATATAGAGAGGGGAAAGTTGTATAACATGAGCAGGGGGTTGGACTCGATGGCCTTATAGGCCCTTTCCAACTCTACTATTCTATGTATAGGCTTGTGCCTTTATTGTGGCAGCAGCCCACTTCATCCGATTCACAATACCAGAGTAACTCCGTTACTTTTTGAGTAGTAGCAAAACTGGTAACAGTAACTTCTTGTTACAAAGGAGCTGTGGAAAGGAGGGGAGGGAGTCGTGGCCCTGATAGTTTTGTTAGGGAAATCCCCCCCCCAACCTGATAGGGAAGGAACCACTCCACAACCGATCCAGGTTTGCAAGGGGGTTCAGAGGGGTCTTTCAGATTTCTTGATCAGTTCCTTGCAACCAGAGCGAACAGAAGAAACTCTTGTGCCTTCTCAACCTTCCCTTCCTGCATCCGACGAAGTGGGCTCTCTACTCGGCGCCGCATCCCTTCGCTTCGCTCTTCAACGTGCCCCGGGACTCTTTTGTTCCCTGGACTGCAAGCAACAGATGAAACCACGCGATCCGGATCACTCCGACTCTTACCTTTTTTCCCCCCTTTTCTTTTTTAAAGCCCTATTAGGGCAGGAGCTTTCGCGGACCGCACAGCCCAGGTGCACCGGACCCTCCTGCCCCCCCCCCCACATGTTTACTCCGAAGTCCTACTGAACTCAATGGGGCTGACTTCGGAGTAAAGGTGCAGGGTTAGGTCTTTCGGAGGGGAGAGGGGGGCCCCTCCTCCACAAGACTCTTTGTCCCCACTTGCTGCAATGTGGACCAAGGTGGCGCCTGCCAGAATTTGTTACCACAGTTACTACTACTGTTAAGCCGGCCAGTCCCGACGTTCACGCGGAGGAAACTCGCAAGGTGCTGGTAGTGGGGGGCGGGGGGTGAGGGGAGGGAAGACCCCCCCACACACACATATTGGGGGGTAGAAAAAGAGGCTGAGGGGGCGTTACCTCAGTCGGGATCCCGAATTGGGATGCGCCGCGGCCTGCCTGTGAGGGGCCGGAGCGCCCCCACCCCTTCTCCTCGGCGGCGGCCGCCGCTCTCCCTCGCTTTCCCGCCTCCTCAGCAGCCCAGAGAAGCCGGAGGGGGCGGCGCGGCTCCCTCACTGCGCGCGCGCAAAAGGCCTCAGGCGCGCGGAGGGAAGAACGTTCCAACCGACAGTTGCCGCCGCCTGCGTCGTGTTGTTGTTGCTGCTGCTACTGCTACCACCGCCGCCGCAGACACGTCCAGCCAGACACCGCAGCGCATGCGCCACATCCGGGTTCCCTCTCACTACTTTCCCCGCCCCTCACGATCACCGTTCTCTCTCCTCTTGCCTGTGGTTCTTGTTCCGTCTCTCCCCACCCCGCCCCCCGCAACAGCACCCTCAGGCGTGCAAAGCGCGCATGCTCAATTAACGCAAAGCGACCATGGTTCCCCCTGACGTTAAGCCATTGACGGGTTTCCCCAAGAAGAACACGCGGGAGGGCGCGGACGATAACTTTTTTTTTATTTATTTACAAAAAGAAAAGGTTTTAGGTTTCAGGTTGTCACTTGTGGCTCAACAGAAGGCGGGCGGGCGTGTTTTGGAGGGCTACTCCGCTTAAAGGCAAGACTAAACCCTGTTGTATAATTATGCATAAAACTGTTGCAGAGATTTATTTATTTTAAAGGCACTTGGTTCCCGCTTTGCTGTTCAAAACAGTACACAAAGTTAACAAAGAAAAATATTTTAATAGATGCGTAAGTTCAAATAAAACAAAACAAAACTTTTTTCAACAGCAGCAGCAGAGAGAAGTCAAAACTAAAGCTGAAATGGAAACAGGAACCTGCCAGAAGAAGCAGACCCTTTACCGGAGGGGGACGTACACATGTAGAGCACCTGATTTGTATGCAAAAGGCCCCGGGTTCAATTTCTGGCTTCTCCAGGTAAACCTGGAAAAACTCTTTCCGTTACCACTAAGAACCTGAGAAGAGCCATGCTGGATCAGACCAAGGGTCCATCTAGTCCAGCGCTCTGTTCACACAGTGTGGCCAACCAGCTGTCAACCAGGGGATCCACAAGCAGGACACAAATGCAACAGCACCCTCCCACCCATGTTCCCCAGAAACTGGTGTATACAGGCTTACTGCCTCTCATACTGGAGGTAGCACATCGCTATCAGGACTAGTAGCCATTCATAGCCTTCTTCTCTAGGAATTTACCCAACCCCCTTTTAAAGCCATCTGAATTGGTGGCCATCAACACAGCTTATGATGTTGACAATACTGGGCTGGATGGACCAATGGTCTTACTGTGTTCCTACCAACTCCAAAACACCTTCGGTGCAAGGGTTTTTACAGAAGGACTGGAAGGAGGGCGCACCACAGAGATCCCAGGGGAAAGAGTTATGAACCTCGGTGCAATAGACAGAAATATCAGTGGAGGCTTGTAGCTCCGATGTCAGTGGGGCAATGAATCCACTCCGGGTTTCAGTCAGAACTCTAGAGGAGCTATCCAAGGTGTGAAGCAAATTCATACACCCCCACCCTCATCGGAGCAGAGCAGATTCTCTCTCTCTCTCTCTCTCTCACACACACACACACACCACTGACATCGGAGTCACCAGCCTCCACTGAAAATTCCCCATCCCATATACCATCTCCAAAGGTGGCCATGGTTGTGGAGGAGATGCAGAGGCGGAAAGCCTAAAAGTGTGGGTCAGGTTCATGTGGAGGCAGGTAGTCCTTCCGCTGTCCTGCTCCAAAGCCATTTAGGTCAGCATCAGAACTTTGAATTGAGTCCAAAAGCATAACAAAAAAACCAACAAAGGTGCCGTGCTGTTGGGTTTCATGTGCCCCCTTACAACAGCTTCCAGTTAGAACTCTCGCCACAGTATTCTGGAACCAAGGGAAACTTCCAAGCATGTTGCGAAGGCAAGGCAATCCATGTCGTAATATGGGATGAAATAGGATTGGGTTACATCCATGCAGCCCAATCCTATGCATTTTTACTCAGAAGTCAATCTTATCCCACTGGTTTTGGGTAGTTGTTGCTTTTAAAATCACTTTTCCCCCACCCACATCCCAACCATCACCACAACCAAAGAGCTGTTTTGACACTTGAAATTGAGAAATAAGACAAAGTAGTGCATATTTATAAAAAATGGCTTTCTTTGCAAGAAAGAGATTTTCTGCATTTCTGTAAAGTTTATACAGGGAAGAGAGGCAACAAAGAGTCTTGTGACATCTTAAAGGTTAGCACAGGAAGCTGCCTTACACCAAGTCAGGCTAACACAAGAAGCCCATCGAGTCCAGGGGTACGTAACCTGGTGCCCTTGGAATACAACTCCCATCAGCCTCAACAAACATAGCCAATAGTTAGGGATTGTGGGAGCTGAAGTCCAAACTAGATCAGTGCTACCTACCCCAGATCTAACCCATTGTTGGGCCTGTTCAGACAACATGCTAATCCATGGTTAGGCCACTAACCATTTTGCAGCAAGTGGTTAGTTGGGCATGTTTAAACCATAGCACGTAGGGTGACCATATGAAAAGGAGGACAGGGCTCCCGTATCTTTAACAGTTGCATAGAAAAGGGAATTTCAGCAGGTGTCATTTGTATATATGGAGAACCTGGTGAAATTCCCTCTTCATCACAACAGTTAAAGCTGCAGGAACTATACTAGAGTGACCAGATTTAAAAGAGAGCAGGGCACCTGCAGCTCTAACTGTTGTGATGAAGAGGAAATTTCACCAGGTTCTTCATATATACAAATAACACCTGCTGAAATTCCCTTTTCAATACAACTGTTAAAAATACAGGAGCCCTGTCCTCCTTTTCATATGGTCACCCTAAACCATGGTTAACCACCATGGTTAGGAATAGTTCACATGACACTCTAAGCCATGATGTTCAGCTCAAAACACTTAACCATCAGCCTTCTACAACCTTCCACGATCTGGTACCCTCCAGATATGCTGGACTGCAACTTCCAGCATGCCCTTGCCAAATATATATTACTTTGTTTCATTTCTCAATTTAAAAACTAAAAATAACTCTCTTTGGTGAGATGTGATTTCGAAAGGAACAGCCCATATACCAGCTTTGGTTTTGGAGGAAAGGTGGAATCTAAATGTAATAAAATGAAATAAATGCACCAGGAAAAACATAATCCTCTTATAATGGTTCAAAAATAAGCCTCCTAGCATTTAAAATGGCCAGCTGTGCATTTTGTGGTGCATTACTGCATGCCATATTTACATATAGGTGCACTTAAAGATTCCATTTTCAGAAATCCTGGGAAGACAGTGAAGGGAACAGCCCTATGGATATTCTCTGGGGAGTAAAGCCCCATTGAACATCCTGGGACTTAGTTCTGTGTAAATATGCATTGGGTTGTCCATAAATCCTAAAGACTAACACCAGCTCTTACAATGCATACTGATTATTCAAAACGTGAGCAAGCCACGCTCTTGTTTTTCATTTATTTGTCCCACTTATACGCCTCCATCTTTTGCAAATTCTTCAAGCAAGTCAAATAAACTTTGCTATTAAATCCCCCCTTCCTTCCTAGAAGCTGCTGCAAGGCACAGAAAAAATACAATCCTTAATTAGGGAGGGAAAACATATACCCGCTGCAAACTTTTTACTACTTTAAAGCAATTTGAATATAACAAGATGAGTAAACAGAGGTAAGGGACAACAAGTTCAGCAATCCTTAATATGAAGCCAGGGAGAAGTTTACCCAAGTTTGAGCTGATTCTGGAGCCACGGTGGGGGAGGGGAGCAAATCAGGAGAATATGCTGAATGGATGCTTTCAACCTAGGGAGGTTGTGGGCTCTCCCACACTAGAGGCCTTCAAGAGGCAGCTGGACAACCATCTGTCAGGGATGCTTTAGGGTGGATTCCTGCATTGAGCAGGGGGTTGGACTCGATGGCCTTGTAGGCCCCTTCCAACTCTGCTATTCTATGATTCTATGAGTCTATGAACTCCTTAGAGAAGGTTAGCACTTAGTCTTGCAAGAGCGGCATCAGCTTCTGAATGTAGTTGTAATAAGGGGTCATCAACACCTATCGTAAGGAGGATAAGTTTAATCAAGAAGAAAGAAAAGTTTGTTTAAGATATGCAAAGCGGCAACAGCAGCAACCTTCCTGCCTCAGCATGATTTCTATGAGAAAGGGGCAGTGCGGGTCGCAAATCTAGGAAGGAAGGAAGAAAAAGGGCAGCCAAAAGTTAAGGATTTACAGGCTGCCCAGCTTATAACTGCAGCAACAACTGTTGGGTTCATACTGGATGGGTTCGGAGGACGCGCTAATCAACTGGGGGGGGGGTTAATAGGAACAGAATGGGAAACAACAGTTAATTAGCGTTTCGTCCAAACTCAGCCACTGTATTGTTAGAAGGGCAGCTAGCAGAGTAAAACCGGAAAGGCAAAGCAGGATGAGCATTTACCAGTCTCACCTGCGCACAAAATAAAACAGTCTACGCCGTTCTGTTAGTTAAGGGGGGGGGGGGAACCAGCTTTACTCGTGAGTATTCTTGCATATCATGCAGGCACAGTGTATAGTTTCAAAAGGCGTTTGTTCGGTCCATTTCTTTGTGTTTTATAACCCCAGCAGGACAGGCCACAAGCACACCATGTGCTCCTAGCAATGGAAGAAGGCAGAGACAGAGAAGGTGGGAAGGAAGGGGAGAAGCAGGAAGCCACACCTAAGCTATAGAATTCCTAAGGCTAGCTATGCTCTCAAATTCCCATGTATTTACACACTAGATGATGATGATGATATTTATTTGTATCCTGCCTTTTTCCCAATACTGGACCTCAAGGCGGCCTTACAAAATTTAAAACATATACATTTTAAAACATAGGAAAAGAAGTGTACAAAAATTAAAATACAAAATTAAATTATTAAAGGTTTAAAATACCTTTAAAGAAAGAAGGGAGGCATCTGCAGGCTGGAGTAGCCACCACTCTCTGTCTTCTTCTGCTTCCTCCCAGCGGTGCAATTGGAGCATCAGTGGATTTGGGAAAGCGGCAGCAGCAGAAGCTGAATTCTAGCTGGCCTAGGCCCTGCTTGATCCAACATGAATGAAACATGCCCCAACCTGGTTCCAGCTGCTGCTGCTTTTCAAACTCCATTGCCATTGCTCTGCGCAGAGTTTTCTTTTAGGTGGGAGAGGGGGTAGCTGGGGTCGCACTTGCATTACCGTTCCCCACAATCTCCCGCAGAGGCAAGCGGGTCACGCTGCTTCATGGTAGAGCCGGCCCTGGCAGGAACTCTCCAATCATCTGATCCATTTAACTGGAGATGCTGCAAACTGAACCAAGTTCCTTCTGCAAGCATGGGCTTCACCATTGAGCAATGTTGTACAGCATGGTTGTTTCCATGATATTACTTTAAAATCTGTTTCAGTAGCAACCCTTCCTTGCACCATTGTTTATCCCATTCCCATTATTACAAAGCGCCCCAAAAATGCTGCTGTTGGGAGGAAGAAGGGGCCTGAATCTGGAAGGGGATTGGTTTTCTTGGAGCAATTGGTCTTCAACGAAAAAACAGAATAGTTTAGGTAGGGTGACCATATGAAAAGGAGGACAGGGCTCCTGTATCTTTAACAGTTGCATAGAAAAGGGAATTTCAGCAGGTGTCATTTGTATATATGGAGAACCTGGTGAAATTCCCTCTTCATCACAACAGTTAAAGCTGCAGGAGCTACACTAGAGTAACCAGATTTAAAAGAGGGCAGGGCTCCTGCAGCTTTAACTGTTGGGATGAAGAGGAAATTTCAACAGGTTCTCTATATATACAAATGACATCTGCAGAAATTCCCTTTTCAATACTACTGTTAAAGATACAGGAGCCCTGTCCTCCTTTTCATATGGTCACCCTAGTTTAGGGCGCAATCCTCAATCCTATGCATGTTTAGACAGAAAAAGTCCTACAACTTCCAGCATTTACCAACCAGCCATGTAGGATATTTTTCTGTCTAAACATGCATAAGATTGCACCCTTACTTTGTTCAACTGTGTAAAGTATTTTCAACAACTTTTCAGCTGTGAAATCCCAAACCCTGAATATTGTGTAAGGCCACATGCCTCCATGAGTGTCTTTGACTGTTTGTTTAAGACAATTCCCAGGATGTTGGCTGTCTTTCTTACCTGGACCTGTGATAGCCAGAGATATTTACGTGCAATCCCATCAGCTTCCCTTTTGCTGACATCACGAAGGAGGAATGCAAGGCATTTTCTTCTGTCTCCTCTTACTGTCTGATGCTGGAAAATCCATTTTTCCACATCAGGTGGGCAATCTCAAGGTGACAACTTGTTTTGTTTTTATTTTAAGTGCCGTGGGGCTGGAGAGCAGAAGGGAACCACACTCTGGCTTCTGCCACCAGCTGCGGAATCTAGGGCCACTGGAAGGCTGCACCTCCTCCTTCCCAGGAATAACTTCAAGCCCGGGGGAGACCAAATTGGCCCAAGGAAGGAGCACTTGCAAGAAGCTCGCTTCTCTCACCCCCACCACCACTGTCACAAAGATCACTCTACTCCAAAAGAGAGTTGCCCTGGGTGTGCAGAAGTACGGGGAAAGAATGCTCTCTGCCCAGAAGGAACAAGAGTTTCATTCAAGCAAGATCAGCCTGGCCCTCTTTTGTATGTGGCCAAGAGAGCAGGGCTCCTGCAGCTTTAACTGTTGCGATGAAGAGAGATTTTTTACCAGGTGTTGTGTGCATACCAATGACACCTGCTGAAATTCCTTTTTCAATACAACTGTTAAAGATACAGGAGCCCTGTCCTCTTTTTCATATGGTCACCCTACCTCACCCCCTTTTAAAGCCATCCAGATTGGTGGCCCTCACTACAGTTTGTGGAAGGAAATTCCATAGTTTGGGTTGGTTTTTTGAGCTCACATGAAGAACCACCTACTTTCCCCACAATTAATATATCTTTCTATGTTTCCCATTTCCTGTAGAATTACCCAGGAATCTCTTTTCTAGATGCATCCAATTGGGAGACTGCCAGCGCCTATGGAAGCACGAACACATTCTAAGTAAGTTCCTTTCCAGACCCTCCTTCAGCCCACCCTCAACCAGATCATAAGGCAAGAGAATTCAGTTGTAAATTCTGGGGATGCCGGCCAGAACTTGGGATTTCAGAGTCCAAAATTCCAGACCCATCAACCATAAAAGCAACAGGAGTAATGGCATGCAAATAGATCAGGAGCCAGTTTGTAGACAGAAAGTGTTGAACTCACAGTGATTCGTTACAGGAATTTTTACTTGGCGCAGGGCGCAGAATGGGAGGAGACCCTGGACAGACTGAGTCAGTCCATGCTATTTAGAAAAGGGAGAACACATGGAATCTTCAGTCCCAAACCACTCCCTGTTTATTTGAACATGGGAAAGAGTCAACCTTCATACCTACTGTGCGTGCCAAGTTTAAAATTAGATCAAGGACATCTGAGCCAGGATGGGATCTCAGGGGAGGCGGGATTATTTTTAAACTCTGGATGCATTTGGATACAACAAAAAGGGGAAGTGAGCGATCTCCAGTTTCATGACATCTGAGAAGCTACAGAGGGAGCTTCACATTTCGCAAGTCCATGGGCCTCTGGGTTCCACAAAGCTGTTTTTGCTGAGGCAGCACGTGGATTGCATCGCCGCAGCTGGGGTGGAATTCTTACACTTCGTAATCCGCAGAGCTCTCCAGCGCTGCCGTTCCTGCCACACAAACATCCTTACTGCTGAGGAAACGTTGGAGCATGACTCTGTGCTGCCCTGAAAACCATTCATCTGCCGGCCATGTTGTACTGTTCGTTTCCGAAATTATTTAATCCCCCAAAAGGGTTGAGGTGATTAAGGGTCCAATCCTATGCATGTCTAGACAGAGAAAAGGCCTACAACTCCCAGCATGCTGGGAGTTGTAGGCCTTTTTTCTGTCTGGACATACATAGGATTCCACCTAAAATCAAGTTATCTGAAGGTGGAGTGGATCCTGTATCCAGCTGTCTCAAAAGCAGGGATGTCAACCCTCAGGCCCACCGGCCCAAACCGGCCTTCTGGAGTTCCCTGGTTGGCCACACCTTTTTTCTGTGGCCTTGCCCTTCCCCCCCCCCCCCTCTGACCATTTGGTGGTTTCCTAGCTTTTGCATGTTTTCCCTATTCTAAAAAGTTGAAATGCCTCTCCAAATGCTTAGCTACTGGCAGTTAGAGCTTCAAGCTAACATATGCTGATAAGTTTGCTCCCAACTATTTTTCATTTGGTCCCATGCGCCACTGGAATGCAGCTCCTGAGCACTTCTCCAAAACTGAAAAACGGTCCTTGTGCTGAAAATGGTTCATCAACCCTGAGGGAGAAGGCATTCCTGATGCTGACCTGTCTTTTTGTCATTCCAAGAAGGTCCACCGCATGAACCAAAAGGTACATGTTTGCAATGGTGGAATGCCAAATGGCTGCACACATGCGGCCTGTTCAGACAACATGCTAAGCCATGGTTAGGCCGCTAACCCTTTTGCAGCAAATGGTCAGTGAGTGTGTTTAAACCATGGTTATGTAGCCACCATGGTTAGGAATGGTTCATATGACAGGCTAAGCCATCATGTTTAGCTCAAAAAACGTAATAACCATGGCTTAGCGTGTTGTCTGAGCAGGCTCAATCTGACATTTGCATCATACCCCCAGCATTCCTTGCAAAATTTCCTGGGATAACCCTCCAAGTCAATGTGATTCTTCTCTGTGCTCTGAGAAATATTACCATGCCAAGCAATCACTTGGATGTTTGTATGACCAATTGTCAATTTTCCCTCCTACTGCAGTAAAACTGAGCTAATTCAAGAAATAAGAACATAAGAAGAGCCCTGCTGGATCAGACCAAGGGCCCATCTAGTCCAGCACTCTGTTCACACAGTGGCCAACCAGCTGTCGACCAGGGACCCACAAAGAGGACATGGTGCAACAGCACCCTCCCACCCATGTTCGCTAACAACTAGTGTACACAGGCTTACCGCCTCTGATACTGGAGGTAGCACGTAGCCATCCAACTAGTAGCTATTTAGCCTTCTCCTCCAGGAATTTATCCAACCCCTTCTTAAAACCATGCAAATTGGTGGTCACCACCACATCTTGTAGTAGTGAATTCCATTAGTTTAACTACACGCTCTGGGAAGAAGTACTTTTTTTTTAATCTGTCCTGAATCTACATTGTTTGTACTTATTCTGTGATTTCTTACCAATGTAGAAGGGGAAAGGAAAGGAACCTCTCGTGCAAGCACTTGAGTCATTGCTGACTCCTAGAGGGACGCCTGCTTTCGCTGACGTTTTCTTGGCAGACTTTATAGCGGGGTGGTTTGCCATTGCCTTCCCCAGTCACAGTTTCCTTTCCCCCAGCTAGCTGGGTCCTCATTTTACCGACCTCGGAAGGATGGAAGGCTGAGTCGACTTGAGCCGGCTGCCTGAGAACCAGCTTCCGCTGGGATCGAACTCAGGCCGTGGGGAGTTTCAGCTGCAGTAACTGCCGCTTACCACTCTGCGCCACACGAGGCTTCACCACTGTAGAAACTAAATATTAATGTCTAGCAAAGAGCTCTTTATAAAAAACAGCTGTCCCCATACAGTTATTGGTATCAAATTGTTTGGCATAAAATACGAATCTTTTATTCTTTTGCATTTTGAACATAAAGCCATTGCTTTCAACATGTACCTAGAAAAAACTGATCTTTCAAATTCAGTTATCAGGATGATTAAAAAAAAGCGCTGGCATACTTGTAATATATTAATATATGCCTGGCATTAAAAGACCAACTCCCTCAACTAAACATATGTATGCATGTTGATGGAAAAGTAAGAACTGCTGATTTTAATGGTGCAACAGATTGCAGCCTTAATTCAATAAACCTTCAATTTAATTAAGTTACTGGGTTTAATGTTATGTAGAAGGTATCTGTTCTTCAAAAGCCCTTGGGGCACCATCAACCATTACTGACATCACTAAGGAATCAAATCTGTGTTGAAGTGGACGCTAAAAAGAGTAGCATGTAACTATTCAGGAAGCAACAACTGTGGCGAATTTTAGGTGCCTGTTAAAGGTTATCCAAGACTTCCCTGAAGGATTGTGCTGCTCCGTTAGTTTATTCATTATTGTGCTTTTACCTTTGGTTTTAAATAATGAAACATTTTAAAGGATGAGGTCTTTGTATTTATTATGATGTATTTTAATTGCTTCTGTAAACCAATTAAAGGTATCTTTAGATATAGTACAGTGGTGGCCAAAATTGTGGACACTTTTTGAAATTTTCATGTTTTGCAACTTTTCATGCTTATAGAAAATGTTCTGCTTCATGAAATTCAACTGTTTATATATCAACTGAAAGAGAATTTAATGCTGAATTCAATACAAAAAACAGAATGTGAATATCTGCAGTACAAAAAAGTTATGCTTACTTTAGCCTAAAAACAAGCACAGGTGCGATTGAGTGAAGAAGCGGCTTGGAATTGCAAACCCTACTGGCCAATCACAGTCCTTGTTCTGGGGACCAATCACGTGGCAGTAGCTGCGATACATCACGTTTCAAGTTGGGGGAAGTCAGTTTTGCTGCTTGTTCTGTAACTGAAGCGCAGTTGGAGATTGTGTGAATATTTGAAGTATTTCTCAAATTAAAAGTGTGCGTACGTACATCATAAATAGAGCAATGGCAACAAAGAAAAGAGTTGATTGGACACCCAGGAAAAGAAGCAGGATTGTTGTATTACGTGAATCTGGTCTTTCAAATGATATATAAACATTTGAATTTTGTGAAACAGAACATTTTCTGTAAGCATGCAAAGTTGCAAAACATGAACATTTCAAAAAGTGTCTACAATTTTGGCCAGCACTGTAAGTGGTATATAAATAGATTAATAATAATAGTAATAATAATAATAATAAGGAGGAGGAGGAGGAAGTGATGGTGATTTGGTGGACTCTCAACCAAACCCCTCCAACTGGGCCTTGAAAGCAAGTTATGGCAAGAGGTTCATCAGATAGGGCTATTTTTGTTTTTTCGTCGGAATACCGATGGTCATGAAATCCTCTGCCAAAGCTACCTCTTCCCCATCCAACACCAACTCAGCTTGCCTCTTCAGTTCCACGACATCCATATCTCCTTCGCCAACCTGGTTGGCTGGCTTATACCGCTGACTAAAGTGAGACAGAACCAGCCGCTGAGCTTTGCACAGCTTTGCAAACTCGGCTGCCATTTTCGGAGTGCTATGGCCTCGCTCTTTGGCTTTGTCCATCTGGGTATCATCCAGGGTGGCTTCATGAACCAAGAGATCAGCTTCATAGCAAAGAGTCACTGCTCCACCTCCAACAATTCCAGAACAGTCTCCTAAAATACAAACTTTTCTTCCAGGAAGACGGTCTTCTAAGACATCCGAAGGAGAAATGGTTGTCCCATTTTCGAGGACAACTGTAACGCCTTCTTTCAGTTTACCATATATAGGGCCTGGCTGTACTCCTAGAAATTAAAGCACAGGGATAAAATTACTGTACTTTTCAAGTGGCTTATCTTTCAAACAAAGCTTTTAAACACATGCTCGGACTTTCACAGAATTCTGGTACAGTATTTTGATGCCCAAACATTTCACAAACCCTCCTTAATAAAACTCAGGCCTTAGCTAGACCTAAGGTTTATCCCGGGATCGTCCCTGCCTGCTCCCGGGATCCCCTGTGTGTCATTTACATGAACAGGGATGACCCCGGGACGATCCCGGGATAAACCTTAGGTCTAGCTAAGGCCCAAGTTTCTAGACCTTATGAAGGCAGGTATTTGAAAATATGCAGGCATCATCTACACAACGCATCTTTCTCTCATGGCTTTCAGTCTTGATTCTTGTCCAGAGATGTAAAATTTCCAGAAATTTTGAAGCCATGGAAAAAAAACCAGTTTTTTTCGGGAAAAATGGAAATTTTCAGAAAAATTGAAAGAATGTAATATTAGCACTTTTTACAGGTTGAAAGTCACTTTGTTACTTTAGTAACATAAAATGTAATTATGTCCAAGTTGGTTTGGCATATAATTATTACATTTGGTATATTAAAAGTACAGTGTATTCAAACAATTATTACAAATTTAATTTACTTTTTTGGGTAACAAATGAAGCTACAAGCTCCTGAACTGTTAGGAACACCTGAACTGTAAGGAACCTCTTTGGCTCTGCCAGTTTATGAGCAGGCAAAAAATCAATTTAAAACAACAACAACAGAAGAAACCACCAACATTAGTAACAAAGAAAATTATGTTTCCGCTAGTCCTCCAGTGTCAAGACAAAGCCCCCATTCTCATAAAAAGAACTGAGAAAAAAGGGGGAACCAAGATTCAATGAATATGCATGAAATGTAATCAGACTCATTTTCTGACCTACAGTGTTTTAGTTTCAGTCTCTGCTTCAATGGCAGTGCTGCCCCCTAGAGACAGAAATGCATCTTGCTCTTGCATTTGAGAGTTGTAGTCTCAGTTTGCAACCTAGGACTTGCTTGTCCTTGGTGCACAGACATTGTAATAATCTGATACTGTACAGTTTTTAGAAATCATTTGGAGAAATAAATATATGAACACCTTGTCTTAAACATCTTATTCATCATGCTAAAATAAAACATCCCATAATCAGTTTTTTTCTTTTTTTTTCAATTTTTTTGGGGAAAAAACAAAAGAGCGTTTGGAAAACAATGGGGGGGAATGGTCTTTTTCCAGGCCTTTACATCTCTATTCTTGTCTCTAGCCATACACCCAGCTATTTTCCCCTAACTCATAACCTTCCTCTTCTCAATTATGGATATGTGAAGGCCGGGAGAAAAAATGGGGGTTGGGGGCGGGCAACCATTTTTTTTAAAAAAAATCCCCATTTTTACCCAGGAACTTTTGGGAAATTTGAAGAAGAAGAAAAAGAAAGAGGAAAAGGACTTATTTTTCCAGAGATTTTTGGAAATATTTCCCAGGGGGGGGGATGGGGATGGGGTACAGATACAAAAAAAATGTTCCCCATCCCCACTCCCCCCCCCCCAACTTTCATACCCTGCTCCCTCCAGTGCCCATTGTTGAAGAACTTAATATTCTGTGGGGGAAATTATATAAAATACAATAACTTGATATGATTCAATATGTAAGATATAATAAAATGTGCATGCGAAGAGTCTCTCGTTTCAGGAACAGAATATGAACAGTTACTTTTGCCTAATGGGTATTTTGATACTTGCAACATGATATCGCAAGATTTATAACATTACAGATAGATCCTCACTGGTGTGGGATGAAGAATCCCTCAGAAAGGATGGAGCCAATGCATATTATATCTGAAGGACAACTGTACGGAGGATGGAGCAAATTTGTTCTCTATTGCTCCAGAGGGTAGGACCTGGGCCAAGAGGTTCAAATTATATGTAAAGCAATTCTAGCTAAACCTTAGGAAGAATTTATGGAACAGTTTACCTTGAGAAACAGTGGACTGCCTTTGATTAGAAGTTTCAAACAGAAGATGGATGGCCAACACAGTCACCCAGCCACCTTGGTGCCCCCTAGAAGTGTTGGGCTACAAATCCCACCCTCCCTGTCCAGCAGGACCATGATGGGAGTTGTAATCCCAGATGGGAGACGGCTGCTGTAGCAGCTGATTTCCTGGATCAGAAAAACAACCACACTGCTTTTATACCCTCATGCCTTTCTGCATGAAAGTATTCAGATTAGATCAGAGCTATTAACTAATATTACTAGCGTGTTTTGAGCAGGGGAGTGGAGGCGCATTTGTCTATAAAAGCAACAGGACAGGAGGCACACAGGCATCTTAGAAGACTAATTGGTTTAATGCGGCATGTGCTTTCGTAGCCAACAGCCCACTTCATCACATGAACAGGGCTGATGACTTTCCAAAACACACACCCGCAATAAATCAATCAGTCCCCGAGGTGCCGCAGCTCTCGGCCACTTATGGGGAGAAGAAAGAATTTCCACATACTCGGGAAGTTATTAGTCATTGGTCCACTCAGCAGCTGCGGTGTGAGATTAATGCACATGATATCAGCAGAGGTGTGGTGGGAAAGTCAATCCAGCTAGTGTAGCGGCTAAGAGCCTGAGCTGGGAACGAGGAAGCCCTCCATTGAAACCTCCGACAGGAAAGGCAAACTCCATGTTAGGCATAATTAGGAAAGGATTTGAGAATAAAACTGCCAGTATCATACTGCCCTTATATAAATCTATGGTGCGACCACACTCAGAACATTGTGTACGGTTCTGGTCACCGCAGCTTAAAAAATGATATTGTAGAGCTGGAAAAAAATGCAGAAAAGGGCAATTCAGGGGATCAAGGGGCTGGAGCATCTCCCCCTATGAAGAAAGGTTAGAAAACGTCTAACTGTCTCTGCAGAGGCCACCAGAGAGGGAGGAAGCAGCAGCCAGGCACCTCTCTACCGTGCCTGGGTCCAGCTCCAGCTGAGAGCCCCCTCCCTCCTGCTCCCAACTGTCTCTGCAGAGGCCACCAGTGAGGGAGGAAGCAGCAGCCAGGCACCTCTCCACCGTGCCTGGGTCCAGCTCCAGCTGAGAGCCCCCTCCCTCCTGCTACCAACTGTCACTGCAGAGGCCACCAGTGAGGGAGGAAGCAGCAGCCAGGCACCTCTCCACCGTGCCTGGGTCCAGCTCCAGCTGAGAGCCCCCTCCCTCCTGCTACCAACTGTCTCTGCAGAGGCCACCAGTGAGGGAGGAAGCAGCAGCCAGGCACCTCTCCACCGTGCCTGGGTCCAGCTCCAGCTGAGAGCCCCCTCCCTCCTGCTACCAACTGTCTCTGCAGAGGCCACCAGTGAGGGAGGAAGCAGCAGCCAGGCACCTCTCCACCGTGCCTGGGTCCAGCTCCAGCTGAGAGCCCCCTCCCTCCTGCTGTCAACTGTAACTGCTGAACTTTCCAACTAAGATTGTAGTGCCTGAGTTTGCTTTCCTTTCCCCCCTCCTCCTCCTCCCTCCCAATCCCCTTTCCTTTTGTGTCATGTCTTTTAGATTGTAAGCCTGTGGGCAGGGACTGTCAAGAAATACTTTTGTGAGCCGCCGTGAGAGCCTTTTTTGGCTGAATGGCAGCATAAAAATACTTAAATAAATAAATAAATAAAATAAAACGTGGAATTGTATTCGCTTGTAAAAAAAGAAAAAAAAAGGTGAGTATGGGGTGACGTTATAGAGGTGTACAAAATTATGCACGGTGTGGAGAATGAGGAAAGCGAGATGCTTTTTCTCTCTCCTGTAATACTAGAACCCAGGGTCATCCCATGAAGCTGATTGGTGGGAGTTTCAGGACAGATAAAAGGAAGGACTTTTTCAGATAGCACATAGTAAAACTATGGAATTCACTGCCACAAGATGTGGTGTTGGCCACCAATTTGGATGGCTTTGAAAGGGGTGGGATAAATTCCTGGAGGAGAAGGCTACCAAGGGCTACTAGTTCTGATGGCATTGTGCTACCTCCGATATCAAAAGCAGTAAGCCTACGTACACCAGTTGCTGGAGAACATGGGCAGGAAAGTGCTGTTGCACTCATGTCCTGCCTGTGAATTTCCCATTCATAGCTGTTTGGCCACTGTGTGCTAGACTAGATGGACCCTTGGTCTGATCCAGCAGGGCTCATGTTCTAATGTTCTTATGTACCCCCATCAGAAATAGAATACTGGCCTACCATACAAGGGCTGTTGTGAAAAATTGCTGAGATATTTTATGTAAAACATTTAACAGTCTATAAGGAGCTTTGAAAATACTGTCATCATTTAGGCCTTTTTGGCCCTGAGGGTCACATTGGGCAGTGCCAGGGCGCCGGAAATGTACACACATGCACACACAACACACTCACACAAAATATTGGAGTTTTCCCAACCATCTGCTACCTCTGAAATCCTCCACTAATGTAAACATCTGCGGATGTGACCCCAAGGTTATTAAGCAGCCATATCGGTTGAATGCCTTCAGGCGTGTCTCTCCAGATCAGAGAGAAGGGAATAGCTTCTCTTTCTAGTGCTAGCAAGGAAACCCCTTCCTTACTTCCGATCTCTCAGCAGAGACAGGAGATAAGGGATTCCCTCGCTAGCATTAGCAAGGGAAATCCCCATCATTCCACAGTGCCAGACACCTTAAAAAAGATATTGTAGAGGCCTCTCCCATACTAGAGGCCTTCAAGAGGCAGCTGGACAAGCATCTGTCAGGGATGCTTTAGGGTGGATTCCTGCACTGAGCAGGGGGTTGGACTTGATGGCCTTGTAGGCCCCTTCCAACTCTGCTATTCTATGATTCTATGATTCCTTTTATCTGTCCTGAATCTCCTACCAATCAGCTTCATGAGATGATCCCAGGTTCTAGTATTACAGGAGAGAGAAAAAGCATCTCGCTATCCACATTCTCCATACCGTGCATAATTTTGTACACCTCTATAACGTCACCCCATACTCATCTTTTTTTACAAGCAAATACAATTCCACGTTTTCTAACCTTTCCTCATAGGGGAGATGCTCCAGCCCCTTGATCACCTGAATTGCCCTTTTCTGCATTTCCGCCCCAGTTCTACTATAACTCTATGGTCATCCTAAACCAGTCTTCCTTCTACATGTGTCAGACTAGAACTTCCATCACCTAAGCCAACATGGATATCTACAATCAAGAACATCCTATATACCAAGCGTATACCCACTCCTCAGGTGTGTAAACTTATGTTGCCAAAATGGAACCATCCATTCACAAGAGGGAGTTATCAGCAGACTTGAGGGAACGGCAAGGTTTGCAGAAGTGCAAAAAAAAAAAAAATCTCCACAAAAAAATCTTTCTGGGAAAAACCCTAAAGGGGACCATGGCGGGGAGAGCCATCCTAGGGTTGCCATACGTCCCGGAAAAACGGGAATGTCCCAGTTTCTAAGCATTTCCAAAATGTCCCGGCCAGTCAGTCAAGAATCCTGGATTCCTGTTCCAGTCGGCCGGAGGAATTCCAACCTCCGAAATGGTGCCTTGAGCCTGCTCAGTGGAGTGTAAGTCTCCATATTGAAGTCTCCTCTAGCTTTTGAGAACTAGTGGAGAAATGTAATTTAGTGTCATTTTTTCTGTTTGTTTGCTTAAACTGTTCTTTTCCTATTATTTATTTGCAGGTGCTTAAGTGCTTCCTATGCATACTTACCTGGGAATAAGTTCTATTTAACTTAATAGGATTTGTTTCTGAGTAGACACACATAGGATTGCAGTGTTAGATAACTGAAGCTTAGATAGCTTTCTTTCTCTCCCTAGACCTTTACATATTGGCCAGTTTTTTTTTTTAAAAAAAATCCTAGCCCCCTCCCCCCCACACACAAAAAACTGTCCCGGTTTTGTGGATTCAGAATATGGCAACCGTAGAGCCATCCTCACCTAGTTCCTTCAGCTTCCGGGTATTGAGTTTGCCGGCCCGTGACTTCTCTTCCACTAGAAACCCAAAGGATGGGACACGATGAAATAATCTGAATGCCTTCATTGCAAATTGCCAATTGTCCACCAAAGTGTACGAGTCTTCTGCAGGATCCAGATAAATCGTTTTCCCGTGCCTCTCTTGAGATGAGACTTCCGCTGTGTCTACGGACGGGTCCTCCCATTCTTCCGCAGGGCACTGATCTGGCGTGGGCACCAGTTCGTGAACAACGTATGGGAAGGCCAATTGTGAGTGCGAAAGCTCCATCGTTCTCTGGAGGAAGTTCCTCAGCCCAAGCGGTCCATAAATTTCGACCGGTTGCTTGTTTGCGGCAGGACTGCTCTGGAGGCTGATGGTACAGAGGAGGCCAGGAAGGCCAAAGAAATGGTCCCCGTGAAGGTGAGTTATAAAGATCTTGGTAATCCTTCCTAACAACATAAGGATAACAGTGATTAAAATGGGGAGGGATTGAGAGAACTCAGGAGTGCACTCACTGGAGACAAGCATGTGTGGAAAACGGAGGTTTGCCGCAGGGAAAAAATACAGAACAAAAACCAACACTCAAAAGCAATCATCCCCAATGTGAATCCCTCCAGATGCGTTGGACTACAAATCCCAATTCCCCTCACCCAGCCTTCCATGTTCCAACACATCTGGAGGGCACCAGGCTTGGCAAAGCCATGAAGCTCATTTGGGCACAACAATTCATGCCCTCTCAGCCTAGCTTCGATTAAAAGCCTTGCTGGAAGAGGCAACAATTTAAGCGCTGCAAACCATATTGCATATCTCTCACCAAAACAACGAAAGAAGTGATCCATAAGACCTGAATCAGATGTGATGCAGAAGTCCGATAAACCGATCTCCCAACTTTTTTTTTTTTAAAAAAAAATAATTAAAGCAGCCTCTGTTTTTGATCAAAGCAGTAGCAAATGCTGGGTTTGGGTGAGTGGTTAACACAGTTTTCTGAATCTAAATTGCAATTCCCCAAATACTATAGTTAAACATGGAATTATCTTCCACAAGATGTCAACTTGGGTTAGCTTTGCAAAGGTTTGCATGTACATTGATGGTGCTATATAAATAAATAATAATAATAATAATAATAATAAAGGGGAATAGACAAATTAAAAGAGGGTAAGGCTATCGTCTTGAGTACTGTGTCCAGTTTTCAGCACCACACTTCAAGAAGGATGCAGACAAGCTGGAGGGGGTTCAGAGGAGGGCAACCAGGATTATGAGGGGTCTGGAAACAAAGCCCTATGAGGAGGGACTGAAAGAATTGGGAATGTTTAGTCTAGAGAAGAGAAGACTGAGGGGAGACATGATAGCTCTCTTCAAATACTTGAAAGGTTGTCACACAGAGGAGGGCCAGGATCTCTTCTCGATCCTCCCAGAGTGCAGGACACGGAATAATGGGCTTATGTTACAGGAAGCCAGATTCCGGCTAGACAACAGGAAAAACTTCCTGAGAGCAGTACGACAATGGAACCAGTTACCTAGGGAGGTCGTGGGCTCTCCCACCCTAGAGGCCTTCAAGAAGCAGCTGGGCAGCTATCTGTCAGGGGTGCTTTAAGGTGGATTCCTGCACTGAGTGTGGGGTTGGACTCGATGGCCTTATAGGCCCCTTCCAACTCTACTATTCTATGATCCTATGATCAATGGCTGCTAGTCATGATGACAACATGCTGCCTCCAGAATCAAAGGCAGCATGCTGGGGAACACAAGTGGGAGGGTGCTACTGCACTCATGTCCTGCTTGTGGGTTTCCATGGGGCATCTGGTTGGCCACAGTGTGTACAGAACGCTAGAAACGTATTCTCCCTTATGAGCCTGCCCGTGCTTTAAGATCTTCTGGAGAAGCCCTTCTTTCAGTCCCACCATCTTCACAGGCGCGCTTGGTGAGAACATGGGAGAGGGCCTTCTCGGTGGCTGCTCCAGTGCTCTGGAACTCTCTTCCCGGGGAAGCTAGGCTGGCTCCCTCCTTGATGGGCTTTCGGAAGCAGGCTAAAACTTTTTTGTTCCAGCAGGCCTTTGGAGAATAATCTGGCCCTCCTTCTATGTTAATGTCTTATAATTTTGTTGTGTATTTTAAACGTTTATGGCTTTGTTCCCCCCACCACCACCATGTATGTTTTAAACTTTGTAAGGCCGCCTTGAGGCCCAGCATTGGGCAAAAGGCGGGATACAAATAATAATAATAATAACAACAACAACAACAACAACAACAACAACGCCTTTGGCCTGATCCAGTAGGGCTCTTATGTCCTTATTAATAGCAGTGAACAGAACAAGAACACATATAAATCTGTTGCTCGCTACCATGAATGGAGGGGAAATTCTAATGAACGACAAAAGAATGTCGAGAGAGTGTTTTCCCTCTCATATTTTTGAGAACTGCCTCCAATGGTGCCCACAAACCTCTTCACTTCCTGCCCCCTTCCAAAAACACACACAGCATTTTTAAAAATAAAAACCTTGGAAAACAGGAGTCCTCTTTCTCTCTCTTTCTAGTCTCTAGCCTTGCTTTTTCTCTCCCCTCTACTCCTTTGCCTTTCTATCTCCCCACTCCTATCCATCTTCTAGCGTCACTGTTTCTTTCCCCGCTTCACACACTTCGTGACTAGCCAGGCCTCCACGGCAGCCATTATGTGACTAGCCGCATCCTCCCTGGCAGCCATTTTATGGTGGCGCCCACAGCAGTTCCTTCAAAAACCCAGAGTGCTTTCTTCTTTACCCACTGCCATCATGAATCATCTCTTGTACTCACTAGTCCAGCCTTTCTCAACCTAGCATTCTCCAGGTGTGTTGGAGTACACCCCCCCATAATTCCCAGACAGCACATTGCCAGGGGATTATGGGCACTGCAGTCCAATATTTGGAGGGCCTAGATTGGGGAAAAGCCGGACTAGTCAGAAGCACGTCACTTTCCAACGCTGCAACCAGCTCCTACCAGTGAAAGGGAGTTAGGATGAAAGAAGTGTTGCCCAGATAATCACCACCAACACCGGACATCCAGAACTGACCTGCTTTCAAATTACTTTTCATGAACTGGGTTTGCGTCCCTTCACCACAGTCAAACAGCCAGCACTCTCCTTCGAAGCGGACGACCGTAGCCGAGGCCCCTCTGGTTGGAGACGGATACGCGGCACCCGTCCCCAGGAAAGTGACCTCCATTGACATGTTGCTCAAAAGCAGCACAGCCCCTAAAGAAGACACCGCAAGACATGCAAATCTGGTTTACTTTTGGTGTTCTGGACCCACAGTCCAACACTTGTTGATTTTAAAAATAAATAAAAAATAAAGCTACTGGGTATTAAAATGTATAGGCCAGATTGTGACTGGAGCATCTCCCCTATAAGGAAATATTACACACAGCTGAGATTGTTCAGTTTAGGAAAAATGGAGGCTAAGGGGAGACATGGGAGAGGTGTACAAAATTATGCATGGTATGGAGAATGTGGATAGGGAGACATTTTACTCCAGGACAGGGTGAGTGGCATAAACACTTCTGTCCTCCAACAGAGGGGAATGGCCTGGAAGCTGAAACTGCTGCCCCGCCCCGCCCCAAGCACCTGCAGCCTAAGGCAATCGCCTCGCCTAACGGTAGGGCCACCCCTGCAGAGAAGACAAAATCATGGAGTTGGGCAAGAACTTAGAAGCCAGCTCAATCCAGGATCTGATTGACGGGCCATAACTCAATGTGATAAGAGCTCATGCTTCGCATGCAGAAGGTCTCAGGTTCAATCCCTGGCTTCTCTAGGTCAGGCTAGAAAAATCTCTGCCTGAAAACCTAGATTGCCACTACCAGTCAGTGTCGACAGTACTGGGCTAGATGGCCCTGTGCTCTGACTCAGTATAAGGCAGCTTCCTATGTTCCTATGACATGCAGGGTGCAATTACTGCAGGCAGGGGCTAGAACCATTCCCCTCCATGTGCTACCTTTCTATTTGCAGGGATTTATTTATTTATTTTAAAAGGGAGCCATTCCATCAGCTCTGCTGTGAGGCCAGCTATCTTTGGCTTTTATTAAAGTCTTTGTCATCGTACCCAGAGGTAGAGAGAAAGAAAGAAAGGCCACTCCATCAATTCCACAGAGTGGCCAGCTCCTTTTGACACCTCCTCTCCTTGAACTGTTCTAGTCCCACCAAATCATTATAAAAACTTTGTAACTTTAGGAACTGGCGCCTGAGTGTATTTGTTTTTTCTCCTCCCTCCCCATTCCTTTTTCCTTTCATGTCATGCCCTTTAGGTTGTAAAGCAGAACACAGGGATTGCCTTGGGTTTTAAAATATGGCCTTCCTTAATCCACTTCGGGTGCCTTTTTGCCCAAAGAACAGGGTTAAAAATGTTTCGAACAAATAAAACAGACTCATTCAATGGGTATCATTCACGTCAGCCCTCTCCATGTGTGCCTGAATAGACCCAACGGATACTACACGGGAGAATCAAAAGATGAAACTTTCCTTGGATTATACCACTTCAGGTTGCGGGTGCTTAAGTTCACACGTTTCAACGTTCCCCCGAGGAAAAAAAGTTCTTGCATGTAGAAAGTTAGCATGTCAGGTAGAACGGATAGGCTGAATCTTCTCCCTGAGGTGCGTGTCTGTTTTTTTTAACGTGCGTGGAATTTCCCACCCCAAATCGAAGAACAAAGATCCACGCACCCATCCTACGGCATGAAGTAGTACAGTCCAGGGAGGCCTTTAGCACTGGCGCGTATATAGTCCAGGCTGGTGCTGTTAAAATCAACACGGTGTGTCATTTCTACCCACCTTCGCTTCTCTCGCTCAGGGTCTTCTTAGCTTCACATCTCGGTTTCCTAAGGCGTTAAGAATTATTTTATGCTTTTATTTTTAAGAGGAGGGTTTACCGGGCACAAACAAGCCTTCCTGCTTGGCAGCCGATGTGATTTTTGGAGTTGGAAAAGGCAGATCAGCCATCTTCTAAGCAGCGGGAAGGGAAAGACTAAACTGCCCTTTGCAAGCTCCTCGTCCTCCTCCTTGCACGAGGGTAGTTATTCCACGAGCTCAGGAAGTGAGCCGCGCGACCTTTACAAAAAAAAAAGGAAGGGGGAAAAGGCAATAGGTTCCGGGGCTGAGCCTTTCAAGAGGAGGCGGAGCAGCAGCCGCCCAATACCATCTGCCGCGAGAGGACGAAAGGAAAAGCCGCCTCTGCCGCCTGGGCGTTTTAGAAGCAGCTGCAGAGGAAGAGGCTGGAAATCGGGAGAAGTGTTATGGGTTGCCACCTTTATTTCCCTGGCAGGGCTGCCCTGCCATCAGTACCTGAGAGAGAGAGGCAGAAAACCAACAGGCGCAACTGTTCCCAACCTGTGCTGATGGGGGAAGGTGCACCTGTTGAATTTCTCCTTAAGCAGTAGTTAAAAGCAGAGTTGGAAGGGGTCTACAAGGCCATCGAGTCCAACCCCCTGCTCAATGCAGGAATCCACCCTAAAGCATCCCTGACAGATGGTTGTCCAGCTGCCTCTTGAAGGCCTCTAGTGTGGGAGAGCCCACAACCTCCTTAGGTAACTGATTCCATTGTCGTACTGCTCTAACAGTCAGGAAGTTTTTCCTGATGTCCAGCTGGAATCTGGCTTCCAGACATGGGACACAGTGACTCTTCTCTTCTTCCCTGGCTCTGGGTTAGCAGGAGAAAGATTGGGGGGAGGGTTGCCAACTTTTTTTCCTAGCAAGGTACTTTTGCCTGTAATGGGTGCATGGCATGGAAGGCGGAAAGTCAACTGACACAGCAATGAGGAAGGTTGTGCCTGCTTTTCATTTAGTTGTTCATGAAACAGAAGCTCTCTTCACCCACCCCAAGGCGATTTTTATATCGTATTTTATATTATGCTTTTATACTGTTTGTTTTATATTTTGAATGGTTCCTATGGTTTTAATTTTTGTAAACCGCCCAGAGAGCTTCGGCTATTGGATGGTATAAAAATGCAATAAATAAATAAGGGGGAGACATTGATGGAAGACGATCAAGGTGGAGAGGGTTGCCAACTTTTTTTTTGGTCAAGGCTCCTCTGCTGCTAATAGCTGTGAGGAGGCAGAAAATAGGCACCTGTTCCAAACAGAAATGTAATTATGGGGAAAGCTGCAACTCCTGAACAAAAGAACAGCTTGATTGGAGAGGAGGGGGAAGGCCTAGCGCCCTCCCCCACACTTTGATGGCTTATAAATTTCCCAGATGAAATACAAGTAAGTTTGTCAAAGTCCACTTCTGCTGCAGAAGCAGTTTCCCTTAAATCCCAGGTGCTAAACTGTTGGCTGTCTCAGTGATGGAACAGCCAGCATTAACTTAGCTGTCATTTCACACTGAGATCAGATCACGCTCTGGCTAATGTTAACCCTTTTTGAATTATCCTAGCTTCTAACCCTAATTTCTTCTAACCAACCCTAATTTCTTTTTCTATAATTTTGCATAGTCTTAAGTACGCAATCCTATGCATGTTTAGACAGAAAAAAGTCCCACAACACCCAGCATTCCCCAGCCATTTCTGCTGACACCTGGGAAATGCTGACTTGTGGAATTTTTTTCTGTCTAAGCATGCATAGGCTTGTGTTCTTATTTTATTTCTAAGTGCAAAAAGCTATTGAAAGGAATTTCCCCAGAGGCTTGAGTGTCATCGTATGGCTTCTCTGCTTTTCCAAGTATTGATTTTAGAAGAGTGCTCTCTCACTCCCCTCACACCTATTTGCATGTTTACAATCTCCACCAAACATGCCCCTACTAAGCTAATTCCAACCACTGATTAATTACCACAGAGCCTCACCTCGGGACTTTACTCACATGCTAGGGGCAGAAAGAGGGCTCAGCAGTTGCCATATCCCCTCACTCCGACAGAAGTTTCCTTGTAGTCTTCCTATGTCTGCCAAAACATTCAGCCATCACACAGCATCCCAGACATAAAGACCAAGGATGGCCGGCCAGATATTGGGCTGCAGTTCAAATCGTACCTCACTATTAGCTATGCCAGCTGGTTTTGCTGGGAGTAAACAGTCGATCTAAGTCCACATATTCCCCACCCCTGTAGATCTTATACCCAATTCCACTTTTGTAAAGCTGACGTTTTCCTCTATCTCTGTCCTACAGTGTTGGGCCATTTCACAGAATCATGGAATAGTAGAGTTGGAAGGGGCCTATAAGGCCATTGAGTCCAACCCCCTGCTCAATGCAGGAATCCACCCTAAAGCATACCTAACAGACGGTTGTCCAGCTGCCTCTTGAATTTATGGCCCTCCAGATATTTTAGCCTACAGCTCCCATGATTCTTTACCATTGGCTATGCTGACTAAGTCTGATGGCAGTTGTAGGCCAAAACATATGGAGTGCCATATATTGGCCCATTCCTGTAATGCTTCTGGACATGGGCCATTAGCCATGGGGGCTGGGGATGATGGAAACTGTAGTTTGACATCTGTTGGGACACCAGATTGAGGAAAGCTGGCCGAGCAGATGGTGAGCACTAACTAGAAGCAGAAGATACTGAACAGATTTAGGGGAAGCTACATCAATGAAAGAATTGGCATGGGCTGTGCAGTAGAGCCCAACGCGGAAAATATTTATTTATTTATTACATTTTTATACCGCCCAATAGCCGAAGCTCTCTGGGCAGGTCACAAAAATTAAAATCATGAAAAGCATAAAAACAACCAACAAATTTTAAACACAAATACAAAATACAATATAAAAAGCACAACCAGAATAAAACCACACAGCAAAAATTAATAGTTAAAATATGAGATTAAAACAGCAAAGTTTAAATTTAAGTTATATTAGGTGTTAAAATACTGAGAAATTAAAAAGGTCTTCACCTGGCGATGGAAAGAAAACAATGTAGGTGCCAAGCCAACCTCTCTGGGGAGCTCGTTCCACAACCGGGGGCCACAGCAGAGAAAGCCCTCCTCCTAGTATTATTTATTTATTTATTTATTTATTTATATAGCACCATCAATGTACATGGTGCTGTACAGAGTAAAACAGTAAATAGCAAGACCCTGCCGCATAGGCTTACATTCTAATAAAATCATAATAAAACAATAAGGAGGGGAAGAGAATGCAAACAGACACAGGGTAGGGTTAGGGTAGCCACCTGCCTCACTTCCTTTGGCAGGGGCTTACGGAGAAGGACCCCTGTGGATGATCTTATGGTCCGGGCAGGCACATATGGGAGGAGGCGTTCCTTCAAATAACCTGGCCCCAAACCGTTTAGGGCTTTAAATGTTAATACCAGCACTTTGAATCGGGCCCGGACCTGGACTGGCAGCCAATGAAGTTGTAAAAGGACTGGCGTAATGTGATCTCGCCAGCCAGTTCCTGTTAGTAGGCGGGCTGCCCTGTTTTGTACCTGCTGAAGTTTCCGGACCGTTTTCAAAGGCAGCCCCACATATAATGCATTGCAGTAATCCAAACAAGAGGTTATCAGAGCATGGATAACTGTAGCTAGGCTATCTCCATCTAGATAAGGGTGCAGTTGGTATATCAGCCTGAGCTGATAAAAGGTGCTCTTTGCCACTGAGTTCACCTGTGCCTCAAGTGACAGTTCTGGATCCAAGAGCACCCCCAAACTACGGACCTGATCCTTTAGGGAGAGTGCAACCCCATCCAGGACAGGGCAAACATCACCTCGCCGGACAGATGAACCACCCGCTAACAGTACCTCCGTCTTGTCTGGATTGAGTCTCAGTTTGTTAGCCCTCATCCAGTCCATTACCGTGCTGTTTTAAATCTGCTATTGCCTTTCAAATCTCTGCAGTGCTTCTACGTTTTACTCTGGTTGCCCTTCTATACTACATTTTTAAGTCACAGTATTTTATGCTGCATTTTTTTTGGGGGGGGGGGGTTTGTGAACTGTCCAGAGAGCTTTGGCTATTGGACAGCATGAAAATGTAATTAAATGAAGTAATATCACGAAACGTACAACACAGGCAAAAGGAAAGGCTTTTATTATGAAAATAGAAGACCGTAACACATTTCTCAATACAGTTACAATATTACCAAAGGAGAAAAATAAACTCACGTTTTTAAACACAGTGTTCATTTTAAGCCACCCAAGAGGTGTATTTTTTTAATTTTATTTTTGCAATATTCTGAAGAGGGGGAGGAAAGTTATATCCTGAGGGTTTTTATGTTGACTATGCGAGAATTGCTCCCACAAAAGACATTTGATTTACTGTGTTGATACATACACAATGATAGATGGAATGAAATTCTAACTCCTGACAGTTCCTTTCTTGTGACGTTCTGATCTGCCAAAGATGGGTGGGCTTCCTCATTCCCCATCAAGCCCCCACCTGGATGGAAGCAGGAAAACAGAAGAACTGCTGCTCACCTTCTCCTACTTTGATTATAAGGAAAGGGTCCCCTTTTCCTGTATCCTTGGTCCCAGTTCCAGGGCCAATTCCAGGAATTAAACCAGCCCAGCCCATGGCAATCGCAAGGAAATGCCCACACTGATTTCCAATTGCATCAGCTGGGTGAACAGGTCCTCCTTGGCTGACACTAGATGGATGGTCGTAAGACACACACAGGCTGGGATTTCCAAATAAAATAAGAATTTCATCTCAATCCCACCCACCCCAAGCCTCTCAAATCTAACAAGATGCACAAATCAGGATCCAACTGTTGCAGTGCCACTGTGTCCTACTGAAATGCCAAATGATGTTCACGAACAGCGATCTCCGTGCACAAGCCTCAAGAGAAATCATTAAATCTAGCTGTTAAAAACTATTTATAGAATAAATTAAAAAGAAAACAAAGGCAAGAGGGGGAGGGGGTTCGGGAATGGGGAAGTGCAATGGATGAAGTCATGTTGTAAGGCAAAAGGAAATAAACCCCTTTATAAAATGGACAAAATGTCAGGTGAAACTTTTGTTTCCCAAAGAAAAATATACTGCATTTTAGTTTAGTTTTTTAAAAAACCCACAGCATCTATAACACCGAACTGTTTGCAGAGACTAACATAAAGCAACACACCGCTCTTTATTCGACATGTATATTTTATGCCCATGTTTATTCCCTTATTTTCCAATTATGATGTATTTCTACTGAAATTATGTTTTGGTATTTGTTCAAGATCCTGTTACAACTGACTTGAATGGAAGGCAGTTCAGGATCAGATGCTTGGAAAAGGAAGATCTAGGGGGAATCAGAGCTGAATCACACACTCAGCAAACTGTGATCACGCTGCAGGTGGATCACTAAATGTTTTGACTATCACCTCCCACACACACACTAAAAGAAACACACCTCCATGCACATACAGAACTCATATAGAAGGTTCAAGGCAGCTCCTCCTGCTGACATGTATATTTTATCTGTGCAGGGATTTCTCTCTCTCTCAATGTTGCGAAATGTTGAAGCATAATATCTCCACCTGCAGATGCATAATGCAGCTACAAATACATCACTTGAGTCTGTTATTTACATAAGCTCAGTTTTTATAAGTGCAGTCCTGGGGTGGATATCAGTCAAATGAGCAACACCTCTTAGTATATCCAATCAAAAACATTAATTTGTGTACACAGCTCCAAGTCAGACACTTCCAAAACCTAGCAAATCTTGGGTAGGATCCCATGCTGCTCATCCACTAACAGAATGGATTTCCTCTGCTTCAGAGGGTTGGGGGATCCTTGGGAGCAGATTTGGGGTGCATGCAGGGGAGAGGACAAGGAAGTCCCGTTGTGCCAGAATAAGTCCAATCATGCAACGTTGGATCCAACCCTATGTATCCAATTGTGTAATGCTATTAAAAAGCACACAGACTTTTTCAGACTATGGGAACGTACCTATACCCAAAAGCTGTAACCAGAAAAACGGCCCTTAAAATACTCTATAAAATGCTCAATGCGTCCAAGACGTTGCAGAACATTTGTATGTAGCGTGTATAGTCCAGACTTAAAACCCTGTGGGCATGTACAAGAAGTCCATTCTGCTCCGATTTCTATTGAAGAGCACAGTATAAGCAAAGCCACTGACACAATCTGCTATGAATTATTCTACGCAAACCGTGGTGAAATCAGCCGCATTTGGACGCAACGATAAGCCATGATTCCAGAGAATCCTGGCTAATCAGTTACAAGCAGTGTGCTGTTGGGTCCTTCTGTAAGAGGGGCCATCCCGTACTGGGGATTCTGGCTTATGACAGCACACCATGGCTTATGAATCTGGCTTCTTTGGAGAGACAAGCCAGAATCCCCAGTAGAGACATCATGGTAAACAAACCATGTATGGAGGGTTCCCGGTGAATTGCTCCTTTGATGCACACTTCCTTGTAAAGTACAACAATCTATCCCTTTCCTGTAATTGTACAACCATCATGGATATGTAAATTAATGCAAATCCAGGCTGGGCATAGAGACAAAAAAAATAGCACAATCCCAATCTAAAGTTGAATACTAGATGGTTTCCCCCAGCAGCTTTCCAGAAGTTTAGAGTCTTCTGAGAAATCGAAATTACATCTGTTCAAAAATGTGTCCTTGCATGTTCCAACAGCTTAATTTCTTACATCACAAATACAACACAGTTCACACTATTGCCACAGCCCACCATGGCTTATTTAAACTATGGTGAGTTGTGGCACGTGCTGGTGGACATTTTGAATATTTAAGCAACAGCGGGCAGGTTTATCGTGATGTCCGAACCCGACGAGGGTGAGTTGTTGGCATGTCTCCTTTTAGGGCTGTTTTAGGGTTGTGGGTGGTTTGTTAACCACACTAACAACCTACCCTTGCTGGATTTGTACGTCACGATAAGCCACAGTGGTCACCAGCTACAGCTTGAATATTCAAAATGTCAGCTGGCCTGGATCAAAACCCACTGTGGTTTAAATAAGCCATGGTGGGCTGTGGCAATTGTGCAAACCCGGTCACCCCTTCCCTTTTGGCAGGCAGAACAGCAATAAGTGCAGTGAGTCTGAAGTGCTAAATATAAACCCCGTTATCTCGTGCCACTTCTACACAGTAGGGGAAGGGGGAAGCTAAGGAAAACCTCTTGCAGGGCAGTTTCCCAAGTCTGTTTGGAGCACAAGTTGCTGTTACCCAATTATTATCGGGAAAAACTTCCTCTGTAGTAAACAGGGAATGAACCCCTCCCCCATTTCCAAAAATCATCTCAATTTTAGGCTGTTACACATAACTTTTTTTTGTGGGGGGGAAGGGGGGAATGGGTTCTGACTAAGCCTCTATACAAAATGCTGCTGTGTAGCAATGCACAGATTGGGGCATATTGGCACAGATGAAAAAAATGTATTTCAAAACAGCTATACACATAACAGATCTATGCAATGTGTACTTTGTGGCAGCTTATTTGTAAGGGAGCTGTGCCCCCCACCCACTACCCACCAACCTGTTCCATCCAGAGTATGATCCCTGCACCATCATCTGCATGGCCTCAAGATGCCCTTGCCCCATATTTTAAGAGGCACAACGTACCCAATGATTTTTTTACTATGATGGTGGAATGGCAGCAGCGACAGGTATGTAAATAGCTGCAGCTTTCTGCTCAAACAGGCATATCTTAGAGGTAGTAGACAGATTTACTTACCTTATAATGGGCTGTCACACTTCGAATACCTAATTTTATATCACTTTAACGGATTTTTGTGATGATGTTCTTATATATGGTATTTGATAAAATTTTCGTTACACCGTTTGGTGGTTTTTATGCTTCCCTCGACAGAAAAAGAGGCTGAGATACAAATTTTGTTATAAATGAAACAGAAGTTAAGCTTCACAGTAGCTCCATATACAAACTTCTGAATGTACAGAACTTCTTCCAGACAATATTACAAACAGAATTTAATCAGGGAACCAATTGTTGTTTTTTCTTTTTCTTTTGGTTTGCGCACATTTAAGATTTACTTCTCCAAAAGGTCAAGAGGTCAACTTACATGTGCTTACAGATTCCCAGAAATATCTGTGTTTTCTAAAAGACCTGGTAGGTAAGTGTTTTAAAATAAATAACTGTAAAATTAAGATCTCAGAACTAATTCACAACAGCATGCCCTGAATCGAAATCTGGGAGGGGAAAAGCATGTTTTCCAGTCAAAATTCTGTATGAACAGGGATTGCCTGATCCACATCACAGTATTTGGGACACTGAAATGGAGGTTGAGAAGACATTTCCCAGTGCTGAATGAATCAGCAGCCCTGGATTTGAGGTCAAAGTCTACAACAATCGTGCAAGGGCAAAAATTACTTGAAAAGGCAAACCATGTAAAGATCATTACCCCACAGATATATTGGTTGTTGGGAGGAGGAGAAATTCTAGGCCCGTTTGCACACAATAGTGGCAAATACACCCACAAATTGCCGTGACATGTGGCAGCTCTAGTTTGGATATGCAACCCTCCAATCGTAGTTCGTTCCCAGTGACATGCGAATCTAGACATTGTGGATGAATCATGGGTTAAACAACCCAAAGTTAACCTAACAACCCATTGTTAATTGACCTGCAATTTCCCACCGTGACATGCAAAGTGTGTCAAGAAGTTGGAGGGCTGCAAAATAAAGTTGCATCAGACACTGTAGAATTCAGAGCCAATGTCATAGATTCTGGAGGTTTAAACCATGCTTGGCGGCAACATGAGCTTTTTCCTAACGAAAAGCACACTTTGTCGGGTTAACAAGCCTGGATTTGCTTAGCTGAAGCTCACAACAGGCAACTAAGCATTTTTCCCCCTGCAGAAGAAACAGGAAGCCTGTGAGTAAATCTGGCATCGCCCAATCCAAAACACAAAACTCAGTACATCACACAGTATATCGCAAAGCCACAGAAAGACAACCGAAGTATTAAAAGGGTCGGAGCGGCGCACTGAGCAAAATCCAGGGGTAAAATCTTTTCTGGATTGGTCCGCTTCAGGCTGTAGGTGGAGGACTGCAAGTCTGAATGTGTCCCTCATTGAAAACAAATCCTCCATAACTAGAAAATAAATAAAGGCATGCCAGAAGATTAGGCCAAACCCTTCCCCCCCTGACTTGCTAATTTTTTTTTTGTTCTCAATGAATTTGTCATAGAAGAAGCATTCGAATATTCAACTCATTCACCCCCACCTGCAGCCTGAAGTGAGACAGTCCAGGAAAAGCTGTAACACTCTCTTCTGCTGGATATATAAACTCGCTCTGTAATAAGGGGAACGGCAAGGAAGAATTAAGGATTTTCCTGAACGTGGCTGTTATCTTTGTAAATGAACTTAATCTATCAAAAAAACATTTTTGTATTGTTGCCAGACAATCACTTAATTCAGGGGAGCGTGGGTCATTAGAGGGAAAATCCACACCGTGAACAATCAATCCAAGCTATGGTTATGGAGCCGGATTGAAAACCTTTTTTTTCCTTCTTTTTTTGGCATAACAAAAAGTGATGTCATCAGTATCAAAACATCCTTATTTGAAAAGTGTTCTGGAAAGGGGTTCCCTGCAGAATTTCAGATGCCACCTGAGGAGTGGGGCCTTTGGGGGCGCGTCAGCGTGTTTCCGGCACGTGTGGCGTAGATGCTGGCCAGTCGTACATATCTGGTAGAAAGGATTCATACTCGTAGCTCCACATCCTTGATCTTATGTACTGGGTCTTGTCCATAGGCTCGGGGTAATGGAATGCCATGTGGTTGGCATACAGAAATTCCATAACCTGGAGAGAGAAAAGAAAAGATATTATTGCTCTACATCAGTCTTCCCCAACTTGGCACCCTCTAGATGGGTTGGGCTTCAACTCCCATCATCTCCAGCCAGCCTGACAATGGGAGTTGCAGCCTGGGAGAAGCTGCTCTACAGGATCCCATGGTCTACCTATTCCCATATTGGGGTTTCAACCATGGCCAGGCAAATGCCTCTGGAAAACTCACAAACAGGGACTGAAAATGATGCTTGCCCCCCTGGCATTTGGTACCAGAAGGTTTACTGCCTTTATAAATGGAAATGTCCATTTAATGTCCAGGTCCGGGCCCAATTCAAAGTGCTGGTATTAACATTTAAAGCCCTAAACGGCTTGTGGCCAGGCTATCTGAAGGAACACCTCCTCCCGTATGTACCTGCCCGGACCCTAAAGTCATCCTCAGGGGTCCTTCTCTGCGAGCCCTTGCCAAAGGAAGTGAGGCAGGTGGCGACTAGGAGGAGGGCCTTCTCTACTGTGGCACCCCGGCTGTGGAATGAGCTCCCTAAGGAGGTTCGCTTGGCACCTACATTATATGCCTTTAGACGCCAGGTGAAGACCTTTTTATTCTCCCAGCATTTTAACAGTCTATAAATAAATTTTAACTTGGTGTTTTAAATTTGTAATTTTGCATTGCTGCTGTTTTTATCTGGTTGAGCTTTTATATTGTATTTTATATTATGGTTTCATACTGTTGTTTTATACTTTGAATGTTTTTAATTTTTGTGAACCGTCCAGAGAGCTCCGGCTATTGGGCGGTATAGAAATGCAATAAATAAATAAATAATAAAAATAATGCTCATCGCTATGTTCTAGCCCTTGTTCAAACAACCGGAGAGCACTGTTTCTGCGCACCCTGTGTGAGCACTTCACATTACTGGAATATCAGGGCAGCACAGGGTACTCCTCCGAAGAATTAGGATGGGCTCTATGGTCTTTCAGAACACATTCTTCCTCCTCTTCCTCCTCCTCCGGTCATCTCCCGACGCGTACACTTACTTTAACAGCGATGTTCACAGAAACCTCCCTGATGTTGGAGAGTGCAGGATAAAGTCTTCCCTCGGCAAGTTCTTCCTCGCTCAGCTGCTCCGTCAAAGTCTTTTAATGCAAAGGGAGGAGGAGAGGGAGCTTTACACAGGAGTAAACCCTGGCCCCAAATTGTTGGCACTCTAGGCAGAGAGTTCGGGCAGAAAGCATTACAGAACCAAAGGCCACCAGGCAGCTGGTTGTGACATTAGCTTCATCCACCCTGAAGTGTCCTTGAGAGAGATCAATCTGCACTGGAGAAGCAGCAGGAAGAGGAGATGTCTACCCCCTTGTCCATCTCACCACTTCCCCTCTGAAACTCTCCCTGCTTTTAGGCCTGGGTGACCTTGCAAAGGCAGGTTTAGAGTTTGGGAATCTGCCTGGGGGTGGGGTGGAGGGTGCAAGGAGCAGCTGGAGGAGAGTTTCAGAGGAAATACAACAGGAGGGAGGGTGAAGCATCCCCTCTCATTGTCTGTTTCTCTCCTGCAAATCATCCTTTGTAAGAACATACTAAGGGTGATTTGCAGGAGTGCTGGACTATATCATAGAATAGTAGAGTTGGAAGAGGCCTCTAAGGCCATCGAGTCTAACCCCCTGCTCAATGCAGGAATCCACCTCAAAGCATCCCTGAGAGATGGCTGTCCAGCTGCCTCTTGAAGGCCTCTAGTGTGGGAGAGCCCACAACCTCCCTAGGTAACTGGTTCCATTGTCGTACTGCTCTAACAATCAGGAAGTTTTTCCTGATGTCCAGCCGGAATCTAGCTTCCTGTAACTTGAGCCCGTTATTCCGTGTCCTGCACTCTGGAATGATCAAGAAGAGATCCTGGCCCTCTTCTGTGTGACTACTTTTCAAGTATTTGAAGAGTGCTATCATGTCTCCCCTCAGTCTTCTCTTCTCAAGGCTAAACATGCCCAGTTGTTTCAGTCTCTCCAAAGGTCCATCTAGTCCAGCACTCTGTTCACACAGCAGCCAACCAGCTGTCAACCAGGGAACTACAAGAACAACACGAGTGCAAGAGCACCCTCCCCCTGCCCCATGTTCCCCAGCAACTAGCATATATAGGCTTACGGCTACAGAGTAGTTTGGCCCTACTCAACCACAAAGCTAAAAGAAAATCCCTAATATATACCATACAATTTCCACTAAATATGGTCACATTTTTAAATTTTATTCTTGTCTACGGCTACCACTAGATCGCATTTAGATTTAAAAGTCTGCTTATTTGCAATCAGCTCATCGCAAGCAAACTTTCTGCTCGCAAAGGCCAAGCTGCAGGTGGCCTTTAGGTGTTTTGGACGGAAACTCCCATCAATTCCTGCCAGCAAGATGCTGGATCCCGAATTGCAATGAAAGTTCTCCCCTACGGAGGGCACTGCAGCACTACGACCAACTCTGTGTTTGCGCATCATACGGATGTATGAGAAATTAAGTTTCCGTTCGGTTTGCATCAGGATCAAACGAAGACTTGGATGCCATTGCAATGTTATTTGCAGACACACTCACCCAAAATGCATTTGACCGCGTGCATACATTTGAAAAATGCGCCTGAAAAAATGCATATGAAAAATTCACAGAAATACACTTTAATCAATGGAGAAGAATGCATATATTTCAAAGGTGCGCACAATTGATGCATACATTTGGAAACATCCTCAAGAAAATATGCACGGATTTTCAGGTGAAAAGAAAAAAAAAGAGAGCAAAGCTCGCAATCTGATATGGCCTTGAGATGGAAACAAGCTTCAAGATGAAGTTTGGAAAACCCCAGAGAGCTCAAGTTTGGGTGATTTGCACATGCTTTGCGCATCATGTTCAGATCCTCAACCACACAGCAGAGGGAGCATGGAAAGCTAGCCTTAGCTGCCATGTGGTTTGACTAACAACTCTTGAAACAGCCAGTTCTGTCTGTTTATTATAAATAGATAATTCTAATTAAAAACCAAAGCTCTTGTCTAGCCTCTTCAGCAAACAAAAAAAAACTACACATCAGTTTGGAACTTGCATTCATACTTTTTCCAATCTGAAACCCCTCCAGAAAGTGTACTATTTCACCCACTAGACACTCCATCCAACCCACTTATGGCCACTTACCTTCGCAGCCTCCAAGAAGACTTTATCGTTAATGTGTCGAACACCGCTGAGAATAACAGCAAGAGCAACACCTAAAATACAAAAGTTTATCAATCATTTTGCAAAATCATTTTGATTTGAAGGATTTTTATTTAAAAGTTCATTTAAAAGTTCACAGGGTTGTATGCGACTTTAAAAAAACAACACTCACCACAATAGCCGGCAATGAAAGAAATAATGAGAAAATAGTAGCAATCACTGATTGGGGATAAGAATGGTTCCCCCCCGCCCTTAGTGCTAGAGAAAGGCAGACTTTGGCTGAGTTCAGACAACACATTTCTCTATGTTGTGGGAAAACTCCACTCAATGGTTGAGTTTGTAGGGGTTACTCACCACACAACATGCCCTAACTCTACTGTTGTGTGACTGTGGGCTGCCGTGGAGTTGAGTAAAAGGCAACGCGATGTTTGATTGACAGTTCCTCTGCCCTCTCTCCTCCCCCAGTCCTCCCAACGGTATCCCATCATCCATCGCTGCAGAAAAAACAATCCCCCAACTCTCCTAGAGTGGCACTCGCTCCTTTTGCCGCTCTTGCCAGAGGGAACTCTGTAGCCAGTGGGAAAAGTCAACTCAACGGAATGGGAAACTCCACGGAGCCCTCCACACAACACACAACACAATGGTTGTGCAGGAACTCTCCACTGCACAGCGTGGATATTCAGCGTGGAGTGAATTCCAAAAAAACTCCAACGTGGAGTGGAGTTTTCCTACCAGACAATACATTTCTCAACTTGGTGGAAAAACTCCACCGTAGAGTTCTAAAACCACCATTGAGAAATGTGTTGTCTGAACTGAGTCCTTCTCTAGCACTGACCTCTGAGGAGAGAAGCAGGTGGGCCAGATGAGGAATCTCCGTGGGCCACATCTGGCCCATGGGCTGGAGGTTCTCCATCCCTGTGTTAAAATAAGGTAGCAGCAAACATGGCAACCGTCAGTCAAAAAGAACAGAAGAGCAGCCCTGTTGAATCAGGCATGTGATCCATTGAGACCAGCATCCTCTTTCTCACACTGCCCAACCAGAGCTGTCATAGAATCGTAAAGTTGGAAGGGACCTATAAGGCCATCAAGTCCAACCCCCTGCTCATTGCAGGAATCCACCTCAATGCATCCCTGACAGATGGTTGTCCAGCTGCCTCTTGAAGGCCTCTAGTGTGGGAGAGCCCACAACCTCCCTAGGTAACTGTGATTCCATTGTCGTACTGCTCTAACAGTCAGGAGGTTTTTCCTAATGTCCAGCTGGAATCTGGCTTCCTGTAACTTGAGCCCGTTATTCCGTGTCCTGCACTCTGGGAGGATCGAGAAGAGATCCTGGCCCTCCTCTGTGTGACAACCTTTTAAGTATTTGAAGAGTGCTATCATGTCTCCCCTCAATCGTCTCTTCTCCAGGCCAAACATGCCCAGTTCTTTCAGTCTCTCTTCATAGGGCTTTGTTTCCAGACCGGCGCTGATCATCCTCGTTGCCCTCCTCTGAACCCCCCTCCAGCTTGTCTGCATCCTTCTTGAAGTGTGGTGCCCAGAACTGGATGCAATACTCAAGATGAGGCCTAGCCAGGTCCGAATAGAGGGGAACCAGTACCTCACGTGAGGTTTATAAGCAGCGCATGTTGAGAGTTGTAGTCCAAGGCACCAGAGATTGGGAAGACTGCCTTGTACTATATAGGATGCTATACTCATTCCCTTGAGCTATATAGGATGCCATATATAAATCATTACTTATAATGATTTATATATAGTACCGAAGCTATATATAAATCATTATAAGTAATAAAAGCCAGGACAGTGTAGAAATGCAAATTCCCCAGTGCTGCTACAAGCCAAGGGTCCCCCCCATGTATCCTTGCCAGCATAAAAGCAGCTCTGACGAAAGAGCTCTCTAGATCCACACACAGCACCGTGGTTTTCAACCTCCTCATCTTAACGCAGTGGTGGGGACCACATGGCCCACCTGCAGTTGGGACTGCAATTCCCATCAGCATAGCTAGGAGTAGCGGTTCAACAACGTCTGAAGGGCTACACCTCCCAGACCGCTGTGTTAATAGGGGAAAACAGGAGGATGCCCAGGCTTTACCTGGGAATATGTAAGCATTGTTTCCCTGGCCTGGTTTGAAGGACCGGCCATCGCTCAGCTTCACTGGCTCAAATGGACTTCCGCTCGCAAAGAGACAACGCCCCTGCCAAACAGAGAAGAAAGAAAGAGGAAACGATACTTCTGCAAGCCAGTTCTGCAAATGTTCACATCGCTCGTGGTACTGCAAACGTGAGAGAAACACGGACCAAAACTCTGTTGCAAGCCTTTAAAAATCTGACTATCTGTACACTGGGGAGTCGGTGCACTTTTTCCTACAGCCTGACGGTTTGAACAAGTCTGCAAAGGACAGCACAGTAAAGCGCACGAGCGCAGGATCTGCCCGCCAGGCACACCTACCGGACAGGCATGTTTTTGTAGGGCCTACCCATGAGGAGTCCAACGTGCATCGTAAACTGTTGCACTTCTACGTGAAGTGAACTATTGCAAAATGTCACTGGGGAACTGCCCTGTTTGGCTTTATGTAGACACTCTGTGTATCAAATGAGCATTTGCCTGGTACTCCTAGGGAAAACAAGATATTCCTGGTGGGCAGGTGAGATCCTGCTCCATCGTGCATTGTCTGTAGCGGAACCACCCCAGATGTTGTCTCTGTCTAGGATGACACATTAACAGGCGCTGGGGGAGCATTAAGAAATGCAACCCCCTGACCTGCAGGGTGATTAGGCACAACGATTTTGCTGAACACAAAGCTCAGTTCTAAGTAGATAGAGAGTAAAAAAAAAAACTGTGAACTGCCCAGGGAGCTTCGGCTATTGGGCGGTATAAAAATGCAATCAATCAAGCAATCAATAAATGACATGCTAGTGAATTTAAAGCAAACAAACAAAAACAGGTCAGTAGGGGGCAGTAAGAGCGTGTTAAGTAGGGCTGTACTCCGCTCTGCTTCGTATAGCAAATCTGGAGCGGACCGATCCGATCCACCTCCGCCAAAGGTGGATCCGGATCGGGTCGTGGCAGCTGCAGATCGAGGCGAAGTGGTTCGCTTCCATCCGGAGCTCCGAACACAGGTAAGGGGGGGAGGGGGCTCACCTGGCGCTGCCAGGTAAGGGGGCAAGGGGGCCTGCTTCCGCTTTGAGGCCTGGCCCTCAGTTGAAGCCTGCGCCGGACCGCAACGGAGGCAGGTAAGTGGGGAGGGAGGGGGACTGACCTGGTGCTGCCGCAGTCCATGCAGCAACGGCGGCGGAGCCAGGTAAGGGAGCAGGGGGGCTTATTCAGCCCCCATTTTGCCCCCCGTCCGCCATGGAGGCAAGTAAGTAGGGAAGAGGGGAGCAAAATGTCAATCCGCCCCTCCTGCTTCTGCTTTGAGGCCTGGGCCTCAGGTGAAGCCTGCGCCAGACCGCAACGGAGGCAAGTAAGTGGTGGGACGACCTGAATCTCGCTCTGCGGAGCGGAGCAGGGGAGGGTCGGGTCGGCCCAAAGCAAATCGGCCCGATCCGAAAATTGCAGATCAGGCCACAAAGCGGTTTGGGGGGTCCATGCACAGCCCTAGTGTTAAGAGGAAAGAAATAAGTTATTTATCACCTGACCTTAGAGATGTTAAAGGTGTTTTTTTTTGGGGGGGGGGAGCTGAAAGGAATTGGCAGGGGAGCAGGGGGAGGGGGCTTTATCCAAATTTCCAAAACATCCCTGGTTCTTTTCTTACCCTGAGGCCTTTACATTTCTACTTGCCCTTGTCTGAATGCCCCAGGCTGGTAACCATAGTTTCCTTCTCTTCTTCTTATAAGAACCTGGCAGTGGGCATCAGTACTATTCCAATGTGATCCCACACTGGCTGATGCATCATCTCATATGATCAACTAAGTCACACTGATGGGGTTCCATGATACATGTAGCCTTATAGATCAAAGTGCACCATGTTCAGGTATCCCAGATGTCAGGGCTTCTGGCGGCTCAGGCAAGCAAGCCAAGCTGCCCAGCCGAGGAGAGAAAGAACATTATGACCACTGACATTCCGAAGTCTCTACTCACCTCTGTTAACGTGTAGGCGTCCTCAGCGGTGCATTCTGCTTTCACGGTCGGGTTACTGAGTGCAAATATTATTGGCCTCTGATTGATGGAGCCCATCGCTTTGATCACGTCGTGAGAAAAGAGCCGGCCAGCGCCTGCGACACCTGGAATTGGAAGGGGCAAACCAATGGATTCGAAAAAGAAGCAAGCATGTTTTCTGGGAGGGAAAAGTACTAGCATTTTGGTATGGAACGAATATCTTTGCGCCTGCAATGCCGGCCAGCCCAGACACACAGGGTGGCCACTGCGGAAACATGCAAGGATGAACCAGAACATGTCCTTGTTATAAACTATCTGCCAAGTTCCTATTTGTCTTGGCGGTAGCAGAATGAGAAAGTGCCAAATGCATCACACAAATACACACAAAACACATCTGTATTCAACAAGCATCTGTCTCATGGCAAGTTCACATACGCACCCAGTGATAGCAAATACCTCCAGGCTCTGTCCAGCCATATATTGCTGCTCACTGTTAGAACCAACACAGCCAATGGATGAGTGGTGGTGGGGCGAGGCCCAGCTCAGCGTGACAAGAGCACCTGCTTTGCATGGGGACGGTCCCAGGTTCAATCCCCGACTTCTACAGGTAGGGCAAGGAAAGAATCCTGCTTGAAACCTTGGGGAGCTGCTGCCAGTCTGTGTCAGCAATACTGAACTAGATGGACCAAGGGACTGAGCTCAGTACGAAGCGGTTCCTATGTAACAGAGCTCTTTTCATGACTGCAACAATCAAGCGATGGTTTGCACAGGCCAAGCCATCATCCCTGATCAAAGCATCGGAAGCACACCTGGCGGATCACCTCAAACGCAATGCAGGTAGCTCAAGCATTCAGTAACAACTGATTCCATTGTCGTACTGCTCTAACAGTCAGGAAGTTTTTCCTGATGTCCAGCTGGAATCTGGCTTCCTTTAACTTGAGCCCGTTATTCCATGTCCTACATTCTCGATCCTCCCAGAGTGCAGGACACGGAATAACGGGCTCAAGTTACAGGAAGCCAGATTCCAGCTGGACATCAGGAAAAACTTCCTGACTGTTAGAGCAGTGCGACAATGGAATCAGTTGCCTGGTGAGGTTGTGGCCTCTCCCACACTAGAGGCCTTCAAGAGGCAGCTGGACAACCCTCTGTCAGGGATGCTTTAGGGTGGATTCCTGCATTGAGCAGGGGGTTGGACTCGATGGCCTTGTAGGCCCCTACCAACTCTGCTATTCTATGATTCTAAGTCATCAAGGCCTGGTTCCCGCCATCTCCATGGGTGAACCATCTCCCCTGGGAAGTACTAACACATACGGTGGCAACACAAATGGGTCCGCCTGCAGTTTTATATTTGTGCGATCTCCCGAGGAGCCGTGCGAGTGTGGAACAGCCTCAAGCAGCGCCACACCGAGCGCTGTACATGCATGTGTAAATCTGCCCTTCAGTTAGAACATAAGAAGAGCCCTGATGCTGGATCAGACCAAGGGTCCATTTAGCACAGCACTCTGTTCACACAGTGGCCAACCAGCCATCAGCCAGGGATGAACAAGCAGGACATGGTGCAACAGCACCCTCCCGCCTATGTTCCCCAGCAGCTGGTGCACACAAACTTACTGCCTCAAACACTGGAGATAGCACACAACCATCAGGGCTAGTAGCCATTGATAGCCCTTGCCTTCGGGAATTTATCCAACCCGCTTTTAAAGCCATCCACATTGGTGGCCATCACTACATCTTGTTACAGTTACAGCGGGAAGAACATGTCTGCTTAACAGGAATGGCCCTGTGACAATACACCCAACTTCTAAGCATCGTCACAATGTCCGCATTGCACCAAGTCTTGTTGGCAAGGTAGGGGGACATGGGCCAGCAAAGCGGAAGATGTAACTCTTGCAAGTCTGACGTTGAATAAGCGCATGAGCTGCTCTGGGAATCCACCACATGCATTTTGAAATTAAAACCACTATTTGTTCCTGTACCGGAACTATCAGGTTACTAACCCAGTCTGTAAACAGCCTGAAACACTCACCAATGATGGCAGAAGGTTGAAGCACATTCACTGCATCTAAGAAGGACTTTGGCATCTGCTCTGGGGCTGGATGAGTGAAGGGCTCTTGGTTGACATCCACCGTTTGTTCCCGACCCTAAATATTTTGAAATGACAAATCCTTGATGGTCAAAAAACAAAAAGCAGAGAGGTCTAGGTCGTGGCCCTTCCAAAACTCAGCAGAGCCTCACCTGGACCAATAACCCAAACTTGTCGAACATCCAGATTTTCTTATAAGCTTCTTCTGTAGAAAGCCCGCTTTCCGCCATAGCCATGACAATGAGGTTCGCAATTCCAAGGGCAGCCTGATGGATAAGAGAAAAACGGGGAAAAGGTGTCATTTTGCAGAGCTGTCAGCCCACTGCCTTTTAATCGATTAGTCCATTGCTTTTCGAACTGAGCTCTGGAGAACACTTAGGGTTCCTTTAATGAGAAGGTATATAAGGGCGGGTAAATTTCCTGTACGGATGCTAGCATCCCCTGCCAAGTTAAGCCAGGGAGGATTTCTGGGTTATGTTCTATAGCCCACTGTCTGTTCATGGGAGGACTCGAGGATGATAACAGAGAAAGAGACGCGATCAGCATCCCTGCTGAACCAAGCATGCATCCTGGCAAATTTCCCAAAATGCACAGAATGTCGCCATGAAGAGAAGGATCTTGGAATTGTTGTAGATCACAAGCTGAATATGAGCCAACAGGGCGATATGGCTGCAAGAAAGGCAAATGCTATTTTGGGCTGCATTAATAGAAGTATAGCTTCCAAATCACGTGAGGGACTGGTTCCTCTCTATACGTCCCTGGTTAGGCCTCAGAGTAATGCGTCCAGTTCTGGGCTCCACAATTCAAGAAGGACGCAGACAAGCTGGAGCGTGTTCAGAGGAGGGCAACCAGGATGATCAGGGGTCTGGAAACAAAGCCCTATGAAGAGAGACTGAAAGAACTGGGCATGTTTAGCCTGGAGAAGAGAAGATGGAGGGGAGACATGATAGCACTCTTCAAATACTTGAAAGGTTGTCACACAGAAGAGGGCTAGGATCTCTTCTCGATCCTCCCAGAGTGCAGAACATGGAATAATGGGCTAAAGTTAAAGGAAGCCAGATTCCAGCTGGACACCAAGAAAAACGTCCTGACTGTTAGAGCAGTACGACAATGGAACCAGTTACCTAGGGAGGTGGTGGGCTCTCCCACACTAGAGGCATTCAAGAGGCAGCTGGACAAGCATCTGTCAGGGATGCTTTTGGGTGGATTCCTGCATTGAGCAGGGGGTTGGACTCGATGGCCTTGTAGGCCCCTTCTAACTCTGCTATTCTATGAAGAACCTCGATGGTGGGTCTTCCCTGTAGCAACACCCACCCTCTGGAAAACCCTCCCTTGTGCGGTTCGGGAGGCGGAAAACATAACATCCTTTCAATGCCTCCTGAAAACGTATTTTTTCACACAGGCTTTCCCTGGACTTTATCTTGCCGTTTTTTAAAAAAACAAACCAAAAACTTTAAACATTTTAAATTTATTTGATACGTGCTACAGTTTATGGTTTTAATTGTGCGCTGCCCAGAGAGCCTCAGCTAATGGGCAGTATAAAAATGTAATAAATAAATGCATAGCCTCAGGTAGAGTTTGATAAAGGAAGGCTCACTGGACGATGCCTCCTCCGCCCCAGAACCCCTCCTCTGAGCCAGGAGAGGGATCAAGGCTAGAGAACGTGACACCAGGGGTCCCTGCCACGAAGCCACACAGCCACTCTCCTAAAGACCAGGTGAAGGAGGCCAACTGAGCGTGGCTTCCAAAGGGCTCCCAAAATCACCCTGCAACCAGCAATGAGCACATCGTTAAGGAGAAGCTTAATTTGCCCAATTAACCTTAGAGATGCATGTTCAGCTTTCCTTAGACCTTCGAATTGGTTTGGAAAGTTGCTCTTTTTAAAATGTTGACGACCGCGCAAAACTATCCCCCATAATGCGTGCAAGAGCTTTTTTGCATCCCCTGATCACATTTCTCATCACGGCAAAGCTGTAACAGGTAGATCGCCAAGTCGCTCCAAATGACAGCCCAGATAAGATGTGACGGCCAGGAGTGCCTACTATCAGCTTCGGCTGATTCGCCAGCTGCGCCCCTTCCTAGAGTCGGAAGACCTAAAGACGGTAGTGCACGCGCTGGTAACTTTGAGGCTCGACTTTGCAATGCACTCTACATAGGGCTACCTTTGTGCCTAGTCCGGAAACTTCAACTAGTTCAAAATATGGCAGCCAGGTTGGTCACTGGTACACCTAGGGGTGACCACATTACACTAGTCTTAAAATCTCTTCACTGCTGCCAATTAGTTGCCAGGCGAAGTATAAAGTGTTGGTCATTACCTTTAAAGCCCTACATGGTTTGGGTCCGGGCTACCTGCAGGATCGCTTTCTCCCGTACAATCCGCCCCACACACTCAGGTCCTCTGGGAAGAATTTACTCCAGCCAACAAAAACAAGGCTGATAACTATTACTCAGAGGACCTTTCCTTCTGCCGTTCTCCCAGTTTGTGGAATGGCTTGAGATTCGTCAACTTAACAGTCTTCCAGAATTTAAGTAAGCCATAAAGACTGATCTCTTCCGGCAGGCCTCCCCAGTTGAATTTTAAGATGCCTTTTTTAATGGTGTGCTGCTTTTAATGATGCACTGGTTTAAAACATTTGAATTAGTTGTATTTTATGGTGTTTTTATTTGTGTTGTACCCCGCCTTGGTCCAGAGGGAAAGGCGGGTAACATATTTTTTTATTATTATTATTATTATTATTATTATTATTATTATTATTATTATTATTATTATTATTATTATTTTGCTCTCCTGGCTGCGCAACTCACCTCTCCTGCGCCGAGGAACAAGATCTGGTGCTCTGAGATTGGTTTACCGGTAACTTTCTGGGCTGCCAACAACCCGGCTAACGCCACCGAAGCGGTTCCTACGTTAAGGAAACAAAACCTCGTTGAACAGGGCTGAAAAGATGCATACAGAAAGTCACGTTCAGCCAAACGGGGTTGCGGATTTGTGCTTAGAAGCCCAAAGGGAATCATTTACCTTGTATATCGTCATTGAAGGTGCAATATTTTTCTCTGTATTTCCTCAAAAAGCGGAAAGCGTTATGGTTGCCAAAGTCTTCGAACTGAATGAGGGTGTTTTGGCCATACCTAGAGGATGAGGCAAGAAATAGAACGTGAACCTGCTGTGCTGCAAAAAATATATATGTTTATTTTAATGCTCTCTGCATGCAGCTGCATCATTGCCCTTGGAGCAACTCAAGGGCCAAAAGCGAGCGCGGCACCAACTCCACGGTTCTTATGTCATAACACGGGCTTGGAAACAGTCACTTCCTGATCGCCTGTGGCAAGGAAGAATCCCCTGCAGGCAACCAGGCAAGAAAAATTCTGTACATCATAAGGGCTCCGATGTTAATTCAACTGAAGTCCCATTCCATGAAATGAAATGAAATCTTTATTGCTGAAAGCGATAAGCCATCACAATTCGACATAATAAAAACAAGTAAAACGATAAGCTAAAATAGGTAAGTTAAAAACAGATAATATAGAGTAAAATGAAAATAATGAACACAAATGAGATACAAAGATAAAAATCACATCAACATACATTAAGAACTCGCGAGTGGGGAACTATTTATTTATTTATTACATTTTTATATCGCCCAATAGCCGAAGCTCTCTGGGCGGTTCACAAAAATTAAAACCATAATAATGTTGAGTCCTGGAATGGACTCTGTTTTTATCTTTTCCTTTATTTCTGTAATGTCCTGCAAATCCTGGAAGAAGTGAGGAGTCAGCAGAAGACAATCACTTAAAGGTCAACTTTGCAGGTGGACAGTTATTGAATTATTGGACTATTGCATAGTGTCATTTTTCTATGATTGCCAATTAGTGGTTGCATCATTTGTACAGAGCTGTCTATAAAAGAGTGTTTTGAACCATTGTTAATATCTCTTCTCATCACCACTCTCATCGTTGTGAACCTTGATGTAAGCTGTATTTCTGTGACCATGTGTGAGTATTAATTTGTACATTGTTTTGCCATAACTAAACTATATCTGTCAGTAAAGGATTTATTTTTATAACCACAAAGAATCCTTGCCTTACATTACTGGCCTTTGCTGCGTCCTGACCAAGAGCCGTTGTATACTCTGCTATTCACTAGTACTGTCTGTAACTTACAGCACGTTTAAGTACAGTGATTACCCGACAAATAAGTAGATCCGTACGTATACCGGAACGAAACCTCCAGCTCACCATTAAGAAACTTGTTGGAAGTTTTAGTGCCTAGCACTCAACTTACTTGCAGCTAAGGCAAATTTTGCAACCAGATCAGTAATAAATACATTATTGCCAACCAGCAATATACAGATTTGCTCAAGGGAAGATCGTTCAGAAAGAGAACGAAGAATGTAATCAAGAATTTTTTGTCTAGGGGTTGTATATATAGGGCATCGCAACAGATAATGTTGAATGTCCTCCACTTCCCCATACTCACAGATATAGAGTCTCTGGTGCACCGGGGTGTTATTAAATCTTCCCTTTAAATAGGAAGAGAGCATAGACTGAAAGTGCAAAGCTGTGAATGCTTTTCGGAGCGGAGCCAAGGTGAGGTTGATAAAGTATTGCTCCAACCCAAAAGATGTTTTAAATAGAGGGTACATGGAGGAATATGCCATTTGGGAAAGTAAATGAAGGTCTCACCATTTGGAGTTCCATTCCTTTCAATAGATTTGCTCTAAGTCGAAGAGGAATCCACCCTCAAAGGTGGCTTAAAAATAATTTAAAATAAATGAATACGACGAACATCGGGTGCAACCTCGAGTTCTCCTGTCAGGCACTGGGACTCGTGATCATATGGCCTCTTGGCCCCCTCCCTTGTCTGTCCACAAACTCTTCTGTTCCTAGAGTGTGTAGTTCTGCTCCAAGCCCTCAACCCAGGACTTTCCCCCCTCTATCATTTAGAATAGACTTCTCTCGTATGTACGGTACTCTCACTGCCAGGATGTTTTTAAGCATCCTTCTGCAACTCATCAACACACCAACCTTGTGAACTAATTTAAATCCCTGCTCATAGGGTAGCTTTAGGCAAGCCATAGTCTCTCCATCTATGTCTCCTGTTGTGTAATACAAGTGACCTTCATAGCAGCCTGCCTCGCAGGGACATTGCAAATTTATTTCTTCACTTAATTTATATCCCGCCTTACTTCCCAAAAAATGGTGCTCAAGGTGGTTAACAATAAAACTGCTTTAACGTGGATTCCTACATTGAGCAGGGGGTTGGACTCGATGGCCTTATAGGCCCCTTCCAACTCTACTATTCTGTGATTCTATGAAATACAGGTTAGCAGAAATTGTGTGTGAGAGAAGCACTATCAGCGCTTGGAATTTATACAGCACTTTTCTTAAGAAGTGCTTTTATATTGTATGATTCATACATGAAAGTGCTTTTTATATTGTATTTTGTATTTGTATTTTTAACTTGTTGGTTGTTTTATGATGATTTTAATTTTTGTGAACCGCCCAGAGAGCTTCGGCTATTGGGCGGTATAAAAATGTAATAAATAAATAAATAAATAAATTAAGAATGTATTTATCCATTATATTTATATACCGCCCAACTAGTAGATGCTTTCGGGGTGATTTACAATCACTATTATATTACTTCTAAGTCTGACCCCTTTAGCAACTAAACCCAGAAAGTATCACTTCTTGACTCGTACAAATTCTGTGCACATTTATTTTGGGGGCACGATCAATTCAGGATTTATACCTGCCTACAATGGCTTCCATGAACTCATCAATGAGGTCATCGTACAGCTGTGATCGATCTCGTTTCTGGTAAAGTCCCATATAAAATGAGTCCTGCAAGAGAGTCTAGGAAAAATAAACGAAGCCGTTAAATCAATATGCAATGTACTATGCTATAAAGGGTTTACCTATCTTGCGCAGTTCCAAGGAAACATGTCCACATAATCCTCTTAGTTGAATATTATGCATGTAATTGCTTTTCAAAACAACAATAATCTAAGGATTCTACAGGGGAAGGGTGGGGCGAACTTTCATTGAACAGAGAAGCAAATAAGGAACGGGTCGTGTTACATCTGTACAGGCTCTGAAAAGGGGTCAAAAGATATACTTGGGGGGGGTACAATCCTATGCCTGTTTAGACTGGAAAAAAGCCTACAACTACCAGCATGCCCCAACCAGCCATGCTGGTCAGAGCATGCTGGGAGTTTTAGGCCTTTTTTCTAGGGCTGTGCAAACCTTGGATTCGGATATCCGAGGCACGGAGGCCATTTTATGATGGATCTGCCATTTTCTCGCATAGTCCTAGGCCGCTGTACAGTCAACAACTCCCAGGATGCAGTGCCTGGAAGGACTGAACTTACCAAAGCCCAGCAACAGGGGCCATACGTGTCCTCGATGCCACCATTGCCCGCTCCTCGACGCAATTGTGTCCTTCTTCCTGGTTCCTCGGCGCAATTGCTTCCTTCTTCCCGGCACCTGGAGTGATTAGATGCTTCCAGATTGTGTCAGGAAGGACGCAATCGCATCAGGAAGAAGGACGCGACCCCACCAAGGAGCGGGCAATGGTGGCGCCGAGGACACGTATGCTCTCTGTTCCCGGGCCCCAGTAAATACAGCCCTCCCAGACACTCCATGCTGGGAGTTTTAGGACAATTCCTAGCTGGCTTTGGCCACCAAGCCAAACTTGTGTTCCCTGCCTCTGTAGGTTTGCTTAGCCAGGGCAATGTGGGTGCCATAGCGAAGCAAGGCAGTTTCCCATCGAGCCCCTACTCTGCCAGAATATATCCAGTTGTCGAAGAATGCACTCGTGTTACATCTCAATTCAGCAATGAACACGATGGGACGAGGAAGTGCCAAATCATAACTTGGGTGGGGAGAACCACGTTGTAACTTACCTGATTGTCAGTGCCGACATCGATACACACAGGTAGGCACTTATCGGGATGTATTCCAGCACATGCGGTATATAAACAGAGTTTGCCCACAGGAATCCCCATTCCATACACACCCAGATCCCCAAGACCCAAGATCCGTTCTCCGTCCGTGACGACGACAGCCTGGAAAGTACAAGTGGGGATTTTACTTTCGTCAGACATCACTCTTGAATCAATTTATTGCCTGTCCCCCGAGAATCTTGGGATCTGCAGTTCAGTTTGGGTGCGAGAAACAGTTTCAGAGGGCTCAGTATTCTGACCAAACTACAGCTCCCAGAATTCATTGGGCAGGAGAAACCATAACAGAAACTAATATAAATCCGATAAGTGTTTGTATCGTACATATGCTGTTTGGCCTTTGACAACCCTGTGCTGCACTTTCTGGGACATAGCAATGTATCTCGGGATTAGAGAGATGTTCTTTGCATGGACCTTAGCTATTCAAATCCCCTCTCATGCACCTGGAAAGCCATGTCTCCATTCCCCAGTAAATTCACAGAGGTGTGTAAAAGAGATGGGATCTCACATTATAGAAAGTTCTGCTAATGTAGGAGGGGAAGAAGACAGAGAATGCAGAACATTTGTCCAAATGAACACAACAAGTCTCACAAAATGGTTACCATCTGTTTTTATGAGGTTTTAACTCAGAAGTACAGCACTTAAGTTGGGAAAGTCATGAGATGGGGTGATGGTACAGACTTCACAAGGCATTCATGGTTCTTGAATGGTACAAATCCCAAAGTACAAGGACAGCCCAAGTATTTATCCATCCACCCCTGAAGCTGGGAAAACACACACATGGACAAGGAAGAGGAGACAGAGACAGAAAGCAGTACCTTTACATCATTCTCTGGCCAGTTGTTCACAATTGATCTAATATGTCCCCTATCTGTTATGGCAATGAACAACCCTCTGCAAAAATAAATAAATATCAAAATAGAAATACATTCAGCATTGAAACATTGAAACTATCCCTTTACTTTGCAAAGGACAGCTCAGATCAGCACAACACATCTCTATCTAAATAATTGTTTTTTTAAAAAAATGAATACAGTACTTGAACGCAGCACAATGAACATGAGATAAGATCTCTGAAAGATGCCATTATTAAAAGCTTATGGAGTTTTGGAAAATGCAAAATTAATCTAATCTTAACATTTACACCAGCTTCATTTTATCCCATCAAATACAGATTGAAACAATTCCATAAACCAGCATCAAAGCTGACAATAGTACTTAAGGGCTCAGTTCAGTCAACACGTTAGTTAATACAGTGTGAAAACTCCACTCAATGGTTGAGTTTTTAGGAGGTACTCCCCACACAACATGTTCATAGAATCGTAGAATAGCAGAGTTGGAAGGGGCCTATGAGGCCATCAAATCCAACCCCCTAGTCAGTGCAGGAATCCACCCTAAAGCATCCCTGACAGATGGTTGTCCCGCTGCCTCTTGAAGGCCTCTAGTGTGGGAGAGCCCACAACCTCCCTAGGTAACTGGTTCCACTGTCGTACTGCTCTAACAGTCAGGAAGTTTTTCCTGATGTCCAGATGGAATCTGGCTTCCTGTAACTTCAGCCCGTTATTCTGTGTCCTGCATTTACTCAACTCCACGGTAGCCCATGTGTGACTGTGGACTACCGTGGAGTTCAGTAAAATCCATCGTGATGTTTGATTGATAGTTGCTCCGCCCTCTCTCCCCACCAGTCCTCCTGATGGTATCCCATCAGCCATTGCTGCAAAAAACCCAATCCTGGTGGCTCTCCTAGAGCAGCACTCACTCCTTTCACCACTCTTGCCAGGAAACTCTGTAGCCAGTGGGAAAAGTCAACTCAACGCAGCGAAAAACTCCACAGAACCCTCCGCACACCATGCAACACAACAGTTGTGCAGGAACTCTCCTCTGCACGGCATGGATATTCAGTATGAAGTGTTTTCCCAAAAAACCTCCACCATGGGGTGGAGTTTTCCCACCGGACAACCCATTTCTCAACAGTGGTGTAAAAACTCCACCGTCGAGTTCTAAAACCATTATTGAGAAATGTGTTTTCTGAACTGAGCCAAGGTATGGATCAAGGAGATAAAGATGAGCAAAGAGAGAAAGATGAGAGAGAAAACTCTTCTTCATACTAATTCTGTGTGAACAGAAATTCACAGTGGTACAAAATGCTAGGGTAGAGGTTTTTAATTTATAAGATGTTTTTTAAAAAATGATCACCCAACACCGCACTGGAGAACAATGCAAATGTCTCAAAATGTTTAATTTCATATGTTTACAATTTATTCAATTAACTATATTGTACTGCAATTATCATAAATAGTATCTACATTGTGGCAGTGAAACTGACCAATTGGCTCAGCTGGCTTGATTGTGCATAAAACATTATGAGCAGCCAATCTGGTCAAGAAACAAAGCCATAGTAATGTTTACAGTACGTGATCTGTGAGGGAAGGCAAAGTTGTCAGTTTGGCTTGGTTGACTCTGGTCCCTAAGAATAGGAGCTGGGTGGGGAGAGTGGAGGAGTGAAAATTGATCCCTTTGGTAAGAAAGCTCAAAAGGATGGAGGCTCAAGGAAAGGTACAAAGAACTTCATTTAGAATAGTTGTACACTGCTGCTTCTCAGCTTCACAACTCCCAGGAATGCAAAGAGTTGGCAATGGATTGCAAAACAGAAACCCAGGCCCTTTCTACACCTAAGGATTATCCCAGGAAAATAGAGGGATCATCCTTGCATACTGCCTGGATCCCCTGTGTGTCATTTGCATGCACAGGGATGATCCCGGGACGATCCTGGGGGAAAAGGCAGGTGTAGAAACGGCCCTAAAGAAAGAGTAGGTGAAGGAGAAGAACTTTCAAGGGAAACGGTAGAAAAGGCCAGAAAGAGAGGCAAAGAAGGGAGCAGCAGAAGCTAAATTTGAGTCATGAATTGGACAAAGTTAGTCAATCCTTTTGCTGCAGGTTGATTTACATAATGTAATCAAAGCACATGGTACTTTATCAAGTAATGTAAGCAAAAAAGACAACAGCAGCTTATCCGCTTTTGTGTTTCCAAAGTGAGACCAGCTGTAATTCTAATGTGTTTCGCTGATAAATGCATTAAACAATTCTTATAAAGTTGCCCTTACTTTGGCCTCCTAAAGATATGTCCGTACTGGGAACATGCTAGGCCTACTGTCGGTGTATAAACTATCGGCATTAACTGCTCAATGTCATCTTGCAACACCCTGTAGAATAACTTCTCGTTCCTTTCCTGCATCCCCATTACATAGATGTATCTGTAAACAAAGCAGCAGAGAAGCAAAATTAGTTCTTTTAATGTGTATTTGCCTGCTACTAAAGAAAACTCAGAAGATAAAATAAAGCAGCAAACTTATTTTCATTATTCATTCATTCACTCATTCATTTTTATTTGTGCCCTGCTTTTCCATTAAAAAAACAAAGCCCAAGGCAACTAACAATCATAAGTAATTTAAAAAATAGTAATATAATAAACATTTGGTTAAAACAATAATAAGCAAAATACATTAAAAACCTACCTGCAGTCTTAATTTTTTTTTAATTCATACATTAAAATCCAACGTAACAGCTTGACAATCAATTTGTCATGGTCTATTCACTAATGCTAATTTTCTGGTTGGATGTTTAAGATAGCAGAGTATGCTTTTGGAGAGGTAACCATAGAGTCATCCCTGCCTTTAAATACAGGCACATTTGGAGAATACAAACAACAATAACAACCCCCAAGCATAAATATATAGTGTGTCAAGCTATGTCTATGAGTAGATTAAAGTATACACACAGGTGCCAAATAACCATGGCCCCATTCAGAAGACACCTTAAACCATGGCTTTAACCACAGTGGTTAAGCCAGAAAGCCAGGCCGTGTTCAGAAGACACCTTAAACCACGGCTTTAACCTTGGTGAATAAAGCAAAAGGCCTTATTCACCGTGGTTAAAGCCATGGTTTAAGGTGTCTTCTGAACGGGCCCAATGTCTCATAACAACGGTCGTTTAAGAACTGGTTTAACTTTGATTGGAATTAGTCACCTCTGATGGTCCTTGTAGAAAATGAGGCAGGTGACAAGAAGTATTTTTAAAAACGGAATGCACAGTCTAATCGATGTGTTCAGTATGATAGCTATGCAAATTGAAAAATGTATGTAATGATTTTTGCATTTAAGTGTCAGTTGTGAAAACGACCTTGATCTGAAGCCAGGACACAATGCACACTTACTTGGAAGTAAACCCTGGGAACTCAGTGGGAGTTGTTTCCAAGATAACAAGCCCTGGATCAGGCTATATAAATCTACTTATGGGGGGTGGGGGGAATGAATGGGAATCGGCTTAGTCACCCTTTGCCCAAGAGATATAGCGCTTCCTTGGTGGTTATTCTCTTACGCAGAACATTGTTTTATGGACAGATTATCTTTCTGTTATTACCTAGATTCAAGGTGACTATTTATTAACACTCCGGTCAGTCATTACCCTTACATTTGTATGAGAAAAAGAAACGATGAAAGAAAGATTGCTCTGACTGGCAGAGACCATTTACAAGGATCAGAGCCACAAAGAACACATTGGGAATTTTTGGGAAAACAGGACCGAGTTCAAAGACAATCTAGAGCCAAGCAGCCACCAGAGGAGATATCCTTAGCAGCAGGTGCTTCAGTGCCATCCCTATGTTGTCGTATTTGGCATTGCTGAGTGATATCAATTCAGTGACTGCTTTTTTTTTTTTTTAAGGGTCAATTCAATTCAATGAACTGACTCCCCACCCCACCCACGCCAGCAGATTTGGGGCATCTTGTATCGGTCTTGTGAACGCCCTGACAAGCATCCAAATCGCAACCGGAATAACATCTCATCCGCATTTGGGAGCATGCATGACGAAAGAGCCAAGGGTCTGCCGGCGGACGCTTACTTTTCCAAAGGGTCGGTCATTTTGGCCACGTTCTTATGGAAACGCAAGGCTTGGATGTCTTGCGTCTCTATCTTCGGAGGCAGAAGCCCCTGCAACCCGAGCATCTGCCGTTCTTTTAATGTAAAAGCCATTCCCTGGGGACAGACAGCAAGAGCACATGTTAAAACACGTTAAGCCAGGGCATAAAGCCTCATAGGGCTTTATTTCCCCGATCACTGTGGTTGCCTTCCTCTGAATCCCCTCCAGCTTGTCAGCATCGTTCTTGAAGTGTGGAGCCCAGAACTGGATGCAATACTCAAGATGAGGCCGAATAGAGGGGAACCAGGACCTCGCGTGATTTGGAAGCTATACTTCTATTAATGCAGCCCAAAACAGCATTTGCATTTTTTGCAGCCACATCATACTGTTGGCTCATATTCAGCTTTTCTCTTTTCCCAGGCATTTAAGCAAGATGAGATGAGCTTCACAGAGACTGAAAGAACTGGGCATGTTTAGCCTGGAGAAGAGAAAATTGAGGGGAGACATGATAGCACTCTTCAAATACTTGAAAGGTTGTCACACAGAGGAGGGCCAGGATCTCTTCTCGATCCTCCCAGAGTGCAGGACACGGAATAACGGGCTCAAGTTAAAGGAAGCCAGATTCCAGATGGACATCAGGAAAAACTTCCTGACTGTTAGAGCAGTACGACAATGGAATCAGTTGCCAGGTGAGGTTGTGGCCTCTCCCACACTAGAGGCCTTCAAGAGGCAGCTGGACAACTCTCTGTCAGGGATGCTTTAGGGTGGATTCCTGCATTGAGCAGGGGGTTGGACTCGATGGCCTTGTAGGCCCCTTCCAACTCTGCTATTCTATGATTCTATGATCCTAGATCTGTTTTTAAAGTTTATAGTTGTTTTGAATGTATGTTTCTGTATGTTTGTTTTTGTAGTTTTAAATTTTGTATATTGTTTTTAAGTGTTTTAATCTTATGTAAATTGCCCCTTGAGCTTTGGCTATGGGGCGGTATAGAAATATTTATTTATTTATTTATTTATTTATTACATTTATATACTGCCCCATAGCCAAAGCTCTCTGGGTGGTTTTTAACTTTACAAAAGTTAAAAACAGTGAACATTAAGAATTATACAAAATTTAAAACCATCAAAAGTATAAAAACAACAATATCCATTTAAAAACAACAGTTCTGGGGTCCCTTAAAAACAAACTAGCTCAGCATATGTTGTTAAGTGCTGTTAAATGCCTGGGAAAAGAGAAAAGTCTTGACCTGGCACCGAAAAGATGACAATGCTGGCACCAGGATAAAGCCTAGTCTAGCTAAGATCTCAGTGAGCCCAACATCTTTTTAGTTAACCGCGCTCTTCATTTCCCTTAACTGTAACCTGCTGGAGCGGGAGAGAGAATAAAACGTTAAGGCCTCCGTGAAGCGATGATGCCTTTCTCCGGTCTTAGTTGTGTTCAGTCTCTTCAGAGATCCAAGCGTGCTCGGGGGCTCTCCGTTTTCAGAAGATTTAACCTTCAACATGCTAGGTGAGAGCTTATCCAGGGGCTCAGTGGATTTGTGCTTCAGAAACAGACATTCAAATATGGTCACTGAAAGGGGCAGGCACTCGTGAGGGAAAGTTTGTGTGAGGAAAGGTTTGTAAGACCATGCTGCCTTATATGAATCATCCCCAAGCTGGGGAAGGCTGCCCTGTATAATCCCATTTTTATCCAGACCTTCCCCACCTCCCAACCCGCCTCTCAGCCTCGGCAGCTCCCCACAGTGACATCTATCTGCCCTGACTTTCACTCAGCCGTCTTAATCCTCTTATGACTGTGCTTCAATCAAAACAAGTGCCTGGTTGAACAATAAACCCGACAGTGACCTTGGGGTTCACAGCAACTATGGTTGTGTCACGAGAATCACTCCTTATTTTTCCTGTCAGAGGAATCTTCTTTCAGGGAGGGGAGACAGAACCAGCCTGTCAAAGCTTTATCCTTTATTTATTTACCATATTCACATTCTGCTCCACATCCAAAAGATTTCAGAGCCGTGAACAACAGATAGGATAAAAGAATAATAAGAACACCATATTAAAAGATGACTATTTTTTAAAAGAAGCAGAGTTCTGATAAAACCTGAGTTCTGGTAAAACTGCGACGGGTCACTCAACAAAAGCTTCCTGAAACAACTTTTGTAAACCGCCCAGAGAGCTTCAGCTATGGGGCGGTATATAAATTTAATAAATTAATAATAAAAAGAAACGACACAATGTTGGCACCTGCCTGACCTGCAAAGGCAGGGAATTCCATAGGAAGGGGGGCCACCACACTGAAGGCTCTTCTCCTGGTGGACCCCAACTGGACCATAGGTCCGTGTGGAACCACCAGGAATATGCCTAGTAATGGATGTGATCAATTGTGTGTATGTGTTGTAAGGTAACTATGAGAAGTGGAATGTATTCTTGGAAATGGGGGAGGGAAGGTTGCCACAAGTGGGATGGTTAAGTATTAGCTTAGCAGGAATACCTTCATTAAGGTGTTACTAGTGTCAATGGTAAACCTGGCTACATTGAAACGAATAGGAGTAATGGTATGACCTGGCCCGAAATTTAGGATGAGGTCATCAAAATAGAGATTGATTGATTGATTGATTGATTGCATTTCTGTACTGCCCAATAGCTAAATCTCTCTTATAAAAGGCAGGGGTTTGATCTAATGGCCCAGAGAGATCCTGGGAGAACCAAAAGCCTGCTAAACATAATTACTTAGCCTGTGTCAACCATGCTTGCCAGATAGGTAACTATTAAGTTCTCAATGATGACTGTTTTGTTAGTTTAGAGGAACAGAACTTTAATTTTTACTAAAGAACATGCTAGCTACTATTTCTATTATGCTTCCAATCATCTTATTAATCATATATTATCTTAATGGCATTACATCTAGTAATGTGTTTTGCTCATTTCATCATTTCAAAGTTTTGTTATTCTTTAATACTGTTTGAGTAATAAATGTATATTTTGTGGCACTACTTTGGGCCTGTTCAGACGACACGCTAAGCCATGGTTAGGCCGCTAACCCTGTTGCAGCAAATGGTTGGTGAGTGTGTTTAAACCATGATTGCACAGTCACCAGGGTTAGGAATGGTTCACATGACACGCTAAGCCATGTTTAGCTCAAAATGCTTCACCACCGTGGCTTAGCGTGTCATCTGAACAGGGTCATAATGGGTTGTGGTCCGGAGCCGAATAACACAAAGTTCTCCTTCCAGCCCTCAGCCTGCCCAGGCAAGGTTTTAATCCCAGCCAAACTGATAACTTTCCCTTCTTTCTGGTAGAGCTAACTTGATGTTAAAGTCATAAGTTCTGCATTGGCCACAGTCTTAAGTTGGAGTGTAGGAAGAGGTTGCTAGATGAACTGATTCCTTCTCATAGAAACTTTTACTATAGTTATCATGAACTGCTTAGAGAGCATCTGTTATTGGCCAGTATACAAATGAAATGAAATAAATGCAGCTACAAACCACATCGTCCCCTGATCAACTAGGAACATAGGAATCTGCCATACACCGAGTTAACTCCTTTGTTCATCAAGTCCAGAATCGATGATACTGACTGGTGGTGTTTCTCCGGGATTTCAGGCATGAGTTTTTCCAGCCCTACCTGGAGATGTTAGGGATTGATGTGCTCTGTCAATGAGCTATGGCCCCTCCCTGAACATCCCATGACATCACAGCAGCTCAGCCAATCAGAGACTTCACCACCAACACAACACATTACTCACTACCATTATTAAATTGGTATACTATTACAGAAGGGGGAATCTGTTACAATTCTCCACATTACCTTCTTTGGCACTGCTTCGAGTCTGAACATGAGAAGCCCATGTTCTAATAGTAGTTTTCAGGCCTGGCTTTTACTTATTCAAGGTGCAACGTGCAAAACATCCATGCGACTAACCTTATTTGTTCTGGGGTTCAGCATCAAGAGTTTGCCTTTTTCTTTTGTATGTACGCCACGGCATGCTAATACACAGGGAGCAGCAGCTATTCTTAATCGGGAGAACATTTTGAAGAGTTTGCCTAAAAAAACAAAAGGGAAGGGAAAAGGTCATATTACACACACACTAAGCTCCTCGTTCCATTCTGGCAACAGGCAGAGATACAAGCAGATCATTATGGGATGGCAAGATTTTCTCATTCTGCTTCAATCAGATGTAGCCTTAAACCTCCCCCGCAAAAAACAACTCCTGACTACAAGGAAAACATGAACACATCTTCGAAGAATATGAATGACTCAACAGAAGAAGAAAAAGTCACCATTAGTGTTATTTTTATTTTATTATTTATTATTACATTTATATTCTGCCTTTTCTCCTCTTGGGAGGAACCCAAGGCAACTTACAGAGTCCTTCTCCTCTCCATTTTATGAACCCAACAACCCTGTGAGGTAGGCTAGGCTGAGAGTCAGGGTGAGGCCCAAAGCTGCCCAGTGAGCTTCATGACCGAGTGGAGACTAGAACTCAGAACTTCTGAGTCCCAGTGCAACACTCTAGTCCTTACATGACACTGGCTCTACTCCTTTTCTCTTGATGATATTTACCTGTGTACACGGCATCTCTGGCATTTTATGAACCCATAAAAGTTTGCACTAACTGGTGGGAAGTTTGCACATCAATAGGTGCAAAATGCAGTCTCTGGGTCAGTAGTGGAGATTGCAAATTAATTCTGGCAGCCAGAGGGAAAGCCTTCACCCTGTCACAGGTGACATTTGTTAAAAAGCTGTTGCTAACTCAGGGAAGCAGAGTACACCATTTTCCAAACAGTGCCATGCTGCCTCTTGTGCTGGGTTGCCACACCAGCGCTGTGCCTCAGAAGAAAGTAGTAGTAGTTTTGTTTATTGTTGTAACTGCAGGTCATAGCACAGTTAATCAAAACATGCACTGAAAATAATTATCTATTTAGTACATTTATATCCCACCTATTTTCCTCCAAGGAACCCAAGGCGGCGTACATAATCCTCCTTCTCCTCTTCATTTTATCCTCACAACAACAACCCTGTGAGGTAGGTTGGACTGAGAGATGTGACTGGCCTAAAGTCACCCAGTGAGCTTCCAAGGCTGAGTGGGGACTAGAACCCAGATCTCCCGACTCCCAGTCCAACACTCCAGCCATTACACCACCCCGGCTCTCCAGTAATACACGACATATACGTTGTACACAAAACAACAGCAATTAGTTACTACAATGCAAATAAAATAAAATAAAAACTGAATGTCTGACTGTTACAGCTATAATGAGAACAATCCAGATACTAAAACTAATCTGAAATTACAGATGGTCTGACAGGCTTAGTAGATACAGTCCTCTTTCTAATTTTTAAGAGTCGGCAAAGTAAAAATGCCGACTCTGGTACGCCCCTGTAGAAGCCACACACTGGCCATCTTTCAGGTCCTAGCACGCGTGCTTACGCTCCACCTCCCCGATGGGGCAGACGAGACGGGCCGGTGGGGCGCCCTCCCCTCGGCGGCCTCGGGATCCCACGGGGCAAAGTTTGCTCTTACGGAGCAGGCGCTGTGGAAGCCAAGCTTTACTGAGTACTGACAATGGGCCTGTTCAGACAACATGCTAAACCATGGTTAGGCCGCTAACCGAGGTCTGGTGCTTTAAATCTTTATTTTTATTCTTAAATGAATTCTTCAATGTACTCATGCTCTACATATTTCAGACAGTGTCCTTCATCAGGAGCTACATATGAAATAAGTAAAACTGCCAATTAGACACACATTAACTTGAAAATGAAACATAAAATGGTTCATGGTTGAATGTGTAAAGCAAGTATAACTGACAATTAAAAATGTAAAACATTTTAGAAAAGAAACATTGAGTAGTTTGAGATTAAACGATGGACAACACCCATATGAAATAGTAAATCATCCTGATGCAAACCCTTAGCTGACATCCAACATTAGAAACAAAACATTTGCCCATTAGCCTGAAATCCCAACAAATGAACTGACCTGAAGAAGGAAAAAGAAAAAGGAGGAGAAAAACATTAAACGGTAGTTTCGCGGGTCCAAGTTAAATAATCCAAACAATGATAAAAAATGATAAAACTTAATTAACTTTTGCAGCAAATGGTTAGTGACCGTGTTTATACCATGGTTATGTAGCCACCATGGTTAGGAATAGTTCACACGACACGCTAAGCCATAATGTTTAGCTCAAAATGCTTAACTGCCGTGGTTTAGCGTGTAGTTTGAACAGGGTCATTCTGGAACAATGTTTGACAACCGAGCCCAGCCAAAATTTGTGGCTCCCTGAACAGCATAAACGTTTGTTCCAAGTGGAAAAGGGTGTCTGCATTTGCTAAGGCCAAAGCCGGTATCAGCACCTGGTAGCCATGGGTAACTGGGTCTGTGGAGCTGGAGCACCGTGATATTTCCCATTTCCCACAATGCCCTGGAACAGCATGACACTGGGTGCTCTACTGCATTGTGGGAAATTTAGAATGGCAGATAGGGGCCCTCTAATGTAGGAGAAGGTCCACTTTATCAAGGCCCGCCTCAAATCTGAAGCCAGCCCAGTTCATTACAGACTCTAGGCCGGTTGAGACACTTGTCTAGCTGAAAATCCTTTGCCTGCAGTGAAGAAGAGATGCCTTCACCCAGCACAGTGAGATGTGCATGCTGTACACATAGGATTGCACACATATAGGCCTGTCTCTTGACTGTGCAATGAGGCCTATATGTGAATTGTGGTGTTACACACAGAACACTGCTCTATAAGTGTTTATTTATTTCATTGTATTTCACATTCCCACCTTTTCTGTAGCAGACGTCAAAGGCATCGTTCCACCGATAAACAAACATAGAGCATAAAGACTTTGAACTACCTCTGAAAGCAGCAATTAAAGCCACAATTAAATCAGGAGCACTGAAAATGAGTAGCACTAATGCCTGAGTTGGCAAACATCTTGAAAAACCAAGGGGGGGAAAAGGTTCATTTAGACCAAACACCAAAAAGTGAGCCATGTCAAGTTTCCTCGAAGAGGAAGTTTCACGGAATGGGGGCCACTCTGAAGGAAGCCCTATACCTTGATGGTTACAAGGGTGTATGCAAGAAGTGGCCCAGAGGTGCCCATCACTTAGTCAATTTGATTGTCGGCTCATAGGCAACCTTGATTCTCTTTCTGGAGAGATCCTTCTACTCCAAGTCCTCCACACATGACAGAGAACTCAGAGGTGGAGGGGTCTCTCTTGCTTTGTTCCAAAAGGGACAGAGAAACCCCACCTGTGGTACAATTGCCCAGTGAAATTTTAAATCTAATGTTATCCTTTAGTAGACTTGATGCTTCCAGCAAAGAAACCCAGGAGTGAAATGCACAGATTTATGAGCTGAGCAACTTTACAAATTAAATGAAATCATCTGGGCTGCAGGCTGCTTTTGAATAGCAGTGTACTATGGTTCAGGTTACTAATTAACTTTAGGGATAATGAAAGTTCTAGATGTTACATTATGTTAATCAATTATGAACCAGAGAGTTGGGGCAATGGTTATAAAGTATTGCCTTGAAATTGGATTCCATGGTCCCTATTATACAAGGCAAAGCTACCACCGTAAATTACATTTCCCATCCATCGCCAAGGATTTCTAAAGGCCTCTGAAGGTCCTTTGGAAAGTTTTGACAAGAATGTGGGAAACTATTGTGCCTGGCATTTTATTTTTAGCCCTCTCTGCATTCATCACTCTTGGCTGCCAAGTTTAATATGTGGGGGGGGGGACCTACATTTCTTTCTACATCCTGAATTAGACTCGCATTTGCAAATGGTTGCTGTATATGCACTTTTAAATCAATTCAATGAGAGAGAGAAAATAGTTTCCTTCTGGATCATGCCACTTCAGTGCGGCCAAGGTTATCTGTTCACTGCTTGGTGACACAAGCTTTGGAAACTTTGTTGGTATTAGAAACACAAGCAGCTTTGCACAGAGTGATTCTATACTAAATTAGGTCGCTGTGGACGAAACCCAGCCGGTGTGCTGGAACGAACTAGTTCAGAAAGAATTAATGAGCGACAGGCAGTGTAGGATCGTTAGAAGAGGATGGTATTAAACCCATTCTGTAAGAAAGACGTCAGCTGTCGGTAGAGAATTCAAACGGAAGAACTTGATGTAGGTTCCATATTTTTTTAGGACTTGTCAACAGATTAAGGGCACAATTCTATGCCTATTTAGACAGAAAAAAAGTCCTATAACTCCCAGCACGACTGGCTGGAGAATATTGGAAGTTATAGGGATTTTTCTATCTAAAGGGCATAGGATTGCACCCTAAGACTTTTGAGATGATTCACTGCTTTGATTTTAATGGACTAATGAATTAACCAAGTTATATATGCAAAGCTTCAGTAAAGCGATCGTGGGTCAGCATGAGTTTCTCCAATAGGAAGAGGTTTCCCTGGATACAGGTTGAAAAGCAACCCTAGAGAGATTTAGCAACTGCTTTGGAGTTGCACTTGAAAAGAGGGAACATCTAGGAAGCTGAGTGCACAAGCTCAAATAAGCTTGATTTTTAGATCCCAATTTGAATGCAATTATCAACACATTCTGCTTTGTGTTATTGACTGACAACCATTAGAGAAAGTTAAACATCTCCAAAGATATTTAGCCAAGATATAAAGCCAACAGAAGGCACTCCTTTCAACGAATTAATTAACCTGTCTCCAGATTAATGAACAACCTGTGGAACTGCATTGCTCTCCTATCCCATAGAGGACAGAGCAAAGTAAATGTCATCCAAGTGACACAGGACCAAGTGTGATCTAATCAGCCATTAGCATTGTCTTCCAAACTCAGTTTTTGAACTCACAATTTATAAGAAATTCCATTTAAACAATAATGTATTTGGACTCTTTGCCAACCTCCAAACTTATTTATTTACATTTTTTGTCTTTTCCAAAATGCACAAAGAGATCTAACCTTTCAATTCAACTGTTAATGTTGTACTTTGGGTGGGTGTGCTGTGGATCAGAACGTTTTAATTTTCCCCATCCCTTTAGATAAGGAATAGGCAACCTGGTGTCCTCCCAATGTTTTGGATTACAATTCCCATCAGCCAGCATGGCCAATGGTCAGACATTATGGAAGTTGTCATCCAAATCATCTAGAGGGTACCAGGGATAGCATTCAACTGTTGTCATTCCATGAGCTCAAATGATGTTGTGCTAGCGGAACCTAGGTTCCAAGCTATGCAAGGCGAGAATCCAAATAAAATTCTCCATGCACCAGCCCTTCCTCAGAGAGAGAGAGAGAGAGAGAGAGACCATGTGTGAATGGGGAAAGAATGTGTATGTGGGGAAGAGGGACTCATCTGTCCAAGGGGCACTCACCCAACTCAGGGGCAAAACGGTTGCCGCCCCCACCACCCAATAGATGATATTTCTGATGGAATTTGAGGCAGCTAGTTCTGCAGTAGTTCAACATATTTAATTGCAAGGGATCCTCTAGCACAGTGGTTCCCAAACTTTTTCAGGTAACCACCCCCTTGGTTCCACAAACTCATGCCCAGTGCCCCCTACTCTACACTATAAAAATCATTATTCAGAATAGCAGTTTTCGACGACCCACTAAGGAAGATAATAACAATAAAATTCAAAACAGTAACAATTGAATATTTATTCAAAATCCAATTACATCTTTTCCCTCCCTTGGCAATCCTGGGGCGGGTGCCTCCCATTCAAAGGGGCCACGCTCCTCTGGATCCTGCTGGTCTGGGCGCCTGGGCTGAACAGCGGCAGTGGCTGGGCAGAAGAGCTGAGAATGAAAAAGGGGCCATGTAGCACGCGGTTCCTTTAAATGGGAAGCACCCGCCGCAGGCTTGTCCAGGGAGGAAGGGAAAAGAGAGCGAACGCCTCTGTTTTGCAGCCGGCGTGGCAGGGCACACCAAGCAGGGTATGTCTCTTCATTAGCATTTTGGTGCTTTTGAAACATTTCAATTTACCATTAAAAGGACTCTTCTTAAATGGTATTAATACATGTGTGGATTCTTCCCCTATATGGCTTGGGACCAAACTACCTTCTCCCATAAAAATGTCCCTGGGTTTTAAGACCTTCTGGAGGGGCGCTTCTCGGAAAAGACCACCTCAAGCACCCCCTGCCGAGGTGCCTCTTGGCACCCCCCTGGCACCCCCTTGCCTCTTAACGACCCCCTATGCAATCCCACCGTCCCCAAGGGGGCGGTACTGCTCACTTTGGGAACCACTGCTCTAGCACAAGGGTGGGGAACCTCCATCCCATGGGCCGGATGTCACCCATGGGGCCTCTCCATCCAGCCTCAGCTGCCCCCTCAATGCCCTCCTCCACACAGTGCTTAGGCCTTTTTGCCACGCTGATGGGGGGCATCTTTGGGGGGGGGCTGCTGGAAAGGGAATGACTAACCCAGATTGCCCAGACACCAGCTTGCCTGCCAATCAGTTCTTTAACATTTTATTTATTTGTGACATTTATATACCACTGAATGTAATAAAATCTCTCAGCGGTTCAGTGTTAAATACAATATTAAAAGCACAATATTAAAACGCAGCATTAAATCCACCTCCAACTATAATAAAAATATCAAGGACCAGTAAAATGGAGTGGCATAATTAATTTACTTGTGGTCCAGGGAAAGCCTTGGTGAACAAGTGTGTCTCCAGGAGGCATTTAAAAGATGCCACATTTTCTTATTTCTTATTTATTTATTTATTTATTGCATTTTTATACCGCCCAATAGCCAAAGCTCTCTGGGCAGTTCACAAAAATTAAAACCATTCAAAGTATAAAAGAAACAGTAGAAAAACATGCTATAAAATACAAATTTAAAACAGCCAAGTTAAAATTCAATTTATAGACAGTTAAAATATTGAGAGAATGTCTGTATCCTGAACTACATAAGGGAGGGTTTTCCAGATGGTGGATGGTACTTCACGGTGACATTCTGTTTGTTTTGGAATGACTAACAAGGCGTCCTCTCCTGGTCTTAAAGGTTGCCTTGGTATCTATCTATAAGGGAAGGTGGTTTGCTAAGTATCTTGTTCCCAAGTTGTTTAGAGCTTTGTATGACAATAATATAACCTTGAACTTAGCTAGGCAGCTAATAGGCAGTCACCGCAGTACTTTTTACACAGGTGTTATGTGAGCATAGCTAGGTGTTCCACTGAGCATTCTACACTAGCTGCCAGCTTCTGAACCACGCATGAAGGCAGCCCCACATAGAGCGCACTGCATGAGATTACCATGCACGAATCATCCTATCCACGAATGGGTGTAGTTGGCATACCAACCAAAGTTGGTAATGGGTGCTCTGGGCCAATGAGGCCACCTGGATCTCCCGTGACAAAGATAGATCCAGGAGCATGCCCAAACTATGGACCTGCTGCTTCAGAGGGAGTGTAACCCCATCCAGAGCAGACAAGCACCCGAATTCCTGGACCTTTGAACTGCCAACCAATAAGGTCTCTGTCTTTTCAGGATTCAGCTTCAGTTTATTGGCCTTCATCCAAGCCATAACTGCATCCAGGCACCAGTTCAGAATGTGTACAGCATCTCCTGATTCAGATGTCAGGGAAACAGAGCTGGGGGTTGTCAGCATACTGGTAACACGTTGCCCCAAATCTCCTGATGTCCACTCCCAACGGCTTCATAAATTAAATAACATTGGGGACAGGATGGTGCCCTATAGCACCCCAGAGTTCAACTGCCATGGGGCAGAGGTACAGTCACCCACCATTATTCTCTAGAACCAACCTGCAAGTACGAGTTGAACCAACCTGCAAGTATGAGTGCCTCCAACTCCCAACTCATGGAGGCAGTACAGGACGATACTGTGGTCAACGGTATCAAAAGCCACTGAGACATCAAGAAGAAGTAACACGGTCATACTCCCCCTGTCCCTCTCCTGAAGGAGGTCATCCATGAGAGCGACCAAGGTCAATTCTGCTCCAAAACCAGGTCTGAGCCCAGACTGGAATGGATCCAGATTTCATTCAAGAGCGCCTTCAGCTGTGACACCACCATTCTCTTAAGCACTGTACTCAGGGAAGGGGTGTTGGCAACCGGACAATAGTTGGCATACATCCTGGATCAAAGGAGGGTTTTTTTCAGGAGTGGTCATACCACTGCTTCTTTCAAGGCAGTAGGAACCACCCCATCACGTAATGATGCCTTCATCAGTCCCTGATCCATCTTGTCAGCCCTCCACGGCTAGCTCGAATAAGCCATCAAAGGTGGAGAGAGCAAGTCGTAGGTCATACGGATGCAGGAGTCTTGTCCACATCTTCAGGCTTCAAAACCTGAAATTGATCCCACAAAGCAGGATCAGACGATGCTCTGGACACTTCAAAAGACACTGCATCAATAGTCAGCATGAAGATGAGTGATTTTATGCTAGAAGTGTCTTGCAAACTCATAGCAGCAGGCCTCTAAAGGTTTCAGAAATGGACTCACTGGGTTTGAGGTAAGCAACCCCCGAACCACTCGGAAAGGCTCAGCTGGACAGCTACTTGAGGATGTGATGGAGATGACAAAATAAGCCTTCTTTGATGCCTTCACCACCATGCGGTAGGCACGAATGTACGCTCTTATGCACATGCGATCCCCTTCACGCTGAGTCTTACGCCACTTACGCTCCAGCTGTCTTCTGACCTGTTTCATTGTCCGGAGCTCCCCTCTTACCCAGTGAACCTTCCAAGCTCCATAGTGCTGAAGAGGGCACTCAGGAGCGACTGTGTCACATTTTGCCATTCACATTTTGCCATTTCATATTGTAACAAGGGACTCAACAGAATCCCCGGCTCTGGCTACTGAAAAATCCCCCAGGGCATTCAGGAAACGGAGAGAGCAGATGATGCAATGGAGAAGTGAGCCTGCAAAACAGAGTTGCCAGAACATCTCAAAGATGGCTGATAAAAGCATCATAAGGCAGAAGGATTATTTTTGGGTCTGCATTGTTGCTGTTTTTAAATGAGAGATGTATGCCATGAGAGCGGAGGCATTTCTCATCAAAGGAGACGTATTTCTCTTTTGAGACAGAAACTTGGGGCCAGCGACGTACAAAGAGGGAAGTTGTGGTGGGCGGCGAAGACAGGAGGTCGTGAAAGAAAGAGTAACAGCGACGTCAGCGGAGCTGGGGATATATTCGACGAAGAGAAAAAGAAAGAGAGCACAAGATGGGTGTAAAAGCAGAGTTGGGCGATTTGTGTCCCCTCAGATGTTTTGGACTACAAACCCCATCAGCCTGAGCCAGCACATCCAACAAGCAAAAACATCTAGAGCAGCACAACTAGCCCGCTCCTGGTGTAAAAATTGGGAACAGCAAAAACAAAACCCCTAAAAATTTAAATGCAATAATAGGTGAGCATACCTGTCTATCGTGAATGCCACACACCTGGCAGTATGGAACACCTTCAGGGAGTGGTAATCAGGCAAGGATCTGGGCCACGCTTTTGCGTTTGTTGTGGAGAAAAGCCAGCTGTTTAAACTGCCCAGGCTTTTCCACTTGGCAAAGGACCAACCGTGGTTGGTGTCAGACCCAGTAGCTCTTGCAGAGGACGGGGCGAAGCCGAGCAAGAGCAGTCTGTAGCCAGCAAAGAGAAGAACGAGTAGGGTCTCCCGGCTGATCAGTGAAGCATGTTTGAGCCTTCAACCTTCAAGCATGTTTGAGCCTTCAACCTTCGTGGGAGCAAGGCCCAGGACTACATTGTGATGGAGGCAAAGCAGCAGCAAGGCAGTTGAATGGCAAGGAAAAACAGAGTTTCTTGATTGTTTGGACCTGGCCGAGAAGCTCTTAGAGAGCGCCAGGCATTACCACCCGTACTGACTTTGTTGTTGCTGCTGCATTTTTTTGGTTTGTTATAATATTATTATTATTATTATTATTATTATTATTATTATTATTATTATTATTTAATACATTTATTTCTTACTCGCCTCTCCCTCTGGATCGAGGCAGGGAACAACATTAGAACAGGAATCAATACAACTTAAAAATTCATGATTTAACATTGATCTGGATAGGCCTGCCGGAAAAGACTAGTCTAAAGCTGCCTTAAAATCACACAGAGAGTTAATTTCACGAATCTCCTCCGGCAGGCCATTCCACAATCTGGGGGCGACAGAAGAAAAGGTCCTCTGGGAAACTGATGTCAGCCTAGTTTTAGCTGACTGAAATAAGTACACCCCAGAGGACCTGAGTGTGTGGGGCGGACTATATGGGAGAAGGCGATCCCGCGGGTAACCTGGACCCAAACCATATATTGTTTTGTTTTGAAACCTATAATAAAACGTTGATTAAAAATACTGATCTTTCTTGCTGATCCGGCTGGTTTGCTAACAGTTCCTTTCTCTGGTCAGAAATTAGGGGGTGGGTGGGTTTGTGCACACAGATTGAATCCCCCCTACCTGTCAAATTACCAGCTGAAGTTCCATTACAGGCTACTGTCATAAGAGCTAGGAGCCCTATTGCCCCGATCCCTGCAAGAGGGTGGTAGAGAAAGCACCTTCGTAACCAGTTGGGTGCTCCCCTCCACCTTTTCTAGCACGGGCTCCATCAGTATTATTCTTTGCACTTTGCAGATTAACAGCATAAAGAAAGGTCCTTTGCCCCAAGGCACTTACAATATTACATTTGACATAGGGAAGGCAATATAAGGAGGAACGAGTGAACAGGAGAAGAATATGCATACATTTGTTATATTTAGGCTTAAACAAGGGATTATGTCCTTCTCCTCCTCATCCTTCTCACATCAGTTCGTTGGTTTCTGTTCACCACTCTGCTGCTAAGATCATCTTCTTGGCTCGCCACTCTGACCATGTTACTCCACTTCTGAAATCTCTTCATTGGCTTCCAATTCACTTCAGAATCCAATATAAACTTCTCCTGTTGACCTACAAAGCTTTTCACGGTCTAGCTCCTTCCTATCTTTCCTCTCTCATCTCACACTATTGCCCCGCTCGTGCTCTTCACTCCTCTGATGCCATGTTTCTCACCTGCCCAAGGGTCTCTACTTCCCTTGCTCGGCTTCGTCCATTTTCTTTGGCTGCCCCTTACGCCTGGAACGCTCTTCCAGAACATTTGAGAACTACAAGTTCAATCGCAGCTTCTAAAGCTCAGCTAAAAACTTTTCTTTTTCCTAAAGCTTTTAAAACTTGATTTTGTTCTGACTTTTATACTGCCTGTTTGGTGCACTCTCTTCCCCTCCTTGTTTTATTATGATTTTATTAGAATGTAAGCCTATGCGGCAGGGTCTTGCTATTTATTGTTTTACTCTGTACAGCACCATGTACATTGATGGTGCTATATAAATAATAATAATAATAATAATAATAATAATGTCAGAGGTGCAAAATGTGCGGCCCAACAAGCCATTTCTAGCATCTCCAGCAGACCGCTGGGGTTTTAGCAAGGGAATCCCTTCCTTATCTCTGATCTAACCGAGATCAGCAATAGAAACCCCTAGTGATTCTCTTGCTAGCATGAGCCAGGGAATCCTTTCCCTTATCTCTGATGAGAGATAGGAGATAAGGGATTACATGGGAACATTAGCAAGGCAATCCCCAGGCGTACATGTGCGTGTGGGTGGTAGAAGCGCATGCGTGCATGAGCACTGCCCCCCGGGGCCACCCAATGCAGCCCTCAGGGCCAAAAACCTTGTGCAGCCTTAGATTATGCCAAGAGATTCAAGGGAAAGGCAGGGTTTTGGAGGAATGTTGAGAGATTGGTGTTCTGCATGCAGGTTCTACTTTGTTGTTCACTAGGGAGAGTCCTGAAATCCACCAGCTAAAATCAGGAAGGGGGACATAGAACAAAGGAACAAGGTGCCTCTGAGTAACCGTTCAGCCCAGGAATTCATCGTCAGCACCAGAATGGGGGGTTGCAGACTTCTCTTTTCATGCACACGCGTCTGCCCCCGTTTCCCCTTAAACTTTCATGGTTTCCGCAGGCTGATTTGGGGGTGGGGGGAGAGAGAAGTTGTCATTGCTGTTTTGGTCTCTGTTGTTCAGCCTTCGGGAATCGGAACCCCTTGCTGATCGTCTGCAAATCACCTAGAGAATTATCCCAATCTACCTTCTGCCCTCTCCTGAGGTAGGTATTCTGGGAGGCAGCGGCAGGCAGAAACGGCAGCACAGGAATTGTTTTGAGAGAACAGAAGACTTGGGGCAACGGAGCTGAAAGAGTGAAGGTCATGGGAAAGGATCAATCAGGATACGAGGCCAGAGAGACGGCAACAAGGCTGTAGAGGGCTTTGAAGGAAAGGAGCTGGTGATAGTTCTGGTTGCTCCAAAAGGCTCTGCTTCCAGGTTGGGTGGGATGCTACCTTCAGCTCAGACTGTCGTGTACAATAGGGCAAGGCTGTGTTCAGCCTCTCTGCCTCCATACTGGGATGGCGTGCCCAAAGTTGGGCAACGCGGACAAAATCTAACGCATGCAGGTCTCCATCATCGGGCCTTAGGTTCTTCACCCCTGATGTAGTGCATTTCTGGGAAGTCAACAACACAATTGCGACCTACGCATGTTGGATATTACAGCTATACACCAACTTCAGATGTGCCGTGGACATGTAAGACAATAGAGACCACACGCTGGGTGGCCACGGTGGACAGATCTGAGCTCACTCTTCCCCGTACGATGGACCAGATTGGCCCAAAGTTATTTACGAACTGGCCCTATGTTTCGACTCTAATTTTGCAGAATTATTACAGGAAAGTTCTAGTGTTCTCCCTTTCCTTTCTTTCTGAAAAATGTAGAAGTGTCAATTGAAAGCCAGCTTTGGAGTTAAATTAAATAAATACCAAAGGGTGAATGGGCTCTACGACGTCACTCCAATTCAGAATGATTCTCACACACGCAATTCTTCCTCGCAAAGGCAACTTCCTTTCCATTAGACCAGAATTCTTGCTACACGGCCCGTCTTGACTTCACGCAGCCAATAATTTTTGGCATCTAGAAGTCTGCATCCCTTTGAACAGTGCAGCGAGGAAGATGTTTGGTCTCTGCGAGCAAAGATCTTATCAGGGGGGGCAGCTGGCCAGCTCAAACTAATCGTTAGCACTGTACAAAGACGCTTATCTACAAGCAAACCTTTTCCAGCAGTAAGACCTTGCAGGGCTTGCATTGCGACAACTGCATCAAGAGGCACATATTCCTCATGCGTTTAGGCAATTAAATGTTAAGCAATTAAAGCAATGTCTATGCCACAAATGATCACTGGTTGTAGTTAAGCAACAAAGCAGGTATGATACTGGGACCCTCAGGGGTTGGGGACCGTTCTTCTATCAAGAGCTGCATTCCCCCAGGGGTAATTTGTTAGGGGAGACGTGTTGGCAGTCCTATGTCAGCAGTGGGCAGGGCCAAAGCCAGCAGTGGGCGGAGCCAGAGCCTCACATGAGCAGGGCTACCCCTTCTCTCTCTCTCTCTCTCTCTCTCTCTCTCTCTCTCTCTCTCTCTCTCTCTCTCTCTCTGTTTCACCTTCTTCTCCCTGCTGGAGACAGATTACTCAGGACAGATTGAACTGATCATTCGCAGAGGCTTTTGAAATTAAGCCGAGGGCAGAAAACAGCACCTAGGGTCGCAGGCTGCTGGCCTTCGGCAGGCCTGTACACCTGGAGGAGGTTGGCACTGTGGAGCAGCCCTTGGAGAGCAGTCGGAAATTGTAAGATCCTTGGGGCAGGGGGTGCCTTCTTACTTATGTCACTCTGCAATTTGGTGATGTCGCAGTGTGTGGAAGGGAACTCCATCTGCCATCCCTGATTGCAATTGGCCTGAATGCTCTACCAAAGGACCCAATGAAGACTCCGCAGATATATGTTGCTCACACGTTGTGATGGTTTGGGGTTCAGGAATATAAAATCAAAGGAACAAGGACTAGCATAAAGCACGATTTTAATGTGTAGGTCAGTCAAGAGTTTGTACAGGAGGCTTTCCTCGGCTCCAACAGTCCCATGTGACTCACAAGTTACCAGCTTCACAAATTACCACTGCACAAATGTCCATATATCACCAGTTTCTAAAAACAGAAGTTTAGTAATTTCCTGAATAAGGGAATATCTCTAAATTACATAAACAATGTCTAGAAGGACAATTTAAGCCAGGGGCCATCCAGAAGTTTAGTGTTTAGTGGCCCCCTGGATGCTTTGGACTCCAACTCCCATGATCCCTCACCACTGGCTAGGCCGGCTAAGGTTGATGGGAGCTCTAAGCCAAAACACCTGGAGGGCCACGAGTTGCCCAGCCTTATTCTATGCTGTGTCTACTGAAGTATAGGTCTTCCTCCCCACTCCCGCTCACTACGTGCCACAATGATGAGCACTTTATGAGCAATAACTCACAGTCCTCATTCTCCCTACCATGGAGATACAGCTGTCTTACCCCTAATCTCACCACAACCCTCGATTTGCTGTTCCTGGAGGTACCATTCCATCAAGCTGCACCAGGAGAGATGGAAAATAGTCACTCTGCTAAGACACCACCTCCATTTGGCTCTCCCTCAACTGCTGTCTAGCAGGGGTGAATGTACGGCCACTTCATCAGCTCTCCCTTTTATTCTAGTTCTCCCTCAACTATTTCCATTCAAGCTAGTTGCTATAAAATTTTTGCAACTTTAAGAACTGGTGCTCGAGTTTGCTTCCCTGCCCTTTCTATCCTCATCCATTTTGTGTCCTGCCTTTTCGACTCAAGGTCTGAGAGCAGGGACAGTTTTATTTGCTATTTATCTGTAAGTTGCTCCGAGAGCCCTTTTGGCTGAAGAGTTGGATAAAACATGTTAAATGAATAAAACAAATTTAAAAATCAGAGGAGCATTTAATCATGTTAGCCTCCAACATGCAGTCTAAAGTGGTACAGTCCAGACACTGGGCCTAATTTACGGGCCTCAGGAATTACTTTACGTTCTCTGGAACAAACAACTTGAATCAAAGAACTGAGCGCCTTCCCTTTTTATTAAAAATAACTGGCTCTTCATCAGCTTGTGACAAAACAGGCCCGATGCTAGATTGGCTCACCGGTTAAGGAGAGATAAAGCAGCCTATCATTTAATAAAGTGGCAATTTCCAAGTAGAAATCAGTTAATGCATGATGGCTCTGTTTGAAATGCACCCACAGCATCTCCTTCGACATCTTAGACTTCATCTATTTCTTCAGATTTTTGTCCTGCTGCACTAGGGAAAGAAAGGCATTTCCTTCAGATTTTAATGAGAGGTCTTAATCCAGGAATGGGCTTCTTGCTAATGTCTCATAAGACAGCGCTACTCGGGGCCCTCCAACTTGTTTTGGCCTAGAACTCCCATCATCCCCCACCCCTAGTTATGCCAGCTAGATATGATGGAAGCTGTAGGCCAATACATATGGAAGGTCACAAGTTGCTACCTTTGTCATATGCGGAAGAACAACAGGCAACTACACACTTCAGGGCGGTTTTACATACTCAGTTTTGGGTTTCTTGTCTGTGAGATACTCCCTATCAGACAAGTTACTAGTCTAATGAGTTAATACCCATTTTTAATAACATTTCTCTGAATGCTGCTCCAGCCTACAGATACTGTGTTAGTAAGAGGATACGCTATTCACCACCTGATCTGCTTGTTTATATGTGGAATAAAAAGCATCACAGAGAAACGCACACACACAAACATCCAAACCAGCCTGGCTTGTCAAAAGAACTTGCCTAATCTCCTATGGTGAGCACAGGAACATAAGCTGCCTTGTACTGAGTCGGACCATTGGTCCATCTAGCCCAGTACTGATGACACTGACTGGCAGCCACACTCCAGGGTTTCAGGCAGGAGTCTTTCCCAGCCCTATCTGGAGACGTTTATTTATTTATTTAATTATAATATTTATATACCGCTCCCCACTGAAAAATTTCGGAGCAGTGTACAAGGTAAAATGAAAATAAAAACAGTTAAAACAAAATTTAAAAGAAGCAATAACAGTAATCCAAGGCTGCATGTTAGAGAAAGGCTTCTTGGAATAAAGATGTTTTCAGGAGGCGCCGAAAGGAGTACAAGGTCGGAGCCTGCCTGACCTCCAGAGGCAGGGAATTCCACAGGAGGGGAGCCACCACGCTGAAGGCTCTTCCCCTGGTGGATTCCAATCGGAGGATGGATCTAGGTGGAACCACCAGGAGCAGGCCCTTGGATGACCTCAGTGACCGGGCAGGTTGGTAAGGGAGAAGGTGCTCTCTCAGGTATCCTGGTCCCAAGTTGTTTAGGGCTTTGTACACAAGTACAAGAACCTTAAACCTGGCCTGGTAGTGAATAGGCAGCCAGTGCAGTTCCCTCAGCAGAGGAGTTACATGCTGGAAAGGGGCAGCTCCAGACAACAGCCGAGCTGCAGCATTCTACACTAGCTCCAGCTTCCAGAGCAGCTTCAAGGGCAGCCCCACATAGAGCACGTTGCAGTAATCCAATCTTGAGATTACCAATGCCTGTACCACCGTGGTCAAGCTATCAAGAAGTTGGGTCATCGAACCTGGGACCTTCTGCATGCAAAGCAGGTGCTCTCTCACCCTGAGCAAAATATGTTTACAGGCACACGGGGAGAGAATCTTGTATGAATTGTTTTGTTGTTTATTCGTTCAGTCACTTCCGACTCTTTGTGGGTGGTTTTTCTGCCCAGATAACTGATATTCAACCTGTGCTGGAGGTGGCTGTACTCTCCGTGGAGGATTAAGTTTGTAGTTTGGGTGTGCTCTTGGACTCGGCACTCCATTACAGGCACAGGTGACCTCGGTGGCACGGAGCACCTTTTATCAGCTCAGGCTGATATGCTATCTACAATCCTATCTGGACAGAGATAACCTAGTTACAGTCCTCCACTCTTTGGTATCCTCTCGTTTGTAATGCATTGTATCTGGGGCTGCCTTCAGCTGGTCCAAAATAGGGCAAAGACACTGTTACTTGCTTGTCGTTGGCTTACAAATTATGGCTTTAGGTATAATAAACTATAATCCCGGGTTCAGATGTCACACTAACCTATCCCTGCCTGATTTGCTAAGTCTCACACAGAGCAGGGAAAAGAAAAGAACATGTACGGCATGCAGCTCATTCACACAATGGCCTAATCTACACCAAGCAGCATATCGCACTATGAAAGAGGTATGAAAGCAGTATATAAAAGGCAGGAGCCACACTACCGGTTTATAGTGGTATTGAAGTGGACTGACAACTGTTGGGCCCCATTGACACATACCATATACCGCTTTCATAGTGCAATATCCTGCTTGGTGTAGATTAGGCCTGTGGGTGGATAAGCCAGGATGGATGGCTTATCATTATATTTGAATGTACATGATTGCATGTAGTTTGTCCTGACTTTTTTTTTTAAAGTGCAGCCACAGAAGTTACAAACTGAGGAGGAAGTCTGGTGTGGGATGGGCAAGTTGTGGGCTCTCCCACACTAGAGGCCTCTGGACAACCATCTGGCAGGGATGCTTTAAGGTGGATTCCTGCATTGAGCAGGGGGTTGGACTCGATGGCCTTATAGGCCCCTTCCAACTCTACTATTTTATGGTTCTATGAAGTTTCTCATTCTTTTCCCTCAATCCTTTGCTAAAACGCCTCCACAGTTGCTTTTTGCTCATAATAGAACCCTTCCATTTGATTACAAAAAAATAATCAAATATGCAAAATAAGATGTCTGGCTGGCTGTTGTTTTAATAATGTATTAGTTTTTATATGTTTTAATCAGTTTTATGTATTTTATAATATTTTGTATTCTATGTTGTTCCCCGCCTCGATCTAGAGGGAGAGGTGGGTAATAAATTATTATTTGCAACTTGTCCAGTGAGGCCCTTATTGTGAAGGCAAGTGCCCAGCTGACACTCCCGAAATTCCCATGTGATCTGTGATCCCTTGGGAGGGGGAGCAGCATACAGGGAAATTTCCTTGTTATGTATGATCACAGAGTGGAGATAACAAGGGATTCCTCTCCCCACTTCCTCGCAAAGTCCTTAGTGGAGTCTAGCCAAGAGAGACAAGGCTTGGGGAAAGGACGGAGCCCACAAAGGGAACTCAAGCCTCGGCGGACCAGAGGTTGCCCAGTCTTCCCTTAACGGCTATACTTGCTGTACCATGGCACATTTCAGGGATTTAAAAGGAAGATGGAAGGGAAGGCAGGTACATACGTGTGTTTGTGTGTTATATCCCTCCCATCCCAATACAGAATCTCTCAAGGCTGGCAAAAGCCACAATGCAAGCTTGCAAAACCAAGTCTAACAGACACACACTGTGGCTTCCCAGGTACTTGAAGAACCTTTTGTGGCTAAGCAGGACACGAAAAACAGGGGCCCTATGAAGGACCAGTGAGCCATAGTATACGGGCAATGAAATGCATTCAGGCTTGGTGGGTCACGAAGTCGTGTAGGCTTTGGTTGACACATCCCAACCCAACACCACAGCACAGAATCCTCCACATTGCAGTGCCTCACAGACCAACCAACCTACATGCTCTTGAACACAACCTGCCATTAAGAGGAAGCAGAAGCACACTATGCTAAGAAGCCCACATGCCAGAGCACACCAGCATGCGAGCCAATCAACACAACATAAGGTAGGACACGACTCAAAATACCAGAATCACCAGCTGATCTGATATAGGGAGAAATGCCCATACGGAGGGACCATAATCCATCGGTAGAGCACAGACAGAAGGTCTCAGGTTCAATCCCCGGCATCTCCAGTTTAAAAGATCAGGTAGCAGGTAGTGTGAAAGACCCCAACCTGAGCTCCTGGAGACCCACTGCTGCTGAGTGAAAGCAATAATGGACTAGATGGACAAATAATCTTACCCTATATACAGGAGCTTTCTATCATCTGTGTCAGCCTTCTTCAACTTGGTGCTCTCCAGATGTGTTAGAATAGCTGGGGCATGCTGGGAGTTGTAGTCCAACACATCCAGAGGGCACCAGGTTGGGGAAGGCTGATCCGTGTTCCCCCAAACAGAGCAATTGCTTAGACCTTGAGCAGAAAGCAAAACCCATCCCAGCTGTGCTGACATCTTACTGGAACACAAGTGTACCACCACCACCATTCCGTCTTTATTTGCTACAATATGCATGTTTAGATAGAAAAAGTCCTGGCTGGGAAATGCTGGGAATTGTAGGACCTTTTTCTATCTAAATATGCATAGGATTGCGGCCTAAGAGATGGGGTGAAGAATCATATCCTAATGACCCACTAAAACAAAGGGACAAAAGAACAAGTCACAAAGTAAAATCACCATGAACTATTAATTTTTTTAAAAATACTATTATTTATTTGCTCAATTAAACAAACTTGTGGGGGATATTTCATGATGGTGATCATTATATTGGTCCTCCTATTGTAACCTATTAGATCAATCTCTCACCCACCCTTGGGTTCTAGACGCATGTGTGTGTGTGTGTGTGTGTGTGTGTATATATATTGTTTGCACTGTTACAAGCAATAAGACTTAGACGTCTTGACTCTACAATTGTTAAAGTTATCGCAAAAGAAAATCCACATTGAAGCCACCACTGCCAAGTCAAAACGTTTGTTCCTGAGTCTAAAACTTCCACTTCCTGGCTTTTATGGCAGAGACAAAGGTTCACTTCAGGCCAAGAGCCGGCACACAAAAATGCTATCTTTAAGGGCTGGGTGTACAGCAATAACCATACCGCTTCTCCAGGACTTGTTTTACATTTTAAAGGAGCCACGCTCACCAATTTTACCTGCCAGTTGAGCTGACCTTCATTTTTATAATTTGCCCTGATGTTTCATTGATAACCCTAGCAAGGCAAAGTTCCCCCCTCTCAAATATAGTGTCACCTGTTTTAATCATACACACATTGAATTCAACTTGTTTTTTCACAACAACCCTTCGGAGACTGTCCAGAACACTTCTTGTGATGCCCCGAATAGTACCACACCTGAGTAAGCAGCCTGAAAGAATGGGATCCGTCCCCCTCATTGAAGTAATAGTTTGAAAAAAGGAGGAGAGTGGAAAATAAATCCATACAGCTCTGAACAAGAGGAAGAAGCATCATCTTTCCAAAGAGAAAACAAGTTTGCGTCTGTGCTCATTTAAGGACCAATTATTTTGCAAGGGCTGAAAATCAAACACACATAGAAAAGAATCATTCCTAAACATGGATGCTTTACTCTTTATTAAGAGCCACAAATCCAACCAGCATCCTACATCACAGGGCCTACAAATTAACAATCACAGCATTTATAAAGATAAAAACAAGAGGCATATTATAATCGAAACGCTGTTTTAAAACAGGCAATACATCCAGTGGCTACTGCTATGACAATAATTATTATTAATACCAGGTTGGGTTGTAGTTTAATTAAGAACTTGCCCAAAAGATAGAACTAACAGCCTGAAATGGGGCGAGAGGGGGGAAATCCTTTTAAAAGAACTCCCCACCCCATAGATATTACGGTCCATAAGAGAGGCCAAGGGTGGGGAGGAAGGGGTATTGAAGAGGAATACAACCAGGAAGAAAATAAAAATAAATCTGTTAAGGTGATAAAGGGTAATCCTAAGGAGTTTTGTTTAAAGTACGAAATCCTCACCAGGCCAGGAGTTGCCGCCTCCAGTTCTTTGTTGTAGGGCTGTGCTTATGTGATGCTATTCCACAGCCTCCCTCTCTGCCGCCACTACAAAGCTCCTTCCTCCTCCAGGCCCCAGCAGTGAATGAAGTACACAAGGCGGAGGCAGGGAGGGACACCCCAAGAGGCGGCGCCTCACTTGCTGAGTGGCAGCGCGTCTTGGCCAATGAAAGGCGCAGATGAGGAAGAACCCGAATGCCGCGGCAGCCAATGGGGCTTCGTAGCTCGCTTTCTCGACTCTCTCAGTGGAGAGCGGATAGCTGAGGAGAGGGGAGAAAAATAGGAAGAGAGGTATTTGAATATGCTAATAGGCTGGCCCCGAAGCAGCCAATCAACGTGCTCTCGTAAGGATGCGCTCCTTCCAAGGGACCACCGTGGGATGCAGGAGGAAAGATCGAATCTGATTGGGGGATGATGGAGCAGCGGAGCCAAGGTGGAAAGGGTGCGCGTTCAGCCGGCTCTGATTAAACGGAACTTTATGCAAGCCTGCATACACCAGTTGCTGGGGAACATGGGTGAGAGGGTGCTGTTGCGTCCTGCTTGTGGGTCCCTGGTCGACAGCTGGTTGGCCACTGTGTGAACAGAGTGCTGGACTAGATGGACCCTTGGCCTGATCCAGCAGGGCCCTTCTTATGTCCTTACAAAGAACGACAAATTCACACAACCTCGTGGCGAGCACGTGAAATCCCCTCATGTGTCGCCTGCCACTTATAATGGAGCGTTTTGCATTTTACAACCGTTTCTTTATTTGTTTAATATAGGAACTGTTCTCAATTCTGCTTCTTCACCTGGTCCAGGGATCAAGAACAGCAAGCAACGTCCTCCAGTCCGGAGGTTTTTGTGTGGTGCCATTGTGCTTGTTGAGGGTGGCGAAGTGGGAAGAGAGCGAGTGAATGTTTTACACACACTAAGGCCTCAGCTAGACAAGGGGGGTCGGAGGGAGGTGATCTCGCGATTTTATGATCACAAGATCGTCGTCCGGGTTCACACGCGGGGTGCGACATCGTGCCCGCCATTTTGGTTTTTTTGTTAAAGGAGATGGAGTGCACAAGCACTGGTGAGCAAATAGTAAGTTTTTTTTAAAAAAATCCCCACTCCCCACCCCCACCCCCAATGGGCAGAGAGATCTTCCATGCCCCATGCCCGGCTCCTCGTGGTTACTCATGAGGAGCCGGGACAAACCGTGATGCCCGGCCACACGTTCCACGGTCTCAGGATCATCCTGAGACTGCAGAAAAAGTGGGCAACAACTGCACAGCGATATCCTGGGGCAAGGGACGGATCATCCTTCCCTGCTCCCGGGATGCCCTGTGTGTCATTTGGAGGCACAGGGACGATCCCGGGGCGAACACCAGGATATCGCCCCGTCTAGCTATGGCCTAAGCAATCAGATGCAGCATGTTTCTTGGTAAATCTCTATTATGCAGCAGAAATGCCCTCTTGGCTGCCTGACTCCTATACAAATCTGTGGCCTCCTTAGTCCTCTTTCTTAGTCATGGATTTCCTTTTGTAGTGATGCATAAAATGGCTACTTTACTCCCCATCTTTGACAAACCAAACTACTTTTAAAAGTTATTAGTTTTGAAATCTGGAATTGCCCATTGCTGTGGCTGTGGGAAGAACTGCCAAAGCAAGAATGAAAGCTGCACATGCAGATCCATGTCTTAGGAAACCAGCAAGCTGCCTTATTTGGAAACTGTCTATTGGCCCATCTAGCCCAGTATAGTCAACACTGACTGGCAGCAGCTCTGCAGGATTTCAGGCAGCCTTTCCTGGAGATGATGGGGCCTTAACCTGCAACTTCCTGCATGCAAAACAGGTGCTCTGCTGATGAGCCACAGCCAGGCCTGCGGGGCTTCTTCAGATGGGAAACATTTTCCTGTAGGCGTTAGCATAAAATCCACATAGAGAACATCTCATTGTTCATACATGTACATAAAATGAAATGCACACTGCGTCACAAAAATTAATACCACCAGGGTAAAGATTTCACCTTCTGTTAGCCCTTGGGAGATAATGGAAGTCCATTATATTATAGTGCAAGTTACTAGAGAGGGGAAGCAGCAGCAGCCAGGCACCTCTCCATCTTGCCTGGGTCCAGCTCCAGCTGAGAGCCCCCCTTTTCCTCCTGCTACCAGCTGTCACTGCTGAACTTTGCAACTAAGAATCTAGTGCCTGAATTTGTTTTTCTCCCCCCCTCCCAATCCCCTTTCCTTTTGTATCATGTTTTTGAGATTGTAAGCCTGTGGGCAGGGACTGTCTTAAGAAATAGTTTTGTAAGCCACCTTGAGAACCTTTTTGGCTAAAGGGCAGGATAAAAATGCTAAAATAAATAAATAAATGTGAAGGGGGGACAGAAACAATATGGAATGATCTCCCCAACAAGGCCCACCTGGCGCCAACATTGTTGTCTTTTCGGTACCAGGTCAAGACTTTTCTCTTCTCCCAGGCGTTTAACAGCATATGCTGAGTTTGTAATTGACCCAGAATAGATGGATATTGTATGTAATCTGTTTTTATGCATTTTTTGGTTTTAAATTATGTATATTTGTTTTTAATGTTACATGTTTTAATCTTTGTAAACTGCCCAGAGAGTTTCAGCTATGGGGTGATATATACATGTAATAAAATAAATAAATAGGAGGGCAGAAAAAAATGGGGAAATCCCCATTTTCCCCATGGTATTTCTTGAAATATTGGGGGGATTGTTCCCCCCCCATTTTCCCACGTGCATGCGTTTCCAGTTTTCCCCTAAAGCCTTCACATCTCTACAGATTACACACAATTGAAATGGGTTCTTCTGATCAATAACCAGCAAGTGTACACAATCAAAATATGGTTTAAAATGGTAATTTACAACAGATGACCAGGAGAGGGCACTCATACTCTACATCAGCCTTTGTTCCGTAAATGGTAGCCTTTCAATATATCTGGGTTTTGTTATTTGTTTGCTTGCTTGTTTCTCCTTAAAAGTGCTTTCTTTTCTGAAACTTCTAGCATGAGAACGAGCCCTATGTAATCAAAGCTTGCATGTTGCATTCTGAATGGCAGTTCGTCTTTGCAAAAGCTATTATTTCACTGCTTGGGCAGAGGTGGGGATGGGTGTCTGACAGGGCATTTGTGAAGTTGGAAAATTTGCTTTAAAAAAAACCCTGCTCAGTAGTAAGTTGGACTAATTTATGGAACTCAAGGTGGTATCCATAGAGTTTCCCATCTTGGTAATCATCCGATTAGTTTCAGCACTGTCACATAGGCCAGTGGTTCCCAATTGGTGGTCTGTGGACCCCAGGAGGTCCGCGTAACCCACCCAGGGGGTCCGTGGCACCATTCACATATTCACCATTCATTTCTGGAGTCCACTGATGACGCATTCCTACCAGAAGCAAAATATAACATCACTGAGCACCTGCGTGATTTAGCGACTAGCTTCAGAGATTACTTCCCTGCACTTAATCCTGAAAACTCATGGATAAGGAACCCTTTTGAATGTGGTGACGTACAACTAACAACTCTATCTGCGGAAGAGCGAGATGCACTTGTTGACGTGATTTGTGATGGTTCACTGAAATCATTTTTCAAAGAATAAAGACTGGACCAATTCTGGGTGAAGGTTTTTCCTGATGATAAGAAGTTAGGTGAAATAGCTTTGAAACATCTAGTTTCCTTTTGTTCTACATATCTTTGTGAACAAACATTTTCGACATTTTGTTATATGAAGAACAAGCATAGAAATCAGCTCAATGTTGATCCAGATTTGAGATTAAAAGTAGGAAATATTGAACCGGATGTGGAAGGGATTGTTCGGGACAAAAAGAGGCATGATTTCTCCCATCACATTTAGGTTTAGTAGCTGCTAGACATGTCATAATTTGTTCAATTGGAGACTAGATGTTAGTAAAATTAAATTCGTCTTTATATTCCTAACTAAATCATTGTCAATTTTACATGGTAATATCACAAATTTTATGGTCTGTTTTTAAGTATACCTAAAATCCTTTGCTTTTTAGGGGTTACCCCTTATTTTCCCCAAAAAATTGCTTCGCACACGTAAGTACCACAGAGATAACAATTTTTTCAAAAGTAGGGGGTCCATGGCTTGGCATTTGAAAAACAAGGGGTCCACAGTACTTAGCTAATTGGGAACCACTGACATGGGTAATATCCCTGCAGCTGTACATCGCAGGGAAAGATCTGTAGCAATAGGGCTTCCAAATGGAGAACTCCTAGGAGGGCAGGCCCTTCCATGAAGCAGAGTGAAGCACCTGTTTCAGGCAGCAGAGTGGGAGAAATGATAAATTATTATTGTTGTTGTTGTTATTGTTTACATTTATATACCACCCCATAGCTGAAGCTCTCTGGGCGGTTTACAAAGGTTAAAACACTGAATATTAAAAACCAATATACAAAATTTAAAAGCATAAAAACAGATTAGATACAATATCCATTTAAAGCAACTATTCCGGGTCAGTTAAAAACTCTACATATGCTTTTAAATGCCTCGGAGAAGAGAAAAGTCCTGGAACCAAAAAGATAACGACGTTGGTGCCAGGCGAGCCTCGTCAGGGAGATGGTTCCATAATTGGGGGGGCACCACTGAAAAGGCCCTCTCCCTTGAGGCGCCCCCCTCACTTTGCCCTCACCAGGAGGGTCCACCTCCTCCTCCTCCTCCTCCTCCTCCAGTGGCTGCTTTGGAGAGCCCCACCAGTCGCTCACTTGCTGCAGCATTTGCTTCAGCAGGAGAGAGGGGCTGGCAGGGATTTCCGGAGCAGCCTTCTACTCAGTTACATGAGTGATTGCTCCAGAGAGCCCCACTGGTCCCCTTTTCCCACTGTGGCAAATGCCACAATGAGAGAGCAGCTGGTGGGGCTCTCCAGAGCAACCACCCATCCGAAACAGGGCAGGCAGCCACTTTTAGCCACATGTCCTCTGGCTCATGCTGAGAATCCTCTCATTGCGAGCCAGAGAGCAAATGGGATCTCTGTAGCTCTGCGTTGGCCAGAGACAGCACAGTTCTTCTGAGAGCCAGCCAGGCCCAAATGCCTAGCTCTAAGGGGGTCCTTCTGCAGAGCCAGGCACTATGAGAGGGGTGTCCCAGGAGATTGCCAGTACTGTGGTACAAGCAATTTCCTAGGAAACCCCATCTCGCAATGCCTGGCTCTGAGGAAGAACTCTCAGAAAACATGGGAGGGTTACAAACGAAAGACATCGTCATCTGGAACCCCTGTAAAACTCTATGAATGACGCAAGGTGATTGCATGATCAGGGTCTCATCTGGAAGCACCCCGTCTTTCAGGAAAACAAGTCATTCCTGTTTTTCTAATGGGGGGGCGGAGAGAGAATCCCAATTAGCTTCCAAGAAGCTGCGTGGTTTCCAGGAACATTGTTTGAAATCACTGGCTCATACCAAAGATATTGATCTGCAAACAGAAACAATTATTTGTTTGTTGCAGAGGGAGAAAAAGCATTAAAAGGAGAAAGACTTGGCTCATTTCAATTGCCTTTATTGTTGCTTATATACACAAGAAAATCTTGACTTGTGATTTGCTGAAAACAATTGTGCGACCCTCTAGAGCTTTTCCATTCTTTCTTTTTTAAAAAAATGCTTTGATAATACTGGAATTTGAAACAGTGTGGATTGATGATGCATCAGAGCAGAGGCAGAGGGTCCCATGAAAATGATCAAGTACGCCAAAATAAATAGATGTTGTCGTGATTCCTTTCTGGTCTGCCAGCTCAATTGCCTTGTCACAATGGCAGAATCAAAGAAAAACAAAACAAGAATGTTAGCTTATTGACATTCATAGCCACAGTGATAATTTTCAAGATATAATGATGACATTCAGACTGTATATTTGAAAGAAAATGCATAAATGTTTACTTCTTGTTGTAGGCAGAAATTATTATTATTATTATTATTATTATTATTATAATGATAATAATAATAATTTTTCCTGGAGTATTCCTCTAGTAGAGGAAGGGAAAATATACCTTCACTTCTCATGTGATGGTGAAGGCTATATTTTATTGTACTAATCTATCAAAAGAAGGCAAGAGGAAAAGGCTGTGTGGTTTCTCTGTTTTAAAGGCAGACATTAGAGGAGGGGGCGTTGAACCTCAGCTGAATTCAATTTTCGGGAAACTATTATGGGCCACATTTCAGTGGTAGGCCAAAGGCAAAAAGGACAGGCAAAACTAAAAATACTAGCAATACTAGTATATTTTAGCCGAAATCTCTAACTGCCACTTAGCAAAGTTGTAGGAAATGCATATCAACCTTTTAGAATGGAGCAGGAGAAATATGCAAAAGCCAAGAAGCCATCAAACAATCAGCCATCTGAGAAAGGGGGCTTGGCCGGTGAAAGGGGTGTGGTCACAGGGCTGTGTCAAGAGAAGGCATGGTCAGGTGCTTGCCAAGGGCCCATACGCCAGGAGTGGCCCATGGGCAACAGCCCCCTGGAGTTGCTCCCCCTCTTCACCATTACAATCTACTTGTTCACCTGCTTCTCGCTCTGGCCCAGACAACAGTGGTAGTGAGAAGGAGGAGTAGGAAGTTAGGGTGATCATATGGAAAGGAGGACAGGGCTCCTGTATCTTGTATTGAAAAGGGGATTTCAACAGGTGTCATTTGTATGCATGCAGCACCTGGTGAAATTCCCTCTTCATCACAACTGTTAAAGCTGCAGGAGCTCTGCCCTCTTTTGTATCTGGTCACTCTACAGTAGGTATCACTGCCTGCTTACTCACTAGTTCTTCTCCTGTCAAGCAAGCAAGTGGTAGCAATGGTGGTGGTGGTGGTTGTGATGATGATGATGATGATGATGATGATGATGATGATGATGAGCAATAGGAGCTGATCACAATGGTGCCAAGAAGGTAGATTCACTGAATGAGGGGGACTACTGAGGTTGCCTTGTCCTAGGGCCCTCAAAAACCTAGAATTGGCATTGTGGGGCCATCTGGGAAATCCAGGTAGGCTAGCTTCAGCCCATGGGCCTGAGGTTCAACACCCCTACATTAGTGCGAAAGCAGACTTTGAATATACCCATTTCAAATTTTACAGGAAAATAATTCCAAATATCACACGTCCACTTCCCAGGTGCAATTTTAAAACATTAAAAATGCAAGATTCAGTTTTCATATTTTGAATGTTAGCAAGAAATTTCACAATGCTGCAGCAGATCTGAGATACTGGTTATTGGATGTTGGAAATGACAGCATTTTAAACACTTCAATCAAATACACACTAACATTCTTCATTTTTGCAATATGTTTCTCTCCAGCCTTTCTTCCTTGGAACTCAAGGCGGGGTCGTAGGATTCCAAGGAAGGTTCTTGCCCAGGTGTGGATCAGACCCAGATCTACCTATCTTCAACTAGGTAAATCAGGTGCCTTCAGACCATGCTTTGACACAAAAGATCAACTGGGAAAATATGGTTTTGAAACTTAATTTGAACAAAGGTCCACTTAGATTTACTTACTTATTTTAGAAAATTGCCCCTAACTTTGTATTACCATTATGCCTGACTCATTCGTTCTTCTTTTGAGTATTGCACAGTGATGTACGGAAAGCCCAATGGTGGGAGTGCCTGGCTACAGAGAGGGATATAACATTTCCAGAGGTTTCAAGTGGCCACCATATATTCAAGAGCAGCTAGAATTGGCCCTAAGATTAAGGGCACTAGCTATACTAGAGTGGCCAGATACAAAAGAGGGCAGGGCTCCTGCAGCTTTAACTGTTGTGATGAAAAGGGCATTCCACCAGGTTCTGCATGCATACAAATTACACCTGTTGAAATTCCCTTTTCTATACAACTGTTAAAGATACAGGAGCCCTGTCCGCCTTTTCCTATGGGCACCCTATCTTAGCCTCTTATTTTACATTCTCCAGGGACTCCTCTCTCTGAGTGGTTCCACCTCCTCCTTGCCTCTAGGCTCTTCCTCTGGGCCAGGGGTCCAGAACCTCAGGTCTGGAGGGGGAAAATTCATCAATCTGGGGTCCCCATCTGACTCTTCGGGGTTCCCTAGAAGGCTACACCCCTCTTCCCCCAAATACCGATAGTTTGATGGTTTCTTGTCTTTTTTGCAGCTTTTTTCTCATTCTAAGAGTGTCTTTACATTAAGGGGGGAAACCCCGCACTCTTACCAAGAGGTGGTTTTTTTTAATCCACGGGTCTTTCCACATTCACTACAGGCTCCTTCAGATGGCGACCAACAGCGACCATGTGATTTGTAATTAAAATCTTCCCTTCTGGGCAATGTTCCATAAAGTTCAATGAAACAGCGCCACTAGTGGTGGAATTAATCCTGCGATTAGTTTAAATACGAGATTATCTCTGGGTGTGTGTTTTTAGTGAGATTTCCGGGGGAAGGCGCAGGAGACGTCATGGAAGTTGACGGCGTCATGTAAAGGACCTGCAAATTTCCGTGAGTGACCAATCATGAGCGTGGGAATAAAGCTCATGTAGAGAAGCTCTAAAAGGTTGAAATGCCTCCTCTTAGGCTTGGTTGCTGGCTGTAAGAATTTAAGCTAAACAAAGGCCTTTTGCCTTTGGTCCTATCTCCCATTGGAATGTGACCGCCGAGAGCTTCTCCGAAATTGGATGAAGCCCTTGGGCTGAAAGAGGTTCTCCCTCCCTGCTCTAGAGCCAATCTGCCCAACCACTCAGAAAGAGAAAGAGAAAGAGAAAGAGAGAGAGAGAGAGAGAGAGAGAGAGAGAGAGAGAGAGAGAGAGCACAAGACAAGGAAGGACTCCATCTCCTCTTGTCACTGTTTGCCTGCTTGGAGAGGGCAGCTGAAGAAGCAGCAACAGCAAGGAGGAGGAACAGCAAGGCCAGGCAGCTCTGGTCATTGGTGGTGGGCTGCCAGCAGCGGCGAGGTTGGGGCCTTAGTACCAAGCAAGCGGAGGAGGAGAAAACAGCAAGTAACAAAGCTGGCACATCAAGAGAGCAGTTATGATATGGTCCTGGATCAGCACCAGATTCCTCCAAGAGGTGCAAAGGGGAGGAACTAACAGGGCCATTGTCCATTGAACTAGAAGTGCACGCACAGAAAAATCACAAATTCATTGCGGGTCTTAGGAGAATAAATACATAAATAATATTTTTAATGAATGTTGCCAGGCTATTTAAGGTTATAAATATATACTGTTCCTAAGTTCTGCGTAGGTGGATGTCATCACTTCATTGAATCAAACTGAGACTAGGCCCTAGACTAGACTCAAGAAAATGCAGAGTTTATGTTGTTGTTGTTATTGTTGTTGTTGCAGCTGAGGTATATCAATAGTTTGGAACAATTGTTCCTGGTTCTTTTCTTCTGTCCTTTCTAGACAACTGTCCAAATGCCTGAAAATATTATATTTTGTCAATGTTCCTCTACTTAATTCCCTGTCTGTGGAAAGCTAGTGTGTCAGGGATAAAGGAGATATGCAATTCTGCACCTTTCTTCATTAAAGATTGCACTACGTCTTGACCCAGTTCACACATCACAACAAACCACAGTTAACAAACCATGTATTGTTGAAAAGACAAGCGGGAGCGAGTAGGCAAAGCTGCTGGTTCCTGGGAATGGTTTAATCAGGGGCTCCAACTTTGGGGTTTCTCTCTCCCAACAACCAAGGGTTTTGGTTCAGACATCTCAATAAACAATGCAGGGACATCCCTGGGTTGTTTAGCTCTGCCTGCCTGCAGAAGGCACAAGTGGAAAGGAACCAGCATGCTCGCTCTCTTGCACTTCATTTTCAACAACCCACGTTCTGTTAGCCACGGGTTATTGCAGCATGAAGCTAATCTGAACACGCAGTTCAGCCGATCCATGAAGGCCAGTGGTTTCAGTTTTGTCAAATTGAATGCTATAGCCAACGCTAAATTTGTAGCCAAATTTTAATCCTCAATGCTGGTTACTAGCATTCAAAAGTATAAAATGCTTATGGGTTTGTGTTCCCCTTTACTTCCATAAAGTGTTACATTCTTTTTCACAATATATAATAAGACTTTCATTGTTGCTGCTGCTGCTGCTGCATTTAAAGGGTAACAAATTATCTTGGGAGGCAAGATCTTGGTAGCCGTGTCAGTTAAAGCAAAAGGAAGTCACATAGCAAGCAATCTTTCATAAGGACCTACTAGTGTGCGAAATTCAGTATGCATTTTAAAAGAGTCATGTGGAATTCAAAAGCCTGCACGCTTCATTTTGAACACTCCTAATAAAAGATATTAGCTCCATTATGGATGCAACAAAAGTACTATATGAGCTTTTCGAAAGTTAAGTAATAAGCAGGGTACATTTTCAGTTGCAAGTGGAAAAAATAACATCGTCCAATGATCAAAATGCTGCAAAGAAGGTAATACATTTTTTTTTTTAGAAAAGCACATACTATTTACACATTTTCAATCGCTCCTTTAAAAAAACATTAATCAAGCAGATTAAATAGAAGTATATAACATTTCTTCTTCAATATACAAATCAAACAAAACTGATTAATTAGTAAGGTGCTCAGAAATGTGAATGAAAACAGAGCCTACAGCAAAGCCATTGTGCATTTGTTTGTTTATTTACAATCTTTCTTTGAAATTTCACTTGATTCCTTTACCTTCCAAGGAGACTTCAGTGCAAAACATCTGTTGCAAAAGAGCTGCGTTTGGGTCTTGGCTAATCCTGGGAAACTCTTATAACTGGATTTTTTTTCAAAGATTTTTTTTTTTTTTTTTTACATAGGTAAGCTCCAGAGCTGCTGACCTGAAAGCGAAAATTATTATTTATTAGGATTATTTTCTGCCTCTCTCCCTGTTTTTAAAAAATAATAATTAATTTTTTTTTGACCTAGGTAAGCTCTAGAGCTGCTGTCCTGAAAGTGAAAGTTATTATTTTTTAGGATTATTTTCACTCCTGATATCTACACAAGGGATCATTAGTAACATTCAACCCTTGGCTTAATCCACCCTTTCCCAACCTGGTGCCCTCCAGGAGTTTTGGACTGCAGCTCCCAGCATTCATGACCATTGCTCATGCTGGCTGGGGCCCATGGAATCTGAAGACCAAAGCATCTGGTGGACATGAGCTTGGGGAAGGTTCACTAAATTACTGATCTTAAACAATTGGCTCAGTGGTAGAGTGGAAATAAAATTCCACGCCAGTTCAAAACTTAATAGCATTTCAGCATTCAAATTCAACTTTTAGAAAGTCTCACTTTTTCTCACTTTGCTTTTGAAATCTGACTTTGCTGGATATTAAAAACAAAACTGTTGTTGATGAACGTTAAGGCAATAGTAATATCAACTTGCTATATGCAATACTTCTTAAGGCGCTGGGCCGGGGAGCATCTTGAACTGTGGTTCCCAGCAGTCGGACTGCAGGTCCTTACTTCTTAAAGACCACTGCTTGCTATGACCCTGGCAGACTGCTCTCAAAGCTTCAGGGGTGCCATCTAGGCCACAAGACCCGCCTGCCTGAGCATCCAGTCAGCTGACCCCTGAAGACCAATCCCTGTTCACCAGACCCTATAATACCCATGCTTCAAAGCTTCTTCCTCAATCCAAGTAATTTTTCTTCTGGGTAAAAATATAGACCTGATTCGCGCTTAACAACCTGGAGTACAGGTTGACTATGGGCTCTTATTGAAACATGGGTTGTCGTTACGCACAAACCAGGCCATATTTTAAACCAGGTAGATCTCCAGATGTAGATCCAGAGGGAGAGGCAGGTAAGAAATCAATATTAGATGATGATGAAGATGATGATGATGATGATGATGATGATGATGTTTTGGAGTTCAGCTCCCATAATCCAATGGCCAGAATGCTGGGAGCTGAAGCTGAAAATATCTGAAGATCCACCTTCCATCTGGTCTAACGATCTGCTCCCTTTCTCTGATTTCTGCCCTTGATTGAGACCCCTACCTGGTTCTGATGGCACACCGCCTCTGGCCTATCTGAATTCCCTCTTCATCACAACAGTTAAAACTGCAGGAGCTGTATTAGAGTGACCAGATACAAAGGAGGGCAGGGCCCTACCTCTCTCCCTGTTTTGAAAAAATAATAATTAATTTTGATGTGAAGGCTTTTGTTGGTGCTGAAAACCATGGGTACAAAGAAGTTGTTTATTGTGTTGGGCATGTCACTTATTCTTTGCACACCTCCCATGGCAGCCATTTTGTGGTGGTGCCTAGGAGAGTTTCTCAAACATCCAAATGTGCCCACAGCCCAAATATTTACCTAGCCCTGGTCTATTATGATATGCAGTGGCTCCCCAGGATCTGAGACGGAGCTCTTTCCCGTCACCTGCTACCTGACCCTCCTAACTGAAGGCACCAGGGACAGAACCTGGGACCTTCTGCACGTGAAGCATGCCTCTTCCACTGAGCAATGGCCTGTCCCTAAAGAACTAGTGCTTATAAGCATGAGTTACAGGCCAGATGTCCCCATTTCTCCCATCTGAGCCTGCCCAGGTTTTAAGGCCTTTCAGGGAGACTCTCCTCACATTTGGTGGGAGCACGAGAGAGGGCCTTCTCAGTGGCTGCTCCCAGGCTGCAGCGCCCCTGCAGAGGGAAGCTGGGTTGGCTGTCCTTCTACCATAGGGTGACTATATTTGGGAAACCAAAAAAGAGGACACCTAGTGTGTGTGTGGGGAAGCAGCTTTCCGAGTCCTGCAGAAAGTACGTTATTCCCCCGCCACCTTAAAGAACCCGATTGGAGTGGAGGAGGGGAAAGGATTTCATTCTGCACCACCACCATCCACTCCAATGGGGGCCTTTTCTATAATGTCCACGAATGACCCACTTTTCCCTTTAAGACCTCAATTGGAGCTTGGGGTAGGGGAATGATGTGCCTCAAGAAAGCATGTCACTCCCTCCTGCCATGCTAATGGCAGCCTTAAAGGGGAAGGTGTGTCATTCCAGGACATTATTGAAAATTATAGAAAATCCCCCCTGACACCATGGAAAGAACAAAAACCAGGACAAATCCAGGGAAATCCTGACAGTTGGTCACCCTATTCTACCAATAAGCAAAGGCGCTTTTATTCAGGCAAGCCTTTGGTATGCCAGCTGTTGCTGAATGGGTTCTATTAGGTTGAGTGCTTTTTAAATTCATTTTATTGTTGTGTTTTTAAACTATGTTTTTAATCGATTTGCTTTTTTTAATAGCCAGATATAACTAAATTTGTTTTAATCTTGGTTTTTATGACTGTTAGCTTGCCTTAAGCACCATTTTGCCTGGTGAAAAGGCCAGGTACAAATCATATAAATACATCTCAACTCATGCCTGTGCTAACAACTAATAGGCAGGCAAAATCACAATCTCGAAGTCTCAGCTCCAGGCTGCAATGCAGTACAGGGACAGTAATATCGCCTTGCCGTACCAACATAGTGGTGGTAACAATGACAGAGAAAATATGTGGGAAAAGCTTTGGGCTCTCAGGAAAAGTTTCACTAATGTGAAAAGTATGTAAAGTGTATATTATTATTATTATTATTATTATTATTATTATTATTATTATATTTATTTGTATCCTGCCTTTTGCCCAATGCTGGGCCTCAAGGCGGCCTTACAAAGTTTAAAACATACATGGGGGGTGGGGAAACAAAACCATAAACGTTTAAAATACACAACAAAATTATAAGACATTAACATAGATGGAGGGCCAGATTATTCTCCAAAGGCCTGCTGGAACAAACAAGTTTTAGCCTGCTTCCGAAAGCCCATCAAGGAGGGAGCCAGCCTAGCTTCCCCGGGAAGAGAGTTCCAGAGCACTGGAGCAGCCACCGAGAAGGCCCTCTCCCATGTTTCCGAAACTTCACAGCGCGCCTGTGAAGATGGTGGGACTGAAAGAAGGGCTTCTCCAGAAGATCTTAAAGCACGACCAGGCTCATAAGGGAGAATACATTCTTTCAAATAACCAGGACCCGAGCCATAAAGGGCTTTATAGGTCACAACCAGCACTTTGAATTGTGCCCAGAAACAGACCGGAAGCCATTGAAGCCGTTTTAACAGGGGCATTGTATGCTCCCTGTAACCAGCCCCAGTCAACAATCTGGCTGCAGCTCTTTGAACCAGCTGGAGTTTCCGAACACTCTTCAAAGGCAGCCCCACGTAGTATTTATGTAAAGTGTCATACTAATGTTCCCTTCTATTCAGCCCTGGTTAGGCCTCATCTTGAGTATTGCATCCAGTTCTGTGCACCACACTTCAAGAAGGATGCAGTCAAGCTGGAGTGTGTTCAGAAGAGGGCAATGAGGGTGGTCAGGGGTCTGGAAACAAAGCCCTATGAGGAGAGACTGAAAGAACTGAGCATGTTTAGAGAAGTCTGAGGGGAGACATGATAGCACTCTTCAAATACTTGAAAGGCTGTCACACAGAGGAGGGCCAGCTTTTCTCAATCATTCTGGAGTGCAGGACATGGAATAATGGGCTCAAGTTAAAGGAAGCCAGATTCCGGCTGGATATCAGGAAAAACTCCCTGACTCAATGGCCTTATAGGCCCCTTCCAACTCTACTATTATATGATTCTATCAATCATGATGTCAATAAAAACAAGGGAGCCCCATTATCTAAAGGAGGATTCCCTTCAACCTCACATCTGGCAAAGCAAGGGATTTGAACTCTCTCTGTAAAATTAACAGTTTAGCGATTTTTGTCTATAGGGCCAGATCTACACCTTGTGTCAGATCATTATGAAAGTGGAATAAAAAGCAGGAAATAACACCATGGAAGTGGTATACGGAATGTGGATTGTGTCCCAACAGTTATCAATGCACTTCAATATCACTATAAAGCAGTAGTATAGATCTAACCTAGGACTCTTCTGCACTGGAGACTGATGTCCAAAACATACCATCGAAGGTAAAAAGCAAGACTGTTAAGGCAGCATAAGAACCCCCAACATTTCATTCACACCTCTGGATTCCTTTTAAGACTGCTTCCAAAGCATCAAAAATGGGGATCTTGGTTTGGTCTTGCCCTTAACATGAAGGCATTTCAATAGCATCGCTTAAAGAGTTGACATGTTTCAAGTGTGATCAAACCTTGGTTGATATTCAGCATTGGGTAATTAGTGCGTAAAATCAGAATTTTTAAGGAAATTAGCCACGAATAACAGAAGTCTGCTCCATTTTTCTTCCTTCCTTTTTCTTTTTCTTTTTTACCACCTCTCTTTATGATACACCTCTGTCTGTACAATCTCCTTGGGATGTTCCGCCAGGCATGCACCATTGATGTCTTTGAGCTTGCTGTCGGGCAGGTCTTCGGGCTTGGTGCAAAGTTTTAACGCCCTGGAAATGAAGACGTCCAAGTCGAACTGAGGGTCGCCTTTGCTGTCGACCTCCTTGGATTCTTTGTGGAGATGGTGAGGAGAAGACGGCAAACTCCGTTCTTGAATCTCCGGCAGGGGATTGGGGCATTCAAGGCCCGTCTGGGTACTTGTCACCCACTGTGCTATCTCCAGGAAAAGGTTCGACGGTTCTTCTTCCAAAGCTAACTCTGCTGTGGGTGCAATAGACGCTCTTTTCCAGTGGGACAAGTCTAAGATGAGCTTGGGCTCGGAGTAATGGTGGAGTTTGTTGTCTCTGCACAGCAGCTTGTCTAAGTAGGAAGGCGAGCCCACTTTGTAATCACACGAGCGCCCATAATCCCCTTCGAACGCTCGGTCCATCGAAGAATGCGACTGCTCCAGGAACCTCTCCGAGCTGCTCTGGGAGTATTTGCGGGGATCCACTTGAGCTTCCTCGGCAATGGACTCCGATCCCGCGCGGGGGTCGCGCTGCACCTCGTCCAAATCATGGCCCTTCTCATGTCGCCATTCCAGATCTGACGATAAGCTCACTTGGTACCTGTTTTGTTCAAAATGACTATGGTGTTAGCTGTGCAATGAAACACCTTGTGCGTAAGTTAACATCTCCCCATTCTCAACTGAGGGCCCTCATCTTTCAATGATTCATTTGAGATATTTTTTAAATCTTGTCTTATGTTTTCCAGACATTTCCAGGTCGCTTACATCTAAAGTATTTCAAACATTAAGAATCTCTAAAATCAGTCTTAACAACAAGATACACATCCCCTAGTGAAGCTATGTCTAAGGGCTCATCTACATCTATGAGCCTTCCAGGAGGGAGTGGGGAGGATCCCGGGCTTTCCGGCTTCCAGGATCCTCCCCCAGGATGCACATGCCAGCACGACGTCCCAGAAATAAAGAGGGACGTTCGGGCACAGTGTGGGGTTTTTTTGTTTTTGAAGCAGGAGCCGGAACGTACAATTGCACAGCCCCGACCCTGCGCAAAATGTAAGTACAAAAGAAAACCAAAAAAATATGAAAACTCGGCAAGGAAAAGTGCCAACAGCCATCCCAGGGAAGGCGAAAGTATTACCCCACCCCCACCCCAATGGGCATGGAATCCCCCCTCCAGCTCCATGCCTGTTTGCTGAGGCCCTACTCATGGGGAGGAGGGAGGGCCCGTGAGTCCGTGCCACACCGCCTGCGGTCCTCAAGGTTGTCCCAGGACCGCGGGAAAAATCATGATAAAAGTAGTCCAAAAAGTGAGTGGTCGTCCCCGGTTGACCCTGGAATCCCCTGTGCATCATATGGATGCACAGGGATGACCTTGAGCTGACCCCAGGATAAATGGATGGTGAAGACATGCCTAAGATCATATAACTGGACGTATAAATGGGCTGAAAGCCCTGTTCTTCCTCTTTTGGCTCCCCATTCCCAATGTTAAATGTTAGATTGTAAACTCCTTGGGGCAAGGAATTGCCTTTTGGGGGGGATGGGTTACTCTGCTAAACACCACATATTCACATACATTAATGACACATATTCAATAATAATTATTCTCTCCTTTTGTTTTTTAAGCCTGTCCTTCCACTCCAAAGTTACTTTGGAGACGGCACAATCTCCCTAACTCCTGATGTCATAGGATGACAATAATAAATCCTCTTATTATGTTTAGTCTTCATGCCCTACTGCCTAAATTAATATAACTGGACTGAATGCGTATTCTTCCTCACTTGCTCCGGTAAACGGGGGCATATCTAGAACTTGGCATACTCCACATCCAGAGAAAAATAAAGAGAACCTGAATTCTGTGATCTGCGTAAATTATCTAGATTAAGCACATCTGCATACATTAGCATGTGAGTCTTGAAGAGAGCCAAAGCACTATGCAGAGCACCCAAACCTCATGTCCTGACTCCTGGAACTTGTGTTCTGCTCATGTTCTGGCTTCAGACTATGCATTGACCCCGAATTTTCACACCTACTGTAGCTTTACAGCCTTAAGGACTAGAAACTTGCTGAGGCTGATGAATTCTGTGCTCTCATCCTAGATGGCAACAGAAACGTTGACCAAAGAGGTACCAAAACTTTGACCAAAGTGGTACTGCATCTTGGGAAATTTGGATGCTCCTACAGAACCGTGGTATACAGGCAATCTAGTGAATAAATGTACCTGTCCCAATTGGACATCTGGCTTTGGTTGGCTTCCATCAGCAAAATATCATCAATCTCGTCTTCAATCCGGAAAGGGTGTTGAGAAACGGGCTCATCCTCAGGACAGTAATATGGACTCATATAAGGATGCTGCAGGCCCATCTCTGCAGTCAAACGGTCCATGGGATTGAATGTGAGTATCTTCTCCAGAAAATCTATAGCTTTGAGTGGCAGAGAATAAATCATCAGGCCAGCAGTACGTACGCAAAAGCGGTTCTTGTTCCTAAAAGAACAGTCTCGCAGGTCCATTCCATGCATGATAAGAATAGTCACCCCTGACATCAGATAAGGACTTAACCTTTAAGCTCTTTCTATTTAATTACGGTCTGTAATTGTCCTTGATTCAAAAGTAAAGCTCTAATTATACTTAATGGGAATGACGTGCACACTTTGTAAGACTGGTGAGGACTATGAATCTTAGGCCCAATCTACATGGAAACAGAATGAGAAGTGCTTTCTGCTTATATCTGGATTTGCATGAAATTGCTTTGGTCCGTCAGTACCTAAAAACCCTCTTTTACAGGTCAGAAACCGCTTGAACCCCCCATACTTCGGGGTTGGATGGGCGGAGTAGAACTGAATGTCATCAACCCCATAGGAGCTGCTCCTTGTTCCCTGTCCCATCCAAGCTCCCCTGCTCAGGGAAGTTTACTGGATGTGCTGAATTAAGCCCCTATAGTTTATCCCACACCTCTCCCCATTCATCTGCCTTAAAACTGTCCTATTGTGAATGGGAAAAACAGGCTACATAATCCGAATGGGTAAAGCAGTTTATGCACTGCTGTGAATGCTTGAAACAGCGCTACTGCGATTTTCTGAATGGGAAAACCAGGTTGCATACTGTGAATAGGAACAGCAGCTACGGGGTGCTACTGTGAATGCTTGAAACAGCGCTACTGCGATTTTCTGAATGGGAAAACCAGGTTGCATACTGTGAATAGGGACAGCAGCTACGGGGTGCTACTGTGAATGCTTGAAACAGCGCTACTGCGATTTTCTGAATGGGAAAACCAGGTTACATTCTGTGAATAGGAACAGCAGCTACGGGGCTACTGTGAATGCTTGAAACAGCGCTATTGCGATTTTCTGAATGGGAAAAACAGGCTAGATGTTGTGAATGGGAAAGCAGATCTACTGTGAATGGGGGGGGAAGAGGGAACAGGGGTAGAGAAAAGGGAGCAGCCCTACCCCTTGACCAGGTTGCAGAAATTGACATGCCCACGATTTAATACTGGGTAGGGGGAATGGGACACACTGCAGCGGAACTGCGCAGGAACAGCTTTTAAGGAATAAGGCGCACTAAAAAAAGTTTCCAAAATTCTGCCTTTTCAAGAGCGAAGCTGCAAGGTTGCTGAAGATTGGCAACAGCATCATCTGTCATGAACGACCCTTGTGTGCTATAGGTATGCACAAAATCGGAGGTGTAGATTGGTCCCTAGACCTCTTAAAATTAGGACAAGAGTCAACGTAGTAAATAGAGCCAGGTCTAGAAAACATGACTGGGAGCTCAATCTTATGCATTTCTACCCTGAAATAAACCCCGCGATATTCAATGGGGGTTACTTCCTAGTACATAGGAGGCCTAATCCAGCCAGTGGAGGTTCCCTATCCAGCCCTTGAAACCTCCCTAGAGTCTTCCAAGGGGAGGGCTTGGACTCCACGCCACACCCCCTGGAAAAATCTGTTATCTCCAATTTCATATTGGGAATAACAGCAGGGATGTGGGTGGCAGGGAACTTGTCAGGCCCAGGGAGGACTGGAAGGGGTCATGATGTCAGTGGCTATGGGCCTGCCCCTCTCATGTCATCCAGTGCACAGACGGCTTGTGGAAGGCAATTCCCTTCCCCCTAAAATGGGTTGCCAATCCCTGCCCTAATAAGTGTGTTTAGGACTGACATCTTTACTCAAAAGTAAATGACACTGAATTCAATGCGGATTCGTCCCAGAAAGGTGGGATGGGATTCCAATCCATATCTTTCCATCTTCTCCACTTACAACTAGACACAACTAACACAATTAACTTAAATCACAGTTAGTGATTTAATGTTACCAAACATTTTAGAGAAGCAAACAAAAATTTAGAGGTTTCCCTCTCCCCACAGGGAAAGAAAGGGAAATTTGGGGGTGGGCATAGGATTAAATTGAATTCTTCGTCACTGACATCAACCACATTTTTATTCTTAAGGCAAACACAGGTAGAATGCCAATAAACAGATCTTTGCTTTCTAACATATACAAAATGCAGATTTAAAATGGTTTTTAAGATTGCAGGCAAAATAAATATTTTGTGATTTTGGTTCTGAAAGTATTAGAGAGCGGTTTTCTTGCCCATTTTTGCCCATTTGCCTAACTTAAAAAAAAAGTTTCTTGTGCATATCGCACCTTTCCTTCAAAAAACTCAAAACAGTTTTTCTTTTTATCCTCATTACAGGACAAACCTGTAGGTTAAGCTCAGAGACAATGGCTGGCTCAAGATCACCTGTGAGTTTCATGGCTGAGTGGAGATTTGAACCCAGGTCACCCCAGTTTCAGTTTGACACTCTAACCACTACACCACTATCCATATATCCTGTTTTCCAGGGAGTTCCCAGTAGACTCCCTTCCAGAAGTGTAACCAGATTCTCACCAGCTGAACGTTAACAGCGCTGCAGAATCAGATTCACCTATACCAGCATACCCTAATGGGGTGCCCTCCAGATGTTTTTGACTTCAACTCCCATCAGCCACAATCAGCATGGCCAATGGCCAGGAATGCTGAGAGCTGCAGTCCAAAAATCTAGAGGACACCAGGTTGAGGAAAGCTGATGTAGACCAATAATGGCCCAAAATATAACATAAACCCAAATCACCTGGTTGTTGATGGGGAATAAGATGTATTCCTGATGGACAAAACTGATGCAACCTGATTTCCACTGAGTGTGATGCTTATATGTCAGAATATTTTCAAGCAAAGGATCCCACTAGATGCTGAACTCACTGTACCTTTGCTGTTCACTTCTGGAAGAAGTTTCCGCAATGGCCTCTTCACTTCCCAGGTGCTGTTGACAAATGTTGGCATCACCTTCAGAAGTTCTTCCTTGTCCTCTTCACGCAGAACAGGGATGGTCTCCAAAATGAGCTGCATCTGCTCCAGCTCATGGCTTCCTAAACAAGCAAAGACAATGCTGTTTATGGAGGTGTCTGGGACACAAGCAGCCTTAGAGCTTTTCTACACGAAGCTGTTAATAAGCTGTATCTACTTTCAGTTTCATCGCAGAATTGAGATCTGAATACTACAGGAGAATCGTTTCCTTTTCTGCTTTTCCATTATGTTGCCGCTAAGTAGTACTGTGGTATAGCAGAATAGCACAAATACACAAGTTAAAAAAGTGGGGGGGTTTTGGCTTTCATAATTAAATGCTGCACTTTCCCTGCTCTAAAAGAGCTTTTTCTACATGAGGCATTTATTGTGTGATTTTAATTCCTAACTTCTGGTTGTTTACAAGTTCTTCATGACCCTCCAGTTTCATTTCTGTGTCTTACAAGCACTTTCTGTGGGGTTTTTTTTAGAGCAGAGAAAATGCAGAATTTAATTGTAAAAGCAAAAGAAACTGGGTTTTTCACTTGAGCATTTGCACTATTCCACTATACCACAGTGCTGCCTAGAGGTTATGCCAGGGAAAAGCAGGAAAGGAAATGCTCTTGTGTAGTGCTTGGATCTCAATTATACAATACAGATGATTTAACAGTCTTGTGTAGAAAACCTCAAAAATCTTGCCAAAAGTTAGACACAGAATTAAAACTGGAGGGTCATGGTGTTGTCTAAAGAACCTGTAAACTACTGTGAGCAGAGAATAACAAGCACACAATAAATGACATGTGTAGAAAAGCCCTTAGGCCTTGTTCACACATGCATTTCATCACTTGATGACTAGAACATGTGTGAACGAGCCACCACAGATGAGAAATAACAGGATTTTAACGCCTAAGAAAAGAATTTTTTCACTGGAATCAGCAAATGATGGGAAATCAAGTGATGCACATGTATTTGTGAGCTGGCACTAAACTTAGGCAGTAGGGTGGCCACTTACACATCATTGAGAAAGAGGACAGATTTGCATAAAATTTGCACATGCTCATCTATATGTATAGATGCAAACTTAGACATGATTATGATAACTTAAAAAAGAAATACAATAAAATACAATACAATACCAGAGTGGGGAAGCCTTTGACCAGGTTGACCTGTGTTGCCTTCGTAAAGTCTGCTATCCAAGTATTAACTGTTGATGGGCAACTTCACAGTTTCTGCTCTCCCTTCTTATAGGGTGACCACATGGAAAGGAGGACAGGGCTCCTGTATCTTTAACAGTTGCATAGAAAAGGGAATTTCAGCAGGTGTCATTTGTATGCATGCAGCGCCTGGTAAAATTCCCTCTTCATCACAACAGTTAAAGATGCAGGAGCCCTGCCCTCTTTTGTATGTGGTCACTCTAATATAGCTCCTGCAGCTTTAATTGTTGTGATGAAGAGAGAATTTCACCAGGGGCTGCATGCATACAAATAACACCTGCTGAAATTCCCTTTTCAATGCAACTGTTAAAGATTCAGGAGCCCTGTCCTCCTTTTCATATGGTCACCCTACCGGAAGTGCTAAATTGCGGCTGTGCAAGCGATGGGGGACACTTGCACAATGAAATCGGCAGAGCGTGGAGAATCGGTGGAGTTAAAAGAGCTCCTTTAGATACCGGCTTTTATAGTCAGTTTCGGACTGCAGAGCCATTCGTATAGAGGTCCCTTCAAATAAAGGACTGTCCTCTGTAAGCTAAGATGCATGGCTAAGATGAATTAAGGCTATATACACCTAGAGCCAGTGTGGTGTAGTGGCTAAAGTGTTGGACTGAGAGTTGGGAGATCTGGGTTCTAGTCCCCACACTTGGCCATGGAAACCCACTGGGTGACTTTGGGCCGGTCACTGACTCTCAGCCCCATCCTACCTCACAGGGTTGTTGTTGTGAGGATAAAATGGAAAAGAGGAGGAGGATTATGTACACCATCTTGGGTTCCTTGGAGGAAAAAAAGTGGGATATAAATTCAATAATAATAATAATAATAGTTATATACATCAGTTGCTGGGGAACACAGGCAGGAGAGTGCTGTTGCACCCGTGTCCTGCTTGTGGGTTTACCATGGGCAACTGGTTGGCCAGTGTGTGAACAGAGTGCTGGACTAGGTGGACCCTTGGTCTGATCCAGCACAGCTCTTCTTACCATATTTCTTCGATTGTAAGACGCCATCGATTGTAAGATGCACACTAATTTCAGTACCACCAACAGAAAAAAAAGCTTTCTTTCTAAGAATACTAATCGCACCCGTGATTCTAAGATGCACCCCGGTTTTAGAGATGTTTATTTGGGGGGAAAAGTGCGTCTTAGAATCGAAGAAATACGGTATGTTCTTATTAGGCAGGTGTGATGTTTTCCGGGTTGAGGATCTGGTGAGAGTCACCATACGCAAATGCAAGCGGTAGAAGCATATAGCAGCTTTCCATAATGTGATGTCCTCCAAATGTTTTGGGTTTCAAGTCCCATCAGCCCCGGCCAGCATGGCAAAAGGTCACATATGCTGGGAGTTGTAGCCCAAAATATCTGGAGGGCACCAGATTGGGGGCAGGAAAAAAAATGCTGTTTTTATTCTGTTGTTGTTTTGTTTTAAACTGTTTCTTAATGCATTTGTTTTGTAGTGGTTTTAATCAAGTTGAATTTATGGTGCATAGCGTCACATGTGAGACTCACGCTGCATTCGCATGTATTTGGAAGCCACTGCCCACTACACCACTGAAATGAATGGTAAATCCTGTTTGCTCAGTCATCCAAGGCACATCTACCCGGCAATCTTAAATCAGGTTTAATTGTAATTCCTTTTCCCCTGGGAAGTGAAGCACTGGGCAAGGGAAAAAGAGGCTGACAATCTCTCACAGAAAATCTTCAGCAGCCCTAACCTGATGCAACTCCCAAGACTGTTGGGTTGGGCATCATGACCGCTAAACTGGGATGAAACCGATATAAAACTTGTGCAGAGATGCCCAAGCGTACAGTGTTAAAAATGACAAATTTCACCACTAGGTGGAAGAAGACGATAACCGCCTTTCGTGCTCAAGATAAATAGCTAGCAGATCTGTTCAAAGTCACACATTGCCGATACAATTAAACTTTTTCATAACAGTTTACAAAACGACTTGCTGTTTACTGGGATGTTTCCATGCGAAAGAACTGGGCATGTTTAGCCTGGAGAAGAGAAGAGTGAGGGGAGACATGATAGCACTCTTCAAATACTTAAAAAGTTGTCACACAGAGGAGGGCCAGGATCTCTTCTCGATCCTCCCAGAGTGCAGGACACGGAATAACAAGCTGAAGTTAAAGGAAGCCAGATTCCAGCTGCACATCAGGAAAAACTTCCTGACTGTTAGAGCAGTACGACAATGGAATCAGTTACCTAGGGAGGTTGTGGGCTCTCCCACACTAGAGGCCTTCAAGAGGCAGCTGGACAACCATCTGTCAGGGATGCTTTAGGGTGGATTCCTGCATTTAGCAGGGGGTTGGACTCGATGGCTTGTAGGCCCCTTCCAACTCTGCGATTCTATGATTCTATGAAACGGCGCAGTGAGCTTTGCACTGAGTTAAATGCTGAGAGCTGTAGGATTATTTTCCTGTCTAAACAGGCACCGGATTGCGCCCTAATATGGTTCCAGATCTGTTCTAGTTTCATAGGAAGTGGGTGCAGAGGGGTCCAATTTTATGAGCAAAGAGGGTGACCATATGAAAAGGAGGACAGGGCTCCTATAAGTTTAATAGTTGCATAGAAAAGGGAATTTCAGCAGGTGTCATTTGTATATATGGAGAACCTGGTGAAATTTCCTCTTCATCACAACAGTTAAAGCTGCAGGCGCCCTGCCCTCTTTTAAATCTGGTCATTCTAGTATCGCTCCTGTATCTTTAACTGTGGTGATGAAGAGGTGATTTCACCAGGGGGGAATCCGCACGTCGTTCTCAGGGCGCTTCCATCCGCCCCCAGTGCACCCCGAAAACGATAGTGTAACTCGCCTGTAAAAGAGCCGAGGAAGAAGCATCCTTGCCGCCGCCGCCCAACTCCCTCTTTGCCGGCTGGGACGGAGAGCTCGGGGGAAGAAGGCAGCGTGGAGGGCTTCTTCCGCTCTCCACCTCGCCTCCTTCTGCCAAGCTCTCCGAGCCGGCTGGCGAGGAGGGAGTTGGGTGGCAGCGGCGGCAGCGGCAAGGACGCTTCTTCCTCGGCTCTTTTACAGGCGCGTTACACGATCGTTTTCGGGGTGCACTGGGGGCGGATGGAAGCGCCCTGAGAACGACGTACGGATTCCCCCCAGGTTCTCCATATATACAAATGACACCTGCTGAAATTCAATTTTCTACACAACTGTTAAAAATACAGGAGCCCTGTCCTCCTTTTCATATGGTCACCCTAGCTGAAGGACAAATGCAAGGCAAGGAAATATCATTAGATCACTTTATGGTTATTTATTTCTAAGGCCCATTAGCTAGAGATGTCCAGGTTCAAGTGAGAGTAAAACTACCACAATAGGGATTTTGTTTTCGTTGGTTTTTTGTTGTTGTTGTTGTTGTTTAGGGTGACCAACTGTCAGGATTTCCCCGGATTTGTCCTGGTTTTTGTTCTTTCTATGGTGTCAGGGGGGATTTTCTATAATTTTCAATAATGTCCTGGAATGACACACCTTCCCCTTTAAGGCTGCCATTAGCATGGCAGGAGGGAATGACATGCTTTCTTGAGGCACATCATTCCCCCACCCCGAGCTCTAATTGAGGTCTTAAAGGGGAAAGTGGGTCATTCGTGGACATTATAGAAAAGGCCCCCATTGGAGTGGATGGTGGTGGTACAGAATGAAATCCTTTCCCCTCCTCCACTCCAATCGGGTTCTTTAAGGTGGCGGGGGAATAACGTACTTTCTGCAGGACTCAGAAAGCTGCTTCCCCACACACACACTAGGTGTCCTCTTTTTTGGTTTCTCAAATATGGTCACCCTATTGTTGTTAGAATCTCATTAATGTTGTGTAAATAATTAACAAACTCAGATCTGCATTCATGATTATTTTAGCAGCTGAAATTGCCTACTTCTAAAAGCTATGCAGGAATTAGATGGAGATTTCATCTCTTGGAACTGGTTCACCACTCCCAAATGCTGAGATAAGAGGACACAAGAACAAAATGGATTGTATAGTTTAATCACTTGTGGGGCACAGGAGTCTGAAAAATGATTTGGGATTAATAATCTACTAGTCCCTTCACACTCTATGATTCCAGGGGGACACATTCGGGGCTTCTTTAGATTTAGGGGAAATAACATTTCCATACCCTGGCTTTGCTTCCTGCTACTCTTGCGCAATCGTAATGGGGCTGCATTACACGGGCAGAGAGGGATGACCACATGGACTATAATGGAAAACTTCCCCTCCTCCCGCTGCTCATAGCCCTGAATGAGATAGCATCCTCTAGTGGTTGCTTTGTAGTGCAACTTTCCCCTGTACACAGTAGGAAATCCCAAGATATTTCAGCAGAATCGGGATATAACAGGGCTGTTTTAAAAAATGGAATTACTGGGAGAAGGCCCTCAAAAGCATTTTAAATTTGAGTAATTTCCTTAAGCAGTGAGGGCAGGACCTCAAGACCCAAGTCAGTAGGTGCAACTAGGCAATTTTAGATCTTGGACTTAATGATCTTATGAGGGAGCCCTTTAGGTGACTATGGCCATAGCTAGACCTAAGATTTATCCCTGGATCGTCCAGGGGTCAAACCTCTTCATCTAGGTGACACATAGGGGATCCATTGCTCAGGCAGGGGTGAACCCTGGATGATTCCAGGATAAACCTTAGGTCTAGCTGTGGCCTATATGTATTACTTCAGTTGTGTAGTACACATAAAAGTTTTCTCTTCTTCTCCTGCCCCACCACCATTCCGTGCTTTAAACCTGCCTCTACATTCTGGATATGTTAGAGAGAGGAAAACTGCCATCCCTGAGTGTGTGTGTGTGTGTGTGTGTGTGTGTATATTCATTCTGTGCATGTTAAGGTTTGCATTTTAAACTCCTTTAAATCAGAGCGCCATCATGACCACAGGAATACAATGGAGTTTGCTTCTGCTGCTCTGATGAGAAATGCACTTACTTGGGAATAGGTCTTATTTTGTTGTGGGAAATGGCAATCTATTATTAAAGGAAAAAATAGCATTAGCATCAGCTACTGGTACAGTTGGGGCTGGACCTCAGAGCTGGCCATCCCCTGATGATAAAAATTTAAAATTTAAATAAAAGCAAAGAAAGGATGCTGCCGTGGGTGATATCAGCACTGGAAGGACTGCCTAAATTGAAGTAATGTCCTACAAGACCATTAAGTCCAGGGTCTAAAACTGCCTAGCTGCACCACTGTTCTTAAGACCCTATAAGCACTGGGTCATAAACACAGGATTCTATATGATGCCTTTGGCCAATTTCAGCTAGTCCGCCAGCTGCAGCCATTTCTGGACAGGGATAATCTGGCCACAGTGATCCATGCGCTAGTCATCTCCAGGTTAGATTACTGCAATGAATTGTATGTGGGGCTGCCCTTGAAGACAACTCGGAAACTCCAGGTGAGGCAGAACGCAGCCACCAGAGTGTTGTTCCTGTATGGCCATGTTTACGCATAGTATACCAATTCTGAAAGAAGCACAGTGACTGCCTATTTGCTTCCAGGCCCAATTTAAGGTGCTGGTATTTAGTTTTGAAGCCGTAAATGACTTGGGATCCAAATCCCATAACAACCTGCCCCATGTTAAGAGATTTTCCACCGAAACCCTCCTTCAGGTTCCTCCTTTACTGGACATATAGTATTCTGCCACAAAAGGGAAGGCTTTCTCAGTAATGGCCTCCAGCTATGGAATACCATCCCTAGAGAGGCCCATTCACCATGGCCATGCTTGGTAGGGATGATAGGATTGATAGTCCAACAACTGGAGGAGGATGGGACCAACAGTCCAACATCTGGAGGACAGGGGAGGCTGATTTGCACCATCCCAGGATCCAGCCAGTTCATTGTTTTGGTACATAAGCGGGTGATTTGTCTTATTATGTTCTGCATTCTTCCCCCCCTTGTTCACAGGAGGGAGCCGGTGTTGTGTTCAAAGAATCATTTGACTCTGTATTAAAGAGCCTTCTCCAGCCCCTACATGCCTCCCCCCAGCCCTGCTTCCCATAGCTTCCTTGGGTGGAGAAGAACATCCTCCGTGTGATTTGAAAGCACTTCACTGTTTATTTTAAAACAACAGCTCTTGATGTACAAGTCCTAGTCGTTGGGAGAGGTATGGAAGAATGCATGAACATGCTGGGTCTCACTCCCTGGGACACTCCAAACAAACCTTCCCACCCAAAATTGAGTCAGCAGCAATTCATTTCTGGTCTTTATTCCTTATCTCAAAACAACCCTCCACCATGTTATCGGACAAATTGGGAAGCAGCGGGCCTGTCGTAACTTTGACCTCCCACCCCAGAAGCCATTGTCACCTGTGCTACACACAACAGTGCTCCCAGTGGTGTGTCTGGACTGCACCCCTTAAAACAGCAGGGGTTACGCAACCGAACAACAAAACCAAAAAAACCCGCACAGAAAAAAGTGGATGTTAGCTGCAAAGCTACTTTTCTATGTGCAGGGAATTTTTGTAGGAATATCTGGGCAACCAGGTGACAAGCATGAAGTGGTATAGTCCAGAAGCAGATTTTTCTCACTGAGGTCTTGTTACGTTCTCACTGGGCCTAAGAGAAAGGTCTTCCAGGGCAGAAGGAGCTTTCCTCCCAGACAGATGTAGGTTTCGGTAAAAGGAGATGTAATTGAGACCAGGTTCTCACTGAGGTGGTAAACCTGAGTCTGGGCTATATCACTTCAAACTCACAAGACTGAATGTTCCTCCATTTTTTTAAAATAATAATAATAATCCACTACTTAGAAAGCTAGCATATCAAGGAGAAAGATTCTTCTCCCTGACAGGCTAGTTTTCTATGTTTAGGATTGTTGTTGTTGTTTCATAAGAATAGCCATGCTGGATCAGAAAAGGGTCCATCTAGTCCAGTTCTCTGTTCTCACAGTGGCCCACCAGACCAACCAGGAACCCACAAGCAGTACACGGGTGCAACAGCACCCTCCTACCCATGTTCCCCAACAACTGTATATAGGCTTACTGCCTTGGATACTGGAGGTAGCACGTAGTCATCAGGACTAGTAGCCATTGATAGCTGTCTCCTCCAGGAATTTATCCAACCCCCTTTTAAAGCCATCCAAATTTCTGCCATCACTACATCTTGTCGTAGTGAATCCCATAGTTTAACTATGTGCTGTGTGAAGATGGACTTCCTTTTATCTGTCCTGAATCTCCCACCAATGAGAGAACATTCCATTGTGTAAGTCTCCACCTGCAGATTGAACTGGTACGTAGGGTGACCATATTTGGGAAACCAAAAAAGAGGACACCTAGCGTGTGTGAGGGGAAGCAGCTTTCTGAGTCCTGCAGAAAGTACGTTATTCCCCCGCCACCTTAAAGAACCCGATTGGAGTGGAGGAGGGGAAAGGATTTCATTCTGCACCACCACCATCCACTCCAATTGGGGCCTTTTCTATAATGTCCACGAATGACCCACTTTTCCCTTTAAGACCTCAATTGGAGCTCGGGGTGGGGGAATGATGTGCCTCAAGAAAGCATGTCACTCCCTCCTGCCATGCTAATGGCAGCCTTAAAGGGGAGGGTGTGTCATTCCAGGACATTATTGAAAATTATAGAAAATCCCCCCTGACACCATGGAAAGAACAAAAACCAGGACAAATCCGGGGAAATCCTGACAGTTGGTCACCCTACTGGTACGTTGAGATTCCGGTTTACCATCTCAAGTGACAACTAGGCCTATGTTTCCGGCAAACCAAGCAGTCTTCATCTGCCAAACCCTGCTTGGTCCAACAAATGCTCCATTTGCCGTTGGGTTAACCGCCAGTGCTTGCTCAAGATATTTTGGCACCTGAAGTCCCAGTGCCTACACTTGCTTTGGGATTGGAAGTCCCAAATTCAATCCCCAACATCTCCAGGTGAGGCTGGGAAACACTGTCTGAGCTAGCTGGTCTGACTCAGTGGACGGCAGCTTCCTATGAGGTTGAAAACAATCCTGCCACCCAGGCAGGGGAGATGTAAATAATAAATGACCATACCCACCCACACCCATCCCAAAATCTGCTGTGTGAGGCAACTCTTCACTCTGCCTAATAGTAGGTCCAGCCTTGCTAATCTATGAACAGAATAGCGAAAAGGACATTTTTCTCCCCATTCATAAGGCTACAACTTAGAGACTGGGTTCGGATGACACAATAACCAACGGTGGGTTAAGAACATAAGTAGCGCCCTGCTGGATCATAGAATCATAGAATCATAGAATAGCAGAGTTGGAAGGGGCCTACAAGGCCATCGAGTCCAACCCCCTGCTCAATGCAGGAATCCCCACCCTAAAGCATCCCTGACAGATGGTTGTCCAGCTGCCTCTTGAAGGCCTCTAGTGTGGGAGAGCCCACAACCTCCCTAGGTAGCTGATTCCATTGTCGCACTGCTCTAACAGTCAGGAAGTTTTTCCTGATGTCCAGCCGGAATCTGGCTTCCTTTAACTTGAGCCCGTTATTCCGTGTCCTGCACACTGGGAGGATCGAGAAGAGATCCTGGCCCTCCTCTGTGTGACAACCTTTTAAGTATTTGAAGAGTGCTATCATGTCTCCCCTCCATCTTCTCTTCTCCAGGCTAAACATGCCCAGTTCTTTCAGTCTCTCTTCATAGGGCTTTGTTTCTAGACCTCTGATCATCCTGGTTGCAGATGGACCAAGGGTCCATCTGTTCCAGCACTCTGTTCACACAGTGGCCAACCAGCCATCAACCAGGGACCAACAAGCAGGACATGGTGCAACAGCACCCTCCCACCCATGTTTCCCAGCAACTGGTGCACACAGGCTTACTGCCTCTGATACTGGAGGTAACATACAACCATTATGACTCGTAGCCATTGATAGCCTTTGCCTCCAGGAATTTATCCAATCCCCGTTTTAAAGCCATCCAAATTTGTAGTAGTGAATTCCATAGTTTAACTATGCAATGTGTGAAGAAGTGCTTCCTTTTATTTGTTTCCCACCAATAAGCTTCATGAGATGACCCCGGGTTCTAGTATTTTGAGAGAAGGAGAAAAATGTCTCCCTATCCACATTTTCCATACCATGCAAAATTTTGTACACCTCTATCATGTCTCCCCTTAGCCTCCTTTCCTCCAAGCTAAACAATCCCAACTATTGTAACCCAAGATGCTCCAGCCTCTTAATCATCTTAGTTGCTCTTTTCTGCAAATAGTCAGCTGTGGGTTAAATAGTCAATGGTGGGTTAGATAGTCAACAGTGGGTTATTGTGTAATCTGTCGGGACCGTTTCACACCATGGTTGGTTATTTGGTCAAAATAACCAATGCTGTGAAGAGTTGATTATTTGAACCGCCATGGACTATTTCGCTGCATGCAGTTGGTTATTTTCAGCGACTATGGAGTCCCCCGCCAAGAGTGATCAAAGCAGCAACTGCCGCTCTAGTCCAACCAACAGAACTTGCAACAGCTGATGAGATACCAGCGGGAGGACTGGGGGAAGGAGGGGGGGGAATATGTCAATCAAACACACCGTTGACTAATAGTCAACTCGACACCACGGTTGATTATAATCATGCCGTGTGGGGAGTTGTCGTCCCCGTGATAATCAACTCTGGAATTGACTATTAACTCAGCACTGACTATTGTGTTGTTCGAACTCAGCCAGAGTCTTTCAATGAAGTTGACCAGCAGTAGATCCAGTCTTACCATGGAGCAAAACAGGGCATTTCTAACTGTTGGAACCCCCTGCCAAGACAGCTGTCCCTCTCTGTTTAGCATCCACTATCAGGTGATAGTTTTTTCTTATTCTTGCTGATGGCACCGGTAATCTGCGTTTCTGTTTATCTCCTCCCTGGTTCCATGCTTGTTGTAATTATCTGTGTTTTTTTAAAAAATGTGGCTATTGATTTTTCTCTTTACTGATTTATGTTGCTCTGGGCGCCTTTTAAAAATGAGATCAACAAGCCAGACAGAGGGCAAAAGGAAGTGCATTATTAACTTACAGAAACCCCTGTCAAAAGTTGCAGCCAGTCGCTTAGACAAATTCATGGAAGATAGGCTTTTGACAACTGTTTGCCATAATAGGAAAATAGAACCTGCCTCTGGAGGGCACCAGGCTGAGGAAGGCTGGTTTGGAGTGATGGTGGGTTCTTCTTCTTTGGAGGTCTCCAAGCGGAAGCTAGACAGCCATCTGTGGGGAATGCTGTAGCTCTGAATTTCCTGCCTTAAGCAAGGGGTTAGATTAGATAGCCTACAAAGTCCCCTCAAACCCTTCTATGATTCTATGGGCTTCTTTAGATTAAAGAGAAATCACATTCGCTTATCAGCACTTTGCTTCCTGCTTCTCTTGCGCAATTGCAATGAGCTGAATTGCATGGGAGGAGAGGGGAGTCCACGTGGTTTGTAATTGAAAACTTCCCCTCCTGTCAGTGCTCACAGCATTGAATGGAACAGCGCCCTCTAGTGAGTGTTTTGTAGCACAACTTTGGCTGCACATGGTAGGAAATCCCAAGATATTTCAGAAGAATTGGGATATCCAAGGTGTTTGTGTGTTTTTTAAATGGAATAACCAGAGGAGGGAGCGAGACACATGCGAGAGCTTCATGTCGCTGTCAAAATGACCCGCAAACTTTTGTAAGTGGCCAGTCACGAGCGTGCTATAAATTGCTCATTCAGAGAAGCCCTAAGTATAAAGGCAGTATCGTTCCCTCTATTTCAGATGTTCAGGTGTGAGTGCCATTCATGCTAAAGCCAAAACAACGTCTACACACATCAGTGGTATCAGCAGAGTCAGGGGAACTACTTGCAGAAGTACTCAAATCTTGACCCACCAACTCCCCTTCCCCAAAGGCCACAGAATATTGACTGGTTACTGGGAGTGGGTGGGCAGAGAACCTGGTTGGAGGGGAATGGAATGGAGTATCATGAACAAGGGCATAGCTGACTCAATAAGGAATGGTGATCAGGAGCATTGCATCACTTGGTTGCAAGTCCTACATGTAAACTGGATCCCAGATGGCCATCACAACAACATCCGCTGATGTATCCTCCCATTTTCTACCAGCAGGGGCACCAAACTGGGAAGCTGAGCCCTCTTGGTCAGGCAACTCCTGACTTTGTTAGGGGGCTGGGATAAACCAAGAGGGGATCCGCACGTCGCTCCCAGAGCGCTTCTATGCGACCCCAGTGCACCCCGAAGACGATAGTCTGACTTCCCTGTAAAAGAAACGAGGAAGAGCCATCCATGCTGACGCCGACGAGGAGAGCTCTCCGCCAGCGAGGAGAGCTCGGCAAAAGAAGGTGGGGTAGAGAGCTTCTTCCGCTCTTCACCCCGCCTTCTTTTGCCGAGCTCTCCTCGCCGGCGGAGAGCTCTCCTCGGCGTCGGCGTCGGCATGGACAGCTCTTCCTCGTTTCTTTTACAGGGAAGTCAGACTATCGTTTTCAGGGTGCACTGGGATCGCATAGAAGCGCTCTGGGAGCGACGTGCGGATCCCCCCCCAAGACACCGCCCCCCCAAACAGCTAGTCTTGGGAGAGAGCGGCCCTTTCTACACCATACAGGTATAGAGGGAGTTGGCGATCCCAGACTTACCTCCTGCTGGGATCGTCCCCCTTGTCCACATGGCCAGCTCGATGTCCAGGATGGGAGGCGGACATTTTTTAAAAAAGGTACAGGAGCTGGAGCGCACTCGAGCTCCAGAGAATGGTAAGTGAAAAACAACAACAGAAACCCCCCCCCGCTCCCCCCTGATACCTCCTGACCCGTCTCCCTCCCTCTACTGCTCCTCGCTACTCACGGGGAGGAGGGCAGAAGCTGGAACGAGCAGCCACACACCTCCTGTGGTCTCAGGATGGTCCCAAGACTGCAGGAGGAATCGGGTTTTCCCAGGGATTATTTATCCCTGGGAAAACCCATGCTCGTCCCCCCTGCCCCTGGGAGTCCCTGTGCATCATCTGGACACACAAGGACTCGGCCGTGACCAGCCCAGATTTTTCAGGCTGGTGTAGAAAAGGCCAGTGTCTCCCCAAGCTGAAGACGTTGTCCACCACTGGTCTACGCACAGACAGCTGACGCTACCGGGTCGTCTTGGGTGAAATTGTTTTGGAAGTCCAAAAGTTAGCATCCATTATTAATGGAGCTTATTATTTATTTAGAGAAAGCTGCACGCAGCTCCTTTCCAGAGTGTCAAAATCCTGCAGTCTTGCAAAATAAATAATGGGCAATGGTGGTATTATAAAAATAATAATAACAGAAAAGAAGAAAGACAGGCAGAGGGGTCAACCTGAAAAGGAGGGATGCTTATTTGTTCAGAAGCATCAGGGGGTGTGCTTGCTTCCTGAATAAATATTCACGGCCCTTTTTCCAGCTGTTGCGGAGGGACTGTGCCAGCAGCCTTCCAACAGGTGAGAAAAGCTCTTCTTCTTGCAGGAGTATTCTTTTTTCATATATATAAGCATTTTAGGAGAAGACGCAATGCTGAACACGCACCAGGATGTTTTCCCAGGCTTTAACCTGCATGAGGTTTCGCATAGGAGGTATGAAATCCACAGGATTTATGGCCTCCTTTGTCTTGCGTCTTGATATTTCAAGTAATTTCCTTCCCTGGCAGAACTCAAGGGGCTGCTCTGCTCGCAGGTGCTGCTTTCGGCTTGCTCGTAAGGAACAATGCACAACAGCAGCGTCAGCAGTAGGCACAAGGGAGAGTGATATGGACTGGAAAGGCACTATCCAAGATTTCTTGTTTAAGCTGCTGGCGCTTGAGACGTCCTAATTCAGAGATGGACGCAGAATGGAATAGGAGCCCAAAAAGGAAAGTTCATGGGTTGGGACCGGGATACCTGAGACAGTGCATTCTCCCCTATCAACCTGCGGTCATCTGAGGGCTCCTGGTGGTTCCACATTAGACCTACTGTCTGATTGGAGTCCACCAGGGGAAGAGCCTTCAGCGTGGTGGCACCCCTCCTATGGAATTCCCTACCTCTGGAGGTCAAGCAGCTGCCAACTTTGTAATCTTCCCAGCACCTCCTGGAAACGTTGTTGTTCCAGGAAGCCTTCCCTTAATAACCGGCTGTAGTTTATTTTGCACTTTGTTTCTTTTAAAAATGTACTTTTAATGTGTTTTTATTCTTATTTTATTTGTCCATTGCTCCAAAATTCTGACTGGGGAGTAGAATATAAATATTTAAAATAAAATTAAATAAATAAATGAGTTAAAAGGCAAGCAAGCTGTCTGGTGGGTTAGCAGAGACAGTCATTCTGTAAACGAATGACAAGTTACTCAGACTGAGAAGTCAGGCCAGAGTCAGCAGCTTTATAAGACCAGATGGAGTCCTGATTGGCCCCTTGTGTCACCTGACCCTAGCAGCTGCAGTAACACTCTCTGGTCATCTGCATTGGTGCAGTGCAATGAAAAGCCAACCAGCAGCTCCGTTCTCTGACAAGCTATTGCGGTGGCCCAAGCATAGGCGTGCACGAAGGGTGTGCTGGTGTGTCCAGGAACACCTTAATGTCTCAAGCAATAGTGTCTCTCTGCTGGGAGCCACATTTCAAAGAGGCCAGGAGGAGGGGACCTGAAGACTATAATATCACCTCGTAAGTCCCTCCTGTAGACAGTGTCACCACAATGCGCCACCATTCAAGGAAATGCTAGACTTTCCTCATTTTAAAAACGCACTATAATGCTTGCAAAGAATGGGAAAGCCCTGGAGGAGGAGGACGTCATGTAAAGCACCTGCAAACTACTGTGAGTGAAAAATCATGAGTACCCAATAAATGCTTCATATAGAAAGGCTCTTAGTTTCTGAATTTATTTCCAAAATCATGAGACCAGAAAGTTGCTTTTTCTTTTTTTAAAAGAATCAAGATTCCTAGCAGTGCTTACCGGCCACAAACAAACACAACTGCAGAAGGTTACTACTATCTTAAACAAATATGTGTATATAGAGGAAGCTCCCACAAGTATTTGAAGCTCTATCAGGGAGAGAAGCAAAAGGGGACAAAAGATTTGGAGACGTACCAGCAAAGAGCATCTTTCCCGTAAGCATCTCTGCCAGAATACAGCCGGCTGCCCACATGTCAATCGCTTTGGTGTAGTTGTTAGGCGAAAGGAGCAAGCGAGGAGATCGATACCATTTTGTTACCAAGCCTTCTGAGAGGTAACCCTGAAAGAGAAAAAGAAACATTTCCGTTATCTGTCATGTTCATATTTGCATAAATAAGTATGGAACTGAAGTAATGCCTCATCTTTCATGCGTATCTACAATGTCCTTATAGCCGTAGCCTGCAGCCAAAGAATTAGTTAGCTCAAATCAGAATGTAAATTACATCTCTCCACCTCTGTGTCTTGGCCTTATAGCCCTTTTAGGATTGCTATGCTGAAGTGCCAGTAGAAAACGTAGCAAGTACAAGTCTATTCCTCCAGGTCTGGCTTTCCTTCCTGTATAAGTTTAGTCAGTGCCAAATTCTAATTATTATTATTATTATTATTATTATTATTATTATTATTATTATTATTATTAATTTATTTATTTATTTATTTATATAGCACCATCAGTGTACATGGTGCTGTACAGAGTAAAACAGTAAATAGCAAGACCCTGCCGCATAGGCTTACAATCTAATAAAATCATAGTAAAACAATAAGGAGGGGAAGAGAATGCAAACAGGTACAGGGTAGGGTAAGCAGGCACAGGGTAGGGTAAAACTAACAGTAGAAAGTAACAGTAGAAGTCTGCACAACATCAAGTTTTAAAAGCTTTAGGAAAAAGAAAAGTTTTTAGTTGAGCTTTAAAAGCTGCGGTTGAACTTGTAGTTCTCAAATGTTCTGGAAGAGCGTTCCAGGCGTAAGGGGCAGCAGACGAAAATGGACGAAGCCGAGCAAGGGAAGTAGAGGCCCTTGGGCAGGCGAGAAACATGGCATCAGAGGAGCGAAGAGCACGAGCGGGGCAATAGTGTGAGATGAGAGAGGAGAGATAGGAAGGAGCTAGACCGTGAAAAGCTTTGAAGGTTAACAGGAGAAGTTTATATTGGATTCTGAAGTGAATTGGAAGCCAATGAAGAGATTTCAGAAGCGGAGTAACATGGTCGGAGCGGCGAGCCAAGAAGATGATCTTTGCGGCAGAGTGGTGAACAGAAACCAACGGACTGATGTGAGAAGAAGGAAGGCCAGTGAGAAGAAGGTTGCAGTAGTCCAACCGTGAAATAACCAGTGCATGAACAAGCGTTTTGGCAGAAGAGACAGACAAAAATGATCGAATCCTGGCAATATTATATAGGAAAAATCGACAAGATTTAGCTACTGCCTCAATATGAGGAATAAAGGAGAGCGAGGAGTCGAATATAAAGCCAAGGCTACGAGCTTCCTTGACCGGAGTAATGAATGATGCCTTAAAAACACAGACTTTACACAAAATAGCAATGTCCTGGAACATCTGTAAAGGTAGGGAGCAGATCCCTTTCAGTTGTGGCAGCCTGATTGTAGAATTCTCTCCCTAAAATGGTCCATCAGCACATAAGATAACCCCCTTCTGCTTTCACCATTTTTCTTTACAAAAAAGCCAAACAAATCAAACTGAAAGGTAGTAATCAAAGCTTATTGCCCACCTCTTTGCCTCCTGTTCCGGGTCTTTGTTTTTCTATTTACTTGAAGTTTTTGACAGAGAGGGTCTGAAGCTGTATGTTCCATTCTGCCACCTCTTTCTACTATGGCCATAGCTAGACCTAAGGTTTATCCCTGGATCGTCCAGGGGTCAAACCTGTTCATCTAGATGACACACAGGGTATCCAGAGCTCAGGCAGGGGCGAACCCTGGATGATCCCAGGATAAACCTTAGGTCTAGCTGTGGCCTATGTGTAGACCAGGCCTGAGAACTTAGACATATTGTGATTCTAAGCCCTCCCACCGAGATGTGAGACAATAAAGAGGTCTATTATGCAATCCAAAAAGCTTTACTCAGTAAATAGACGTCTCTTCACACCTGAAGGGAGTATGAAGGCTAGGAGCTATCCTCTAAGCTTAATTAGCTTAACAAAGCAAGACAGTTGCCTATCAAGTAAACGGATAGTTTTTTGCAGTGTCCAACAGGCTTTCAATGAATCCCACCTTCAGGGAGGGTCTACGAGGTGAAGCTTCTACTGAGTGGCCATCCTCTGCTCACTTGACCCTGCGGTGGACTCTGGGGTCTGTCAACTCTGATGTTCCCTCCCTCTCTGACAAAGACTGAGTTCCCAGGTGTGGGGAAAGCGATCTCTGAGCTTGGCTGTCCTGTTCAATAAACTCCTTGGAAGATTCCTCCTTGACTCCCGGAGAGTCCTGGAGAATCTCATGATGGGCTTTGCCAAGTCATGCTGTCTTTTACTGACTCAGGAATTTCCTGACAATTGAACTTGATTTAAGTATGACTGCTTTCTGGATGTGGGTGTAATGTATTTTGGCCCAGATTCTGAACATTTTCTGTAAAAAAATAATAATTGATGTGATGCTGGTGACTGATGTGACTAACGGAATAATTGTAACCTTTTCCTGTTGCCATAGTTGTTTAACTTCCATGGCTAGTCGCGTATATTTTCCTCTTTTCCTCTTCCTTTTCTACATTTCTGTCATTAGGTATTGCTATGTCAATAAGGTAAATGTGTTTTCCTTTTCTGTCTATAACTGTTATGTCTGATCGATTGCAAGGTATTGTCTTGTCCATATGAATTGTTCTGTCCCAGTATATTTTATGATTTGCATTTTCCAAGATTGTTTCAGGTGAGTATGCATTGTATGCATTGTATGGTGTAGGTTGTTTGATGAGGTTGAATTTGATGGCCAGTTGTTGGTGAATTATTTGTGCAGCTATACTGTGGCTGTCCTTATAGTCCATTCCTGCCAGAATTTTACATCCTCCTGTTACATGATCTATTGTTTCTTGGAATTGATGACATTTCCTACATAAAACTGCTGTTGCACTGTTATCTTTTATGATGCATTTTTGGTAGTTCTTAGTTGCTACAACTTGATCCTATATGGCTATTAGGAATCCTTATGTTTCAGGAAACAGCTCGCCCTTCCTAAACCATTCGTATGATTGTTCTTTATTTATTGTTTCTGTATTACGTTGTAACACTTTCCATGTAGTGCTTTTTTGTGCCTGTTTCTCTTTTTTCGATGCAAGTGTGAGTGGTCGTGTTTGGTCTTCATTTTATAGTGCTAGGTTGAGTGGGGTGTAATTTTTATCTGCTTTTATTATGGCTTCATGAATGGGAGTGCTTTTAGTGTGAAAGAATTCTCCGAGTGATTTTATCTGTCTAGCATGAATTGTGTCGATGTCCAGCAAACCTCTTCCTCCTTCTTTCCTACTGATGGTTATTCTTTCAATGCATAAATTGGGATGGAGCATGTGGTATTTCGTGAGTCTGGTGAAATTGAATCCATTTATTTCTTCAAGTTTAGTGTGTGACCATGTTGCTGCTGTTGCTCTTCTTCTTCTTCTTCTTCTTCTTCTTCTTCTTCTTCTTCTTCTTCTTCTTCTTCTTCTATTCCTTTAGGTACAAGAGTAAACAGTGATCAAATAAGATTCCCTCCTGTTCCTCCACAAAGCTTTAGGGCATGTGCTCAGATAATATCTCTTGTATCTTTATTTCCTTGCAGAATTATGATTATTCTAGTGTGCATAGTGCCCTTTCATTATTAATTGCTAAACAGCATGGCTATCTGTTGTCTTATGATGAATAACTTAATTCAGTTCAGCAGCTGGCTGGAGGCATCCTCTTTCATGCACCGATGCGTTCACAAAAGAAGCAGGTATAGTCAGGCTCCCAGCTCATACTAGATATCAAGTCCTTAAAGGAACACTGACACAGCTACTGTATAAACGCAGGAAACACAAGAAGGTCTTCTCAGCATGTGCGAAGAGATAATCAGCATCAGTGTCCAGTTCAGCCATTGAGCAAGCTAGATGAACTATCCCAGGAAATGTGTTCAGCTTGATCAGCTCATCGGCATGATTAGAAATTGCTGCCCCAAAGCTGAAAACAACCATTACCAGAGCTCAGCTGAAACATCATCTTATGGCAACACAAGACAGATGGAGGAAAGGGTATCTTGATAGCTAAAGCAGTATCTCCAATGTCATATTTGTTGTTGGCTGGATTTTAAAATGTGGCGCTGCGGCTAGAGTGTTGGGGCTGGGACTCAGGAGATCCGGGTTCTAGTCCCCATTCAGGAATGCAGCTCAGTGGGTGACTTTGGGCTATCGCTGACTCTCAGCCTAGCCTTCACAGCACAGGGTTGTTTTGAGGATAAAAGGGAATTTCAGCAGGTGTCATTTGTGTGTGTGCAGCACCTGGAGAAATGCCCTCTTCGTCACAAGAGTTAAAGCTGCGTAATTCAACATAAATATGTTCCACCCTTCTACCAATTGGTCTGCAATATTAAAACCATATATCGCCAGATTCTTAAGTGATTATTCCAATATATAACAAAATGTTCTCATTTCTCATCACCATTTCATAATCCTGTTATTGCGGTTAATTTGTCTGTTTTATCTACATAAAGACCTTTCTAGATCCAGTCTGTGATATTTAATAATCCAACAGATTTACATGATATATTATTATATTATTATTATTATTCACAATCTTCACTGCTACCAGCAAATTTAGAAACAATGAAGGCCTTATGATGATACCGTACACAGAGACGTTTTCTTTTCTTTTTCTTTTGGTAAAACAACTCAGCAAAATCTCAAAGTAGTTACAAAAACATTTAATAATTTTTGCCAACATACTTTCACAAAAGGAGATCCGGGTTCTAGTCCCCGCTTGACCAGGGAAGCTCACTGGGTGACTTTGAGCCAATCACAGACTCTCAGCCCAACCTACCTCACAGGGTTGTTGTTATGAGGGTAAAAAATGGAGAGGATTATGTACGCCGCCTTGGGTTCTTTGAAAGAAAAAAAGGCGGGATATAAATGCAATAAATAAATAAATATGCAAAAGAGAAGGGGGAAAAAAACTTTCCTGAAAGGTTGATAAAAGAAATAGCTTAAATTTATGGCAGTTTCATGTCCGCATGTGCCACTTGTTCTCAAATCTGTTTTCACAGATAGCAAACCCTACAGGCTCCTGGATTTCTGCTTCACACAGGAGCTTGCTGCGTTGTGCATGCAAAAGGAGCAAGCATGCAGGTCTCGTGGGAAGAGAGCACTGGCTGATGAGCAAACAGGCACCAAGCTTTCGCTGCTCCCAGACTGTGTGGCAGTTGCTGTTGCTGATATGTGCGGAGAGAAACCGGTCCCCAAGCTAATGCAATGTGACAGTTGCTGTGTGACCCAGCCAATACCCTTGGTGGTGGTGGAGAATATGTGTTGAGCTTTCCTTTCCCTCTCTCTGTACTTTTCCAGAAGCCACATCCAACTCCTCAACGGTATCACTGAACTGGGAACTGAGGTGGCGCAGAGTACCCAACAACTGCAGCACTCTTAAATAATCCTGTCGGATCCTGGGTATGATTATGGCAGAAGGAGGCTGTTCCTTGTAGCACAGGGGTGCAGAATCGCTTTCAGCCCAAGGCTGAATTCAATTTTAGCGAAAGCTCTTTGAGGCCTGCACTCCAGCAGTGGGAGGGGCCAAAGGGGTGGGGCAAACATTCCAACAAGACCAGACTATTTTAGCAGAAAACTCTGATTGACAGTAATTAAGCCTTTAGGACAGGCATTTTCAGCCTTTAGCATGGCAAAAAAGTAGGGTGGGGGAGCCATGAAACTGACAAATGATTGGTGGCTGAGGGGAAAGGGGGCAGGGGCTAGGGGAAGGGGGTGTGGCCATCTGAAGGCCTAAGGAGGACTGGATTCGGATCCCAGGAAGGTCAGATCTGCCTCATGAGCCTATGGTTGTGCACCTCTCTTGTGGCTACACTTACAAATTAAAGTGAATGGAAGCCCTACTTTAGGTCTATTGTAGAATAATAGAATACGGTAGTAGAACTGGAAGGAGCCTATAAGACCATCGAGTCCAACCCCCTGCTCAGTGCAGGAATCCACCTTAAAGCATCCCTGACAGATGGCTGTCCAGCTGCCTCTTGAAGACCTCTAGTGTGGGAGAGTCCACAACCTCCCTAGGGCATTGTTTCCACTGTCATACTGCTCTAAAAGTCAGGAAGTTTTTTCCTGATGTCCAGCCAGAATCTGGCTTCCTTTAACTTGAGTCCATTATTCCGTGTCCTGCACTCTGGGAGGATCGAGAAGAGATCCTGGCCCTCCTCTGTGTGACAACCTTTTAAGTCCTTGAAGAGTGCTCTCATGTCTCCCCTCAGCCTTCTCTTCTCCAGGCTAAACAGGCCCAGTTCTTTCAGTCTCTCTTCATAGGGCTCTGTTTCCTGACCCCTGATCATCCTTGTTGCCCTCCTCTGAACTGTCTGCATTGTCTAGTTGAGCCCTGAAACTCAGAGTGGCCAGGGTGCTATTTATATGCCCTATTTATCACGTGGTCGCTGTACGGTGTCGCTGCATCGGTTATACGACGCAGCCTCCAACTCACTGCCTCCATGCGGCTTTTCCCCAAAGCTGCGCATTTAAAAAGTCAGGGACTTATCCTGACTTTTTGCTTTGCTGTGAGGTCACCACCATCTTCCCATCAACTGCTGGGGGTGACTTTGCTTCGGCTTTCGGCCAGGGGTGTTCCAGGGTGGATTGCGACCCCTGATAGGTCACCGGAAGAGTGGATGGCCAGGTAGAGGGCAGCCAGCAGGCCTGATGAGCCTAATGGTTGCCGGAAAGCCTGTATTCCTTCCTGCCATGGGGATTAACAGTCCCCACCCCGCAGCTGCGATGCAGCAGGGTTTTAAGGGAATGCAGGCTGATGCAGCACTGTGAAGATACCCTGCAAGGGTTTGGCTCCTCAAGAATAAATGGGTTATTGTCTAAATATAGGCCATATGCTGCCAACTCAGACAGCTTTCAACAAACAGAATACCCAAGGCCGATTGATTAGGATCTATTTGTTTTGCAGTGATCAGCAATGCTGGTTACTTCAGGTCTAGATTACCTAAAACAACATTACTGGAATACTTAATGGAGGGAGGACAGAAGCTGAAACCCTGAGTGTTCTTTTCAAGCCTTCTTTTCCTTTCAAGCCATCTCTCCAAGCTGAAATTCTAAGCCACTCAAGGGGATGCTTTTCACTTGACCTTTGCTACCTGGGCACACAGACACCCAATACAAACTCTATGCAACTTGCGTCAAATCTGGATGGCACTTGCGTGATGGAGTAGCTGCTTTTCGCGACAAAGTACACAGAAGCGGCAATCCAAAGCGGGGCTTCTGTGGCCATTTTAACATGTGTGCGTCATTCGGAACAGATGAGGAGCACGTGGATTTTTGAACCGTGAAGCGAATAGCGGAAAGAGCTGAGAACAAAGACCAAGATTAAGGGGAGACACGATATCTGAAAGGCTGCCACATGGCAGATGGAGCAGAGATGTTCTTGGTTGTTCTGGAGGGCAGGACTAGAACTAATGGATTGGAATGGCAAGGAAACCAATTTGCCTAAAAATTGGGAGAAACTTCCTAATGGCGAGAGCTGTTCCACACTGGAACAGACTGCTTTGAGTGGTGGTAGGCCGGAACCGGAGCCAGGCTTTTGGCAAGGCCTCTTCCCTCAGCAGGTTTGCCTTCTTGCCACCATTGCGACCAGCTGCTTTGCTCTTCATCCTCTTTCTCATCTTTGCCACAAATTGCTTGCATAAAAGACAGAGAGCCAATGAGCAAGCAGACAGTGGCATCTCCTGCACCTCCTTCTCACCGCCATCTTTGTCTGAGCCAGAGCAAGAGGCAGGTGAACAAGCAGTTTGCAACGGCAAGGAAGAGCAGCACCTCCAGGGGGCTCTTGTCATTGGTCCCCTGGTGGGCGTGGGCCCTCAGCAAGTGCCCACCCGTGTCGACCTTTGACGGCAGCCTTGTGGTGGGCTGGAGGTATTTCAGCAGAACTTGGATGGCCATTTGCCATGGGTGTTGTTAGTTGCCAGATTTCTGCACAGAGCAGTGGGGTTGACTACATATCTTCCAAGGTTCTTCCAATTCTACAGTGCTATGACACTTGGCCACCTGTGTCCCTGCAGTTCACACAGCAAGCTGCGTTGAGGACAAATAACTGAAGGTGGTCAACTCCTTCACGCCCTGCTTGCAAGGTTCCAGCAACACCTGTCCGGCCACTAGCAGAAACCGCGTGCTGAGCTAGAGTACGCTGATACGGCAGAGACTATTCCAAGTTGTGCATCTGTACTACAGACCTAGATCATATGTTCTAGTGCAGTTTAAGTGGAATTGGCTTCTCCAGAAGAGCAATTTGGCGAGAACTTTTCCTTAGCGATTTCTGTCCCTCCTCATAGTAACATCCCAACAGGAGAGGTCACGGCTGTTACACTTGCTTGAACTTGCAGTGTTGACACGCCCTTCAGGCAGTTCACAACAACAGCTTTTAAAGAAGTCGTTCACTCTATAATCATTTTAGGGCACAAAAATGAGGGGGGAATCCCAACCACATGTAGCGCATCTCTGGTGTGGGTGGGTGTCTTTACAATGCCTCTTTGGCTGCTTGTTTCCTCAAAACCCTGCAGCATCGCAGTTGCAGGGCGGGAACAGAAAATCTCAAAGGTAGGAGGGAGCGCAGGCTTTCTGGACAAAGAAGCCGCCCCTCTGCCCAGCCTTCCCGCGCCTCCTACAACCTACGCTGGCCCTCAATCCACCCCCGGACTACCCCCAGCCTCAACCCGAAGCAAGGTCACCACCAACAGACAGAGGAAAGACAGTGATGACCTCGGAGCAAAGGAAAATGTCACAGTAAGTCAGCAACTTTTAAAAACCGTAGTTTCGGGGTTGGTGGCTGCGAGTTAGCAGCTGTGTCATATGAACAACGCAGCACCAACTCACAACCACCACAGGCTAAATAGGGCATATAGACAAGCCCCCAAGATTTACAATTTTTCAAAATTCTAAAATTTTAAATTTTTATAGCTACAAAAATTTGTAAACATATAGATTTTAAAATGTGACACGTTTCAGTATGAAACGCCAGCTTCAGTCACAAATAAGAGTATGCTTTAAATAAATAGCACTTAGGAGCTGAGACAGATCCAATCAGGAACAGGGCCAAACCTCAATGAGGGAACAGGGATTAAACCATCAACACTTGTATTCAACAGCTAATCAAGCTGAATCAGTAAACATCCTGGCTTGTTTCATCACATCCTCACTCATATCAGGTTTTAGCTTATCAATAAACATTGCCTCTTTAAGCTTTCTCCTTGGGAAGCTCCGTTCCACTGCTAGCGCAGAGATCTTCACTCACATTGCTCTACCAACATGTTTCTCCCTCATATTTATTTATTTATTTATTGCATTTTTATACCGCCCAATAGCCAAAGCTCTCTGGGCGGTTCACAAAAATTAAAACCATAATAAAACAACCAACAGGTTAAAAGCACAAATACAAAATACAGTATAAAAAGCACAACCAGGATAAAAACCACGCAGCAAAATTGATATAAAATTAAAATACAGAGTTAAAACAGTAAAATTTTAAATTTAAGTTAAAATTAAGTGTTAAAATGCTGAGAGAATAAAAAGGTCTTCAGCTGGCGATGAAAGGAGTACAGTGTAGGCACCAGGCGGACCTCTCTGGGGAGCTCATTCCACAACCGGGGTGCCACAGCGGAGAAAGCCCTCCTCCTAGTAGCCACCTGCCTCACTTCCTTTGGCATATGACGGGAGCAAGGTCTAGCACGCGTTTCATTGTGCTGAATGTCAGCCAAGTGCTCCTTACATTTCTTTAGGCTTCACCAATGTAAAAGGAGTTCTATTCCAAACACTCAATTTTATAAACAGTGCATTAACCGTACACTCCCCGTTACTGTCCACACAGCTCGGGCATTCCTGTGTCCAGCATTATAGGGTTAATTACACGCCTGCAAGCTATTAAGTCGCTTGCAAATTCCATCATCCCTGACCAATGGCCATACTAGCAGGGGCTGATGGGAAATGGAGTCTAACAACATCTGAAGGACCTCAGGATGCCCAGCCATGCCATAAAATGTGGATGCATGATATCAGCGGGGGAATAAAAACCTGGCTGGCTAAACTCTCTTGTCTCAGCTCTGCTCAGCTAGGAAAGTACACACTCTTTTCAAACATGAGGGTGGGGAGTGAGCCTCCAGCATAAGTCAGGATTGGAGCTTTCTTCCCAAGTACAATTATCTTAATTAGGTGGCTGATCCCTGTAACTTGCACATATAAACAATATACAGAACGCCTGTTATTAAGTCTAATATGACTTTTTAAAAAAACAAAATAGAAAAGGCACCAGCAGCCTTAATCTAAGCCAGAAACCTCCGTTGATGGATTCTTTAGATTAAAGAGAAATCACGTTTACTTACCGGTGCTTTGCTTCCTGTTTCCCTTGTGCAATTGTAATGGACTGCATTACACGGGCAGAGAGGGGCAACCACATGGTCTGTAATTAAAAACTTCCCCTCCTCTCTGTTCTCATAGTATTGAATGGGGCAATGGCCTCTAGTGGGTGTTTGGTAGTGCAACTTTGGCTGCACATGGTCAGAAATCCTGAGATATTTCAGAAGAAGTCGGATATCCAAGTTTTTTAAAAAACAGAATAACCGAGGGAAGGAGCGAGAGACATGCAGGAGGTTCAAGTTGTCATGACCGGCAAACTTCTGTGAGTGGCCAGTCAGGAGTGTGCTTTAAATCGCTCAAGTAGAGAAGCCCTCTGTCCCAAGAAGCAGGGAAAAATGTTATACTAAGCATATAAACTAGCCTTCCCACAACTGTGTGCCCCCAAATGTTATAGACTACATGAGGTGACCATATGGAAAGGAAAATGGGGCTCCTGTATCTTTAACACTTGTACAGAAAAGGAAATTTCAGCAGGTGTTGTTTGTATGCATGCAGCCCCTGGTGAAATTCCCCCCTCATCACAACAATTAAAGCTGCTCTCTTTTTCATATGGTCACCCTAGACTACAACTCCCAGCAGCCTCAGCTAGAATGGCTAATGGTCCAGGATGGAAGTTTTATTTTATTTATTTATTTATTTATTTATTTATTTTATTTTATTTATTTATTACATTTATATACCACCCCATAGCCAAAGCTCTCTGGGCAGTTTACAAAGATTAAAAAGATTGGGTTAAAAAGACTGAACATTAAAAATCAATATACAAATTTTAAAAGCATTAAAAACAGTTAACATTTAAAACAAATTTTAAACACTCAGCCAGGCCGAAGCTATTGGAGTCAGTTAAAACTCAGCATATGCTGTTGAATGCCTGGGAGAAAAGGAAAGTCTTAACCTGGAGCCGAAAAGATAAATTGTTGGCGCCAAGCGGGCCTCATAATTGGGGGGCCACCACAGAAAAGGCCCTCTCCCTTGTTGCCATCCTCCGAGCTTCCAAAGCTGTAGACCAAAACATCTTGCTGGCTGCAGAAAGCTGATGTAAACCATTTCCGAAGATGAAATTTTGGCAAAGTAGTCAGAACAGTGCACAGACGTACGCTTCTCTTTCTACACTGGGGAGAGGCAACACAAGGCATGGGGGGCAGGTTTGCTATCTGCCCTCCAACGTAGCCAGGGATCACAAGAACAACAAAGAGTTTTGGGGCACCTTAAAGATGTTGTTGTTGTTATCCTTTCCATTTTATCCTCACAACAACCACCCTGTGAGGTAGGTTGGGCTGAGAGTCTGTGACTGGCCCAAAGTCACCCAGTGGGTTTCCATGGCTGAGTGGGGACTAGAACCCGGATCTCCTGACCCTCGGTCCAACACTCTAGCCACTACACCACACTGGCTCTCTTATTGGCTGTCTTATCGTTGCATAAACTTTCGCGGACGTGATTCGCTTCATCAGATGCAATGGACAAAGTCCCCGAGAGCTGATGTCACAACAGATTTGCCCTGTGGGCTTGAAGTTCAACACCCCTGTTCTCAATGCTGCTTCTCCTCCTCATTATTATTATTATTGTTATTATTTCTTCACAAACACCCTTGATTTATTCAGCATTTTAAAGCAGAAGCAAATTACAGCATTTGCGCCATAGCTGAGCAGAGGCAGGGATGGGTGCCCACTAGTGATGACGCGTGTTTTCTCAAATTAGGCAAGGCGAAAAAACTGGGACACCCTCTTGCTAACTTGGTACATCTGGCCGTGTAGGAGGAAAGGAGCTGGTGCTACAAACTGGGAACTCCCCTGCCATATGGCGAGAAATGTGTTCAGAGTTGCAACGAAATGGTAGCACGATTTCCATCCTCCCCACACTCTAGTCTACAGTAACAGCGCGCGCACACCCGCCCGCTCCCATTCCTTGCGCCCATTACTCACATCTCCCATATAGTCAGTGGGTGATGGTAGGTAGGTGTTAAAGGTTTTTGCTAGTGACTCTTTGGAGGGGGAAATTTGTAATGTTCAATACGGTTAAGTCACGAATGTTTGTTTATGAGAGCACCATCTTCCCAGGTTTTGCCTCCCTCACAAACCCCTACTCCTCATTTGTATTTTTAGACTCTGTGAACCACCAGCTATGTGCAGTGTATGTGGTCTTCTGCTGTTCTGGAGGCTTGCTTGATACCAGCCCCTCTAGAAACTATGTTGAACAGTTCACTTGTATCAGAGGAGAAATTTCAGGGGCGTCCCTGTGAGGCAGCCATTTTGTACGCACAAGAGGCTGTTCCATGCTTCCTGATTTAAGGAATACCTCCAGACCAATCACTGATAGTTTCATGGTTCCTGCAATGGTCTCCAGCGGATGTTAGACCAGGGAGGGGCAATTTATAGCCCTTCAAATGTTTCGGCCTACAAGTCCCATCAGACCTAGCTAGCCTATTGGGCAGGCACTTAAGCACAGTGGAGGCTGGTGGCTCTGATGTCAGCGAGGTGGTGAATCAGCTCTGGGTTTCAGTTAGAACTCCTTGTTTCTTGGATAGCTCCTTTAGAGTCCTGACTGAAATCCAGAGCAGAGTCAATGCCCACTGACATTGGAGCCACCAGCCTCCACTGTCTATGAAGTGTCTTGTTTGTGGGTTTCCTGTGGGCAGCTAGTGGGCCACTGTGTGAACAGAGTGCTGGATTAGATGGACCCTTGGTCCAATCCAGCAGGGCTCTTCTTATGTTCTTATGTATCACACCAAAAGGAGGAAATGCAACACTAAAAAAGAGGACAAAAGAGGCCAGCCATTTGTATAACGTTTGCATTTGCTTATTCATAGGTATATATGCTTTTACTGCTTTTAAATTATATATTGTTTTAACTTGGATCATGGTTTAATTTGTTTTTAACTGTGCATATTTATTGTTTTATACCAGTGGTTCCCAAACTTTTTCAGGTAACCGCCCCCTTGGTTCCACAAACTCATGCCCAGTGCCCCCTACCCTACACTATAAAAATCATTCAGAATAGTGGTTTTCAACGACCCACTAAAGAAGATAATAACAATAAAATTCAAAACAGTAACAATTAATTGAATATTTATTCAAAATCAGAAGCACCCGCCGCAGGTTTGCCAAGGGAGGGAGGGAAAAGAGAGCGAATGCCTCTGTTTTGCAGCCGGCATGGCGGGGCACACCAAGCAGGGTATGTCTCTTCATTAGCGTTTTGGTGCTTTTGAAACATTTCAATTCACCGTTAAAAGGACTCTTCTTAAACGGTATTAATACATGTGTGGATTCTTCCCCTATATGGCTTGGGACCAAACTACCTTCTCCCATAAAAATGTTCCTGGGTGTTTAAGACCTTCTGGAGAGGCACTTCTCAGAAAATACCACCTCGAGCGCCCCCCTGCCGCCCCTTTGCCTCTTAATGCACCCCTATGCAATCCCACCCACCCCCAAGGGGGCAGCACCGCCCACTTTGGGAACCACTGTTTTATACTGTATGTTTTTATCTGTACACCACTCTGAGATCGTAATGATATAGGGCGGGGTATAAATGTTTTAAATAAATAAATAAATAAATATGTACATTTAGAAATAATTATAATTTAGACAGAAGAATATTTATTTATTTATTTATTTATTTATTGCATTTCTATATCTCCCAATAGCCGAAGCTCAGGTCTCTATAGTGTGGCCCTGTGACCTGCATGTGTCTGCTGTCCAGGTGCTAATTGTGGATGACCAACCATTCTTATGGGTCCTTCTTTCAACTGAAATTGGACAGGGCGTCCTTCAAATGGCAGATTGTCCTCTGTAAAAGGGGACACCAGCCTCCACCCTACCAGCCTAGCCAACGGCAAGGACTGATAGATTTATCCACAGGAACCACACAACATCGTTACAATAAACATACAATACAAGGCAGGGTGGTGAGGGAGAAAAAAGCAACATACTATGGGGCTCGACTGCATTCTGCAAAAAGCGCCCCTCCTCCGATCCAGTCGGCAGCAATTCCTGAGAATTGCGAGCTGACATCTCCCTCGCAGAGCCAACGGTTAATAATCTAACGGACGAGTACCCTGGAAATGGTAGTAATTTACCAACAGGAGTGGGTAGACATTTCGTATCATTATCTTGTACTCCCCGGTGAGAAGATGATATTCTTTAAAGTCATTATTTTCAAGGCCCATGCAGCAAAGTTGGCATTGATTCACTGCTGTGTGGGTTTTTTTTAAAAAAAAACAACAACCCACAACTCTTTACTCTTCTCACTGCTTTCTTAAGAAGCACAACGTGTGCAGCTGGTTTCTGAATCGTGTGACAGCTCCTCCTCCTCTACTAATTCATTCGACGAGTGAGAATTCTTATCTAGCCCCAAAAGTACCATTCACGTACAAGACGGAGGCATCAACAGCATTGGGAAAACCTCAAGGTTTGAAGAAGTGTAAAACATCTGTAAGGGGGGAAAATAAGGAGGAAAAGAAAGGAACCCAAACAAGCATAACACCCCAAAGAGCAAAGGTGTAGGGCTAAATTTTGAAGTGCAGGCACCATCGTAAAAAATCCCCAAAGCCACACCTCCAAGGAGATTCCAAAAATGCAGGCCGTTGGGTTGATCCATAACAAAAGATCAGTTCTAGTCAGTTTCCATGAGCAGGTCTTTGGTAAAGCAAATGGGTCTTCATTAGGGATGAGCTCCGCTTCTAATAGGACCGGCAAATTAGAAGTGGAGCGGGGTGCTTCGCCTCCCCTTAAGGCGGAGGCGAAGAGGATTGGGAGGCTGGCGGAGCGTGGCGAAGAGGATCAAGGTGAAGGCGGATCCTTTGCCTCGATCCGGAGCTCCGCCGGAAAGGTAAGTGGGGTTTACCGGGCCCTGCCGCTGTCGCTGTCCCCCATGCGGCGACAGTGGCAGGGCCCGGTAACCCCCCCTCCTCTCCCTTACCTGCCTCCGTCCGCGGTCCGTCAGCTTCTTCAATTGAGCCCGCGGTTCAACCAGGAAGTCTAGGCCGCACTTGCGGCCCAGACTTCCTGGCTGAACCGCGGGCTCAATTGAAGAAGCCGACGGACCGCAGACGGAGGCAGGTAAGGCCCCCCTCCCCCTTGGTCCCTTACCGGGCTCTGCCGCCGTCGCCGGACGGGCGGCAACGGCGGTAGGGCCTGGTAACCCCCCCCCCCGCCCTCCTCTCCTGGCCTTACCTGGCACCACTCTCCTCCACTGCGGAGCTCCGATTCAGAGCCGGAGCTCCGCGGCGAAGAGGAGCGGAGTATGGGTGGAGCGGAGCGGAGCAGGCCGATCCGAAATTTTCGGATCAGCCTGCGGGGCGGAGCGGGGGGTCCGTGCACACCCCTAGTCTTCATTCCCTATTCAAGATCAAACCAGCCCAAATTAGTTTATATTACAACAAAGAGAACATCAGGGCTTCCTTCAGTTCCTTCACTACCGCCACGCACACTCACAGGGCTAACTGACATCGCTTGACCCTTTGGGGAAGAAGAAGAATAAAGAGGGGACAGGGGCAGGCAGAGGAAACTTCAGGGCCTGCTCCAGTCGGGAGCTGTCTCTACAACAGCGGGTTGCCGCCACGCTGATCCAAAACCCCACATTTTTGCTGCTGCGGGGTGGCAGCAGCTAATCTTGACACCGCAGTAAAAGTGCAGGGTTTCCTGTGCCGGTCACATCGCCTGTCGGCTGCCTGGGTGGACACCGACCAATCAGGTGTCGCCATCCACCTGGCCACGCCTCCACTGTGACTCCGGAGCGAAGCTATGGGGCTGTCTTGATGCCATCTTGCACAGCCTCGCCTCGCTCTGGAGAAAAAAGTCAGGATAAGTCGCTGACTTTTTTTTCTCCGCGGGTTCGGCAGAAAGCCATGGGGTGGGTGCACAATTGCTGCTACATCATATAATTGCAGCCATGCCACTGCCGCTTACCCATCCTGGGGCTTTCCAAGCATTTAGACAGCCCCTTGGTCTTCCCCTCCTTCTGGAGATGAGAGGGGGAAGCAGGACCATCCCACCAGCCCTGACACTCGTCTACTTAATTATTTTTTCCTCCCTCTCGCTTTTTCTCCTCTTCCCTCTCCATCTTCTTTTCCTTGTGTGTCGTAACTTTTTTTTTAAAGATTATAAGACTGAGGGCAGGGACTGTCTCCTTTGCTGATTGATTGTAAGCTGCTCTGGGAGCCCTTTTTTTTTGCTGAGGAGCAGGGTAAAAATAGATAGATAGATAAAGACCAATAGATTGTTGCTGGAAAAAATCCTTCCCCCTCCCCCAAGCTACTGTGAGGATTGCAGCTAAGCTCAGAGGAACAAAGGATTCTGAAGGGGAAGTCAGGGGGCATCAGCATCGCTGCTGATAAAAAACATGCCAGTGCTGTGCCCCTGTGAGCCCTGGCTCCATTGCACAACTGCGAATGAGGCCTGAGCATGCTCAGTGGCTACAGAATGCTGTGTCTCTTGGTGGTGGTGGTGGTGGAATGGAGTAGACTGGAAAAGTGAGGGCTGGCTGGCACCTTGAATGAGAGCACTCTGCAGTAGCACATTTTGTTATGCGTCTAGGTCCCAGTACTCTACCACTGGGCTAACACCCAAAAAGGGTATAGGGAAATGGTGATGCCATTTTGCTTCCACTGTGACTAAGATTGGTACTGACTGTACATACTTTTTATTGAGCTTTAATTAAAGGATTAGACATATTCATGGAGCATAGCTCTGTCGATAGGCAATATAGTTAAAAACAGAGTCCCCATGTTCCAAAGCAGCAGATCTCTGATTATTGGATTTTGGGGACTAGCCATAACGGGTGGTCATCTTCACCACACCTTGCTTGTGACCTTCTGGCTGGCTACAGCTGGAGACAGCTGGACTGACCAAGGCAAGGCAATTCTCATGTTTTTAAGTTCTTCAGATGATTACCGGATGTTAAACGGAACTCACAGTAGGAGATGGTCAACCTGTGGCTATGTTCATCTGAAGAAGAACTGAGTGTCTTGGCAGAGGAAGTAAAAGAATGGAAGGTACGTCTTGATGTACTATCAGGAGAGCTAAAGTGGAGTGGTGTGTACTATAAAGCCCACGCAATCTTAGCAGCAACCAGGCACCCAAAATCCGATAGCTCAGCAGCCGGCATTTCAGAAAGCAAACGTTAATTAGGCTTTACTGGAAGAACAACAGACTTCTGAGAGAGTTGGGGGAAAACACAAAAGCAGATCTAGCTCCCACTGAAATTAATTAGCATGCCGTAGTACCACATCACTATAGCAAATGCCTTGTGTTGTCATTCGACTGCAGGAAGCTCTTGGCATTCTGTGACAAAAGGTAAGAAGAGCACTAATTAGAAAAAGAAGCCGGGCTTTGGACATTCGGAATCGCAAATCACACGGCAGATGTACAAAATCATGAGGGGGTTCCCATTTAACAGCATTAGGTGAAATCATATCTCTCATATGAAATATTTACTCACATTTTTATCTTTTAAAAATTTGCTCTGAATTAGCAACTATGTGTTTTTAAGCCCTTCTACTTGTTATAACTGCACTCTGCACTTTAATATGCTGATCTGTATTATTATTATTATCATCATCATCATCATCATCATCATCATCTATATGTGTGTGTCAGGACTCCTTCTATGACCTGGGCCTTTTCTACACCTAAGGGCTATCCCAGGAAAATGGAGGACTCGTCCTTGCCTGCTCCCGGGATCCCCTGTGTGGCATTTGGATGCACAGGAATGAACCAGGGACGATCCTGGGGGGAAAGGCAGGTGTAGAAACGGCCCCGGATTCCCTGAGAAATTCTTTAAGGATCTATGCCTTCTTAAGAGTCCCACCTTCCTTCTTTTTACCTTCCCCTTCCCAGTAACATGGAGTTTAGCCTGTGTGGGGTGAGAAACACTACAGACACTTGTGGCTTAACACAACAGTTTACTAGTAAAGTAAAACAAGCAAATTACAGCTAAAGATATTTAGTCAATAGATCTGAGTGATAGAAAGTCATTAAAAGAAAACAAGAGTTGCAAAAACGCAAGTTCCTTTAACCTAATCTAGGGTGACCATATGAAAAGGAGGACAGGGCTCCTGTATCTTTAACAGTTGCATAGAAAAGGGGATTTCAGCAGGTGTCAATTGTATGCATGCAGAACCTGGTGAAATTCCCTCTTCATCACAACAGTTAAAGCTGCAGGAGCCCTGCCCTCTTTTGTATCTATCACGCTAGGCAGCGCTCCTGCTGAAATACCATTTTCTATACAACTATTAAAGATACAGGAGCCCTTTCCTCCTTTTCGTATGGTCACCCTAGTTCAACACTTCTGCTATATTCTCGCTCCAACCCAAGATGATACAAATTCAGGGGCAAAACTCTCAGGGGGGCACCACACACGCTTCCATGTTACTTCCTCACAAACACCCGCTGTGTATTCAGGTCCAGCATTCAGGGCCAGTGTGCATCCAGGGTCACATCTCCCAGCTACTGACCATGGCACATTGCTCTCTCCATGTCTCCTTTAGATCTCCATGGGCAGTTCTCCAACACTGAAGTGTCCCATCCAGTGGTGGTTCCGATGTCAGTGGGACAGTGAATCCGCTCGGTGTTTCAATCAGAACCAGCCAGAAGTTTAAAGGAGCTCTCCAAGGTGTGGAAGCAGGGAGATGGAGCCCTGAAAGACCCTACACCTGTGCCTTTGATGTTACCACCTGCCATTGATGTAACCATCAAAGGCACAGGAACCCTGGTGGGATAACTAGTTAGCAATTCCCCTACATGTCATTTTACTTTCACAACTCACTCCGTGCCTGATCCTGTTCAATGAAGGCTGAACATGTGCCTTTTTGTCAGAAAAACAACAACCAAATCCAAATAAAGGTAACAACAACAAAAGTTGTTCTGTTTCTTGTCAAGCCAATAACAGTGTTCTCAGATCAAAATCCGCCATGTTTTAAAATGGCTCTGACTGCAAACGCAATAAGCTACGTTGAGTTTGTCTACTGGTTCTAAATTTATTTCCCATATGGACAGCATTTGAACATGACACACAAAGTGTGAGAGAGGCTCAAAATATGCTACATATCTACTTATACATGTACCCTCTTGGCTACTCTTTCTTCCTGCAGATCCTTATGGAAAATCCATTGGAATTCAGCAATGCTTTGACAGGTCAGAAGATAAAATTATACCATTACAGCAGAGAGCAGGGATCTAGGATTGCTACCCACTGGGAGAGTTTACCTGCCAAGATACTGCCAGACTAAATTAAGTGTGCCTGAAGCAGAAACACAGACATGGCTTACTCAATCACTGCATTTTTGCCCAAATACGGAATGAGCCTCAGTTACCTTAAACAAGAAATATTATGGCTAGCTATGAACATAGGTTTGTAAATAGAAGAGGTGCCTTCAGCATTGCTTTATAACAGGATGTGGACATCTTGGGGTATTCTAGGTATTGTTGGATTGCTATTCCCATCTCCCTAGCCAGCATAGCCAAGAGTGAGAAATTATGTGAGATGGAGTCCAACAATATCTGGTCGGCCACAGGTTGCTTTATAAGAACTGCCTTCCCAAATCTGGTACCCTCCAGATGTGATGGACTACAGATTCCAGCATGCTGTATGGGAATGCTGGAAGTTGTAGTCTAATGCATATGGAAGATGCCAGGTTGGGGAAGGCTCTGGACAATATATTGTTCTGTTTGAGCCAGATGTGGCAAAGAAAGAGACAGGGTTAGGTACAAGGAACTATTAGTGCTGTGCCGAAAATGTAGACCATTCCAGTTATGGCATTTCGGGTGGGGGGGGGATGAAAACTTTGGTAAAAGAGGCTGGGAGAGGTGAGAATTTCAGAGAATTTTCTCCTTGGGGAGGGGGACAGGTTTTCCACATATCTTTTTAAATGTAGCCAGTTGTTGAGGGGTCTTCTTTCTTTCTTTTCTTTCTTTCTTTCTTTCTTTCTTTCTTTCTTTCTTTCTTTCTTTCTTTTTATTTTTTTAAAACACCCCTGGCATTTTCAGGATCCCAGGAGTGCTTACTGGATGCTTATTGGAGAGGGTGAGGTCACATGGCCTCCAACAGGCATTCGCTAAGAACTGCTGGGCTCTTCCAAATGCTGGAGGAAGGGAGTGTGGTGGTTGTTTCAAAAAACTGAAAAATAGGAAGAAAGCCCCTCAGCAACTGGCTACATTTAAAAAAGGTCTGTGGAAAACCTGTCCCCCTCCAGAAGGAGAACATTCTCCGCATTTCCCCCCCCCTCCCTGCGAAACAGGCAGAAAAAACAGTTCTCCAAAATAGAACGTTCCCAAAAATAGAGGGCAAGTTTTGGCCCAGTACTAGTCAATATCAGGAGCTGCCTGCAGCTGCCCCATGTGGCAAAGTACTGAAGTGCAGGGGGCAGCTTCTCCATGAAGTATGGTGAGGTCCTGGACTGACTCCGCCCACCCAGACTGTCTATTGGATCCGCCTAGACAGGATGGAGTATAAAAGGGCTTCCTGTTCCACTTGAGCGTTACTTGGATTGGAACTGGCAGATCTCAGGTGCCACCCTGAGATCCTAGTGATATAGGGCGGGATATAAATGTTTTAAATAAATAAAATAATAAATAATCTGTGTTTAGTAGGGATGATGGGACAGCATTTGCTACTGCACCTGAAGGCAGCAGGTTAACTAAGGGGGCAGAGAGGAATGGCACAGCATAGCACACAGGCTTTCCTCCAATGCATTGCTGCCATCCCTTAGTCTCTGCTGCCTGAGATGCCTGCCTCACTCTGCCTAATGGTAGGGCCGGTCCTGGCAGTGGTAGCACTGCCTTCTGGGAGATCAAGGCATGTTACCCCCTCCCTCAGACCTGCGGCCCATAGATGGGCGTACGAACAGATGAAACTGGCCATCCGTCCGCCTAGCAATGCAGTGTCTACTTTGACTGGCACTGGGACCCCAGGCTCTCAGGTAGACGAGGATGCTTTGCATCACTTGCTGCCTAAATGGAGCTCCCGGGGTCTGAACTTGAGACCTTCCTGCATGCCAAGCAGCCGCTCTGCCCCTGAGCTACAATCCTGCTCGTCAGCCAGTGGTTGGATTTATGTCAAACACCAAAATGTCAGACTCTCTCGACGGGTTCAGTGATTTAAGTCAGACGTGTTTTCATTTCAAATAAGAGCTTCGAGTTTTGCTCCCTCGGGGTTATGACTCTGCGATGGCATCTTTCATATTCCTGGTGCGCCTCATCGGTTTGCTAACCAACCGGGAGGAAAAAATGTCCAAGTCTCTTTGTTTTTCCAACTTTGTGCCAGATGTCTGACCATTGGTCCACTGAGCTCAGAATTGCCTCCAGCAGCCTTGAGAGGTGTCGGGCCACAACTCCCAGAATCCCCCAGACACCGCCGGGAGAAGGAGCGGGAGATGTGGAGGAGGTTCATGACATCATCAAAAGGACCCACAAACTTCCATGAGTAGCCATAGCTGGTTGGGGGATTCTGAGAGTTGCAGTCTAACACATCTAGAAGAGAAACCAGGTAGGGAAATGCTGCCTGTGAGCTTCTTCACAAGAGCGAAATAAGGCATGCTCATGACTGGCCACTCATGGAAGTTCGAGGGCCCTTTTGATGTTGCTGTGAACCGCCTGCCCATCTCCCGCTTCTTCCCCCAGTTATTCCATTAAAAAACAACCCTGTGATATCTCAGTTCTTCTGAAATAACTTGGGGTTTCCCACTATGTGCAGGAGAAGTGGCGCTATAAAAACAACAACTAGAAAGCACTGCCCCGTTCAGTTTTCAGTTACAGACTACATGGTCACCCCTTCCACATAATTCAAAACAGGACATGATGCAACAGCACCCTCCCACCCATGTTCCCCAGCAACTGGTGCATATAGGGTTACTGCCTTGGATACTGGAGATAGCATATAGCCATCAGAGCTAGTAGCCATTGATAGCCTTCTCCTACCGGAATTTATCAAACCCCCTTTTAAAGCCATCCAAATTGGTGGCCATCACTACGTCTTGCAGTAGTGAGTTCCATAATTTAACTCTGTGCTGCATGAAGAAGTACTTCCTTTTATTTGTCCTGGATCTCCCACCTATCAACTTCATGGGATGACCCCATTGGGTTCTAGTATTTTGAGAGAGGGAGAAAAATGTCTCCCTATAAATAGTCCTCCAGGCAAGATGAGTGCCTGCTTAGCTCCACCCTCCCAGTGATGCTGTCACTTCCTTCCGGCTACAGCAGCTGGCCCGGTCATTGTCTGCTTGGCTGTTGCTGCCATGTGACTGACTCGCTCCTGAACCCCCTTCCTGCTGGGACTCATCTTGGACTCGGAGCTAGCCTACAGCCGCCCACAACGAACTAGCGGGCCGGGATCCGCAGCCTCAGGTGAGGGGATCCAGAGAGAGGGAAGATGGAAGGGGCGTGTCTGCACACAACTTGCATCAGTAGCCCCAGGGGCCGTCAACAAAGCACCACTTCCAAAACCCGCAGAATTTGCCAAATAAAAGAAGCAACAACCATCACACTACATGGGCAGGATTGGACGTGGAATATCCTGCTCCAAAACTTCCCAGGATCGGTTACATGGCCGTAATGCATAGCAAATAGTGACTAATGATGGGACTCCGAAAGTATTTTTTTCTTCTGCTGCTGCTCAACTCCATAGCAGTGAAAGGATACCACTGTGCACCAACGGGCTCCCCCTCTCGCTCATAGAGGAGTTACTTCAGAGTAGATATGTAAACATCTGCCCTCACACCCCTCTCTGTGGCTGTGCCCCTAAGCCCAGTTGAAGTAGGAAAGCTTGAAGTACCCAATCTTGAAAGTGCACAACTGCGAAATAGTGCAGCAGTAAATAATAATAATAATAATAATAATAATAATAATAATAATAATAATAATTTATTTCTTACCTGCCTCTCCACTTGGATCGAGGCGGGGAACAACAGTGAATATAAAACACATTAAAAACTGATTAAAAACATAGCATACATGATTAAAATATCCTAAAACATTCTAAAATTTCACTGGATAAGCCTGCTGGAATAGATCAGTCTTTATTGCTTTTTTAAATTCTAAAAGACTGCCAAGTTGATGAATCTCCTCCAGCAGGCCATTCCACAGTCTGGGAGCAGCAGAAGAGAAGGTCCTCTGGGTAATACCTGTCAGCCTAGTTTTGGTTGACTGAAGTAGATTCTTCCCAGAGGACCTGAGTGTGTGGGGCGGATTGTACGGGTGAAGGCGATCCCGCAGGTAGCCTGGACCCAAACCATGTAGGGCTTTAAAGGTGATAACCAACACGTTATACTTCGCCCGGAAACTAATTGGCAGCCAGTGAAGAGATTTTAAAACTGGTGTGATGTGGTCATCCCTAGGTGTACCCATATTTTTGACTAATTGAAGTTTCTGGAGGTAGCCCTAAGTAGAGCGCATTGCAGAAGTCGAGCCTCAAAGTTACCAGCGTGTGCACTACTGTTTTTAAGTCTTCCAACTCTAGGAAGGGGCGCAGCTGGCATATCAGCCGAAGCTGATAGTAGGCACTCCTACTAAAGTGTGGAAAGGCAGCACTTGAGCCCGTATTCACAACAGCACAGTTTCAAAGCAGCAGGGCTGGCTTAGCTCTCCACTCCTGTTCTCAGCAAAGGGCAACGGAAGGCAGTGAGTTACTTCCAGGAAGCCATGTTTAGCCCTCTGCTCTCACTACGCCCTTGCCCCATGCAACTTTCCTCTCAGCCAATGAGCCAGCGGAGGTCACACAGACCCCCAAACTGCACTGAATCCGGGAAAATCTGTCAACGAAATGATTTGGGGGAGAAATACTTGATTTACGGCAAGAAACGCGGTGCTAGCTACAGAGAGGAGCGTGCATCATCTGACATGCTCGACTTGGGGGTGGAGCAGAACCAGACTAAAAGCTACGTGTAGATAACCACCACCACCCGGTTTGGGCATGTTCCTGGATCTGCTCCTCAGCTCGATTCGCCAAATAAAAGAAACTTATAATGGTAACCCCTCATTCCTCTTCAATGGTTGCTCCGTTCTATTCCATCTCCTCTCTTAACGTTGAACTTTATCCCACCAGCGTTATACTGTGCAATCACTGCGAACTGCATGCAAAGGACTCAGAAGTTTTCCACCTTATAATCTGTTTTGATTGTGAAGTACTCCCAGGCATCCTGCTTTAACTGTGCTCCAAAGCAAAAAGATTCGCTCTATTTAGCCCCTGCTTTCTGAGCGTATCTTCCCAGCCGCCGCTGGGGCGCAGGAGCAGGATTTTAAACAAATGCTTACATCTGCATAAGCTTTAAAGATAAAGACACCAAAATTGGCACAGTAATAGATATTAGGGAGAGCTTTAAGCATACCAAATTTAAATTGAATTGGGGTCATCCGTTGATTTTTTTAAATGATTTTTTTACATTTCCCCCCTTCAACTCACTTCCTGGTATGCAAAGGATCGCTGCCTCCCAGTAGCAAAAACAACAACAACAGCGAAAGCTTAACGCTATGGGGATAATCTGAGGGAAGCAGGTACGTGGGATGAAGCTCTAAGTCTGGAAGGCTTGACCTTTTATATCTCTTGATCATGGCCTGGATGGTACAGGTCTAATTTCATTTCATCTTAAACCAGTAACAACAGAGACCATTTATTTGGGTATTTGTAGCAACAGTACAAGAGAAATTACACTCAGCTGCCCAGGTGGAATGAACTCCCCCCCCCCTTCACCTGCAGGGCAGTATAATGCAATGCCAAACAGGAATCCTTTATCTGATTCTACAGCATAGCACACACACACACACACACACACACACACACACACGGAGATGACGGCTTTAAATGTCACTTAGCGTGCAATTGGATCAAAACAGAAGCACCAGAAGACTCTTCCTTTTACTGGAGACAGATGAAAAGTTTGAGGGAGATATCAATTCCCGCACAGTGTAAACACATTTCTTTCGTCCTTTTGGTGCCTCTGGACAAGCAATACAAAGATCTTTAAAAGCCCTGTTTTCAGGAGTCAAAATGGCACAAGGTTGCAGTGCGTTCCTGCTAGGATCAACAGCTACAGTTCTGTATACGGTGACGCCAACAGCTCAGGCACGTCAGTTGCAAATTCAGACACATCTGCCTGCATCGGATAGAACAGAATCAACATTTCGTTTCAATAGGGAAGAATAGGGTGACCATATGGAAAGGAGGACAGGGCCCCTGTATCTTTTACCGTTGTATAGAAAAGGGAATTTCAGCAGGTGGCATTTGTATGCATGCAGCACCTGGTGAAATTCCTGCTTCATCACAACAGTTAAAGCTGCAGGAGCCCTGACCATGTACAAAAAAGGGCAGGGATCCTGCAGCTTTAACTGTTGGGATGAAGAGGGAATTTCACCAGGTGCTACATGCGTAGCATGTACAGCACCATGTACATTATATAGCACCATGTACATTGATGGTGCTATATAAATAAATAATAATAATAATAATAAATGCGTAACAATGACACCTGCTGAAATTCCCTTTTCTGTGCAACTGTTAAAGATACAGGCACCCTGTCCTCCTTTTCATATGGTCACCCTAGGGTAGAAGGAAGAAGGGCATTGGACACCCTTCAAATCTCTCTCACCGTTTCCACAAGTCGTAGGTTCTGCTCCCAAGTTCTGAAATGGTGGATTAGAGGCAAGGCACGTGCAGGCTAGGAATGAGCCCCTAATGATGCTCAAGGGCGATGTTATAGGGTGGGAGTGCAGGAACCTGCAGAGATCCCAGTTGCAGGAGCCCTGCCCTCTTTTGGATCTGATTAAGAGGGCAGGGCTCCTGCAGCTTTAACTGTTGCGATGAAGCAGGAATTTCACCAGGTGCTGCACACATACAAATGGCACCTGCTGAAATTCCCTTTTCTGCACAACTGTGTAAGATACAGGAGCCCTGTCCTCCTTTTCATATGGTCACCCTACTCCAATAGCTTGATCCACAAGGCTGCACGGAAAGAGTCTCTTGCACACGTGTGTGAGGATTTGTAGACAAGGGTATTAATCCAATGCTGGCATTAGAAGAGGAACAAGTGGGACCTGAGACATTCATTTTCCATCCTGGTTTTCCATTCTGATTCCCCAGCAGACAGCATACTGTGTCCACTGAATATGCTTGAGAACTACAAGTTCAACTGCAGCTTTTAAAGCTCAGCTAAAAACTTTTCTTTTTCCTAAAGCTTTTAAAATCTTGATTTTGTTCTGACTTTATACTGTTAGTTTTACCCTACCCTGTGCCTGTTTACCCTACCCTGTGCCTGTTTGCATTCCCTTCCCCTCCTTATTGTTTCATTATGATTTTATTAGAATGTAAGCCTATGCGGCAGGGTCTTGCTATTTACTGTTCTACGCTGTACAGCACCATTGTACATTGATGGTGCTATATAAATAAATAAATAAATAAATAAATAAATAAATAAATAAATAATAATAATAATGCTGAATGGCCAACAGAGATGTTTGGAGAGGAGATATTGCTCCTTAAGCTCCACACACACACACACACACACACACACACTAAATATTTTTGCATTTCAAACCATGAGCTTCTTGTTTATCAATGTCGCTATTTTGGCTACATAGCTGTCGGCACTCCATGGCGGAGTTTGCTATTAGAAAGAGGGACAAAGCAGGACACCAATGATGTCCTCCTAAAACAATTTGCAGGCTGGGTTCACACACCATGACAAGCCAGACTATGGGCTGAGTGTGGGTTGTTGTTGAACTGTGAGTTGTTGTGCTGTGTGAACACAGGTGTGCTGACAAACTATGGTTTGTTAACCTATGGTTTGCTGATAGCTCCTTTTAGAGTTCTGTCTGGTTCTGACTGAAACCCGGACTGAATTCGCCACCCCAGTGGCATTGGAGCCACCAATTTCCACCAGATGCACTCTTTGTACAATGGGGCTGTGGAAAAGGAAGTTCACATTAAAAGTGTCCTAGGAGGTGGAGAAGAGCAGGGCATGAATACCAGCTCTATGTTTGTGTATACTTTTTACAATCACTGCAGGAGGGTTGTGCACCAACCGAACAACAACAGAAGAGCTCAGATTTTGGGCATGGGAATGAGGAGGAGCAAGCTTTGAGGTGGAACTCAGAGCTCCCAGATATTCTTGAGCCTCACTGATTCTTTCATCCTGGGGGATCTGGGAGAAATTGGTCTCATTCAGTGGAAGCTGATGGCTCTAATTTTGGTGGGGCTGTGAACCCATTCTGGGATTTAGTCAGAACCACCCAGCACTCTAAAGGAGGTAACTAAGTTGCTGAACCTATTTTGGAGTGAGGTTAAGCACCCTGGAGTGCTCTTTTAGAGTTCTGACCGAAAACCGTAGCGGATTCACCGTCCCACTGACATTGAAGTAGGGTGACCATATGAAAAGGAGGACAGGGCTCCTGTATCTTTAACAGTTGCATAGAAAAGGGAATTTCAGCAGGTGGCATTTGTAGATATGAAGAACCTGGTGAAATTTCCTCTTCATCACCACAGTTAAAGCTGCAGGAGCTATGCTAGAGTGACCAGATTTAAAAGAGGGCAGGGCTCCTGCAGCTTTAACTGTGGTGATGAAGAGGAAATTTCACCAGGTTCTTCATATCTACAAATGACACCTGCTGAAATTCCCTTTTCAATACAACTGTTAAAGATACAGGAGCCCTGTCTTCCTTTTCATATGGTCACCCTAATTGAAGCCACCACCTCCATTGGAGTGTAGGGAAAAACGACCAGCTGGGAAAGGATTATGCTTCCCTTCCCCCTAGCTCATGCTGGCTGGGGATCATGGGAACTGTAGTACAACACATCTAGAGGGCACTATCTTGAGGAAGGCTGCCCTAGCTACTTTTTGTTATTCTGATCATACACACACTGCTTTTCATTAACAAATTTTTTAAAAAAACTGCACAGGGCTTCATGACACACATTTGGATGTGACATGACGGGGTGACCTTGGGCCAGTCACTCTCTCTCTCTTATTCTAGCCCACCTCACAGCATTATTGCAAGCAAGCATAAAAACCAAGGGAGGGTGCGTGTGTCCTATTTATGGTGCCTCCAGCTCTTTGCACGGAAGACGAGAGATAACATACAACCACACAAATTGTGTCCTCCCTTACACGTTTAAGGTTTGAACAAATGGATACTGTGATGAAATGGGGGAGATTCCACGGCATACCAGTAGAAGACAGGTTATGTGTTTGTGGAGAGCCAGTTCCAGAGGACATAACACACTAGGTATTTCACTGCCCCTTATATATAGATATAAGGAAAAGTTATTTAGAGCCTTTTTTAAAGAAAGTGAAATACTGGGGTGCGAAGGAAAAACTGAGTTATTTATTATATTCAACCAACCCATATGTGATACAAAGGGTTGCACTATTTGCAGTGAAAGCTAATAGATGTAGAGCAAAGTTTTTAGATATTGGTGTGAGTTGTTATAAAGATTCAGAGATATAAATGAAATGTCACTGAGAAGCAATTAAAGGTTTCTGTGTGTCCGCTGTGCTCCTATCTTGCTATCCTTTTAGTAATGCATGTTACATTTTTGATAGCTCTCTAATTTTTAACCATATATAATTTTTATCATGTATAGTATAGCAAAATGTCAAGTTTGTATGTGTTGCGATGATCTGTGGATTGAACAATAAACATATTGATCTGTGTAGTGTCCTCACATTTTGGTAAGCTGCAACCGGCAGAAAAACACTGCCTCCAATGCCAGAGCTCAGATACCCCAAAATAAAGACTGCCGCTTTAAGAATGCCCGGTTTCATATTGTTTTCTTACTACCTTCCATAAGCAAGAGACAGGCTGATTAGGGGTTGAAGGAGAGGACAGCATCTCTCTTATTATTTATGTTAGACAAAAGTCCTAAATAAACCACTAGCTGGGACCGGGGGCGGGGCGGGCGGAGGGAAATGCCACTGCAAAATTGCTGAACATACTTTAAATTCCTCCTTCTGTCCATCTGTTCCTTTTATCTGGGGAAATCACGCATATGAGCCGAACCCACGCTTAGGACGCGGCTCAGTTGATGGGGTTGGGTGGTCAAAGTTTTCCGTCACAGGGCATTCTTTCTGCATAGGCTTTCACAGTGGAATTTTCCATGCTGCAGGTAAAGTAGTCCCAATTCTATTACTGCTGAGTTAGGCCAACGCAATCATATGCTGTTCTTGAAGAAAGGGGCACAGGGTCAGTTGTCATTCTCTTTGTTCCAATGCAGGAAAACAAACTGCAATCCTATGCATGCTTTCATTGGGGGTGAGTCCCATTGAATTCAACGGATCTCAGGAAATAAGCTTATGACCCACCTCCTGCAGTCCAATTCTATACATGCTTACTCAGATGAAAGCCCCAATTCTAGAGAGCCGATGGCCAGGTTTTCATTTTATTCATTTATTTAAAAGTTGTTGTCTTAGCGCTATGCCCTCACAGAGTGATATACAACAGAAATGAGGCAAAATACAATAGAAAGCAATAGAAACGTACACAATACTCGATAAAGCTGGTCTCCCTAAGCAAGTGACTCGTGGTCTCAAATAAGAGCAGCATTGAAAGGTAAGGCCAAGGTCTGTCTAAATGCAAGTACAGAAGGGGATTGGTGTAAGTCCATTAGAAGGGACTCCTACAGTGTTGGAGCCACTGGCAAGAAGGCCATGTCTCATGTGCACGCTAACATTAACTTTTTGTAAACTGCCCAGAGAGCTTCAGCTATGGGGCGGTATATAAATGTAATAAACAAACAAACAAACAAACATTATGGATCTTAATGGCAGGCACTCCACAAGGATCCCTGAGGAAGACTTTAGTGTATGAACAGGACCATATGAGTTTAGAGGTCTTTCAGATAATCTGGTTCCCAAACAATTTCAGGCTTTAAAGGTTAGGACCACTTTGAATTGGGCCCAGAGACTTACCAGCAACCAATGTAGTTGGTGGAAAATCAGAGTTATGTTTTCTGACCTTCTGGCCTCCACCATCAGCTTCATTTTGCTCCAGCTGGAGCTTCTGAACCAGTGTTGAATGGGCATATTTACCAGCATATTTTAGCTTAACAGCTTCTCTAAGCGACCAATTTATAGCACAGCCATCATTGGCCATTCATGGAAGTTTGTGGGTCCATTACATGAGATCGTCAACATCTGGAGGCCCTCCCATGCTATCCCCTGGAAATTTCGAGTTTAAAAAACCAGAGATAGTATGGGAATATCTAGGAAATTGCACAATCTCCCAGTGTGTAAACTCAGTATTGTGCTATAATTAGGCCACTAGATGGTGCCATATCATTAAAGTGAATGAAGCACATACAGTATGCAGAGAAAGGAAGTTTTCAGTTTCTAACCATATGGCCACCTATGTAATGGTGCCGATCACAATCCCAAAAACAAACAGATGCAGAAAGCCCTGGTAAGGCAGTATGATTTTTTTTAAAAAAAATGTAGAAAAATTCTAAAGCTCTTACTGCCCAGTAACTAAGTGGTTCAACCTTTTAGAATGGGGAATAAAACCACAAAAGCCAAGAAACCATCAGACTATCAGCAGTCAGGAGAAATGTATTGGAGCCTGGGGAGGGAACTCTGGAGGGACAAATTTGGTCCCTGGGTCTGAGTTTCTGTACTCGTGCTATACCAATTTACCTAGAAGTAAGCCCAACTAAACTCAATGGGAGTTTCTTCTGCATAGGGGATTGATCTGTAAATGGGCCCTTAGTATATACAACACAGTGCCTTTTCATTTGGACTATTGGTTTGAACTCATCTCATAGATCCAAAGAGTAATTTGGGGTGGGAAATCTGGGTTGAGATGTCCTAGCCTGTAGAAAACGAGAAGAACAAGGGGAAAAAATGTAGGGACATACCTTGTGCGAGTAATGTTGGTCCACAACCCTTGCTAGTCCAAAGTCACCAATCTTCAATACCAGATCCTCTGTGTTAATGAAGATGTTGGCAGGCTTTAAGTCCCTATGCAGCACATTGGCCGAATGGATGTATTTCAAGCCTCTGAGCAACTGGTACATGAAGAGTTTGACATGTTCCTCAGAGAGTGGTCCTTGCTCCAACAGACGGGCCAGGTCGGTCTCCATATATTCCTGGATGACATATACCATGTTAAATTTGAATAGGTCCCCTTGGAGGTCCACTCCTTTTGGCCCCAACACCTCATAGACCTTCACAATGTTGTCGTGGTCCAATCGGCGGATTATCTTGATCTCCCGGAAGGCATGTTTCATGCTCTGCGCATCGTTGATGGTGATCTTCTTCACGGCCACCTTGCGGCAGCTTTTGCTGTCCATCGCCGACAAGACGAGCCCGTTCACACCAAAGCCCAAGGGCTTGAAGTTGATGAAACGGCAGCCCAGGTCATAACCGTACACGCTCGCGATGTACTCACACTTCTCCGCCATGGCGCGCTCTACTCCCTCTTTGTCCCTGCAACAAAAATCCAGCAGAACCTCCAAATCACCAATGCGGCTTGAAATGAAATAGCCCAACATGTTTAGGACTGAAAATCTGCGGGTTTCCTTGCTTGGAGCCCATTGTTGCAAAGGAGAAGAATCAAATGTTCAGAGGTGTAAAAACAGTTACAAGCACATAGAGCTGATTCAAAAAAATATTTTCCTTTTGCAAACTTAAAACATTGACTCATTCATTTGGGCACGGGATAGGGGAGAGAAATCAAAAATTACAAATGGACCATACAACAATCTAGTGAAGGGTTTTCCTGCAACACGTTCAGAACCTCATAGAGTTTTTGAAATTATCCTTATTTCTTTTTCTTCTGCAAGTGTGGAACTTCAACACGTAAACCCTACAGAACTATGTTCGTTATCTAGACATGGATCTTTTGCCACAATTGTTGGAAATTAACATTTATGCCAGAAACCTCTATTGAGATGGGCTCGGTCATTGTTCACTTAGCATTTTTCTGTGTGAGACCAATAGTTCCACGAGGCTTTGGTGAATTGTCTGCCATGCCTTGTTAAATATAAAGCCTCTTTTCCATTCCATCATCGGAAGATGCGTTAAAGAGCAGAGGTGTCTTCAAACAAGTTTTATTCCTCGTCAACTGAGCTCAATGCCACAAATTTCCATACTCAAACTCTTCCTGTTTCTCTATCTCTTTTGGTCGCTGACATTTATGTCATTTGGTCTTCATAGCATTCATCTTCTCGTCACAGCCCTTCCTTCTGCAAGGCAAAGAAAACATGGGGGATTAATTTGATAATTTAATTTCTTTTTTAAAAAAATCCTTTCTTCCTAACATACCTGAAAAAGAAGGCAAATTGGAAATATAAATGATAACCTTTTGAGAGAAACTCAATAATTTTCCTTGATAAAAAAGATACATCATTACCAGCGCCTCTTGTCTCTCCCTGCTCACCACACCACCTCCTTGACTTTGATCACACAATAATGAAATCGTTTTTGCCAACATAAAGGCCCACCCCCAACCTTTTATCACACTCAAACATGATGAAGAAATACACTCCTGAACAGAGCAATGCAGATAGAGGGATGGCTGGGCAGGGAGACGGTACAAAACAGCTGGTACAAAACAGGGCAGCCCGTTTACTAACAGGGACTGGCCGGTGAGGTCACATTACGCCAGTCCTTTTACAACTTCATTGGCTGCCAGTCCAGGTCTGGGTATGAGTCAAAGTGCTGGTATTGACATTTAAAGCCCTAAATGGTTTGGGACCAGGTTATTTGAAGGAACGCCTCCTCCCATATGTACCTGCCCGGACCTTAAGATCATCTACAGGGGCCCTTCTTCGTGAGCCCCTGCCAAAGGAAGTGAGGCAGGTGGCTACTAGGAGGAGGGCTTTCTCCGCTGTGGCACCCCGGCTGTGGAATGAGCTCCCCAGAGAGGTCCGCCTGGCGCCTACACTGTACTCCTTTCGTCGCCAGCTGAAGCCCTTTTTATTCTCTCAGTATTTTAACATTTAATTTTAACTTAAATTTAAATCTTACTGTTTTAACTCTGTATTTTAATCTTATATCAATTTTGCTGTGTGGTTTTATCCTGGTTGTGCTTTTTATATTGTATTTTGTATTTGTCCTTTTAACCTGTTGGTTGTTTTATTATGGTTTTAATTTTTGTGAACCGCCCACAGAGCTTCGGCTATTGGGCGGTATAAAAATGTAATAAATAAACAAACAAATAAATAAATAAATAAATAAATAAGGCAGAGGAAGGCAGCAGCCTCAGGCACCTGATTTGGGGTGTCATGAAAGTAGGGTGGCCATAAGGAAAGGAGGACAGGGCTCCTGTATCCTTAACAGTTGCATAGAAAAGGGAATTTCAGCAGGTGACATTCGTATGCATTCCCTCTTCATCACAACAGTTAAAGTTGCAGGAGCTCTGCCCTCTTTTGTATCTGGTTAAGAGGGCAGGGCTCCTGCAGCTTTGTTGTGATGAAGAGGGAATTTCATTTGTTATTGTTGTTGCTAGGTAGAGGTGCTTGTGGGATGTTCTGCCTCAAGTGTCAAAATAACTTGATAGAGTCCTGAGCTTGGGGAAGGCTGATCTAGGCCAACTATTAACACCAGGCCTGAAAAGTATGCCTGCAAGTTAATCTTGCAGGGATGTGTGTGCGAATTGTGCAACACTGCAGTCTATGCATAGCAGTATGAGGAGGGGTCAAGTGCTGAACAGGAGGCTGGCCAATTCCCCTGGGTTAAGGAACACGCAGCCACAGTAAGAAAGGAGAAGAGGGGAGAGGCAGCAGCTATAAAGCTGTCAGTGTTCGCCCAGCCACCCAGCCAGGTTTTGGAGGGCCTTTGTGCAAGACACCCTCAATACAACGAGCGCCCCTCCCTCAGAGAATCTACCTTCTCACCGCCATTGATCCTCATACTCTTTCTCATCTACCACCTTGGCCGTTTCTACACCAGCCCGAAAATCCGGGCTAGTCACTGCCGAGTCCCTGTGAGTCCAACTGAAAGGAACTGATTCTTCAAACAGCGCATAATTAAAGTATGGAACTCACTACCACAAGATGTAGTGACGGCCACCAATTTGGATGGCTTTAAAAGGGTTTTGTTTTGTTGGATAAATGCTTGGAGGAAAAGGCTATCAATGGCTACTAGACCTGATGGTTATGTGCTATCTCCAGTATACAAGGAAGGAAGTCTGTGTGCACCAATTACTGGGGAACATGGGTGGGAGAGTGCTGTTGCACCATTTCCTTCTTGTTCGTCCCTGTTTGACAGCTGGTTGGCCACTGTGCAAACAGAGTGCTGGACTAGATGGACCCTCGGTCTGATCCAGCATGGTTCTTCTTAGGTTCTTATGAGCGCAAGCGATTGGGTGGGTAGGTGTGTAGCGATGGCAAGACCTGCATTAGGAACCTAGGAAGCTGCCTAATACTGAGTCAGGTGGTTGTGAGGCTCTGGCAGGTGACCAGCCTTGAGACCACACTTTGACACACCCTCCGGCAGAGGTCTGTCCTTTGTTAAGTAGGATACATCAACACCCTATTTAGGAGGCTCTCTCTTTATTCAGATTGCACAGAGGTGTCCCTTTGAATGATACAAGAGATTCATTTCATAACATTTTATCTGTTCTTTTTTATACGACACCCTTTTATACTCTGCGTATAACTTTTGTCTATGTAATTGGCTAGAACCTGTATTGGGTTGCCTTCAATACATTGATTGATACATTCAGTAATTGAACCGAGGCATTTACTTATTTTTTGCAGATTCTGGTTGAAAATTCCTCATGCTACTTAACCTTTATTTTTTTTATTTTTAAAATTGCAAAGTGCTGCAAGGTGGGATTTGTGTATGCATGTGGGGTTATGTGCCAATGCCATTTCCTGAGCTGCTTTGAATGTATGGAAACAAGGCATGAGGTTTCGCCTTTCTCATTAAGGCTTTAATCCTGCGTAGTTATGTGCAGATCAGCCCCGTAACTATTAGCAGAACATATCCTTGCAAGACTGACTTGATAAAACCTTTCTTCACTATGCTCCATCCCAAGGCAGTTTCGGAACAGCTTGCTAACAACAAGCAGAAGGTGACATTGAAATGCAGGTGGCACGAAACGGAGAAAAATCCACCATGGCTGAACTGGAACGAGACCCGCATTACATGACATGTTGATTCAACTCCTTAAGCACTTTCCCACAGCTCTGCAACTGAGTTGTTTCAGTGTGTACATTCTACTCCAGTGAGGGTAACTGGAACTCTGTCTCCGATAAAGATCTTGCATTTCTGCAATGCTGGCTGATCACAGGTTATATTTAACAACCGACTCCCATGCCAAATGAACAGAGGCCAACAGGGGGGTGAAAAAAAGCGCAACAGTTATTTAGCACTGGAAAGCAGGACTGCAAAGTGGGCACGCCGGGCACGGTCTCCAGTTCTTAGGCAGCACATCCACCCTCACGTTTTGTGTGTTTCAGTGGGCTGGACGCCTGCGCAGTGTCCCAGTTCTCCTTACGTGCTGCTAGCATTGCAAGGCAACCCTGTGCAAAGGGGGTCAAAGCTCCTGTACCTTTTGTATATTTTGGTAGATGCAGCTTCTCAGACAGTGGGAAGAAAGGCCACACATCATGCTGGAATGTTCTCTTCCGGACAGGTATTTAAAGGTAGAGGAGAAGTGACCTTCACATGGGGGCCACCGTGCTAATGTGAATGGGAATGAGTCGGGCATGGTATCAAAATAGACAGAAAGCTCCATCACACCTGGGGGAAACACGCTCCCTACCGTCGCTTCTCCACCCGTGTTTTCGTTCCTCAGTAATTTCCTCTTTCAAAAGAGGAAGTACCCAATGAGTACGAGGCCCGTAGAGTCTGCTGTTCTAATGGCACTGCTTCTCCTGCACACAGCAGGAGAGAGCAGCAATTCCATGTTTAAAAATACATTGGACTTAACGAGGGGGTTTTTTTTACGCGAAAGGAAGGCCAGAAGGGGCGGAAGGCACGCAGGAGGTGGATGACATCATGTGAGAGACCTGAGCAAACTCCATGTGTGCCCAGTAACGAGTGTGAAATAAAACGCTTGTCGGATGGCGCTCAGAGTCTCCTTAATGGGTTGATTGTCAGATATTGAACCCATGAGCCAGACCTACAGAAGAGAAAAACTGGGGGTGAAACAGAAAAATTGGGGGGGAGTATTTTTCCAAATTTCCCAAAAAATCCCTATCAAAATCTGGGGGGGAAATCCCCCCGACTTTCCAGTTTGTTGAGTTTCCCCTCTTTTTTCTGGTTTTTAGGGGGGCATCTTTATGACACTGCTTTGCCTACTGACTCCTCCCAAACCTCACAGCTCTGCCACAAAGCGGTATCAATGGGGTTATATGGCAGGAGTGAGCATGGGCTATCCAGCCAGGAATTATGCATGGTGTGGAGAATGTGGATAGGGAGACATTTTGCTCCCTCTCCCATAATAAGAGTCAGTGTGGCGTAGTGGCTAGAGCGTTGGACTTGGAGTTAGGAGATCCGGGTTCTAATCCCCACTCAGTCATAGAAACCCACTGGGTGACTTTGGGCCAGTCACAGACTCTCAGCCCAACCTACCTCACTGGGTTGTTGTTGTGAGGATGAAATGGGGAGGAGGATTATGTACCCACGTTGGGTTCCTTGGAGAAGAAAAGGTGAAATATAAATGCAATAATAAATAAATATAAAAAATAATATTAGAATCCTATGGGGTAATCTCATGAAGCTGATTGGTGGGAGATTCAGGACAAATAAAAGAAAGTACTTCTACACACAGCACATAGTTAAATTATGGAACTCACTACCACAAGATGTAGTATGGCCACCAATTTGGATGGATTTCAAAGGGGGTTGGATAAATTCCTGGAGGAGAAAGCTATCAATGGCTACTAACCCTTATGGTTATTTGTTACCTTCAGTATCCGAGGCAGTAAGCCTGTGTGCACCAGTTGCTGGGGAACATGGGTGGGAGGGTGCTGTTGCATCATATCCTGCTTTGTTGGTCCCTGGTTGACAGCTGGTTGGCCACTGTGTGAACAGAGTGCTGAACTAGATGGACCCTCGGTCTGATCCAGCATGGCACTTCTTCTGTTCTTATGAAAAATTGTAACGCCATTGTCAGATGGCAGTAATGAGCATCAAATATCGAGGGACCAAAACCTGTCCAAATCTTTTTGTTTGATTGTTTTCTGGCAGCTCTGTGCAACATTGTAGCTTTGAAAACCCGTATCTGCGCATCTGCACTGCTACAGTTCATTGAATTTATGCACTATACATCATAACTATCGTTACTTCCGTTCCCCAGACTTTAATATCACCATGGTGGCCATTACTAAACACGCACCTAGGACTTGTCGAGTCTGCCCGCTGCCCTGAATTCTTGTGCCGATCCTGCATTGGGATGCCCTAACTATGTCCAATCTCTTAATCAGAACTGAAGTCATCACTGACAGACACACAAGCAACCATGGTGACATCAGAGCAATGTAAAAAGTTGTGGTAAAATGATACATCGGAAAAGCACTGCTCCATGGGGAATAGCACGATGTGGCGACAAGTTGGCGTCTGCATCACATAAACAACAGGGCGCAACTGCGCAGCCCCAGGTATCTAAGACAGATCTTTGATTACAAGACTACAGCGCTTGCAATCTAGTCAGGCAATAGTTTAGCTGGAGACAAGAAGGTGGCAGAATAAGACCCCCACGTCCCACCCCAAATTGTCCTACTCACTCCTCTGTTTGCTTATAGAATTGTTTGTGGGGGTTAGCACCAGTCAAAGTGCCAAATTTTGCTTAATTGACACCATTTGGACTACAGCTCCCACCATCCTTGACCACGGTCATGCTGGCTGGGTCTGATGGGAGATATAGTTCAAAATAGCTGGAGGACACAAGTTTGAGGAAGGTGGGTTTCTCCATTCACGAATAGAAGAGAAAGGGTTCAGGGTTCAGAACAAAGATTTTATTTGTAACAAAAAGCCCAATGTGTTTCGGACTATTTGTATTTGAAGGCCTTCATCGGGGTGTTATAAAAACGTCTGCAGAAATTCTTATAATAAATATCTCCTACTGAAATTCACTGGCGACTGTGAAGTAAGCAATGACGCACACTGCTGGCACTCGTCTATTTCCTAGATGTGAACCAAGTGAATTATCTCCCTTTCGCATTTTGTTTATTACATTTTTATACCGCCAAATAGCCGAAGCTCTCTGGGCGGTTCACAGTTTTCACACTTCTACACAGCTCTACACTTATGGGTAAGATTTACATTTACAGACATGGTTTCCTCTCAAGCAGGTTCAGCTAAGGAAGGTTTGACTGCATTTTAAATCTCCTGTCCTCTTCGCTTGTAGAGCACTGCAGTGAGATTACCACAGAGGTTCAAATCCTTAATCCAGTTTTCCTTGAATGGATGCCCACCTGATGTGTTGGACTGCAATTCCCATCATTCCTAGCTAGAATGGCCATTGGCAGGGCTATCTAAATGAGCTTTGCATTATGAGCTGGCCATTCTGGTTTTCTTTTCCTTTAACTTTTTAAAAGGGTGTCTGACCCAGTACATTGCTGGCATAATTGGGCAGAGTTTCCACTGAATTCAAGATCCAGCAGTAAATCATCCAAAACACGACACACAACTTTTCTTTTGGCTGCAAGCCTGCAGGTTCTGGCAGGGATGTTGAACCATTACATCATGCAAATAAGCCATTTATAAAAAGACAGGCTGGATCTGATGTGTGTTTGCCAAGGAAACTAAGGGGAAACCGAGACAGGACTGCTAATGAGGTCACAGCTGATGGCTTTGCAAAAAGGGATTCTGGGAAGAGAAGCTTTTTGATTAGACCTGAGAACTTCCACCATTTGAAAGCCAGGGATGGAGATTCTCTTGAATTTAACAGGGCATAAACTTAAGAAATCATTTGCAAGAAACATTGAGTAAACAGAGGCAGGTGTTGAACACACCCAAAACATTCTACATGGAATTCTGCATCCCATATAAATTGTACAAATGAACCTAATTTTTATGTAGATTTTGCGGGTTTACTTGGTTTCTGCGAATAACGGCAAAACACAAAGAGTTATGCAGGACATAACTGACTACTGGAAGGTTTCTGAGCCCCAGCCTACTCCTAATATTTCGTCAGGCATTGCCCATCTTTATAACCATGAGTTCTAGAAACCTGGCTGTTTAAATGAAAGCTGCAATCCTTTTTATACTGTATTTTGTATTTGTGTTTTTAACCTGTTGGTTGTTTTATTAGGGTTTTAATTTTTGTGAACCGCCCAGAGAGCTTCGGCTATTGGGCGGTATAAAAATGTAATAAGTAAATAAATAAATAAATAAATAAATAAATAAAACCAAACAGGCTGCCTGTGACTATGCTTGCACAAATAGAATATACACAGCTCTGGGTAAGAATCAGGGATTGCCATGGAACTGCAGATGGAAAGATTGAGGACCAAGACACATCTGGGCTGCTTAAGCAAGTCTGTGCCTGATTTAAACCTAGGACTTCAGGTGCACCATTCAGGTTCCTATGAACCATACTACATCCATGTTCACAGTTCACTCAATGGGACTGAAGCCTAATTCACATGTACCTGAGGCGCAAAATAGACATGATGGTCATCTGCCAGGGATGCTGTAGTTGCATCTTACATTGTAGATCCTGCATTGATTGAAGGATTAGACAAGATGACATCCAAGGTCTCTTCAAACTCTTATGATTCCATAGGACCCATGTGTCAGCGCTATCAATAAGGGATGGGTGAACAAGTGATGTTCAAGATCACCTGGGCCCTTTCTACACCTAAGGATTATCCCAGGATAATGGAGGGTTCGTCCCTGCCTGCTCCTGGGATCCCCTGTGTGTCATTTGGATGCACAGGGATGATCCTGGGATGATCCGGGGTGGGGGGTGGGGAAAAGGCAGGTGTAGAAATGGCCTAGGATTCTGTGAACATCATGTCATCATTTGTCTCGTGCCTGATTCCTGTTTGTGATCACAGCTCGCTTTGCACAAACAGGAAACATCCGCAAACTAAGCCGTGACCGAATGGGAGATTTGTGCAAATCTCCCCAAATGTGCACAAATTTCTTCCAGAGACGAAAGTGGGGCTGGTTCAGTCTACTGAGGAAATTTGCATAAATTAAGAAATCTGTGTAAATCGAACTGGGAATCAGGAGCATGTGTTTGACTATTTGTGAACATTTTCAGCAGACGCATGCTCATGCTAACACTCGGAGCTTCGAACAGGGCATGCCCACACGTTTTGCGAGCAGAAACGGAACGCCTCCTGCCCCTGTCAACTGTCTATAAAACAGGGCGAAGAGGGATGTTCTGAATCCTTTCGCTGCCCATCTATTCCCTGGAAACCTCTTCTCAGCCGATTTTTTCCCAATGCGACTTGCTAGTCTCAGAGGCCTTCTGGCATTAAAAACAAATGACAAGGGAGGAGCAGCTGCAGACGGGAAAACTTGGGAAGGTCTCACAACCCCCCATCCTGCCTGCTCACATGACAGAGAATCATAGAATAGTAGAGTTGGAAGGGGCCTATAAGGCCATTGACTCCAACCCCCTTCTCAATGCAGGAATCCGATCCAGTATCCGATGCAGTAAGCCTGTGTACACCAGTTGCTGGGGAACATAGGTGGGAGGATGCTGTTGCACCATATCCTGCTTTGTGGGTCCCTAGGTAACAGCTGGTTGGCCACTGTGAACAGAGTGCTGGACTAGATGGACCCTCGGTCTGATCCAGCATGGCACTTATGTTCTTACGCATTGTAAATCCTGCCCCCTGCTCTCTCTGAAATGAAACCACCTATATTTTGCACCATGCCTAGGGTGATCATATGAAAAGGAGGTCAGGGATCCTGTATCTTTAACAGTTGTATTGAAAAGGGAATTTCAGTAGGTGTCATTTGTATATATGGAGAACCTGGTGAAATTTCCTCTTCATCACAGCAGTTAAAGCTGCAGGCGCCCTGCCCTCTTTTAAATCTGGTCACTTTCGTATAGCTCCTGCAGCTTTAACTGTTGTGATGAAGAGGGAATTTCACCAGGTTCCCCATATATACAAATGACACCTGCTGAAATTCCCTTTTCTATGCAATTGTTAAAGGTACAGGAGCCCTGTCCTCCTTTTCATATGGTCACCCTAACCATGCGTCCATGTTTAGTCTGCCCAGAAAGAATCCTTTTTAAAAACAAGGAAAAGATGGCTATCCCTTTTGTTGGGCAAACCAGTAAGTGAAAACGGAAAGCATCTTTTTAATTATATCTTTAGTCCAGACAATATTCAAGGGTCAGATCTACGGATATATGGAATGTGTCATGGGCCCCAACAGTTGTCAGTGCACTTCAATACCATTATATTGTATTGTTACTATATTCAACATCTAAGGTCCTCCTCCGGGTGCCTACTCCAAGGAGAGGCTCGGAGTGTGGCAACGAGGGACAGGGCCTTTCGGTGGTGGCCCCCCAGACTATGGAACGATCTCCCTGACGAGGCTCGCCACTGCTATCTTTCCAGCGCCAGGTTAAGACTTTCTTCTTTGCCCAGGCATATGGCGGCACATCTAAATCACCCACATGTTTAGTTTTTTAACAGTTTTTAATGCTTTATGTGTGGTGCAGAGCGGTAAAGCAGCAGTTTCTGCAGCCGAAACTCTCCCCACGGCCTGAGTTCGATCCCATCAGAAGCTGGTTTCAGGCAGCCGGCTCGGGTAGACTCAGCCTTCCATCCTCCCGAGGTCGGTAAAATGAGTACCCAGTTAGCTGGGGGAAAGGTAATAACGGCCGGGGAAGGCAACGGCAAACCACCCCGCTATATGGCCTGCCAAGAAAACGTCAGCAAAAGCTGGCGTCCCTCCAAGAGTCAGTAATGACTCAGTGCTTGCACGAGAGGTTCCTTTCCTTTCCTTCTGTGTTTTAAAACTTTAAATTTTGTATACTTGTTTTTATCACAGTTTTAGAATTTCTGTAAACCGCCCAGAGCGCTCTGGCTATGGGGGGCGGTATATAAGTGTAATAAATAAATATAAAACAGTAGTGTAGATCCCACCAAGGTACGTAAAATGCCTGGATAGGAAAACCACCTAGAAAGCATATACAAACTGCTCTGTCTCTGAGCTCCTTGAAGGAAGACTGGATTACATATGTAATAAACAAGGAAGGGTATAATCCTATGTATGTTTAGACAGAAAAAAAATCTTGCAACTCCCAGCATGCCTCAGCCAAGTTAGCTGGCTGGGGCATGCTGGGAGTTATAGGACTTTTTTTCTGTCCAAACATGCTTAAGGTGGTGCCCAAATCAGTCTCTAAGACAAAACTTGCCTTGAAATAAATCTGCTTGTTTTATCACTGACGTTTTGGCACCATTACTAGATTGTGTATATCACACCCACCCACACAGAGAGTGTGCAGCACAAATTAGATTAGTAAAGAGCCGCGTTCAGTAGAAACAGCAGAAGCTTTGCTGGGGAAAAAATGTTCTTTACCAGAGCTACAAATATTTCTACAGTTGGCCACGATCTTTTAAAAGCATCACACATCACAGTGATTTTAATATTCCTTAATGCAAGGCTAGGAAGTATCCATTTTTGTTCATTGTCTCTCCGGAAGAGGCACTTGTGGGATTTTCTCTCATGGATGACAAAATAAATGGGCTAGCGTTGGGTACCAGGGTTGCCCCAAGACAGCTTGCTGCCTGAGAGGGAGCAGCAATTTCCACACATGCACATATGTACGCACACAAGTCAAGGTACATAGTGAGTTATTCTGGCACCTGAGGCAAAAAATCCCACAAATGCCTCTCTCTGGTAATAAAACAACAACAACAATAGTAAATTAAATAATTGTCAATTCTATTCTTTCAAGATCAGCTCCCTGAGGCAGCGGTCTCATTCCTCCTCATGGTAGGGTTGGCCCTCCTGGATATTTATTTATTTATTTATTTATTTATTACATTTATATAACGCCCCATAGCCAAAGCTCTCTGGGCAGTTTACAAAAGTTAAAAACAGTGAACATTAAAAAGTATACAAATTTTTAAACCATCAAAAACATAAAAACAACAGTATTTTATGTCCCCCTGTCCTTGACTTCGGGAAAGGGGCACCATTTGTTATTTTGCCTCAGACAACAAAATGTCTTGGATAGGCCCCGGTTGGTCTTCCCTTTGCTTCCCTAACCATCCTGAACAACTTTTCTTTCCAGAAAACACTTTGAAATACGTTTCTATGGCAACTAAAAATGTTACTGTTATTCAGAATACTACAAGGAATGCTAAGTTTACAATAGCTTCGGCTATTGGGAAGTATAGAAATGCAATAAATAAACATAAAATAAATATTCTCTCCCCTACATAATAGATGCCGCATTCGACATTGCTTGTTGCATTTTCAAAGTCTGGTCAAACATTCTTCTGAAGCCCATCACAAACAAGGCAAAAAAGTCTCTCACACACACACCCCGAAAGAGAACTCTCCGCTTGAACTAGAGCAAAGCAAATTCACACAGTGAGGAATAAAACCTAGCAGTAGCAGACCGGTAAATCAGCCATAACATCAATCGTTGAGAGCTCAGCAAAGAGATGTTAGCAAACAGCCTTTCTTGGATCGATTTCCTTCAGGCGTGGGAAGGCGAATCTGTGAAGATCTGCTTATGTACACAGCGGCATTGGTGGGCCTGTATCTATTTCAAAGTACAGAAGGAGTGAGTGGGTAGTGGCAGGCAGCGGGAAGCCTCAAAGGAGAACCATCCAACATAAAACAAGTTTGGGACTGCTTCACACATTACCAGGAAAGAATGGTCAGGGGCAGGCCGAGCAATCTGCAGCTGTTCCTGAACCCAGACCCGGTGTGCATTCCCCGCACCCAGCCTAGCTTCTCTGCGGTCAATTGCTGACGCCAGACTTCTAGCACCATTCTTTCTGTGGAAAGGCGGGGGTATAAATCAAATAAATAATTACATTTTAAAATGCTAGTAAAGGCTTCCAAGCTCCTCCTCTTCCTCCTCACGGCCGCACCAGAGGAAGAGAGGGGAGCTCATGAGAGCCCAGGGCTCTTCCACGTAATTCTAAATTCTGTTTTCCTTTTGCTTCTTTTTTGGAATCTAGAAGGAGAAAGCCGACAAGAGGAGAAAGATGCTGCTATAGTTGCTGAACCACACAACTTGCGGTTGCCTTTTTAAAAGCTAGATTCTGTTGCTGCTCAAGACCACTCAATGGAGACATCCCCAAGATGGGATGCAAAATGGAAACCAACCATTGATTGGTGTGTCGTCCGAACTCAGCCACTGATGGGACTATTGCAACCTCGCCTGCAAGTAACAGAAAGGGAGCGGTGTTGCAGTTAGTTAACGCCTGGGCGCAGCTAGCCTTGGGATCTCTATAGCTTACAGTGTGGTTCTTCCTTCCTGCTCCACCTCTTCCTGTTCTTTTTCTCTGCCTTCTTCCATTGCTGGGAGCACATGGCTTGCTCTCTCACTCCTGTTTATGTAAAGGAACACAATACGGACTAAACAAGCTGTCTTGAAAACCTATACTATACTTGTGTTTGTATATGCAAGAATACTTGTGAGTAAAGCTGTTCTTCTTTCCTCACTAAAGAAAGGTGTAGTCTTTCTTTTTTTAAGCCTTTTTTGTGTGCATGTAGGACTGGTAAACGCTCCTTCTGTTCTGCCTTTTGTTTTTTTCTCTGCCAACTGCCTTTTTAGCAGAAGGCAGCAATACGAAATAATTCCCATCACACAGAACCAAAAGCACAGGGTAGCTGTGCAAAGCACAAGCACGTCTTTCGTATGGGCTGCCCGTAAATAATATTGGGAAGCCAGCCGCATAGCCTACGTCAAGGCTGAGAGAGGGAAAAGTGGAGGAGAGCTGAATTGCTTAAGTGCCTCCAATTGCGAAAAGAAGCTCCTCGCAGATGTACCCTTAATTAACTTAAAAGGCTCCCTTTCAATCAATAAGGAGCCTGACGTGAACTCTTCACTTGCAGCCAGAACGAGCGAGTAATGCTCACAAGCTATTTACGGCAGACATCTCCTGGCCGTAAAAATAGACCATATCACACGAGAAACAGAGTGGTCTGAGAAAGAATGGGATTTGGAAATGGGGTCCCATGGGCAACTGTAACAGCAAGATCAATCCAATCCGTTACAACTTAGATAGACTGCACCTACGAATCACCATTTGCAAAATGTCACAAAGGGTAAGTGGATACTGACCTCTGCTCAAGGCAGGAATCTAGATTTGCCAAGGGGCTGGTTCTATCTCAATGCCCATGGAAACTTAGTCAATATGCCACGTACCAGAGTGACAAACAGGCACAGTGCAAGCAGCCAAACGGAACAGCAGGAACCGATAGCTTAGCCGCTTGCCGAGTGCCAAGAAGATGCCATAAAGAGTCAGACAATTGGTCCATACAACTCAGTGTTGCTTCTGATTGGTAGCAGCTCTCCATGGTCTCAGGCAAGGGTTTCCCCCAGCCCTGACACTCAAGATCCTTTGCATGTCCCAGATGTTGCCTTAATATTAAAAGGCAACAGGTTTTAAAGCAACTGAAAAAGGAGAAACAGAAGGGCAGCTTTGACACTGCTCGGGGCAGCTTTGACGGCAAACTCCAGTTGAGTTGCATGCTGGGAACATGGTGACTCTGACTCCTCCCCCCCTGGTATTGCTGCTGTGCATTTGCTTGAGCTGTTCCTCTGGACACAATTAATACCACTATCCAGAGGGAGAGGGCAAGGTGAAAATGGATAAACAGCAGCAACAAGGAGGAGTCGGAGTCTCAGAGGGTTCTGTGGGCTTCGCAACGGTCCCCTGGATGGGAAGTTGACCTCAGCAAGTGCCCAGTGATGCCGACCTCTGTCGCTAGCCCTGTTCTGGGGGTTGTCTATATGCTCTGCATACCCTGTTGTGGCTGCACAGTTGCATCCCGTTGTTTATATGACGCAGCTGCAAACTCTTCTCACATCAATCCGTTGGTTTCTGTTCACCACTCTGCTGCTAAGATCATCTTCTTGGCTCGCCGCTCTGACCATGTTACTCCACTTCTGAAATCTCTTCATTGGCTTCCAATTCACTTCAGAATCCAATATAAACTTCTCCTGTTGACCTACAAAGCTTTTCACGGTCTAGCTCCTTCCTATCTCTCCTCTCTCATCTCACACTATTGCCCCGCTCGTGCTCTTCGCTCCTCTGACGCCATGTTTCTCGCCTGCCCAAGGGTCTCCACTTCCCTTGCTCAGCTTCGTCCATTTTCTTCCGCTGCCCCTTACGCCTGGAACGCTCTTCCAGAACATTTGAGAACTACAAGTTCAATCACAGCTTTTAAAGCTCAGCTAAAAACCTTTCTTTTTCCTAAAGCCTTTAAAACTTGATTTTGCTCTGACTTTATACTGTTAGTTTTACCCTACCCTATGCCTGTTTGGTGCATTCTCTTCCCCTTCTTATTGTTTTATTATGATTTTATTAGAATGTAAACCTATGCGACAGGGTATTGCTATTTACTGTTTTACTCTGTACAGCACCATGTACATTGATGGTGCTATATAAATAAATTAATAATAATAATAATAATAATAATAATAATAATAATAATAATAATAATAATAATCTCGCATCCACATTGTGTGATTCCCAGAGAAGCTGTGCTTTTTCGATGTGTCGTTTTGCCACGACTTGTTACATTGCTCTGATGGCACCACAGTTGTTTCTGCGTCTGTCACTGGTGGCTTCGGTTTGGATTAAAAGAGCGGGCGTAGTTAGGAGGAGATCCCAGGGCAGGGGGTGGACTTGACAAGCCTAGTAATGTCCACCATGGCAATATTAAAGTCTGGGGGATGAAAGTTAATGGCAGTTCTGATGAATATCGCATAAATTCAAAAAAGAAAAGCTTTTTGTGGTTTTCTGTCCCCATCCTATATTTGCTGCCTGTTACCATTGTTTGACAACTGGACTGGAAGTTTCGTAGCCCATGGTCACTCCTTGCAGCCGCGATGTTGCGGGGGTTTGGAAGAATGAGTATGCAAAGGGGCATCGTATAAATGAGGCTCTGGACAGAGTCTCCCTTTGCTCATCAGCAACAGCTCTGTCACAAAAGCTATGTTCAGCAGCTTTGAGCTGCTAATGCAGAGAGAATCACAGAATCATAGAAGAGTTGGAAGGGGCCTAAAAGGCCGTCGAGTCCAACCCCCTGCTCAATGCAGGAATCCACCCTACAGCATACTTGACAGATGGTTGTCCAGCTGCCTCTTGAAGGCCTCTAGTGTGGGAGAGCCCACGACCTCCCTAGGTAACTGGTTCCATTGTCGTACTGCTCTAACAGTCAGGAAGTTTTTCCTGATGTCCAGCTGGAATCTGGCTTCCTGTAACTTGAGCCCATTATTCCGTGTCCTGCACTCTGGGAGGATCGAGAAGAGATCTTGGCCCTCCTCTATGTGACAACCTTTTAAGGATTTGAAGAGTGCTATCATGTCTCCCCTCAATCTTCTCTTCTCCAGGGTAAACATGCCCAGTTGTTTCAGCAAGCTTTCATCTTTTGCAGGGAACCTGCTAAACTCTGTCCCTTTCGTTTCTCCTTTATTTAATAAAATGTCAGTCTTTAGAAAACTTTCGTCGTTTATTTATTTTATTTTTATATCACCAAATAGCCAAAGCTCTCTGCCTCTCCTTCAGCAAAAGCCCAGTCCTTTAGAAGACCACGCCCATGGAGATAGGGGGAGCTGAGTCCCATCATAGGAATTTGATTTATGCCGACTTGGTTTGCGCGGTCACTGCGGCCCACCATGGATTATTTAAGCCACGGTGAGTTGCATGTGTGCCGCCAGCCATTTTGAATATTCAAGACGCAATGGGTGGTCTCCATGGCTTATCGTGTCATCTGAACCCAGCAGGGATGGGTTGTTTCTGTGGTGAACAAACCACCCACAACTCCTAAACAGTCCATAGCTTTTGCCAAGTCAGACTGTTAGCCCATCTTGTTCAAGTCTTGGCTACTTCAGCCTTCCCCAATTTAATTCAGTTTTAAAACCTAAATTGATTTTAGCTTTGTTTTTATTTGCGAATTTTATGAGTTATATGGTTCTCTTTAATTTGTAGTTATATTGTTTTTCTAATTTCACGTATACCACCCCCAGATTGCCTTTCGGGATGAGGAAAGGGTATAATTTTTTTTTAAAGATAATAAATACATTTCTTTTAACCAGGTTGGATGAATTTTCTTTTAGGTGTTATTTTCAGAGTGCAACTAGAACCCTCAGAAACACTTTTAACTGCAATGTTGCCATATGTATGAAAGTTGATTAATCTGTCAAAAAGTGATACAGTTGACTGCAATCCGATACTCGCTTACCCGAGAGTAAGCCCTGTTGAATTTAATGGGATTTATTTCTGAGTAGATGGATTGTGCCATAAATACACTTTTAATCATACTTCTTCAAACCAGACTTTTTCTAGAATATGATAAATTGCCAAGCCAGAACAGTAAGGCGGGTCTTCTAGTCGTCTTAGCTTTGCAGCTTGGGATGAATGGCCAGAGGACAGCACTGATGGCAATGAATTATTCAAACTGCTCAACCAAGGTTACATGGTGGGGAATCCTGAGTCAGATTTCTTGAGCAATTGGTGTCTAAATAAACCCTTTCTCTCCATCCCCAGAGCCCCACACTGTTGCCAAGATGTCTGTGGTGTCTCTCTCAACATACTTGGTTTTCCGTTCATCACTTCATCTGAGGACGAAGAGGGAAACATGAGAAAAAAGAGCTAATGATGGATTGCTTGGCTGCAAGGCAAGTGTTAAGTTTTGACAGATGTGCATAGTAATGAATCGAACATTGGCTTACAAGGCCAGCTCTACCATTAGGCAGACTGAGGCAGAGAGGAGTGTGCTATGTTGCTGATTGGCAGTGTTGAAGAAAGATTCAACTGTCAGTCCGGTCGGCTTTTGTACATGAAATGGGAGGGGGCAGCATGTTGTACTTTGTCTCAGGCAGCAAAACCTCTTGGGCTGGCCCTGCTGACTCAGCAGTTTAGAGTTGGCCCTCCTGCCACGTTCCATGAGCATTCAAACGTTTGACCATTCATTCATTGTCATACCAATTCTTTTGATCAAACTAAACTTTTTAAAAATATAAGGGCTTCTCTAAAGAGTGATTCATTACATGCTCATGATTAGCCATTCACAGAAATCTCCTGTGTTATCCCCCGGTAATCACGCGTTATAAAAGATCGGAGATAATGCAGTATTTAAAATTATCGCTGGGATATTACAGGATCTCCCCAGTGTGTAAAGTCAGCATTGCACTATCATTCCGCTGTTAGATGGCGCTGTTTCATTAAACACAATGGAGCCTTGCCAAGAAAGGAAGTTTTCAATTCAAAATCATGTGGTTACATGTAAAGGAGCACGTTGTGAATGTAGAAAGACTGTGGAAGACGAAAAGCCCAGTAAGGCTGTGGGATTTTTCCTATCTGTAGAGAAGCTCTAAAAGTGCTTTGGGAATTGCAGGAGTGGGAAAGTTTCTTAGTGACATCTCTCTCTCTCTCTCTCTCTCTCTCTCACACACACACACACACACACACCTCTCAATCAGCATCAGGTTGAACCAACTTCTGTGTAAACTTGGAGAACTGGGATTGCTTTGTTTTCTAGAGTGTGACACTAAAGAAGAAAGGTTCATTTGGACTGAATGAGGTGAGGATGCTTGCAGATTGTCCATGCCACTTTGTAATGTTCTCTCTTCCTCACCGCCCCCCACCAGATGTTATGTAAAAAGTTAACTGGCACCTGTAGCGTAACCATATCTTCACTCCAAATGCCAATCTATTCTCTAAAACACCTCTTTCCAGGTCGGGGAGCAATTTTTGGCTTTCGTAACCTTGCCCGCAACTTTTACATAACTGCAGCAGCTGCTCCAAATAGTTCACCACTGGGAAATTTTAAAGACTTCTGTACAGGAAGAAGTGGAATTCGTATTGTATCAAGATATATTTCTAGAAAACAGAGTTTCAGAGTGTGCCATTAACTTTACCTACTGTGAGGAATCCTAGGAGCAAACTGAATATTACAAAAGAACCACAACTGGCTCTCTCAACTTTAAAAAGAAAGAAATGTAACTGGAGTTTGCAGAGGTGAGAAGAGGGTATTTTAATCCTTACCCTCTGCATTGGATTCCCCAATCAATATAATCCCCAGTTTGCTTTTTGTCCTGCATGGGGTGGGCAGGGGAGGAAAAGGTTAGACCAGGAGGGAATCTACACGTCGTACTGAAGGCGCTTGCATGTGCCTCCAGTGCGTCCAAAACGAGGGTGTAGACGGAGAAAGAAGAGACGGAGGAAGAGGCAGTGGAGGAGGAGGCTGGGGAACCGGCCGCGTCCTTGCCGCCGCCGCCTCCCCGCCGGCCTCCTGCTGCCAGGGTAAGAGCCACCCAGGTTGGAGAGCTCGGCGGAAGCAGAAGCTGAGCTCTCCGACCGAGGTGGCTCTTACCCTGGCAGCAGGAGGCTGGCGGGGAGGCAGCAGCGGCGAAAGAAGAGATGGAGGAAGAGGCGGCGGAGGAGGAGGCTGGGGAACCGGCTGCGTCCTTGCTGCCGTCGCCGCCGGCCTCCTGCTGCCGGGGTAAGAGCCACCCGGGTCGGAGAGCTCGGCTTCCGCTTCCGCCGAGCTCTCCGACCTGGGTGGCTCTTACCCCGGCAGCAGGAGGCCGGCGGGGAGGCGGCGGCGGCGGCAAGGACGCGGCCGGTTCCCCAGCCTCCTCCTCCACCGCCTCTTCCTCCGTCTCTTCTTTCTCCATCTACACCCTCGTTTTGGGGGTGTACTGGAGGCACATGCAAGCGCCTTCAGTACGACGTGTAGATTCCCTCCTGGGGTCTTGGGGTCTCCAATGTAGCACTTGCTAGGCTTCCTGACCTTCTTAGTTTCTTTAACTTTTTTTTAAAAAAAAACTTTAAAAGCTTTTTTTAACAGGCATCTCAATGACATGAAGTGTCAGCCTCCAGTGCTGTTCCATCTTTATTTCCAAGCACAAAGAACCTTGAAGGCATCCCTAGAAAATAAAAATGGCAGGTGGCTGCAGCCCATTGCTTTGATTTGAATTATGTCTTCTGTGAAATAGGTATTGGAGCACAAAACTGTGGGTTCAAAAGGATGGTTTTGTGTTTTGGATTCAGAACCCACCTCTGCCTTAGACTTCGGTTCTTGAGTAAGTTATGTTTAGCCTCAACAGTTTGCCCTTTGGATGAGACGTTTATGGGACCATCACCCTGCCTCATCCACAGAAGTTTATGGGGGTCCAGATGACATCTTCTGCTCATGTGACCCTTCCATGTTTTCTCTTAATGCACAAAATCTGCTAAGGGGGAAAAGATGGAACAGTTGCACAATGACTTCACATTGTTATCACTAGGAGCCTGCTACCTCTGGAAACACCTAATTAAAAACACACACCTGGGGATGCTTAAACGCTCAGAAAGCCCCGGTGTGGGTGCGCGGTGGCACGGCATCGATTATACCAGCGGTTCTCAACCTGTGGGTCGGGACCCCTTTGGGGGTCGAATGACCCTTTCACAGGGGTCGCCTAAGACCATCGGAAAACACATATTTCCGATGGTCTTAGGAAACTGTATTGACTGAACTATGTCATGTATCATCTTTTGTATTATTAAAGCTATTGTTATGTATTATTTTCATTAGCAAACCATCCCATGACAATGGATCGTGTAGAGAAGAACGAAAATAATTTTATGGTTGGGGGTCACCACAACATGAGGAACTGTATTAAAGGGTCGTGGCATTAGGAAGGTTGAGAACCACTGGATTATACAATCCCAACTTTTTCTCTGGAGCAAGACGAGGAACCGCGACACAACGTCAAGGCAGTCCCTAAGTCTCGCTCCGAAGTCACAGCAGAGGTGTGGCTGGGCAGTGCCTGCTGGAAGGCAACCTGCAATTGGTTGCCTTCCACCAGGAAGACGGTAAGGGCGGCCTCACACTCCCTTCTCGGCATTAGGATTACTTGATGCCACCCTGGGGGAGGGAAAATGTGGAGTTTCCAAGAGGCACAACACCAAGCCGGTGCCGTGAAGACAGCCCCCTCACCGATCCGTAATTTCCTGTTCAAATGGTAAAGCCTCCCTACGCAGTGCCACCTAGTGGCCCTTGTAGTTATACTATAGCTAATCCTGCCCCCAATCTGAAACAATGTCCTCGTTCAGGGGTGGAGTAAGCAGAGAGCGAAAGAACTCACCAGTAGTCCCAAAGGAACAAAAGGGTATGATCAGAACCTAATTTTACATCTATCCCAGAACCTGTTTTCAGAGCTGAAGTTTAGCAGCACTAACATGCACGAAATAACAGTGGCAAGAGTGCCTCTGAGAATGTGAGGTCTGTTTTCCTTTCCTCACTGAGTAGCCACAGCGAATCTTCACATGTCATGGATTAGAAACCAGGGATGTCAAGTCCCAACAATGAGGTTTCTAAGCAGGCCTTGCACCCAATTAAGAAATTAAGGTGTTCCAGAAATACCCTGGACCCGATCTCCTGAAATCCCTAGGCCCCCTTAACATTGTGGCTTAGCGTGCCATTGGACCATGACTTAGTGTATTGTGTGAACCATTCCTAACCATGGTGGCTGCATAATCACAGTTTAAACATGGTCAGTAACCATTTGCTGCAAAAGGATAATGTAAAGAGATGCATCTTCCCATCAAACATCATCATCATCATCATATATTTATTTATTTCTTACCCGCCTCTCCCTTTGGATTGAGGCGGGGAACAACAACAGTGCAGGAATCAACACATCTTTAAAATACTCTATTTTACATTAATCTGGGTAGGCCTGCCGGAAAAGGCTAGTCTTCAAAGCTGCCTTAAAATCACAGAGGGAGTTAATATTACGAATCCCCTCCGGCAGGCTGTTCCATAATCCAGGGGTGACAGAAGAAAAGGTCCTCTGGGAAACTGATGTCAGCCTAGTCTTGGCTGACTGAAGTAAGTTCTCCCCAGAGGACCTGAGTGTGCGGGGCGGACTGTATGGGAGAAGGCGATCCCGCAGGTAACCTGGACCCAAAACATTTAGGGCTTTAAAGGTAATGACCAACACTTTGTACTTTGCCCGGAAACTAATCGGCAGCCAGTGGAGTGATTTTAACGTTGGGGTAATATGCTCACCCCTAGACGTACCGGTGACCAACCTGGCTGCCATATTTTGAACTAGTTGAAGTTTCCGAACTAGGTACAATGATAGCCCTATGTACAGTGCATTGCAGAAGTCAAGCCTTGAGGTTACCAGTGCGTGCACAACCGTCTTTAGGTCTTCTGACTCTAAGAAGGGGTGCATATAGACCCCTTCCAACTCTACTATTCTATGATTCTATGATTATCCTCTCTGCCAGCCTCCTCCTATATATGGCGTGCGTATTAAGAAATAATACAGCCAAATCTCCTTAAGGAATTAACTTTTTAAAGAAAAATAAAAGGGGTTATATCATAAGTCCAGATCCTAAAATAGCACAGAGCAGAACACAGTGTATACTAAGTTACTTTTAGCACATGACACATTGGAAATCAAAGGTTGCACCACGGAGCCGGCTTTAGCTGCCGCCCAGGACAATCACCTACAGCAATAATGAGATTAGGTGGATTAACCTTCGAGGAGGGGCAGGCAAGAGGGAGAAAAATTAGAAAGGAACATTGCTAAAACGGGTAGCCCATCTGTGCTGCGGTTTTGGTGCTGCATGAGGATGACTCCAACCAGCTGTCTGTACTTAGGGAAACGCCTCTGAATAACCTTACATCCTCGAGGTGGGCAGATAAGCAGTGCCCTCCGAGTAGCATATCAATCCAGTGGCAGCTCCTTGGTTTTAATAAGCTTGGTTAATGCCAGTTGTGCCAGAGGTTTATTTTAGTCCTGTTTCTGTTGCAGCGCGCCCTTTGCAAAATGCTGGCATTCCCAGTTGCAGCACCTCTCTTTCTCTCTTCATTGCGGTGTAGCAGTTAGACCAGGGGTGTTCAACCTCCAGGGTTCCATTTCAGCAAAGCTCTCTGGGGCTGCATTTCAGGGGTTTGTCGAGACCCAAAGGCAAACGACGTGCGGCCGAAATACCCCAAACACCAGCCTATTATACTTTAAAGCTCTCGCTGATGGTAAATAAGGCTTCAGAAAGGCATTGCAATGATTTGGAATGGGAAATGACCTGCACAAAGGATGGGAAACCACAAACAATCCGTGTTCAGGGGAAAGAGGTGAGACCAAGAGAAAGAGCGGAGCCCCCTGGGGAACCCAAGCTGGGTGGATTTGGCCCCAGGACTGAAGTTTCTCTCTCCTAAGTTAGAACGTTGGTGTCGTGTTCCTGCCTGTTCCCTCTGGCATTCACACATGCTGGCAAGCTGACACTCACATTTATTATTATTATTATTATTATTATTATTATTATTATTATTATTATTTATATAGCACCATCAATGTACATGGTGCTGTACAGATTACACAGTAAATAGCAAGACCCTGCCGCATAGGCTTACAATCTAATAAAATTGTAGTAAACAATAAGGAGGGAAAGAGAATGCAGACAGGCACAGGGAAGTGTAAACAGGCACCGGGTAGGGTGAAGCTGACAGTATAGGGTCAGAACAAACTCAATATTTAAAAGCTATAGGGAAAAGAAAAGTTTTTAGCTGAGTTTTAAAAGCTGTGATTGAGTTGGTAGTTCTCAAGTGTTCTGGAAGAGCGTTCCAGGCGTAAGGGGCAGCAGAAGAAAAAGGACGAAGCCGAGTAAGGGAAGTAGAGGCCCTTGGGCAGGTGAGAAGCATGGCATCAGAGGAGCGGAGAGCACGAGCGGGGCAATAGTGTGAGATGAGAGAGGAGAGATAGGCAGGGGCTAGACCGTGAAAAGCTTTGAAGGTCAACAGGAGAAGTTTATATTGGATTCTGGAGTGAATTGGAAGCCAATGAAGAGATTTCAGAAGTGGAGTGACATGGTCAGAGCGGCAGGCCAAGAAGATGATCTTGGTGGCAGAGTGGTGGACAGAGACCAGCGGACTGATGTGAGACGAAGGAAGGCCAGAGAGAAGAAGGTTGCAGTAGTCCAACCGAGAGATAACCAGTGCGTGAACGAGAGTCTTGGCAGAAGAGACAGACAAAAATGGTCGAATCCTGGCAATATTATACAGGAAGAAACGACAGGATTTAGCTACTGCCTCAATATGAGGAATAAAGGAGAGCGAGGAATCAAATATAAAGCCAAGACTACGAGCTTCCTTGACCGGAGTAAGCGTGACATCGTTGACAGTAAGAGAGAATAAGAGGTGAGGAGAAGGTTTAGGAGGAAAAACAAGCAGTTCAGTTTTTGCCATATTAAGTTTCAAACGACGATGAAGCAGCCAGGCTGAGATATCTGAAAGACATGCCGAGATACGATCGTGAACATCAGGAGAAAGTTCCGGAGATGAGAGATATAATTGTGTATCATCGGCATACAGGTGATATTGGAGGCCATGAGATTGAATAAGCTTACCGAAGGGCAGCATGTATAAAGAAAACAACAACGGGCCAAGCACCGAGCCTTGCGGAACCCCTACTGAAAGGGGAAAAGAGGAGGACGAGCTGCCGTTAGCCGACACGCTGAAAGAGCGACCCTCTAGATAGGAGGCGAACCAGTTATAGACAGAGCCACAGAGTGAGACTTCTTTTATTGCGGAAATCACACGGTAGACAAGCTGCATGGTTACAGAGTTTCCAAAACACACTTAAAGCTGAATGATGGTTAGGAAGCTTTAGGCTCTTTTTTCTAAAACGGTTCTTAAGGCAAACACTCGGAATCCAAAGCAGGAGGGAGGTCAGGCGTTGTGTCAAGAGATGAAACCTAGCAAAGCTTTTTCAGCTTTGCACCAGCATTTAAGGCCTATTCAAAGCCACTTGACTGACAGGGGTCACAGCTAGACGTAAGGTTTATCCTGGGATCATCCAGGGTTCGCCCGTGCCTGAGCACTGGATCCCCTGTGTGTCACCTAGATGAACAGGTTTGACCCCTGGACGATCCAGGGATAAACCTTAGGTCTAGCTATGGCCAGGTCCTCTGACCTGTAAACCGTGCCCACATGCCAAGAGGGCAGGATGTTACAACCCACTTCGAAGAGTGGACCCCACCTTTTCCAAAACCCTCTGAAGTTCCCAGAGAACCAGCCGCTTCAAGGCCAAGAGAAAAGGGTGAACAAGCTACTCCCATGGGAACGTCTTACAGAGATAAGCTTGCAGAGAACATCTGCAATTCTCAAACCATTTCCTAATAAATCTAACAACTAGGTACAAGGCGGAGGTCAACTATGAAGGGCAGGCTTTTTCAGCTGTGGCATCAAGTTGTGTGAGTTTCACCTGGCATCAATGTTCTTATCTTTTAAGTGCCAGGCAAAAGGCATGTTAAAGGCCATCATCTTATTTGTATCTGCTCCTTGTCCTAATATTTTTTTTTGTGGGGTGGGGGAATAGTACCCTTTCATATGGATAGATTTTTAAAAATTATTTCTCATGTATTATAAACTGCCTTGGAATCCATTTTGATGAAGGGCATGATGCAAATATTTGAAACTAACAAACTCGGCGAAATCACTCTCTCAGCCTGACCTACCTCATGAGGTTATTGTGAGGATATAATTGAGATAGAAGCCCATAGGCCACCTGAAACTCATTCAAGGAGAAGAGGAATGAAAGTGTCATAAATCTGTTTGGGAGAAATTAAATAAATCGAATAAAGCTGATAGGCACTTGACTACTTTCTTAAAAATGCTGGAAAACTAATTTGAGGTTGTTAGTGCCATTCAAGAGACAGCTGGACAGCCATTTGTCAGGGATGCTTTAAGGTGGATTCCTGCATTGAGCAGGGGGTTGGACTCGATGGCCTTATAGGTCCCTTACAACTCAACTATTCTCTGATTCTCTGATAATGTAGTGACAATGACCCTGTTCAGATGAAACGCTATGCCACGAAAGTTAAGCATTTTGAGCTAAAACATTGTGGCTTAGTTAGTGTGCCATTGAACCATGACTTAGCGTATCGTGTGAACCATTCCTAACCATGGTGGCTGCATAACCACAGTTTAAACACGATCACTAACCATTTGCTGCAAAAGGGTTAGCAGCCTAACCATGGCTTAGTATGTTGTCTTGTTTGAACAGGCCCAACATGAAGCTTTTAGTATATCAAAGCATTTTCTGCCATTCCTGCTTTATGGACTTCTTTTTATTATGTTAATTCACCAGGCACAATCTGAAATATGCTAAAATTTGTGCTGTTTAGAGATGAAAGGATGTTGCACCATTGCCAGAGGCAGCTCTTTCTACGCACTTTCCTTTAGTTGAAGAGTAGAGGGTTAATTAGCTAAGTGGGGTTTGTGCTCTTTCTTCCTCACCACTATCTCCTTTCCTCATCAAAAGTCTCTTTCTGTAACTTTTCCAATGAATTTAAGAGACAGAGAAAACACTGGGAGCTATTATCATGGGAACATCTTCAATATACAAAGAAAGTGTCTAGAGAGATGTAACATTTTAAGAACAGCAAGCCTAGTTTGAAAGTACCCGTCACAACATTCAAAACAAATGCATTTTTTTCCTGTTCCATAAAATATACGTCGGTTTAACTTTGGGTTATTTAACCCCTATACAACTCAGAGTTCAGGATTCGGACCTGAAAATAACCCAGGAACGGGGCATTGCTGGGTTGTTAATTGAAAGCAGAAGCGACGAGAACATGGGAGGTAGCGCTCTGGTTCACTCTTAATCAGCCACTACAATCTGTACAATTTATTAATTGTTAAGTATAATTAAACAACCTAGGGATTGCTGTTATGTGCAAACCATGTCTACACTTTCACTACGGTTTGAATTTGAACCCAGGAAAAGCTACATTGGCTAGTGCCCATGACATCACCAAGACACCTCTTGCTCCATTCTCATGAAGTCTTGCAACATGTTTGTCAGAAGAAAAACCGTATAAGTATATACCACCTTTGAGAGAGAGAGAGAGAGAGAGAGAGAGAGAGAGAGAGAGAGAGAGAGAGAGAGAACAGAAAATTAAGGCAAAGAGACTGCCTGGAGTATGAGTGGAGAGGCAAGACTACGGAACTGAACCAACATCTACCTTAGGGTGGCCATATGTAAAGGAGGACAGGGCTCCTGTATCTTTAACAGTTGCATAGAAAAGGGAATTTCAGCAGGTGTCATTTGTAGGCATGCAGCACCTGGTGAAATTCCCTCTTCATCACAACAGTTAAAGCTGCAAGAGCCCTGCCCAGCATGACCAAGTGCAAAAGAGGGCAGGGCTCCTGCAGCTTTAACTGTTGTGATGAAGAGGGAATTTCACCAGGTGCTGCATGCATACAAATGACACCTGCTGAAATTCCCTTTTCTATGCAACTGTTAAAGATACAGGATCCCTGTCCTCCTTTTCATATGGCCACCCTAATCTACCTTGCTGTTAGGTATGAAAAGGTGGGATCACATCACAGTACAGGGAAAGGCAAGACTAGAATTAAAATGCGTCAGTCTTCACTCAATGAAGATCAACCCCCTTTGGTAGATGTAAGCACACGATTCTGTAACAGACTTTTCAACTCTGATGATAAAGTTCAGGAGTTGGGTCTTTGCAAGATGACATTCATTATATCTTCTTAATAAGTGGTTGATATTTGCCACAGAGTCACTTAACCATCAGCCCCAGATCACGTGAGTTTGATGCAGTGATAATATCAAAGTGGAAATGTCAAGTCAGAGAATGACCGCATCTATTAAAATCTCCTCTAGAAATAACCAGATGACAAATCCAATGTAGTTCATATTTGACTCGCACAATAAAAAAAGGAGAAATTCTGCTGCTAGACTACCACTAAACCACTAGGATAGGGGAAGACAGCCTGATACCATCCAGATGTTTTAGACTACAACTCCCCCAATCCCTGATTTTTGGCCATGCTGGCTGGGGTTGATGGGAGTTGAAGTCCAAAACATCTGGAGGGCCCCAGGATGCCTAGTCCTGCATTAGGAAGTACAAGAGAACTCCCTAGCCTATTAAGTCTCAGGAAGGAAGCTAGAGTCCTTCACCTCACCTGTCTAACATAGGAATAGCTTCTGACAAACTTTCCATTTTATTCAAGTCCAGGCTCCCTGGTTCTTCCCCGTCTTGCAGTGGTGCATATTTTGGTGCTCAGCAGAGTGAAACCAGATTGGTCATTGAAAACTTCTGCTCCTCTTGGTGCTCAGAGCCTTGAATGGGACAGCGCCCTCTAGTGAGTGCTTTGTAGCACAACTTCAGCTGCACATGGTAGGAAATCCTGAGATATTTCAGAAGGCTCCAGTTAAAGGAAGCCAGATTCCAGCTGGACATCAGGAAAAACTTCCTGACTGTTAGAGCAGTACGACAATGGAACCAGTTACCTAGGGAGGTTGTGGGCTGTCCCACACTAGAGGCCTTCAAGAGGCAGCTGGACAACCATCTGTCAAGTATGCTGTAGGGTGGATTCCTGCATTGAGCAGCAGGTTGGACTCAATGGCCTTTTAGGCCCCTTCCAACTCTGCTATTCTATGATTCTATGACTCAGGGTGTTGTTTTCTTTTAAAAGAACAGAATAACTGGGAGATGTGCAGAAGGTTGATGCCATCATCAAAAGGAACCGCAAACATCCATGAGCCCCCAGCCACGAGCTTCCAGTGATAGGAAACACCACAAAGAGAACAGCTTGGTGTTTAGAGGGAGGATCAGTTGCCTTAATCCTAGCTAGGCCATTGGTCTATCTAGCCCAGTACTCTATGATCTAATGGGCAGCAACTGCCCAGAGTCCATATCTGCTATCACAGACACACACTTCAATTAAGATGCTTTACCGGGTTACCTGGGGCCATGCTTACTCACCACAGAGGACCAGGTGAAAGGCTACAAACCAGTATTTGGACCCACGTCCTCCATAGAGATAGGAGCTCTTCATACAAGCGAAATAAGGCACACTCGTGACTGGCCGCTCATGGACGTTTGTGGTTCCTTTTGACGATGGTGTCAACCTCCTGCTCATCTCCCAGTTATTCTGTTCTAAAATCCCGACTCTTCTGAAATATTGTGGGATTTCCTACCACGTGCAGCTGAAGTTGCACTACAAAACACCCACTAGAGGACGCTATCCCATTCAAGGCTCTGAGCACCAAGAGGAGCAGAAGTTTTCAATTATAGACCATGTGCTTGCCCCCTCTGCCTGTATAATGGAGCCCATTACAATTGCACAATAAAAGCAGAAAGCAAAGCCCGAGTAAGGCAACATGATTTCCCTTAATCAAAAGAAGCGCATAGGCTGAGGCAGCAGCAAACAAGGAAACTGGAAGAATTTTTGCAATCCCTCACTTTGTCCGTTGTTCTACAGACCTAACATCAGGGTTTGTTTGTTTTTCTAGAGATGCAGCCTACATTTTTTACATTGCTGCAGCCAGGCCGTTTTGAAGAGAAATCTTTTCTTTTTTTTCCTATTTGGTTTTTAAGTGACCACAGGAAATAGCGTGTGACCCTAGGTGAATGGAGAGAAGGAATAGAGAATGCAGCAGTATAACAATGGACAAAAGCTCCAACCCCATCTGCAGTGTATGACACCAATGTGAATTCATTTCTTCCGGCCTTGGACAGACACATAAGAGCTCTTTTATTGTGTGCTTTGAGAAGGCTACGCTCTGCTTGCCGTGCCCCTAAAGAAATATAATTGCCTTGTATTTTTCTTGTGTTGATCATTTCTTCGCTCTGTACAAAAAAGCAGGCACGTCTTTCCACTAAGGTTGGAGATCAAACATTACATTTTTACTTAGAAGCATATTTGGATGAGTAGCTACCATACTGTTCTCCTGCTACAATACTATAGCCTTGAAAATGGTGATTCCCACCCCCATCAGTACTGGGGAACCAGTGAGTAAGTTACTCAATCAGACAACAAGCAGCTGTTGATCCCAGTGTGCTCCATCAGTCATGGAAGAACGTGGATTGGCTTTGCCAGATGTCTTAAGGACATAAAAACGCATTCTGGCTCAGACCAAAGGGCCATCTACTTCGATGTCCTGGGGAGACTGGACATTGGGGATTTCAGTCACAACCCCCTCCCTTTATTGCTCCCCAGTATTTTTTTCAGTGGCATATGGGGCCAGAACTATCCCGGGACCAGGGACCATTCTCAGTAAACTGCCCCTTTTTCACCCTTCCCATTTTTTTCTGTACCGAAACAGAGAATTGCAATAATAAACAGTTGAGTTTTGGGAAGAGGTCTGGTGTATGCTAGGGTGACCATAAGGGAAGGAGGACTGGGCTCCTGTATCTTTAACAGTTGTCTAGGAAAGGGAATTTCAGCAGGTGTCATTGGTATGCATGCAGCACCTGGTGAACTTTTATCTTCATCCCAACAGTTAAAGCTGCAGGAGCCCTGCCCTCTTTTGTATCTGGTCACCCTAGTGTATGCTGGAGCTCTCAAATATACAATAGCTGACCCCCCACAAGCATCCTTCTGAGCATCCTTCCCCACAATGTGGTTAGGACCAGTCTGCACAAGCAATTCCTCATGGGTGAATGCAGCAAAGAGGCACACAAAATGGGGCAAAACATCTAGGAACCCATAGGGTCAGAGCTGGCTCAAGGTCATAGAATCACAGAATAGTCAAGTTGGAAGGGGTCTACAAGGCCATCGAGTCCAACCCCCTGCTCATTGCAGGAATCCACCTTAAAGCATACCTGACAGATGGTCTTAGATGACCCGTGGGAGAGACACCCTCAATGGGCCCCTCTCCTTCAGTGAGTCCACCTTCTCACTGCCATTGTCACTGGCTGCTCTTGCTCTTCTTCCTTTTTCCTATCATGGCTCCCACTTGCTTGCTTGGCAGGCAGAGAGCAAGGAGGCCATGGCACCTAGTGCTTCTCCTCTGGGCCAGAGAGAGAGGCAGGAGAACAAGCAGGTTGCACTTGTGAACAGGAGGCAGACGTCCAGGGGACTCTTGTCAATGGCTCCTTGCTGGGACCGGCGTGACCATGCCTCACTTCAATGCTAGCCATTCACTGTACCATAGAACAAATACTTATCTCTGCCCTGCCTCAAAGGGATGGGGCCCATATCTTTGGCCCTATAGGAAGGGGAGGCAGGCGGCATAGCAGCGTGGATTCTGTTTACCCTACGTACTGATCTGAAATAAAATATTCCTTGAAAGCCAGTTCTGTGCATGTCCAGGGGTGCTATGCACTTTTTGGAGGGTAGGGATAATTCCTCCTCTACCTCAGGAGGTAGCATCAAGGGAGCCAGTGTGGTGTAGTGGTTAGAGTGTTGGCCTGGGACTTGGAAGATCCAGGTTCTAGTCCCCACTCAGCCATGGAAGCTCACTGGTTGACTTTGGGCCAGTCACAGACTCTCAGCCCAACCTACCTCACAGGGTTGTTGTTGTGAAGATAACCTGGAGAGAAGGATTATGTATACCACCTTGGGTTCCTTGGAGGAAAAAAGGCAAGCTATAAACAACAACAACAACAATAATATGCAACTGAATCCAGACAAGGCGACTGTAGTAGCAGGAGACAGGACACTCCGGTAGGAATGATTTCACCTCCAGTTGATGTAATTGCTATTAACCCACCAGATCACACCCTGGGGAAGTTCCTAAAATCAGCAGCATTGAGATGGAAGTGGTGAGATTATTATGGATATGTGTCAATACCACCACCACCACCACCACCCAAAGTTGTGCTTCTTATTGGCTGTGTCTTTTGTAGCTGGAAGGGGTTTCAGTTCAGTGGGAAAGCCCCTCCTTGGCATGTCCAAGCTCCTGGGGGTCAATCCCTGGGATGTCCATGTAGGGCAGGAAAAACTCCTCGCTGAAACCCTAGAGAGTCACTGCCAATGGGATAGCAGATCCAGGGCTCGTAAGGACACAGTGCCAGCACTTTTTTTTACTAGCAGGAACCCTGACATCATCTGCCACCCCCTTCAGAATTCCTTGCCCCCTCTCAGCTTGCCTGCAATTCTCACCATAGTTGGGGAGAAATGAATCTTTCCAAAAGCAACAGATTTCTCCCTGCTGTAATGCAAGGTATTTTGCTTCGGCTTGGTCTTGGGTTCCTAATTAAGACCCATCAGCTTTACAAGAACCTGAACCTGGCGGAGATAAAACTGCTAGACACGGCAGTTGATATGGCGGTCTGCCTACAATTTGGGACTCTCCCTGGGGGCATGGCTATAGAGACTGTCATGATGAGCGTCTGCACTACCAAATTTCTCACTGCACCACCAGCTGCTGCCAGTCAGCGTCGACAATACTGGGCTAAAAGGATCAATGGTCTGACACCGCATAAGGCAGCTTCCTGTGTTCCTAGGACTCCAGCCATTTTTTATTTATTTATTTATTTATTTATTACATTTTTATACCGCCCAATAGCCAAAGCTCTCTGGGCGGTTCACAAAATTAAAACCACAATAAAACACCCAACAGGTTAAAACACAATTACGAAATACAGTATAAAAAGCGCAACCAGGATAAAACCACACAGCAAAGTTGATATAAGATTAAAATACAGAGTTAAAACAGTACAATTTAAATTTAAGTTAAAATTAAGTGTTAAAATACTGAGAGAATAAAAAGGTCTTCAGCTGGTGACGAAAGCAGTACAGTGTAGGCGCCAGGCGGACCTCTCTGGGGAGCTCGTTCCACAACCGGGGTGCCACAGCGGAGAAAGCCCTCCTCCTAGTAGCCACCTGCCTCACTTCCTTTGGCAGGGGCTCACGGAGAAGGGCCCCTGTAGATGATCTTAAGGTCTGGGTAGGTACATATGGGAGGAGGCGTTCCTTCAGATAACCTGGCCCCAAACCGTTTAGGGCTTTAAATGTCAATACCAGCACTTTGAATCGGGCCCAGACCTGGACTGGCAGCCAATGAAGTTGTAAAAGAACTGGCGTAATGTGATCTCGCCAGCCAGTCCCTGTTAGTAAACGGGCCGCCCTATTTTGTACCAGCTGAAGCTTCCGGACCGTTTTCAAAGGCAGCCCCACGTATAACGCATTGCAGTAATCCAAGCGAGAGGTTATCAGAGCATGGATAACTGTAGCTAGGCTATCTCTGTCCAGATAAGGGCGTAGTTGGTATATCAACCTAAGCTGATAAAAGGTGCTCTTTGCCACTGAGTTCACCTGTGCCTCAAGTGACAGTTCTGGATCCAAGAGCACCCCCAAACTACGGACCCGATCCTTTAGGGAGAGTGCAACCCCGTCCAGGACAGGGCAAACATCACCTTAAGAGAAGAAGGATCCCGCAACTGCAAAACTGTTGCGGTGGGGGTTAGCCCCTTTTAGTGCTTTTTAAAATAAGAAATATTTCACATTTCTGTGAACCTCGGGTGTGTTGCAAGCCTGCTGAAGCCGCCCTTGTGGGTCTAGATGGTGGAGTTTTAGCTACATAAGGATCCACACTTGGGCCTAATCTACACCAAGCAGGATATAGCACTATGAAAGCAGTATATGGTATGTGTCAATGGACCTCTACAGTTGTCAGTGCACATCAATACCACTATAAAGCAGCAGTGTGGCTCCTGGCTTTTATATTATTATTATTATTATTATTATTATTATTATTATTATTATTATTATTATTCCTTTTTTCCTCTTAAGGAACCCAAGGTGGTGTACATAATCCTCCTCCTCCTCTCCATTTTATCCTCACAACAACAACCCTGTGACGTACGTTGGGCTGAGAGTCTGTGACTGGCCCAAAGTCACCCAGTGGGTTTCCATGGCTGAGTGGGGGGACTAGAACCCGGATCTCCCGACTCCCAGTCCAACCACACTTTCATAGTGCAATATCCTGCTTGGTGTAGATTAGGCCTCAGTGTGCGGCCGCTGTAAAGAAGGCAAACTCCATGCTAGGCATTATTAGAAAAGGAATTGAGAATAAAACTGCCAATATCATATTGCTTTCTTACAAATGTTGGGGAACGAGATCGCTGTTTGCATATAACAGCCACTCCAACTTGTTGACCTCCATGTTCAGAGGAGGGCAATGAGGATGATCAGGGGTCTGGAAACAAAGCCCTATGAAGAGAGACTGAAAGAACTGGGCATATTTAGCCTGGAGAAGAGAAGATTGAGGGGAGACATGATAGCACTCTTCAAATACTTAAAAGGTTGTCACACAGAGGAGGGCCAGGATCTCTTCTCGATCCTCCTAGAGTCCAGGGCACGGAATAACGGGCTCAAGTTAAAGGAAGCCAGATTCCAGCTGGACATCAGGAAAAACTTCCTGACTGTTAGAGCAGTACGACAATGGAATCTGTTACCTAGGGAGGTTGTGGGCTCTCCCACACTAGAAGCCTTCAAGAGGCAGTTGGACAACCATCTTTCAGGGATGCTTTAGGGTGGATTCCTGTATTGAGCAGGGGGTTGGACTCGATGCCTTGTAGGCCCCTTCCAACTCTGCTATTCTATGATTCTATGGCTTGGACTACAACTCCCATTATCCACACAACTCCTAATGGCCATGATGGCTGGGGGTGATGGCAGCTGTAGTTCCGCATATCTAGAAAGACCTGGGTTGGAGAAGGCCACCATTTAAGTTGAGGATACATAGTGTGTTCACCTTTAGAAGCAATTGATGAAGATGTGGTTAACCGACGCAGATACTCCTGTTTGCATTTCAGTAGGAAAGAGAAGAGCTAACCCAGCTCTCAAACAGCCCATTTCAGAGGGAGCTTCTGGATAGGTAATTGGGTATGCATTATGCATGGGGGAACATAGTTCTCATCTCCAGCCTGCCATCGAACCTTGCTCTATTCCGTCACCCTAAATTGCTCTCTGAGCAAACAGAAAACAAATGCGCAAGCCTCTCAGATGGCAGGTGTCAACAGCCTCCTCCCAGCAACATCAAAGAGCGCCAGAAGCCAGAGGAAAACAAGGGAGTTGGGTAAGCAAATGCCTCCCCTGAGCCCCACTGGGATTCAGACTTGGGAAATCAAGAACACGGTCGTCTCTATGCATTGATGTGTTATTAAAAAAAAGAAGATTAAAGATAGAGGTTCAAGTAACTATCGATTGGCTAAATGGGCTTGGGCATCGAGTAACTTTGCCTTCAGTCAGTTTGCACAGTCACAGAAGGAGAAATAAGCCACAGTGCCTCATTTCCCCCTCTGAGTGTGCTGGTTGCATGTTGGCAGTATTAGTATAATTATCCTCAGCAGCACAACTTGTGTGTGTGTGTGTGAACCTGACCAGGGTGGTTTGTCGCAGTGGGTAACAAGCCACCCAGAACTCTACAACAGCCCGTGGGTTCTGGCTGGCTTGTTCCCCACAGAAACAAGCCACTCCATGGTCGTGCAAATCCGGTCTCTCTCCCCCTCAGTTTCCCCCCTGTGAAATGGATGTATTGTCACATAGCTTCATCCCGCGTACCTGTTTCCCTCAAATTATCCCCTACAGCATAACGCTGTCATTGTTGCTGTTGCTAGCTAAATCACACCCCGGGCAGCAGCGCTCCTAAGATCCTTTGCATAACAGGAAAGGGTTTAAGGGGGAGAAATGTAAAAAAAAAATCATTTAAAACAATCAACAAATGACCCAATCTGATTCAAATTTGGTATGCTTAAAGCCCTCCTTAATATCTATTACTGTGCCAATTTTGATGCCTTTATCTTTAAAACTTACGCAGATGTAAGCATTTGTTTAATTGTTAGTTTAAACCTATCAAATCCTCCTCCTGCGCCCCCAGTGGCCGCTCAGAAAACAACAAATGATTCACTCTTAAATGGGTGTCAAAATAGGTCGGGTCTTTTGGCTTTATAGCACAATTAAAGCAGGATGCATGGGAGTACTTCACAGTCAAAACAGATTATAAACTGGAAAACTTCGGAGTCCTTTGCACACAATTCTCAGTGATTTCGCAGTATAACCCTGGTGTGATGAAGCCCAAAGTCTCCTCAAAAGATTGAAATATGGCCGATAACAACAATTTCTGAATAGCAGAATCTGTTGAGTATAACTGAAATATTTCCTCCATTTCCCTTTGCACTCAGATGCAGTTGCTTCTCCTTTTTAACAGTGTGTTCTCAATCAACACAGCTCTTGGTTCTAAAAGCGCATTTTATTTTCTCACTCCCTGAGACAGGCAAGTAACTGAGTTTGAGTAATTGAGGATGGTGGCTCACGCGCAAAGGACAAGGCACACTGCAAGATGAAACCAACCATGTTTAGTAGTCCTGCTATTTGGGGACTGTCTAAATGCGCTCAAAGCCCCGGGGCAGCTGAGAATCTGTGCTGCGTCAGTTATATGACAGCCACAGATTCGCAGCCACTGCGGGTCTTTTCTGTGAAGCTACACGGTAAAAACATTGGGGACTTATCTCTGGCTTTTTTGGTGGGAGCGAGGTCATCCCAGCTCTTCCGCGGTCTGACCTCACCCCCTGGCCAATCCGGCTGACGGTCCTGGCGGAAGCTGACTGTCATGTCTAGCCCTGCTCCCCCTGGGTTGGAAGAAGGTGTTTCAAATGATCAATCAGAATCAGACTCTGAAGTAGAGGAGTCGGCGCCAAAAACAGGCCAGCCTGTACCAGTGGGGGAGAAAGCTCTCACGGGCTCTTCACCAGCTGGAAAGGAACCCTCTCCAGAGCTTATCTCGTCAAGGGCAAATAATACACAGTCAGTGGGAAGCCAACATACTTCTGAAGGAGAGATCACGGAGAGGTTAGCCAATCCTAGAGTATGTCGCAGACTAAAATGGGCGGAGTTAAAAAGCGAGAGAAAGTCAGCCCGGCTCGCATCCCGTCAGAAGTTGCCTCAGAAGTAGTCTCTCTGAAGTTAACGCGTCTTGAGAAAAAGCTTTCCATTCTTCTTGAAAGGACAATTGTCTCGCTTAGTTTGTATAGTTTTGCCTAGGGGAAAGATCCTAGAGATTAGACTCTCGTCAGGCAGGAAGAGATGTTTATTGCTTGAATAAAGCTTTGTAGATTACTCAGCAAGCCTCGTTATTGTCTCCCAAGAAAGCAGGAAGTTTTGAGAAACACGACACCGACCACCAATTGGTCACTGGAATCCAGGAAGGCGGGGCAATGGCTCCAGTACCCAAATGACCGCTGAAAACCCCGCACTCCCTCCTTGGTGTGGGGATTACCCAATGCCACCCTGGGAAAGTGGAAGCGCAGGGTTTATGGGTAACGTGGTGACAACTTGGTGACCTGAAGACATCCCAGATACAGCTTTTAGATTCTTGTTCCTTTTAATTCTCACCTTTATTCATTTGCTTTACCCTCATATCAACATCCTCTTTTTGCTGTAACATGGGTTACTTTTTGGAAAGTTCATGTTGAACAGGGGGAAAGGAATCTTTAGAAATGCCAGTAAGTGTTCCAGCTGTTGGAGAAATTCACTTAATGAATAGTGAAAGTCATGGTAGGTGTCAAGCAAAAGCAGATGAAACAAAATCATGGGTACAGGGATCCCATACATAACTGAGTAAAAGAGAGAAGGGGGATATTTCTAATAATAATTAATCCAAATGGATATTAATCTAATAGGCTTGGGCAAGGGGGTTGGACTCTATGACCTTATAGGCCCCTTCCAACTCTACTTTTCTATCATTCTATGATTAAGTGATTTCTAGCAGTTTCTACCATTTCCTCCTTGTTCATTTTCAGCCAGCTTTACATACTTGTATTTGCAAAATTAAATGTTTGCTGTAGGTTCGTCAGGCATGCAAACAAAGGAAAGACCAGAACAGCATGTAGAATTGCAACTACATTTTCATCCAGCTTCATTGCTATGTTGTTAAATACAGAAGAAACCTTACTGCTTAGATACAGTGGTTCCACGCTTGAGGGCCCAACTCACACCATCCCCAGTGGTCATGAGCAGCGATGTCCGGCAACATCTGGGAATCCAAGAACAGCAACAGGAACCACTGGTAGAACCATGCTGCGAGGGAGGCTTGAACGAGGGACCAGGCAGGAGAGCCCCTTAGAGAATTGTTGTTGTGGGTCAAACCCAAATGATTTTGAAGGTTTTCCAGGTTAGCCTCAGGCAAGACACCTCACCTCACCAAATGTCTGTAAAGCAAGGATTGTTACACTGACAGCTGTCGTGGGGGGCTTGCTGAAGATCAATCTTTGCACACCGTTCTGAAGGCACAAAGCACTATGCATTAATATGCAAGCGCCTGCACCTCTGTTGTGATAGTGGTGATGTAATCAGCTTTCTTATAAACTGGGCTACATGTCCTAAGAGACACCGATGGGTATTTATTTAAGAGGATTTGATCGCTAGTTTTGCATCTCCAGAAAAGACCAAATTAGCGGAGCTGAAACCAAATCACTCAGCTTAATGTTAGCAACACAAACAAACAAACTAAAGTTAGGCAGCTTAGGGGGTATCTTCACAGCGCCGAGTTGGCATTGCATTCCCCCAAACCCCTGCACTTTCACTCCTGCGGGGTTGCGCCCCTTTATCCCCATGCAAAGGAGCATGGGGTTTACATGGATCATGGGAGAGGGGAGCAACCCACCACTGCTGCCATCCCTCCCTGGCTTCCCCCCCCCCCCCGTTACCTTGTGGGGATTGAAGCCAGGGAAAGGGAGAACCTTCCCCCCCCCACCCCCAGCAAAAGGGAGACTCTTTTCCTCGTGGAGGCAATGCGGGGGGCGTTCCGGTAGCCATTTGATTCACCGACTCACCCTCTCCCTCCTGCCCTGGTGGATGGCGACCAATCTGGGGTCGCCATCTGCCCAGCCATGACTCCGACGTGACCCCAGAGCAGCAGCTACAGACAGCAATGTGCCGTCCTCGCCACAATTCGAACAAAAAAATTAAGGTAAATCCCCAACTTTTTTGCTTCAGGGCGGAAGCACCGGGATGCCTGCACGGTGGCTTCTGCATCATATAATCACCACCACGCCACTGTGCACCCACCCTGGGGCTTTTATCACGTGTAGACAGCTCTTTAGATCAGCTGGCTCCAGTTAATTTCAACCTCATCTGCCATTTTGTTGCCAGTTCACCCAGTCTGGGCAGACATCCTTTCGGACACTTGCAAACTCAGGGTGCTTCCTGACAGCATCACATCAATGGTATAATAGTGCTCTACTAGTGCTGGAACTTTTCTACGCCAACTGTGCAGAATGTAGTCCCAGCTCTGGACACATTAACAAAAATAAATCTCATGGTGAGGAGTTCTAGCTTCCTCAGCTCCCCACTTGTGGGGTCCTTGGACATCAGTTTGGATGTACAGATTTTGTTAAATCTGTTTTGTGGATTCTCAGGCATCTTCCATTCCATTGTCCGTTCATTGATGACAATCGCATCTTTTTTTAAGGATGTACAAAAATTCCGACCCCCTTTCTCTAATCTGCCTTAGCACCGGTGCAAATTAGCTCTCATACAAAGTTGCACTAATGCTCGCTAGCGCAAGTGTGATTTTGCACAAATCCCACCCACCCCCAAAGATTTTTTTTTTTTTAAGCAAAATGATCCACAGGCTCTGCATGACTCTGAAAAAGCTGCACAATATGCAGGTCGGATTCACAGAAATCTGAACTCGTTTGGATCCATTGCAGATTTCTCAGAGAATCCTAGACATCAGTATTGGGAGAGAAGAGGAAGGCTTGCAGGGAGGCCTGGGAACATTAGCCCAACCGCACACGATGAGCAGAGGCATGGATTCCTTACTACACTGGACCTATTATAAATGGTGTTGATTCTCCCATCCCATTCTCAGTTTGGGAAAACAGCAACCCTGGCAGTAGTGGGAGCAGAACAGGCCCTGCCCAGATCGCTCTGCTCCAACAAAGAATCTGGCAAAGCTATTTGCCACCAGCTCAGCACTTTGCAGAGTGATGGTGGACAAAGAGTTGCCTTGCTTGTTCACTCTTGATAGTACCACTGTCTCCTTTCTTCATCGAGCATTTGTGGGGACTCTCTCTCTCCCCCCACCCAACTTTGTGGTACATTTTTTCCTGCTTTGTGGCTTGTTCTTTTCCTCCTAGGAGAACTTTATTTATTTATTACATTTCTATACTGTCCAAGAGCCAAAGCTCTGTGGGCGGTTCACAAAAATTAAAACCATTCAATACAACTTAAAGTATAAAACTTAAGCCACAATATAAAACCATAATATGAAAGTACAAGCAGAATAAAACCGAGCACCAATGCAGAGATTTCAAATACAGATTTAAAACAGCAAAGTTAAAAGAGTAGAATGGCAAAATGGTAAAATACTGGGAAAATAAAAAAGGTCTTCACCGGGCGTCAGAAAGAATATAAGGTAGGTGCCAGGTGAACCTCCTTAGGGAGCTCATTCCACAGCCGGGGTGCCACAGCAGAGCAGGCCCTCCTCCTGGTAGCCACCTGCCTCACTTCTTTTGGCAGGGACTCATGGAGAAGGACCCCATGAAGATGATCTTAGGGTCCAGGCAGGTACATATGAGAGGAGGCGTACCTTCAGATTACCTGGCCCCAAGCCATTTAGGACTTTGAATGTTAATTCTAGCACTTTGAATCAGACCTGGACTGGCAGCCAGTGAAACTGGAAAAGTACTAGTGTAATGTGATCTTGTTGGCCAGTCCCTGTTAACAATCTTGCTGCCCTGTTTTGGACCAGTTGAAGTTTCCAGACTGTTTTCAAAAGCATCCCTATATAAGGGGTACCTACCAGTACTGGTGCAAACAGTGATCCTTTTATTTATTTTCCCTTTTTCAAAGATAGGTGAAACTGACAAGGCTTTCCAGTCCTTGTCAGTTTCAATAGCAAGCAGGGCACCCTGCTGGTGAATATAAAAGTTTAGGAGCAGGCAGGTGGCATACAGGTAAGGGAGAAAGCACACTTCTACACCCTTCGCTAACCACATAGAAGGCTATGCCTTCCAACCAGGTGAGACAATAGCACAAGTCAGTTCACACCTGCAAGTGTTTTGACAGCTAAAGTAATAATCGTAATAAACCAGCACGTGGGCCGGCAGGTGCAGGGGAATGAAACAATGAAATGGAAAGCACAGGGATGCAATGGTTCAAGGTGAATGTTGTCTGGATTTTCAGGTATAAATGAGTATGACTCCATATGGCAGCTTCCTCTGAATGCTATCAACGCCATAGAAAGAGGTTAATGTGGAAGCACCTCTAGCAACGTCTTCCTTTGTTCTCATCTCCAGTTCATTTATAAGTTAAATAGCTCTGGTCCCCATTTTTTAAAACAAACAAACAAACTAATCCATATGTGTCTTGAGAATGCAAGGTCTCAGCAACCCCTCCTCCTTCCATTACCTTTGCAAAATGGAAATTGCTGCAGTGCAACTCCTTCCAGTATCACAAAAGCAACATGAGAATCCCCGGGTCACATGGAAAGAAGCCATAGATAGCTCACCCCCGCGCCCCGCACCTGGAAACCTGAGCAAACCTACAGTGGAGAGGGGTTGCAGCGGTGTACTGTGGGCTCCTAAAGTTACCTCTGCAGTACAAGAAGGAGCCATCTTGCATCAGCTCCTGTGTCACCAAAGCACGCCTCAGGCTGCCGGATCACTCTGATCAACATGTTTCTTGACAGTCGACACTCTCCTTGCGAGAGGGATAGAGACGCAAGCTTTCCCCTTTTCCGTGAAATGCAACTGGTCATAAAATTATTATTAGTGATTTCAGGTTTCACATAGCGCTGATCAAGGTTTCCAGGTTCCTAGACTGCTGGGGGCTGTCTGTACGTATCCAAAGCCCCACAGGGACTGCGAACCTGTGCTGTGTCAGTTATATGACGCAGACTCGCAGCCACTGTGGGGCTTTCCTGCAAAACTGCAGGGGAAAAAAGTCAGGGATTTACCCCGACTGTTTGGGTGAGAGTGAGGTCACCCTGGCTGTTCTGCCATCTGACCTCACTACATGGCCAATCTGAGGGGCGGTCCTGGTGGAAGGCAACCAGCAATTGATCACTGGAAACCAGGAAGAGCTCCAGTACCCAAGTTGATCACCGGAAACCCTGCGTTCTCTCCTTGGTGTGGGGATTACCCAACACCACCCCATGTAAGTGAAACTGCAGGGTTTAGGGATAAGGTGACACCAACTCAGCACTGTAAATACAGCTCCCTGCAGCAAATTTATAGCATCCCATTTCTGCCCCCCCCCCCCGGCCTTATTTACATAGCATTTTTAGTGTGCTATGTGCACAACTATATCTAGTTTCTTCCCACCAATAACTTCACCAGGTGAAAAACATTCATTATTAATATTCAGATTTCACAGCATTGTTCAGACAGGGAATCTGCCCCCAACATGGAAATAAACAGATGGGAAAAGCCTCACCTGCTAAACTCCACCAGGCTGCTATTAAAGGCACAGGAACAGGGTCAATTGAAAATAATAGTAACCCTAAATTATGAACATAGAATTCAGTTCACTCGAATGGTAAAGGAATTTAGGAGTTGCGTTGCCACCTTTTTAACCGATGCTGCTCCTGTGTTTGTAATCCTAACATGCAGAAGTTAAACATGTTTTCCTCCTATCCCTTTACCACCATGCTGGGAACCATTTAGAACAAAAGAACATCATGATGGATCAGACTAAGGGTCCATCTAGTCCAGCACTCTGTTCACACAGCTGCATTTCATCCTTTGACGTTCTTCTTGTTGAGCTATTGTTAAAAGCACAGGGGCGAGGACAGCTAAAAAGACGGCAACAGAACTCCTATATGACTTACACTTCCTTGGAATAGATTTCTTTCTCACCCACCATGCATTATAATGCTCCTGCACCTTTAATAGTTGTACAAAAAAAGGAACCTTTGGCAAGTGTAGCTTGTATCACACATCCAATAAATTTAAAGGCGTATACACGGTTCTCCCTGCCCCTGCACAAATGCCCCAAATGCCCCACAAATGCTCCCTGCCCCTTCCAAATCACGTGAGGTACTGGTTCCTCTCTATTCGGCCCTGGTTAGGCCTCATCTAGAGTATTGCGTCCAGTTCTGGGCTCCACAATTCAAGAAGGACGCAGACAAGCTGGAGCGTGTTCAGAAGAGGGCAACCAGGATGATCAGAGGTCTAGAAACAAAGCCCTATGAAGAGAGACTGAAAGAACTGGGCATGTTTAGCCTGGAGAAGAGAAGATTGAGGGGAGACATGATAGCAGTCTTCAAATACTTAAAAGGTTGTCACACAGAGGAGGGCCAGGATCTCTTCTCGATCCTCCCAGAGTGCAGGACACGGAATAACGGGCTCAAGTTAAAGGAAGCCAGATTCCGGCTGGACATCAGGAAAAACTTCCTGACTGTTAGAGCAGTGCGACAATGGAATCAGCTACCTAGGGAGGTTGTGGGCTCTCCCACACTAGAGGCATTCAAGAGGCAGCTGGACAACCATCTGTCAGGGATGCTTTAGGTGGATTCCTGCATTGAGCAGGGGGTTGGACTCAATGGCCTTGTAGGCCCCTTCCAACTCTGCTATTCTATGATTCTATGAAATGTTATCCTTGCAACAACCCTATAAGGTATATCCCTCCCTCTCTCCGAGGAGCTCAAGATGATATACATAAGGACGTAACAAGAGCCCCACTGGATCAGAGCAAGGGTCCATCTAGTCCAGCATTCCATTCACACGGTGGCCAACCAGCTGCCCATGGGAAACCCACAAGCAGGACACCGGTGCAACAGGACCTTCCTGCCCATGTTCCCCAGCAACTGCTGCATATAGGCATACCACTTCTGATATGCGAGGTAGCACAATGCCATTAACAGCCTTCTCCTCTAGGAATTTGTCTAACCCGCAAGCCATCCACGTTGGTGGCCATCACTACATCTTGTGAGTACATGTTGCTACCTCCTTCCCCTTTATCCTCACAACAATCCTGCGAGGTACATTAGGCTGAGTGACTGCTCTAAAGCCATCCAGCGATTCAAACCCAAGTCACCCCGTTCCAAGTCTAACACTTTACCCAGCGGAGTGCTACTGTCCAGCACCACCTTTATTGTGATTCAGAAGAGAGGTTTTGTGTTTTAAAATTCAGACCCACCTCTGCCCTATACTTCGGTTCTTGGGGAAGTTACTTTCTTTTTAGTTTCACCAGTTTGTCTTCTAGGAAACGAGTGTTTTGTAACCTGCCATCCTCACCATGGAAGCCATTTTATGAAGGGGCAAGGCTCCCATGGCCACCATTTTGTGAGAGGGCTCACAGCATTCTCTGAAAATTCCATGTCACCACTGACCCCCAAAGGGAGAGGGCTGCTGCTGTACCTACTTCACCACACCCGCTCTCAATATGACACTCTAAGAAAGTGGCTCGAGGCCTGCAGTGAACGAACTGGCTGATTAGTTCAAATCAGTTCATGGAATTCTGCCCAAGAAGCACTTATCGTTTATTTGCTCTTGGTTGTCCCTTTATGGTTGCCAGGGCACAATGCAGAAGTAGAAGCCCAAACTGGCAGAATTGCCATGTCAGGGGCCAGGGGAGTCAGCACATCATCTGTCCCAGTGAAGTTTCTTCAGAGCTCATCCAATTAGGCCTGTCGTGACTCAATTCACAGCCTGCTCTGCTCTTTGCTGCTAACCCCATTTCCCACCTTCAATCAGGTGCTTCTTCCCCCACCTGTTGCCTGACCTGCACCCTTCCTTTAACCTTCTTGGGGTTCCCCATTCCTTAGCATCCCTAGGTCTAAGGACCTTGTCCCCGCTCCAATATGAGATTTTAATCCCAGCCAAACTGTCAATGTTCCCTTCCCTCACAGAAGCTAGACTGCCAATATCTTTTGCTCCCGGAACAACTAAATATTCCATGTCAGAACACCAGCTCAACCAGTCAGTGACAGAAGTTTCACCGGTGCACCACAATAAAGATAACCAGAGCCGCTATTGTCTAAAACACTTTTGCAACAGGTTTGAGGGTTTCTTAAGGCACTGGTAGACTTATCTTCTATCTTGTGTTACGTACTTTTTAAATAATAAAAAAGAATAGAATCCCCAGAGTCTACTTATGAATTTTAGTTAAGAACATAAGAAGTGTTTGCTGGAGTAGACCAAGACCACATATCCTGCATTCTTTGCAAGCAACTGCCAATGGACTGTGATTTGCCGTCAGCACATCTTTAAGATAACAGGGAGATAGATGTTAGTCTGTTGAAGCAAGAACAGCAGAGTCCAGTATAGCATCTTAAGACTGCTGGATCTGGTGTGGCAGAAGCTTTCATGGACTAAGACCACTTCATCAGATTTATATCACAGCCTTCTCCAACCTGGTGCCCTCCAGAAGTGTTGGGCTGCAACTCCCATCATTCCCAGCAGGGCCGGCCCTACCATTAGACTGGGTGAGGCAGTTGCTTCAGACAGCAGTTGCTAGGAGGCAGCAGCAAAGTGCTGGAGGAGAGGGCTGTGGGCTAAGACGCCTGCCCTGCACCTCCTAAGCTAGCCTGCTGACTTCAGGTGTGGGGGAGGATCCTTGAAGAAACACTCATATGGCAGCCTGGGAGGGGGCACCCCCTTGTTCTTGGCCTCAGGCGGCAAAATGTCTGAGGCTGGCCCTGATTCCCAGCCAGCATGTTTATTGACACCATGTTGGGGAAGGCTGCCCTATCACATCCTCCTTGAGTCGCCTTTTCCCTAAACTAGAAAGCTCCCCAACTTTTCAGCCTTTCCTCTTATGGAAAGTGCTTCAGCCCCCTAAGTGTTTTGCTTTCCCCCTTTCCTAATGCTCAATGCTCAAGACCGGTGCTACCATTAAGCCAACTAGGCCGCCGCCTAGGGTGCAGACCTCAGAGGGGCGCAGTACTGACCTTTACAGGTCACAGTTTTATGCAAATTAGCTGTTTTAAGAAAAAACCGTAAGTTTAAGTTTTGTGCTTTTTATTGTTTCTACAAAACATCTGTTCTTAAAAATCAAAGTTGGCAATTTGTGTGTGTGTGTGTGTGTGTGTGTGTGTGTGTGTGTGTGTGTGTAAGTAGTTCGCCTTGCGCAGGGCGCAAAATAGTCTGGCACCAGCCCTGTCAGTGCTAACACACATGTTAATACTTAGGATGCATTGAGTGCAACACTCTTCTTAAGAGCTCAGTACACTCCTTGCTCATGCTCTCTGTAATCCTCGTCAGAGCCCTGTAAAGTCACTCAGCTTTAACCCCATATCCCAGATGAGAGGCTGGGGCCGAGCGTGGCTTTACCTGAGGCCATCTGAAAGGCAAAGGTTAGACTTGAAGCAGCCGTTTGCCAGCTGCTTAACTACTGAATTACTTCATTACACTAACGCAGGGGTAAGCAACCTCCTGCCCTCCAGATATTTTGGACTACAACTCCCGTACTCCTGATCATTGGCTGGGCTGTCTGGAGCTTATGGGGAATGTCATCAAAAACACCTGGAGAGCACCAGAATACCTGCCTCTAAGGAAATGCTAACTCTCATGTCATAATAACCTAGGGTGACCATATGAAAAGGAGGACAGGGCTCCCGTCTCTTTAACAGTTGTGTAGAAAAGGGAATTTCAGCAGGTGTCATTTGTATGCATGCAGCACCTGGTGAAATGCCCTCTTCATCACAGTTAAGGCTGCAGGTGCCCTGCCCTCTTTTAAATCTGGTCACTCTAGTATAGCTCCTGCAGCTTTAACTGTTGTGATGAAGACGGAATTTCACCAGGTTCCCCATATATACAAATGACACCTGCTGAAATTCCCTTCTCTATGCAACTGTTAAAGAAACAGGAGCCCTGTCCTCCTTGTCATATGGTCACCCTAAATAACCCTCCTACCATCCGGCAGTTTTCATTTCTCCTAAATGAAAAATGCATTGTTTGCACCCCCAAAGAACTAGCCAGCTCCTTGCCTTTAGCGGCCCTAAGGGAAGGGCTAAAAGAGGTTAGCGCCAGCCAGCCTCATTGTGGTTACTATTAAAAGGGAATTTGGAGAGGGGACGGCAAGAGCACGCAAAACGGACATGGTTCGTATCCCTCAGTGCTCCTGGCACGCATCACACAGGCTCCCACTTCCTCGCCTCTCTCCCATCAGCGGACCCAGCGCTCCGCTCAGCCAAGCAGCCATCGGTACCTGCGCTGGGCAACGGCACCTGTCCCCAGAGAGCCTGCTCTGCCTATGCACCTCGCATGGCAAGTTAGCGCACAATAGAGCTGGCGCGCTATAATGCAATGCAAACAGAAGGAAGAAGAAATACAATGCCCTTTCGGCCAGGTATACACTTTCGGTGCAAAGGTGCAGGTCTGTGCTTGCTTAGCCAGGAGTTCTGACCAGTGGAGGCTCCGGTGTCATTGGTTCGGCGAATCCGCTCCGGGTTTCAGCCAGAACTAGAGTTCTGACTGGTTCTGGCTGAAACCCGGAGCGGATTCGCCGAACCAATGACACCGGAGCAGCCTCCAGCCTCCACTGGTTCAGACCCATTGATTTCAGACTCCCTCCCGACCCGGTTTGCACAGCTTTCATCCCGGCGCTGGAGAAGGGGTGCCTCCCCCAGCCCAACTCCTGCCACCATCATCCATTCTTTCATGCGCTCTTTCTCCGCCCCCATCCCTGTCCTGAAAGAACCCCAGGCAGTGCAGGCAGCGCTATAGCATCCCTTCCCCTGGAACAATCAGTCTGGGACTCCACGGCTCACCACCAGTTGTGTTGTCTATGGCGCTAGGACAATGATTCTTTCTAGGACTGATCAAAGGAGCGGCAGAGATCAGAAAAGCCAAGATGGAACGCCTCTCTCCAGATGGAGGGATATAATATTACTATTGATATTGTTGTTATTATTAATTACGATTATTATTATCATTTCTTCCTGACTGTGGATCTCAGCCACAGAGGGAGGCAGTGAAGGGGGTCTGCTTTGAACTAATTGAGAAAGGGCATCCCTGATGGGGAGGGGAGAGAGAGAGAGAGAGAGAGAGAAGGTACTCACCCATGGATGAACCCGGCTAGCTAATGAGCCCAGGAAAGCTGACGGTCTTCCTCTCACATCTGCTTGCTTATCTGCCTCCTTGCAGTGAATCCTCGCCTAAGATGCATTTCATCTCTGGAACCACCAAGCATATGCACAGACACACACACACCCCGTCCTGTTTTCCTCTCCCGCCCTCCTTCTACACACAACCGTGCGCTGATCAGCACCAATGCACTCTCTCTACCATCAGCAGCCACTGCCTCTCTCTCTCTATAGATAGCCAGAGGGAAAAAAAGAACGCCTCCCGGCGCCCTGCCCACCTGCATGACGTCATGGAAGGGCTGTCAATCACTGGGCAGCCACCTGCTGTTAGCTCAGACTGGCTGCAACCGCAGCTGCACCCCAGGGTGGAGGGAGGGAGGGGGGAAGAGGGCAGCTGGGTCGAGTGTGCAACAACAGTGCAGGGCTCCATACGAAAGGGAGGTAAAAGTGGAACGTTTGTCGGCTTTATGGCTGCCCAGCTACAGCGATCGCTTTGGTTCCAGCAAATTGCATGTGGGAACATTCACAGCAAAATTTGGGTTGCGTCTTCTCCTTCTCCTGCAAATATTTTAAGGGAAGAGCAGAAAGACCAAGTGCCGAAAAGGGCCACTAAAAATGATCCAGGGGGCTGGAGCATCTCCCCCATGAGGGAAGTTACAACAGCTGGGATTGTTCAGCTTCGGAAAAAAGGAGACCAAGGGGAGACATGATACAGGTGTACAGAATGATGCATGATGTGGAGAACGTGGATAGGGAGACATTTTTCTCCCTCTCCCGTAATATTAGAAACCCAATAGAGTCATCCTATGAAGCTGATTGGTGTGGGAGATTTAGGACATATAAAAGGAAATACATCTTCACACAGCGCATAGTTAAATTACAGAATTCACTACCACAAGATGTGGTGATGGCCACCAATTTGGATGGCTTTAAAAGGGGGTTGGATAAACTCCTGGAGGAGAAGGCTATCAATGGCTACCAGTCCAGATGGCTCTGTACTACCTCCAGTGTCTGAGGCAGTAAGCTTATGTGCACCAGTTGTTGGGGAACATGGGTGGAAGGGTGCTGCTTGCACCCATGTCCTGCTGTGGGTTACTGGTCAACAGCTGGTTGGCCACGGTGTGAACACAGTGTTGGAGAAGATGGCGCCTTGGTCTCATCCAGCATGACTCTTCTTATATTTTTATGTTCAAATAACCCAAAGCTGAAAGTTGCCCCGGCTTTATTGCCTTATTTTGCCCTTCTCCAACTGGGCGCCCTCCAGATCTGTTGGACTACAACTCCCTACATCCCCATCCAGCTATACAGCCTGGAAATTGTAGTCCAATGCATCTGAAGGGCATCAGGTTGGAGAAGGCTAACCATATGTTTTGTTTGTGTTTAGGGAACTCTTGATATCTGTCTAAAACACAATAGGTTACCGCCACTATTATCATCGCATCAAGGGAGCATAGGGGTCCCCTTTATCCATCTCGAGTTAGCTGGGGCTGAATTGTCCCTAAGGTGGTAAAACTGTGTCTGGGCTGCAGGTCTTTTGAACAGGAAATGTTGGTTCTGCACAATGGTGTGTGATTGTGATTTGCGTACATCGTGCACGCTGCTGAAGTGTACCCGTGCATTTTCCAAGTGTGTGCGCACATGCGTTGTGGCTCAGAGTCACATTTCATGACATTTAGAAGCCTACACAGAGTGGGAGAAAACCCTCAGAACTAGCACAGAGCTCAGAATTTGCCAGCACAAATGCAGACGAGTATTATATTCAAACTTGACACGTTGGAGACCAGACTGGCCACTATTCTGTGATGGTGCTTTCAGACTCGGATGTTTCATGTAGCTTTGCCCCAATTAGGTTAAAAATGTGATATTGGATATTTTCTGGCATTACTATCCTTATCCTAATATATTACCCTAGAGAGGTTTGCTTGTCACCTACCTTGTACTCCTTCTGGCGTCTTTTTATTTCCCCAGTATTTTAGCATTTTACCATCCTAACTCTGTTGTTTTAAATCAATATTTTAAATCTCTGCATTGCTGTTCAGTTTTTTTCTGGTTGTACTTTGTGGTTTTATATTGTGGTTTTAAGCTTCCATGTTTTATATTTTACACTGTACCTTATGGTTTTAATTTCTGTATAGAAATAAATAAACAACTTTACATGACTTGACAGGAAGGGGTCTCTATGGATGATTTCCTTCATCTATGAAACATTGGTGAACATTTTGTATCTGGTCAAGAGGGCAGCTTTAACTGTTGTATTGAAGAGGGAATTTCACCAGGTTCTGCATGCATGCAAATGACACCTGCTGACATTCCCTTTTCTATACCACTGTTAAAGATACAAGAGCCCTGTCCTCCTTTCCATACGGTCACCCTAATCCTAGGCCTGCTGAAACTGGGTGTGTGATGTGGGGACAGGTAAGGGGGGAAGTGCACATAAGTATATGATTGCCACCTTTTCAACCGACAAAGCTCCTGAACTTTCAACAACTGTACTTCCAGCAAAAACTCAACAGTTGTTGCAAGCTTGGGAGGGCAGTGATAGAGAAAGTGAAACAAGTTAGCTGTTCGAGAAATCTGACCAAACGAAGAGTTAGCAGCCTTAGATAACTAAGAGACATGTGAGAGAACATGTCTTGCTAGCAGGTTCTTAATTATTGAAACTTCTTCCCCAGAGAAATATCATATTTGTTATATTTCACCAGTAATACAACTCCCCCTTTTGGATGGGGAATTCATGTGACCCTTGTGGCGGGTGGGGGACAGTTATGGCCTTAGTTAGGGTGACCATATGAAAAGGAGGACAGGGCTCCTGTATCTTTAATAGCTGTATTGAAAAGGGAATTTCAGCAGGTGTCATTTGTATATATGGGGAACCTGGTGAAATTTCCTCTTCATCACAACAGTTAAAGCTGCAGGTGCCCTGCCCTCTTTTAAATCTGGTCACTCCAGTATAGCTCCTGCAGCTTTAACTGTTGTGATGAAGATGGAATTTCACCAGGTTCTCCATATATACAAATGACACCTGCTGAAATTCCCTTTTCTATGCAACTGTTAAAGATACAGGAGCCCTGTCCTCCTTTCCATATGGTCACCCTACCTTAGTACTTTACTAGCACATTTAATGTCATTTTAGAGATATGCTGTTGATTGCATTTCTTTCCTCTGACCATCTTGTTTTTGGAGACACTGTCCCATTTCATACAACGAGTGTTCACATGTGCAAGCAATGGCAAGCTATAGCCAGTCTAAGGTAGTCAGATGCAAATAGTTTAGGTCTCCTACACCTTTAATAATTATGTAGAAAAGGGGAACTCAGCAGGGGCAGCGTGTCATGCAAACTGTACCTGGTGAAATTTATTTATTATTATTATTTATTGTATTTTTATACTGCCCAATAGCTGAAGCTCTCTGGGCGGTTCACAAAAATTCCCTTTTCTACACAGCTATTAAAGGCGTAGGAGCCCTGTCTTCTTTTGCATTTGGAAAGCCTAAAGGCAAGGCAGCTCCTTGACTTTCATAGGTAGTCACATGAAAACAGAGAAGTGCTACTTTATATACTAGTCGTTTGACAACATTCAAGGCAATCTACTCCATCATGAGGTCCAGAAACTTGCATGTTTTGTTTTTTAAAACACACCCACACAAGATTCTTAAGGACCTGCAATGCTATAGATACTAGATTGCTATCATATATTCAGAATTGCAGGTGACTAATAGCACTGATAACATGAAAAACATCCTAATTGTGGAATCTTCTGAGGGGGCGGTTCTGGGGAGGAGTGTCTTACAGAAAGGTAGAAGCATCAGTGAGATGTAACTTCAGATATGAGATATGCAGTCTGAGATCAGATGACAAGTTTAGTCCTGCTGTTCCGGAAAACAATATTTTGTTGTTGATAACTTACCAGGAATAGTGACCAACCTTAGATTGTATGCAATTGCGCAATAAAGGCCTCATTCTGAAGGACCAGATGTCATTTGCCAGAGTAATTGCACAATAAAAGCCTCGTCTGGAAGCACCCACTGTTGGCTTATTTCTTTCTTTTTAAATAGACATTTTCTCACCATTGTGGTTGAATATATGTTTGCCCTGAAAAACCTTAAAATCTGTGAAGGAAAAAGTGGAATCGTTCCACAATGCCTTTTGATTTGTGGCGCTAGGAGCCCTCTGTCTGCAGTCACCCTAACTCTTCCAGCCTGCTTCAACACTACTATTAGAGTACGGTGGAACCTGACACCCAACTGTGTCACTAATTCTCATGAACAGCTATCCACCTTGAATAAACAGGTTCAATATTATCACAGTCGGGTAACCGGCTGCTTAATATTCCTTCTCTCGCCTCAATTCCAGGCTGAATCATTTCTGAAAGAGAACCTAGCACAACACGGAGTCTTTGATTTCCAACACTGTCAACGTCTTTGTATCAACTCCTGCAAAAGACTTCTCTTTTCTTTATTAAACTGACCTAAAACTGCCAAAGTGGGGAGAAGAAAGAGATCATGTACATAATGTGGTTGTGGGGTGGGGAATGAGTAGCGAGGCTCCATTTTGTTGAGCAATCACAAGATCTTGTACCTCACACTGTCAGTTCTATAAATCAGCTTTTTTGACTGGGGTAGCCTTAAAGATGCATTTTTAAGTTTTACAGGTAGAGTCTTAGGCTGTTTCTAGATGAGTCTTTTATTGTGTACTCATCATTCCTCACTCAGAGTTGTTTATGTGTGCTTTAGATAACCACATCACTGACCAATTTCACTTTCAGTTTTGAAAAGCCATTTCGCAGGGTTTTTTAGAGCGGGGTAAATCTGGCATTTTTTGTAAAAGCGAAACGAAGTGCTAGTTCCCAGTATTGTGGTTGCATTATTCCACTAAACCACAGTGCCACCTAGAGGTTGTGTAGGAGAAAGGAAAGAAAGGCAGGAAGGGAAATAATCTATGTAGAACTCTGATCTTAATTCTGCAAAGCTCTGAGAAGGAGAGGCAACTCTTCTTTACTTAATTGTCAAACCATTTTCCTGTGTGGATGATGTTCAAAACACATTTGGAATCATTCATTAAAATTAGAATTGCCCCAATTGACTTTGCATGATGAATTTTGCCTGGTGTTGGTGCACTATGCACCCCACCCCCTTTCTCTCTTGCTCTCCTGTGCCTTTAGCAGCAGCCTGAAAGATGCTGCCTGTTCCTATATGCACCTTTAGCTGCTTCATGTAAGTCCTATTGCCTTCAATGGGTCTTGCACAGGAAAGCGTGCACAGGGTTGCAAGCATAGACATTTAGCAAGTGAGGCTTTTCCTAGCACGGTGAAAACTGCTAGAGAAAAACTTAACCTGGTTAATTCCTCCATATTAGGTTACTCTTGTAACCCTGTGTAGTGTAGCCCACTTCTGGATAAACGCAGGTCCCATGCTTTCCACTACCCCCAGAGTTGCTGGAAGGGAAAGTGGGGTTATACTGGTAAAGATATTAGAGCAGAGTCAGGGTAAATATGTGGCAACCCTATAGGGAGAAGGGTAGGATGGGAGGAGAGGAGCAAAGTAAGAAGTCCTGTAAGAAGATTGAGCTGTTAAAACAGATATTGGGTTACGTTGGTTCTTCTTCTTCTTCTTCTTCTTCTTCTTCTTCTTCTTCTTTTGGTTTTTTTTAGGCTAGGCAAAAGGTGGACTTCAATTCCCAGAAGCCCCTGCCAGTATGGCCAAAGGTTAGGATTGCTGGGAGTTGAAGTCAAAACATATGGCGATCTAATTTCTGCCCGCCCCTGCATCAAACTGCAGAGAGAAAACATGAAAAATTGGGGAAGGCCAACCAGCTTTTCAGTCAGCCCCCATAGCTGTGTCTTTAATTGTAATGTGATGTGCAGATATTAGCAAAGTTTATTTCCTTGCTGCGAAAAGCTCCATCTACCTATTTCTGCCGTTCAAAGTACAAGAGCAAGCTAGGCCAGCTTTTTGGGTCAGTTGGCAATCCCAAAAGGGATGTAAAATACCCTTTCAGTGATGAGGGTGCCTCTCTCTTTGCAAAGATCACTTTATTCACTCGTCGAAGCACAAGATACCCTTGCCTGTTCTAGAAGGGATATAATTTCCCTAAGGTCCCAATTAAGCAGGATGGCTTTGCAGGAGCTTTAATAAATATTTGAGAGGCTGGTGGGCGAAAGCAAGAGAATGTGAGGATTATAATGAAACGATGTGCGTTTGTGTGTCTGGCTTTCTGTTGTGCCATTGTGAACCAGGAATCCAGGGCCTGCAAGCTAGCCATGGAGACAAAGGACACTAGATGAACCTGTCCGTTTGATGGATGGGATATTTATCCCAGGTGTCACCCAGCATGGAAATAACTGTCAGGAAATAACTCTGCCCCCACTGAAGCAGTTGCTGCTTCAAAATACCACCATAATCTTATGTTGCAATCCAAAACATCTTTACTCAGAAGTAAGACCCAGTCTGTAAAATGGTAAGTGCATACAGGCATTGCAGTCACGAAGACCAAGCAGGTGACATATTTTCCTAGGATTTTATTTAAGCCGGTTTTGTTATTTTAAAAATGTGATTTGTATGTTTTAATAAATAAGTTAGGGTGACCATACGAAAAGGAGGACAGGGCTCTTGTGTTTATAACAGTTGCATAGAAAATGGAAGTTCACCAGGTGTCATTTGTATATTATTATTATTATTATTATTATTATTATTATTATTATTATTATTATTTATAATAATAAATAATTATTTATTAAAGCTGCTCCTGCAGCTTTAACAGTTGTGATGAAGAGGGAATTTTACCAGGTGCTGCATGCATACAAACGACACCTGCTGAAATTCCCTTTTCTCTGCAACTGTTAAAGATACAGGAGCCCTGTTCTCCTTTCCGTATGGTCACACTAAAATGCTAGCATATTTTAGTTTAAAGTCCTTACTGCAAGTAACGAAGACTTAGGAGAAGCATTTCAACCTTTTAGAAGGGGTGTGTGCACAAAGGGCCAGGAGACCAGCAAACCATCATGGGTGGGGGGAAGGGACATGGGGCCAAGGAACCCCAGAGAGGTGGATTGGGACCACAGTCAGGGAAGATCTGGCCCACAGATTTGGGGCTTGACACCACCGGTGTAGAGCTTTCTCCCAGCTTTTAATCGTTCCCCCCTCTCCAGAAGTAGCTTTTCTATTATTATTATTCTCAAAGTGTTGAGGCATTTTCATGTATAACTAATTTCTCTACATCCGGTGCATGTGTTGGCTTGAGAGCAATAAACAGGACAGTTCATTACACCGGCTAGATTGCAGACAAGCATTCTCGTCTCGCTTGATCATCTCTCCCCAGCAGGCTCCAGCCATCTGATTTCAGAATCGTCTCTTTGACCCTCTGCAAAGAACTGTGTGGGTGAACTCCGTTCTGTCTTGGTAATAGGAGCTGGAACCGAAACTATTTTCATGCTAATGGAAAATGCTGGAGAGAGAAAACCAGCACAATCTCCAGTAAGGTCACTTTCACCGCCTAGGTTTTTCTCTCTCCATAACAAATGTTGGATCTTTTTTTAAAAAAAAATGGGGAGGGGGAAATCAAGCTAGCACACTGTATTGACTTGCAAAGCCAAAGCTGTTGTAACAGAGGCATCCGTTCATTTTAGGCCTGCAGCGTCTGGGGGCTGTGAGTGTGAAAAAGATGCAGTCCGTATGCCTATGGCCAACTCACTAGGCATGCCCCCAAATGATCTTTTCTGCTCTTGTGCCTTTAATTTCAGGCCTGCACAACAGTTCTATCTCTTTCGCACAACTGCCAAAGGTTTAGTATTTTCCTGTCTTTTTACTTTAAAAAAAAAACACGTTCTAAAATCTTGTAACGCCTCTCCTAAAGCTTAGTTATTACTGGCAGTAAAAACTTTTAAGCTAAACTATTCTGCAGCTTTTGCTATTTTGGCCCCACCCACTTCTGTCTTTGGCTCCGCCCACTATTGGACAGGGTGGGGCAGATTCTTTCAATGAATTCCGCCTTCCAGCTGAAAGGGGTTCAGCCTGTGTTAACAGAAGCTGATGGTGTGCAAAAATTGGCAGCTGAACATTTCCCCAAACTGCTGTATTATCCCCTACTGTTAAAATACTAGCTAGAGCGGCCAAGTGAAAAGGTGGCAGTTGTCAGTGAGGAAAGGAAGATATTTTGTATACAGAGTGGCCCAAAAGTAGGTATACAGAATACAGTATAGAATCATAGAATCATAGAATCATAGAATAGCAGAGTTGGAAGGGGCCTACAAGGCCATCGAGTCCAACCCCCTGCTCAATGCAGGAATCCACCCTAAAGCATCCCTGACAGATGGTTGTCCAGCTGCCTCTTGAATGCCTCTAGTGTGGGAGAGCCCACAACCTCCCTAGGTAGCTGATTCCACTGTCGCACTGCTCTAACAGTCAGGAAGTTTTTCCTGATGTCCAGCCGGAATCTGGCTTCCTTTAACTTGAGCCCGTTATTCCGTGTCCTGCACTCTGGGAGAATCGAGAAGAGATCCTGGCCCTCCTCTGTGTGACAACCTTTTAAGTATTTGAAGACTGCTATCATGTCTCCCCTCAATCTTCTCTTCTCCAGGCTAAACATGCCCAGTTCTTTCAGTCTCTCTTCATAGGGCTTTGTTTCTAGACCTCTGATCATCCTCGTTGCCCTCTTCTGAACACGCTCCAGCTTGTCTGCGTCCTTCTTGAATTGTGGAGCCCAGAACTGGACGCAATACTCTAGATGAGGCCTAACCAGGGCCGAATAGAGAGGAACCAGTACCTCACGTGATTTGGAAGCTATACTTCTATTAATGCAGCCCAAAATAGCATTTGCCTTTCTTGCAGCCATATCGCACTGTTGGCTCATATTCAGCTTGTGATCTACAACAATTCCAAGATCCTTCTCGTTTGTAGTATTGCTGAGCCAAGTGTCCCCCATCTTGTAACTGTGCATTTGGTTTCTATTCCCTAAATGTAGAACTTGGCATTTATCCCTATTAAATTTCATTCTGTTGTTTTCAGCCCAGCACTCCAGCCTATCAAGATCACTTTGAAGTTTGTTTCTGTCTTCCAGGGTATTAGCTATCCCACCCAATTTGGTGTCATCTGCAAATTTGATCAGCGTTCCCTGCACCTCCTCGTCCAAATCATTAATAAAAATGTTGAAGAGCACTGGGCCCAGGACTGAGCCCTGCGGCACCCCACTCGTTGCCTCTCCCCAGTTTGAGAAGGTTCCATTGATAAGTACTCTTTGAGTCCGATTCTGTAGCCAACTGTGGATCCACCTAATAGTTGTTCCATCTAGCCCACTTTTAGCTAGTTTGTTAATCAGAATGTCATGTGGTACTTTGTCAAAAGCTTTGCTGAAGTCAAGATATATGACATCCACAGCATTCCCACAGTCCACAAGGGATGTTATCCTATCAAAAAATGAGATCAAATTAGTCTGACAGGATTTGTTCCTGACAAATCCATGTTGGCTTCTAGTAATCACTGCATTGATTTCAAGGTGTTTACAGATTGACTTCTTTATAATCTGCTCCAGAATTTTCCCAGGGATGGATGTCAGGCTGACTGGTCTGTAGTTCCCAGGTTCCTCCTTTTTGCCCTTTTTGAAGATAGGGACAACGTTAGCCCTCCTCCAGTCGTCCGGCACCTCACCCGTCTTCCATGATTTTGCAAAGATAATAGACAAAGGTTCTGAGAGTTCTTCCGCTAGCTCCTTCATTACTCTTGGATGCAGTTCATCGGGCCCTGGGGATTTGAACTCATTCAAGGAAATTAGGTGTTCTTTGACCATTTGTTTATCAATCTCAAACTGCAATCCTGCCCCCTCAACTTCTGCTTCACTTTTTCCAGGGGGGTCATAGATCTGCTTTTGGGAGAAGACCGAGGCAAAGTAGGAATTGAGCACTTCAGCCTTTTGTTTGTCGTCTGTTATCAATTTGCCATCCTCATTAAGCAGTTGAACCACCATTTCTTTCCTCTGTCTTTTACTACTCACGTATCTGAAGAAAGCCTTTTTATTGCTTTTAGCATCCCTCGCTAATCTCAGCTCATTCACAGCTTTAGCCTTCCTGACGCCATTTCGGCACTTCTGCGCCACTTGTCTGTCCTCTTCTTTTGTAGCCTGGCCTTCCTTCCACTTCCTATATGTATCCCTTTTTGTTTTCAGTTCATCAATAAGCTTTTTGTGGAGCCACATTGGTTTCCTCTGTTGTCTTCTATCTTTTCTCCTTGTTGGAATTGTTTGTAACTGTGCCTTTAAAATTTCATTTTTTAGATACTCCCACCCATCCTGCACTCCTTTTCTTTTTAGGCTCCCTTGCCACGGGACCTTACTTATTATAGTTCTGAGTTTATTAAAATCAGCTTTCCTAAAATCCAGAGTACGTGTATGGCTACGCTCGACTTTTGTCTCCTTCATAATCAAGAATTCAAGTATGACGTGGTCACTTTCCCCCAGAGTTCCCGTAACTGCCACTTTATCCACTAAGTCATCCCTATTGGTCAATAACAAGTCAAGGATTGCTGACCCTCTAGTTCCTTCCACCACTTTCTGTAGGAGAAAGTTATCACCCATACATGTCAGGAATTTCTTGGAAGGGCCGCTTTTGGCAGTAATGGTCTCCCAACAGATATCAGGGTAATTGAAGTCCCCCATCACTACTACATCACACTTCCTTGAAACACTGGCAATTTGTTTCTCAAAAGTTTCGTCCTCGTCTTCTCCTTGATTGGGTGGTCGGTAGTAGACTCCGATTATCATATTCTTTTTATTCCTAGCCCCATTTATTTTAATCCAGACGCTCTCGACGGGGCTCCCAATCTCATCCGCCTGTATTTCTGTGCAGGGATAGGTATTTTTAACATATAGTGCAACTCCACCTCCCTTTCTATTTCTTCTGTTCTTTTTGAACAAGTTATATCCTTCAATTGCTATATTCCAGTCATGGGAGTCATCCCACCAAGTTTCAGTTATACCTATCAAGTCGTATTTGCCTTCATGTAATAAGAGTTCAAGTTCATTCTGTTTGTTTCCCATGCTCTGGGCATTAGTATATAGACATCGAAGACCATGTGTTTTATAGTCTGGCTTTGTTCCTACCTTGTTGCAGACACTATTTTGGGACTCTGTTGGAGCTGTTCTCTGTACTGTGGTGCATTGGCCTTCATCCATTGTTGCCTCAAAATTTACGTCTCCCACCCCCGCAAGATTCAGTTTAAAGCCCTCCTGATGAAGTTCTTCATGCTGTGGCCGAACTCATTCTTTCCAGCCCTTGTGAGGTGCAACCCATCCCTTGCCAGCAGTCCATGTTCCAAGTAGCGTAGCCCGTGGTCCCAGAATCCAAAACTCTCACGACGGCACCACTTTCGAAGCCAGTCGTTCATCCGGAGTATTTTTCTTTCCCTTTCTAATCCTCTTCCAAGAACCGGGAGGATGGATGAGAAAACTACCTGGGCCCCAAAGTTCTTCAGTTTCCTTCCCAGAATTTCAAAGTCTGAAATGATTTCTTCGTAGCTCTGCTTGGCGACATCATTTGTTCCCACATGGATGAGAAGAAAGGGGTATGTGTCCGTGGGCTTTATGAGCTTCGGTAACCCTTCAGTCACATCTCTAATCTGTGCTCCAGGGAGACAGCACACCTGGCGAGTCCATGGGTCTTCACGACATACTTGGGTTTCAATCCCACGCAGCAGGGAGTCTCCCACAACGACTACTCTTCGCTTCTTCTTGGTTGACCTACCTTCTGTCTCTTGGTCACTGTTGCATGGTGCCTCCTGTACTTCTTCCTCTGCAAACTGTCCTTCAGTCTCATTCTCCAGAAGCTGAAAGCGGTTGCTTAACTGCAATGGCTCCACCGGTGCAGAACGCCCTCTAATTCCTCTTCTAACTGTCACTCTTTTCCAGGGAGTTTCCTCTTCATTGGCTTTCCTCCCCTCAGCATACTCCACTTCTGCTTCAGCTGGCTGTTGTTCTTCAATCTCATGTGCTTCTTGTTGCTGTTGCAGTTCCACCGTTCGGTCTAAGAACTCCTCGACTTCTCTTATTCCTTGGAGGGTGGACACTCGCTGCTCAAGTCCTCTCACTTTTTCTTCCAAAAGTGCCACCAGCTTGCACTTGTTGCAGGTGTACGCCATGTTGAGCTCAGGCAGAAACACGAACATTGCACACCCTTTGCAGGTCACTACCTCTAGGGACTCCTTTCCATCCATAATGTCGATTTCTGCTTTTGTTTTTTTCCTTTTTGATTATAGTAGAATTGCCTTTGCTTTGTTGTGTCCTCTCTGAAGGTACACAACTATATGAGGATGTCTTAAGGGAAAGTAATCTTTTGGGGGTTTTTTTGCTTTTGTTTGGTGGTGGTTTTGTGGGTTTTTTTTTCTCTTTATGCTTTTCTTTTTCCCCCCACCTCTTTTTTATTTTTATTTTATTTATTTATTATTATTATTATTATTTTTTAGAGGCCTCCCCCTTGGCCTCCCCTGCTGAACTCCCCCTGCCAAACTCCTGTTCGCTCTTCCTGTTCGCTCGCTCCCTGGGAATCTGGCTTACTTTTCTAGCTCCTCCTTGAGCTGGGCCAGCTGCTTTTCCCTGCTTCTGCTCAGCTCCAAGTCAGCAACCAGAATGAGGTCACTGAAAGGCCAACAACAATCAACAGCAATTAGGCACTGATTGCTGAGACCAACTGACAATCAGGCCACTCCCCCTTCAGCTCCTGCAGCAATTATAAACACCAACCTCTCACTCAGCACTCAGGAGCACATGGCAAGCACACGGCCTCTTTGAATTGGCAGCCTCCTGGGTTTCCTTGAGGCTTCTCTTGTTCCCCTTTCCTTGGTCTCCTCTTCCCCTACACTCCCCCTGCCAAACTCCTGTTTGCTCTTCCTGTTCGCTCGCTCCCTGGGAATCTGGCTTACTTTTCTAGCTCCTCCTTGAGCTGGGCCAGCTGCTTTTCCCTGCTTCTGCTCAGCTCCAAGTCAGCAACCAGAATGTTTGTTTGCTGCAAATAAAATGCAAATAAAATGCAAATAAACTAATATAGTTTATTTGCATTTTATTACATTGTTTATTACATTGTTTGTTGATTACATTTACATTTGTTTAACACTGTTTAATCTCATAAGTGCTCGAAATGTATGACATCAATGTTGCAACATTCCTCAAACCTGTCCAGGACACTGTGACACACAGTACGACACAAATTCCGGTCCGCATCAATGTCCATAAATGCTTCCGAGATGAACTCTTTTAAGTCGTTCACTGTCTGGGGATTCCTCTCAAAAACCTTATTCTTTACTACGCCCCCCAAAAAGAAGTCCATTGGTGTTAAGTCGGGTGAACATGGTGGCCATTCAATGCTGCCACGTCATCCGATCCAATGCTGTGGGAAGGTGTTGTCAAGATAGTCCCTTACTACAAAAGCATAATGAGGAGGTGCCCCATCTTGTTGGAAGATCAGTTCGGTGAAGTTAGCCCTGGTTCTGAGTTGTGGCACTACCACGTCGCATAACGTGCTTAGGGCCGGATCTACACTATTGCTTAAAAGCGATTTATAACAGTTTTATAGCACTTTAAAGCAGTTAAAGCGCTTTATAACTGTTATAAAGCGCTTTAAAGCAGTAGTGTAGTTCCGGCCTGGGTAATTGTTACTATCCACAGTTGTATCGAAGAAAACTGGTCCTACAACACCTTCGCTGGACAGTGCACCCCACACTGTGATGCCTGGCTGGTTCAGTTGAGATGTGATAGTCAAATTATTATTATTATTATTATTATTATTATTATTATTATTATTATTATTATTATTATTATTGTGCTGCCTCACCATTTCTGGCACCGAGGCACTTTACAATAACATATAAAACAATTCCATTAAAACCCTCAACACACATTAAGACAATTCCATTAAAACCCTCACCCTCAAACCATTAAAAGCCCTCAACCCAATTTAAACCACCCAATGCACACAGTTTGCCTGTTCACGTGGCCTGACAACTTGAAAGAAGCCTCATCTGACCAGATGATCTTATCAAGAAGGTCTGGTTCGTTAGAGATTTGGTTATGCATCATCTCACAGAATTGCAACCGACGGTCTGGGTCGTCCTCCAGAAGACCATGTAACAGTCTTGGGCAGTACGGCTTCAATTTCAATTTACACATTAAGCATTGCAAGGGCGTTCTAGGTATGGATAGCTGCTTAGACACACGTCGTGTGGACTTTTTCAGACTGTTCACAAATGTCAGAGCAACTCTCATCTCATTTTCCTCTGTCATAGACGTCCTAGGACATCCAGATTTCGGTGTATTAGCCACTGCACCTGTTGCTTCAAATTTATCTCTAAGACGATAAATTGTCAGACGTGTTGGTGGAGGAGTGTCAGAATCTTCTTGCCACGCTGTGTGCACCCACTCGGCATTTTCAGTCTTCCAGTACTGCTTTAGGATCCACTTTCTTTGTTCCTGACTAAAGTTCGCTGCCATCATTCACAATATCAGTAAAAAAAAAAATACACTAAACAACTGTATACCTGCTTTTGGGCCTCACTCTCCACACCTGTCACTCTTCCCAACTGTCATTCTGACTCCACCCACACATCTTCTACTCACACATTCTCTCCCCCTCCCATCAACATTCTAAACAACTGTATACCTACCTTTGGACCACCTGGTATGTCATATGGACAAGTAGCTCATCAAAATGAGGCAGAGAAGAAGCAGGGGGGAAATCAGTGCCATTGGATTGCCATCTCTCCTCTCCCGATGTTGCTCCTGTGCCATCAACAGAAATATAGTAGATGACGCTTCTCCTGCGATGTTAAAAAAAAAAAAAACTTATTTTGCTAAATTTCTGTATGTCAGGAGGCTATTAAAAGCTAGAAATGCTATGCTTTAACGTTCTCCAAGTCCCTCTTTAAAATGAAGCCCCCTTCTGCTTCCTGAAAAAGGCACTGTACCTTTTACATCTGAATTATAGACCGAAATTCAACAGGTTTGCATCTTAGTCTTTAAGGCTACAAGCAGGAATTAATTGTTCGTTTTTCAGTTGTGTAAATTTTAAGAGCTATGAAATATAATGGATGATATCTAGGTGGTGCGCAAAATATATTCTGCAAGAAATCAGTTGCAAGTCAATTAAGAGAACAGACAAACATAGTTGACCAACGACACTTAAAAACACACACCCTACATCCCATGTATCTGGCATGTTCTTAAGGCTGGTACCATTTTCCCTGGCTATCTCTGTGTTTTAAACAGCTGTATTGCAAATAAACATTCAGCAGGTACATGTAGCGACAGGAGGGGCTGCACCTATCCTGTTTTTCAGTTACTAAAGGCACTGGTTGTATTATCAAACACACACACACATACACAGAGCTTCAGTACCCAAACTGCACTTGGGTATTACTGAATTTCCTTGTGGAAGTGATCCACTTAAGAGACTCCAGGCAAGCGAAGAACAGATTAACCCTTTCTTGGTGGAACCATGCAGTTAGGAAAACACAATGGCAGATAAATTGCAGTATACAGTCTTCACATTTTTAGCTTTCTGCTCTCGTTTAAGCTGAAGCTTGCTGGTTTTGAGCATAGACATAGCCACATATCAGAGAAACACAAAATTGAACACGCATACTAGCCATAACTACACAGAGCAACTAACTGAATTAATCTAGGCATTTAACCTGCACGCAAGCAACAGGGACAGCTATCAACCCACTGAGCGACAAGGACCTCAGGTGTTTCCTTTTTTAAAGCGCACGACCTGACACGAAAACTAATGCAGCCTTGAAGTAGTGCGGCAATTACGTTCTGTCACCTATCAACAGGGAAAGACACATAACCCCATGCATGTTTAATCACAGTCACGAACAGGGATTTTAAATGTCTTCATTCCAGGCCTAGACCTGAGAAGGTACTTTATCTTCATTTAGCAAAAAACTCTACAGCCTGCCAGAGCCAAGCATATATTTATTCTTGGCTTCCTTACATTCTCATTCCCCTCTCTTTTTCCTCATACTGTCAACTATACATGGGTATTCTCCTCACTACAACCCTCTCCTTAGGGTGACCATATGAAAAGGAGGACAGGGCTCCTGTATCTTTAACAGTTGTATTGAAAAGGGAATGTCAGCAGGTGTCAATTGTATGCATGCAGCACCTGGTGAAATGTCCTCTTCATCACAACAGTTAAAGCTGCAGGTGCCCTGCCCTCTTTTAAACCTGGTCACTCTAGTATAGCTCCTGCAGCTTTAACTGTTGTGATGAAGAGGGAATTTCACCAGCTTCTCCATATATACAAATGACACCTGCTGAAATTCCCTTTTCTATGCAACTGTTAAAGATACAGCAGCCCTGTCCTCCTTTTCATATGGTCACCCTACCTTGCCCACAAGTTCAATTTCACAAGTGGCATTGGTGTAAAAAGAGGAGGGAATTGGTTCTGAGTTGCAAGCACAGACCTTTATAAACTGGACATACAGGGTAAAAGGAGTGTAGGGAAGGCGGAAATTGAGTAAGGACAAGATTCAAAGGTGAAATACAGCCTTTTAAATAATAATAATAATAATAATAATAATAATAATAATAATAATAATGATGTAATAAACACAAGCTAGGAAGGCAGTCATTACTCCTGGCTAGACGCTGCTGCTCCTGTCCCCAGAAATAGCACAGAGCTGTGAGACTGTCTCCTCCTTAGTATTAAATTTGAATATCTAACACCCTCTCAGTGCAAAAAAATAACTACACTAGAAGGGATAATTTTGTTACCCTTTTTGTCTTGAGGTTTTTCCTCTGCACAACGTTCTTTAAAAGGCCTGGCCCTCCAGCCAGTGGTGAAAGTGAATGGATATGTATTGCTGTAATAGCTGTCTGGGGATTATGGGAGTTGTAGTCTGACACATCTGGGGGACCCCCCTGCAGATTGGGGACAGCTGGTATAAAGTTTAGAGGCAGCATAAAATTTAAGATTTAAACATTTCAAAAACACCACAACAAAATGTATGGCTGCTTCCCCCCCCCCAAAAATGCTGTCAAAGAGTAGAAGCAGTTTTTTAAATTTTATTTTACATCGATACCTGGCTTTTCCTCCAAGGGGCTCAGGGTGGCATACATATTTCCGCTCCCACACTTTATTCTCCAAGCAGTTAGACTGAGAGGCAGTGATTTTGGGCCAGTCATGGCTGAGTTGATATTTAAACTTGGGTCTACTCCATCCTAGTCCACCACACCAACCACTGTACCAGCTCTCCCCAACTTGGTTCTCTCCATATATTTTGGACTACAGTCTCCAGAATTCCTAGCCATTGGCCATGGTGGCTGGGGTTGATGGGAGCTGAAGTCCCCCCCAAAAACCCTCAAATGAACCAGGCTGGAGAAGCTACACTAGAATGCGTCAGAGCCCACCCAGGCCTCCCTGTGAATCCTGATAATATGAGGCAAAGGGGGGGGGGGATATAGCATTGTAGGGTTACGATCAGGGACACACACCGTCTTAGTGTCTGGGCCATATTGGCTGGCCCATATTGTCTGGTCTTTGAAGACCCATCTTCAAATCCACTCCAGCAGTGTGTCAACTCATCTAGAAGAATTGATTCCTATTATCTATTATTATTAGGCCTGCTCCTTTACCTTTGCAGCCTGATATGCAGAAAGAAACCAGGGATCATTTTCACGGCAAGCGGCTTTATCCACTTGTTTTCTGTGAGGAAAGACATTGTTAAAGGCACAAGAGCAGGGCTCTTTAAAAGACGGTGGCAAGAGATGTGTAAAATCCTCCTGAGAAATGTAGCTGGTCTTATCTAAAGTCTCTTAGCTTCCCTCAAAATTCCTAAGAAGTTTTGCTTGAGATTCCAACCTGCCCTCAACCCTCAAAAAAGAGGGAAAAATCACTTCAAGCAAAAGTCTACCAGCATCACAACACCCCCACACATCCCCATCCCTCACTCAGGTGTACTCATGTGCCAGTTGGTTTACTTTGTGACAGAACTCAGCCAAAGATAATTGGTTTGGGCAAACGTGAGGCATTAACCCTCCTTTCACTTTTTAACGGGCCAAATATTAATTTCACACTAGATGCAAGCTAATTTATAAGCTTGACAATAAAGACTGTCGCTCTGATGGAAAACGTGTTGGCCAAACAAATGAGAAGAGAGAGGACCGATTGCTCCTGCCAAAGGAAATAAGCAACGTTTGCTTCTATTACAGATCAATTACTGCCTAGATTATCAGGTAGAAGGAACATGGCATCCTTCTCTATATGTCGAGGGTGAAACAGGAGGACGGCCTTGCTGATCCTAAAAGCTGGGAGTGGTAATGTTCTAAAGCAGTACCTTCTCCCCCTAAAGCGAAGTAAAGTTATATGTAATGCAAGTCTTCTCTCTAAGCTGAAGCTGTGATTTGGGATATTTGTTTTCTGTGGTGGCAGTAGGCAAACACGTATACAGGCACCGGAGGAGTCTTAAGTAATAAGCAAGCTCTCTCGTTCCTAGAGGCCTGCTGGGAGTTAAGGCAATAACCTCGTGTAATGCTTGCAGTAGCAGCCTATGAAAAGGATCTTTCTTATATCTATCATATTGCAAGTTTGCTGACTGAGAATAGACTTGCTTTGGATGTTACCGTGATGAACAGCATCGCAGTGTAACGGAGGAAGGGTTGCCAAACTTTTGTGTTCCTCTTAGCCTTGCTTCTGTGTCTCTAACACCAGCTCGTCACTGTAAAAGTCAGTAGGTGACACTTTTTCTGACATGGAGATAAAGTGACCGGAAAAGCTTCACCTGCAGTTTTTGGGTGTATGGAGAGGCTACTAGGCAAAAGGCCAGAAATAACTGGACTTCTCCAATTTTCAGAGGGCCTCCGTCAGGGCCAGCCCTAGGGCAAATAGCACCCTGGGTGAGGAGTGTCTTTGGTGCTCAACAGCCCCTCCCCCTTAGTCAATTTTTCAGGGGCACCCAGAGGATTTATGGGGCCTGGGGCAGGTGTGATGCCCATCGAGAACAACCTTGCTCCAAACCTTGATCTCTCAGTCACTGTGCCACAGTTTGCGCAAGCCAACGTTCGAAAAGCCACGTAATGTTGCCTCAAAGTAAAATTGTGTTCCACTGATTTTTACCTAGTGCAAATGACATGAAAGTGGTCATTGAAAAAGAAACATACTTTAAAGTAAGGCTGTGCACAGCCCCTTTTCACTTCAGAGGCTGATTCCAAACTGGCCCCGATTCGGCTCAGGGCGCCTCAAAACCACCGGGGTCCACTTCAGATTCGGATCCGAATCAGGTTGGCAGTGAGGTTTTCCGGGTGCCTGGGAAAGCTGGGCGCTAGGCTGACCAGGAGTCCAGAGGACACCCCTCCCCTCCTGCTCCCCCAAACCCAGCGAGCTGATGCCCCCAGCTTGCCCATGGGACTTATCTGAATGTCTGGCCTGTTGTAGATCTACTGATGTAAGCTGCAGCGGCCAGAAAAGGACATTTCCGGAAATGTCTTTCTCTGGCTGCCATAGTTTTCAACAGTCGATCTATGGCAGTCCAGAGCCACCATTTCCCGCAAACAGAGGGATCAGTAAGTCCCGTAGGCGAGCAAGGTGGGACAATCTGGCCAAAGCAGCCCGAAGCGGTTCGGGCCGAGGAGGCCCAATCTGGTCCCAACTCGGATTCCGGTCGAGGTGGTCTAAATAGGCCTGCTTCAACTTGGGTTTGGGGTTCGGGACCAAGGTAGTGCTCACCTCTACTTTAAAGCTAATTTAAGGAAGATCATTTTTGTAGTTAGTACCCAAATAACCTGTAGAACCTTGAAAGAAAGGTTACAGACACTTGCTTTTTGCCACTCTAACTCACTGCAGACAGTGCATTAAAAAACAGCCATTGAGCTCAGTGTGGCATCCCACCCCTCAGTTCAGCATGGCATATCCCCCCCCTCACCTCAGTGCCCTGGGTGACCACCCAGCTCGCCCACTCCTAAGGCCAGTCCTGGCCTCCGTAGCTCTGTCTTTAATGAGTAACTTCATAATTATTTTATTTGTGGCCCACTCTTCAATTAAATGGACCCAGAGCAGCATGCAACACAAACATAAGCCATAAAATAGAATTATAGAACAATTTCCAAAAGCAATAACAACAAAATATAAGAATACAGCCAGCACTTAAGCACCAGCAAAGCTCAAAGCTATTACACATTAAAACTGGCAGCAATAAAATCAGGTATTGCATATTAAAAGCCCATCGAAACAAGAGTGTCTACGATTTGGGGCAGAAGAGACACAAAGAGAGATTTCAATTAGGAAAGCGCATTCCACAGGGACAAGCAAGCCCTGACAGTAGTGCAGCTAGGTAATTTAAGTTTTACTGGGTGTGTGTGTGTGTGTGTGTACATGTTGTATTACTTGACTTCTTCCTCCACACCACTGCCATACCATGTTTTACAACTTCTTCTATATTCCCGATACGTTAGAGGGGAAAACGGAGGGAAACAAAAAAGGTCATTTGAGAACCCCAACAAAAAAATAAATCCTCTGAAAATGTGCAGTTTTGCATTTTAAATGCACTTAAATTATTAGCACAGTCATGATTCTACAGGAATAAAATAGATTTGGGGCCTGTTCGGACAACATGCTAACTCACTATGGATCGCTCAAAAATACAATCGATGGTGGGTTAGTGGGTTGTGCGGTGGGAGTACCCATGCCCACTACCAATTTTCTGCAAATAGTTAGCAGGTATCCACCGTGGTCCCCATGTCGTATGACAGGAACTCCATGGGTTTATGTCCTCAAAACGGCAAAAAACAAACAAAATGGCGGCAACCACAGAGTCTGCCAGCATGACTGACTGCCACTTCAGCCATTTTCTATGGTTGCGTGGACCTTTTGTTAGTTGGACAGGCTGCCACAGCCTGAGTTATGCTGTAGAATGATCAAAGTGTCTCCCCTGACAGGTATCCAGATATGCAGCCGTCTAGGATATGCAGCCATCGCAGAAGGAGACTGCACGGAGCGGCAACAGAGAGGTAAACCACAGTGCTCTACGAGGTAACGATCATGTCGCAAGTGCACGTGTCGCGATTTCCCAACCCCTCCCTGCTCCGTGGATAATCACCCCCACCCCAGGGATCGTGTGAACAGGGCCTTTTGCTTCTGCTTCCCTGATGCTAACCACATTTATGGAGAATAAGCAGAACTGTGTTGTAGAAAAGAATACGTTTTTTAAGTACAAATAATAAAATAAAATAACAATGAACATGCTGGCTGGCCACCTCCCAGCTATAACATGCTTTTATAAAAACAAGAATAAAAGATTTTGCAACAAGCCCACGTACTGATGCTGGTTCGGTCTGCTGTTGCCTCCGTCACCTGCCCCTCTCTGGATGCTCACTGGGGACAGGGGACTAAACTTTAGTGCTGAGGAACAGCCTTAGCTGCACCTAGGGATGGACGGACTTACCTGTGTCTGGCTCCATGAGATGCCCACCAAGCCACTACACAGGCTTCTTTGTGGCCTTGTGAGTGCCCAATGAAGCTGTGAGGCCAGCCGGCCTTGTCCAGAGACTCCATTGCGCGAAACAAGGGTGGCTCTAGAAATCAAGTGTTTCCCAACTTGCACAAATGGCGACTGTAAAGGCCTCGCTTACAGAAGGTGTGAAAGCTGTGTGGAGCACAATGAAGGCTCCAGATGCGGGCAGATGATCGCTGGGACGTCACCGAGCTGTGGGGCTCTTGAACAGCCAGCCTGTGAACACGCTGTGACCCAGCGAGCATAGTCCGGCAAGCCCACAACAGCCCTAGTTCCACCACTGGGCCCTTTCCCTCATGCTAAGACTCTCCTGGGAGGGCATCAAGAGCAAAACCTCTTGCTCTTGAAGCCATCTTAATTCCTGAGCAGGTCTGTGTCGAAGCAAGTGGTCCCAAAGGCAACCTGCCCCTAAGCCGTTTAGGTTGGGTGACCATATGGAAAGGAGGACAGGGCTCCTGTATCTTTAACAGTTGCATAGAAAAGGGAATTTCAGCAGGTGACATTTGTATATATGGAGAATCTGGTGAAATTCCCTCTTCATCACAACAGTTTATGCTGCAGGAGCTATGCTAGAGTGACCAGATTTAAAAGAGGGCAGGGCACCTGCAGCTTTAACTGTTGTGATGAAGACACCTGCTGAAATTCCCTTTTCAATACAACTGTTAAAGATACAGGAGCCCTGTCCTCCTTTTCATATGGTCAGCTCTATCTCCTGTCTGACACTGAGTCTAGGGTAATGCACAAAGTATCTCTTTTTGCCCTGACAGCAATGACAATTCGGCAAGATTTATTACTGAGATCGCAGTTGACTGTGCTGGAGATGCTCTTAACTAACTAAAAATTTTATATACAAATTATACTTTTAATTGTATTGAATTTTATTCCTTTATTACGTAAGATCTGTATGTGATTATATGTAGTATTTTCATATTGTTGTCTCTTCATATTGTATTTATTTTGTATGTGAATGGCCTAAGCATTAATAAATTAATATATAATTTATATATTATAAATTATTATATTATAAATTATAAATATTATTATATTATAAATTAGAGAGGTCCGCCTGGCGCCTACACTGTACTCCTTTCGTCGCCAGCTGAAGACCTTTTTATTCCCTCTGTATTTTAACACTTAATTTTAACTTAAATTTAAATTTTACTGTTCTAACTTTGTATTTTAATCTTATATCAATTTTGCTGCGTGGTTTTATCCTGGTTGTGCTTTTTATACTGTATTTTTTGTATTTGTGCTTTTAACCTGTTGGTTGTTTTATTATGGTTTTAATTTTTGTGAACAGCCCAGAGAGCTTCGGCTATTGGGCGGTATAAAAATGTAATAAATAAATAGCCTTTAAGTTGCCACATGATACCTTCTGTTACTTTACAATTTATGTAAGTTCTTTTAGTTAGAAGTAATTAACAGGTGTGTTTTCTCTTTAAAAAAACAGACAAAACCCTAATTTTTAGAAAGGCAGCAACCTTTCAGAAAAATTGATCAAAAGGTTTTTAGTTAATTAACCTAACCTATTAATCAGCTAAGCATTGTAACTCTACAAATAGTCAATGGTTTAAGAAGAAGATTCTTTTCTACTATTTGTTTTATTTCTTAAGCAGCGTTACCACTGTTTTAACAGTCAAGCTGACCTGGAATAAAAGCAATTTGGGCTTGAACTTTTATTGACAGAACCTCTCTAGCCCTGGAGGGGAATTGGGTTTGCTGGTTTGATGCTCCTTTGCCGCTTCTGCATCTCCACGGTTGCCTGCAAGGGCGCAGCACAAAAGCGAGAGCTCCTTTCAAAAAGAAACTTCATAGATGGCGAATCATAACTTATTCATGCCTCTTGAACTGAGGACGCTGGCATACAAATCCCCAAAGGCCAATAGCACAGGGCACTAGAAGAGCGCTTCTCCAATTAGCAGGAAAGCATCTTTTCATTTACATCTTAAGTCTGGAGGCTAGGACATCAGAGAAGAAGTTCATAGATCTGGTAGGTTGCTCACCACCACAGGTTGCAACTGGGCTTATTTTCAGTATTCCCTTTTAACAAGCGGCTTGTCCTGCAGGGAATGTTTCACCTGCTAATTGCTGTAGAGATCTATTTGCAGGCTCAATACAAAGCGCTGGTTACTAGCCTTTAATAGGGTGACCATATGAAAAGGAGGACAGGGCTCCTGTATCTTTAACAGTTGCATAGAAAAGGGAATTTCTGCAGGTGTCATTTGTATATATGGAGAACCTGGTGAAATTCCCTCTTCATCACAACAGTTAAAGGTGCAGGAGCTCTTCTAGAGTGACCAGATGCAAAAGAGGGCAGGGCTCCTGCAGCTTTAACTATTGGGATGAAGAGTGAATGTCACCAGGTGCTGCATGTATAACAATGACACCTGATAAAATTCCCATTTCTATGCAACTGTTAAAGTTAAAGGAGCCCTGTCCTCCTTTCCATATAGTCACCCTAAGCTGGGGGGAAGAATTTTCACTGGAGCAGCTTCTTCCATCTCTGCTTTAGCCTGGAGACAAGATGACCCACAATTGGTAAAGTTCCTGCTGCAAAATGATTTCTGGCCCAAATGCGAATGCAAACATCTGCTCAAGGAGGAGAGGTGGAGGGATTGGTTTGCCTCCATTACACCTTGTCAGGTGAGTCGAAATGGAGCCAAGAACAAAGGTTCCCAATGTCTCTTTTTTTCTTTTTTTTAAAAATATATCCAGTGCACCATCTTTCCCCTTCCACTGTGAATCCTGGCTGCTCTACCTTGCTGCTGCTTATTCTTAACCCAAGTGATTCTTTAAATTTTAATGAGCGTCTATGTACATTCACACCCACTAAGCTCCTGTCTGCAGGGTTGCTATGGTATTTCTATAATAAGGAAGACTCCCCTCCAAACAGAATTGTTCTACGTTGCAATTCAAGTGCCTCTTTAAATGTCAAGCTGGCAGGCAGCGGTGCAGTGCGGGGAGGGGAGGTGAAGTGCCAACGCTTAAGAATGGTATTAGTCACGTTAGACGTAACTGGTGGTTTCGTTCAGTTAACACTCCCGATTCATCAGGACAAGCTAGGTGCAGGGCTTCCCGCCTCCCTTTCCATTCATAGGATATTAATGATTTGGTGAAGCTGCTATTTGCGATGGTTAGCCATGTATATTGCATGGAAGGGGCGCTGAAATATTCATTGGGCGTTTTGATGTCTCCTGATGTTCGTGAACATTCGTGGGGGAGATTAACGGCCCGCCTAATGAAGGTCACCCAGGGGAAAGGCTGATGCGACATGAATGGACCTGTGGAACCAATCCGGAAGAGCTCTCAGTGGGCTCAGTTGATTCCATAAGAAGGTCGATCTCTTTGGGGAGGAGGAGAGAAAGGTTCTGGAAGTTTGCAGCCAAATCCAGGACACTGAGGAGTTCCCTTCCCAACCCTGTAAAGTCACCAAGAAACATCTTCCGTACCACTATGTCCGACCTTGGAGCACTTTTAATTTTGGATGATTGCTCAAATGGATTTTAGATATACGTTGTCTTCATCACAACAGTTAAAGCTGCAGGTGCCCTGCCCTCTTTTAAATCTGGTCACTCTAGTATAGCTCCTGCACCTTTAATTATGGTGATGAAGACGGAATTTCACCCGGTTCTCCATATATACAAATGATACCTGCTGAAATTCCTTTTCTATGCAACTGTTAAAGATACAGGAGCCCTGTCCTCCTTTTCATATGGTCACCCTAACTGAGTGTGCAGGGCGGATTGTACAGGAGAAAGTTATCCCACAGGTAACCTGGACCCAAACCATATAGGGCTTTAAAGGTAATGACCAACGCTTTATACTTCGCCCAGAAACTAGTTAATGAAAACTTCCATAGTTGCATCAAAGAGACATCATGATGCAACAGTGCAGCACTGATGTCTCTTTGCAGGATCAAAATATCTTTCTGTCACAGGAAGTCAGATTGAAACTGTAATCCTATCCATGTTTATATTAGAATAAGCCTAACTGAAAGCATGGGGACTTACTTCTGAGTAGACTTATGATTGCACTGTAAATGTACTCCTTAGAGTATCTTTCAGGAGAAGAGAGGGGAAAATACTGCGCTCAAGATTGAGTGCCTAAGCATGCAAAAAATTAAAAAGGCTTGTAACGAAGCCAGCATATTATTTAATTACAAAAATAAACTTATTAAGATTATTACAGTTTCCCAATAGGGGAAACGTTTAAATTACTTAAGCTGCTTATGTTTGCAATAGCCGTTATAATCCAGCAGACCAGTTTTGTCTTGAAGAGCAAGAGCAAATGAAAATAATAATAGTACTTTATTATGATATTCTGCATACAAGTTACTCCCAAATTTAAAAGGAAGGCTATCAGATGCTGATTGTTTAGGTCTTTGCAGAATTAGGTCTGGTAATGGCAACTGCGGCAGAAGCTTTTGTTAAGCCCATAGAAGAGTCGAAAAGGTCCAAAACCAAGGAAGCAGATCCAAAGTTAAGAGGGAAAGGCAGAGTGTAGAACAGAAGGCTGCAAAATAGGGTATCAATGGAGGAGGCAGGCAAGGGAATAATCCCTAAGACAACATTTAGCAGACCAAAAGCTTTATTCCTGGATAAGAGTCCAGAGTGAAGAACTGAAGCATACAGTGTAGGGTGACCATACATCCGGTTTTGCATGGACATGTCCGGAATCGGTGGGCAAAACCCAATCTAGGGAAAAATCCCTTTTTTCCCCATTATGTCTGGGCAAAACGCAGCGGCGGGGGCTACTGTACGCATTCCCGGATTTCCAGGAATGCGTGCAGCAGCCCTCCCAGAGCCACCCTACATCAGCGCTGTGGGGCGGGGGCTGGGAGACATGTTCCCAGAAGTCTGGAACGCATCTTCCAGCACCGATCTAGGTTTCTCCTGCGTGCTGGCACCAGCACGCAGAAGAAGGCCTGCATCGGCGCTGGGGGGAAGAGGACCTTCTTGGTTGTGGCACCCCACCTTTGTAATGACCGCCCCAAGCAGGGTGCTTGACACCAACACTCTGGTCTTTTTGCTGCCAGGCAAAGACCTCTTTCTCTTCCCAGGCCTTTAATTTTTTGCTGAACTTTTGTTTTATTCTGCTGCTGGATTTTTTAATGTTTTTATTGCCCTGCTGTTTTATTCTGCTGTTGAGTTTTTATGCTCCTGCAAACCTGCTGTTTTATTGTTGCTATTGGATTATGTTGTTTTAATGGTTGGTATTCTATGTGAGCCACTCTGGGAACAGCAAGGTTGAAGGAAAGGCAGGGCAGAACGTACAACAATACTGTTTGCCAACAAATCCTCTTCCCGCAAGGAGGTGAACACGCATGCACCCACTCCACCATGGATATAAAGGAATATGTGATGTGGTCAGTTGATGTGGAGGATTGATGCCTCCTCTGCAGAAAGACAACAGGAAGAAAATAATGCAAATTGGGCCTCTATTTGTATCCTCCTCCACGTTACATCATGTGTGTGATGAATTCCACGGAGGCAACCTTATTAGACTGTTACAGCAAAACAAGAAAGAGAATTGTGGCATATCCGAAGGAGCCATGACAGATCGGACAACACAAATAGATTTCTTACCACTTGAAATCATTCTAAAAACACAACCATGATAGTTCATACATGCAAGCTGAGAGAATGAATCACCCCTATAATCACGTCCACATAGCAGTTTCTCAGGCACCTGACGGAACATTTTAATACAAAAGCAGAAGTAACAAAAAAAAAAAAAAGAAAAGAAAATCAGAGCCTCATCCCAAACTAAAAACAGAAAGGGAAGAAAGGAATCCGTAGTTCAACAACTCAATTTAGGGCACAATCCTATGCATGTTTAGATAGAAAAAAGCCCTACAGCTCCCAGGACTCCCCAGCCAGTATTACTGGTTTATTTATTTATTTATTTATTATTAATTTATTTATTACATTTTTATACCGAAGCTCTCTGGGCAGTTCACAAAAATTGGAGCAGTTGGGACATGTAGGATATTTTCTTATCTAAATATACATAGGATTAAATCCTCAAAGTCTTATATGGGAGAGTCATAGAAAAAACAACAAATACTGGTATTGTACATCAAATTAAATCCCACCCCAAGCCCAAGAGCAAAGAAGTGCTAGTTTAAACCATCAAAAGTAAAGATTTCCCAGACCTGGAAATGTGAAAGAGCAAAAGGAATTTTTGCTCATATGTGGTGGGTAGGGTGACCATATGAAAAGGAGGACAGGGCTCCTGTATCTTTAACAGTTGTATTGAAAAGGAAATTTCAGCAGGTGTCATTTGTATATATGGAGAACCTGGGGAAATTCGCTCTTCATCACAACAGTTAAAGCTGCAGGTGCCCTGCCCTCTTTTAAATCTGGTCAGTCTAGTCTAGCTCCTGTACCTTTAACTGTTGTGATGAAGAGGGAATTTCACCAGGTTCTCCATATATACAAATGACACCTGCTGAAATTCCCTTTTCTATGCAACTGTTAAAGATACAGGAGCCCTGTCCTCCTTTTCATATGGTCACCCGTGGGAAGAGTTACTGGAAAGATGTTTTGCAGTGAATAAAAACACAATAGTGGGATATGAAATTAAGTTACATCTATTAAATACACTTAGGGAATGTTTAATGAAGGAGGTGAGGGGGGGGAAATTATTATTGCATCCAGTAAGTTGACAGAAAAAACATGGGTAACAGCACAATTATCACCTTTTGGAGACTTGGCTGGTCAAATTGGGAATGTTATACTAAAGGCTGCCTGTTACAGGTATTTCTGGGAAAGGAAAATTCAATCAGCTGAGATATTTATTTATTTATTTATTTATTTAAAACATTTGTATCCCGCCCTATATCATTGAGATCTCAGGGCGGCATACAGATAAAAGCATACAGTATAAAACAATATACACAGCTAAAAGCAAATTAAACCATGAACCAAGTTAAAAACAGAGAGCTTTGGCTATTTGGTGATATAAAAATGTAATAAATAAATAAATACAATTTAGAAGCAGTAAAAACAATTAAAATAGTGTGCCATCTTAGTTAATTGGTTTCTGTTTATAAAGTTCTGCAACCAGTGGGGACCAAGAGACCCCTGTACCTCAAGATGTGCTCAATATGATTTGGCAAAAAGAGGAATCTGAATGCAGTATGTATCCAGCCAGATTGTTTTGCTATTAAGAAGGCTTTTCCCCCCTTAATTTCTTTTATTCCCTCTCTATTTATTGAAAGCATTTTACCCTATTACCTTATAAAGTCAGCCCTGCACTCAGACCTGAAATCTAAAAGATACACCACACAAAAGTGTGTGTTGTGGGGTATGGAATGGAAGGAAGAAAAAGGGAATTTCAGACACTAGTTGTTAAGTTACAAAGTCCTTATAGGTGTTTTTTTCTGGCAGGGAAGGGAGAAATAAGCTCCCTGCAGGTACTCTTTCTCCGGCCAATATATTGGTCTCTGATCTATTGGCCATTCTGAAGATATTTTATCATAAATTTTATTTATTTATTTATTTATTGCATATATATCCTATCTTTTTCCCTCCAAGGAACCTAAGGCAGCGTACATAAGCTTGCTCCTCCTCTCCATTTTATCCTCACAACAACAACCCTGTGAGGTAGGCTGGACTGAGAGTCTATGCCTAGCCCAAAGTCACCCAGTGGGTTTCCATGGCCAAGTGGGGACTAAAACCCAGTTCTCCCAACTCCCAGTCCAACACTCCAGCCATTACACCACCCCGGCTCTCCAGTAATACTCGACATATACGTTGTACATAAAACAACAGCAATTAGTTACTAAAATGCAAATAAAATAAAATAAAAACTGAATGTTGACTGTGGTTACAGCTATAATGAGAACAATCCTGATACTAAAACTAATCTGAAACTATAGTTTCGCTTTAGCCACTACACCACACTGGCTCGTATAAAGTTGAAATATATATTTAAACACTGTTATTGGTCAGAAGTCAGCTGGGATAGGAAGGCAACCTAAAAAAAATGCTGATAGCGCTGCAATGTTCAAGTCGCGCACAGCGCAAAGGGGGACATAACAGACGCTTATAAAATTATGCAAGGTGTAGATAGAGAGAAGGGTTTTTTTCTATATCCCTCATAATGCTAGAACTAAGGATCATCTACAAGTTAACCACTGTTTAGGGCAATTTTGGAGCTTCCAAGTCCAGGCTTTGTAGCAAAAAAAAAAAAAAGTTTTGTGACTTTCCAGAAAGGTTAATCTGATCCGTTGGGCCTGAGCTAAGCTAAAACGATTAAGGATTGGTGCCATGGTTTCCGTTATGGAAATCAGCGCCCGGTGAGCAACCGCTATGCCGACAAATCTTTTAAACTGGAACGGCACGTCTTTATGAAGCGGCAACAGAACAACCTGCACATTTATTTGGCCTTGTACAGGATGTGGGCTGAAGTGGGAAATTTAATTTATCTGGATTCCTTGGTTGCACACATATCAGATCCACCATATTAAGCCTATAATTGCCAAACAGCTGTTCCAGAATGATGTGGGAGTAGCAGCAGTGTCGGTGATCAGTCAGACTGTAAATAGACGTACGATGAGAAAGATGTCCACTTCCCTTGAGGCTTGTTAAGGTAATTACAAAAAATAAAGTCAATCCTTTGGTCCAGCTAGAACAGTATTTTCTGCTGGCCTTGGGAAAATTTCAAGCAGGAGTCTTTCCCAGACATACCGAGGGCTGAAACTAGAACCTTTTCATCCAAATTATGTGCTCTACCACTGAACTACAGCCGTACTCTGATCTCTGTAATATGGGAGTCAACAACGTTTTGGGGTGAGTGGGAACATATGGAATTTTGAGAGTGTCATGGGCGCTCTCACAAAATGGCTGCTATCGTTGACCCAACCAGTCACACAATACTTCCCAGAATGCAAAGCGGAGCGACTAAAAGCAAAGTAACTCTATAGCAGCCTTCCTCAACTTGGGACGCTCCAGATGTGTTGGACTGCATCTCCCAGAATGCCCCAGCCAGGCTGGGGCATTCTGGGAGTTGTAGTCCAACACATCTGAAGCGCCCCAGGTTGAGGAAGGCTGCTCTATAGGAACCGAAGTCCAGTCCAGAGGGTGCTGAACTCCAAAACAACAACAATGCTCCTTTAAACACGAACAAATGTGGTAGTGGAGGACAACTCTTTGCATTGAAGCATGGCAGCCTCTCAATTAAAAATGTAAAAGCTTTAAAGAAAATAAAATTCAGCACAGGCATACAGCTTGGTGATGTCCACAGGCATTAAAAAAAACATTACAATTGAAGGCAGACTCCATTCTTACACCTGAAAACTTATTGAGAGTTTGTCACCCTATGGGAAATCATGCCCCAAACCAGCAATCCCATGTAAATTCCCTGAATTTACAACAGACAGCCCAACATTTTTAAAACAGAGAATTCTGTTCAGCCGGAAAGTAATGCCATTTATATAATTCAAAACTTGGGAGCAAACTTAAAGTTAATGGATACCCCATTAAATACACCTGCTTTCCCTAAGCTTTTAAGAAGGGATTAGAGAGAGAAATGAAAGCCACCAAACCAGCCAAATCCTGATCAACCAAGTTTACTTGGTCCAAAAACAAAAAGCTAAGAAAGTAATGCAGTTAATCCATCTGACGTGCTAATGGGTCAGAGAACAAACCTCGGGTAAGGACATATTAAGGAGGATAATAAGCTAGAATTTAAATAGCTAAAAGGTAACGTATTATATTCTCAAACATGAGCCTCAAAAAAAAAAAAAAATTATTGCCTTTTAATCACTTTTACTGGGAGTTAACCAGAAGACACTTTACATGTTTAATCTCCATTGAAGTCTAAACACAGAGCTAAACCCCATCCATTTTAATGAGATTTAGGCTGCAATCCTATACAAACTTCCCTGGGAGTGAGTTCCGCTGAATGCAATGGAGCTTACTTCTGAGTAACCATGCATAGGATTGTGCTGTTAGGCAGTTGTCTTATGACTGACGTGTAAGAAAAAGGCAGGCATGGCATTGTTAAAAATCACAGCCCTGCCCTAGTAAAGGAAGTGGTTGAACCCAATACGCAAGGTATCGATGAAGAAATTGAACAGACAAAGTTGGTGCCTACCATGTCAAATACCTATTATTGTATCTGGTCAAGAGGGCAGGGCTCCTGCAGCTTTTAACTGTTGTGATGAAGAGGGAGTTTCACCAGGTGCTGCATGCATACAAAGGACACCTGCTGAAATTCCCTTTTCTATGCAACTGTTAAAAGATACAGGAGCTCTGTCCTCCTTTCCATTGGATCACCCTACCTGCCATTGCCTATTGTTTTACTTATATAATACCACCCGTGTAGATGTCACTTTACATCAGGGGTGGGGAACATCCGGCCCAGGGGCCAAATCCGGCCCTCCGGGATTCCCCAGTTTGCCCCAATCCCTTTCCCCTGATCATTCCATGGTTTCCCGGCTTTTGTGCCATTCCACACACACACACACACACACACACGGCATTCTAAAAAGTTCTCTCCTAAGGCTCTATTACCAGTAGCCGGAGCATTAAGCTACAATCTGTTGGGATCTTTGACCCCTCCCCTTTTGGCTCAGCCCCGCCCACCACTAGAACGTGGCCCGAGACGGCTCTGTGACATCACCAGCCCCTTACATGAGGCCCGTCACATATAGGGTGACCATATGAAAAGGAGGACAGGGCTCCTGTATCTTTAACAGTTGTATTGAAAAGGGAATTTCAGCAGGTGTCATTTGTATATACGGAGAACCTGGTGAAATTCCCTCTTCATCACAACAGTTAAAGCTGCAGGTGCCCTGCCCTCTTTTAAATCTGGTCACTCCAGTATAGCTCCTGCAGCTTTAACTGTGATGAAGAGGGAATTTCACCAGGTTCTCCATAAATCCAAAGGACACCTGCTGAAATTCCCTTTTCTATGCAACTATTAAAGATACAGGAGCCCTGTCCTCCTTTTCATATGGTCACCCTAGTCGCATATACTCTTCTCAGGCCTAGCACCACCACTTGAAAACCTGAGGGAGGGTTAATTAAGACCTTTCCCCTAGCTATGAGGGAAACAGGTTTAATTCTGGATCTGCTCTAAATATAATGTGGGTATAATCCTGTGTGGGTGTTTAATAATTGTAAAAGGGAGGTAAATAATGCCAAGCTGACACGTGGTATTTGGTAGCTAACAAAATAATAATGTTACTTAAAAGCTTTAAATAAAAATATAATACTTTAAATCCCGCCTGATCTAAACTCTCCACACACACCAAGAACACAGGAAGAGCTACGGTGGGTCATACCGAGGGTCCATCTAGTACAGAATTCTGTTCACACGGTGGTCAACCAGGAACCCATAAACAGGACATGAGAGCACCAGCATCCTCCCTCCCATGTTTTTCAGCAACTGGTGCAATCTAGAAAGGGACACGAGGGAGAGACAGCCATTAAAGGGACAGGGAACGGAGGGGTGGTAAACAGGGGAAAGAATGTGCAGTTGTACGTAGTTAGGCTTTTTGTAAACCGGCCTGAGAGCTTCAGCTATGGGGCGGTATATAAATGTAATAATTTCATTTCATTTATTGCACGTATATACCGCTCCCATAGCCAGGGCTCTCTGGGCGGTTTACAGTAATAAATAAATAAATATAAATAAATGACCAAAGGGCAAGGTTGAACATTCTATTATTATTACTTTTCCTCATTGAGGGCTGCGTGTTGGTGGCATGAGATGTCGCAGCCACCACACACACTATCATCCCCCCATACACTCTTTCTTGCACACTGACACACACACACACACTCCCCATATTCCTCCTGCTTCATCAGTGCAGGAAATGGCTGCTTTACATGATGAAAACCTAGTATTAGGTTCTAGTACTAGTGTACAAAACAACTTAAGACCAGGAGACCTGAGAGAGAGCACCGCTGAAGTCATGTCCCTGGTGTTTCCATGTGGACCTATGGACCGATTGGAGTCCAACAGGAGAAGAGCCTTCAGTGTGGTGGCCCCCTTCTTATGGAACTCCCTGCTGTTGGAGGTCAGGCAGGCGCAAACGCTGTATTGTTGTCGGCGCCTTATTGTTCCAAGATGCTTTCCCTCGACGTTCAATCTGTATCTGTTGTTTTAAAATGTAATTTTAACGGGTTTTTAAAATGGGTCTTTTACCCCATTTGTTCGCTGCTCCAAAATCCTCAGATAGGGAACGGTATGTAAATATTGCAAATAAATAAATAAAAATCTTGCCATGTGTTGCAGCAGCTGCCACCTGCACTGTTACCTATGAAACAAAATATTCCTGCTGGCTGGTTGCGGCAGGGTGGAGGACGCTCTATGCTGGTTCATTGGTAATACAGAGAACTGCCTAAAAAGGGAACGTTTAAACCTGCCGCATATTAGAATGTAGTGCAGAGATGATGAACTACAGCCTCAGAGAGCAGAATTCATTTAGAAGGAGCTCTCAGAGGCCGCCTATGAGTGGTGGGCGGGACCAGAGCCAAAAGGAGGAGGAGCCAAAACACACCAGCGTATTTTAGCTTAAAGCTCTTTCTGCCAATAACTAAAGCTTTAGAAGATTTCAATCTTTTAGTCCGAGGAAAGAATTGAATAAAAGCTGAGAAACTACCGCCATGGTAGTTTATTTTCCCGTTACTACTCTACACACACACACACACACACACACACACATATATGCTGGAAGGGATTTACATAATTACCCTCAACAGCACAGCTTGTGTCATGTGACACTGGCCAGGGTGGTTTGTTGCCATGGGCAACCCTATAACAGCCCATGGCTTATTTCCTCCTCTGCGATCATGCGAACCCGGCCAGTGGCATACTGCCTCTGATACTGGAAGTAGTATATCACCATTGTGGCTAATAACCATTGACAGGCAGGGAAGAAACTTAGTCCGCCACTGCTTCAGGGCACCTTTGAGGTGGCATCTCCCAACAAACCATGCTTCTCCTGCCCTTCTGCCGGGCAATATCAGAAGCCACTGGGTGGGCTCTGGCCCACAGATTTTTCATCCATTCAGGAAGGCATGGTAACGCGGGAGATGGGCCAACAGTTTCACAGGAAAGGTGGGTTCTGAAGGAAGGAAAAGAGCCAGCATCACAGAGGTGTGAATAAAATGGGAAACCTGGTCGTTCTGAGAACTGGGTTTGGGTTCTTGGCTCCTGTCATGGGCAAGGACCTGATCCAAAACTCTGGAGTGCTGTGCACACGCAACAGGTTTATCTGAGCTCCGGATACTTGTGGAACAAGCTAAGAATGCAGCTGTGGTTCAGAGGAGCAAGATTGATTGATTAAATTTATATACCGCCCCATAGCCGAAGCTCTCTGGGCGGTTTGCAAAAGTTAAAAACAGTGAACATTAAAAACAAATGTACAAAATTTAAAACCATCAAAAATATAAAAACAGTATAAAACAGGATCCAGATTGACAACTGTCAGCCAAGTGCCACAATATCTGGGTGCCTTTTCCCCTGGCAGCAAGGTCCTTCATTGGGCCCCAATACGTGCAAATTGTAACCCCCGGTCTTCGATGTTGGGAGCCTCCATTTTCCTGCTAGGCAGAATTCGTTAATTTTTTGAGCAACGTTGAGTTCGTAACTCCCAGATTCAACCAGTGCAAGTGAAACCGTTTCCCCCGCAAGCCATTTGGGGAGACAACAGATGAATCCTCAATCCGATGCCTCTATAAACAGAAATTCATACTTTACACTCCCTCACTCACACATATACGCACACTTCTTGCTCAATGACACACACGTCACACAGGCAGTTCCTCTGCAAATTCTTTGGAATGCAACGATTTAGATCTCTCCACTGGAAGCATCTGAAAGTCAATGGAAGGTCACAAGGATTCTGACTTACCTGCTGTTTAAACCTCTTTATTGGTATTTCAGTAATGCCAATGAAGCTCAAGCTTCAAAAGGTTGGGTTAGTTAAGTCAAGTTTCAACCCATTTTTGTCCCCAATTTTGCCACAGAAAGTGATTTAAGCTGAACAGGTAGAAATGCCAAACTGAGGGAGAAAACGCGTTTTTGCTGGACAAACATATGTATCTCTTTACAAAAACAGAAAACCATCATCACGTTACAAATATTGTATTTTACAAACAGAAACCTATCTTCTCTTCACAATAATTAATAAGGACAGGAAGGTGGTGGCGCAAAGGAACGGCTTTGCCATGTAAAATCAAAACCAACGAAGCGAGCGTCTAGGATTCTGTCCTCTTCACAGTTCTTGAAGACGGCCCACCCCAAGGCCCGGGCGCCCTCACGGCACCTCAGCAGACGGCATAGCGAACGAGCCGTGAGCCGCGGATCTCTCGCAGTCTCTGGCAGTGCCGCAGAATGGTCAGGATGCTGTGGAAACGTTTGTCCGCCTTCAGTTGCGTGAACTCTTCGATATCGGCCTCCACGATAAAGAACTCGCCTGGGATAAACGCACAACATTTCATTAGAATCATAGAATAGCAGAGTTGGAAGGGGCCTACAAGGCCATCGAGTCCAACCCCCTGCTCAATGCAGGAATCCACCCTAAAGCATCCCTGACAGATGGTTGTCCAGCTGCCTCTTGAAGGCCTCTAGTGTGGGAGAGCCCACAACCTCCCTAGGTAACTGATTCCACTGTCGCACTGCTCTAACAGTCAGGAAGTTTTTCCTGATATCCAGCTGGAATCTGGCTTCCTGTAACTAGAGTCCATTATTCCGTGTCCTGCACTCTGGGAGGATTGAGAAGAGATCCTGGCCCTCCTTTGTGTGACAACTTTTTAAGTATTTGAAGAGTGCTATCATGTCTCCCCTCAATCTTCTCTTCTCCAGGCTAAACATGCCCAGTTCTTTCAGTCCCTCTTCATAGGGCTTTGTTTCCAGACCCCTGATCATCCTGGTTGCCCTTCTCTGAACACGCTCCAGCTTGTCTGCGGCCTTCTTGAATTGTGGAGCCCAGAACTGGACGAGCGTTCAGTTGGGGGGAGGGGGCAGCATATCTTTTGAAGGCAGCTCAAGTGTACTGTAGCCCTACCTATGCAACCAATGTGTCACTTGAATTATCAGGGACAGTCCCACATCCAGCACATTCTGCTGGGGAGTTCCCCTGTAATTAAAATAAACAGGAGCTCTGCCAGAGCTCCCACCCCATCCGTCCCAGCGTTGTGTGAAATTTCTCAGGAACAGTCACTCCAATGATCAGATCTACATATTCCCCACTCAACGGCACCCAAAGCCATGACAGCAGCCTCACCTTGCCTCCCCCTGGGGAGGGGCCGTAGCTCACTGTGACAGAGGATATGCTATGGAGGCGGAAGGTCCAAGGTTTGATCCCTGGCTTCTCCAAGCAGAGCAAGGAAAGAATCCTGCCAGAAAGCCTGGAGAGGGGCTGCCAGTCAGGGTAGACAACAATGACCTAGATCAGCCTTTCTCAACCTGGGGCGCTCTAGATGTGTTGGACTGCATCTCCCAGAATGCCCCAGCCAGCTGGCTGGGGCATTCTGGGAGGTGTAGTCCAACACATCTGGAGCGCCCCAGGTTGAGAAAGGCTGACCTAGATGGACTGACACTCTGACTCAGTCTAAGGCAGCTTCCTATATTCCTATGCCTTATAGTAAAGAAGGTCTAGACTACGCATGCAGGAGAAAGAAGTGTAGACAGACTGTACTACTTCAGACTGCAGGCAGTGAATCTCCCCACTGCACATCCAGGAGAAAGTTTCCAGTCTAGGACACTGCTGGACTAGTTTTCTACTTGCCAGGATGATGATGATGATGATGATGTTTTAACTTACTGAGGAACATTTAATTTTTTTATCTCCTACTTGCAATCTGAAGTGGTACAGTCCACTCTACCATCTCAGGGCTGTACCGCCTCATTCCACTGCATGTGTAGATACCATCATAACAGGGCCAAGGACTCCACCCGGTCTTCTTTCGGTATGAACTGGATTTTTTAAAACAAATTTTCTGTAGAAAGCCACCCAGCTTGGAGGATCTTCCAGCTGCAGTTCCAACAGAGGCGGTGTTGCTGGAAACACCCGCTTACCTTTCGTATCCTTGGTTTCTTCTGCCTGGAATCTGAAGTAGAGGTTTCTGGCGGCGCTGGACATGGATTTAGCAGGCTGGCGCATGATCTTGTACTTGCTAACCACTGCCTTGTTGATTTCTTGAATCACTGCATTCACTTGGTTATAGGTTAGGCGGCCTCGCATGTACCTTTGGGGGAGGAAGAAAGCAGCTTATACCGCTAACTGGCAAGTCACAAAAACTTGCAAAATGGTGCCAAACCATTTCCCACAGCAAATGTATAAAACGAGATCCATTATGCATTTGCGAACGACATCCATAGCTAAAGTGTTTCGTGCAGGAAACACAAGTATATCGTAGAATAGTAGAGTTGGAAGGGGCCTATAAGGCCATCAGGTCCAACCCCCTGCTCAATGCAGGAATCCAGCTTCATAGAATCGTAGAGTTGGAAGGGGGCCTATAAAGCCATCAGGTCCACCCCTCTCTGCTTAATGCAAGAATCCAGCTTCATAGAATTATAGAATAGTAGAGTTGGAAGGGGCCTATAAGGCCATCGAGTCCGACCCCCTGCTCAATGCAGGAATCCAGCTTAAAGCATCCCTGACAGATGGCTGTCCAGCTGCCTCTTGAAGGCCTCTAGTGTGGGAGAGCCCACAACCTCCCCAGGTAACTGGTTCCATTGTTGTACTGCTCTAACAGTCAGGAAGTTTTTCCTGATGTCCAGCCAGAATCTGGCTTCCTGTAACTTGAGCCCATTATTCCGTGTCCTGCACTCTAGGATGATCGAGAAGAGATCCTGGCCCTCCTCTGTGTGACAACCTTTCAAGTATTTGAAGAGTGCTATCCTGTTTCCCCTCAACCTTCTCTTCTCCAGGCTAAACAGGCCCAGCTGTTTCAGTCTCTATGATGCATTAAAGCAGTGATCGCAATGTGTGAAGCAATCAGGCTGCTTTGCCGACATTGCCAGCAAATGGAAGGTAGGACAGGCTGTCTTAAACATGGCAAGACCACCCAGTGAGTCCACTGCAGACCTGGTCTACTCCAGGGCTCCCCAGAATCCAATCTACTGCAAAGTCTATTAGACCACAATGGATCTTCAGGTCCTTCCTCACTTTCTCTTCCTTGCCTTTTCCTCCCCAAATCTGGTGTCAAATCAAAATGAAACTGGCTGACAGGTGCCTTGAGCGATATTACCTACTAAGCTCAGAAAAACCTTGAGTTTCATGCAGCGCTAAGGTACACGGAGAGGAGTTACCGCTTGCATTCGAAAAGTGTTCAGGGTTAATAGATGTGAATGCCTCATCCGCCCACACAGAGAAGAAGCAAAGGGCAAGAGACTAGGAACGGATGTATGAGGGACAGACATGCTTTCGGCAAGAGGTAGGCTGGAAAAAATAATAAACAGCAAGTAAAGCTGAGAAAAGTAGGAGAAGAAAAACCAGAGGCAAAAATAATTAGGAGGGAAAGGAGTTCTTCTGTGCAATGTCTTGGGGTGCAGCCAGTCATTGCTATGAACTTGAATGGAAAGGGCAAGAAAAAGTGGTGTTTGTTGCCTTGATCAAGACTTTTGAGTTTTATTGAGATGCATTCGTACAATATCGCTCCCCAGCAGGGTCTGCCCAAGACATTTTGCCGCCTGAGGCAAAGAACAAGATGGCATCCCCTCCCATTTCACATCCAAAAGCCGACTAGATCTTTTTTTAACAGTGGTGATGGAACAGCATCCGACATTGAACCTGAAGGCAGCGGGCTAACTTAGAGAGCCTAACACCTGGCTGTCGCCCCACAGCATCTGCCGCCTGAGGTGACTGCTTCACCTTGACTAACGGCAGGGCCGGCCCTGCTCCCCAGGGAATTGTACCCAGGATGAGAAAGTGCAAGATTCAGTCCATGCACTCCCTTCCCCTGCTCTCCTTGCTAGAAAGAAAAACTGTGCAACTACATTATTATAGCAAATTCTGTCTGTCTCTCTCTGGGTTAAGGAGATCCCACATAAAAATACTCAAGAAAACGTAGAGGGAAGAAACATGTTTCCTCCCCCTTCAACCACCTCCCAAGTTGTTTCAGGCCTTCTAATCTCTACCCCACATTGAAAACACACAAACACACACGCCTTGGTTGAGAAGTGAATTTTCTTCCTGGATGCACCAGACCCCTTGGCTGTGGCCTCCAACTTCCATCATCCCCGGGCAATGGTCAGGGAGGTTGCTGTTGCTTGTGAGCTTCCCACTGGGAGATCTGGTCGGCCACTGTGTGAACAGAATGCTGGACTAGATGGACCCTTGGTCTGATCCAGCAGGGCTCTTCTTGGGTTCTTATGGGAGTCAGAACCCAACAAAACCTGGAGTGCCAAAGGTCCCCCCACCCCGGCTTAGAAGATGGGAGGAACGCTGCCGAATGCATTATGGGTCCCACCCCAGGGTGGGGTGCTGATTCTGCGGTACAGAGACCCCCCCACAATCAGCCCCTGCAGTTGTGCCATTTAAACATTGCCCCCAGGTGGATGGGAATTGGTCATCCACATGAAGTGGATGTGTGGCAAAATATCAAAGGCTCCCAAGACGGCCTTCACCCGCCTGGCGCCTTCCAGACGTGATGGACTACAACTCCCACCATCCTGGCACTGCAGTCCAACACATCTGGAGGGTGTCAGGTTGGGGGAGCTCGCTCTAAGTGAGCCGTTATTCAGTGGTGGCCCCTCTTTTAAAGCAAGGGGGGAGGGAGTGAAGCCACAAGGGAGACCTGAAAGAACTCCTGCAGAGCGTTTCATGGGCACCACGGTAACATGGCTGCCATCCAATGGGCAACGGTAATACTGAACTGCTCTCATCACACTCTGATACATACACGGATTCCTGATGAACCTGGTCTATAAATGCATCCAGGTCACCCTCTAGCTCTTGCTCCAACAAGATCCTCTCTGGGCCCATCAAGGCTTTCTGTTCTAAGAAGGTTTCACCACTGGTCACCTGCCTTCCTCCTCTTCGGGCCTTGCAATAATTAAGGGTCTCGCTGTGTCTGGGAGGGAACTCAGCTCTGTCCCCACTTCCTGCCCCTCCTCCCAGGGCTATGGGGGCTCACCCAACCCCCCGCAACCCCATGTCCAAAGACAGTGTGAGGGCAGCAGCAGGAATGCGTGGACTGAACCCTCCTTAAGAGAGACAAACGGAAGGAGAGAAGGCCAGGGAGCCTGGGCAATGCAGAGACTCCCTTGGTTACGTGACAAGAAACGGAGATCAACACAGCAAGACGGAGAGGGAAGGAGAGGAGGGGGCATTGGGGAGAAGACGGAGGAAGGACTCGCTGAAATCGGAACCGTGATTAATCCTGTCTCGTTAATTGCTTCGGCCGTACGAACCAGACGGCGCTCTGCAATTTGTTCATTACACCGAGGACCCTGGCGCTTGACTGGATTAACTTTTCATTCGGCTCGTCATTCAGCCGGCGGAAGGTGCAGAATGAACAATGACCCTGTTTGGGAGGCGCGTCTGCACGAGTGACGAGGTGAAGCGCGCCCTCCACCACTGAGCCAAAAAGCGACCAGACAGAAAGCCCAAACGAAAAGAGCAGGGAGGGAGGGAGCTGGCTGGGGAGAAACAGAGGCTGTCAATGCAGCCGGGCTGGGAATGCCAGCCCAACGAGTAAGAGGTAAGAGAGAAGAAGGTAGCAAGGGATGGCCGAAATTGCAATCACCCGCCCCCACGAACCCGGCCTCGCGGGCTCCTGGCCACGCTGGCCCGCTGTGTTAATGGCAACTGCCATTAACGCAACAGAGGGAAATCTGCACTTTCGGGAGGCTCCGGAAAGTACACTTTCTTGCCCCCCACTGCTCCAATTGGGGCCTTAGACCCTCTTAACAGAAGGGTACCCTTGCATTAAGAGGGCCTTTGAGGGGCCCCTCGGAGCAGGGTGGGCGGGTGGGTTTAACAGCGCACTTTCCAGAGTCTCCAGAAAGTGTGCACACACACCCGCCACGTTAATGGTGGCTGCCATTACCCTTGCACTAAGAAGGGTGTTTAAGGCCCCCGCTGGGGCAGGGGGGAGCGAGCTTTACAGCTCCTCCAACGCACGCGCAATTCCCCCCGCTGTGTTAATGGCAGCTGCCACTAACACAGTTGGGCAAAGGGCACGATCCCGGAAGCCAGGGTGCGTCCAGTTGGGTCCACTGCCCTCGCAGACCCATTTGGATGCTCGCAACATCTCTAAAGGTAACCTATTCCGAACCAACTTCTTGAAAGATGGGAAGTCTGGAATGTGTGTTAGCATGGCATCAACGGTGCATGGGAGAGGTGAAGTGAGATGGGATCTATACCATCTCACCTCTCCCAGTCTCAGATGATGGGAATTGTAGTGCCTCAAAAGCTGTCCCTTTTAAAACACACACACACACACACACACACACACACAGAGAGAGAGAGAGAGAGAGAGAGAGAGAAGGAATACCCTCAATATTAAACTACAGGAGAACCTGAAAGCCAAAACAAAAAACACAGGATATTAGCTGAATGTAATGGCTGGTTCTCATATGGATCTACCTCTCTTTCACACACACACACACACACACACAGAGTATGGTACATTTCCTACGTACACAGCAAATCCCAAAAGGTGCATAGTGTTAAAAGAAAGTGCTGCCAGATAGAAGTAACACCTCCCAGCACCAGGGGGCGATGTTATACAGCTTAGGGAGGACGATCCAAGAAAAAATGGGCTATTAGCAAGTCCAGCAGGAAATTGATAGCTTTCAAAAACGAGGAAAAGGGCCAGATCCTTGGGTTTTAGTGTGCGAGACGAGTGGAAAGAATCCGTGGGGGCAGTTCAAAATGTGGACTGGGCCACGTTTCAATGTTCAGCAGCCAGCTCCTTCCGATCTCCCTCTACAGTGGCAAGAACCGCTGGAACATTGGGGGAAATACTATGAAACCAACTTTGAAATAAACAAATCATAGTGCCATTAAAGAACCCACTAAAGCAGGGGCAGGCAGAAGGCAGCTCTCCAGATGTTTCGGACTTCAACTCCCAGAAGCCCCTGCCAGCAGGGCAACGGTCAGAAACGCCCACACCTATTCTATGGTGTTCACTGCCATTCCAAGCTTTATGTCACCTGCAAATTCGATAAGCACTCCTTCTACGCCCTCATCCAAGTCATTTATACAAATATTGGAACAGGAGGGATTGCTGGGGCGTTCCACTTGAGACCTCAATCCAGGCTGACACAGCGCCAGCGATGAGCACTCACTCCGTGTTCAACCAGCTGTAGGAATCCAGCTAACAGTAGAATCGTCCAACCCAAATTAAAGTCTAGAACACCTTCGTGAGAGACAAAACGCACCTTGGGTTAAGTTCAGGAGACCATCAAAAAGGAAAATGACTCAGGATGCCTGACCACTAGAGTAGTTGGCCAACAAGCCAATTACACTCATATTGAGATTGTACACATCTGTGTGTATACAAGATTGATTTAAGCATATACTTTTGGTTCAGAATGAGCAGTAGGATGGGGAAAGAGCCAGCCTCTGGTCCCATAAAGTAATGATGATATTTCAGCACACAAAAACCTTTGTAAGTAATACTTTTTTAAAAAAAAGAGGAAGAAGCTAAGAGGAAAAGGAAATCTGGAAGAGAGTATTGTCTAGAGTGGCAGAGATGGAGGACGATCACTCACTGATTGGAAATAACCCGCCAATGCTTTGAAATATAAAGCGATGGTTATTACCTTTAAAGCCCTACATGGTTTGGGTCCAAGGCCTAATCTACACCAAGCAGGATATTTATTTATTTATTTATTTATTTTATTTAAGGATTTTTATGCCGCCATTCAGCCAAAAATGGCTCTCACGGCGGCTTACAAAAGTATTTCTTGACAGTCCCTGCCCACAGGCTTACAATCTAAAAGACAAAAGATATTGCACTAGGAAAGCGGGATATAAAAGGCAGGAGCCACACTACTGTTTTATAGCAGTATTAAAGTGCACTGACAACTGTTGGGGCCCATTGACATATACCACTTTCAAAATGCTATATCCTGCTTGGTGTAGCTCCTGCCTTTTATATACCAATTTCATAGTGCAATATCCTGCTTGGTGTAGATTAGGCCCAAGTTACCTTTGGGATTCTCTCCCCCACCCACACCCACACATACAATCCGCCCCACAGACTCAGGTCCTCTGGGAAGAATTTATTCCAGTCAGCCACAATTAGGCTGATAACCGTTACCCAGAGGACCTTCTCTTCTGCTGCTCCCAGACTGTGGAATGGCCTGCCGGAGGAGACTCGTCAACTTAACAGTCTTTCCGAATTTAAGAAAGCCATAAAGACTGATCTCTTCCGGCAGGCCTCCCCAGTTGAATTTTAAGACGCCTTTTAATAATGTATTAGTTTTACATGTTTTAATCAATTATACCTATTTTATAGTATTTGGTGTCATACCCCACCACGATCCACTGGGAGAGGTGGGTAAGAAATATATTTATTATTTATTACTATTATTGAATGCAGGAAGCCTCCAGCAGTACTGGAATGCAGTTGCCCTCTGCTCTTCCGTCCACTAGTTAAGGAAAAATTGCCTACTTACGCAGGGACAGCCTCAAATTCCTCTGCCGTGATAAAGGGCGCCTCTTTAATGCACTTGGCTTCTTTGGCCGGCTTCTTTGCACGGTCGACCTCTGCATCTCTATGCTGCTCCTCGTTCTTCACTGTTAAGCCCGCAGTGCTGCAAAGCAAGGAAAGAGAGAGAGAAACGCAACGCATGAAAAAGCTCAAGACACAAGCAGCCACCCGTATGCTTGACCAATTTCCCCTCTTTGCCACTTCAGCTACACCAGCGGTCCCCAACCTTTTTGGCACCAGGGACCGGTTTCGTGGAAGACAATTTTTCCACGGACCGGGGGGTTGCGGGTTGAGGGGATACCTTCACATTATCAACCCCCTTTAATACCTGGTTTTTGTATTAGAAACAGGAAGTGCAGCTAGACACTCAATGATAATTGAAAAAAGTGTGTTTTTAAGATGAAAGTATCACAGGAAACATTTTTCATTTTTGTTCAAATAAAAGAAAACAAGCAGCACCAGGAATGGGTTGGTGGGCAGCATGTGGCCCGCAGACCACATTTTCCCCCACCCCTGGTTTAAGCACTGTGGTCTCTGCCTCAATAGCAGGAAACATACCTGTTCAGAATTGCTTTGGGCAGGTGGATGGGTATATTTTCCATGAGATGCTGGGCTTCATTATAGTCCTTCTCCACAGATTCTTCGAGCTCCTGTAATAATAATAATAATAATAAAAAAAAAAACCCAGCATTGGCTTTATTGCATGGGTTGTGAGCGTGCAGAATATGGCAAGTGTCAAGTGGAGCAGTATGTTACTTTTATGAAAAGGCAATCCTGACCTTCGTTAGGCCCACTCATCATACATTTCCAGGTAGAATCACCAATAATAGAGAGTTTTTAAAAAGAGACAGAGAGAGAATAAAAACATTATGGCCCAACAGCATCTTATTTATTTATTTATTACACTTATATACTGCTAGAGCTCTCTGGGCGGTTTACAGAAATTCTAAAATTGAGATAAAAACAAGTATACAAAATTTAAAATTCTAAAACACAGAATACACACACATAAAGCATTAAAAACCGTTAAAAAACTAAACATGTGGGTGATTAAGATGTGCCGCCATATGCCTGGGCAAAGAGGAAAGTCTTAACCTGGCGCCGGAAAGATAGCAGCGTTGGCGCCAGGCGAGCCTCGTCAGGGAGATCGTTCCAGAGTCTGGGGGCCACCACCGAAAAGGCCCTGTCCCTCGTTGCCACACTCCAATCTTGGTCATGCTGGAGCATTGCACCAGGTTATGTTCCAAGTAGATACCTGTAAAGTTCCATTTAGGCTCAGTTCAGACAACATGTTAGTCAATGCAGGGTGAAAACTCCACTCAACAGTTGAGCTTTTAGGGTTAGGGAGTACTCCCCACACATGTTCTAACACCACTGTTGTGTGACTGTGGGCTACTGTGGAGTTGAGTAAAATCCATTGCGATGGTTGATTGACAGTTACTCCACCCTCTCTCCTTCGCTGGTCCTCCCAATGGTATCCCATCAGCCATTGCTGCATAGAAAACCACAACAATCCTGGCAGCTCCCCTAGAGCAGCACTCGCTCCTTTCACCACTCTTGCCAGGGAACTCTGTAGCCAGTGGGGAAAGTCAACTCAATGGAAGACTCCACAGAGCCCGCCACACAACATGCCGCGCAGTAACTCTTCCCTGAACAGTGTCAATATTCTGCGTGGAGTATTTCCCCCCCAAAAAACCCCCACCGTTGTATGGAGTGCAGAGAGGAGGGCCAGGATCTCTTCTGGATCATCCCAGAGTGCAGGACATGGAATAACGGGGCTCAAGTTACAGGAAGCCAGATTCCAGCTGGACATCAGGAAAAACTTCCTGACTGTTAGAGCAGTACGACAATGGAACCAGTTACCTAGGGAGGTTGTGGGCTCTCACACCCTAGAGGCCTTCAAGAGGCATCTGGACAGCCATCTGTCAGGGATGCTTTAAGGTGGATTCCTGCATTGAGCAGGGGGTTGGACTCGATGGCCTTATAGGCCCCTTCCAACTCTACTATTCTATGATTCTATGAGTTTTCTCACCAGACAAGACATTTCTCAACGGTGGTCTAAAACCTTCACCATGGAGTTCTAAAACCACCGTTGAGAAACGTGTTGTCTGAACTGAGCCTTCATTTGTGCATAAAACTTGCTTTTGTCAGTAATCAAGAGCCACAAATAAAGGTCTCAAACAATACTTTATACTGCTGCAGCCAAAGGCCATTCCATGTGCACACAAGGAAAATGTAACACAGAAAAATCAAATCCAAGTCGAGTTTGGATCAGTAAATACAAGACAAAAAGAGCGAGTTATGGTGCAATCTTATGGGTTGCCCCCTTGATTATCGTAAGCCCCCAAACCCAGAGACTTATGATCCTTGCCTCCAGTGCCCCCCCCCCCCAAGCTGCACTTTTAACTACATGGTTTTGCCCATCTAGCGAAGGCGTTTTGGGGGTGGGTGGGAAGGAGGCTGGCAGAGGCTCAGGATAGCTTCTATCCTGGCCTCTCCAGTCTCCTCCCCTCCTCGCCCACTAAAACACCCCCCTTTTCCCCTTCTCCAAGGTTGCGTTCCCGACCTCTGTGACCAGTGCAGTTCTTTCCATACCAGCTCTGAGGAGGAGAGGTCGGATTTCCGATTCCCCTTTCCAAGGTTAGAGTGCTGTCTCCAACCTCGGATTTCGGGATCTGAACAATCCCATGGCCTCTCAGGGGGCACAGGATTGCTCCCTTAGACTCTAGATAAGTGGTTTCCAAACTTTTTCTGGTAACCGCCCCCTTGGTTCCACAAACTCCTGCCCAGTGCCCCCTGCCCCTTTAAATGGGGCACCCGCCACACCGCAGGCTTGCCGAGGGAGGGAAAAGAGAGCGAACGCCTCTGTTTTGCAGCTGGCATGGCGGGGCACACCAAGCAGGGTATGTCTCTGCATTAGTGTTTTGGTGCTTTTGAAACATTTCAATTCACCGTTAAAAGGACTCTTCTTAAACAGTATTAATACATGTGTGGATTCTTCCCCTATATGGCTTGGGACCAAACTACCTTCTCCCATAAAAATGTCCCTGGGTTTTAAGACCTTCTGGAGAGGCGCTTCTTGGAAAAGACCACTTCGAGCACCCCCTTGCCTCTTAAGGCCCCCCTATGCAATCCCACCACCCCCAAGGGGGCAGTACTGCCCACTTTGGGTACCACTGCTCTAGATCTAACACCTCAGCATTGTTCTTGATATAACGGCTCAGTCCCAAGCAATCACTTGGCAGGGCACAGCGATAGATTTGACATGCCTTTCTCTAATGGTCTCCCCCATTACTGAATACAAAACTTTCTTATCAACAATATACTGATCAGCATCAAGATGCAAATAATACTATCAGGATCGGTCATCATAGAAAAAACAGATCTGAGCAGTATCATAAGGAAGCTTTTGGTCCTTATACAGCAGGCAATAGACACTAGAGGCCTTCAAGAGGCAGCTGGACAAGCATCTGTCAGGGATGCTTTAGGGTGGATTCCTGCATTGAGCAGGGGGTTGGACTCGATGGCCTTGTAGGCCCCTTCCAACTCTGCTATTCTATGATTCAATACATCGCCTGTGGAAGGCAGTGAGCCTGCATCAACTCCACCTCCGATTTGCAAGAACACCAAGTACCTACCATCTAAGTATGCTGATGACATGAGGAAAAGCAGTTTTGTAAAAGTCCAGGCTAAATTCAGCAAAATATCTCTAAAATTTAATTAAACAACACCACACTATACGACAGCTATTTGGGACGATCCCTGTATACGTCTGAGTATGCTATCTCAGATAAAATTTTTAGCAGGCTCAAATTCAGTAGCAAAGTCTCTAAAAAAAAAGACAACACCCTCATACTGTAAAGATAAATCCTTGTATAGTTTAATCTGGCTATCATTGAAAATTTGTTCAATAATGCCTTTAAAAAGCTGTTCTCTGGAGACTTTTGGAGTTAAACTTAACTTGTTAGGCCTGCCTTCATCAACCTGGTTCGCTCCCAGCATCAGTCAGCCATGTGTATAGTTCAGCAAAGGACTCCAAATTTGTTTGTCTAGGAAGAGGTTTCTATGTTTCAGGAAGTGTACTTCCTGTGTTCCACCCAGGTCCACGAACTTCCAAGAACCAGCAACTCAGCTCTGTTTCTTCAGTCCTTGAGTGAAGTTCATCACAGATCAACCTATTTATCCCTTCCCCAAATTCAAGATTTCCCGGCCTTTGTGCAGGATTTCCCCCACCCCCAGTCGAAATGCCTTTCTTAAGGCTTGTTTATTGGCAATAAAAGCTTTATGTTAAAATGTGGAGGCATTTTCTGGATTTTGGTCCTGCCCCTTTTGACTGCCGCCCTGCCCACCAGCGCAGCCCCTGAGGGCTTCTCAGAAATGGAATTCGACCCTCAGAGTGTAAGAGGTCCAACACCTCAAAGAAACCTCCCCATTTTAAAAAACACAACCATTTTTACTACTGGCTACCTTGAGTTGATTCTGCTGCCTCTCCTGATGGTGGCATTCCAATTCCAGCTGATTCAGGAAGTTGTTTAAGAGAAACATTTCGTGGACGATCTTACTGAGCGCTGTCTTCAAAGAGGGTTCCTGGTCTGAGAATTAAGAGAGATTAGTAGCAGACGTGGACAAAAAGAGAGGGAGTCCTCACCAGAAATGGGTGTGCATTAAGCATACGCCACTTCTGCCATCCATTATCAGCTGTATTGCTGCTTTCTTAAGTTTTCCATCCTTAGCACCTGAAATCCCGATGAGGCTCACCTGGCGCCAACATTGTTACCTTTTGGGGGCCAGGTCAAGACTTTTCTCTTCTCCCAGGCATTTAACAGCATTTAACAACATATGCTAAGTTAGTTTTTCAATGGACCCCAGAACTGTTGTTGATTAAATCAGCCTTCCTCAACCTGGGGCGCTCCAGATGTGTTGGACTGCATCTCCCAGAATGCCCCAGCCAGCAGGTTGAGGAAGGCTGGTTTAAATGGATACTGTTGTTTTATACGGTTGTTTTTTTATATTTTTGATGGTTTTAAATTTTGTATACTTTTTAAAATGTTCACTGTTTTTAACTTTTGTAAACCGCCAGAGAGCTTTGGCTATGGGACGGTATATAAATTAAATAAATAAATAAATAAATAAATCCCACAACACAACAACCACCCTCCCATCTACATTCCGACATAATCAAGAAAGATCCCAAACCTCACATAAGCTTTTGCCCTGTATTCCTGCAAGTCACTTTTTGATGGCAATAAAAATATGCATCAATATCCACAAAATATTATCAATTAAGTTAGCATCCTGCCTTGTGGTACCAACAGGGTCCCCATGACATCTTACAAAACAGCATTACTGATATATGACCTGAAGTTAACAGACATGACCTGAAAACATTAAGGCTTCTTACCTATCTTTCTCAACTGAAGTGACTTTTTGATAGTTGAAATCTTGGTGTTGATGTGAGAGGTTATGCTGTTTAAATCCGCAGAAGCCATATTATATTTTCCTGCGTTATTTTAAAAAAAGGAATAAATTAATATATCATATTCTAAAGGCTACAATAGTTAATACTATTTAGTCAGGAAAAACAAAACTATTTCCAAAAGTTTTTTTGTAAGGCACACAATATTGATTTTCACAACTGAGCAGCAGAGCTAGTAATATCTAACAGCATCTCAACTCTAAGATTCTGGGCTGAGGAGGAGGCAGTTAGTCAGAAACAACAGCTCGTTTAAGCTTTTGATCTCTGTGCACTTACAATTTATTTATTTATTTAAGCATTTTTATGCTGCCATTCAGCCAAAAAAGGCTCTCACAGCAGCTTACAAAAGTATTTCTTGACAGTCCCTGCCCAAAGGCTTACAATCTAAAAGACATGACACAAAAGGAAAGGGGATTGGGAGGGAGGAGGAGGAGGGGGGGAACGGAAAGCAAATTCAGGCACTACAATCTTAGTTGCAAAGTTCAGCAGTTACAGTTGACAGTTGGCAGCCCCTTATTTCTGGGCCAGAACCGATCCAAGTCCTTGTACACACACACACACAAAAACCCACTCCTGGTTCACCCAAACTTTCTTTATTTCAGCAACCTAATTTAAGTTGCAAACTCAAATCCCATTGGATTCAATGGGCTTACTTCTGAGTAGACTTACATGAAATTGCAAGGTTAGGGTTTTGTTTTTATAAGAGCCCTTCTACTGTTGCTTTTGTTAAACAACCGAGAGTGAAAAACGCTCTCTGATCTGCAGCAAATCTCCCCCAAAACCTACCACTAGATCCTGATCCACCTTCCAACCACCTCTGCACCATTTAATCTAATAAGTGAAACACAATAACTAAAATAACGACTGCATTAATTAATTAACACAATAAGTAATAAATTAGTTATTGGGAAAAATAGTTAATTTTAGAAAGAGGAAGTATCACTCCCTATTGCCTTCCATTCCCAGGCTCAGCTGCTATCTAGATTCAAACCACCCACCCAAACGTTTGGACAAGCCAAGGTCTCGCGAGAACACAGAAGTCTCGCCGCCGGGAGCTACTTCCGTCATAGAGACAGGGAAAAAGAAATCTAGAGTGGCATACAGGAGCATAGAGAGAGAAATATAGAGTCATACATACACCACATTGATGGCTGAAAGAGAGGAGGAGCCTTATGACAAAGGTGAAAGAAGAAAGTGCAAAAGCTGGGTTGCAGTTAAACCTCAAAAAACCCAAGCTTATGGCAACTAGCTTGATTGATATATATAGAGGCAAATAGAGGGAGAAAACGTGGAGGCAGTGACAGACTTTGTATTTCTGGGCGCAAAGATTACTGCAGACACTGACTGCAGCCAGGAAATCAGAAGACGTTTACTTCTTGGGAGGAGAGCAATGACAAATCTTGATAAAATAGTTAAGAGCAGAGACACCACACTGACAACAAAGGTCTGCATAGTTAAAACAATGGTATTCCCCGTAGTAACCTATGGCTGCGAGAGCTGGACCATAAGGAAGGCTGAGCGAAGGAAGATAGATGCTTTTGAACTGTGGTGTTGGAGGAAAATGCTGAGAGTGCCTTGGACTGCAAGAAGATCAAACCAGTCCATACTCCAGGAAATAAAGCCAGACTGCTCACTTGAGGGAATGGTATTAAAGGCAAAACTGAAGTACTTTGGCCACCTAATGAGAAGACAGGAGACCCTGGAGAAGAGGCTGATGCTAGGGAAAGTGGAAGGCAAAAGGAAGAGGGGACGACCAAGGGCAAGATGGAGGGATGATATTCTGGAGGTGACAGACTTGACCTTGGGGAGCTAGGGGTGGCAACGGCCAACAGAAAGTTCTGGCGTGGGCTGGTCCATGAAGTCACGAAGAGTCGGAAGCGACTGAACGAATAAACAACAACAACAACACACACATAATCCCACGTGAATTCTGGGTAGGAGCGGACTTTTCGTTGCTTGCATGCTGCATGTAAAAGCGTCTGCAGGAAAGCACACGGAGCGCTCGCTTTACCTAGGGGTAAGCCTCGTTGAGCACAATGGGGCCTACTTCTGTGTATCATAGAATCATAGAATAGCAGAGCTGGAAGGGGCCTACAAGGTCATTGAGTCCAACCCCCTGCTCATTGCAGGAATCCACCTTAAAGCATCCCTGACAGATGGCTGTCCAGATGCTTCTTGAAGGCCTCTAGGGTGTGAGAGCCCACAACCTCCCTAGGTAACTGGTTCCATTGTCGTACTGCTCTAACAGTCAGGAAGTTTTTCCTGATGTCCATTCCTAATATCTATGCAGATCCTGAAAGTCAGACACTAGAAGAAGCCCTTGCTGCATTCAAAACTTATTGCGAGCCCAGGAGAAACCCTGTTTTTGAACGGTACCAGTTCTGGCAGCTTCCTTATAATGAGGAAGCAGGCATAGACTGTTTTGTTACAGCCCTTAGAGAAAAATCTCAGCATTGTGAATTTGGGGCCTCCACAGACCTGATGCTTAGAGACAAAATTGTTTTCAGCATCTCAGACAGCAAGCTTAAAGAAAAGCTTCTAGAAGACCCTAAGTTGACTCTAGAGCAAGCTATTACCATCTGTAGAGCAAAGGCTCTTATCAGGGCTCAGGCAACAGCAATGACCTCAGAAACAAACATCTTAGCCATTCAACATAAAAGCGGAAGGACCATAAGCTACCAAGAAAGTAAAAGGGCCCCAAAGCAGACCTTTGCAACAGTTAAACCTACAGCGGCAAGGGGCAATTCCTGCAGTAGATGCGGTTATGTTCACAGGCCCAGGCAGTGTCCAGGTTTTGGAGAGACCTGCAATAGGTGTGCAGGAAGGAATCACTTTGCTAAAATGTGTAGGACACAATCTGAGCCTTCCAGTCTCACCAAAGATGTAAATGCCTTATTCATGGGAGTAATAACTACATCCCATCAAGCTAGGCTCTTGGGAAGCCCAGAAGCCTGGTATAGCACAGTAGTTGTGGCAGGACTTCCAGTTGTTTTCAAGTTAGATTCTGGATCTGATGCTAACACAATTCCAAAAGATATTGCAGAGTGCTTGCAGGATAAAGTGCATACAGCAATGACAAATGTGACACTAATTGCCTTTGGAGGAGCAAAGGTCAAACCAAGAGGTACCATTATAGCTCCTTGCAAAAATGGTCTTAAGAATCGAAATCTAACCTTCTATGTCACAGAAACTGGAGATCCACCACTTCTGGGTCGGTCAGCCTGTGTAGCCCTTGACTTGATCAGACGTGTGCATGTATTAGCAGTACATTCTCCAACCAAGATGGAGGGTCTCCTCAAACACTATTCTGATGTTTTTGAAGGCCTGGGTCGTTTCCCAGGTGTGCATCATATTCATGTGGATCCCACAGTATCACCTGTAGTGCATGGATGCAGAAAGATTCCATATGCAATCATAGCCCCTTTGAAAACAACATTGGAAGACCTAGAGTCAAAGGGAGTCATTACAAAGGTGACTAATCCAACAGCATGGGTCAACAGCATGGTGATAACACAAAAAAAGAATGGTTCACTCAGGCTGTGCCTTGATCCCAGGGATCTCAACAAGGCAGTGAAGCGACAACATTTTTCAATCCCTACAGTTGAGGATGTGCAGAGAGAACTTGCTGGCAAAAAGTTGTTTACCATTTTAGATGAGAAGGATGGCTACTGGCAAGTGGCCCTAGACAAGGAGTCATCGGAACTATGTACGTTTAACACCCCGTGGGGGAGGTATCATTTTAATAGACTGCCCTTCGGCATTAAGTCAGCAAGTGAAGTCTTCCAGCAGAAAAATTATGAGTGCTTTGGGGACATTCCTGGCATCCATATCATTGCCGATGACATGATTATTGCAGCATCCAGCAAGGAGGAGCATGATAAGATACTTAAACAGGTACTTGACAGAGCGCGGAAAAAGGGTGTCAAGTTTAATAAGGACAAAATTCAATTATTGGTGGATACTGTCAAGTATATGGGCCACATCTTCTCTAAGGATGGTGTACAACCAGATGACAGCAAGGTGGAAGCAATCATCCGATTACCTCCCCCTGAAGATAAGAAAGGTCTCCAAAGAATTCTGGGCACCATTCAATACTTGGCCCAATACATACCTAATGAGTCCAGCCTAACAGCTCCCCTCAGGACTCTTCTACGAAATGATATTATGTGGCAATGGGGGCCTGAACAGCAGGCAGCTCTTGATGGACTAAAACAAGCCATTACAACTGCACCAGTCTTGCAGTATTTTGACCCTAAGGAGCAACTATGGGTCCAAGCTGATGCATCCAAGGATGGTTTGGGGGCATGCCTATTCCAGAAAAAGAGACCAATTGCATATGCTTCTCGTGCCTTATCCAAGGCGGAGCAAAATTACGCACAAATAGAAAAGGAACTCTTGGCAATCGTCTTTGCAATGTCAAAATTCCATCAGTATGTTTTTGGTGTCCAAGTAAAAGTCCAATCAGATCATAAGCCACTGGAGGCAATTTTTGCCAAGCCACTGGGGAAGGCCCCAGCAAGATTACAGAGAATGTTATTACAACTGCAGAAATATGATATTCAGATCCACTATACGAAAGGCAAGGACATGTTTATAGCGGACACACTTTCTAGGGCGACTACAAGTACTCTCCCCACAGATACAGAACCTCTGATGGAAGATAGAGTGATCTACAGTTTGTCCAGTACAGACCCGCTTAGTGATCATATGCTCAAATCATTGCAAGAACACACGTCAGCAGATACATGCCTACAGGGCTTGAAGACTCTACATATTAATGGCTGGCCCAGGAGGCGCAAGCAGATTAGGCCTGAACTTTATCCCTATTGGCCTCTCAGAGACAGTATTCGAATTGAAAATGACTTGTTGCTGGTGGGACACAAAATCATCATCCCCCAGGGCGCCAGAGACAACATGTTAAAACTGCTGCACTTACCACACCAAGGGGTCAATAGATCTAAAGCACATGCTCGGGCATTGATGCATTGGCCTCGTATGAATGAAGAGATAGAACGGTGGGTCAACAATTGTCAGCCATGCCAGGAACATCAGCCAGCCAATCAGAGGGAACCAATGATCCCTCACGAGATCCCAGACCTGCCATGGCTAAAGGTAGCAGCTGATATTTTCGAGTTACAAGGTCACTCTTACCTGGTAGTCATGGACTACTTTTCTAAGTTCCCTGAAGTTCTCCACTTGACAGATAAAACAGCGGTGACTGTTGTTGCCAGATTGAAGGCAACATTTGCACGTCATGGTATACCTAAAGAGATAATCTGTGACCATGTACCATTTGCGAGCCAGGTTATGAGACAATTTGCAACTGAGTGGGGGATCACCTTGACACATTCGAGCCCAGCTTACCCCCAGTCCAACGGGCAAGCAGAACGTACTATACAAACCATCAAGCACATGCTATTGAAAACTCTACAAGATGGCGCTGATCCATATCTGGCTCTGTTGAACCTGCGTAATACTCCAGTAACAGGTTTAGATTTTGCTCCTGCCCAATTGCTCATGGGACGTTTACTACGGAGCACACTGCCAGCTATTACATCTGCCCTGAAGCCCAGGGTGCCACGTGGAGCGCACCCTAGATTACAAGATCGACAGAGGCAGCAGAAAGCATATTATGACAAGCACACAGCACCTCTTCCACCTTTGCAAGTAGGAGACAGGGTCAGGTTGAAAAAAACTTTAGGTTGGATGCCAGCATCAGTAGCTCAGAAAAGAAGAGAGCCACGCTCATATGTAGTGGAGACTCCCCAAGGTCAAACTTATAGAAGGAACAGGGGGCACCTCAGGAGGGATTGCTTTTCCCCTGTGAGTGCAACCAATGTGGATCTAGGGGTTGCAGAGGAGCTGGCATCCCCTGAGGCAGTGGTCTTGCCAGAAGGACCTCAAGGTGAGCTGGAGCTATCGTCAGATGTAACAGCAGATGGAATCAAACGGACACGGAATGGGCGAGAAGTGAGACTACCAGCAAAGTTTAAGGACTATGTTATGGGATAGTGGTGAAGAGCTGAGATTGACAAGTTAAGATTTAATTGAACAAAAGTTATTGTTTTTATGGAGAAGGGGGGATGTGATATGTGGATGTATATACCTTTAAGAGGCCTGTAGCTGCTAGTCTCCAGGTCCTCATCGAAGGCCTGGGCGGAGCCTCTGTTTCTGTCAGTTGGTGTTGTGGGCCTTGCTGAGGGAGTTTGGTGTCACTGTTCTAAGAGGTTTTAGTAATAAAGGAATCCAGCAATGAAAAGACTCTGATGTTATTGCCTGGTAGTCTAGAGGCAAGTGGCAGGCTGAGCAGGTAAGCTCACCCGTATGGTCCCTATGCCTGAGGGATACTACACCCCCTGCTCAATGCAGGAATCCACCCTAAAGCATCCCTGACAGATGTCATAGCATTGCAATGAGTGGCAATAGAGGATTCAAAACAGCCACTGAGAGAAAACCACCCAGTGTGTGCCAAGGGAAAGGGGAGCATAAAACGCCTCTATGGTATTTTAAAGCATCCTCCACTAACTCTGTTGATGAAAATGGCGGCTACTGTGGAGTGCCCAATCACACCTATGATAAACTCCTGAATTTCTCTGCTAATTATGATGGACAGTTGTGACTATTGTCTCGCTGGCCATCTGGAAAAAAAAATGCGTCAAAAGTGACCAAGAAGTCCCTTCTCTAGGTAATGGTATTGTTTATCTAATTTCGTAAATCTATGGATTTTCTAGGGTCGTGCATTGTCGCTCTAGACAATGACAACTCTATGGTCAAAGTCGTCTAACCTTTTCAACCTAATATTCAGCTATGTCTATAGAGATTTGAATGATAGAGCGGCACCATGTTCTTGCCATAGAGTCACACACCCACAGCTACCGACACTTCCGGTTGCTCATTCACTCTAGCTTCCAATGCCAAGTATATAGCTGCTTCACCGAGGAGATGTCAAACTCTAGCGCATTACTACTCTATATCTATAGGGACAAGGGCCGTTTTTCAATATAAATAGGAAATACAGGCTGCAATGTTACTCTGCCCTTTTTCTATGGCGCCTGCCCCGCATTATGGTGGCGTTCGGATGGAAACCAGAAGTGAAGTCCGCCTCTTTGTGTACGTCTCTATGAGGCGAGGGAACAGTCATTTGCTTTGGAAGCAGCGCCCCCAGGGGTTAAAGCGGGGAATGAACCCCCTGATGTCAGGAAGTTCTAGCTTGAGGGTTCTTTTGTTTGCAGACACGATTTCCGAGCTATTTTCTTTAAAGTCTTCTTGGCCAATCTCTCCTGAGAGGCGCGAATTGAGAGACTAGCTCTGGTGCCCTTAAAAATAATTAAAATCTTTAATAGTTCTTGTCTGTGTCTGGAATGCTCCACGTTTCGGATTAAAAATAATCCTTCCTCAGGAGCTACAATCAATCAGATTAACACAGTTTAAAACATATTTACAAAACCAAACTCACATGGGACACAACACTGATGGCACTCTTAACATTTCAATAGCGGTTTTTTTGCCTATACAATCAAATTTAGACTATTTGATTCAGTTTTATAAGAAGTTTTGAATTTTTATTTTTATTTTATTTTTTTGGAATTTTCCAAAATTCTCACAAAGTGCAGCAAATGGTTTTTACTAGAACATTAAACATGATCCACAGGAATAATAATTTCCCCCCTCAAAACTTCTTATAAAACTATGAATCAAATTACACACACACACACATATAAAACCCTCTAAATTTGATTGTATAGGCAAAAACCCGCTATTGAAATGTTAAGAGTGCCATAGGCATTGTATTCCATGTGATTTTGGTTTTGTAAATATGTTAAACTGTGTTAATCTGATTGATTGTAGCTCCTGAAGAAGGATTATCTTTAATCCAAAACATCGAGCATTCTAGACACAGACAAGAACTATTAAAGATTTTAATTATTTTTAATGGCACCAGAGCTAGTCTCTCAATTCACACCTGCACAGTGGCGCCTCCTTACCCTGCTAACTACATACAATCTCTCCTGAGAGACAGCTGTTCAGAGGAGACATTTATTTTATGAGGTGTTTAATAATTATATAATAACTATAAAGCAATTATCTGATGGCACCCTGTCTAGTTGTTCCTCTCCCACCCTCCAAAAGTGGAGGCATTTCATGCACTTTTAAACTCAGGAGGAGAATATTTGTGGAGATATTTTTTTAAAAAAAGGTGCTTCAGCAATAGAGGAAAGGAAGGAGGATGCAAGAAGGGAAAAGAGGAAAATCTGGGCTCCACTCTTCATTTAAATGTATTGTTAGGCGGACTGCAGGTTATTAGTCCATAATGGTCCGCTGGCATCTTTAAATTGTAGCTAGGGTGTCCATGTGTCATTTTTTAAAAAATGGAGGACAGTCCTCTGTTTTAAGAACTGCTAGAGGACTATCCTGGATTTTGAAGGGCTGTCTGGTACAAAAATAAAGATCCATCAAATCTGGGCCTTGAAGTCCATCAAGAGCAGTCTTCAACTCACTGTGCTAAAACATACTGTATTTCTGTTTAAATTATTATTTTTAAATTTGCTTCTATACATATAAGTTAGGGCATGCACATTTTATGCAAACCGGTGTCCTCTTTTTTAGAGATGCACGGCCTCTTTTCTGACAATTCACAAATGGCCACCCTAACGAATGCTTAACTCTTGAGAACACTCTCTCGAGTGGAAGGGGAAAGCCATCAGAACATGAGGAAGGTGACACATATCCGAACCCCTCCTCTGCCTAAAGGGAGAGGGGCAGGCGTGGATCTGAGGGCAGAACTGCACGTTACACTAAACACACTTTAAGGAAAAGAAAAGGAAGGCATGTTGAACACTTAGAGAAGGCTATCGATGGCTACGAGTCCTGATGACTAAATGCTACCTCCACTATCACAGGTGGTATACTTACAACCACTGCTGGGGAACATGGGTGGGAGGATGCTATTGCACCCGTATCCTGCTTGTGGTTTTCCCGTGGGCAGCTGGTTGGCCGCTATCTGAACAATGCCATACTAGATGGACCCTTGGTCTGATCCAGCAGGGCTCTTCTTATGTTCTTACCACTGCTGTTGTCATTCTGAAGGAAAAGCAGCTTCAAGACCATGTCCAGCACCACACACTCCAAGCCACATCACAGCCCCATGCTGGTTTCCTGCCTGAAATTTTCCCTTGCACTGCAACTCACCACCAAAAGTGATGTTAATTTCAAACTGCACCTTTTTTGGGGGGTTGGGGGCGAATAGACTGCCAGTAGGGTACGTGTGGGAGTGGGTGGAGGTGATTCTACAGAAAACCAGCATAAGCCCTCAGTCTTGCTTGGGAGTGCAGCACCAGACTGGGGAGAAGAAGCAGAATTCTGTAAACCTTTTTAAAAGAAATGTGCTCCAAGAGAGAGAGAAAAAGCACTGGGGTTTTGACGTGAGGTAGAGACCAAGAGAGCTGCAGGCATCCTGTGTATGTGGTGTCAGTCTCATCTCTCGCATCATCTCTCTAAGGGCCAAAACTGACATTACTTTAATATTTAGCAGTTATATCTTTTTTTCATTTTTTTACTCTAGATTAGGCACAGGGCCTTCAATATAGATCGGGACCCTAGCATGGGAGAAAGGGGGACCGTTGAGATCTGTATCGGAGTCTCTGCATCTACTCCAGTAAAAATGAAAAAGGACATAGCTGTTGATATGGATTTTAAGTAAATTGTTGTCTCTTTTGGCCTCGAGAATTTGACGTGCTTCTGATGTGCCATAGTGCATCTGCTGCTTAGCCAAAGTGGCTGCTTTCCAGCCACTATTTAGAGCATCACTACATTAAGAGGAAGTCACATTGCTTACCTGGGGCTTTGTGCTTCCTGCTTCTTTGGCACAATTGTTATGGGCTGCATTACACGGACAGAGTGGTGACGCATGATTTGAATTGAAGACTGTGATGTTTTACTGTTTATTGCCAGTTATATCATGTATGTATTTTGAAATGTGTTAATGACTATTGCTTTTTAGAATGTAAGTGTTGTTTGGACTTCGGATGGTTAATGCTGTTGGGAGGGGGAACGCGTGAATGAATGTGAAGTGCATGCTGATTGGCTGGTGGTTCAAAGGTTTGGATTGGCAGTTAGCAGTGAGGGGGAGGAGTTAGAAAAGAGCAGTAGAGGGGGAGTGAGAGAGAGAGGAGAGTAGTCTGGGTTTGTTTGCGTAAGGAGTTAGTACAGAGCAGGATCAATGTGTTGAATTATTTTGGAGGGGAAAGTGAATGGGAGAAGAGTGTAGATTAGTGGGTAGAGTAGGCAGGGTTACATATGAAACTGTACTGAAACAAACAAGCAATATGACAAATGAAACCACAAGCTTTGTAAACTGCATAAACTTATTGTTAAATAAATGTTCTTCTGTTTTATAAACTGGATTGGATTCTTCAGGTACCTGAGGTAAGGTACAGTGTTCTATGGTGGCAACGGTGAAGGACAAGGGTAAATAGAGAGTGCTGGGCTGGTGGCTGTGAGGCCAGAGAGTCACAGAGCCAGTGAACGGCATTCTGGCGACTTGTCCCCTAGTTGGGATCCTTTAATTATAGAGAGGAATAAAGGAAGCTAAAAGAGGTAGTCACAAACACGTCTCCTCTAGGTGTGCTCAGTTCACTTCCATTGAGACAGTGCCATCTAGTGGCAGAAGATCCCGGATATTACCACATTAAAAATGGTTCTTTTAATAACCGGGATTTCCAGGGGAGAGCATGGGAGACATCCTGGTCATTGACATCGTGTAATGGACCCACAAACTTTTATGAGTGGCCAATCACAAGCGTGCAATATATTGCTTGTGTAGAGGAACTCTTAGACTTTATTTGTAAATAAAGGAAGTGTTATAAAAATGCCCTAAGTCTCTACTGTTCCTTCCTCTACAAAGAAACCAAAATCCCAGCAGTACTACCGCCAGGAATATCCCTCTTCAGAGATTCAGGGAATGTGCAACAGTATTTTTGGCTCTCTGTTGCTCTCTCAGCATGACGTCTCTTATATAGAGAAACTTTATTTCCCCTGTCATTTCATACCAGGATTGTATTAAATACATGACTACATAATTCTTTTAAAGGTTTTATTTAAAGTTAAGGAGCTTTTTAATCCAAGTATTTTTAAGCCTTTGAGCAATTAAAGCAAAATGCTTTAGAAAACAAGGCGGTCATTTTATTGTTCCTCTGGCACATATCTAAATTGCTCATTCTTCTGCTCACAAAAGCACGAAGTTCATATATATTTAAATAAATGGAAACACACCAAAAATCAGCAAAAGAAGGCAGCATAAATAAAGCTTGCACCTGGCTGTATCTTCCCGAGGTTATTCAAATCTTATTCATTTGCAATGACAACTATTTCTTAATTCGATCTAAGGAGCTAGGATGCAAGCATCAGTTGCTACTGAAGTTAAAAGTTGCATCACATGCACAATAGATTTCCAGACAGACAGACTCCAGTACACATATATTGAACACCACTGAACTGCAGTGTGCTTTGGATGACCTCCCAGTAGACCCAACCCAGCCAGGAGTTTTCATTTACATTTACACCCTGCCATTTTAAGATATGGTAAGAGCTTGTTTGAGTGCAAATCTAAGTAAGGAAGTTGGTTGGGTGCACAGATCTTGGGATCCCAAGGACTTAATCTAGAAATCCTTGATGCTGTTGCTTCTTTGTACTGCTGACAGTCACTTGATTATCGGTGAAAGGGTTGTGGTGGATGGAATCGGATGATTAGCTAATCAAAGCTGACAGTACCAGCTATTTGTACACACACTCTGCAAAAGTGCCCCTATTACTACCACCACCTCCTCCCCTAAGCCTAGGGAAGTCATCTGGTACCATGACAGCCAGAAATCTGATGAATGTCAACATTAGCGTTTGAATGCTGAGAATCCCGGATGAATTTTGTGAATGTCCATTGGTTGATATTTACAAGTGAATGCTGACAAAATCTACTAGGGCCCCGTCTACACACAGTCTTCGGGGTGCCCCGAAGGCGCTTCAGGGCGCCCCGAAACTCCTAGTGTAGCTACCTGGTCAGGAGGGAGAGGTGGTGGCGGCGAAAAGTTCCCAGGGCTCGGCGGCTTCTCTGGTGAGTCCTTGCCGCCGAGCCCAACTCCCCGCCGGCCTCCTCCTGCTGCCGGTGAAAGAGCCACCCGGGTTGGAGAGCTCGGCGGAAGCTCTCCAACCCGGGTGGCTCTTTCACCGGCAGCAGGAGGAGGCCGGCGGGGAGTTGGGCTCGGCGGCAAGGACTCACCAGAGAAGCCACCGAGCCCTGGGAACTTTTCGCCGCCGCCACCACCTCTTCCTCCGTCTCTTCTGACCAGGTAGCTACACTAGGAGTTTCGGGGCACCCTGAAGCACCTTCGGGGCGCCCCGAAGACTGTGTGTAGACGGGGCCCAGGTTCAGACATTTGGTGCAAATAGGCAGGCTGTCTGGCAAATTAGGGAAAATGCATCAGTTATTTCACTGGTTTGAAAAATAATTTCTTTAATTATATTTAAAGAAAACACACCCAGACATCAGTGAAACGTTACCCCTTTTCTGATTTATGGATTCATGTGCTGTTCTTTTAAGGCAGCCATTCCCTAGCTTGGTGTCCTCCAGTTATGTTGGACTACAACTCCCACCATCCCCAGCCAGAACCATCAGCCATCCTGGCAGGGTATAATGGGAGTTGTAGTCCAAACGTCTGGAGGGAGGGATTCACCTTAATTCAGCTACATCCAAGAATCTTAGGCTGAATCAATTTGTTAAAGCCAAGTCGTTTCACATTTAATACAACTTCTGGAAGCTACTGCAATCTCCTTTGGCATTTTACAAAAGTAGACAAACGTTTTTTGTCCAAGGCATCTTTTTTCAAGTCCGTTTGCTTCACGGAAGAGCAAAAGGAAAGTCACCCTTCCGCTTCTTGTCAAGCAAATACCCCCGAATTCAAGGGCTGGTAGCCATTGTCTTCTCTCTTGCAGGCCAGCACACAGACGCTGAGCATTCCAAGGAACTGAAAGAAGGAAACAGTTATTGTTATAAACAGCATCAGCAATGTTCAAGGCACTTCGGTTTGTATTCAGAAGAATTTACCATTCAAACGTTTATTTTCGTCCGGTATTAAAGCCACCTTACCAGCTGTTTAAACTTTCTTTAGTGCAAGTAAAAAAGGTTCACCTTTCCACCTCGATCTACCTTCATTAAAGGAGCTTTAGAGCCAACTGAGAAGCACTAAACTAACCCTAAAGGACAAATATTGTCTGGAGATGAGAATATTGCTTTAAGGCATGCCCTGATAAACAGCAAAGCAACTCGATGGCTCAGTTCACACAACTTTTCGCTACGCATTGTGAAAATGCCACTCAACGGTGGAGTTTTTAGGAGGGTACGCCCCACACAACATGTTCCACCATTGTGTGAATGTGGGCTACCGTGGAGTTGAGTAAAACTCAACGTGACGTTTGATTGACAGTTCCTCCACCCTCTCTCCTCCCCCGGTCCTCCCGATGCTATCCCATCAGCCATTGCTGTGGAAAAAAAACCCAATCCTGGCAGCTCTGCCAGAGTGGCACTTCCTTCTTTGGCTGCTCTAGCCAGGGAACTCTGTAGCCAGTGGGGAAACTCCACTCAATGCAGAAAGGAACTCCAAGGAGCCCTCCAGACAACACGGAACAAAACGGTTGTGCAGGAACTCTCCTCTGCACAGCGTGGATATTAAAAAACCTCTCCACGGTGGTGTGTTTTTCCCTCCAGAAAACACATTTCTCAACGGTGGTGTAACAGCTCCACCGTGGAGTTCTAAAACCACTGTTGAGAAATGTGTTGTCTGAACTGAGCTGATAAGTGCTTCTAACCGAAGAGAGAAACTGAGTGATGAATTAGGCGGTTTCCTAAGGCATCATCTCACTTAGCATCAGGATGGGTGTCTGCCAGGCAGAGGCATTGTGTGGCAAAGGACAAGATGGCGTCATTCCGCCCCTATTCCACATGCAGAACCCAACTGGACTGGCAGTTCAGTCTCGGTCCGACATTGGCAATACGATAGCGCCCCCCACCACACCTGAAGGCGGCAAACTAGCTTGTGGTGTTGGGGGAGGGGTGTACAGCAGGCTGCGTGGCCCGTACACCTCTGTTCCCCAATGCCTTGGTGCCTCTCCTCACTCCACAGCATTTGCTGCCTCCCTCTGCCTAACGGTAGGGCCGGCCCTGTAGATCAGACCAAAAGGTCCAGCCTCCTGTTTCTCATACAGTGGCCAATGAGATGCCCCAACGGGAAGCCACAAGCTGAACATGAAGGGAATCGTCCTCTCCCGCTGTTGCTGAATGGCCTTCTTCTCCTGAGCATAGAGGTTGGGTTACCCACAACAATCATGACTCATTGGCACTGGAACTCCGCGAATGCATCTAATTCCCTTTTGAAAGGCATTCAACCAAACTAGGGCCAGTTGTTACACGGGGCGGCAACGGAGCCCGTAATTAACGATGCATTGTGGGAAGAACCGGTTTTCTTTTCTCCATCTTGAATCTGCCAGTCAGTTTCACTGGATTCCATTCGAGAAGCAAGAGCCTCTGGGAGGCTGTTAACCCTGCCTCCCAGGAAGAACCTAACAGCAAGGGGGAGATCAACCTGGCCCCACATATCGTCCAGAGGAAGAACAGCTGCTGGGAGCTTGTTTCAGCTTTCCCTGCAAGAAGAACACCTAGAAGAACTCTGAAACTACCAACTTAATTTTTGTGAACTGTCCAGAGAGCTCAGTTATGGGGTGGTATAGAAATATAATAAATGAAATGAAATGATGCCTGAGTTTGGCTTTTTTGCCCCCTCCTCTTTTCCAATCGCCTTTCCTTTTGTGCTATGTCTTTTAGATTGTATGCCTAAGGGCAGGGACTGTCTTATTATTAACCTTTGTGATTTGTTCGGGGAGCCTTGCTTGGCTGAAGATGAGGATAAAAATACTGTAATAAATAAACATAACTTTTGTGAACCGCCCAGAGAGCTTAGGCTGTGGGGCGGTATATAAATGTTAATTAAATAAAAAAAAATACATAGCATTGGGTGATCAGTCCTCGGCCTCTTGGCAATTGAGCTATGGAGTGCCGCAGGGCACCATCTTTTCCCCAATGTTACTTAACATCTGTATGAAGCCGTTGGGAGCGGTCATTAGGGGATTTGGAGCTAAATGCCATCAATACGCTGATGACACGCAGCTCTATCTCCCTGTGACAACTGAATCAGGTGAGGCTGTGCAGGTCCTGGACCAGTGCCTAGACTCAGTAATGGGCTGGATGAGCGCCAATAAACTGAGACTGAATCCTGGCAAGACGGAAGCCCTGTGGGTGAGTGGTTCCCGAGTCCGGGAGATAGGCTCATTGCCTGTTCTGGATGGGGTTGCTCTGCCTCTGAAAGAACAGGTTCGTAGTTTGGGGGTACTCTTAGACCCATTTTTGTCGTTAGAGGCTCAAGTAGCCACCACGGCTCGGAGTGCCTTTTACCATCTTCGGTTGGTTTGCCAACTACGGCCTCTCCTGGACAGGGATAGCTTGACCACGGTGGTACAGGCATTGGTAACCTCAAGATTGGATTACTGCAACACGCTCTATGTGGGGCTGCCCTTGAAGCTGCTCCGGAAGCTGGAGCTAGTGCAGAATGCTGCAGCTCGGCTGTTGTCTGGAGCTGCCCCTTTCCAGCATGTAACTCCTCTGCTGAGGGAACTGCACTGGCTGCCTATTCGCTACCGGGCCAGGTTGAAGGTTCTTGTACTTGTGTACAAAGCCCTAAACAACTTGGGACCAGGATACCTGAGAGAGCGCCTTCTCCCTTGCCAACCAGCCCGGTCACTGAGGTCATCTGAGGGCCTGCTCCTGGTGGTTCCACCTAGATCCATCCTCCGATTGGAATCCACCAGGGGAAGAGCCTTCAGCGTGGTGGCCCCCCTCCTGTGGAATTCCCTGCCTCTGGAGGTCAGACAGGTTCCAACCTTGTACTCCTTTCAGCGCCTCCTGAAAACATCTTTACTCCAAGAAGCCTTTCTTGAACATGCAGCCTTGGATTTCTGTTTTTGCTTCTTTTAAATTTTGTTTTAACTGTTTTATTCTGTTTTTATTTTCATTTTACCTTGTACACCGCTCTGAAATTTTTCAATGGGGAGCGGTATATAAATATTCTAAATAATAAATAAATAAATAAATAAATAAATGGATTATCTTTATTTCTAGAATTGTAAAAAAAAAGCTTCTATTGACACCTTGCATATTTTATAAGCCTCTCTTAAGTTCCCCTCTATGCTGTTTGGAATCACTTGAATGTTGCAACGCTATTTGAGCCTCTGTGGGTTATCAGCGATTTTTAAGTTTCCTTCCAGTCTCAGCTGAGGTCTGATCAATAACCTTGCTTAAATGTATATTTCAACCTTCTGATAAAATACCTTTATGATGGCAAATCCTAGGATGACAAGCAAAGCATAGGTGAGGACACTCTGTAGGCCAGCTTCCACCTTCTCTTCACAGCCCTGCAGGGATACAGGAGAAAAAGACGGTCATAGAGCGTCATCATCACACAGGGGGAAATCGCATTTGCTTACCATCGCTTCTCTGCCCCCGCATTTGTCCCTCATTACTTCCCCTTTTGAAAGAGGAAGTAAACAACGTGCACGTGGCCCATTCAGTGGGCTGTTTTGATCCCGCTGCTTCTCCTGCACACAGCAGGAGATAGCGGCAGCTTCCGCCTTTAAAAATAAGTCAGACTTAGTGGGGTGTTTTTTTGTCGCATGAAGAAGGGGCAAGAGGTGTGTGGGAGGCAGACGACGTCATGAGAGGAACCCGCGAAAATCCGTGAGTGCCCAATAACGAACGTGCAATAAAACGCTCATCTGATGGAGCTCATAGATACCACTTGCCCAGGAACAAAACTTTAAAAAGAACCTGAGGCAGGTTGTAGAGTCATCACTTTTGTGAGCCAGCAGGGAGTCTCCGTCAGTTGGGGGAGGGAAACCCATTGCACACAGATGGCCGGGGAAAAGGAGTGGACATGGGCAGCTACCGGGAAGGCATGGGACGCAAGCGAGAAGCGAATCAGTAAGCAGAAACCTTAAGGAACTAGGCAAATTAGATACAAGGGCTGGCTGAAGAGCAGAGATGTTGAATCTAAGCCCTGGAGGCCAAATCCCGTCCACTTGTGGGCCAAATCGGTCCCCTCTGGGGTTTACCAGGGGGCACCCCACCGTGTCACATCACCAAGGGATTCCCACTCATCTCACCCCCAGACCACCTATTGTTTGGCGTTTGCACGAATTCTTCCCATTCTGAAAGGTTGAAATACGTCTCTGAAGGTTCAGTTACCGGCAGTGAGTCCTTTAAGTTGAAATAGGCTGGCCCTGCTCCGTCTTGCCTTCAACCCTGGGGTGACCATATGTAAAGGAGGACAGAGCTCCTGTATCTTTAACAGTTGCATAGAAAATGGAATTTCAGCAGGTGTCATGTGTATGCACGCAGCACCTGGTGAAATTCCCTCTTCATCACAACAGTTAAAGCTGCAGGAGCCCTGCCCTCTTTTGTATCTGGTCACTCTAGTATATTTATTTATTTATTTAAAACATTTATATCCTGCCCTATATCAATAAGATCTCAGGGCAGCGTACAGATAAAAGCATACAGTATAAAAACAGTAAATATACACAGCTAAAAACAAATTAAACCATAAACCAAGTTAAAACAATATATAATTTAAAAGCAGTAAAACTATTAAAACAGTTAAAACAATGTGCATGTTGCTTCAACGGTGGTGATGAAGTGGGAATTTCACCAGGTGCTGCATGTACATAAGTGACACCTGCTGAAATTCCCTTTTCTAGACAACTGTTAAAGATACAGGAGCCCTGTCCTCCTTTCCACATGGTCACCCTAAGAGAGGAGCTACAGTAGGGTGACCATATGAAAAGGAGGACAGGGTTCCTGTATCTATAACAACTGCATAGAAAAGGGGATTGCAGCTAGTGTCACTTGTGTGCATGCAGCACCTGATGAAATTCCCTCTTCATCACAACAGTTAAAGCTGCAGGAGCCCTGCCCTCTCTTGTATCTGGTCACTCTAGAAGTGGCTGAAGCAGTAAGATGCTCTTGAGAGGCCAAGAACTTGTATTAGAGGTTGGTTCACACCAGCCTCAGGTCCCTAAAAATCCTGTTGTTCTCATACAAGTCCCGAATGCAGCGTGGCCTTACTTGTGTATTGAGAAACTGTGGCTTGCTCAACTGTCCTGTGCAGTTCTTGACAAGGCTTTGCTTGCAGCAGCTCACAGGGACGCTGTTGTTGCCTGTGGTATTGAACCATCTGGTACCGATCCAGTCAGTGTAGTTTTGGACTCCACAGCACTGAAGCTGAAAGATCAAGGTGGTTGAATGAAAGCAAAGCAGGAATTCAGGTCTGTCACACTCAAGAAATGCTGCATTGCTTGAGCCATTTAAAAATATACCGATCCTCTTGGAAGATATTATAGCCGTCTCATGAAAACACCATCATTGTGTTTTTGAAAAGTGGAATCCGTTACTGTAGACATCACAGCGCTAATAAAAGAAGTCGAATGACTTGTCAGAATTCCGATAAACCTATTTCTTTACTTCAAAGGAAACAAGTTACTAGTCCTTATGTTTCCTAACATGCTTTTCAATATATACACAGAAAAGACACAATGCAAGAATCAAAAGAAGTGTAATACAATAGATTCCAGCTAAAAGAGGCTTAGTAGTGATAAATATCGTAAAGTACTATTATTGATCACAACTGTTAGATCACAACTATTAAGTTCATACATGTGGAAAAACTTGTCTGAAACAAATACTTACTGCATATTCTTCCTTTGCCTGAAATATGATGATGTAACTTGAAGAGCTGACCAGTAATTATTCTTACAAAGCTGCAAGTTTCAGGCTTATTAAAAACATGGGAAAATTAAAAAGGAAACAGGTTTCCAAGTAACTTCTCCCTCCAATATTGTATCACACTGTATTATTGATTTGAATAAGGAGAGAGATGGATTTTATCTTTTGGAATCCGAATGGATTAACAAGATTAAGTGATTTTGTACTGGACTAGGAAGCGATTTCTTTAAATGAAACTAGTACTTTTCGAGAAAGACTATCTATTTTGCAATATTTACATTTAAAATCTTTTATCACACCACCTGATAACCACCATCCCTTTTAACTGGAGATGGGATTGAACCTGGGACCTTCTACATGCAAAGTATGTAGTCTAGCACTCAACCATGACCCTCCTCATTTTTAAACAGCTTTCTAATTGCCTCATACCTCTTTCCCAACATATTCAATATATAATACTTTTTCCAACAAGAAACAAGCACAGGATGGGGAAACTGCAACCAAGATAACGGGCTTCTTTATTTGTAATGAGCTGCATTAAACGGCTGGAGAGGGGCGACTTTATGCTTTAGGGTGGATTCCTGCACTGAGCAGGGGTTGGACTCGATGGCCTTATAGGTCCTTTCCAACTCTGCTATTCTATGACTACATGGTCTATAATGGAAATTTCCCCCTCCTCTCAATGCTCATTGGCCTGAATGGGACAGCACCCTCTAGTGGGTGCTTTGTAGCGCAACTTCAGCTGCACACGGTAGGAAATCCTGAGATATTTCAGCAGAATTAGGATATCTAGGTGTGTTTTTTTTAAAGAGCGGAATTATCAGGGGAAAGTGCGGGAGACAGGCAGGGGGTTGCCGACGTTGTCAAAAGGACCTGCAAATTTCCGTGAATGGCCAGTCTTGAGTGTGCCTTATTTCACTCATGTGAAGAAGCTCAATGTGTATAAGAAGAACCAACATATGCATATTTCCAAAACTGATATTACTTGTTATTCTACCAACAAAGAAAGTGTGTGACAATAATTCTGACCAGGACATCAAGTTTCCTTACCTCCTGTTGTAAATAACCGAAGACATTAGAATCTTCTGTTTTCCCATCATAGGCCCTGAGCGCTTGCAGCATCGGATCATGCAAATCAGTTTTTACCTGTAGTCAGAAAGAGCAGTGTAGCGTTTGTACAGCAGCCCCGCAGCTGCTAAAATACATCACTATATTCCATCAGCAGAATTAAGTGCAATGAAAAACACGAAGCAGTATCTAAGACAAAACACTTAAAGCGACTGTGATGCTCAGCTGCCTTAATATGCATTAAGTGTAAACATGTGCAAAGTTATTGTTTATATTAGGCATAAAGTTCCAGGAAGTAGGTAGGCCTCAATGTACTTACAATTTGCATTCACAAGTTGGGTAAGTAAGGGTGGTGGTGAATGCCTGAGTGCTAATCGGATGGGGGAGGGGGAGTCCTTGGATGAGCTGGCTGTGTAAGAGTGGGAGGACCTGGAGAAACAGAGCTCTCTAGATAGATAGCCTGAGCTGACAGGAAGACAGTGAGGTGTATGATCTAGGGCTGTGCAGCCACCCATCGATCCGCCTCGGAGGCTGATCTGGAGCCACTGAAGTAGCTCCGATCCGCCTCGGGGGTTGCCCGACCCACCTCGGCACCTAAGCCGAGGTGAGATTTGGGCCCTCTGAGGCAACTCAGGCTTTTCTGGGTGCCGGCTATGCAGCCGCACTGCACAGCCGGCACCCAGAAAAGGCTCCCCACCACCACCCGTCTCCTTACCTGCTGCCACCACCATCTTTCTTCTGGTGGCTTCCGGTGACGCTGCTGGAAATGAAAGGGAGTTGGCTGTGCGATTTTAAGATATCGCGTGGCCTCTACTGATTAGTACGTCTATGGCCACCACAGTTTGTCACCATAGAGGTACTAAACTGTTTAGTGCCTCTATGGCCACAAACTACGGTGGCCATAGAGGTACTAATCACAGCAGAGGCCGCGCGATATCTTAAAATCACGCAGCCTACGCCCTTTCATTTCCAGCGGCGGCACTGGAAGCCACCAGAACCAAGATGGCGACGGAGGCAGCAGGTAAGGAGACTGGTGAGGCCGGCTCCAAAGCACTGAGGCAGCCCAAAGCTTCGGAGGCAATTGGCTTCGGGCCACCTCAGCCTTCACCCGAACCGCCTCAGATCAGTGATTCAGAGGTCCAAATCACCCCGATCCGCTTCCGATTCGCTTTGGATTCAGATCCGAGGCAGTGCACAGCCCTGGTATGATCTCTGAGAGAAGTGGATGACTGTAAGAGAATTAAGGTGTACGATTCTGTGAAGAGAACAGAGAGAGTGTGGTGTTTGATTTAAGTCAGAAGTGGATGATTCTGTGAGGACAGTGAGAGGCAGATATTGGACAGGAAGAATTGGGGCGGATCTACACAGCGCACTGAAGGCGCTTGCATGCGCCTGCAGTGTGCCCTGAAAGCGACTGTGTAGATCCTGCCCTAAGAGGCGGAGGAAGAGGCGGAGGAGGAGGAGGCTGGGGAATCCAGCCGCGTCCTTGCCGCCGCCGCCACCCACCTTCCTGCTGGCCTCCTGCTGCCGGCAAAAGAGCCACTCGGTGGAAGAAGGCAGGGCGGAGAGCGGAAGAAGCTCTCCGACCCGGGTGGCTCTTTCACCGGCAGCAGGAGGGCGGCAGGGAGGTGGGCGGCGGCGGCAAGGACGCGGCCGGATTCCCCAGCTGCCTCCTCCTCCGCCTCTTCCTCCGCCTCTAAGGGCAGGATCTACACAGCAGCATGCAAGCGCCTTCAGTGCACTGTGTAGATCCGCTCTTGGTGTGGGTTATTGTGTTTGAGAATATAGATAGTAGAAATCTATAGTAGAACCTTTTAAGCAAAAACTGACAGAAACCAATACACTTAGAAGCCTTGTAACCATACACATTGCAACTGAGGAAACCAATAAGCTTATGTACACGCACTTACTTGTGTTAATAAATACTAATTACTTTTAAACAACTGGTGCGGTCTGTGGAGGAGTAGCTGAGGAGAGAATAGTTAATGGTGGCAGCGGAATGGGAAACTGAGGGCGAGGTTGCTGGGCTGTGGAGCTGTGGGGGCTAAAGAATGAAGGCGAGACAGGAGCAGCAGCAGTAGATGCCCCAGGACTGTGTACTTATGTCCCCAAAGTGGGTTTAGATGAGCAACATTAGTTTGCCCCAATGACCGGGAAGTAATACAAGGCCTCTGAATTGATCAGGTCTGAATACTAAGAGACATCTCCACCTGTCAACACCAGACCAGGGCATCTGGCTACTGGGACCTCACATAAACACCCCGGGTCTGTTCTGATCATCCACAGCTCCAGCCCAGCCTCCACAGGGGGAGAGGAATTCAGAGTTGGATCCTTACACCTGCTGGCATCACTAGCCCAGAACACATCTGGATACTTTTACCCACCTTTCCTCTGTAAATAACTCCAAGGACAATGGCTGCCACTTCAGCAGTGAAGATTATCAGGATAATGACCAGGAACTGAAGCGAGAAGAGAAAAGGCAGACAGCTAACGCAGAGGTTTGCATCCTCTTTTGGAAAGGTACTGTATAAAATATATATAAAGAAAGCAGCAAAGGCTGGTGGCTCCAATGTCAGTGGAGCGGTGAATCCGCTCCAGGTTTCTGTCAGAACCAATTTGAACTTTAAAGGTGCTATCCAAGGTGTGAAACTTGGATAGCTCTTTCGGAGTTCTGAGTGAAACCCAGAACGGATTCACTGCTCCACTGACAACGGAGCCACCAGCCTCTATTGAAAGAAAGTTTGGAGTTGTGGTGTATATGTGGCTTTGCTGGGCTGTTGCCCAGCGTCACAGGAGCGGACCTGGCCTCGGCGGAGGGGTTTCCTCAAGTCACTGCTCTGCACTCCTAAAGATTTGGCTGTCCCGTGACCAGTCTCTGGCTTCTTCAAGGTACAGTTTTATGTGCTGCTTCTGTCAGACCTAGAGCCTCGTGTGGCGCAGAGTGGTAAAAGCAGCAGTTTCTGCAGCTGAAACTCTCCCCACAGCCTGAGTTCGATCCCAGCAGAAGCTGGTTTCAGGCAGCCGGCTCGGGTCGACTCAGCCTTCCATCCTCCCGAGGTCGGTAAAATGAGTACCCAGCTAGCTGGGGGAAAGGTAATCACGGCCGGGGAAGGCAACGGCAAACCACTCCGCTATAAGGCCTGCAAGGAAACGTCAGCAAAAGCTGGCATCCCTCCAAGAGTCAGTAATGACTCAGTGCTTGCACAAGAGGTTCCTTTCCTTTCCCCTTTCTGTCGGACCTGTACCCTAAATCAGACTTCCCCAACCGGAATCCTCCAGATGTTTTGCTCTATAGCTCTCTGCTTTCCTGGCCATTGAGCAGACTGCCTGGGGCCAAGAGAGTCAAAGTCCAGAAACATCTGGTGAGCACCAGGTTGACATTGCGGAAGGCTGGCCTGAGACAACACTTAGGCTGAAATGCCAACTATGTCCTTATCTGGACAGAGATAGCCTATCTACAGTAATCCATGCTCTGGTAACCTCTTGTCTGGATTACTGCAATCCGTTATACATGGAAAAAGTTATACAATTGAAAACAGTCTGGAAATTTCAGCTAGCCCAAAACAGAGCAGTGAGATTGTTAACGGGACTGGCCAACATACTCATATTACACCAGTACTTTTCCATCTGCACTGGTTGCCAGTCCATTTCCAGACCCGATTCAAAGTGCTGGCACTAACATTCCAAGTCTTAAATGGCTTGGGGTCCTGGTTACCTGAACATATATACCTGCCTGGACCCCAAGATTGTCCCCAGTGATCCTTCTCCGAGAGCCTCCACCAAAAGAAGTAAAGTGGGTGGGCCTTTTCCGTTGGCACCCTGGTTGTGGAATGAGCTTCCCAGAGAGGTTCACCTGGTGCCTACATTGTGGTCTTCGGCGCCAGATGAAGACCTTCCACTTTTAGTCTTTGAGTTTCTGTTGTTCTGAATCTGTTACGGTATTTTAAATTTTGCATTGCTGTGAGGTTATAATTTGGCTTTTATTTTTGTTTTACACTATGGTTTAATTTTTTAAAAAAACTTTGACATTGTATCTTATGTTGTATTTTATGGTTTTAATTGTTGTGAACCGTCCAGAGAACTTCAGCTATTGGGCAGTCTAGAAATGTAATACCCTATTTCTTCGACTCTAAGATGCACTTTTTTCCCCATATAAACATCTCTAAAAATGGGGTGCGTCTTAGATCGCGGGTGTGTCTTAGGGTTTTTTTTCTTCTGTTGGTGGTACTGAAATTAGGGTGTGTCTTACAATCGATGGCGTCCTACAATCGAAGAAATACGGTAAATTAAAAAAAAAAAGATACTTCTGGTTAACGTTTTCTTCCGGAGAGGGCTGTTCACAACACTGCTATCTGACATTGGATGTGAGGGGCAAGTTACTTATCTGGGAATGGGGGTGATTGTTCTCACCCCCTCTGGTGTAATGGAATAATGAAAAATAAAGGCATTTCCGATGATAGATCCAATACTCACCACGCCCAATCCAACCTTGGACTCGCGGATGGTGGCACAGCAGCCAATCAGCCCAATTATGAACATCACCACGGCAACGCAAATGATGATAACCGCCGGCAAGAGAGCATATTTGTCTTGAAGGAAGGGGTCATACACCTTGTAACTGTTGAGAACATATCCCCCAACGTAAGAGAGTCCAATTGCTGCAGCCTTAAAAATATATATATATACACCATAAGTTAGATTCAAAATGGACTCAAATTAACTCGTGTTAACTATTATGGTTGGTTTCCTCCCCTCCCCAGTGAACCCAACAATACTGCCCTGATCTGAATCCGATCACAGGACCTAGCCTAGTTTCCATATTGCTGCTAGCTGTGCCTGCTGTAATGCAAAGTGTCCCTAGGTTTTGATGTAGATGGGCCTTGAATAGACAATCAAGTCCTGTTTGCTTTAGGAAGGAAGCTGAAGAAATCCAGAATTCATTCTTGATTAGGGCAATTGAATGCTGCCAATCAAGTGTGTTGTTCCCCTATACAATTACCTGGATCTCCTCAGCTCTCTTCTGCTGAACGCTGACGCTTCTGCTTTACAATCCCAGTTTCCTACTTCTCCAGCTCGGACTGGAGGGAAGGCTTCATTCCTCACTCCCTGTTATGACTCAATCGGTTCTGACTCCTTTAACCTTTGCTTGCTCATCTGGCTATGCCTCATTCCATTGACCAGATCGCCTACCAGGTAACAAGCTCTGAGAACATGTTTCTCAATCCTGCCCTGATGCACAGACTACTAGAGTTTCTCTGCTCTGATGCGTAAAAGGAAACCGTGACCAGTTTCGCACAACGCAACAGCCATGGTGGGATGTCATGTTGTGAGAACCCAGCATAGTTTCTGCGGGGTGGCTAACTTTTCACAAACAAGCCACCATGAGAACCCACGGGCTGTTGCAGGGTTGTTCATACCCACGGGGGTTTATTGGGATCAACTAGAGAGCCGCCAGGCAAGAGCGCAAAAATCCCTTCAGCTCCTCGCAATCTCGCCGGCGCCACCAACATCCTCCCTCATCCCTTCTTAATGCCCTCTATTCCATGCTCCTAAACATGGAGAAAAAAATGACTCCGGAGAGTGTCCTGAACACTTTCACAACCCTTTTAAAAAGCAATGCAGCCCTGTGCAAGTACGCAGAAGCAAATATCCCCTGCTAGGAAATCTGCGTAAATTTCACCTTGGTTTTACTGCTCTGACTTGAAATTCATACAGTTTCCCCCTCCGTTTTACTGCTCCATCATGAGATTCGCATATGGGAATTTCAGCAGGTGTCATTTGTATATATGGAGAACCTGGTGAAATTTCCTCTACAGTAGTTAAAGCTGTAGGAGCTATACTGCAGCTATACTAGAGTGACCAGATTTAAAAGAGGGCAGGGCACCTGCAGCTTTAACTGTTGTGATGAAGAGGGAATTTCACCAGGTGCAACATGCATACAAATGACACCTGCTGAAATTCCCTTTTCTATACAACTGTTAAAGATACAGGAGCCCTGTCCTCCTTTTCATATGGTCACCCTACTTAATGATATAGGGCGGGATATAAATGTTTTAAATAAATAAATAATGTTTAGCGATCCCACTCATTGCTCTGTAACCCATTTGAATATGTGACAGCAATGGAGACCAATGGAAGAAAGCAACAAGGATAAAGAGAGGTGGGTGGGGAGCTAAAAGCAGCTGGTGGCTGCAGAAGAGAAGGAGCTTTAACAGCAGGTGTTATAACTTTAGCTTAATGTGAAGCAGCCTTTTAAAAGGGGGGGGGAAGGAGCAGAGAGACTGAAAGAACTGGGCATGTTTAGCCTGGAGAAGAGAAGATTGAGGGGAGACATGATAGCACTCTTCAAATACTTTAAAGGTTGTCACACAGAGGAGGGCCAGGATCTCTTCTCGGTCCTCCCAGAGTGCAGGACACGGAATAACGGGCTCAAGTTAAAAGAAGCCAGATTCCAGCTGGACATCAGGGCAAACTTCCTGACTGTTAGAGCAGTACGACAATGGAATCAGTTCCCTAGGGAGGTTGTGGGCTCTCCCACACTAGAGGCCTTCAAGAGGCAGCTGGACAACCATCTGTCAGGGATGCTTTAGGGTGGATTCCTGCATTGAGCAGAGGGTTGGACTCAATGGCCTTGTAGGCCCCTTCCAACTCTGCTATTCTATGATTAATAAGAGGGGAATACATGAAGTCATTCCTGCAATCACTAGGGCTCAGAAAAAATATTTCCTTTTTGTGATCTGATGCAGTGGGGGAAGAGAGCCAAAAGCAGCTGGCAGCTTCAGGAGAAAAGGAGCTTTAGGAGAAGGTATTCTTACTCCAGTGTAACATGAAGCAACCTTTAAAAAAAAAAGTTCACTAGCAAGGGAAGCACTGAAATGGAGGATGAAACTGAATAGGACATTGACAAGAGGGGGATATTATTATGCCAGGTTGCTCTTGAGCAAAAGCGCAAATCCCCAGGGAGGGTGGGGGGTAATGCAAACACATCACCAGAGCACTCAGTCATCTGTCAGGTTAGCGAGCCCACAATCAACCCATGGTGGCTTATTCTCAGGGTGGATTAGCGTAATGTACGAACCAGCGGAGCAAGCAACTGCTGGTGGATGGATGAGCAGTTTGAATCTGGAGCACACAGGTGGTGCCGTATATGCAAAATACACTGGTCGATAGTGCTGCAGCCACTTGTAACCTCAGTAAATTGGATTACTGTAACAGGCACTATGTGGGGTTCTTAAGGTTGGCCTGGAAGCTGGAACTGGTGTAGATTGCAGCAGCTGAACTATTATTGGGAGGTGTTCAAAATCATGTCGGGTCTGGAGAATGTAGATAAGGAGACATTTTTCTCCCTCTCTCATAACACTAGAATCTGGAGGCATCCCACGAAGCTCATTTGTGGGACATGCAGGACAGATGAAAAGAAGTACTTCTTCACACAGTGCGTAGTTAAACTAGGAAATTCACTGCCATAAGAGGTATGGCTTTAAAAAGGGTGTGGATGAATTCCTGGAGGAGAAGGTGATCAATGGCTGCTAGCCCTGATGTCGATGTGCTACATCCAGTATCAAAGGCAGTAAGCCTATATACACCAGTTGCTGGGGAACATGGGCAGGAGGGTGCTGTTGCACCCATGTCCTGCTTGTGGGTTCCTTGTCAACAGCTGGTTGGCCACTGTGTGAACAGAGTGATGGACTAGAATCAGTGGTTCTCAACCTGGGGCACTCCAGATGTGTTGGACTGCATCTCCCAGAATGCCCCAGCCAGCAGAGCTGGCTGGGGCATTCTGGGAGTTGTAGTCCAACACATCTGGAGCGCCCCAGGTTGAGAACCACTGGTAGATGGACCCTTGGTCTGATCCAGCAGGCCTCTTCAGATCTTTTTATGAGCTGCCCCTTTTCAGCATGTAATTCCTTTGCTGAGGGAATTGCACTGGCTGCATACTTGCTACTGGGCCAGGTTTAAGTTCTTGTTATTAGTGTATAAAGCCCAAAACAACTTGGGACTGGGATATTGGAGAGAGACCCTTCTCTCTTACCAGCCTGCTTGGTCACTGACATCATATGAGGCACTCCTGGTGTTTCTGCATGGAACTGTATTATTTATATTTATTTCTTTATTATTGCATTTATATCCCACCTTTTCTCCGCCAAGGGAACCTAAGGCAGCATACATAACCCTCCTTCCCTCCATGTTATCCTCACAACAACAACCCTGTGAGGTAGGTTGGGCTGAGAAGTCTGTGACTGGCCCAAAGTCACCCAGTGGCTTTCCATGGCCAAGTGGGGACTAGAACCCGGATCTCCCAGCCCGACACCTTAGCCACTATACCACACTGGCTCTCAGCCAGTAACCTGTTTGGAGTTTACTTGGAGTAGAGCATTCAGTGTAAGGGTTCCCTCTCTGTGGAACTCCCTGCCTGTTGATGTCACGCAGTTGGTGCATTTAGTTTTGGCACCAAGACTTTTTTTTTTTCAATTTAAACAATCTTTCCCTGGCTAGCCACGTAAAGTTTTACTGTCATAATTTGATTCTGAAGGTTTTAACTCTGTATTTCGATGCTTTTTTTCTTCCTGTTTATTTTTCACTGTTCAGAAGTTTTATTAGATGTGAAGCGGTATATAAATCTTGTTAATAATAATAATAATAATTCAATATGAAACAAAAAAACCCAATGCACTTGAATACTTCTGCATGCAAAGTCGCATTTTCAAATATAAAAAGCCCAACTTTGAAGAAATGTCTGATTGCAAACCATGAGGGGCATGAGGCAGGCTCATGTGATCAACTTCATGATATTAAATTTGTCATACTGTTAAAAATTTCCTCTTCTCCCCAGCTATCTTGAGAAATAAAAAACCCAGTACTTTATTGAACAGCTTGGGCTGCAATTGTATACCCACTTCCCTGGTGGGAGTCCCCATTGAACTCAGTGTCACTTTGCTTCCAGATTGGTGGATATAGGATCGACTGTTCAAAGTTCTTTGAAACAGAGGCTGAGATTGTAGAGTTGGTTCCTCTTTTTCATAAAACTAGACTTCCCCCAAAGACTTTTTAATGCACAAACACACCTGTAAATCTCCCAGCACTTCTGTTAGAGGAAATCAAAGCATGTTCGCCCCAATATTCTGTGCACGCTTATTTTGGAGTCGAGTTCTAAAGCAATTGATAAGTGGCTTCCTTATATATATGCTAGCAGGTTTACACAGGGAGGTAGCCTGGTTGGGGAGGGATGGCCATGGTTCCAACAAAAAAATCCCCCTCCCAAAATTATTGGCTCTCTAGGAAGGGAACCAGTTACTTGTGCACATAGGAGCACATCCTATCCCCAGGGCAAACAGCAGCTTTAGAGGTGCAATTTTTATTGGGACCAAGACATGGCGGAAAAGAGCCAGTGTGGTGGCAGTGTGGTGTAGTGGTTAAAGTGTTTGACTAAGATTCAGGAGATCCCCAATGAACTCACAGATTGAGGTCTTACAGGTAATGATCAAAACTGTATACTTAGTTTCTCAAATTGTCCTTATTTGGCACAGAGCGGTAAAGCGGCAGTTTCGGCAGCTGAAACTCTCCCCACAGCCTGAGTTCGATCCCAGCGGAAGCTGGTTTCAGGCAGCTGGCTCGGGTCAACTCAGGCTTCCATCCTCCCGAGGTCGGTAAAATGAGTACCCAGTTAGCTGGGGGAAAGGTGATAACGGCTGGGGAAGGCAACGGCAAACCACCCCGCTGGGGGAAAGGTAATAACGGCTGGAGAATGCAACGGCAAACCACCCCGCTATAAGGCCTGCCAAGAAAACATCAACGAAAGCTGGCGTCCCTACAAGAGTCAGTACTGACTCCGTGCTTGCACGAGAGGTTCCTTTCCTTTTTCTAAGTAATTCTAAGGACTAGAAATGTTGAGTGCACTTGGGTACAGAGCAGAAAGGGAGCTACTAGAACCCTGCAGACTTCAGTCAACAACCTCATACATACAACAGCCTTCTCCAATGCATTGCCTTCCTGACGTTTTGGACTACAGCTCCTATAATCCCTGATCACTGGCCATCTTGGCTGGGTGATGGGAGTTGTAGTCCAAAACATCTGGAAAGCAACACAATGTGGAAGGCTATTCTATGGAGTTGTTGGGTCAAGTCCACAGCTTTCGAGTACTTCTCTTGCAGCTCTATGCTGAAGGACACTCAATGTTTCCAGTCCTTAGAAGTACTTAATAAGGACAATCCGAGAAGCGAGGCATACAGATCTGACCACCATCCACGTGTTCACAATCCATGGGTTTATTTAACTCAGGCATGGGACAGAAGTGAGAACTGCTCTCTTCCAATTAGGCAAGTCCATTGAGCAAGCTTTTACTCAACCCACCTGGCTATGACCCAGAAAGCCACTTACTCAGCAGCACAATGGATTCAAATGGGGTCCTTTCAGAGAAAGCTGTTTTCAAATATCAGCATATATAGATTTAAGGCGGCAACCGATGGCCAAATTAGATGTGGTCACATAGTTTGCCTTTGTGTAGTTAATTTTTCTATAACAAATAGCCAGTGTGTGCGTGCGTGAGGGGAGCTGGATCAAGACTAGTTGGGGGGGGGGAGCAGGGAGAAGGGCTTTAACCATTTGCTGCTCCCACAGTCCCAAATGGAATTGGATCCCCCCCCCCCGCCCCTGCCTTTGATATTGCAATGGGAAGGAAGCTGCCGCTGGCCGCACTGCAAAGAGCAGGCAAAGGGTGAAAGCTTCCTTCTCCTCTGACTCCCCGTCTACACACACACACACACACACACACACACACACATGGTCTTGACCCAACATGCCACTTTAAACCATTATTTGGTTAAAGATGAAACAATGACACGAAGAAATGTCATTTCTAGTTTGGCTTTTAGTACTTCAGTTTCAAGCAATTGATGGAGAGATAAACCCTCAAAAGGTGAAATCTTGGCCCAAAACAAGAAAAGAAAAAAGAAAAAAAGAAAGGGGGTGGGGGAGAGAAAAATCATAGAATAGTAGAGTTGGAAGGGGCCTATAAGGCCATCGAGTCCAAAAATTAATATTTTAAAAACCATCCCAACTAGACTGGAAATGCTTACTCTCATATTGATAGTTCTATCCACCACAACATGATATTATCCTATAGTCAATATGGGTTTTCAATTTCTCCATTTTCCATAATTTTATCTTAATCTGGCCCACATAACAACACTTTCTTATACAGATTTTTCTACATGGGAATTTTAACCCGCCTTTTTATTGAAGCTTCTGCTTCTGGATTCTTTGCGGGATTAAGATTGGCCTCTTTACACGTGTTTTTCCCCTAGCTTTTTCTTTCTCTGCCTTTCTATATGTTTCATTACACAACTACTAGGTGGCGCTGTGCTATGGCAGAATTGCACAATTACACCAGAGTTTCATTCCACCATTCACAGAAATACCAGACTTTCCTTGTTAGAATAAAACCCGTTATAATGGTTGCAAAGCATAGCAGAGGCCCTGAAGCATGACAGTGTTGTGTAAAGCACCCACAAAACTATTGTGAGTGAGAAATCATGAGCGCAAAATAAACCCCTTATGTAGAAAGACTCTAGTCTACGTCCTTATAACTATGGAAGAAATGTAGGAAAATGCAATTTTGTGGTAATTGTTCTACCATAAAAACACACCACTAGCCATGTAAATCCACTTTTCCTTATTTTTACAGGCAAGAAATACCAACACTTTGTGGGGGTTTTGCCACTCAATCTTGGCCACTGTAAGTACATTCCATATTTCACTGAAGTTGAATGGCAGCAATCCCATTGATTTTAATTGAGCTCTATATTGTACTTTTAGTGTTGAATTTCTACGATCAGCAGAATTAATTGGGAAAACAGGGCAGGGAGCCTCTTTCAGTTCAAGGCCAAATTCAATTTCAGTGAAGCTGTTGAGAGAGGCATATTCTAGTGGTGGGTGGTGCCAGAGGCAGAGGGGGTGAAACCAAACGCAAAACCAGGCAAAAATCCCAGTATATTGTAGCTCAAAGCTCTTACTCCCAATAACTAAGCCTTAGAAAAGTTATTTCAACCTTTTAGAATGGAGGAAATACTACAGAAAAGCCTAAAAACGGGTGCTGTGCTGAAAATGTTGATTATTCTCTTTCAATTTGATAGAAAAGAAATGGCTTTCAAAAAGAAATTCAAAGGAGAAGACATTTTGGAGAGATTCTCAAGGGTTTGGTTCAGTGCTCTTGTGCTTACCTAACTTATGAGAGGGCTGAGGAGCGTGTGTGAGTGTCCTGTCTTTCATTGTACAGTCATCTCTCTGACAGCCTGTAGCCTCCTTGGCTTCCTGCACTTCGTGCCCAGGGGAAGACATCGCGAATTTTGTTCCTCCCATTGGGCCTTTTCAACTCAGAAAGTGCAGGAAGCCTGGGAGACTGCAGAACAATGCTGAGATGTGTAATAGAAAGAAAAATTTAAGACAGTACCCTCAGCTACCTCACAGTGATTGTTGTTGTTTATTCGTTCAGTCGCTTCCAACTCTTCGTGACTTCACGGACCAGCCCACATCAGAGCTTTCTGTCGGCCGTCGCCACCCCTAGCTCCCCCAAGGTCGATTCCGTCACCTCCAGAATATCATCCATCCATCTTGCCCTTGGTCGGCCCCTCTTCCTTTTGCCTTCCACTTTCCCTAGCATCAGCCTCTTCTCCAGGGTATCCTGTCTTCTCATTATGTGGCCAAAGTACTTCAGTTTTGCCTTTAATACCATTCCCTCAAGTGAGCAGTCTGGCTTTATTTCCTGGAGTATGGACTGGTTTGATCTTCTTGCAGTCCAAGGCACTCTCAGAATTGTCCTCCAACACCACAGTTCAAAAGCATCTATCTTCCTTCGCTCAGCCTCCCTTATGGTCCAGCTCTCGCAGCCATAGGTTACTATCGGGAATACCATTGCATTAACTATGTGATTAATTAAGGTCACAAACACCACCAAACAAACACTCAAAATAAATCATAACTTGCCCTGGGAATGAGGCAGAAAAATGGAAGCCCCTTTCCTGGGGTGGGGGTGGGGAACTTTCAGGAAATTCCTGAGGTTTTTCTTTTCTTACCTCCTAGAAATTAAAGGACACTTTTTTCAGAATTGTCTCCACATTTTCTTCACAATTATTTTTTATGGTGGCTGCATTCCCTCCCCCTCAATGCCCTGGAGTGATGCTAAGTATATGGGGCATTGAGGAGGATGCAAAATGGGGGGCGGGCTGCCAACACAGTTGATGCCCCCTGCCTCATTCCATTCAATCAGGCTGGCAGTTGACTCTGACTTCAACACTAGTGATGGGATGGCACTCCCCATCACATTCGAAGGCGGCAGGCTAGCTTGGGAGGTGCAGGGCAGATTGCATAGCACACACAGCCTTGTCCTCCTCCCAATACTTTGTTACCACTCCTTGCCTTTCCCCTGGAATCTGCTGTCTGAAGCAGCTGCCTCACACTGCCTAATGGTAGGGACAGGCCTGGAAATTCACCAGAGGAAAATTAGAAATAGGAATCTCAGAGAACAGGGGCTTTTCTACACAAGGCTGTTCATCCACTGCATCTATTTTCAGTTTTATCACAGAACTGAGATTCGAGCACTATATGAGCAGTGTTTCCTTTCCTGCTTTTCTGCTACATAACCTCTAGATGGCACTGTGGTATAGTGGAATAGCACAAATACAGCAGAGAAAATTGCACTTTCTTTCACCATCAGAAATAATACTCTAGTTTCCCTACTCTAAGAAAACTCACAGAAAGTGCTGTTTACAAACAGAAGCCAAACTGGAGGGTTACGATGTCATCTAATGAACCTATATACAACCGTGAGCAGGGAATGATGAATTCACAACAAAAGCCTCATGTACAAAGTTCCATGTCACAAAAATCTAGTTTTGAATCTCAATGAAACCTTGTGATGTTCCTGCATCAATGCAGAAAGATATTGGATTTTCAAGTGTGAATTGGACAGCAGTTTCTCAGCCTCAGGTAGAAATTCAGTAAAGTGGATATGCCAGAAGAGCACTGAAGCTTTTAAATAGTTCTCAGACCCATTCATCTGAGAAGAAACTCCTAAAAAGCAAGGAACTATACACCCAACCAGAGGGAAAGAATGTAACCCAATTTGTGGTGATCTCATACATACACTAATGTGTTTAACGGCAAACAACTTGAAGTGAAAAACAAACAGGACACTGCTAAGTGCAACATTCAATTGAACCTGCTTAGAAATGCCTGATCCAAATCTGTCTCTTCTGCAGGATGTCTTAATTCCTAATTACCTCCTAGGTATGCTTAACATATTGGCTAGGAAAGTATAATTCCAGTCCTGAACATTCTATTGCCTACCACAAAGAAAGACCCAAACCCTGCTTCTCGTCTTCAGTTTCTTATGGAGTGCTACTCTGAATTGTGACTGTGGCTGGTACTATTTAAGCCTAACAATTTAGCTTGGTGGAGAGAGAGAGAGACATTTCTCCCTTTCACATACAATTCTAGAGATCAGAGTCAGCCGAGGAAAGGGATTTGCAGTAGATCAGGCTAGGCAAAAGAAAGTTCTTCACAAAATGAAAAAGTAATTTATGGCCCCAAGCTTAGATAGCTTTAAAAGAGCATTAGGGAATAGGAGGATAGGTGGGTACTATCTGTGATGTCTAAATGAAACTTCTATGTTCAGAGGCACTGTGCTAGAATAGCAATGGCAGGCGATCACACCAAATAAAGGTGCAGGGTTAATTTGTTCAATTAGTAGGCGGTCAAAAAAGGGAAGAAATTGTTGCCTAGCTGCTAGGTAGAACTGAATAAACTTCCTTTTTAGCCTGGGTTTCTAGAGTACAAAAAGACTACCATGCTCATTATGTTCAGTAGTAATAGTGGTTTCATGCCATTATAAGTCTGGCTTGATTTGCTCTGTGGTTTTATACTTCTGGCTGCTTAGCCAAGGGACTTATCTATTTATGATTCTGCAAGCCTTTCACTTCCTGGATTCAGACTGCTTTGATTCAACCACTTCTGCTATCAAATTATACCACTGCATTGCAGTTGCTGGGGAGCAACAGAAGGAGAGAGCTATTGCCTTCAATATCTACACGGGAGCTTCCGCGGGGCATTGGGTTGATCATCGGGAGACAGGCTACTGGGGAAAACCTTTGTTCTGATCCAGCACTCTAATGTTAAGTGGTTGCCAGTAATATTTGGCAATCACTGCCATTGCTAGGCAGCCTGTCTTCAGATCTCTGTCTGGCTGCCAACAGGGAATTAATAGAGAAAAGAAAGAAAAGCTCTTTAGAATTACAGAAGTTATCAGTAGGACCTGCAACAAAATGTTGCAGCATGCAGTGTTCCAGTTCAGTGTTCCAACCAGCCACACCCTCTTTCAGGACACTCCATTCCAACCCCCTTCTCTCTTGGTTTTCCAAATCCACTCCCAAGAGACGCTCAGCATTCTGTGATCATTAAGTATGTTCAGTCCTCCATTGGACTATTTGGGCAGTATGGTTTGGGGTGTGTATACTTCTGTTTCCAGTGTACCTCTGGAAACCTTGGGCTTCTCTAAGCATGCCAGTATCTCCCTCTTGTTTCTCAGTCTCCCTGCTTTGGCTACAATCTTCTTGGCACTCACCAGTTGAGTTCACTATTAGCTACGACCACACTTAGAATACTGTGTACAGTTCTGGTCACCACACCTAAAAAAAAGATATGATAGAGCTGGAAAAAGTGCAGAAAAGGGCCACTAAAATGATCCAGGGTCTGGAGCATCTCCCCTACGAGGGAACGTTACATCAGCTGGGATTGTTTAGCATGGGAAAAAAGAGGGTAAGGGGAGACATGATAGAGGTGTACAAAATTATGCATGGGATGGAGAATGTAGATAGGGAGACATTTCTCTCTCTCTCTCAAAATACTAGAACCCAATGGGATCATCCTATGAAGCTGATTGGTGGGAGATCCAGGAAAAATAAAAGGAAATACTTCTTCACACAGCACATAGTTAAATTATGGAACTCACTACCACAAGATGTAGTGATGGCCACCCATTTGGATGGGTTTAAAAGGTGGTTGGATAAATTTCTGGAGGCAAAGGCTATCAATGGCTACTAGCCCTGATGGTTGTGTGGTATCTTTGGTATTCGAGGCAGTAAGCCTGTGTGCTCCAGTTGCTGGGGAACATGGGTGGGAGGGTGCTGTTGCACCATGTCCTGCTTGTTCATCCCTGGCCGATGACTGGTTGGCCACTGTGTGAACAGAGTGCTGGACTGGATGGACCCTTGGTCTGATCCAGCAAGGCACCTCTTATGTTCTTAGGGAGGCATGAGAGTTGAGCACAAATAGACTTATCAAGGGCTCTCAGTGTAACTGCAAAGCAACAATTTACTGGAGTTTAGTGTAGCCAACTCGGCAGTTTAAAACTGGGCCACCTTCCAACGATATCTGATATATCAGTGCAATAAATACCTGTTTTTTTCAGGATGCCTACTGAGGGTGCTGAAGCGAATACTAGGGAGTCCGGTTACTCTTCTCTATTTCACACATTACAATTGTTTCTCTGTCTTGGGAACTAGACCTCATACCTTCTCCGGTCTTAACATGGTTTGGGGGTGGGGGGGAGAAGAAATCATATCGTGGAAGTGCCATGCGTGCCAACAACATACAACCCGTGCTTTTTAATACCTAGAAAGTTGTTATTTTCAAGTTAATATTCCAGCATACCTTTTGAGTATGCTGCATACAGGCACAGTGAATTAACTGCAAGCTTTCCCCTGAGTCTCCTGTGCCGAAGAGAAACACCGTTGCAACACTATATTAATAAACTTGCCCAGGATCTGCAAAGAACCTTGTTAATAAACCAGTTTTATTATCAATACTTATGTGAAGCTTGAATCCAGCAGACTGAGTGCCAATAGACTCTCTGTCCTGAGTGAGGTGGGACAGAGAAAGCTGCAACTCCCAGCATGTTAACTGCAAATCTTGCTCAACTTGAAGGAGCACACCAAATAATTCAGTAACCCTCTGCCTTAATGAGTGTAAGTGCACATCAGAATGCAGCTCTACTATTGCCAATAAAAAGGCAAGTCTTCAGCCTTCCTCCCAAGAACAGAAAATTAAGGCCTTGTCTCCATTTTCCTAGCAAAGGTCATCAACAGGGCAAGCAAAATCCTTCATTCTGTAATAAGAACAAAACAGCAGGGCTGGACCACCCATGAAACAGGATGAAGCATCTGCATGGAGTCCTTCTCCGTGAGCCCCTGCCAAAGGAAGTGAGGCAGGTGGCTACCAGGAGGAGGGCCTTCTCTGCTGTGGCACCCCGGCCGTGGAATGAGCTCCCTAAGGAGGTTTGCTTGGCACCTACATTATACTCTTTTAGACAGCAGATGAAGACCTTTTTATTTTCTCAGCATTAGAATAATAATAATAATAATAATAATAATAATAATAATAATAATAATAATAATAATACATTTATTTGTTACCTGCCTCTCCCTCTGGATTGAGGCAGGGTCCAACACAAATAAAAACACCATAAGATACATACAACTAATTCAAACGTTTAAAACCAGTGCATCATTAAAAGCAGCACACCATTAAAAAAAGGCATCTTAAAATTCAGCTGGGTAGTTGAACAGTTTATCAACTTAATTTTTAACTTTGCTGTTTTAAATTTGTATTTTAAATCTGTATTAATGTCTGCATTGCTGCTCAGTTTTATCCTGGTTGTGCTTTTATGTTGCATTTTATACTTAGTTTTATATTTTGAATGGTCTTCATAGTTTTAATTTTTGTAAACTGCCCAGAGAGCTTCAGCTATTGGGCGGTATAGAAATGCAATAAATAAATAAGGCAGCGGAGCTGGAAGAATGGTGAATTATGCTGCTCTCCCACCCACATCCTGGCTCCAGCCTGAAGAGCCCATGCCACCTCCAGCGGGTGCAAGCGGAGAACTGCGCTGCTCCCCTGCCCTCAGCCTCAGCCCCAAGCCCAGCCTAGAAAGCCTACAGCCACCGCTAGTGAATGCTCTAGACAGTCCTGCCAACCATTTCCCAACCATGGCATTTGCCGCAGTAAGAAAACAGCCAACAGGCTGGTTGGAGCAACTGCCAGACCTCTGTACCTACCAGGGCTCTCAAGAGATACCGGCACATGTCCAGCACTTCACGAGAGACCACCAGGGCCACTGAGATTTCACGAGAGCCCCTGGATTCTAGTCCTGGTTAAGAATATAGACAATTTATGACTGAAAACACTACTTAGAATGATCAATGTGTCATTTTTTGCTACTCCATGTGGAATGAGACAAGAGCGTCCCTGTGCAAATACGGTGGCTGCCTTCACACGTCACAACAAGCCAGGATTCTAAAGATTCGGGCTTATAGTTAATAATGAGGCAACATACTGATAATACATGTTGCCCAATCACTCCCGTTACAAGTGGGAGTGACTAAATAAACCATGTCTTTCCATGGTTTGCGTATCACTGAGTGTGAGCCGGGAACTCTGGTTTGTCGGTTCCCCCAACAAGACAGAGTCAGAAGCCAACAACGAACCATGACGAGAGAGAGTTTTCAGTTTGTGTACAATGATAAACAAACCATGGAAAGAAGGCCCATGGTTTGCTCAGCCGCTCCTTCGTGGCTGTGACCAGGCAACATGCTTATCACTTGTAAACAATAAGCCAGGTTTCTCCCTGGAATCATGGCTTATCGTTAGGACTTTTGATGCTATTGCACTCATGTCCTACATGTGGGCTTCCCACAGGCATGTAGGGGCTGTCTATGCAGGGAAAGCCCGGCTTTGGCTGTGCATCTGTGCCACGTCAGTTAGATGACGCAAGCGCAGTTTCAGAGCCAACGTGGGGCTTCCCCCGATGCTCCTATTTGAAAAAGTTGGGGATTTACCCTGACTTTTTCAAACAAAGTGACGTTAACATGGCACTTCTGCCCTGTAATGTCGCTCCGCAACCTATCCAGAGTCTAGTGCAGTGGTTCCCAAACTTTTTCAGGTCACCGCCCCCTTGGTTCCACAAACTCATGCCCAGCGCCTCCTACCCTACACTATAAAAATCACAACGACCCACTAAGGAAGATAATAACAATAAAATTCAAAACAGTAACAATTAATGGAATATTTATTCAAAATCCGAAATACCCACCGCAGGCTTGCCGAGGGAGGGAGGGAAAAGAGAGCGAACGCAGGTTATGTCTCTTCATTAGTGTTTTGGTGCTTTTGAAATATTTCAATTCACCGTTAAAAGGACTCTTCTTAAATAGTATTAATACATGTGTGGATTCTTCCCCTATATGGCTTAGGACCAAACTACCTTCTCCCATAAAAGTATCCCTGGGTTTTAAGACCTTCTGGAGAGGCACTTCTCGGAAAAGACCACCTCGAGCGCCCCCCTGCTGCTTCCTTGCCTCTTAACACCCCCCTATGCAATCCCACCGCCCCCAAGGGGGCAATACCGCCCACTTTGGGAACCACTGGTCTAGTGGAAGGCGACCAAAGATTGGTCACCTTCCATCAGGAAGGTGTGTGTGGGGGGGGTGCTCTGTGACCTAGATGGCCTCCCAGAACCCCCCCTCCTCCCACCGGCTGCAGGTCAAGTCTTGATGTTATCAATGGGAACAACGGAGCCACTTTGCTTATGTAAAATGTACGTAAACCTTTTAATAATTGTCACTGAGACCTGAGAAGGTGAGACAAGGAACCGAGCGGGGGCCTGCTCGCTCGCTGCCCGTTCGCCATCTTTGTTGTAAAATTGAAAGTGAAAACGGTGAGAAGGAACGAGGCAGCCGATAGGTGGGAAGGCAGAAAATCAGCCAATCACATCAAAGCTACGCCCACATGTCAAAATGTGATTTAACTCCCCCAAGGACAAATAACCATAATGCGATGAAAAGTCGGACGTTACGGTAAAAGTCACGGCAAATTGGAAATGCGAATATGCACACTATCATGTGTAAAAGCCACCACTGCGGCGAATGGACGGCTGCGGCATGTGACCTAAAACACGAATCTGCGCATTTACTTCGGTGCGAAGCGGGCGCGGAGATGTGCCCTTGGACAGCTTTGAAAGGGGATTAGGCAAACTCATGCCGAATAAGGCTTTCCGTGGCAACTAGTCATGCGGTGATATATTGCCTCCAGACCAGTATCCGAGGCAGTATGCTGGGGAACATGGCTGGGAGGGTGCTATTGCTTAAGGGGGTATCTCGCTTAAGGGCTTCCCATAGGCATCTAGCTGACCACTGTGGGAAACAGGACGCTGACCTAGATAGGCCTTTTGGTCTGATCCAGCAGGGCTCTTCTTATGTTCTCTTAGCTTTAACATGGCACACTAGCCCGCTTGAGAGGCCTAATGAAACTTTCCACTCATGCATGGCTGGAAAGTTTCAAAACGTCTAATGGAATTCCTTTGCAAGCACACTTCAGTCCTTGAAGCAAACAACCAACCCTCCCCGATAGTTCCGTAAAGCAAGCCTAGCATCATAATTGCCGTCACATTCCTAGTCCCTGGTGTTTTCCCGGACTTTTAGCCTCACTGTGCAAAAGTTCTCCACCCTTCCCTTCTACTCATTATTTGATTCCTTACATTTACACCATGCTTTCCCGTTAAGGTAGGCTGTTAAGATTAACATCCTTTATACCAGGGGTGGGTGGGGAATGTGTGGCTCTCCAATTGTGGGTGGAATGCAACTCCCATCATCCCCAGCTACTGTAGCCAATGGTGAAAGTTGATGGGAGGTGTAGTCCAACCACATCTGAAGGCCACACATTCCCCACCCCTTCTTTATAAGAGCTTTATCACACCAGTGTTATGCTGTGCAATCACTGCGAATTGCGTGCAAAGGACTCCGAAGTTTTCCAGGTTATAATCTGCCTTGACGTACTCCCATGCATCCTGCTTTAATTGTGCTATAAAGACAAAAGACCCGTCCTATTTTGCTGCTAGTTTTGGAGTGAATCATTTGTTGTTTTCCGAGCGGCCACTGGGGGCGCGGGAACAGGATTTGATACTTTTAGGCATTCAAATTAAACAAATGCTTACATTGGCGTAAGTTTTAAAGATAAAGACATCAAAATTGGCACAGCAATAGATATTAAGGAGAGGTTTAAGCATACAAAGTTTGAACCAGATTGGGTCATCCGTTGATTTTTTATGACTTTTTTACATTTCCTCCCTTAAACCCTTTTCCTGGTATGCAAAGGATCTCAGGAGCGTTGCCGCCCGGAGCGTGATTCAGCTAGCAACAACAATTCAGCTAGCGACAGCTTAGCACTGTAGGGGATAATTCGAGGGAAACAGGTACGTGGGATGAAGCTATAAGAAGCCATGGGGGGATCTACACTGCTGCTTTAAAGCGCTTTATAACAGTTTTGACAACTGTTGGGGCCCAGGACACACTGCATATACAGGTTTCAAAACATTTTCAAAGCGCTTTAAAGTGCTTTAAAAGCAGTAGTGTAGATACCCCCTAAGTACACAGGAGTGTTTACATACATGTACACGCTGCAACAAAACGTTGCACTATGGAGAACTCCTGTACAGGGTTCCAGCCATCAAGCCCACCCACCGTTGTCATTACTTTTACTGCTTGTATAACCAACTCCAGCCCTCTCACCTCCACTAGCAGGCTCTCAGGGCCAAGATACAATCTACCACCAAGGCAGAGCGGACACATGAAGTACAGCTCACATGGACTGTACCACCTCCAAATATAGGTGGCAGGTCCCATGTTTGAATGCCCCTTCACCCATATCATAAACTCCTAGGAAAAGGCTAGGCCCAAATTTTTCCTTATTTATTTATTCATTCGTTTATTTAATTACATTTATATACCGCCCCATAACCAAAGCTCTCTGGGCGGTTTACAAAAGTTCCTTTCATGGTTACAGATTTATTTATTTATTTATTTAATTACTGTGGTGTGGGGGTGAAGCATTCAAAAATGTGCAGCTTCCTCTACTCACACTCTCAAAAGGTACATTTTCAGGTCTGTCAAACTACATTCCTTTTTTAAAGTGCCCTCCGAAACTGCACACCTGGGATGCGGTTCTCTGCACCAGCAACTTCAACTTGAAAAAGAGAGAAGTGAGTGTGGGGACCGAACAGTTTCGTTTCTTTTTGTTGCTGTTCTTTGGTTGGTTTCAGGCACATCTGCTCTGGTAATCGATGCCACCTCACATGTGCAGCGTTCAAAGAGTTCACGGCTTTCTGCCACACACTCAGTTGCAAGTCTGAATGGAATCAGAGACCTCCTGGGTTAGGAAATACAGACTTCATGAGGATGACTGGATGCAGAAGGTGCCTGAGCTCCTGTTCTTTAAACAGCTTTGCAGGAGAGCCCAGTTCAGCAAGCGGTACTTTTCTCATCAGTGCATAAAATACTGTGTTTGGCGAACTTTGCTTTTCCGCATGAACTGTTAAAGCCGGGCAGGAGTGAGAAACTGCTCACCTGTAGGCCAGATGCAGCCTGCTGTGTCTTTCGATTTGGCCACAATGCAGTTTGCTTTGGTCCACAGCCTCTCTGACTCACCCCTAGTCTCACAGTTCACTTTACAAAAAAATAATCTGTGAGGTGGCTTTTCCCCGACAGACAATGTTGTGTAAATTCACCTAGAGTGGACCCCTGATATATCCATTTCCTCCCCCGCCCACTCCATACTCTGTTTTCCCTCCCACAGCTCCAGCGCCACCTAATTTCAGGTAAACATCGCTTAGGTGCACTTTAACACCAGTTTCAAATGACACTGACCAGTTAAACCCAGCCAAGTCCTTAGGACTGCCCCCTAGCCACAACACCAATAGGGAAGGGGCTACAGGCACAAAGCACACCTGGGAGCAGGTCAATCGGGCACATGGCAAAGGCGGCCAAGTAATTTCAGCTGCAATTCTCCTTCTGACCACTGCATGGAAGTATATAAGCTATTGTCTTGCCTCGGCGCCATGTGACCCTGATTTTGCAGCAGGAGCGCCAGGAGGTCACCTTATTCTCGAGAATAAAAGTTGTTAGCCCAACGCTTCGTCTGTGATCTTTCGCAAGTGTACCAAAATTGGATTTTAGGTTGCACTTGAAAGGAAAACCAACATATTTTTGCAATAACAACACAAATACCCACCGTTGACTGCTCAACTCACGGCTGATAACTAAAACCACCAGTGGTTATTGTGTTGTCCGAACTGAGCCAGTGTCGACAATACTGGGCTAAATGGACCAATGGTTTGGCTCAGTATAAGGCAGCTGGCTGAGGGATGCTGGACCTTCTAGGGCACTTTTCTGCCTAAACATGCACAGGATTGCACCCTGAGAGGAAGAATGAGATAACATTTCAAACCACCACTACTACATCCATTCATCCCCACCACAGATAGTTCCGTTAAGCAATAGATTCAGATCAAAGATCAACTTCCTCTTAAACACAGTTCTAACTTGTGCTAAAAATGTCTTGAATGAAACAACTTCTGCTGATTCCGTCACTCGTGTGGTTCAAGAGGCAAGTTTCAAACTACCTTTGGACATGTTATCTCTTTACTCTGGCTGTCCCTTGCACCTTAATGGACTATGACATTGCTCTGCTTTATGGTTGCATGGCAGGAATATTTTTAATTATGTATTATTTTTATATTGTATTAAAAATGCATTTTAGTATGAACCGCTTAGATATATATTATATCAAGCAGTGTGCAAGTATTATAAATAAGTTAAATAAAAAAGGGAAAATCTCATCAAATTATTAAAAGGCAGTAACGAAATAGAAAACAGAATCATCACTTATGCATGTTCACCACATCCAAAACCTCTTTTTCTGCAATTATCATTATGTCAGAGAGTTAGTAGCGATTCGGCAGTTCAGCTAACCCTAACACACACACACTTTAGAACAGGATACTCTGTCTTTAAACCATATATCCTTTTTGTTGTTGATTAGTTGCACAAATCTTAGGCGTGCCAACTGCTTTGGTTTTCTGGTTGGGATCATGTGACTTTAATAGCCGGAAGACAAGTACTGAAATTTTTCCTACCACTGAAACTGCATGCTGGGGGGAAAAACCTTCGTGTACTGTATTTCTGGTTGCCGCCCAGGTGTTAAAAGCGTAGGAGGGAAGCCAGAAAAAAACAGTTGGCAACCCTATTTGACAGGTGCGGTGGGTGTTGCCACTCTAAGAAAAAGGGGTCTGGAAACAAAGCCCTATGAGGAGAGACTGAAACAATTGGGCATGTTTAGCCTGGAGAAGAGAAGATGGAGGGGAGACATGACAGCACTCTTCAAATACTTAAAAGGTTGTCACACAGAGAGGAGGGCCAGGATCTCTTCTCGATCATCCCAGAGTGCAGGACACGGAATAATGGGCTCAAGTTACAGGAAGCCAGATTCCGGACGGACATCACGAAAAACTTCCTGATTGTTAGAGCAGTACAACAATATCAGTTACCTAGGGAGGTGGTGGGCTCTCCCACACTCAAGGCCTTCAAGAGGCAGCTGGACAACCATCTGTCAGGGATGCTTTAGGGTGGATTCCTGCATTGAGCAGGGGGTTGGACTTGAAGGCCTTATAGGCCCCTTCCAACTCTACTATTTTATGATTCTATGAACCCTAACTCTGTTTCTGTGCCTTAAACAACAAATTTAGCACGTATGGCTTTTAATTCTTCACAGTCCTCTATATGTCTTCTCAATGAGACCTACTAAATTAAAGAGGGCTTGTTTCCACGTAAGTGGGCATAGAATTGCAGCCAGATTTCTGAGGGTCAGGCTGCTGTTAAAGGCACAGGAGAGGGGTGACTAGGAAAAGTGGTGAACAGGACAGCAAATTAAAGAGAGCTATTTTAAAAATTTAGCCGCTGGCACAGGCTTTACATTAAAGTTAAAGATGCAGAAAATCCAGAAGCACATTGTAAGTTCTTGTACTTCTTGAAAAGCTCCAGTCTTCAAGCATGTTTTTGGTTTTCACTAATGATATGGTGTAGAGATTTTAATACAAACATTATATTGTGTGGAGTGAAAGGGTCATCCAACGTGTTGACAAAACTAATTTCTCACAGAATCCCTTGCATCTTGCCTTTTTTAGCCCTTCAAAATACCTAACACTTCATGGAGTCTACCCTACAGAGTTGATACATCATGCCCAGCCCAAGATATTTTGCTGCTTGAGGGTAAGGACAAGATGGCGCCTCCTCCTAGTGCATGTACAGAAGCTGACTGGACCGGCAGTTGAATCTTTCTTTGATACAGGCAATGGGACAGCATCCTCCATCACACCTGAAGACAGCAGAAGATAGCTTAGGGGGTCCCAAGAAGGCTGCATGGCCCAAGCTATCTCTTCGAACGCCTTGTTGCCCCCTCCCAGTATCTACCACCCAAGGTGACCACCTCAATGGTAGGGCCGGCCCTGGATATAGCCACCCCTTTTGACTCAAAAAGGGCATCTGAATCCAAACACTTTACTCCTAGTAGCAACAGCAGTGAATTCAAAACAGAGTAGTAGCCATAAGAGACATTTCTCATGCAGCTGAACTTCTGCATAGGGCAAAGTTTCTCTTTATCAGTACAGAAAACATGCTAGAGTAATGGCTTCACCGGCTGAATTTCTGTCTGCTAAGTTCCTGTGAATGGAACAGTAGCCCTGCCAGAAAGAAGAATAGGGGGACAGGTAACAAGGAAGCAAAAGGGACCCAATATCCTGGAGCAGTCTGTGATATCTTGAGATGAATGATGTTGCCTTGCACCAGGTCAGACTTTTTGTTCATCTAGCCAACAGCTCTCTACCCAAAAAGGCAGCAGCTGTCCAAGGTCTCAGCCAAGATCTTCTCTTCCTAGCACCACTGCTATAGATCCTCTTAACCATAGAAGCTAAATTGAAACTGCAACCCTAACTCCAAAGGTGGGTAAATTGCGTCCTCCAGATGTTTTGGCCCACAGCACCAATCAGTCGTTGCAGCATAGCCAATGGTGAGGGATCATGAGAGCTGTAGGCCAAGACATCTGGAGGGTCACATGCTGCCCACCCCTGCCTTGGAGTAAGCTCCACTGAACTCAGTGGGACTTACTTCTGAGTAAGATATATTTGCATTTATTTCTTACACTTACAGGTCACCCAATAACCAGAGTGGACTGGGTGGTGCAAAGGTAAATTAAAAACATCAAATACAAAACAATAGACAATTATTTTAAAAAGCACATAATAAAACCTAGATAAAATGAAGCCAACAGCAAAGGATGAAAAGCAGTGCAGCCCAAAGACACCGTCAGCCTGGAGCCTTTTGCACGCAAAACGTGTGGTCTACCACTGAGCTATGTAAAGTTTCCGTTCCAACAGAAAGTAGCTGAAAACAATTATTTGTATGGTGTTCATCTTCCAAAAGGTATTCAGACAGCACCCATTACATGCCCACAATGTCCCTGCAACGTATGTTAGGCAGGGAAGATCAAACAGCTCCATATTCAAGCAAATGTTTAGATCAAGGTCTTTGCAGTCTCTGATACTCATTTACTTGGGGATAAGTTCTGCTGAACGTAGTAGGACCTGCTCCCAAGTAACCTTGCACATGACTGTAACTTTGAGCATCTGCCCACTACCCTGGCTCTTCTGGTGGATTACAGCAATATATATCAAGATGAAGTATAGTAAGTAAGAAGTGTTTTCATCTACTTACCCCAAAAATGAGGCTGATCAAGAACAATACAGTCTTGGAAGCAATCACTCCGAAGTCCATGTTGTCTTCTGTGTGTGTTTGTATAAATGAAGTGGGGGGAAATACAATTTTTTAAAAAAACAAGTTTGTTGATGCCTACCAAATAAAGTAATTAGACTAATCTTGAGCGGCTTTCTGTTCACTCAGCAGTTCTGCCACACCTCTGGCACTCTTCACTGAGCTTTTCTAGTTATTATCACATGAACCACTCCTTGCCCTCCCTGGTCACATGCTTCTTGAGTACAGTGCAAAACAACACCTTACTGTAGCCTCATATTCCCCACAAGTATTCATTATTATGACTAATACGGCTACCATAAATCTTCTAAACTAGGTGCATGAACAAAAGCAATGTACCAAATAGTTCCTAATAGCAGACCCACCATTACTATTATTATATTTATTTGTATCCTGCCTTTTGCCCAATGCTGGGCCTCAAGGCAGCCTTACAAAGTTTAAAATATACATATGGGGTGGGGGGAGAGGCAGGCAGAGATATGCCATAGATCTATGGGGGAGTCAGTCCCAGCAGATACCCCAAAACAACAGGACGCAGGCGGAGGCGGGAACGCAGGCATGGAGCAGACATTTCTGGGGGCACAAGGAAGTGAGCCAAGGATTGTTTCAAAGCCAGTAATGCAAACCATCCCTGTGAGGCGGGAGCAGCACAGAGAGATGCCTTTTCTTTTGCATCCCATAACTAGGAGGCTAGGAGGATAAGAGTAAAGCTTTGTGATCCTTGCTTCAGAGTTGATTGACTGCATTGTGATCATCACAGCCATTATTAAACAACAACAAAATAATAACATTAATAATAGCAGTACTAATTAATATTAATAGCAATAATAATAACAACAACCACAACAATAAGGAGTTGAACCACAATGAAAGGATTCGATCATTTTTGTCTGTCTCTTCTGCCAAGACTCTTGTTCATGCATTGGTTATTTCTCGGTTGGACTACTGCAACCTTCTTCTCACTGGCCTTCCTTCTTCTCACATCAGTCCATTGGTTTCTGTTCACCACTCTGCTGCTAAGATCATCTTCTTGGCTCGCCGCTCTGACCATGTTACTCCACTTCTGAAATCTCTTCATTGGCTTCCAATTCACTTCAGAATCCAATATAAACTTCTCCTGTTGACCTACAAAGCTTTTCACTGTCTAGCTCCTTCCTATCTTTCCTCTCTCATCTCACACTATTGCACCGCTCATGCTCTTCGCTCCTCTGATGCCATGCTTCTCACCTGCCCAAGGGTCTCTACTTCCCTTGCTCGGCTTCGTCCATTTTCTTCGGCTGCCCCTTACGCCTGGAATGCTCTTCCAGAACATTTGAGAACTACAAGTTCAATTGCAGCTTTTAAAGCTCAGCTAAAAAGTTTTCTTTTTCCTAAAGCTTTTAAAACTTGATTTTGTTCTGACTTTTATACTGCCTGTTTGGTGCATTCTCTTCCCCTCCTTATTGTTTTATTATGATTTTATTAGAATGTAAACCTATGCGGCAGGGTCTTGCTATTTATTGTTTTACTCTGTACAGCACCATGTACATTGATGGTGCTATATAAATAAATAAATAAATAATAATAATAATAATAATAATAATTTAAAATATACAATACACAACAAAATTATAAGACATTAACATAGATGGAGGGCCAGACTATTCTCCAAAGGCCTGCTGGAACAAAAAAGTTTTAGCCTGCTTCCGAAAGCCCATCAAGGAGGGAGCCAGCCTAGCTTCCCCGGGAAGAGAGTTCCAGAGCACCGGAGCAGCCACCGAGAAGGCCCTCTCCCACGTTCCCACCAAGCGTGCCTGTGAAGAAGGTGGGACTGAAAGAAGGGCCTCTCCAGAAGATTTCAAAGCACCTGCAGGCTCATAAGGGAGAATACGTTCTTTCAAATAACCTGGACCCAAACTAGCCTATGCTGAAGGAAACTGCCTGTTTCTAAATAAATGGTTCTCTCTCTCTTGCCCTATCCCCATGTGCCTTGAATGGGAACCATTGTTTGTAGCAGACATTAGCAGGTGATCATGCTTATACTGTGAAAAGGTGCTGCTGATTTCTGCAGATTGACACTGCTGTTGTAGCAAGGATGATCAACCTCTGGCCTTCAGATGTTTGGGCCTACAATTCCTAACAGCCCTCACTATTGGCTGATGGGAGTGATGGTTAAAAAACACACACATCTCTACGGACACAAGTTGCTTCCTGCATGGAACTCTGCTGCTGCTTCCATGACTGGAATTTAAAGAGAGGCTTCGTTCTTGCAAAGCTTACCTTCTTGGTTAGCAGAACTGTGGTTCTCTGGGATTAGCACTAACCACAAGCCATGCTGTTGCGCACAACACTTAGAGGCTGAGTTCAGACAACACGCTAATCTACTGGAGGTGTGTGTGTAATAGGAACAGAATGGGAAACAACCGTTGATTAGCATGTCATCCAAACTCAGCCTAAGTCATGGTTAGAAACACTAACCCTGCTGCAGATGGTCCGACTGCGGTTAGTGAGTGAGCAGGGTTTAGCAAAACACAAGACAGCTTAAACCCTGCTGCTTAGCTATCCTACCTACTACCTTCATAATTGCCAAGTACAGAAACTTAACCAAATCAAACAGCCATTAGGTGGCAGTAACGCTCCACACAGTGGAATTCATAAGCTTCTTCACTGCTGCATGTTTTTGAAGGAATAATAATAATAATGGGGGGGGGGGCAAGTTTCTCCAACACTTTAAAATATCCCACAGCAGCCACCCCTAACCTCAGGGTTGGCAAATTGTGGCCCTCCAGATATGTTGGCCTACAGCTTCTATCAGCCCTTGCCCAACCTGGTGCCCTCCAAATGTGTTGGACTACTGCTCCCAGCATCCCCAACCAGCATGAGAACTGTATCATAGAATCATAGAATAGAGTTGGAAGGGGCCTACAAGGCCATCGAGTCCAACCCCCTGCTCAGTGCAGGAATACACCCTAAAGCATCCCTGACAGATGGTTGTCCAGCTGCCTCTTGAAGGCCTCTAGTGTGGGAGAGGCCACCACCTCCCTAGGTCACTGGTTCCATTGTCGCACTGCTCTGTCAGGTAGTCGAACACATCTGGAGGGCACCAGGTGGAGGAAGGCTGGCCTACAGCAAAACAGGCTGAAAACCAGTGTAATTAAACTGGGACTCAGGTTCTAGACCCCACTCAGCCCTGAAGCTCATTGGGGGACCTTCAGCCAGGGAGTTTAGTGAAATCTACCTCGCAGGGTTGTTGTGAGTCACTCTGCCTGTCAGCCGAACCTACCTCACAGGGTTGTTGTGAGGCTGAAATGAATCTCTGAAGGGAGATAATAATGTGCGCCATATTGAACTCCCAGAAAAGAAGGCAGGATATAAATAAATATAATAAATAAAAATAAATATTGTATTATAGAGAGCAAGCAGGCCCCCCTCTCCCCCCACACCGCTGTTCGCTTCGGATTAATTCAATCTCATATATGTATTTTTAACATTATTATTTTGCTTTTAATGTCTTGGGAGTTTTAAAGGAATAATTTCCAAACTGGAAAAAAAAAAAAAGAGTCATCGCTATTGGTTGATCTCAAGATGATTGACATAAATGGCCTCTCATGAGCTCTCCTTCTCCAAACCCCGGGGAGGCACAATCCATCCATTCATTCATTCTTAACACTTCGCTAACTGCGCATGCGTTGCAGTTCCCCCTCACAGCCGTGAGAATAGAGTAACCTCAGTACAAGGGATGGGCGGAGCATCGCTTGCGTGATGACGTCGCCCCGCCTCTCCGCAGCTTGGTTACTACAGCGACGGGAAGCGCGTCCGGCAGTGGCTTTTGGGGGGACAGCTCTGGAGAAGAGGTGGCGGCGGCAGGATGATGAGTGAATGGAGCCGGGTGTTGCGGGAGGTGACAGGACCCACGCCGCACTCCTTGGCTTTTGTGAGTCACTGGGCCTGGGGAGACATTCAGGGGAGGCTAGTGGGGGTGGTATAGTCACACCCACACACACCCAGACCCACACACCCCACATTTTGTTCCAGGGCATAAGCCGCTAGTCCTCAGTAGCTCCTTGCAGCGACATCCTTCGCGCAGAAGTAAGCCCCGTTATGCTGAGTTAGGCTCAGCAATGGATTGCAGGCAATGGGTTGGATCCAGACTGAGCCATTCTTGGAGTAGACCCACTGACATCAATGGGATTTACGTTACTCGGTACTAACTTAAGCCCCATTGATTTCAGTGCACCTGTGCAAGGTATGATGAACTCTGGGTCAAACCTCTTGACATGAGAAGAGGCCGCTTGCTCGATCGAGCGATTTCTCAGGTTCAGAGATATGGGCTGCGATCCTTTGCACGTCCCTTTCCTGGAGTAAGCCCCATGAGCAAAGTCAGGGCCGTCTATCCCCAGCATATTGTCCCCCACAGTATTTATTTATTACATTTTTATACCGCCCAATAGCCGAAGCTCTCTGGGCGGTTCACAAAAATTAAAACCATAATAAAACAGTAGCCAGCCAGCTGCTTCTGGATGCCCCTCAAGCAGAGTATGAAGGCGATGGTGGGCATCTCCTGCTGCTAGTCCTCAAGGTCTGGTATTTGGAGGCAAACTGGAGGTTTCATTGGCTATCTTGGCTAATAGCCACAGATAGATTTCAAATTCATACAGGGCGGATCTGTCTTAGCCAGTCACCATCGATTCACCTTGTGGCAGTGAATGCTATCTGGTCAACTCAGGAGCTTATTTGGGTTTTGGAACCAGGGTTAGGGTGGGATACAAATCTAAATATTACGATAATGATTATCATTATCATTTATTTCCACACAAATGGACCCGTATACTAGGGCTAGATCTACACTACTGCTTTATAGCGGCATTGGGGCACAATCCATATTCCATATCATGGTGTTATTTCCTGCCTATTATTCCACATTCGCAATGACTTGACACAAGGTGTAGATCTGGTGTAGGTGAGCATTCCAAAGGTACAAATCCCTTTAGAGGGTGGGTGGGTGGGTATAAGATTATAATTAAATATTAACCTATATTAATAAAATTGTTCTGGCATACGGTTTCCTGGACATTATCCACTTCATCTGTTGTGTGAAGTTTTAACTTCAATTTGGCAGAATTATATATATATTTATTTATTTATTCATTTATTACATTTTTGTACTGCCCAATAGCCAAAGCTCTCGGGGCAGTTCACAAAACTGCATGTACACATGCAGGGTTGTGTGGAGAGAGAGGTAACCTATCTTGTCAGACGGAAACAAAAGGTAAAAAGTGCAGACAGTGATGAGTACCTTAACAATTGCCATTCACATAATCTTGTTGGGTATACCAACAATTGGGTATATTGCTGGACTACGTATATATTGAATATCCCCTTGAAAATGATGCTAGATGCAAAATCTCCCCTTTGATTCCCGTGCCTAAGCCTCGCTTCCACTTTCAGAGGGCCAAGTTTCCCAAACCGAATGTCACTGGAAAGCAGTTGCTTATCTGGCGGGATCAAGAACTCAAGCGCCATGAAGCCGCGATGCAGGCGAAGGCCCATCTCATCGGCCGCCAGATCAACGAAAGGGAGGAACTGAACCAACGCAAATGGCTCCATCGGCTTGTACAGAAGAGGGTTGATGTTGAAATGCAGACCTACCTGGCTGGGGAAGAGGAGAGGAGAGAGAGGTAGCCAAACCCAGTTAAGCTAGCAAGACTCAATCGCTGAAGATTCAATCTCGGTTTCTTGCACTTATATTTAGAGGAAGGGAGGATAAGGTTTTAAATACCCTTTAATGTCACTAAGCTAGTCCTGGAGGGGACAAACCCCCCAATACATATGAAAACATTTATTATGGTTGTTGTTCAGGTGAGCCCATCAGAGCAGATGCACTTTACAGAGGGACATAAAAGAAGAGACAGCTCCCTGCCCCAAGGAGACTGCAGTCTTATAATGGGCAGGGACCCCTAGCTCAGTGGTAAGAGCACATGATTTGCATGGGTTCAATCCTAGAAGAGCAGAAAAGGCCAACTATAATAATAATAATTTATTTCTTACCCGCCTCTCCACTTGGATTGAGGCGGGGAACAACAGCAAGCATAAAATACATAAAATACTGATTAAAACCTAAAATGAACAAGGGGCTGGAGCATCTCCCCTATGAGGGAAGGTTACAACAGGTGGGATTGTTTAGCTTGGAGAAAAGGAGGCTAAGGGGAGGCATGATAGAGGTGTACAAAATTATGCATGGTTTGGAGAATATGGACAGGGAGACATTTTTCTCCCTCTCTCAAATTACTAGAACCACAGTTATCTCATGAAGCTGATTGGTGGGAGTTTCAGAACAAATAAAAGCAAGTACTTCTTCACACTGCTCATAGTTAAATTGTGGGATTCACTACCACAAGATGTGGTGATGGCCACCGATTTGGATGGCTTTCAAAGGGGGTTGGATAAATTCCTGGAGGAATTCCTACTAGCCCTGATGGTTGTGTGCTACCTCCAGTAGGAGAGGCAGTAAGCCTGTGTGCAACAGTTGCTGGGGAACATGGGTGGGAGGCTGCTGTTCCACCATGTCCTGCTTTGTTGGTCCCTGGTTGATGGCTAGTTGGCCACTGTTTGAACAGAGTGCTGGACCAGAGTGCTGGATCAGACCCTTGGTCTGATCCAGCATAGAACTTCTTATGTTCTTAATCCCTACAATCTCCGGTTAAAAGGGTCAGGGGAAAACCTCTGTCTGAAATACCATAGATTAGCCTTTCCCCATCTCTGGTCAGTGCTGGCTGGGAATGATGGGAGTTGCAGTCCAGCACATCTGAAGGTCACCATGTTGGCTGGTGTAGATAATACTGGACTAGATGGACAAATAGTCTGACTTGGGATATGGCATCTTCCTGTGTTCCTAAAATTTAATAGGGCAGAGGAACATGTGCTTTACTCTGTGTTTCAGTTGGGGTTCAGGCATAAAGGAAAAGAGAGAGAGTCTGTGGTATAGTAGAATGTTGGACTATGACCAAGGAGACCCAGGTTCAAATCCTGACACACTCATGAAGCATACTGGGTGATTTGGGGTCTATTGCCCTTTCTCAGCCTAACCTACCTCACAGGGTTGCGAGGTGGAGAACCATGTAGAATTCCCTGAACTCCTGGAAGGATAAAAATGTAATTAAGAAAGCAATTCTGAGGATGGAGACAGTGCTGTGACCTTAGACCAGGAGTCCGAGCTCCCCTTCTCAAAGAGGAAGGAAAGGGGGGGTTCTGTGGGCTGGGGGTGGGACAGGGTAAGGGAGGTTATGCACTATCCCCAGCCGCCTTCTCTCCCACTTTGCAAATGCAGATCTGAAGAAGCGTTCCTCCCACTCCGCACAGGGTTACTGTCAGCCTCTGGGTTTGGATAGGATTGCACCCTAAATAAATAAAGAAGGATTCACAGAAAACATTGGTTTTGAGGATAAATCTGAAGAAGAAGAGCAAAGTATACTTCTGGCTCCCAGACCAAGTCTTGAAGAATAGAGCCCCCTCAAAATACAGATTGAGGATTGAGTTAATTAAGCAAGCCTTACTTTGGCATAACAATTTTGTTCCTGTTTTTAAAATGGGAGAGCTGACCCAAGGCCGCACGGTGAGTCTGGAAGTAGGATTTTGGCTCAAAATTAATGTTTGTTTGTTTGCCATACTTATGCCCCACTTACTAGCTCAACTTCTCGAAGTGACTTAAAATATATTTAAAATATGGCACAATAGATAAGAGTTGTTGTTGTTGTTGTTGTTGTTGTTGTTGTTATATTTATTTGTATCCTGCCTTTTGCAGAAAAAGAGTTCTACAAAGAACTCTTCTACAAAGAGTTCCTGGGGATGGGCCAACGGGGCATAGAAGTTTCCTCCTAGACTTTCAACTGCTATTCCGCTTCTGAATTAGGGTGGCCAAATGAAACTCAGGGTGGGGTTCCTGCGCCTTTAATACCTGTGTAGAAGAGGCAATTTCTGCAGGTACACCTGTGGAAATCTCCTCTTCTGCACTGCTATTAAAGGTGCAGGTGCCCTGAACTCTTTTTCACCTTTGGGTCTGTTCAGACAACACACTAAGCCATGGTTAGGCTGCTAACCCTTTTGCAGCAAATGGTTAGTCAGCGTGTTTGAACTGGTTATGTAGCCACCATGGTTAGGAACGGTTCACACAACACACAAAGTCATGGTTCACCCAACATGCTAAGCCATGAAGTTTAGCTCAAAATGCTTAACCACTGTGGCTTAGCGTGGCTTCTGAACAGGGTCTTATTCTGACTCTCTGGGCTATGGCACATCTTGGAGGCAATAATCCCAGGTGGAAATGGCTGCCGGAGCAGGTTTTCCTCACCTAGGCTGCTGCTGCTGCTGTCTCTGAACAGTGCTTTTGCCTCCTGGAATGGCAGTTGCAGGAGGCATTGGGGGAGCAGTCTTCTCCAATCTGGTGCCCTAAAGATGCATTGGCTGGAGAATGCTGGGAGATGTAGTCCAGCATTTCTGGAGGAAGGCTGGGCTAGCACCCCTTACAGGTGCATTGTCAATTCATTTTTTGAGATGCTCCTGTCCTCCAATTCTTGCGGCCTCCTTCCACGCGTGCCAGCCCTGAATTTGGACAATTTTTGTAAGGTTTTCACAGTTCAGCTTGAGAGGTGCCAAATGTGATTGGATTTTGTTATTAACTCCCCCTCCCCACCCCCCAGGCTTCGGGATCTCCTGGAAGCCGAAGAAAAGGGCTACATTGCTGAGCTGGAATCGCGGGAAGAAACCATGGAGGACAGGAGAATAAATATGAGAGTGAGAGCCAAACAGCTAAGAGAGCAGAGGGAAGAAGTTAGGCGGAAGCTGGTGGCAGAAAAAAAGGAGCAGCAGTTCAGGTAAGTGGATCACAAACCGAGGTGGCTCCTGCCAGGAAGCAAGGAGAAGGTGGCTTCCTCTTCAGCCCACGGATTTTCGGTTTTAAGGGTGATCTTTTTGGTTTTGGTTTGTTACTTTAGAATAGGCACAGGGCCCTTGATCCAGATCTTAAAAGCCCCCCTCCCCATGCTAGGGTCCTGTGGGATTACCCCACAATTGTTTGTGTTGTTTTTGTCTGCATTAGTATGTCTGGTAAGCAGGGAATGTTAGAACTGAGTGGGCGTGGGTTATGATGTAATCAGGGGGAAGAAGAGTATGTAAGGAGTGTGTTGGGAGTTCATGGGAGAGTGTTCTTTAGGTTTTGTTGGGTGGTGTGTGTTTTTTGTAAAGTAAGAAGAGTTTAGATTCTAGGGACTGAGGATTGGTGTAAAGAGAGGGAGGTGGTTGGTGTGTGGAGAGTTTAGATTAGGCAGGATTGAAAGTATGATATTTTTATTTAAAGCTTTTAAATAACAATAAACGTATTATTATTTGGTTAGCTACCAAATACTCCATGTATTTAGTAGCTAAATACCCCATATATGTACTCCACCTACCCAAGGTAAATTAGGTAGGTAAATACATGTAAATACCCCATGTATTTACCTGCCTAAGGCAGGTAAATAAGCTTGGCATTATTTACCTGCCTTACAGTTATTAAACACCCACCCCATATCATACCCGTAGTATATTTAGAACAGATCCTGTATTAAACCTGTTTCCCTCATAGCTAGGGGAAAAGTTATAATTAACACTCCCTCAGGTTTTCAAGTGGTGGTGCTTGGCCTTAGAAGGGTTTATGCGATGGGCCTAGTGTAATAGTGTGTTACGTTGCAGGTCCCATTCCAGATTGGGGCCCTCTGCCTACTCCAGAGTTAAAATGGAGGCGGGGGGAGAGAAAAGATGTAATTGCTGGATGATACAGATTTAAATTATGTCTGTTTTGGCCCAGAGTGTGAGATAGGAAGGGCCTCCGTGCAAGCATGTAAGAAGGAAGCAGAACCAAGCCTGCTGGCCACAATAGCCGTGTGCTTGGCATGAGCGTGAAAGGACCCCAAATGCAATTAGCTCTTTATCAAGACTGAGAAACCTGGGCCATTCAGGGTTCATGATCATGAGGAAGAACCCACATGCGTACAGTTGTATGTGCTCGGGGCTCTTTATTGCTGATTTCAATGGCTGCCAGGGGTGAGCGACCAACATATGAACATCAGAAGCTGCCTTTTATTGGCCCTGTTCAGAAGACACCTTAAACCATGGCTTTAACTATGGTAAATAAGAGGCTCCTGTATCTTTAACGGTTGTATAGAAAAGGGAATTTCAGCAGGTGTCATTTGTATGCAATTCCCTCTTCATCACAACAGTTAAAGTTGCAGGAGCCTAGACTAGAGTGACCAGATACAAAAGGGGGCGGGGCTCCTGCCGCTTTAACTGCTGTGATGAAGAGGGAATTTCACCAAGTGCTGCATGTATACAAATGACACTTGCTGAAATTCCCTTTTCTATACAACTGTTTAAAATACAGGTGCCCTGTTCTCCTTTTCATATGGTCACCCTAGGTTTAAGGTATCTTCTGAACAGGGCCACTGAGTCAGACCATTGGTCCATCTAGCCCAGTATCGTTGACACTGGCTGGCAGCAACTCTCTAGGGTTCCAGGCTGCATTTTTTCCTAACCCTACCCAGAGATGCCAGGATGCATGTGAAGCATGTGCTCTACCACTGAGCTGTGGTCCTTGCCCTTCCCACACACACACTGGCCCTGTGGGGATGGCCAGCGGGCATGATCCTGCATCCTCCATCATATATTCACTGAAGCAGAAGGAAGCAAAGCCAGAACAGGGAATTACACAGATGTGCCTGCTCTGTGGGGGTTTCTGGGCTCAGACGAAGTTTTGAATTCCATGTGCTCTGTCCTGTCTAGTGCCTGGCTCAGCGTTTGGTCCTAAAGAAACATTACCAAGTTGAGAGGTTTCCAGTAATGGTGTCAGCTGCTCTGAATATGACTTATTGGAAGGGTGGATGGGGAAATTGTTTTATGGTTCTCTTAAATACATCACATGGCTGTTTCATTTTATTTGCTCTTCTGGACTATCATTTCGTTACCCTTGTATGGAGGCTTGTTTATAACATAACCATTCTAGCCTTCAGGAACATTCCTTATTTAAATATGTATATTAAAAAAAAATAGAATGCCTCTAAAATGGGCATAAAGGCAGATCATTCTCCCTCTTTTTTTCCTAGTATAAATATTTGTCGTTTCATGCCAAGGAGGCAGTAGCCACAACGATTCTACCATGGTCCCATAAAGATGGATAACTGTTGGTGAGGGGCACAAATTTGGCTTCTGACTTCTGGAAGCAACGTTAAAGTTGCCAATTTTTCTATAGAAAAGGAGCTTAGGGCAGCAAAGCGAAATCATCAAACCATCTGGGGCAGCAGATGTTTACTGGTGGCTGTAAAAGCTGCTTTGGAGGACTTATTTTGATAGAATGAAGCAATTACTGAGTTGTTTAGTATTAGAAATTACTGCCTCGTCTAAACTTTTTGATTTAACTCTTACTTTGCCTTTTAGATGTACAGTTGGGCAACATGTTTATTACAAGGAATGGCGACTGGTAGCTCTCCACAGATTTTGTCCTACAACTCCCATGATCCTTTACCACTGGCTATGCTGGCTAGGGGCTGAGGGGAGTTGTAAGCCAAAACATCTGGAAGGCCACAAGTTGCCCGCTCCTGTTTCATTAGGGCCAACCGAAACGTCACAAAATAGTGAGCAAGCTTTTGAGTTCTCTAGAACTCTTAATTGGGCTAGTTGCCACCTCCTGCATCCAGTCTATGGAAGAATCCTGGAGATCTTGAAACACTGCTCGTTATTTTGTGATGCTTTGGTCCTAAAAGAGATGTTTCCCATCTGTGGGTTTTGGAGGTTTGTTTTTTTAATGGCCCAAGTCATATGGCACCGAGTAACTAAGTTTTAAGCTGCAAACCTGTGCACACTTTTTGGGGGAGCTTTATGTCTGAGTAAACGTGCGTAGGATTTTGCTGTTAATCTCCTTTTTCATACTAGCGTTTTGAACCCTTTGTATTGGGGGAATGTGAGGATTTCTTATGCTTTCAGACAAGAACATTGTTGTCTGTGTTAGGAAAAAGGTGGCTGGGTTGAGGATGGGAAGGACAACTCTACTTAAGATTTTCAGAATCACCTAGTTGTATTAAATACATCCCAAATTAAGGAAGAGTAGATCTTTCTGCACTAGAATTAGCAGCTGAATAGAGGGAGCTCTCTTATGCTCCAGGCCAAACTAAATGTGATGTTCATGTGTCTGTTTCTTGTTCAGTAGTTCACTTGAGCTGCTCCCATTCCTTTGAAAGAGACTTCCAGACGAGAACTTCAAATGGATTGCACCCTTTAAGTGGACAGTGTGCACTCCCGTTTTGTACAGTACAACCATTATTTATACAAAAGTGTGTCACTTTTATGTTGCTTCATTTTGTTTGTTTGTTTGGCATTTCTACCGACCAGCAGCGAAGCTGTGGATTTTATTTGCAGAGTCAGCGAAAAGCTGCTGTATCTCCAAATTAAATCTGGATTGACAGCAGATGCTTATTAGTATTCCCCTGCCCTTGGAGAGCAGCAGCGTAAGGATTTGTACAAGCGTCCTCCAGATTTGCTCCAGTTGCTTTATGTGATGTGGTTGGTTGCTTTGCAAGACCCATGTAGTAGAGCCATAGGAGTGAAAGGTGCAGAAAGGTCCATGTTAGGACAATGTAAAGCTTCCATATTTTGGAGGCCCCATGGGCAAGATGCTCTCAGTGAACCCACCTCTTCTTTCTCACTGCTATTATGGCTGCTTGTTTGTTTGCCTCTCCCTCTGGATCCCGTCTGCACAAGATGTGGGGAGTTTCCTGCTCCTCCTTACTCCCCTCACTGCATACTCACTTGGAGAAACATAGGAAGCTGCCTTATAATGACTGGGTTCCCACAATACACTAATCCACCATGGGTTATCGGCACGTTTTCTACAAGGTAGGTTAACGTGTTGTCTGAATGCAGTGCGTTTTCCGCAGGGTGGGTTATCATGTTGTCTGAACGCTGTGCATTTTTGGTGGAGTGGCTTGTTAACCATGCTGGGTGGTTTATTTTTCTCAAACAAGCCACTTTGAGAACCTAGGGCTTGTTGTTCAGGGTGGGTAACAAGCCACACACTGCACGGTTAACGAGCAACCTCGTGGGTGGGAGGAATTCTTTGCACCATGTCCTGCTTTGTGGGTCCCTGGTCAACAGCTATTTGGCCACTGTGTGAACAGAGTGATGGACTAGATGGACCCTCGGTCTGATCCAGCAGGACATTAGGCTCTTACATTCTCATCACCTCCATAATTTCTCCCGCCATGCTGGCAGCAACCCGGAAGGGCACTGGGTCTTGGCAGCCTCTGAGATTGGAGGTTTCCAGCTGGACAACCATCTGTCAGGTATGCTTTAGGGTGGATTCCTGCACTGAGCGTGGGGTTGGACTCGATGGCCCTATAGGCCCCTTCCAACCCTACTATTCTATGATTCTAACCCATAGAATTGTGCTCTTAGGCTTCCTTAGCAGGTTGCTGGCTATTTTGTGGTGGCAAACCTGCAATGTTTTGCTGCCATCACCAGTTTTGGTGGCACAGTAACAGGGGACAGTGAGGGCCCCTTGAACGAAACCCTTGGACTGTGTATCCTTCCTTCTGTTGCACGACTATGCATCCATATAACTAGTATTTTCTAGCTTTGCTTTATGTCCAGACAGGTATTTTTCTAGACATAAAAGTATGTATTCCTCTTGCATACGTCAGCATTCCACAGGTGTTTTGGACTTCGACTCCCATCAGCCCCAACTAGAACGACCAGTGGTTGGGAATGCTGGGACTTGTCATCCAAATCATCTGGAAGGCACCAGATTGGAGAAGGCTGAGATACGCTGTGTACGTAAAATCTGCTGCCTGTGTGAGACGTTCCTTCTTGTCCCTCCTTTTCTCCGCGGCTCAGAGAATCTTGCGAGGAATGGCGGACACAGTGGAGCAAGAAGCACTTGATGGAGGTGTGCGAAGACCGACTGGCCCAGCTGGCCCTGAAGGAGGAGCTGAAGAAGCAAAAAGAGAGGGAGGAGGCAACTTTTGAGGCTCTCTGGGAAGAGGACAGGTTGGCTAAGGAGAAAAAGGCCACGGAGGAAGCCCAGAAAAGATCGCGTCGGGATGACGACATGATCAACATGCTTAACACCCAGAGAGCTATGGTGGAGGCTCAGAAGGCGGAGGCGAGGCGGCTGAAGGAAGAAGAGGCGAAGTTGATGGTAAGATATGTTCACACAACCGATACTGGCCAGGTCATTGGTTTAACGTGTACGATCTGGATGAAGGTCTTTAGGTGTGTGCGCACACGAACGATTCGGTTCCACCGCTCCCCTAGTGTGCTCCTGGATAAGGGTGCTTTTATAGTTTTCTCTTCCAAAGTTGGGCCTTGCAGACTAATTGGGGTTGGGGTTGATGTTGCCCTTTGTCGATAGTACGCCATGTCCAGTTCCTGGGTTGATTGCTGTGTTCAAAGGAGCGGGTTCAGAGGAGGGCAACCAGGATGATCAGGGGTCTGGAAACAAAGCCCTATGAAGAGAGACTGAAAGAACTGGGCCCGTTTAGCCTGAGGAAGAGGAGATTGAGGGGAGACATGATAGCACTCTTCAAATACTTGAAAGGTTGTCACACAGAGGAGGGCCAGGATCTCTTCTCGGTCATCCCAGAGTGCAGGACACGGAATAATGGGCTCAAGTTACAGGAAGTCGAATTCCAGCTGGACACCAGGAAAAACTTCCTGACTGTTAGAGCAGTACAACAATTGAACCAGTGACCTAGGGAGGTGGTGGGCTCTCCCACACTAGAGGCCTTCAAGAGGCAGCTGGACAGCCCTCTGTCAGGGATGCTTTAGGGTGGATTCCTGCATTGAGCAGGGGATTGGACTCGATGGCCTTAGAGGCCCCTTCCAACTCTACTATTCTATGATTCTATGCTGTTATTGAAAGCTTGACAGTGATGACTCCCAAATGTTTCCTAAGGCTGTTTCCCTAGTCATAAAATGCTGCCCGTTTGTTATTGTAACATCTGCTGATGCCCCCCCTTTATTGGACTTTATCTTTCCTGAAACCCATGCTTCAGCGGTCCTCTTCGTACACACCTCAGCACCCCCCATATGGCCTTCCTGTGAATAAAACCATCTATCCACCATTTGTGCCTCCCCCTGAACCTAGCAAGGACATTTCATATGGATAATACACAGAACTGACGATTCAGCAACCTCCCTTTTGGGAATATTTATAATTTGACGTTTAATTGTTTTGAAATCAATGGCACACCCAGGATATTTACATTTTAAGTTAGATTGGAGGGTCAGGCTTTGCATTCTTGTTACAATGTCAACATCTCCGTCCTGATGAGTAGGGATCATAAAAGTTCACCGTAGCCTCTGAAGTCTACAAGGTTATCTACTAGAAGCAGGAAGAGGAGTTATAGAAGAAAGTAACCTTTATCAAAGAAAGGTTGGTTTAAGAAATGAGAGGAAGAGAGAAATTAATAACAAGTAAGAGAAAGAGAGAAATTAATAACAAGTGATAAGATATTAAACTCCAGCAAAGGAGATTGTTACCTTGTCGTAGTGCTGGAGCTTGAGCACCTCAAGGATGCCATGAGCTAAACCGTGAAGGGACACCCAAGACGGGAAGGTCATGGTAGAGAGATCAGACTAAATACGATCCCTGGGGAAGGTAATGGCAACCCACCCCAGTATTCTTGCCGTGAAAACTAAATGGATCAGTACAACCAGAGATATGTCGGTATACCATCGGAAGATGGGACTCCCAGGTCGGAAGATGGTCAAAATGACCTTGGGGGAGCTAGGGGTGGCGACAGCCGACAGAAAGCTCTGGCGTGGGCTGGTCCATGAAGTCCCGAAGAGTCGGAAGCGACTGAACGGATAAACAACAAAGATATTAAAATAATATATAAGCTATCTCAGGGGAATATATGCAAATGTAAGAACATATAGGGAGAACAGTATGAGAAAATGGGAAAAGTAAAATCACACTGTGTCACTGGCTCAGTGTCCACACAAGCTGGAGCACCTAGCAGGAAATGAAGGCCACTCATTTCAGATCACCCCAAAGGCCACCGCGGGCACCTCAAATGGGCAAGGATGCATTGCAGAAGGGCCAGGATGCATCCTCAAACTGGCTGCAGCAGCTGCGGAGGGACGGGCACTGCGGGTATCGCTGCACCAAGAAGCGGCGGACAAATGTCCAGTTTGGGGTGCAGCATCCATGGAGGGACGTGCGCCACAAGGAGGCAGGGGAGCTCTTCCCCCTCCCTCTGCTTATCCCTACGGATTGGCGGAGCCCCGATAAAGTAAGGGGGAACCAGTGCCACCATTCAGTGGGGATGGCAGAGTGGGGAGGAGAGAGCAATAGCCAACCCTGCTCTTATAGCCTACTCAACAGATGATTTATTAGCATGTTGCCTAAGTGCGACATGCAAATAGTCATCCGTGCAGTGGCCTATGGGGGCAAGGTTGGCTAATGTGTCGTCCGAACACACCCATTGACTGGTCCTTGTCAATACGGCCTCTCTTATCTTTTATACCTGATTCTCGTCTTTCTTACGGGGGAGCTCAAAGGTGCATAGATGAGGTCCCTAAGAGGTCTCTCATGCAGGCACTAATCAGACCCAAACCTGTCCCACTTCATCCTTCAGATTATGCCCTGAGCCTACCCACACAGACACACACTTCCTTACAAGGGCTCTTATTAATAATCGTAATCATAATAACTTCATTTCTCTACTGCCCAATAGCTGAAGCGCTCTGGATGGTTCACAGCACTTCACCGATAAAAACGGCACAAAAATTATAGCGTAAAAAAATTAAAATAGGCAATATTTAAAACAATTTCAACAGAATTACTAGAGATGTATTCTGGTGACCAAAAAGATGACGGTGTTGGTACCAGGTGGGTCTCAGTGGGGAGGGTGTTCCATAGTCAGGGGCCCGCTCCCTCGTTGCCATTTTCCCAGCCTCCCTCGGAGGAGGTATTCGGAGGAAGGCCCCAGATGTTGATCGTAGTGTCTGCGTAGGTTCAGGTTGGCCTCACGCTGTAGGTTCCCTCTAAAACAGGCATGCATAATTTTTGACCCACTCTAGTCATTTATTTATTTATTATTGCACTTATATACCGCTCCCATAGCCACGGCTCTCTGGGCGGTTTACAGAAATTCTAAAATTAAGATTAAAAGCAAGTATACAAAATTTAAAATTCTAAAACACAGAACATACACACATAAAGCATTAAAAACAGTTTAAAAAAAACTAAAACATGTGGGTAATTAAGATGTGCCGCCATATGCCTGGGCAAAGAGGAAAGTCTTAACCTGGCGCCGGAAAGATAGCAGCGTTGGCGCCAGGCGAGCCTCGTCAGGGAGATCATTCCATAGTCTGGGGGCCACCATCGAAAAGGCCCTGTCCCTCGTTGCCACACTCCGAGCCAAAGGCCATTCCAAATATTTGACCCATCAAGCTGGATACGGGCCACAACAAGACGTGTGTTATTCTGGTTTGCCATGATTTGCCACGGCGTAATAATCACCCACGTTCTTGCCGTCCCAGGCGGGCAGCAAAACCAGGAGGCTCAGCTGACAATTGGGCCGCGTTTGGCTTAGGTGGGACCCAGGTTATGCAGACATCACCTAAAGGCCCTGTGCAGATGTCTGGATTGCCTTGGAGAGAGACCGGCCATCCACATTCATACCCATTTAACACACAAGAGTGCTCAACAACTGTTTCCACTTTCAGGGTTTCAGTACACTAAATCCAGCCCCTGTTTCACTGGAAGTTATAAGGCAGAGGGCCTGGATGAACAGCCCCTCTCTCTTGCCGTTATTGTAGGAAGAGGAACGGCAGCTGTTTAAGCTGGAAGAGGAACGTGCCGAGATGGAGAGGCGGCGGAAGCTGAGAGAGTGCCGGGACACGTTGCTGGATTCCATGAAGCAGAAGAACAGGCGTCTCGACAAAGCAAAGCAAGACGAGTTGGCTTTAGATATGAAGATCCTGGACCAGGCCCTGCAAGAATCCCTGGAGGACACCGAGGGCCAAAAGCAAAGGAAAGTAAGTCCAACAACAAATGCAGGTCATGGGCTAAATGCAGCAGCTGCCAAACGGCACGTCAGGGCCAAACTGTTGTACATTTGGATCTTAATGAAGTAAATGGCAAGACAGCCATCCCGCTCTTCCACATCCAGAGTGGCTTGTGCTCACACGGCTGTAGCAGCATCCTAGGCTGAGCATCTGGAAGGATATGTGCTCTGAAACGCTCCCTGCCAGTCTGACTGCAGGCCATCGCAACAGTATTGGCAGTATGTGGCAACATGGCTGTCCCTGTGTTGGGGTGGGTGTCTGTGGAGTAGCCCTCCAGGGTCCAACCCTTGTCACCCGTCCTGAAAAAATGGTGGCAAGTCTTTTGAGCGTAGATATGTGGCCCTGCAATCTGGACATGTTTTAACCCAGTGGTTTGTTAGCCCCCTGACCTCAGGGGACCCTTTCCACATAGCTTGTCTGCCAAGGTGGAATCCCTCCCCGCCAACCACAACACTTGCCTTTGCAGAGGATTGTGGGGTGTGTTTCAGGGGCCCTTTTCTGTTTCTACAGCACACCAGCTAAGCTTATTTGGCTGAGTTGTTGCCTTGTATAAATGGAGAATATGCCTGACTGAGACCTGAGGGTAAGATGGGTAACAGCTGACAAAATGGCTTTGGTGTAGCCTCTCTGCCATTAATGATCTTTTCTCTGAGGAGGCACCAGTCAGCTTCCAAAGCATCCCAGATCCAAGAGCAAGAAACGGTCTGGTAAATTCTGTTCACTTATTTGAGGATTTATAATCTCCCTATTTTTAACTTCCATGAGTTCTCAAAACAGAGAACGATACTTAAAACAAACAAAATGCAACTTAAACATCCGAAGCAGTAGCAAAACCTGGATCAGCAGCGTTATCTTAATAGCAGGGAGAATGAAACAAACCCAACTAGTCTGTATTGTCGTGCTCGGAGATTCACAGCCGGCCCAAAAGCAAAGGCTTTAACAGATCGTCTAAATGGGCAGAGCTCTCGGATGTGGAGGATGTCAAGTAAGGCAAGGCGTTTTCTAGAACGGGCAAATCATTAGCCAGTTTTTGTGCGTTCTCTTTTAAAGGAGCATGTGGAGAGAGAGTTCTGGTTCATACGTCCACCTCTCCACATCGCAAGAAACCTCTCTGTGCCGGTGACCTCCTCCGTCCAGCCGTCTTTTCTCTTCACCCATGGCGAGAAGAGCTGCCCTGCTCACTTGCACTCTTGAAACTTTGGGGGAGTGGGGAAGAGGTTGCCAAAAGGATCAATGAAAGCCCTGTCTCCTCTTCCAGTTTTAGTTGTTCCCACCTTCTGCACCTTCAGTACAGCCAGTCTTGTTCCTTCAGCCCAAAAAAATGTTAAGCCCTGCACCTTAGTAAGGAAGAGTAAGTGGGACAGCGGAAACATTGGCTCTCCTTTCTTAAAATGCCGGGTGGGGACAGGTATAGAGAGGAGGGCATGGCTGGGTCTAGGAGCTTTGGGAACGACGGCCACTGAGAAGCTTCCTTCTGTAACGGGTGTCGAACCTCTTTCAGCCGAGGGCCTAATTCCATTTCAGAGAAACTCTCGGGGGCCGCATTCCGGTGGTGGGCGGGGCCAAAGGCAAAAGGGGAAGGACCCAAATAACCAGAGTATTTTATCTTAAAGCTCTTCCTGCCAGTAACCAAGCCTTAGGAGAGGCAGTAGAATGGGAGAAAAATGAGCAAAAGCCAGGAAATGGCCAAATGAGCAGGGGGAAGGGGTGGGTGGGACCAAGAGAGGTGGACACAGCACTCTCTGGAACTCCAGAGGTTCAGGTTGGGTCTACAGGTGGGCCAGATTTAGCCCGCGGGCCTGAGGTTCAACACCCATCCTTGCCAGAGGACAGACAATCAACCCATCAGCCTCCCAGCCAGACACCGACTGACTCACTCAAGGTGGACCACACCCCAGAAAAAAAAATGTGTGGGCACACTAACTAGATGAATGGGCATCTAGGAGGCTTACTGACCGGCTAAGGGTATGGTTAGATCAACCCATGAAAGAGTCAGGTAGTGCAGTGGCAAGAAGCTATTCTTCAGTTTTCAAATACCTGGAGAAGGCGAAGGAGATGATGAAACCTTTTAGAATTATGAGCCTTTTAGCCTAATCAATGGCCATGCCATCAACATTTCATAACCTTAAGTTGTAAAATTGCCGCCCACCTCCTTTCTTTTCTCTTCTTTCTTTTACAACTCGCCCCTTGTCTTCTGTGTTTCGCAGAAAGAGCTCTTGAAAGAGCAGCAGATATACCAGGCGTACCTGGCTCAGCAGATGGAGCAGGAGAAACGCCTGGAAAAAGAAATGGACAAACTACGGGCAGAAGAGATGGCAAAGATGTGGGCAAAGAGGGCCACGAAGGAGAAGGCCATGAAAGACGCCAGAGATCGCTTACTGACAGAGGTCCTGGATACGAGGCGGCTTCAGATCGAAGAAAAACGTAAGGGGCTGTCGGGACATAGAATCATGGAATAACAGAGTTGGAAGGGGCCTACAAGGCCATCGAGTCCAACCCCCTGCTCAATGCAGGAATCCACCCTAAAGCATCCCTGACAGATGGTTGTCCAGCTGCCTCTTGAAGGCCTCTAGTGTGGAACAGCCCACAACCTCCCTAGGTAACTGATTCCATTGTCGCACTGCTCTAACAGTCAGGCAGTTTTTCCTGATGTCCAGCTGGAATCTGGCTTCCTTTAAGTTGAGCCCGTTATTCCGTGTCCTGCACTCTGGGAGTCTCTCTTCATAGGGCTTTGTTTCCAGACCCCTGATAATAATTACAAATCCATGCAACTATTTTATTGACACATGCGAGACTGAATCAAAGCTTCTTATTCTCTTAAACCCCTGGGATTGCTTCATGCTTTCCATAAAAAGGTCAAACAATTAATTAGCATGGCTAATCAAATATGAAAACAATTTTATAATGCACCTAAGATTGTCAAATTAAGCCTCAAAATACAAGAATACTGAATTAAGCAAGATTTATGCAAGCAGTATGTTTTGTATTCCTTAATAACTTTATCCTGAGGATTTTGCAGTAGATTGGATTGCATGTTATGGTCAGGCAGGAGAAAAATTCTCTTTTTGAGAAATTCTACCCTACTTTGCATAGCTAGAGAATAGCTAGCACTCATGGTTGGTTGTCCGCCTTGTTGGTTTGCAAGAAAATCTGTAGTTCCTCATGTGTTTATCTACAGTTCCGGTGTCCATACATTGTACACCATTAGAATTACCCAGGGCTGTGATTGTGGAGGCAGAATGCAGAGAAAAGTTGTGTGCACGCTGAGCTTAGGAAAGAAAGTCAGAATTCTGCACTGAGAAAAGCTGAATTCTGCAGCCTGTGTCAATCATGCAAATTAGTGCACATTTATGTAATTTGCATAATGAGTTCTGCATCTATGCATCAGCGAGCTTATCTATATGCTCTAAATACCCCGCCGTGGCTGTGCAGTTGCGCCTTGTTGTTTATATGATGCAGCCGCCAACTCGCAGACACATCGGGCTTTTCCCCGCGAAACCGCGCTTTTTCTAAGTGTCGATTTACCGCGGCTTTTTCCATTGCGGGAATATGGGGCGGTGTGGGGGGAGCTCAACAAGCCCCGTAGTGCAAGTAACCTCTTTTCTTTTTGCTTGGGACAAGTAAAATGGCCACCATGGCAATGTAAAACTTCAGGAATGAAAGTAAGGGCAGTTAAGATATATAACGCATAAATTAAATGAACTTTAATTTATGAGCTTTCAAAGTTGTGTAGAGTTGCCATAAAAAAAAAAGCTTTTTGAGATTTCCCCTTGATATTTTTTCTCCATTCCCACTGTCTGGCAGTGGCCCTGCAATTTTTCCCAGGCAGAATAGCCTGCACTCATTCCTGCTGTGTCACTCTTTCGATTCTGCTTCGCAACAGCAATGCTGCAGGGTTTTAGGGGAGCCAGGAGGCAAAGCGGAGTCATATCGACATGGCCAAGGATGGGGACAAGGGGTAGAAAAACTGGTTCCTCCAGATGTTTTGGAATACAGCTCCCATCATTCCTGATCACTGGCTGTGCTGGCTCGTTTTTACGGGAGTTGCCATGTAAAAACACCTGGAAGGCACCAGGTTGCCATGCAGAACTACTGAAAAGCCTATTCAGCTTTTCCTCTGTTAGCCCCCTGACCTCAGGGGTCTATGAGACATTGCTCATAGGCTTAGGGTCTTATTGGCACAATCACACGGGCTAGAAACTTGCTTTCCTAACAGGAATGAAAGTTGAGATGCTCAAGTGATGAGTTGTGTGTCCACCATGTTCTACACTTGGATGCCATCTTGGGATTCATGCAGCCTTGCCTATCAGTAGGACTGTGTGCCACCCAACACCAAATTTGATCAAGAATATCCCCCGCACCCAGATAAAACGATGTACTTCTTCACTCAGCACATAGTTAAACGATGGAATTCGCTACTACAAGACGTAGTGATGGTCACCCATTTGGATGGCTTTAAAAAGAAGTTAGACAAATTCCTGGAGGAGAAAGCTATCAATGGCTACTAGTCCTGATAGCTATATGCTACTTCCAGTATCAGAGGCAGTATGCCTGCATACACCAGTTGCTGGGGAACATGGGCAGGAGGGTGCTGTTGCACCAGTGTCCTGCTTGTGGGTTTCCTGCTGACAACTGGTTGGCCACTGTGTGAGCAGAATGCTGGTCTAGGTGGACTCTTGGTCTGATCTAGCATGGGTCTTATGTTCTTAACCCTGAATCATCCCAGCTCTTACCATATACCATGGTAGTAATATGCATGAGAGATCGTCTAGAAAGCTTTTGTGGCTGAGAGCTAGTGTGGTGTAATGTTCTAGAGCAGTGTTTCCCAAACTTTTTCAGGTAACCGCCTCCTTTGTTCCACAAACTCATGCCAGCGCCCCCTACCCTACACTATAAAAATCATTATTCAGAATAGCGGTTTTCAACGACCCACTAAGGAAGATAATAACAATAAAATTCAAAACAGTAACAATTAATTGAATATTTATTCAAAATCCGAAGCACCCGCCACAGGCTTGCTGAGGGAGGGAGGGAGGGAAAAGCAAGCGAACGCCTCTGTTTTGCAGCCGGCGTGGCAGGGCACACCAAGCAGGGTATGTCTCTTCATTAGCGTTTTGGTGCTTTTGAAACATTTCAGTTCACCGTTCAGTTCACTCTTCTTAAACGGTATTAATACATGTGTGGATTCTTCCCCTATATGGTTTGGGACCAAACTGCCTTGCCCCATAAAAATGTTCCTGGGTGTTTAAGACCTTCTGGAGAGGCACTTCTCGGAAAAGACCACCTCGAGCGCCCCCTCCTGCCGCCCCTTTGCCTCTTAGCGCCCCCCTGCCATCCCCTTTGCCTCTTAACGCCCCCCTATGCAATCCCACAGCCCCCAAGGGGGCAGTACTGCCCGCTTTGGGAACCACTGTTCTAGAGCATCAGACTGGGACTAAGAAAATCTGGGTTCAAATCTTCATTCAACCACAAAGTTCACCGGATAACCTCACCGCCTAGTCTACCTCGCAGAATTGTTGTGAGGATAAAATTGAGGGGAGCTCCATATATGCTGTCCCGTGCTTCTTGGAGGAAGGGTAGGATGCTATGTGTATGTACAGTCATTGTAACAAATGCAAAGTTGCAGTGGGAACAGGGCCAGAAGTATTCAGAACAGGTTGCCTAGATGTGTTTTTTAATCACCTTTCAACATTGACCTTCCAGTGCAGCGAAATGCCCATGAGCAAGAGGCGCTTCTTCGGGACAGGGAATTATTAAATGCAGCCATTCAAGAATACAACCGTCTGGAAGAGGAGAAATACGCAAGGTAATTTCTCTGGGCCCTCTCAGTTGAGCTGATTATACTCTATGGCGATTCCGCTTTGTAGCGTTGTTTACCTACTGGTGATGGTGTGCTGTGATTGGATGCTGACCTGCGTCGTGCCCAGTGATCTGGCTTTGCAATGCTGGGTGAGGTGACCGTCATCGCAGGGACAGCTATTTTTAAAAACATATTATTTCTCCTCCCCCTCTATTAAACTCTGGAGTGCAGGGTGGTGTGGTGGTGTGGCGGTGGCAGCGGCGTTCCTGATGCCAAATCTGGAATTGGGGTAGAGTTGTACTGTCGATGGAAGCATGGCCATAGTCTAGAGGAGTACTGGTTATGATACGTGTGCTCTACCTTCCTGCTACCCTTCATCCCGTCTATGGCTCGGCCTCGTCTCAGCCATTTTGCCGGCACATTTGTGCCAGGGCAGTGGCTGTACCGGTGGAGTGTGCTGCTGGTGGATCTGAGGATTGCAGTGGCAAATCTATTGTGGGAGTTGCGCTGGTGAATCTGATGTGATACGAGTCTGGATGGCTACATGCTAACTTCAGCATCAGAGGCAGTATGCCTATGTACACCAGTTGCTGGGGAATATGGGCAGGAGGGTGCTGTTGACTCATGCCCTGTTTGTGGGTTTCCCGTGGGCAGCTGGTTGGCCACTTGTGAACAGAATGCTGGGACTCGTTTATGCAGCTTGTTTGCCCCGACCTAGATGCGCATATTCGTGTTTCAAGACACTTGACGCAGCTGTCCATTCGCCATAGCGCCGGGTTTTTAACGCGATAATGCACATATTCGCATTTGCGATTTACCGCGACTTTTGGATCACGTCTGAGTTTGCGCCGTGTTATGGTTATGTGTCGTTGGGGGAGTTAAATCACGTTTTGACATGCGGGCATAGCTTTGAGGGTAGGACAAAGTGATTGGCCGACTTCCCAACTTCCCGCCTATCAGCTGCCTCGCTCCTTCGCGCCGTTCTCAGTTTCAGTTTTATGGTTCTGCGGCGCTCCGCATATAGAGGTTATTAAAAGAAACAGGGCGGAACGGGCAGCCAGAGGGAGGGGACGTGTTCAGTCCCCCTCTCGCATGCTCCTCTGCTGCCTCGTTCCTCCCCCCCACCCCTTGGTTTGTTCTTCTATGAATCTGCGGAGCCTTGCATATATAATTTATAGCTTCCCTCGTCTCTCTTCCATTTCACCATATCGTTGTATATGCACATGTGCGCATTAATAACTACACTACAAAAAAAAAGAGATAAATCACTGTTACTGCTGCAGTGTGACGCTCGTTGGCTAGATTCAAATCAACTAAAATTCGTGTTAAAATTAAATGTGGAGCAATCCCGCTGTCGTATAGACGGGGGCTAGGACTAGGTGGACCATTGCTCTGATCTAGCATGGCTCTTACATCCTTAACCATCTTGAAGCTAAACATATCTGGATTTGGCTGTTACCTGGATAGGAGATTACCTGGGAACCTCCCCCATCCCCATCATGCTGGCTTGAGTTCCATTGATCAAAGAAAGGGGGTAGATCAATGTAATCAAGAACTAACAAACCTGTGTGCAACCATCTGCTCTTGTATCTCAAAGAGTTCCTCCTGGGGACTATTTTTTCATATGGTACAGTAAGTCGTCTTTGAGGTTGGCCTGCAGGACACGAAGATTGCCTGGCAATATAGTCTGAACTTTCTCATTGCAATTTGACACTACAAAACAGGGCAGACCTCCAAGGGCATTTATTTGCGTGGAGATATGGCTGATTTAAGTGGCACATCTGCCTGGTTCCCCTTGTCATCTTCAGAGTTGAAACTTAGTAAAACCATCAGCAGTTTCTGACCTCACTGGCCCTCACCGGCTACCTTATTTTAAGAGAGGCAGAGTGTTGTTGATCAATGTGGTTAAATGGACTTCTTCAATCTTAGTTTAAAAAAAGAATAATCCCACATCCCTCTTCATCACAACAGTCTGATGGAACCCAGGGCTTTTACATCAGGTATACATTTCATGGGATACCTCCTGGGACCTTTAGTGCTTTTTGCACTTACTCCTAGTAGTGCCCTTTATTTGGGCTTTGTTGTCAGGGTATTTCTCTCCAGGAAAATGAGTATCTTCCTAAAGAGACTCACGCTCTTTGCAATATTCATCTTTGTAATGGCAGCCTTTGAAATGGCAGGGAAATGTGCTCACTTGTGAATTAACGTATTTATTCCACCTTTATTTTGCATTTAAGCAAGAAACCCCCAAAACATTCTGAATTCTCTCATGGAATGCCTACCTGCCATCCCTTTCAAGCTAAGGGCTAGTCAATTTCACTTTTTTTTTAAAAAAAAAGGCTTCTATAAAGCTTCCTTCAATGTTAGAAGAAAAATTGACTAGATCGTCTGTATGCCAGGAAGGGTTGCAGTCTACTGAGCTCCACAGGGTGGAGCCTTCCTAGTTAGCCATGCTGGTGCTCTTAAAGTAATTCCTCTGCTGCTCTTTGCTGGATGTTATGACATCAAAGAAGGGCTTGTGGAAAAGAGACATGGCATAAATCACGGTGTTTATTTATTTATTTATTATTTATTTATTAATTATATTTCTATACCGCCCAATAGCCGGAGCTCTCTGGGCGGTTCACAAAAATTAAAAACATTCAAAGTATAAAACAACAGTATGAAACCATAATATAAAATACAATATAAAAGCTCAACCAGATAAAAACAGCAGCAATGCAAAATTACAAATTTAAAACACCAAGTTAAAATTTATTTATAGACTGTTAAAATGCTGGGAAAATAAAAAGGTCTTCACCTGGCGTCTAAAAGCATATAATGTAGGTGCTAAGCGAACCTCCTTAGGGAGCTCATTCCACAGCTGGGGTGCCATAGCAGAGAAGGCCCTCCTCCTGGTAGCCACCTGCCTCACTTCCTTTGGCAGGGGCTCGCGGAGAAGGACCCCTGAGGATGACCTTAGGGTCCGGGCAGGTACATATGGGAGGAGGCGTTCCCTCAGATAGCCTGGCCCCAAGCCGTTTAGGGCTTTAAATGTTAATCCCAGCACTTTGAATCGGGCCCGGACCTGGACTGGCAGCCATTGAAGCTGGAAAAGGACTGGTGTGATGTGGTCTTGTTGGCCAGTCCCTGTTAGTAACCATGCTGCCCTGTTTTGTACAAGTTGAAGTTTCCGGACCGTTTTCAAAGGCAGCCCCACATATAACGCATTGCAGTAATCCAAATGAGAGGTTATCAGAGCATGGATAACTGTAGCTAGGCTATCTCTGTCCAGGGCGCAGTTGGTATATCAGCCTAAGCTGATAAAAGGTGCTCTTTGCCACTGAGTTCACCTGTGCCTCAAGTGACGGTTCTGGATCCAAGAGCACCCCCAAACTACGGACCCAATCCTTTAGGGAGAGTACAACCCCGCGTTGCATCAGTGCAGCCAATAAGGAACAATCCATGGGCTGTCTTGTTGCTATACACGTGCTGGTTCACTTGCAGCTCCTTCCTTTACTACACCTCACAGGTTGTGCTGAAAACGCCCGTCATTTCATGAGCGTCCTGCCACTTGCTTTCCCCGTGGCTCACATTTCCCCTCGACCATAAACTCAAAAGACCGCTTTAGGCCTGCCGCTGTTCTCTCAGCCCCGAGGTTCCCACCTGCAGTACGGGGGATGATCATCTTGGGCTTCTCTATAGGGCCACTCTGTTTACAAAGATCGCGTATGCAGAATGGATTCAAAGCCGGCTCTGGATTTGAAGAGGACCCTGGTAAAGTGTCCTCTGGTACAGCCCCTCCTGATTTAATGCTCCCACCCTGTGGCAACTGCAGCAAGTAGCAGCAGTGCTGCTGGCTATGCCACGTGCCTGTGAGCCGCCCACCGCAGGAATGACCCACAATGCTCCTAACATTGTTCCAAGGCATTCATAGAATCATAGAATAGCAGAGTTGGAAGGGGCCTACAAGGCCATCGAGTCCAACCCCCTGCTCAATGCAGGAATCCACCCTAAAGCATCCCTGACAGATGCTTGTCCAGCTACCTCTTGAAGGCCTCTAGTGTGGGAGAGCCCACAACCTCCCTAGGTAGCTGATTCCATTGTCGCACTGCTCTAACAGTCAGGAAGTTTTTCCTGATGTCCAGCCAGAATCTGGCTTCCTTTAACTTGGGCCCATTATTCCGTGTCCTGCACTCTGGAAGGATCGAGAAGAGATCCTGGCCCTCCTCTGTGTGGCAACCTTTCAAGTATTTGAAGAGTGCTATCATGTCTCCCCTCAATCTTCTCTTCTCCAGGCTAAACATGCCCAGTTCTTTCAGTCTCTCTTCATAGGGCTTTGTTTCCAGACCCCTGATCATCCTGGTTGAACACGCTCCAGCTTGTCTGCATCCTTCTTGAATTGTGGAGCCCAGAACTGGACACAATACTCTAGATGAGGCCTAACCAGGGCCCAATAGAGAGGAACCAGTACCTCACGTGATTTGGAAGCTATACTTCTATTAATGCAGCCCAAAATCGCATTTGCCTTTCTTGCAGCCATATCACACTGCTGGTTCATATTCAGCTTGCAGTCTACAACAATTCCAAGATCCTTCTCGTTTGTAGTATTGCTGAGCCAAGTATCCCCCATCTTGTAACTGTGCCTTTGGTTTCTATTTCCTAGATGTAGAACTTGGCATTTATCCCTATTAAATTTCATCCTGTTGTTTTCAGCCCAGCACTCCAGCCTATCAAGATCACTTTGAAGTTTGTTTGTGTCTTCCAGGGTATTAGCTATCCCACCCAATTTTGTGTCATCTGCAAATTTGATAAGCGTTCCCTGCAATGGGGTCCAGATTTAGCTTCCAGTGCTATATCAGGGGCATTGTGGTTAATTAAAAGGGCTGGCAGGTTGTGAACCCAGCCACCAAGTACAGGGAACTTAGGGCTGGTGGTGGATTCTGCTTGGGGTGCTGGCACTGAAGGATGACAGGTGCTGATGCTAATCCTGAACTTATTTATTTTATTAAGGCCTTTTAAGAAGGCCTTAAAACAGTTCATTTTACTATGGCCTTCTCATAATTGAATACTGTTTTGCTGCTGTTGCCCTCGCTCTTTTATTACTAGTTTTTAACGTTAGCTTTTATTGTTTTAATTGATATTTTGCTTTCTATGTTTTTATTCCTTTTAATGTGTATACTGTTTTATATATGGTTGCAAGCCGCCTTGGGAGAGCTTCTGCCCTGAAAGGCGGCTAAGAAATGCTTTAAATAAATAAATAAATAAAATATTACAATTATGTGGCATGCATGGGGTAACCAGGAGGTCTCCCATCACAGGACTAACCACACCTAACCCTGCTTAGCTTCAGCAAGGTTGCTCCACCCTGTGCCTTTAGACCAGCCTTCCTCCACCTGGGGCGCTCCAGATGTGTTGGACTACAACTCCCAGAATGCCCCAGCCAGCTGGGGCATTCTGTGAGTTGTAGTCCAACACATCTGGAGCGCCCCAGGTTGAGGAAGGCTGCCCCAGGCTGTGAAACCCTGGGTGTGTGAGGGGAAATGGCCCCACAGGTAATTCTTATGCCCCCCCTTCCATTCTGGGAGATGCAGTCCAACACATCTGGAACGCCCCAGGTTGAGGAAGGTTGCTTTAGACCATGCCTTGGACGGCATTAAACACTTGGAAGCGCTCTGTGTTTTCGTTGCTGTCAATGCGCATCACATCTTATTGTGTTACCTGCAGGCGTTTGCGGCAAGCGAAGGAATATCGGGAAGAACTCCACGCTCAGGTGGACCACCTCAAGCGAGCCCGCGATTTTGAGAAGGAGGAGGAGCGCCGGGAGTACGCGTTGGCGCTGGAGGCAGAAAGGCTTTACCAACAAAAGATGGCGGACGTCCTTTCAAGGCCTTACATGAGACTGAAAGATCTCCATCCTTTACGAAGGCAGCTAGCCTGTAGTTCTCAGTCTTAGAGTATAGATGCACTCATAATTTCCTGCATTAGAACTGTTGATTAGCAGCTAAAACATTCTGCTTGTGCTGATAAAGAAGAAAGAAGACTTCCTTAGAGACCCCATGCTTTTCCAGATTTTATTTTTGGTCAAGCAGAAACTTCTCCTTTGCTCTCTCTTTATAAAAATGCTGTTAGAAGTTTACATTTGAAATAAAGAACATTGCATGATAAAATGAACTAAGTTCAAAATCTTAAGGAACAAAATCGCAACTAAAACTTTAAAATAATGCCTGTATGCAGGGCATTTCCAAGTTATTTGTATTTTTAAAAAATGCCCTTTAGCTCACACTTAAAAGCCCCATAGTCGGCATTTGTTAAATTGCTCCTCCAATCTCTTGCAAGAGCTGGTGGTCTTGCCCCACCCCACCCCCCAATCAAGGTATGGCCAGCTTACAGTCCGTCTATACATGTTCATTTGCAGGACAGGGAGTGCTATGCTGGCAAATGGATCCACAAAAATTAAGCAGGTTAAGTTTTCAGACTGATTTTGATAAAGCCAGTGGAGGTTGGTGGCTCCTATTTCAGTGGGCGGTGAATCTGTTCTGGGTTTCAGTCAGAATTCTAAAGGAGCTATCCACAGTGCTGAAACCTATCCTCAAAATGGGTTCACCATCTTGGATAGCTCCTTTAGAGTTCTGGCTGATTTATTTATTTTATTTTATTTATTACATTTTTATACCGCCCAATAGCCAAAGCAATCTGGGCGGTTCACAAAAATTAAAACCCTAATAAAACAACCAACAGGTTAAAAGCACAAATACAAAAAATACAGTATAAAAAGCACAACCAGGATAAAACCACACAGCAAAATTGATATAAGATTAAATACAAAGTTAGAACAGTAGAATTTAAATTTAAGTTTAAATTTAAATTTGACTGAAACCCAGAGAAGAATCATCAACCCTCCAAAATAGGAGCCACCAGTTTCCACTGGATAAAGCTTTGCTTAATTAATTCCTGTGTGTTTTGTGCAGCAGCAGTCACAGATATTTTTTTTTACATTTCTTTTCCTAGGTTTTACAATGTATGTTTTAAACTTTGTAAGACCGCCTTGAGGCCCAGTATTGAGCAAAAGGCGGGATACTAATAATAATAATAATAATAATAATAATAATAATAATAATAATAATGGTTCAATCCATTCAAAAATCTATTTTACAAGTCAACTTTTTGCTCACGGCAACTCTGAGAAAGCAGTTGAATGTATTGCCCCAGACTTTGTTTTAAAGCCTTCTTGAAATGCCTCTAAATTTGTATCCAGGAGAGCAGGTCATTTTGTGCGCCGTTTTCATGCCAACGCTAAAGTTTTCCACCTCCTTAATCCTGTGACGCCCACCCCCATCCTTAATCTCAGCCATTCCTGCAGCGAGTTGAGTGAGTTACATCCATTATAAGCTTGTTTTGAGTCGGGGCTACTCATGCTTCAAAACCTTTAAGTGGCAATGATTAATTTGCTTTCCAATAGTCGTTTTATATTTAATGACTAACTGTATGTACTGTAGTTCATGTTACAATAGCCCTTGTCAGTTTATCTGAAGCTTTAGAATATATGTGGGAGTCTCGCAAACAGAGATGAGATGACTTGCAGTGCTATAACCAAAATCTAGCTCTCATCGTTAGAAGCAAAGGTTTGCTATCATGTTTTCCTTCCGTTTCAGTTGCAATAACACACCTGAACCAAAATAGTATATATGCACACCTGCCAGTGTGGAGTAGTGGCTAGAATGTCGGACTGGGAGATCCGGGTTCTAGTCCTCACTCAGCCATGGAAACCCTCTGGGTGACTTTGGGCCAGTCACAGACTCTCAGACCAACCCACCTCACAGGGTTGTTGTTGTGAGGATAAAGTGGAGAAGAGGAGGAGGATCATGTATGCCGCCTTGGGTTCCTTGCAGGAAAAAGGGCGGGATTTAAATGCAATCATAAAGAAAATAATATAATAAAACCAAAATATCTTCAGAAAATAAACATGTGTGCCCTGAACTCATAGCCCCCAGTGAGCATAATTAATCTTTGCTAATTAATCTATAAAACCTGTAAATCAGGGGTGGCAGCTCTGCATCTACTTGTAGGTAGGAACATAGGAAGCTGCCTCATACTGAATCAGTCCATGGGTTCATCCAGGCCAGTATCGTTGACACTGACAGGCAGTGATCCTTTCAGGCACACGTTTGTTCCTTCCCCACCTGGAGATGCCGGGGACCTTCTGCATGCAAACCAGGTGCTCAGTGGGACTGAAGCTACAGTCCCACTGAGCTACAGTTCTTTCCCTGTCTCTGGGTGATTTGCAGTAGATCAGCAAGGATTTCCCATTCCCCATGGCTTAGCAATAGCAGCCACAAAGTTCATTTATTTACAAAATTTGTATACTGCTCCATATCTGAAACATCTTTCAGAGCAGTGAACATAAGAATTTTAAAAAGTAAAAGATACAAAAATTGAAACACCATTATTATACTATTCCTGGAATAAGACTGTTTTCTGGAACGCCGGAAACCACAGAGTGTTGGTGCCTGCCTGACCTCCAGGGGCAGGGAGTTCCACAGAAAGGGGCCCACCACAATGAAGGCTCTTCTCTTGGTGGATTCCAATCAGGCCATGGGTCACCACCACCAGCATGGCCCCTAAGGACTCTTCCCCCTGCCCTAAATTATACTGCTGAAATGAAGAGCGCTAGGGATAACCAGGAGTGGATTTTTGCATGGATGGACTGTGAGCACCGTTCAGTTCTAGGACTCAAATTCCTGGGCTCAGAATTCTTTAATCTGAAGTCCATCTTTTTTGCGCCAGGTTCCAGTTGGTGGATTTTAGTATAAAGTGTAGTATATTAAAGACTAGACTCTGTAAATTAACTACTGCTGGATCAGAGAGCAGGGTGGCAAGGATCTCATGGTAATTTATACTGTCTGACCATTGGTCCATCTAACTCAGTGTTACCTGCTCTATGCTAGTACTGGTTCTTTGGTGTCCCAGGCAGTGAGTGGTGTTCTCAGCCAATCGACCTAAGCTCCTTTTGACTAGAGCTGATGGTCTGAACTTTTGTCCTTGTGTATACAAGGCACGTACTCTATCTCAGGGAGCTACGCTCCCTCCCTCCAAACGTATAACCTACTTTTAATTAAACGCTGCCTCTTCAATAATAGTTTTGTAAGTGCTGCTGTTTCAATAATTCGTTGTTTTGTTTTATTTAGAGTGTTAGTTCTTTTTTATAGTGTGAGCTGCCTTGATTACAGTCTCTGTAGAATGGTGGGGTATCAATTCTGTTGTTGATGTTGTTGCTGTATAAATAAGGCAGGGATCCTGCTGTCCCCTTGGCAGCAGGGAAGTCCTGGGGATTCTTTTGAGTGTGCCACGCAGGGGCTTTGGTTGGCAGCCAAGCAAGTTCTTTGGCAGAGAAACTTAGTTCTCTCCTGGCTACAGTCAAACTCTCTCAACGTTGATATACATGTACGGCTTCCCTTGTTTCTCTGCTTCCTCACCTCCTGCCCTTGACTTACAGTTCCTAGAGCTGGTGGGCCAGGAAGGGAACTGGAGGAAACTGGTAATTCTTGGGTGGAGCTTGGAAGCATCTAGCACAGAGATGGAGAACATGAAGCCCTCCAGAGGTTGTTGGACTGCTGCCCTAGCCAGCATAACCAATCTTGAGGGATGATGGGAATTGCAGCCTAACCACATTGCGAAGGCCACATGTTCGCCTTCCCTGATCTAGCAGGTCAGCTGAGCCAGGACTGAACCTTGTAGCAGGCCAGAGGGGAATGTCTGGAAGAACCTAGTGGGTTATGGGTGAAGCCTGTCAGAATCTGGTTGGGCCTTGGAGAAATACATTGGCTTTTGCAAGCTGCAATGCTGTTACTTTACCAGAATGTGGTGCAGTGTCGGCTCCAGGTTTTGGTGATTCTTTGGCCAGGCAAGATGCATGCAAGTTGGGTCTGCCTCCTCCTCTTCCATGCTGCTGCTCTTTTACTCCCCCTCTAGCCCCCAAAGGGCACTGGCAGATGCCCAATAACCCCGACACCTGGCACCAGCTTTGCTGGTGAGAACAGTATGATACTGGCTGGTTGGCACCAATTGTGGCTCCTGGTCCAGCTGTGCTTCCTGCACATTTGACACATACATTTGCATGTCCATTCTTGCACATGGTTACTTGGAAGTAGGTCAGTTGAGCTGAAGCTTGCCTCTAGGGGTGGTAAAACCTTGTTTGGGCTGTACCACTTAAGTGTGCCGGGCAGGGGTAGGGATGGTTCACAGGTTTGAAGTGCATTCAGTGGGGCTTACTTCCTAGTATGGATACTTAAGTGGTTAAGGATGCCATCCTAATTTACTGAGTGGAAAGCTAGGGAAATGCTATTGGGAGTAGGATTAGAAAATGACCTTTGCTTTGAGGAAGGTGATAGATTTTCAAGTCCTGAAGTCACTGTGATCTCCAAGCAGTGTACCTGAGTGCAGTGTTCCTGAAAATCAGTTGACAAAGTGCCTCATCTCAATTTAATGCTTTAGAGAAGAGTACTAGTTAGTTAGCATAAGAAAGGGATGTCAATGCAGAAATAAGCACTAATGTCTATGTTAGTGTACGTTCTTAAAGCCTTGGAGATGATCTAACCTCATTTATTTAAAGCATTTTTATCCGTCTTCTCAGCCAAAAAGGCTTACATACAAACAAGAAAAGCAAGAACGTTCTTACCTGCAGAGTACAATCTAAAAAGACGTGACACAAAAGGAAAAGGAGATGTGTAGGGAAGAGGAAAAATCTTCTGAATGATGCTCCAATATCTTTCCAACTGAATTCTAGCACCAGCATGAATGCGCACAAAATGTGAGCAGAGCGGAGCCTTGCTCCAAGCTAAAAAAGTCAGGGTAAGTCCCCAGCTTTTTTAGAGCGGAGCTTTGGGGATTTGCCCCTGGATTGCATCATGAGTCATGTATATCACCTGCCACCACTCCGAAGCAAACCAGGCACAAAGCGCCCGTGTGGACAAGCCCCAGTACTGTTCAGGGTGGCAAGGGTTTTAGAGTCACCAGTGAAGTAGTCTGCAATTTAAGAGTTGGACTTTCCCAGAATACCATGCAGTGTTGAAGAGGATGGCCTCCACACTACGGCCATTGAGCACTGTTGTGGCATTGCCTTTCACCAACTGGAGGCAGAATTGAAATGGTGATTGTAGTCATCACTGCACTTCACAAAATGCTATATTATCCTGCAGTGCCCATCCCCAAGGCCAATGTTTAATCCCGCTTGACAAAAGTCCCCTGCACCTTGAATTAGAAGCTGCTTTTAGCTTCTGCCTCTAAGTGCTTCCTGTTTGGTCCTGCATGGTGTTAGTTTGGGTGAATTGCCCCTTAATCATTGTCAGTTCCTGTTCTCCACAGTTACTAGTTTCCTCACTTGTTAAAAAGAATGATTGCAAAGCAGCACTGTAACTGCTAGTTCTGCATGAAATACTTATTTATGTATTACATTTCTAAATAGAACAGCTAAATAGAACGGAAATTAAGTAATCTCTAAATTCAGTTCCAGCGCTGCGAGGATGTTGAGAGGAAGCATTTAAAGGCATATACTGGAGAGAAGCTTTTATTTGAAGACACAGTAGCCCTAAGTAAATTTTGTCTGTCCACACTAGATGGGCTTTTGTCATAATTCTGTTCTGTGTGAAAACAATAGTCGCACACATCAGGGCTGGAAAAAAGACAGTAGGGTAGCACAGAAGAAATGATGGGTTGTCTTTTTATCGATTTTCCATAAAAAGTGAAGAAAAGGTGGCAATTCCTGGGCCCATGGATAAGGGTGGGGGGCACCAAAGGCATTCCTTGCCCATGGCGTTATTTACCTAGGTCCAGCCCTGATTGCAGTCCAACAACATCTGGTAGCCCCCCAATTCCCTACTCCAACATTAAGCTATATCCCATTCTTTATACTTCAAATTAGGGATATTTTCTGTGATCTCAGTGCATCACACATAAGAACTTTGCACCTGCACAGAGTCTCTTTTGGGAAATGTCTATAGATGAGGAACTTTAGGCAAGAGCACCTCTCCATCCTGGTGTGTACGTCCCCAGCGGGTACCCGCCTATTCCCGCAGTTCTTTTTTGACCACCATTGAGGCAGCCACGTTGGAAACTTCTCTCGTCGTTCGCTGTTTTTATACAATTCACAAGCTGCTGAGGTGTTTTTATTTTGTCTTTCCTCTCGTTTTCTTCTCGCTGAACTGTTTTGGGATTTTCCTTGTTATTTTTGTTTACGATTTCTACAATCGCCTTGAGGACCCCTTTTCAAAAGTGTGTCTAGTGCTGTGGCAACAATCTCCTTCCCATCAAACTTAGGACATTTATTTATCAGCAGAACCGGCCCTGCCATTAGGCAGAGTGAGGCAGCTACCTCAGGTGGCAGATACTGAGGGACGGGGAACAGACAAAGTGTGTGCACCATGCCTGTGACCCCTAAGTTAACCTCCTGCCTTCAGGTGCATTGGAGTACTTTATCCCTTCACTGTTGTCTGGTCAGCTTTTGTACACAGAATGGGTGGGGGAGATAGACGCCATATTGTTATTCATCTCGGGCAGCAAAATGTCTTAGATTGGCTCCATTTATCATGGCTTTTATCCAACCCTTCCCTCAGGGACGTCAGGGCAGCATGTATGAAATTTTCCCATTTCACAACAACCCTGTGAGGTAGATTGGCCTTGGCCCTGAATCGCCTTTTCAATCTAAACACTGAGCTTTTTTTTTTTTTGGCTGAGTGAGGACTTGAACGCAGACCAGCACTCTCACCACTATGTCACACTCTCTTGCAGACAGGCAAAGAGCAGCGAGTGGTCTCTGACCTTGAGGTAAGGGTCACAGATTTTCCTCAAACTGAGTAAAAATTCTCAGGACAAGAATCATCAGATCACAGAAGACACATTCTTTCAGGTCAGCACTGCAGATCAATTTCTAATATTTTAAAATCTCTACTTAGAAGTTTTAGAGATGCATAAGGAATTCCCTTTAAAATAGGGCATTTGCAAAAATCTATATTTCCTGCTAATAGCTTCACTGTGTGTTGGAGCCACCATCTCTGTCCAAGATTGAGCATTAAATATAGGTTTAATTTCCTTTTCTACTTCCAAGTGTAGTTAACCTTTTTTATGATGGGGGGGGGATATTGATTTAATAAAGGAAAAAGGGGCGCTGTCTTTTACATTCGAAAAACACCTGTCATGTGTGTAAATTCAACCATCTATTTAAAACTGCAGCAGAGTTTTAAATAGCTATAGGCTGATGGTAGCTCAGATTTAAATAGCAGGCTCGCTTTTCACAGTAATCTTTAAAAGGATGCTGGAATATGTGGTTTTATTTATAAAAAGCATTTGGACTATTTTTTTTTATCTTGAAAAAGCCGCAAAGAACATCTTTCTGTTGTCTTTTATTTGATGGGGTCAACCAGTGAAATCTATTAACAACAGCTTCAGCATGCAGTGAAAAAATAATTTACTTCACCTTACAATGCAATTTTAAAGAATGTTTTTATGCTTTTTATTTTAAACAGTTGGATCTCTAACAAAATGTTGCAGTGTGGAATACTGCTGTACAAGATTCTATCCATCTATTTATTTCTTTTTATTTACCAGATTTTTATACCGCTCTATATCTAACGAGATTGCAGAGCATTAAAGAATAAAAAAGGGGGGAAAGGATCAAAATAAAGAATTAAACTCTGATTATGCCAGTAAAACCAGGGCTAGTCAATCAGGGAAGGCTTGTTTACACAAAAATGTCTTCAGAAGGTACCGAAACTAAAACAACATTGATGCCTGCCTGACATCAACAGGCAGGGAGTTCCACCGAGAGGGAGACGTTCCTTTGAAGGCTCTACTCCGAGTGAACTCCAAACAGACTACCGGTCCATGCAGAAATACCAGCAGTGCCTCAACTGATGTCATCACTAACCATGCAGGCTCGTAAGCGAGAAGGCACTCTCTCAAACATCCTGGTCTAAAGTTGTTTGGGGCATTATACACCAATAACAAAACCTTAAACTTGACTCAGTATCAAGTAGGTAGCTAGTGCAGTTCCCGCAGCAAAGGGTTGGGAGCTGACCCTTTTCCGCATCTTATCACAACAACCCTGTGAGGTAGGTTAGGCCAGGAGATGTCAGCTCAGCTGTTGTCAGAAAAGGGTCAGCTCCCGACAACAGCTGAGCTGCTGCATTCTGCACTAGCTGCAGCTCCTGGGGGCGGGGAGCGGGCACATACAGCATGGCATCATCATAATTATTGCATTTTTATCCCACCCTCTAGCACAGCCCTCCTCAACCTGGGGCGCTCCAGATGTGTTGGACTGCATCTCCCAGAATGCCCCAGCAGCGGCTTAAAAATATATTTATTCAGACAGTCCCTTCCCTTTCCACAGGCTTACAATCTAAATAACAAGACACAAAAGGAAAGGGGATTGGGAGGGAGGAGGAGAGGGGTGGGGGAAAAGCAAATTTAGGCACTAGATTCTTACTTGCAAAGTACAGCAGGTCATGGACACAGTGAAAGGGCTACCGCTTCTTCCTCTCCCTCTAACAGCCTCATACAGATCCAGGCATGACGGAGGGATGCTTGACTGTCGCTTCCCTTCCCTCTGATGGCCTCAGCAGTGACTGTTGGTAGCAGGAGGGAAGGAGGCTCTCTCAGCTAGATCTGGATCTAGTTATGATATAATTAGTTGTGGTTACTAGCACCTGTACCACTATGGCCATGCTATACCTGTCCAGGAGAGGCTGCAGCTGGCGTACTAGTCAATGCTGGTAGAAGGCACTCTGAGCTGCTGTGGTCACGTGAGCCTCCAGCAACAGTAATGAAGTGAGGAATATCCCCTGCCTACAAACCTCATCTTTTAGAAATACATCCCTTGCTCGGCTTCGTCCATTTTCTTCTGCTGCCCTTTATGCCTGGAACGCTCTTCCAGAACATTTGAGAACTACAAGTTCAACCGCAGCTTTTAAAGCTCAGCTAAAAACTTTTCTTTTTCCTAAAGCTTTTAAAACTTGATTTTGTTCTGACTTTATACTGTTAGTTTTACCCTACCCAGTGCCTGTTTGCATTCTCTTCCCCTCCTTATTGTTTTATTATGATTTTATTAGAATGTAAGCCTATGCGGCAGGGTCTTGCTATTTACTGTTTTACTCTGTACAGCACCATGTACATTGATGGTGCTATATAAATAAATAAATAAATAATAATAATAACATCCATTCCATCTAATCTCTGCACTCCTGGTTTTCTATTTCTTGTACATTTGTTGTTGTTTATTCGTTCAGTCGCTTCCGACTCTTCGTGACTTCATGGACCAGCCCACGCCAGAGCTTTCTGTCGGCCGTCGCCACCCCCAGCTCCCCCAAGGTCGAGTCCGTCACCTCCAGAATATCATCCATCCCTCTTGCCCTTGGTCGGCCCCTCTTCCTTTTGCCTTCCACTTTCCCTAGCATCAGCCTCTTCTCCAGGGTATCCTGTCTTCTCATTATGTGGCCAAAGTACTTCAGTTTTGCCTTTAATACCATTCCCTCAAGTGTACATGGCTCTTGTACATGTACATCTTGTACATGGCTGGTGCCATTTTGGTGGTGTGAGAAGAGAGATTGGCTCTGGTGCTGTGAAGGATGATAAATCTTTAATGGTATTATTGAAAGATAAAAAAATTATTTAAAAAAACTCAAAAAGCTCAGCATTTCGGATACCAGGATCCTTCGTCAGGAGCAAAGGTTAACACTTTTTCTATGGAGCGTCCTCATAGAAAGCTGTGTTTTTAGATAGAAAACAACTTCTTTTTTTAGTGGATAACATGGTATATAAATGTAAATAATAAATAATGACTTTTTAGCAGGTAAGGTGGAATATAAATGTTAACAACGATATTGTTTTATCAATTTTATCAACAAGACCAGCAGAATAAATGTGTTTATCTTTAAGGTGCCTTGAAACTCTTCCTCGGTTTTCAAAACCCATATTAGTGTCTTACCTTTATTAGGCCAGCTCAAAGGTCACAACAAATGTGCAAGTTTTTGAGACTTTCAGACCTCTTCATCAGACAAGATGTGACTTCTTTTGGTAACATCTTGTCCCATGAATAGTGCCGTAGGTCTCGAAAGCTTGCACGTTTGGGGGTGACCTTTTGGTTTTCCTAGAAAGTATTACATGAATATGGATTTTTACAGGGCCACCTTTGCTTTTTGTATTCCTGCGTTTTGTGTGGCAAGTAGAAATCCAGTGTGGTGTAGTGGCTAAGGGGTTGGACTGGGAGTTGGGAGATCTGGGTTCTAGTCCCCACTCGGCCATGGAAACTCACTGGGTGACTTTGGGCCAGTCACAAACTCTCTCAGCCCAACCTACCTCACAGGGTTGTTGTTGTGAGGATAAAATGGAGAGGAGGAGGATTGTGTTCGCCGCCTTGGGTTCCTTAGAGGGGAAAAAAGCCGGGATTTAATTGCTAATAATAATTATCATCGTCGTCATCATCATCATCATCTCTCCCCCTCCCCGCAAATTCCTGGCAGGGAGATGCGAGAATAGCCAAGGTTTCTCCTGGAGGCACAGGAAACGGAAAAGTTGGCAATCCCGTCTGTGCGTTTAATAACTCCATCCCTGTGGCTGCGAAGGGGACGGCTCTGCCCAGCGGCCGGCAGAGGGCGAGCCCTGCCTACGTGCTGCCTGGCTCTCGCACGCAAAGCATTCCCAAGAGCCCAACTCCAAGGGTAGAGGGAAAGGGAGCGAGCGAGCGCGTCGCCTCCGCCACCTGCACCCGGCAGGCGAGGGAAAGCGGAACCCGGGGCCGGCTGGTCGCTGCCGCGGCTTCCCTGCTCAGCAGCGCCTCCCCTACCTGGCGAGGGAGCGGCGCTCGAGCCCCGCCCTACGCGCCCCGCCGCCGGGCAGCAGTTCATTCCCCCGCGCCCTCCCTCCGTCCCTTCCGCCTTCCTCGCTCTTCTCCGGGCATTTTGCAAACAAGTTCAGCTGCCGCCGAGGCCGGGCAAAGGTCGTGCGCCCTCCCGGCGGCGGCGTCTCTCCCCTTCTCTCCCTCGCCATGTGTTCTGCCCCCGCGTCGTGAGCGCGGCTGGACTTTCCCTTCCTCCGCCGCTCGGGACTACTTGGGATTTGTACCGGGTGTTGTTGGATGCGTCGGAGACACCCGCCGGCTTCGCTCTGCGCCTCTCTCCCGCCGCCGCCGCTGCGCCCCTCTCGGATTGCGAGGACATGTCGGTGACCGAGCTGTACAGCAAGGTAAGGCCGTGGCTGGAGGTGGCGTGGCGGGGCAGGCGGCTGCCGCCCCTGCGGTGAGCTCCCCGGGCAGGTCCACCTGGGCTCTTCCTCCGCTGCTCGCTTCCCGTCCTCTCCTCGCTACTTCGCTCCCCACCCCAGTGCGCTCTCGTTTCTGCGCCTCGCTTTCCCGTGCGCTCCGAGGTTGGCTTCTCGCAACCGAGCGTCGGTTTCCTCCTGTATTGGGGGATTCCGTCCCTGCTTCGGGCTTTGGAGGTCCGCCTTTTGCAACGCTGGGAGGTCAGTCGCTCTTCTTCCCCTGTTCCAGAGGGGAAACGGAGGCAGAGAGAGAGAGGGAAAGGGCGTGTGGTGATGCTCAAGGCTCCCCAGTTTCTTCGTGGAGAGCCGGTGCGGTGTAGTGACGCGTCTGCTTGGGGTTGGATCAGAGAGGCTTCTATCCAGATCCTTGTTCAGCCGTGACCCTCGCTGGGTGACCTTGGGCCAGTAGCCATCTCCTGGCCTAACCTACCTCACAGGGTTGTTGTGAGGATGAGATTGGATGATCCCCAATCCTCAAGAGTAATGGGAGATGTGGGACTCGAACTCGGATCTTGCAGATCCAAGCCGGGCATTCTGACTTTGGAACCTGCCTACTTGCTTCTGTTCCCAAATAAGAATCTTCTCCGTCCTCCCATTTCCCCATTTCCTGCATTAGAGGTTGCCGGTTGCTGTTTTCTTTTTTAGAAAGGCACTTTAAAGTTTTGTTGCTAGGAGGCAGCAACGGCTGCTGTCGTTGGGGTGACTTGGCTGGGATCCCTCCGCCTCCTCCCCTTCCTCCTCCACCTGTTCTGCTGCTGCTACCTGAGCCGTTCCACTGCCTCCGCTTCCTGAAAGCCCCGTGTGACTGCAGGGGCCCTCATTGCAGCAGGCTGCTGCTTCCCGCTCCAGCGGTGCACCGGAGGCTGGGAACTTGGGGCGAAAGTCCAGGACCTTGCAGCCCAGCCCCCTCTCCCCCGCCAAATGACCACCCAGAGTGTGTCCTGTCATGAGAATTATCTGGGCAGCAAAAGCATTTTATTCCTGTACTCATGTTCTTGCTTTGATTTACCGTAGTGAATTTAAAGCGCACATGTGCACGGGTGTTTTGTTTTATTTTTAAATCGGAGTTGGCAAAGTTTTGTTGATGTTTTTGTTCTAACGTATCAGAAATGTAGAAGCAGTTATAAAGCATGGCGGTTGGAGAAGGGGAAGAAAAAGGCTAGCTGTGTGCTTAATTGCGGAAAAAACCCGCCCCCCATAAGGCCATTAAAGGCAGGGTCTAAAATTACCTAGCAGACCCACTGCTGAAGCACTACAAAAATAACCCATCCTGATCTCAGGAATCTTTTGCTGTATTAAGGATGCTTCCTCCTCTTTTCTCTTCCCTGCCGTGGGATTGCCAACAGCGCCTTAATTTTGAAAGGGACAATCTATAATTGTCCCTTTTTTGTATTTGTGTTTTTAACTTGTTGGTTGTTTTATTATGGTTTTAATTTTTGTGAACCGCCCAGAGAGCTTCGGCTATTGGGCGGTATAAAAATGTAATAAATAAAATAAATAAATAAAAATAAATAAAATATAATGTCCAAGCCGTTTAGAATGTGAGGAATAGGCCATCTTTATAATAAATTATCCATGTTAGTCCTGATTGATCCTAATGGGATACAAAGTGAGCAGAGAACTGATATTTTCCTCCGCCCACAGATTCCGGGTGTGTGTCTGTCCTGCCTTGTCTCTTTGGTGAAGGGGAGCGGCTACAACTCGGGTGGGGTAGATCTCTCACCCACACCCAATAAACTTTCCATAAAGGAAGGTCTGGCAGGAAGTTTTGGGATCTGACACCTATATTTGGAAGAAGGCGTTTCTTTCCTCCACCCCTTCCCATCAGTCTGATTAATGAACTCTCCTTGGTTGCCTGTTTCACCTTTTCCTTAGGGTTGCTCAATTGGCTGCAACCTGCAGAACAGGTGTTTACCTTTCCAAAGCAGCAGTGAAGGAGGAGATGTGGCAGCCAGACACCCTTAATGGGCTGCCTCCCTCAGTGAGTCCACCTTCTCCTTCCCCTCTTCCTCCTCATTACAGGCAGAGAGCCAGTGAGCAAGTAGGCAGGGGCATCTCCTGCACCGCCTCCTCACCACCACCACCACCGGAGCAAGAAGCACGTGCACAAGCATGTTGCAGTGGTGAAGAAGATGAGCAACTCCAGGGGGCTGTTGTCAGGGGCCCCCTGCTGGGATGTGGTCCCACGGGAGGTGCCCGTCCATGCCTACCTTTAATTCAGGCCCTGTCTGATCTCTGCTTGTTTGTCCCCAGCCATCCTCTCCTGCTGCAGTAGACCAAGTGTGTCTGTGTTTAATGGTAAACAGTTCTCTTGGGTTCTTACTTGGCAAACCCTGAGTGGTATCTTGGCGTCTTTGCTTAGATATATATTTCTCTTTAGGCACCTTGCTGCTGTGTTAATTCTGCTTCTGACCCTGTGGCTGTGTTCTGACAACACAGCAGACAATGGTGGCTTAATATTCAACTCCACGGTTGATTATCGACGGGGTACTCCTCACACGACATGATTATAATCAACTGTAGTGTGGATTAAGGCCAGCATCGAGTTGACTATTAGTCAACAGTGTGTTTGATTGACACAACCCCCATCCTCTTTACCCCCCCCCAGTCCTCCCGCTGGTATCCCATCAGCCAGTTCTGCTGGCTGGACTAGAGCTGTAGCCGGTGTTTGGGTCACTCTTGCCAGGAGACTCTGTAGTCACCAAAAATAACCAACTGTGTGTGATGCAATAGTCAACGGTGCCCGACACACAACACAATAACCAACAGTTGTTCAAATAATCAACTCTGCACAGCATTGGTTATTTCAGCCGAATAACCAACTGTGGTGTGAAAAAAGTCTTGATAGACAACACAATAAGCAGCCGTTGACTATTTAACCCACCTTTGGTTATCATTTTCTCCGAACCTGGTCACTCTATTGTTGGTAGAGAGTCGATCTCTGTGTAGTTGGAGCTGTTTATCTGCAAAGGTCTGTGTGTGCCTGTGTGTAGATGTTTTCTTGGTAGCGAGAAACATTGGCTATGTAGTTTTTTTTTGTTGTTGCTGCCAGGGCCTAGCTTGGGATCTGTTTTCATTCTCAGAGTTTGATACTTGAACAGGTGACGTTATACTCAGGAAATTGCCTCTAGGCATGTGCAGAGTACCTTTTCTTAGGTGAGGAAGGCTTTCAAGTCAGAGAATGTGTTTACCAAATAGGCTTCATCTTCTCTGTTTTAAAAAATCAAACACTCTCTCCTCTGCTCCAGAGCATGGCTTCTGTTTTCCCTTTCTCCTTGTAATGGTGATCTGTCAACCTGTTCAAGTGTGCAAGTGCTGCTTCCTTTGTCTGCTGCTGTGTCTCTGTGGTGGAGAGCTGTGGTACCCTTCAAGACTCAGATAAGAAGCAAAGGTTGTCCTGGTGGCCTCTTTTCATTCTGGTGGCGGGGGCAGCTCTGTCTACCTACCTCTGTGTGTAACATTCAACAGACAGGATAAAATAAATTCAAAAGACTAGGCTAGGGCTCCTGCTTTCATAAAACCAGGGAGACCAGCAAGGTCCAAATCTGGTGTGTCCGGTAAACAGCTATCACCTTCTTGCTAGTCTTCCAAATAGGGTTGTTCTGTTAAAATGGAATAATTTTCATGTATGCCACACCAAGCTCCTTCGAAGATTGGTAGGACAGAGATGGAACAAATGAGGAGGAAATTCAGTGGGTGCAGTTTTGTAGCCCTGTACATGAAGCTGTACATACCAAAAATCCCCCCCTCTTTTGTGTTGTTAAAGGTAGAGAAGCTGGCTTGCTTTGCTATCTAGTGACTCGAGACCTTGCTTTTCCTGAGCCTGATCCAATTTCAGCTGATCTCTGCTGATGCGTGGCTTGTTTTCATCAGTTTTGTGGCAGCCTCCGACTGTCAAATCAACTGTAAAATATTATAATATTTGCCCCTACGTTGTTGTTGTTTTTTAAACCATGTGTTCCTGTCCTTTTTTAACACTTTGCTTTTAGCTGGGTTGTGTAGCAGTTGCTTGAAAACCTTGTGGTATCTGCCTAATGAACAAAACCAGGAGGAATTAAGGGCCAAGCTACATGTTAGCCAGGTGTCCCAAATCATGTGCTTAATTTTGCGTAGAGCATGAGAGCAGAGTCATGGCTGCTGGACGTCTGTCCTTGTTAGCCCTGAGTTCCTGCTGCCTGTGCATCAAGGGGACAGGTTTGAAATGGGCGCTGTTCTCTGTATGCTTAGGCTTTTCTGTATGCTTAGGATTTTGCACAACCAGGGATCTTAATCGCAGGAGGTGCTATATACAGAATGTTGCCCTTGTTCAAGGCAGGTGTCAAAGGTAGGCCTGGTCAGGCACCTGCCAAGGGTCCACACCTCAGCAGGAGCCCTCTCACAAGAGGCTCCTGAACTTCCTCTTCATCATGCAACCTGCTTGCTCACCTGCCTCTCACTCTGGCCCAGACAACAATGATGGGGAAGAGGAGGAGGAGGAGGAAGAGGAGATGAAGATGCCACTGCCTACTTGTTCATTAGCTGTCTGCCTGTTCTCATCAGACCTTCCCTCTCAATGCATGGACAGCAGGGCCAAGAAAGATGAATTGGCAGTGCCAGCAGGCATGGCCCCACCCCATGCAGTGGGTGATCAGGTACCCCTGAGTAGTGCTGTTGGAGTTGCGTGATTAAAAACATAAGAACATAAGTGCCCTGCTTGATCAGACCAAGGGTCCATGCATTGAGCAGGGGGTTGGACTCTATTTATTTATTTATTACATTTCTATACCGCCCAATAGCTGAAGCTCTCTGGGCGGTTCAATGGCCTTATAGGCCCCTTCCAACTCTACTATTCTATGATTCTATGATCTAGTCCAGCACTCTGTTCACACAGTGGCCAACCAGCCATCGTCCAGGGACCAACAAGCAGGACATGGTACAACAGCACCCTCCCACCCATGTTCCCCAGCAACTAGTTTGCTTCTTCAAAAAGCAGCCATTTTTCTTTCCCTCCTTTTCTGCACCTCCCCACTCCCGATTTGGTTGAGGAAGAAAAGTTTGGACCCACCCTGTGCCATGCCCCCATACAAATTCCTCCTTCCCTCCACTTTTTTTTAGTGGAATAAAATTACATTGGGAGTTCCAGTTGTAGAATTCGCAGCATAATGTGTCGTTGAGCCCTAAAGATTTATTGTAGACTAGATGCATGAAATGTCATTCTCTGTCGGGAGTTACATAAAACATGCTCGCAGATCCATGTACATGGGTATAGAGATTTTTATTTTAAATACAGAACAGGGTCCCACAGCTCTTTCCCACTGCAGGTGTAATATTAGCATAGCAAATATAGGAAGATGGTTTATTGCCCATTTCTCCTGCTGTGAAGGGTCACTATGTTTATCTTGCATGTATTTGAGCTTTGCACAGAAATGTCACAAATTCTACCTCTTGCATTTCATTGCCTTTGACTCCACTAATTACAATTTCCCCCTCCCTTTGTCTCCACGTGTGTGTGTACACCTGATAACATTTCATGCATGCATGGCATAAAGTGGACTCTAGTCCGTTAAAGCATCTGCCGCGATAAATTTGTTAATCTTTAAGGTGCCACAAGACTCTTGCATTAGAATCTTAGGCGTGTTTCCCTCTGAAATGGGTTCTACTGTGTTCAGTGGGACGTAACCCTTTAAGAAGTGATTTTACGACTGCAGCCGTAGTTGGTTTTGCTGTGTCAGGCAACCTTCTGGAATTTGCTGGATGAGCAGGGAGACACCTTGAGTCATCTCCTGTGGTGTGTTTTCTAAGGAATATGTGGTTGGTTGTGCAATCCGGGCAGGGCCTTGGAGCAGAAGTCTAGGGCCCCACATGGCAGAACGTTATAAAGTAGCCCTGCTGCATTTTGCCCTCCAAACGTAGCATGACTGCTTTTATAACATTTTGAAGAACCACCCAGAGAGCTTTAGCTATTGGGCGGTATAGAAATGAAATAAATAAATAAATAAATAAGAAAGTGAAGTAATGTACATTACAATCTAAAGTGGGTGGGGTGACCTGATGTGAAGGTACAAAGCCATTAAGTCTAGAGTCTAAGGCTGCTGAATAGCATGACTATAAGGAAATGAATAAATTGAAACTTCTCAAATGCTGTTTAGGGCAAATGCACACACAATTCTTGCAAATGCTACTTTCTTCCACAATCCACTCCATATAGCACAGAGCCCCACGCATAGTCTTGCCAACTTTTTTTCCTTCCCTGGCAGGGCTCCTGTGCCTTTAACTGTGTTAGCAGCAGCACAGCAGGCAGAAATTCAACAGATGAAGTTCTTCCTGCCACAAAGATATACAGTGAAGACTGGAAACATGACTTGTTGGTTTTTCTTGCTGTCATACGGCTGTTTAAAAGCACAGGAATCTTGTCATGAAGGAGAAGTAGCAACCTTATAGCAAACTATCACTGTAGCAGAGAAAACGTATCTCTTTCGTTGGGGTCCCTCCTTCTGTTTGGCTTGCAACAATTGGACTTGATTTGGCCAGGGAGCAAATGGAAACTGTTAGGTGGGCCTGGTGGTTTGTTAGTGAAATTAAATATCCTGTTCATTCGCTGCTTAACGAAGCAAAAACGGCTGGAGTTTGTTCTACATGCCATCCAGTTTAATTATGTAGGGAAATTGGTTGACAGTCCCTTGTTTCCTGCCGTGGACTGATCCTTTTCATGCAGGGTGGGGCAGGTGAGGTCATGAACTTCCTGGGAAACCTGTACTTGGTGACTTCATCTGCTATTTATAAGGGAAGGCCTGAGTGCAAACGAAACAGCCCATTGTAGAGTTGTGATTTGCGAGTCATGAACAAGAGAGGAAATACAATTCACCCAAAGCTGGATGTCTTGCAAACAAAAATTAGGATTCCTTCCCCTGCCCCTCCCTCAACCTTTAAAAACTGAGCATGGTTCTTCATATTTTATGTAATGCGCACACACATTGCATTACATAAAATAATAAAATGAACATTGCCCAATATAGCAGTTAAGTTGCCTGTCTTTTTACTGATCTCGCGGTGGCTGTAACTTGAGGAGGAGACTTTTAGAGAAATGTAGATGTATGTCCCTAGTAGAGACACATGGGTTGCCATCTCGCCCTGCTCCTGAATTTTACATTTATCTATCAGGCTGGGTTCACACATTCTGTTAATCCATGGTGGGTGGCAAGCTACGCTCAGTAGGTAGTTATGCTAGCAACCTACTGTGCTCAGTCAGTCGATCAGGCAAACGAGTTACACAGAGTAGTTTATTTCGCTCACAGCCCCTCCTGTAGTTCTCCTGCCTAGCTGGGCAGATATCCCAGCTTCCTTTGCGGTGGGCATAGAGATCACTTGAGAGGAGCAGAGCAGTGGCAGGGTTTTTGGCTACTCTTGCTGAGCAGCTCTGTAGGCAATCTCTGTAACCCATGCTGCGCGACAGACAACACGCTAACCCACCATAGGTAAAATAACCCTTTCTGCAGACTGTGGGTTCTCAGGATGGCTTATTTGATGGAAATAATCCACCATGGGTGGAGGCAAACACCCCACAGTTAACATGCTAACCCATCATGGGTTGTTCTGAAAAATAAACAGTCATGGCTTAGATTGTTGTTATTATTTATTTATTTATTTATTTAGCACCAACGATGTACTCGGTGCTGTACAAAATATACAAATAAAATAACGATACCCTGCCTAGAGGCTTACAATCTAAAATCAATCAACAAGATGGTTGTGTACAGAGTACAGACACAGTACAGAGTCAGTTTTTTTTTTTTAAAGGTGACAACTTTTGATAATTAAACGTTGATATTGTTCAGTACAGTCAGCATTCCTTTCCAGAGTCTTCTTACTAATGTCAGTTCTTCCAGGAATTAGATTTTATCTCATGAGATAATGCAAGCTAATAATAATAAAAAAGCTTTGCTTTCTGGCTCACAGCTGACCCAGTAATTCTGAATGAGAGATCACAATGTGTAAAGTATTAGTTCACAAGTGAGGAACCTTCTTGACCCAAGAACATCATGTCTAAACGAGATTTGTGTAAGTTGCAAGTCTGCATCATATTTCACCGATAGAAAGTTGACCAGTTATTTGACTCTTGTTGGCTTGGCATTAAATGGAAATAGTTATTTCCAATGTGCTGCTGTGCTCTGAACAGGAAAATGCATGTGTTTGTTTAAATGTCTGTAGGAATGCAGTGTACAAAAGATGTTTCTCCTATTGTTTTTGCAGTCAAAATGCCTTTATACTTCCAGCAGCTGTTGAGATTTTAGGAAATTCCACTGGGCTTCAAAGACCTTTCAGTGGGCTTTTGCTTGTTTTTTTGGACTACTTCGGAACAGGTGTTTCGAGTCTTCCAGTCCTACGTTTTATAACTATCAATGTATTATCATTTCCTGTAATAGCAAAATCAAGAGATGCATGCTGACAGGACTGGAACCAAAATAGGGAACTGGAGAAACAAGAAGGAGGTGTAGGCATGGTTGAGGGGAACCTCTTGAGGTTTGCAGAAGTACAATATATTTAAACCAAAAACTACAAAGCAAACAGGCCAGTGCAGACTGAGCATTGCGTGTAAATTGGAAAAGAAAAACACATCAAGTTCTTGTGGATTATCAAAATTGTAGTGGATTATACACTTGACCTTGACATGGGAACTAATGATTGAATAATATTCCTGCAAAGTGATGAACTGGATGTCTGAATGTTGGTTTTATGATTTTGAGGATGCTAAGAACTGTTTGTTGCCTTGTGTGAAAGCCTGGTTCTCTCCAATGCTTTGGACTGTTCCTGTGATGAATCTAATATTATTTTTGGCTGTCTATCCGTTCCTGCTGCTTGTTATCCACAGGGTAGCCTCGAGGCAACTGCTCTGGAAGAAACACAAGGGATACCTGCCTTGTGGCTAACACTGTCATATCAAGCAAAACCCGTTTTGCTTCCAAAAAGGACAAAACAATAGTGGTCTGATTTGTGCTACGTTTCGATAAGTACGCGGAAAGCAGTCTGTGACCTGGTTGGCATGACACGACAACCCACCATGTGTCATCAGTGGGTTGTCATGTCATGTGAACCCCAGTACAGTTTTGCAGGGTCATTTTACTTTTCACAAACAAATCTCCCTGAGAAACCATGGTTTGTTTTAGGGTTGTTGAGACCTGTGGTGGTTTGCGCCAATGCACCATCCCAACCCGGCAGGTTGATTTTTATCAGGGGTTGCTGTAAGCTGCCCAGCCAGAGCAGTAACCCCCCCTTGCCACTTCTCAAGATATCGCTTGTGCCACCGCCATCTTCCCTCCTCACTTCTCAATGCCCTCTGCCCTGTGCCCCCCAAAATCTTGAATATCAAGGTATGACAGCTACTGGGTGCTCTAATGTGAAGCACGCTTTAAAAACGCAAGCACCCAAATAGAGGATGAAATTGACTAGGACATTGAGAAGAGAGGGATATTAATATGCTGGACTAAATACTGGAGAGCCAACAAAATTCCCTGGGGGGACACCCCCCCACACACACACACTGGTGAATGGGTTTGGGTGTTCTGAAAATTAATTCCATTTAGCAGCCTGATGCACGATGTGTGTGTGTGCGCACGGGGGGAGATTCCTTCAGTAGCTGGCATCTCCATCAGACCAATTGCAGAAAGGTTGCTGATACAGGGACCGAGGCAGTGAGGAGTTCTACTGCAAAGGTGCCTGGGACGTGTGCTGGAGCTGGTGGGAGGAGCGAGGATGGAGGGAACGTGTAGTGGCAAGCCTGATTGTCTGTCAGGAGTACCATGGGTTATTCAGCGAACAACCAAGCCATGGTGGCTTTTTCATAGGGTCACAGTGATGTGTGGTTACATCAAGTGTGTGAGTTTGATTGTGTGTATTGGGCACTCTCACAGCAGGACCAGCCTATTGTGGGGGAGTGTTTGGGGAGGGACCCTGCTCCAAACTCTTACTCTCCACAGAGTGGGGTCAGTGTTGGCTAGGAGCAGGACCTTTTCCATAGTGGCTTTAGCGAACTCCCGCAAGGGTCATCTGTTAGAGCTGAATAACACTGAGATCTAGAACACAGGACGTTCTAAGAGCTGATCTCTGTGTTGCACAGAATGAGATGGTGCAGTTTTAGACACTGCCGCTAGGTGGAAGGCATCCTATATTTGAATCCTGCCCCACCGAATAAACTCAATCCATCTAGTAAACAAGCACATAGGAGTGAGAGGTTTAGCATGGCCTTCTTTATGTTCCAGCATACTGTGGCCCCATTCATATGAACATGAGAAGTGCCATGCTGGACCAGACCAAGGGTCCATCTAGTCCAGCACTCTGTTTGCACAGTGGCCAACCAGCCTTCGGCCAGGGACCCAAAAAGCAGGACATGGTGCAACAGCACCCTCCCACCCATGTTCCCCAGCAACTGGTGCACATAGGCTTACTGTCTCAAATACTGGGTCAGGAGACTAAGGGTCACTGGCACCCCCGCGTCCCAGAAAGGTCATGGCAAAGGGAGGAGGCCTGTTTTGAACTATAACTGGCAGGCATCAGTTTGGGGGAAGACTGGCATGTAGGTTTTATCTTGCAGGGTTAATAGCAGCTGTCGATGGTCAGTGAGTTTAATTGGGAAAATGGTCCGGGGTGGTGGGGGTAGTAAGGAAGGGTCCCAGAGCCAAATCTCACCACTCTCCTGTAGCTTGAAACTGTAGAGGATCTTTTCTACATGTCAATTCTAGCTCTGCTTTTATAGGGATTTAAGTTGTTTCAATAGTGGACCGTTTTGATTCAAATATTGCTGAAAATGTGTTTTAAAATGCCGTAAACCACTTTAAAAGCAATATAGCCCCTTTTTTTGTTTTAGAACGAAGCACAAGTCAGTCCAGCAGTGTCCCTATAACCCTCTGGGTCACCCATCAGACAAGGATCCAGCTGGTGGTGTGTGAAAAGATGCTCATTTCTAAATGCATTATCACATCCCGCCAGCAGACTGCATAACAAATGTTTAATTCCACTGTTAAATCTGAGTTTGGCTGAGGGCGATTGGGTTTCTGCATGGCTCCTCTTCACCCTTTTTGAATGCAAGTAACCTCATGGTTTGAAAATTATTCTTTTAATATCTTCATCAAGGTTAATCCACTTGATAGGGAGTTAGTTATTCTAGATTACTTAAATTTAAATAAAGAACTGACACTTAATTGAACCTAGGGTTAACTAGGCTTTTTAAAAAGTTATTTGATATCTTGTAATTTTGAGAATATCCCATAATTACATGACTGAAACATCTTTTTTGTTAACCCTGTGCAGGGCCTATATCAAGAGTAAGCATGGTTGGGTACCTACCGAGGGCCCACAGCCCAGCATGGGAGGCCTGGCAAGAGTCCCTTGGAGTTGCTACCCATCATCCCCATTGCAGCTGGCTTGTTCATCTGCCTCTCAGTCTGCCTCAGACCATGGTGGTGTTGAGATGGAGGAGGAGTAGATGCTGCCAGTTACACAATACCTGACGGAACTCCTCTCCTGACATGAACCTACCTGAACACTACATTCAACATCTAATGTCCTCCTCTGGGTGCCTACTCCGAGGGAAGCTCGGAGGGTAGCAACAAGAGAGAGGGCCTTCTCTGTGGTGGCCCCCCAATTGTGGAACAATCTCCCTGACGAGGCCCGCTTGGCGCTGACATCGTCACCTTTTCTGCGCCAGGTCAAGACGTTTCTGTTCTCCCAGGCGTTTATTAATATGGAATGAGCCTGGGTCTGTTTTTTAGCTCATCATTTGTAAAGTTGTTATAGTGGTTTTTAAATGTATGTGCATTTTGCATGTTTTTGTGGTTTTTAATCTTTGTGTATTGTTCTTAAGTGTTTTTATCTTATGTGAACCACCCAGAGAGCTTCTGCTATGGGGCGGTATACAAATGCAATAAAATAAAAATGAGATGAGGAGCAATGGCAGGGAGAAGATAACCTCAATGGGCCCCCTCCCTCAGTGAGTCTATCTTTCCCAACAGCCCACAACAACTTGGAATTGGCACTGACCCAGTGTGTCGATACTAATGACCATGTAACCACTCATATGTACCTGCTTGGTAATTTGTAAGAAGTGTGAAGAATGTGGTAAAATAATGACCATGCCACTCTTCTGGTGTATTATTTTATTTATTTATTACATTTATATACCGCTCCATAGCTGAAGCTCTCAAGGCAGTTTACAAAGATGAAAACACGGAATATTAAAAACAATATACACAATTTTAAACCATAAAAACTGATTACATACAATATCCATCTATTCTGGGTCAGTTAAATCTCAACATATGTTGTTAAAAACCTGGGAGAAGAGGAAAGTCTTGACCTGGCGCTGAAAAGATAACAATGTTGGCATCAGGTGAGCCTTGTCAGGGAGATCAATCCATAATGGGGGGGGGCACCTTTTAAAAGGCCCTTTCCCTTGTATGGTTATCTGTGTTCTCACAGTCCTATACTTATAACTTGTGCCTTAAAGTTTATTAAGCATCCAATATTCTAACAAATGATAATGGGGATTGTGTACAATAGTTCATTCAACAAAGGATTTGATTATGATCTCTGCAATAGAACCACCTAAATTGTGTGAATGAAAACGTGGTAACCTAAATTAGGGTAACCATATGAAAAGGAGGACAGGGCTCCTGTATCTTTAACAGTTGCATAGAAAAGGGAATTTCAGCAGGTGTCATTTGTATATATAGAGAATCTGGTGAAATTCCCTCTTCATCACAACAGTTAAAGCTGCAGGAACTACCGTATACTAGAGTGACCAGATTCAAAAGAGGGCAGGGCACCTGCAGCTTTAATTGTTGTGATGAAGAGGAAATTTCACCAGGTTCTCCATATATACAAATGACACCTGCTGAAATTTCCTTTTCAATACAACTGTTAAAGATACAGGAGCCCTGTCCTCCTTTTCATATGGCCACCCTACCTAAATGCAAAGGGGTGCAAAAGGGCAATTATTCTGGGTTAGTTTATTTCCTGGATGCTTCTTAAACTAATTCTGCCAAAACCAGTCTTGGCAGGAGGAATTTAAGGCACAATCCTATACATGTTTAGGCAGCAAAAAAGTCCTTCAATTCCCAGCATGCAGTTGTAGAACTTTTTCCTGTCTGAACATGCATAGGATTGCACCCTTAATTATTTTTCTTGCATCTTCCCTTCTCTAGCTTTAAGTGCGAGTGTTGAGAAACCCTTTCTAAAAGCAAGGCCTGTGAAACATTGCATTAGCCTCTAGGGTGCAATCATTAATGGGTTAAAGATGGCAATTGGTGGAGGTTTCTATAGACATAATCCAAGGTCTTAACACTCTCTTCTAAACTGTTATATATATCTTAGTCAAGTGGTACCCTAGGCGTTTGTGCGTTGGGTGTAACGTTAGAAAAATATCCCACTAGAATAAACCTTGTTCATTTAAATGGGAAGCCACAACATGATCAACATTTAATTATTTTTACTGCACTGTTTTTATCTTATTGATTTATTTTACTGGACTGTTTTTGCTGAAGATACGGCAGGGGTGGCTGGCATGCGAAATGAGTGTCCTATGAACTTAATCCCTCAGAGTCAAAGCTGATCCCTTCCCCATGGCATGATATTTGCTTTATTACATTTCTATACCGCCCAATAGCACTTTTGGGAGTGTGTGGCGTGAGATATATTCATATACGTAAACAACCCTTCCTCCAACTTTGCATGTCTGTAGGCTGAAGGAAATGCTTTATTCCTTCTTCTGACTGTATAGAAACTGGGCTCATTAGTATTTTAAGCAGAGCGCAGGGCGAGCTTTGAACATGATCTCCTGCCACTAATTTAACTCCAGGGTTAAATTAAGCCTGTTGAGAATCGCCTGGCAAATCGTTTGATGTTGGCTCTCCCAGTGTGGCTGATGGACTTTGGTTTTGATGGGCTAGCTGCAGGGAAACCCCACTCACTCCAAGGCTTTTGGAGAGGGTGAACTTGGGTGGCGTCTTCAGGCACCAAAGCAATCCCTGCACTTTTGCCCAGTTGCTGAAAAAGTTACCTGTCGGGTTATACATCCATCTGGCAGCTTGCTCCCACCTGTGCACCTCACTAGTACTTTCTGTGCTTTGCTGTAATTCAGGTCGAGGACATACTAAATCAGGTACTGGGCACATACGAATGAATTTGACTTTTTACTGAGTCGCACCACTGGTCCATATAGCCTAGTATTGGCCATATCTTGAAACTTCTTCATGTGGTGAGAGGACAGTTTTGACTAGGGTGACCATATGAAAAGGAGGACAGGGCTCCTGTATCTTTAAAGTTGTATAGAAAAGGGAATTTCAGCAAGTGTCATTTGAATGCATGTAGTACCTGGTGAAATTCTCTCTTCATCCCAACAATTAAAGCTGCAGGAGTCCTGCCCTCTTGACCAGGTACAAAAGAGAGGAGGGCACCTGCAGCTTTAACTATTGCAATGAAGAGGGGATTTCACCAGGTGCTGTATGCATACAAATGACACCTGCTGAAAATCTCTTTTCTCTACAAGAGCCCTGTCCTCCTTTTGATATGGTTACCCCAGTTTTGACAAGTTAATTGTAGAATCATAGAGTAGTAGAGCTGGAAGGGGCCTATAAGGCCATTGAGTCCAACCCCCTGAAGCCCACACTCAGGCCCAGCATGGAAACCACTAGGCCTCTACCCAGGTGGTAGTAATTTTTATAGTCCAGCCTGGAGCTGATTGGGGGCAGGGGCGGGCACAATAGTCTCAGTGACTTACCAGCCATGATGTTCCAGGCAGGTTACTTGAGAGTTAGCTGGTCTCCACAAGAGAAAAGAGAAAGTCGGAATGTGGGGGAGGGGCTAGATGGCACAGACCCTCAACCCACTGCTGTTGCTCCATCCTTCCACAACCTGAAGCCCTCCAGATGGGTTGGATGACAACTTCCATCGTTCCCAGCCAGAATTCCAACACATATGGAGGGCACCAGGTTGGGGAAGGCTGCTCTGGTCTGATTGGCTGTAGCTCCCCAGGGCCTCAGTAAGGCATCCTGGCCAGACCTGGTAGTGAGATTTATTTTGGATAGCGTGACCATATGGAAAGGAGGACAAGGCTCCTGTATCTTTAACAGTTGTACAGAAAAGGGAATTTCAGCAGGTGTCATTTGTATGCATCCAGCACCTGGTGAAATTCCCTCTTCATCACCACAGTTAAAGCTGCAGGAGCCCTGCCTTCTCTTGTATCTGGTTACTCTAGCTATACTATAGTATACTATATGGGTGTCTGGCATCAGCTCCGTTAAGTAATTAATTAATTTTTAAATGGCTGCCGACCATAAAGAAAATTTGCTGCAGCAAAAGCTACACTAGAGTGACCAGATACAAAAGAGGGCAGGGCTCCTGCAGCTTGAACTGTTGCAATGAAGACGGAATTTCACCAGGTGCTGTTGCATGCATTCAAGTGACACTTGCTGAAATTCCCCTTTCTATTAAGCTGTTAAAGATACAGGAGCTCTGTCCTCCTTTCCATATGATCACCCTGTTTTTGGAGGTACTATGAATCGAACCTGAAACCTTCTATAAGCAAAGGATGTGCTTTATCACTCGGTTATGAACCCTTCTTGAGTAAACATAACAGCAGCATCTCCTTTCCAAAGAACTTTTAACCTTTTCTGCAAGTGCAGAGGTATTTCTTCTTCGTTTCTCCTTCCTGTCATAGAAATTCCCTTCAGACTTGTGGAAAATCTATGTAGCGGTTGTGTTGGGTCCCTTCTAGCTCCACTTCCTTTCCTGCTGAGTGTGCTTTTTCCAAGACTCTCTGAAAGGTGATCGTTACTTCCTCTAGCCGCCACGGGTGCCTCCCAGGCGGAGACGTGGCTCCTTTAGTGGTGCTCTGAAAAATAAAGCCGTGTCAACATTCTGTTGAAGAAAAGGGCGATGCGCTGCACGTGGCCGTGATGCAGAATGAATGGCAGCCTTTCCCAATCTGGTGTCCTACACATGTGTGGGACTGCAGCTCCCATCAGCCCCAGCCAGCCTCGCCAATAGTCAGGAATGGTGGAAGCTGTAGTCCACAACACCTGGAGGGCCCCAGCTTGGGGAAGATGGATTTATGATCTGCTTTTAAGAATATGGCCCTCTCGCAGCATTCTCTGTGTGTGGAGAAATAAATAATATTCCTCTGTAGGAACCTGGGGGATATGTTTTATTAAAAAGTGTAAATAATGTCAGACACAGGGTGATAAAACCAGCATGCAGCTGTTGAGGAATAATGTTGGGTGGCAGAGGAAAGTACCCCACCCCACCCCATGCCAGTGAGTGGAGACAATTTCCTGGAGGAGAAGGCTCTCAATGGCTACTAGCTCTGATGGCTATGTGCTACCTCCAGTATCCGAGGCAGTAAGCCTGTGTGTACCAGTTGCAGGGGAACATGGGTGGGAGAGTGCTGTTGCACCATGTCCTGCTTGTGGGTCCCTGGTTGGCCACTGTGTGAACAGAATGGTGGACTAAATGGACCCTCGGTCCGATCCAGCAGGGCTCTTCTTATGTTCTTATGAAAACTGACTGTCCTCTTTTCCAAAGGCACCAAGTTCTCCTTTCCGCCACTTTGCCCTTTTATTCCTATAAAAAGCATTTTTTGCAGGAAAAGCTCGAGAAATGCATGGATCCCTGTGTTTTGTTAGCCATTTTTATAAAGTGCTATCTATGGCTACTAGTCTTGATGGCTGTATGCTGCCTACCTCCAATATCGGAGGCACTACGCCTATGCACACCAGTTGCTGGGGAACATGGGCAGGGAAGTGCTGTTGCACTCATGTCCTGCATGTGGGCTTTGCGTGAGTAGCTGGTTGGTCACTGTGTGAACCGAGTGCTGGACTAGAAGGATCCTTGATCTATCCCAGCATGTCTCTTCTTATGTTTTTAAGTTCTTAAGTATTTGCTTTTCTTTTAACAGCTCCCGACCTTTTCCCATCTGGGATCTTTCCAAAAATCCTCTGTCAGCATGTCCTGCCAATGGCTGGCTTGAAAGGCTGTTCTGACAACTCCCTTTATGCTTCTCTTTTGGTGGCCATCTGGCCTTTGGTCCTCTCAGCTGTGCAAGTTGTCATGACTGATGTAGTGGGACGTTGCCCAGCGCTGGTCTCAGTACTTTGGCAGGGCTCATTGCCATGGCCTGCTCTGGCCTTCCTTTTTTCCCCCCTGTCCTTGCACTCCAAGCAGCAGCAGGCAGCTGGATCTACCCACTCTTTTAATTTCCCAGAATGCTCTTGACCTAGTGTCACTGCTAGGCATTGTGGGAAATTAAAAGGGCTGCTCAGACCGCTGCCAGATAAGCCCACCAGGACTTGCTGACAGAGGAAGGGGCTGTGTGTGAACTCTTTCAAACCTGGAGTGAATCTGGATATTGTGTGGTGATTCTGAGGGCCATTCTACACGCTATGTGGGAATAAACCCTGGCAAAAGAATTGAAATTATTCATTCATGACTTATAGGATGCTTTTGCCAAGGCGTCTTGTCATAAAATGGCTGGAGACATGTACCAGCTGATGTGCTCTCATGCAATGGGACCTCTGCCCCCCCCCTCAGCAGTCCCTCCCCCTGGAATGTGCTCCACCAAATCTGTTATACCCCCCCAACACTCCAGATCATATTGGGTTGCATGGGGGGGGGGAACTTGAGGGACCAGGGGGAAATCGCTCTGTCAGCGAAACAACACCATTGGAATAACACCATTGGATCCAACCTTATCATATTCTGGGAAATTGTCACTCTACTAAGTCTGCTGAGACTTGCAGCTTTAAATGAAAACATTCACAAACTTGCTGTATTTTCCTTTGGGGCATTTAGAAAATTAGTCACTTTGCTTGAACAATACTCCCATCACAAACGTTGTCATCAAATATCTTTAATCTGATCATTGCATGTTGAGTGGTGAACCTGGGGAAATCAAACGTTAATCACCATGGAAAGTTCCCCTCTCCCATTGACTTGGCCCGATCATTAAGCTGCTGGGGATAGATCCAGAGAAATGAAACAAAGGCCTGCACAGCAGGTCATTCTGCGCTGCCTCTAAGCAATGAATCAACAAGCAAATGCTTCACATAACTCACTCCGAAGCTGTCCTGAAAATGCTCTGTCATGCGGAGCGCTCCGTTTGTTCATCCCCTAAAGATGTTCAAATTCACAGGCATGTATGTGTTATGCTCAACAGTTCAGTATTATTCTGAAATCCATATTAGTGCAATATAGGGGCTGGCAACCTTTTTCGTTGCTGTGGATGCATTTGGCAATTTGAGAAAATTGTGGACACCATCACAAAATGGCTGCCCAGGGAGGTGTGGCTAACAACTTGGGACCAGGATACCTGAGAGAGCGCCTTCTCCCTTATCAACCTGCCCGGTCACTGAGGTCATCCGAGGCCCTGCTCCTGGTGGTTCCACATAGATCCATCCTCCGATTGGAATCCACCACGGGAAGAGCCTTCAGCGTGGTGGCCCCCCTCCTGTGGATTTCCCTGCCTCTAGAGGTCAGGCAGGCTCCAACCTTGTACTCCTTTTGGCGCCTCCTGAAAACATCTTTATTCCAAGAAGCCTTTCCTTAATATGCAGCCTTGAATCTCTGTTTTTGCTTCTTTTAAATTTTGTTTTAACTGTTTTATTCTGTTTTTATTTTCATTTTATCTTGTACACCGCTCCAAAATTTTTCAATGGGGAGCGGTATATAAATATTCTAAATAAATAAATAAATAATCATAAAGGGCAAGTAACTTGCCCAAAAGACTCGAGTACAAGGCAGAGGTGGGGCTCTCAGTTCCGACACACTAAACAACTCCTCAGAACTTATACTTTTCTGTGCCAACAGAAACCTGAAGGCAACCCCTTCCCCCCATCCCCCCATCTCTTTTTCACTGTTACTCTCAGAAGAGTCCCTTTTTCTGTAGTGCTTTTATTAGGCCAACCAAAAGATTGCAAAAAATGCTTTTCAGACCCCTTCGTCAGGTAAGATATCACAAAAAGTAGGTTTTAGGAAGTGTGGTGGGATAGGAAAATAGGAAAAATGTGATGGTGAAGTCATAGTGAGCAATTTTGTTGTTATGAGGATAAAATGAAGAGGAAGAGGACCGTATAAACCTCCTTGGGGTCCTTGTAAGAGGGAAAAAGGCAGGATATAAATGCAATAAATAATAACATAATTAAATGTTGGATCCCTATTTTGTTATATAAAATCCTGCTGTTGCTCAGACATGTTTCAATTTATCATTGGTCATTTTGCAGTGGTTAGGGTTAGTGTTAATTAGATTATGTGCAGCTGATCATAGAATAGTAAAGTTGGAAGGGGCCTGTAAGGCCATTGAGTCCAACCCTCTGTTCAGTGCAGAAATCTGCCTTAAAGCATCCCTGACAGATGGTTGTCCTGCTGCCTCTTGAAGGCCTCTAGTGTGGGAGAGCCCACAACCTCCCTAGGTAACTGGTTCCATTGTCGTACTGCTCTAACAGGAAGTTTTTCCTGATGTCGAGCCGGAATCTGGCTTCCTGTAACTTGAGCCCGTTATTCCATGTCCTGCATGGAATCGAGAAGAGATCCTGGCCCTCCTCTGTGTGACATCCTTTTAAGTATTTGAAGAGTGCTATCATGTCTCCCCTGAATCTTCTCTTCTCCAGGCTAAACATGCCCAGTTCTTTCAGTCTATCTTCATAGGGCTTTGTTTCCAGACCCCTGCTGATCCTGGTTGCCCTCCTCTGAACACGCTCCAGCTTGTCTGCATTGTTCTTGAAATGTGGAGCCCAGAACTGGGTGCAATACTCAAGATGAGGCCTAACCAGGGCCGAATAGAGAGGAAAGTGCACTTGATGGTACCGTCAAAACAGGTCGAGTGCTTACTCAAGGCTAGCGTTCTAGAGGTGCGGGTGACGCACCACTGCAGTGGAAAAATCCCCCCCCAAAGGTTCTTGCTCAGATAATCAGGAAGAGGTATAGGAGGCTTGGACTGACAGCTGATTTAGGGCTGTGAAGCAGGCTAATGGGGGGAAATTCAGTCCCAGAATCCAGAAGTTGTATGTTCGTAGCATAGCAGGGAGAACTGAGCCAGTGTGGTGTAGTGGCTAGACTGTCGGACTGGGAGTTGGGAGATCCAGGTTCTAGTCCCCACTCAGCCATGGAAACCCACCGGGTGACTTTGGGCCAGTCACAGATTCTCAGACCAACCCACCTCACAGGGTTGTTGTTGTGAGGATAAAGTGGAGAAGAGGAGGAGGATTATGTATGTATGCCGCCTCGGGTTCCTTGCAGGAAAAAAGGCGGGATATAAAAGCAATAATAAATAGATAATAAATAAACAAATATATAACACGCCAGGACTCTAAGGGTATGCTTAGTGGTCCTTCATCAACTGCCCCTGCAGAATGAGGTGAGACAGGTAGCTACTTAGGAGAGGTCCTATTCAGTCGTGGATAAAATGGAGAGCAGGAGCTGGTTTGGGTTCCTTGTAAGATAAAAAAGGTGGGATATACTACTACTACTACTACTACTACTAATAATAATAATAATAGGAAAGGAAAGGAACCTCTCGTGCAAGCACTGAGTCATTACTGACTCTTGGAGGGACGCCATCTTTCACTGACGTTTTCTTGGCAGGCCTCATAGCGGGGTGGTTTGCCGTTGCCTTCCCCGGCCGTTATTACCTTTCCCCCAGCTAGCTGGGTACTCATTTTACTGACCTCGGGAGGATGGAAGGCTGAGTCGACCTGAGCTGGCTGCCTGAGAACCAGCTTCTGCTGGGATTGAACTCAGGCCGTGGGGAGAGTTTCAGCTGCTAGAGAGAGAAACATCTTTTGGCAGAAGTTGCTGTTCAGACCTCCAGTGCTACTGCTTGGTCCTCTGAGGTTACCCACAACCATCCTATGAACCTCTCCTTTATGCCAACATTTAAAACAATTACCTGGTCATCTTCTTTTGAGGGCTGGATGGCATGATATTAGAAAGTAATGTTTCATCTGTCAGTGAAGGCTTTGTCAGCCTACTTGCATCTCTGATTTGTTTACATGATCAACACTGTTTCATACGCCAGCATCTCTAATTGCTTTCTTGGTTAAGCCCTCAGGCGAGGAAACGTTAGTCCTGAGACAGCTTCTGAAGACATATAAAAGGAACTCATGCCTAACAGAGGCAGCACTTCTAATGCAAAAGAAATGGAGTAAGGCTGGCCTCCCCAAGCTGGTGCCCTCTGGATGTTATGGACTTCAAGTTCCATCACCTCTGACCGTTGGCCATGCTGGCTAGGGTTGGTGGGAGTTGTAGTCCAAAATATCTGGAGGGCAAGAGGCTGGGGAAAATTGGTTCTGCATTGAATTGCGAGAGCTTGGATGCTTCCTTACCAGGGGGTAGTCCTCTCCTGGTACATTATGGATACATGACCACAATGGTAGGTTTGAAGGAAATAGCCAGCTTGTTAGATTCCACAGCCTGCCTTGCAACAGGGACACTCTTTACACTCAGGTAGGACTTTAGCAGTACCTCGGGCTCTCCAAACGTTTTGTATTACAACTCTCAGAATGGCTCAGTTCAGACGACATGTTAGTCAACGCAGTGTGAAAACTCCACTTAGCAGCTGGGTTTTTAGGAGGTACTTCCCACACAACATGTTCTGACTCCACCATTGTGTGACTGTGGGCCATTATGGAGTTGAGTAAAATCCATCGCGGCGTTTGATTGACAGTTCCTTCCCCCCTCTTTCCTCCCCTGGTCCTCCCAATGATATACCTGTAACGGAAGTCAGGATCCACCTGACAACCCTGCAGGGTAGGCTCCTGGACCAAACGTCCTAAACTCCCAGCAGCCCACCTCCCAAACCTTGTCCACAACCGGGACGAGTCAGAGATTCAGGGAATAACACACAAACTCACATTTAGGGACCAAAGCAATTTTATTACAATCACTAAAACTCACACGTAAGGCCTTGGCCTCTTTAAAAAGGGAAAGGGAAGAAAGGGAAAACGGGGAGATGAGGAAAATGGGGAGTGAGGAAGGAAGGTGAGGAAAAGCTCTAATCTCTAGTCATTACCCCACACCCAGCCGAAATGACGGCTGGCCTTTTCCAGGATACCCACGCACGTTTAAAACATAAAAACCCTTTCTAACTCCGAGGAACCCCCTCCTGGTTACCTCGGACCTGATCTTCCCAATTGACATACGCTACGCACGCCCCTCCAAGGAAGATGGAGGGCTTTTTTCATCGAGCTTTTTATCTCTCTTTGGGACCCTTGGTCCCATGACCCTAACAAACCAACCCGTGCCCTTCCCGGCCTTTTGCCCACCCCCTCCCAGAGGGCCCAGGCCACCTCTTTTTCCCACAGCTGAACCGTTAGCTTGTCCACCGCCCTGATAATCTCCAGGTGCTGGTGGGAGTTAGCCTGGTTCAAGGCAGGGATGATCTTGGCTGGCAGCCACCAACTTTCGCCTTCCCCGCCCAAGCCTGACACAGCCAATTTGAAACAATAGGCCATAGATCATACATAGGGGCAGATTTTACCACCCCATAGCAACAACAGGTTTAGAGGCAGAAGCTTGCACCCCTGTCCTTCACAATACCATCAGCCATTGCTGCAAAATATATATATATATATATCCCAGCGGCTCTCTTAGAGCGGTACTTGCTCCTTTCGCCACTCTTGCCAGGGAACTCTGTACCCAGTGGGAAAAGTCAACTCAATTGAACAGAAAACTCCACGGAGCCCTCCATACAACATGCACCACAATGGTTTTGCAGGAACTCTCCTCTGCACAGGTGGATATTTTGCATGGAGTGTTTTCCAAAAAAAAACCTCCACTGTTTTGTGGAGTTTTCCTACTAGACAACACATTTCTCAACAGTGGTGTAAAAACTCCACCGTGGAGTTCTAAAACCACCACTGAGAAATGTGTTTTCTGAACTGAGCCAGCCTTTCACCATTGCCTATACTGGCTCCGGATGCTTGTGGTAGAGAGGCTACACTACATCAAAAGATCTACCTGTGTATGCAAATGCAGTGCATTCTGAGAAAGCCTCTCTCTCTCCTATCGTACGCATGCATGGTATCGCTTAGTTGGTCATCATACTTTTTCTTTCTATATTTTGAGATGCAAGGGTTTCAGAGGGCAATTCTTTATACTGGTGAACTCAGTGTATATTCTGTGACCATCAGTTCAGTTGTGTGTCTTGCTTGGCCTGTACTGGAGTTTTAGCTGCTGACAATGAGGACAGGTTTCATATCCTGAGTTTCGTGAAGAGTAATGCTAAAATGTCTCAGACGTTAACAGATGTTATAGACTGCATCCCAAACTTTGCTTTTCTGTCTGTTGCGGAAGGATGCCAGCAACTTTCTTATCCCCACATGTGAAATATTCAGGCCTAGTTACCTAGAGATATAGGGGGTGCAGTTTTAGCTCTTATGTTGCCTGCGTTTTAGATATGTGGAGCTCCACAGTGCCTTCTGGCCCAACTGGAAGGCACTTAGTGGGAGAAGGTAGGTCTGTATGGTTGGCTTCCCAAGAGTGTTCAAGAAATACCCACCTCTTTGCATGCCAGTTGTTGGGGAACATGAGTGGGAGGGTGCTCTTGTACTTATGCCCTGCATGTGGGTTTCGCACAGGCAGCTGGTTGGTTACCCTGTGAACAGAATGCTGGACTAGATGGATCCTTGGTCTGATCCAACATGGCTTTTCCTGTGTTCTCTGGATAATTCTTGTTATCACTTCTGTGTTACAGCACCAAACCAGTTTTGGCCAAGAAGCGCCATTTCTTAGTTCTTTAATTGCTCTAACAGGGCTGAAGAACATAATGGCTAGGATGTGTATAATTGCGACCTTTTCAAAACACATTTGCAAAAATAGAATTTTAAACGATGAAATATTAATATATATTTTTAGAAACCCCAGCCGACTTAAAAACAATGGCCGTCCCGATGTCGTGATGCAGAAAGCACTTGAGATGGGAGTTGAAAAAGTAAGATGCAAAAAGCATTCCCCATACATGCCTAGAATGCATTTTCCAGCTTGGGTGGCATTAATGATATATGCCACGACATGCGAAGCAGGCATTACAAATGTTATGGGACTCTGTGGATTAGCTGCGTTGCTTCTGCCTTGAATTTAAAGCAAAGGATTTCCTCCTGTCGGGAAAGTGAGTGCTGTAAATAAACCGATCCCGCCTACAGCCAGCCTTGCGCACCAGAAAACATAATGGGGCAGAGGGACAGTCTTTGGCTGCATTAGTTTTGACGGTCGTTCTCACAAGCAATTCATTGCAAGCTTCCTGTTAGGACTACCCCTAAGTGCACCTCTACCCCATGGAGTTCATATTTTCCCCAGTGGCAGGATTGTATTGAATCCATTTATGTGAGCACCTTTTTTTTTTTAAGTTCACATTTGACCCAAAGAAACAATTGTGAAAAATTGACTTCTAAAATGGTCGTGAAAAATGCCTCTTTACTTTATGCATCCTCATAAACGCAGCCATAGCGTTCCCAGTATGGGTCCTTCTGTTGCATAGCAAAGAGCTACCCTGGTAGATTTGATAAATTCTTTTCTAGCAAGGCCATCCTTAATATGAAGCAGTATTTTGGGGGCTAAAGATTCCAGAAGGGGTGGAATTCCTCTGCCTCTTGCCTCTGTTGCTGTCTAGATCATTACATCCGGACACTGTTGTTGAGCTGGGAAGAATGGCAATTTATTTTAAGTGTGAGAAATGCCTAAAATTAGCTGGAGGGGCAAATTTCGTCTGACAGGGACCTCCTGCCCCAGAGAACTGGTAAATGAGATGCTGTTTAACATCTTCATGAAAACTACTGGAAGATTGTCTACAGACTTGGGAGTTCGACATCATCAGTATGCTTTATGGTGCTCAGTTCCTATCTCTCCTTTTCACAGGCGACTTAGGAACATCTAACTGGGTTCAGACAACATGATAACCAATGGTGGGTTAAATAGTCAACTGTTGGTTCATCATTTTATTATGCGGTCACAGAGCCAATAAGAAACAACAGCAGTCATCATTAAAACCATTATTTAACCCACTGTGGGTTATCGTGTTGTGTGGTGGGAGATTTTTAAACCAACGGTTGGTTATTTGGCTGTAATAACAAACGCAAAAAACCAACGCTGTGCAGAGTTGGCTTTTTAAACCACCATTGGTTATCGTGTCATGTGTAGGGCCCCATTGGTTATTTCCTCGGACGCCGTTGGTTATGTCTTCAGCCAAAGAGTCACAAGGTAAGAGCAGTCAAAGCGATGGCTGCCGCTCTAGTGCAGCCAGAAGGATAGATTTTCGGCAGCAATGGCGGATGGGATACTAGTGGAAGGACTCAGTGGGGTAAGAGGGCAGGGGATGAGTACATTAACTCCATGCGGACTAATAGCCAACTTAACACTGATCCTAACCCACATGTCATATGGGGAGTAACCCCTAGATAAACAATTATTGAGTTGATTATTACCCCACTGTTGTCCATTGTGTTCTCCGAATGCAGCCACTGTGTCAGACATTTGGTCTTTCTAGCTTGCTATTGTCGACACTGACTGACAGCAGCTGTCCAGGGTTTCAGGCAGGAATTTTTCCAGCCCTACCTGGAGATGCTGGGGATTTAACCTGGGACCTTCTGCATGCAAAACAGGTGATTTCCATCATTTGTAAGTTCTGAGTGGCAAAGCAGAAAAGTTCCTGTTCAAAAGGACTGCTGGTCCAGCAAGAGGGATGCAGCCGGTTGCTCACCCTTGAAAAATGAGGGTTACAGTTCTGGAGTGTTCCTGGATCCAGCTTGACTTCTTGATTTGCCCCATGCCAGCTGTGGCCTATCTACTTAGGACTACTTGGGAGGTGTTTCGGTGCTCCTTGCCTTCATCAGAGGCACTGTTAGTGGGAAGGTGTGAAAGGACATACTGTGGTACATACCTGGGCTGTAGGACTCCCTGTCATGGAAGATCCACCTGGCTCCTCCCTTGACACACTTTCCCTGCCAGCTAAATATGGTTTATTGGCATGATGATATTTGAACTTTAAAAATACTTGGCTCCTATGTTGTTTATCTGCTTCCCGCAGGGCCCACCCTATCATTAGGCAGAACAAAGTGACAGCCTCAGGCTGGGGTGTTATGAAAAGGTAGCAAATTGATTTGGGGTGTCATAAAAAGCCAGCAAATTGTGTTGGTAAAGGTGCAATCCTATGCATGTTTAGACAGAAAAAGTCCTACATCTCCCAGCATCCCCCAGCCAGCATGGCTGGCTTTACATGCTGGGAATTGTATTTTTTTCAGTCTAAACATGCTTAGGGTTGCACCCATAACATGGTCTGGGTTTTTTTTTTGGGGGGGGGGTGTAGCTTCTCGGGAGACGTCTTTGTAAGATCTTCTGCTCCAGGTTTCAAAATAACTTGGCTATCCGTAGGTAATAACCACCTTGGTTGGGAAAGCGATGTGCCATTTTTGCTTTTCTGTCTGAAGCAGCAAAATGTCTTGGGCTGGCCCTGGCTGCTGTTTCTGTCTGTGGGTGTGTTTCTATTTGCTTTAAATCTTTTTCTGTTCTGTTATTTAAATTTATTTGCTAGCCACCTTGGGCATTTTGCAATGTACCCGAAAAATGCAGCATAAACAACTTAATAAGTAAAATGATGCAGTCGTTGCTTTTTGGGGATTTTCTGTGCCCCATTGGAGCTATAGATAATGGTGTACAGATGAACATAGTTTGCGTGTGGGGCAGGGTACAGAACTCAGAGGCGTTGTCACTTGGCCAAGGGTCACATTCTCCCCAAAGAGGAAGTGCTGGAGACAAATGGCGTAATGGGCTCAGAAGATGCTGTCGTCATCTCTGACTGAGGGTGCCAGCATGCTGGGAGGGAGGATAGTTGGAGCAAAGTCCTTGTAAGGAAGGATCTGACACACCTTCTGCATTCTGCTTGGCCTCTTCCTAGGATACGATTATTTTTTTTAGTATATATTGAACACTCGCTCATAATCATTGATGGAAATTGTCCCAAGGCTGGCATCAGATTTTCTAGAGATGTCCTCAAAGGCCTGTTAGCTAAAGCAGGAGTGAACTTTAATCTTGGAGAATTCATTGTTCGTTCTGAATCTCTCTGTCTCTGTCTCTGTCTCTCTCTTTTTGAAGTGGGGATTGTAGAAGTGTAATCTAAGACTTTAGCTGGCTTGAAGCCATTAATGAATTGCTTTTTGTGCATCTCTAAGCACTGAAGGCTGCGTTGGTAACCATCCATGAGGTGGAAAACTGGCTCTAATTTGTATGTGTCGCACATTGTTAATGTAATTTGCTTTAACAAAGCTCATGCCAGGCTATTGGGCATGGCCACATCCTGTCTCAGTGGTGAATATTTCCTGCCAACTAAGAAATTCAGAAGCATGATTCAGCGCTCTCAGACCATGCGATGGATTTAAACACGAGATATTTGCCTTCAGGTGGTGTCTTTTTTTTAAAAAAAAAAATTACTCTACTTTTGAAGATATTTAGGTTACTGCAGACACCATGAGGGATAGAAACATGGTTTGTTTTCTTAGTGAAAGCTGGGTTGAGGTGTATGTCAGTCAGCAATGCATTCATTATTATATAGCACTATTGTGTGCATAACACATCTATGGAGGGACAGGAAAAAGACAGGTTCTCTCTTGAGATATTAAGAACATAAATATGACAGGGGGTGGAAGAAGTGGGGAGGGGGGTGGGGAAGGACGGTAGAGGGGAAGAATATGTGTGAAGTTCAGTTACACATACTTAGCTTAATTTTAGTAGGGAATGAAGACCCAAGGGCTTGTGCTGAAGGATTTGCAGGAGTGGTGGGAGTGGCGTTACCCCCACAATTGATTATATTGTATATATCTGGATTAGTATGTCTGATAAGTAGGGAATGTGAGAACTGAGTCGGCGTGGTTTATGATGTAATAGGTGGGGGGGCAAGAGGAGTATATAAGGAGTGTGTTGGGAGTTTGTGAGGGGGTGTTTTTTAGGTTTTGTTTTCTTGTGGTTTTTATTTGTAAAGGAAGAAGAGTTTGGATTCTAGGGACTTAGAATTGGTGTAAAGAGAGAGAGAGGTGGTTGGTGGGTGGAGAGCTTAGATTAGGCAGGATTGAAAGTATTATATTTTGATTTAAAGTTTTTAAATAACAATAAAGTTATTATTATTTTGTTAGCTACCAAATACCCCGTGCCAGCTTGGCATTATTTACCTGCCTTACAGTTATTAAACACCCACACCAGAGTATTCCCACAGTATATTTAGAGCAGATCCTGTATTAAACCTGTTTCCCTCATAGCTAGGGGAAAGGTCTGAATTAACCCTCCCTCAGGTTTTCAAGTGGTGGCGCTGGGCCTGAGAAGGGTTTAGGCGACGGGCCTCGTGTAAAGGTCTGTTAGGTCGCAGCGGGCATTCAAGTGAGGGGGGTGGCATCAGAGCCAGCTCCAGGCTTTAGAGGGCCCATGGGTAAGACACCCCCAATGGACCCCCTCCCTCAGTGAGCCTACTGTCTTCTCTCCCCCTTTGCCACCAGCTGCATTTGCTCCTCACCCTTTCTCCCATCATTGCTCCCACTTGCTTGTTTTGGAGGCAGAGAGCTAGCTAGCTCTACAGCCTCTCCTTTTCACCACCTCTGTTCTCTGGGCCAGAGCGAGAGGCAGGTGGACAAGGAGGTTACAATGGTCAAGAAGAGGAGCAACTCCAGGGGGCTCTTGTCAGTGGGCCCCTGCTTGATGTGTGGGCCCTTTGCAGGTGCCCGACTATGCCTACCCTTGACACCGGCTCTGGGTGGCATCATGAAAAGGGTGTTCAAGGTGGCAGTTTACAGGTATAGACGATTAATACAAATTGACCTGATTTATACCTCCCAAGACTGATCCACAGATCAGAATGTTGGATTGTACAGAGTGGTTAACAAGCCACCTTGTGGATGTTCAGACAGCACGATAACCCATGGTTCAACAACAACCCACACTCAATCACTGTGTGTGTGTGTGTGTGTGTGTGTGTGTGTGTGTGTGTTAGCATGCTGTCTGAACGGCTCCACACTCTTAAGAGAGGCCATGCCTATCTGGAATTAGTTGGCTGGGTGTTTGTTTATACATCGGTGTAGTTGGGTGTTTATTCAAGTTTATTAATAGTCCTATAGACCTCCACGCCCCCCAAAACAAATATTTAATTCCATACAATGAGGGTAGAAGAAACTCAGAAATACAACAGAGGCAACTGACAATATATTTTTTCATTCCTAAAAGCGTAAGCAAATTTGAGACAGAATGTAAACAACCATATCCCTTAACAAATCTGTAAAAGTTACTTTAGGATCCTTATAGCTTAGAATACAAATTTTGCAAGAGATAACAGTTAGCATGATGGTGTGTCCATGTCTATCCTGGTCTAAAGACCTTCCTGAGAGGGGAGCAATGAATTGACAAATCCGTTCTTTCATCTCTATAAAAATTATGCAATAGTAACACATGCGAAGTACAGTTTCTAACTCTTCACTATCACATTGTCATACACAACTTGCATATGGAGTGCCATTAAATATTCCTTCCATTGGAGTAGTTGGCTTTTTAAAATTTATTTATTACATTTATATCCTGCCTTTTTTCCTCCAAGGAACCCAAGGCGGCGTACATAATCCTCCTCCTCTCCATGTGATCCTCACAACAACAACCCTGTGAGGTGGGTTGGGCTGAGAGTTTGTGACTGGCCCAAAGTCACCCAGTGGGTTTCCATGGCCGAGTGGGGACTAGAACCCAGATCTCCCGACTCCCAGTCCAACACTTTAGCCGCTACACCACACTGGTGTTTGTTTATACATCACCATTGATGTGCCATGGTGCTTTAGAGCATCTTAGACAAAAAAGAAGAACTCTGCCTCAAATAGCTTACAATCAAAGGTTCCAATTAGGGCGGACAGTGTCAAACTCCCTATTGTGTTGTATTCACAATCACCTTTTGTACATCAGAGCACCCAGGCTTCCTTCTCTCTCTTTAGCCTAGGTATCCTCAGGTTGGGGAAAGTTTTCAACAAGCCCTTCCAGGCAGCTCTCTATAATACTATCAACAAACCTCTTTAGTTACAGAGAGCTGTGAGGAGTCTGAAGGCAGTAGCCCAGGCTCCACAGACATCCCCCTTTAAAGTAATTCTATGTACATGCTCACATGTGTGGGGTGTGGCTTAAAGAACACCATGCAGGGGGGGAGTTGTACCCTTCTCTCCACCTGCACATTTACATCAAACTGTTCCCCCACCCCAGTATTTTTTCCTCCAGCTGGAGTGAGTTTATGGACTTCAAAAGGGAGGGGGAAGTATTTATTTGTTTAAAATTCTTATACCCCACTGTTCCCCGAAAAAGAGCACGGAACAGCTTCCTATGAGAAAAAAAAAATGCCAACAAAATAATCATGAAATCATACTATCACACTAAAAGAATTTAAATACAACTATCATCCAACCCTGAAACACCATGATCAGCAAGTCAGGAGCCAAACTCTTGTGTAAATAAATTAAATTGTGTATCACTTACGTTTAAAAATAGTCGCAATGGCGGCTAATCACATCTCTCCTGGGAGGGGCTTCCACAAATGGGGGTCACCACTAAGAAAGCCCTTTATTGATAGTAGCTCTGGACGCACAATCCCATTATTTGTATGCTGCTGTGAAGTTCTCTAAAAAAAGAAGAAGAAGAAAAAGAAAGAAAGGGTGGGGTGAAGAGTCAGGATAGAACACGATTTTAAAAAATCGCATGCAAGATTTGCACAGAGATCCTCCAAAAAGTGTTTTAATCCAAGCAGAGAAAAGGCTACAGGCACACTTCAGGGAATCTCTTGCAAGCAAAAGGTGCTCTCAGTCCACCAGCTTCCTCCGAACGAAACAGTTCATGGAAAACCAGTCTAGCAGCTTGCTTGTTGCTACTCAGGTTTTCAGAGCGCCACCCGCCACTTTGCTTAGTCACATCTTTTGAACATGCACAATTAGGTCAAATGGTGTTGGCAGCCCTTGTGGCGCAAGAGTCAGTTTTCCAGTGTAGAATCAAAGCGGAGTCTTCTTCCTCTTCTTCTTCCTCTTCCCCTCCTCTCTTCTCCTCCTCCCTTCTTCTTCTCCTTCTTCTCCTCCTCCTCCTTTCTTCTCATGATTTGGAGTAGAGTATAGAATCATAGAATAGCAGAGTTAGAAGGGGCCTACAAGGCCATCAAGTCCAACCCCCTGCTCAATGCAGGAATCCACCCTAAAGCATCCCTGACAGATGGTTGTCCAGCTGCCTCTTGAAGGCCTCTAGTGTGGGAGAGCCCACAACCTCCCTAGGTAACTGGTTCCATTGTCGTACTGCTCTAACAGTCAGGAAGTTTTTCCTGATGTCCAGCTGGAATCTGGCTTCCTTTAACTTGAGCCCGTTATTCCATGTCCTGCACTCTGGGAGGATTAAGAAGAGATCCTGGCCCTCCTCTGTGTGACAACCTTTCAAGTATTTGAAGAGTGCTATCATGTCTCCCCTCAATCTTCTCTTCTCCAGGCTAGTTTAGCTGTAGATGTTTATAGCCACAAATACTACCCCATTTCTTCCAGTCAACCTCCAAAGTCCTCCTTTAGCCTTAGGCTGAAGTCTCTCTTTTTTTATTCAACCACATCACTCTTCCCCAACGCTTGAACATCTTTCTCTCTCAGTACACCCTTTCAGGCCCATTCTTACAGACCCAGAAAAAGGCCTCTTATTCTGAGGTCAGACCAGTGGTACATCTAGTTCAGCATTGTCTATAACAGGGATAGGTATCTCGCCCTCCAGATATTTTGGACTACAACTCTCAAAATCCCTGATGGTTAGCCATGTTGGCTGGAGCTAATGAGAGTTGTAGTCCAAAATACCTGCGTTAAGCCATGGCCCTTTCTGCAGTAGTGCATTGTACTACTTAAAAGCCACACATGAAGATCAGGGGAACCTCCAAGAATGAAAATTTCCTTGCTTGTGTGGAAATGAGCTCTTTGCATACCGGCTGCTTGTTTGTGTATTTATGGATTCATCAGTTGCACTTGCTTTTCCCTCCTTGTTAAATTATAAACAACACAGTGTCATGTCAGATTTTATGCATATTTTCACTGTACAGCCATTCATATTATTCCAATCAATTGATAATTACTTGTCTTTTCTTGTAACTTTACCTATCCCTTTCTCCTTACAATGTTCCCAATAAATCACAATGTTGCAGCTTGTCCTGTTCTTTATTATTCCAATCCATAACAAAACCCCAAGGTTTCAACACACATAAAAGCGATTTCTCTGTTTAGCTTGCCTAGTTATAATAATGTTTTTTGGGTTTCAACATAAATACCAGTCCCAATACCCTCATAATCTTTTCCCTTATTGACAGGACATCTTTTTGCTCCGTTTTATAGCTGATTGCAATTCTAACAGCCATTAGTAAAATAATGATAATTTCCTTATCTTCTTGAGGTACCCCATTCATTCTTCATCTATCCCAAAAGACCAATGAATAGATTTATCAGGGTTTCCCCCCTCCCTAAATGGTATTTAAAGCCTCTTACAACAAATCAGATTGCTTCCTGTTTCATTTTATTGATAAACTCCATGTCCTTTCAAAATAAGGTTTGCGGTGGGTTTTTTTTTTTTTTTTTTATAATGCTGCTTGCAATCTTCAAAATGAGTTCTGGATCAGCCTTAAATTGTCTTTGGAGCTGAATGATAGAAGTTAGGTTTTGTGTGCACTTTCTGAACTACAGGTTGAATTACTGTCATCTCCTCTCTGTTTCCCAGTAAAAGAATATTGTTGATATTGAAGGCAGAGATTTTAAATGTGCTGCTATAGTGTAGTACAGCCTTCCTCAACCTGGGGCGCTCCAGATGTGTTGGACTCCATCTCCCAGAATGCCCCAGCCAGCTGGCTGGGGCATTCTGGGAGTTGTAGTCCAACACATCTGGAGCGCCCCAGGTTGAGGAAGGCTGGTGTAGTAGATGGGAAAAGAATGCTGTAGAATGAAAATTATGTCATCATGGTGATGTTTTTTAAAATCTGGGATGCATTTTTTTTTTTTAGATCTGATAAGTCTTATCTGGGGAAAAAGCATTCACAAAAACAAATGGAATGCTCCAGAAATAGGAAGTACCCAATATTTATGGCAAGGAAAATACCTATATAAGAAGAGATTAAAAGGTCTGCATCTTAGGTTTGCAAAGGGAAGATGCAGGAAGCAATATCAATTGTTTATAAAGCTCTGAATAGACCCAGAAGGAACATGTTGGTTTTCAAATATATCCCTTTTCTGCAATAAAGTGATTCCACATGCTGTTGACAGGATGAGGACAGAGTTAAAAACAAAGAATAAGTTTTTAAAAATGCAATCCGTAATAAAATAAGCCAGGAGAATCCATTTTGCAAGGTATTTAAGAGCAATTCTACAGTCTATGGGAGAGCATCTCAGGGACCAACCAATATGTTAGACTCCTGTTCTGAAGGCTGTAGACACTCCTGTGACTTCAGTAGGGGGAATCTAACATTGGGCTGTTACCCTGCCTCCTAGCAGCTGACATGGAAAGCACCAGAGTGGCTGCTTGGTTTGCACGTCACAACAACCTAGGTTTTTGTCAAACCTTGGATTGTTGTGAACGCAGCAGGTGCGGGCACACTGGTCCTCCCTGCCTGATCAATCCCGCTGCAGCCGGGTGGAGCTAAATAATCCAGGGCACCCTGTCCCTGGGTTGTTGATCATGGTGTACAGACCAGGTATTCTGGGTTGGTGGGGGAGAGAACCCACAGATGCACCCGCCTGTCAGAAACCCTAGCTTCAGTCAGGGTCATAGATGGCCTGACTTGGTCCTATCATATATTGGCTGACAGTGAATGACTTGCTCAAAGTGTTACATTTGCATGTCCCTTCTGCTCTTCCTGATGGCGTTTTGTCTCTCAGAATACTTTGAAGTTTGAGTTTTCCCATCTCACTAGTATTCAGGAGGCCAAAGAACAGGCCTAGCGTGGGGGGCTATCCTGGTAAAAATGGGTATCTAATAATGAAGAACTCTGTATAATGGAAGGGCTAGGGCACTTTAACCAACTTGCACCCCTTCTGTTATTATTGCTTCCTGAAAGGATTCCTGGGAACTGTAGTTCCATCTTCTGGGGTGGTGGTGGTGGTGTTAGAACACTGCTAAAAATGTACACACATCCTAATAATAATAATAATAATAATAATAATAATAATACAAAATACTAATTGCAGTTCTTAAGGTATGTCTTGCAGAAGTTACCCCTGGACTGATCCTGTTAGGGAATGATTGAAAAATCTGTGGGAAATTTAAAAAGAAGAGGTGTAGAATTGTAAGGGTGGTCCTTTGAAAATTCCAAGTTTTCTTTGCATGTGCTCAGTAGCTGTTGTAGAACACACAAACACACACAATACCCACACATCCCATGACCTTCTGGATGCTTCTCTCCAATTGGTAGCAGCTGGCCAGACCTCTAAGGCCTTAGCTAGACCTAAGGTTTATCCCGGGATCATCCCGGGGTCGTCCCTGTCTGCTCCCGGGATATCCTGTGTGTCATTTACATGAACAGGGATGACCCCAGGACGATCCCAGGATAAACCTTAGATCTAGCTAAGGCCTAAGTCTCTAACACTCTTCTCCTGCACTAACATGACTGTTAATTGTGCTTTAAGACGTGAAGCTGCAATGGCGCCTCTCTGCCTGGCCTGCTGCCCCCATTAAGCCTTGGAGCAGGCTGATGTTTGGTTTTTCATCAGCCACCTGGCAAATGTTAATAATTGTTAATATAATGTATTATATGGTATCTGGTTTACACCGTAGCTGAAGTGCCCCTTTAGTGTAACTCAAGTTACACTGCTGGTAAAACTAACTGCTGCTTGGAGCAGGGATTGGGACACAAGATGGACCGGATAATGTCAGGAACTGCGTCTTATCCTCACCAAACTCTGCACCCTCATGTTGTTGGTGGAATGGAGTAATCAGTCCATGCCTCTTGCCCTGCATGGAGAAAGTATCTGCCTTTCCTTGCTCAGCACTAGAGAGATGTTGCCTTTCTCAGCATTGGCCTGGACCTGGGTATTTGGATGGGGACCAGACCTATAGGATGGAGAATCTCCATAAGAACATAAGGAGAGCCCTGCTGGATCGGACCAAGGATTCATCCAGTCCAGCACTCTGTTCTCACAGTGCCCAACCAGCTGTTGACCAGGAACCCACAAGCAGGACATGCTGCAACAACACCCTACCACCCAAGTTCCCCAGCAACTGGTGTATGTAGGCATACTGCCTCTGATATTGGAGGTAGCACACAGCCATCAGGACTAGTAGCTATTGATGGCCTTCTCCTCCAAGAATTATCCACCTGCCTTTTAAAGCCATCGAAGTTGGTGGCCATCACTACATCTTGTGGTAGCGAATTTCATAGTTTAGCTATGTGCTGTGTGAAGAAGGACTTCCTTTTATTTTGTCCTGAATCTCCCATCAGTCAACTTCATGGGGTTACCCCATTGTTTTCTAGTATTATGAGAGAAGGAGAAAAATGTCTCCCTATCCACATGCATAATTTTGTATACTTCTGTCAGGTCTCCCCATACCCTCCTTTATTCCAAGCTAAACAATCTGAGATGTTGTAACCTTCCCTCATGGGGAAGATGCTCCATTGCCCCTTGATCATTTTAGTTGCCCCTTTTGGCACTTTCCCCATCCCTGGCTTAGAGGCAACTTCTGCTGCATAATTGTGCTCATCCTAGGGGCCGGGATGAATCACGACCTCTCTGGAATTCATTAGATTCTGTTGTGTGCAGAATTCCCTTTGCAGGGGGCAGGCCTTTATAAAACAAGCATGTTGGAAGCAATGACCCAAAAAACATTAAGTGGCATGTTTTCAGTATATTGCATGTCACAGTAACAAGAAATGGGCCTTATAGTTGCACCTTGGTCCTTTATTGCAGTGACATGTACCTTTGTATTTGGAGTGTGTGCGCGTGAATTTCTTAAGGCATTACGATTTATATTTTGCATGCTCTACCCTAGGATAGAGCTTGCAGCATAATGAATTGGTCCCTTATCAAGCCAATCATGAGCTCTGAGGAGCTGTGTATACATATGATTACTTTGCACTTTTCCTTTCTATTTATTCAGTCTTTCATCTCAATTACTGTTTTAATGGCACCTCTGCTTGGATAACTTTGGATGTGCTAATACGAATGATGAAAAACATGATGTGGTAGGTTGATCTCTTTGAGCTGATCTTTTTAGATCTTGTGGAAAAGAAATATTTAGTACATAAAATCTTTTTAATGAAAAGATAGGGTTCAGAGTCATTATGGTACCATATTACACGTAGCTAATTCTTTCACTCCATATTCAAATCTGCCAGGATATAAATCCCACCGAAAGAGAATACCTCAAGGTCAGCAAGAAGGACGAATCCAATATTCATCCAAGTGCCTCCTCTGGGAGAGGTTTGGGGGATTGCAACAAGAGAGAGGGTGCTGGTCCCCCAAATATGGAATGCTCTTCCCAGTGAGAACTGCCTGGCACCAACTTGCCATTTTTCCTGCACCAGGCATTTGATGGCTCTATTCCCAGGCATTTGATGGCATATGATAGGCTCCTTAATGCATCAGGTGAATGTCACTGATGTTTTACTTTTATCGAGTTGTGTTATTTTAATGATAATTGTTTTTAGCGGTTCTAAATTTTTGTATGTTTTAATTTTTTTGTAAGGCATCTTGAATCTTAACCAAAAAAATTGGGGGGGAGAAAAGCATCTAATAATAATAATAATAATAATAATAATAATAATAATGGGTAATCCTGCAAGGGGTTACATGGGCACGGCACACCCGTGGAACCTAGCCGACCACCACTAGTCAAGGGCGAACCACCCTGTTAGTGTGAAAAAATGGTTCCAGAAAGAAGAAGAAAAAGCCTCAAACAGGCAGCGTCGAGGCCGAGAACTCTGCATGAACCTAACAGTCAGCCAAAATGGAAATGAACAGGCAATGAATACGGAAAAGAACAATCACCTCAAATCCCCCAGATGTGTTTTGCCTGTTCCACAGTCAACCACCCAAGGCAACGCTTAGCTTGGTCAGATGAAATGAACTGCAACGTTATGCGTTGTTACGATAAAAGCACACAACTTGAAACAGTGGCATCAGGATACCGAACAGAACTTCATAGACTGTTTCTGGAAATCTACCCACAACTAACGAATACTATAACAGAACAAAGACAGATCAAAAAGAAGAGTTATAATCGACAACAAAAAGCTAACGGAACAATGAAATCCAAAAAAATTAAAGAAGAAACAGCACAACAGAATACCAACATGAAAAGCACAGATGAACCAACAACAAACACACATAGAAGAAACGGCAATCCTAGACACAACAACCCCATCAGAGGATTACCAGAAAACGACACAACCTGAATCACACAACGACACAGCAAACATGAACATAGAACAGCAACTGATGGAAGAAATTGAGACAAGTCTAACAAAATGGAGAGAAACTGACCTGAGGAAAAGAAACCCAGTACCTAGACTAAAGTTTAACAAGGACACGCAGAAACTCATAAACATGATGAATAGTAAACTCACGACATAACGATAGCAACCTAGAAGAAAGCCACACAGTCATCTATGCAGCAGCCATAGCAGTCCTCATCTGTAACAGAAACTCCCCACAAACAACAACACACGCGGAAGATTAGAGAACAAGCCAAAATGGCAATTCAGAATTAAAAACAAAATTGAAACACTACGAAAGGATATAAGAAGAATGACACACTACATGAATGGAAACTGTGCAAAAAAATCCTCAAAAATCCTCAACACATCATAGCAAACAAAGAAACACCAATAGTAGCTCTCAACACTCTGAAACAAAAACGTGCAGTCTAGACCACCAGACTAAGACGATACCCTTCCTGATACCCTTTTTGCACACGTTCAACCAGGTCCCCAGAAAACCCAACACTGCATCTCTAGTAGATTTGGTTTATATATATTAATAAATGCTGAGTTTGCGCAATTGCTCCAGTGCACCTAGATGAGCAGATACAATCATGTAAATTGACCAGAAAGTAACCCTGGTAGAAAGGGTAAGGGGTATGAGAATGACTAGGAAAAGCCAGGATGCAGAATTCATTACCTTCACCTCTTTAGGGAAGATTAGCATATTGGGTGACACAGTTCGGAAGCATTGCACAAAACCTGGCACGTTGTGCGGATAGCGGACATGCTTTTTGTGCCGTCACCAGCAGCAGCTTGTTTGAAAAGCTGTTGTTCACATCTTCTTAGAGAAATCATCCAGACTTTCTTTCATTTTGCTGTGGAAGTGATGCAAATCCAATTTATGCTGTCAGCTATGGTCTTATTAGTGCTATAAATAATCAATTGAAATCCATTTCTTACTTGATTTAGTGCTATATTGAACTTTTTTCCCTGATCCTAATTTTTCCCTAGCTCCTAATTTTTAGAAGTTTTCGGCAGAACTCTTAACCAGTTGTTGTTTTTAAAACATTTTGGCACTTCTGTCAATAACTGTTTGCTTGAGTTTACCCTTTGTGTTTTAATGTGTGCCATGAAAAAAGATCAGTTCCCATCATGCTTCTGGCCACTGAGGAAAGTTTGAAGGGAAATTCTCCAAAGGTGAAAAAAATAATAGCAATGCCAGTGATGTGTGCAAGAAAACTATATCCCCGAGAGAGGTCTGAATGCAGGCTCCTCTTGATGACAACGTTTTTTTTCAGAACTAGGAGGCTAAACCAAAATGGAGTCTTCCACTGATACACTAAATTTGTCTCTCCCCCCATCAATAATTACAGTACTTGTTTATATTCTAGTAATAAACCGTGTTTAGTTGGTGTGATATGGCCTATAGTATCTTTGCCTGAAGCAACATGGATTATGCATGAACCACTTGCTGGTGTTTTATCCCATTGACATGTTGCATTTTAGAAATCTCTTGTGGGTGAGCAGGTCTCTTTAAATTGTTTTACTTTTTCATTGCTCTGGATTAAAATTGTAAGTAAGTCCTTTAAAATATAGAGCTGATGTTGATTAAGAACATGTGAAGAGTCCTCCTGGATCACACCAAAGTTCCCCACAATGGCCAGCTAGATGCTTCTGGGAGAGGAGGGCAGCAGCTATTGAGCTAGATCCAAGGTCACACGAGCACACTTCTGCTTGAGCAACAGGAATTTCTCTCCTCACTGTAGCCCCTTTCATGCACCCTGAACCTGCTGAGGAGAGTCCCCCAACCATAAGGAGCAGATAGATGCGATGGCCAGGAGTGCCTACTATCAGCTTCGGCTGATACGCCGGCTGCGCCCCTTCCTAGAGTTAGAAGACCTAAAGACGGTAGTGCACGCGCTGGTAACTTTGAGGTTCGACTTCTGCAATGCGCTCTACATAGGGCTACCTCTGTGCCTAGTCCGGAAACTTCATCTAGTTCAAAATGTGGCAGCCAGGCTGGTCACCGGTACACCTAGGGGTGATCATATTACACCAGTTTTAAAATCTCTTCACTGGCTGCCAATTAGTTTCTGAGCAAAGTATAAAGTGTTGGTTATTACCTTTAAAGCCCTACATGGCTACCTGCGGGATCGCCTTCTCCCATACAATCCGCCCCGCACACTCAGGTCCTCTGGGAAAAATCTACTTCAGCTAGCAAAAACTAAATTAACAACTGTTACCTAGAGGACCTTCTCTTCTGCTGTTCCCAGACTGTGGAATTGCTTGCTGGAGGAGACTTGTCAACTTAACAGTCTACTAGCATTCAAGAAAATTATAAAGACTGATCTCTTCCGGCAGGCCTATCCAGTGGAATTTTAAGATGTTTTTAGAATGTTTTAGGATGTTTTTTAGGATGTTTCTAACAATGTATATTATGTTTTAATTCAGTTTTATGTATTTTATCATTTATTGTTGTTCCCTACCTTGATCAAAATGGAGAGGTGGGTAAGAAATAAATTTATTATTACTATTGTTATTATTTAGGGTGTGCGAGTGCAGGGAGTTGTTAGGGAGGGAAAATTAGATATAGCTGTGTCTCTTCTGCTGGTGTAAGGACATCTTTTGCTACGTACGACCTATTGATAGCCTTTACCATTAGTTTCTCTAATCCTGATTTAAAGCTGTCCCAAGTTGGTGGCCGTCATTACATCTTGTAATAGTAAATTCCACAGTTGAACTACGCTGTGTATAGAAGGGCTTTCTCTGCTGTGGCACCCTGCTTGTGGAATACCCCCCCCCTTGGGGGCCCGACTGGCACCAACCCTGGCTTCATTTTGGTGCCAAGTTAAAACATGGCTTTTTATCAAGGCCTTCAAGGGCTACATTCTCTGTGGTTACACATAGTTTTAATTGATTTTAATGGTTTTACTGCTTTTAATTTTTTTTACTGGTTTGAATTTGTTAACCATTTAATACATTAAATTATTTATGTGTTCTGATTTTATCTGTACGCCGCCTTGAAATCCCAGTGAAAATCGGGCGGGATGCAAATGTTTTAATAAATAAATAAATACTGCCATTTATCTGTCCTGAATCTTCCAACACTCAGCTGTGTTCATTGAACCCAAGTTTGAGGATTAAGATAGAAAGCGAAATACTTCTCTCCATGCATAATTTTCTATTCCTCTTCCAGCTCCCTTGCTCACCTTCTTTCTAAATTTAATTGCCCTGTTAGGCTCGTTGCTCCAGCCTCTTGACCATTTTGGTTGCCCTTCACTGCACTTTTTCCAGCTCTATCCATTCTGAGACGTGGTGGCAGCCAGTATTGTAGACAGGTTTTCCAGGTGTCATTTGTGCCATAGGTGCAACAAACCCCTGAGTTTATTATTTTTTGTCATAAGTGGCCTATAAAATAAATAAACGTGAAGGCGTTATGATATTGGAAGTTTTATTTTCAGTTCCTTTTCTACTGCTCCTTTTATGTCGGATATGTCTTTTCTCACCTGCAGCACACTGGGGGCATGTCTACACCTCTCGGTGATCTGGGAGGGAGGGGGGAGGATCTCGCGATATGCTGATCACGAGATCCTCCCCTGTGTTTACATGCGGCGCGCAACGTCCAAGGAGGAAGGAGGATGTTGCGCCTGCCATTTAAAAAAAAAAAAAAAAACAGGAGCTGGAGCGCACCTGCTCTCCAGCGAAAAAGCAAGTTAAAAAAAAAAAAGGCCCAACCCCGCTCTCCCCCCCCCCCTGATGGCCTTGAACTCTTCCCATCTCAGCTCCTTCCCTCAGATGACCTCCACTACTCACGGGGAAGAGGGAAGAAGTTGGGACAGCCAGCCACACCACCTGCGGTCCTCAGGATCATCCCGGGACCATGGAGAAAACTGAGAAAAAAGGGTATGGCGATACCCCGGGGAAATGCAGGGATCATCCCTCCCTGCTCCCGGGATCCCCTGTGTGTCATGTGGATGCACAGGGACAAACCCGGGACGATCCCCGGGATATCGCCTGGTGTAGACATGCCCTAAGTCAATGTTATCACTCCAGCATAGCTCCAAGATATTTTCAGATCAGTCTCCAACCATCAGTGTATATGTGAAGTTAGAAATGTCCCAATGAACATTTCTTTATATTCATTTACACTGAACTACGTTTGTTGTGTGTTATTGTAGGGGCTGCTGCTCCCCTCCTGCCCCAGTGCCCTTTCTTGATTTGGGAAGGAAGATGTTCAGGAATCACTGCTGTTTTATTTTAATTAAGGTTCCTTGTTTGTGGTTTTAAGAGGTGCCTGGGGATGTCTAGTTCTAATCCCCTTTTAATGCCAGTGTTGGATTAGTGCTCCAGTTCATAGATCTTTGCATGTAACAGCTGGCTGTGCACTCAAGATGGTGAAAGAAACTTCAGATGCAGAACCAGTTTTTGGTGCTTGTGGGGAGTGGAAGGTTATAGCATTGCCAATTAAAGCAACCAGAAGAAAACTGTCCCTGCTAGGTTTTTAACACCCGTGATCATTGCATTTTTTTTTAAAAAAAATTGTATTGGTGTGTATGAAAGCCAATTTTGTGATCGTTGCCTGTTTTTTATTTAATTTTTCTTCTTTGTTGTAGTTATACTAATGATTTTTTTAAAAAATAAAGCTGGGACTTTTTCAGTATAAGTTTTTATTTATTTATTTACTTACTTATTGCATTTGTATACCGCCCCATAGCTGAAGCTCTCTGGGCAGTTCACATAAGATAAAAACACTTAAAAACAATATACAAAGATTAAAACCACAAAAACAAGCAAAATACACATACATTTAAAACCACTATAACAAGTTTAAAAACGATGAGCCAAAAAAACAGACCCATGGTCATTACATATTGCTAAATGCCTGGGAGAAGAGAAAAGTCTTGACCTGGCGCCAAAAAGATGACAATGTTGAAGCCAGGCGGGCCTCGTCAGGGAGATTGTTCCATGGTTGGGGGGCCACCACAGAGAAGGCCCTCTCTCTTATTGCCACTCTCCAAGCTTCCCTCGGAGTAGGCACCCAGAGGAGAACCTTAAATGTTGAACATAGTGTTCGGGTAGGTTCATGTCGTGAAAGGCGTTCTGTCAGGTATTGTGGTCCCAAGCCATGTAAGGCTTTATAGGTTAAAACCAGGACCTTGATTTGGGCTCGGAAACATATAGGCAGCCAATGCAAGCGGGCCAGAATCGGTGTTAGTAATGTTGTTGCTCAGGTAGTGTAGCCCAAGGGTAGGCAGACTTCAGGCTTGTAGGGTCTACTTTAGTTTTTACTAGGACCCCAAGACTCAAAAACCAGAGCCTGGTGCAAATGCTATTACATGTTGAATGGCAGAATTCTGAGCCTAGGAATTTGTTTTGAGGAATTCATAGTCCTTTCACACACAAACCCATTATTAGTCAGCCCACACTTTCTTCATTTCAGCAGTATAATTTAGGGTGTGGTGAGTCATTATGTCATTGTCTTTGTTAAACAACTGGGAGTCAGAAATCCTTGCTGAAGTACTACAAATCCACCCAGAGATCTACCTGTAGAGCAAGATCCACCTTCTGCCCACCCTGACTGCAGTCCCCATACATTCACCGAGGAGTCTAATTGTTTATCTCAGTCCCAGCACACAATCTCATATGCATAATATTTGTGCGTCTTCCATAGCCACACACCCTGTGCATAAGTTCTGTTTTCATCTTGCACTAGTACCCAGGCAGAGGCTTGATCCACTATATTTGCTAGGACCAGCTGAAAATGGCAAAAGGAAGCTTTGGATGTTAGTCCTGATCTTCCAGGAGTTTGCAAGGTGTTGCCCCTTGGCTGTGCCCAGGTAACACAAAGTCTGGAGTCGAATGTTGGAAACTCTTGGAAATGTTTGGCCCAGAAAGGAGGGAGAAGTCAAAAAGCGTGACATGCCTGCTGGATTGCAACTGAAAACGTTGCCAGAATTCACAGGAACTTGAATGCCATGTTGAGGGAGAGATACATATCCTTACTGCAGATTTAAACCTGGTTAGGTAGTCATTCCCTTTCTTCTGAGAAATGTAGTTTGATGTGGGATGGACTAGGGATCCCTAACAGAGAATTTTCAGCATTTTGGCTGAATTATAGTCCCTGGCATTCTTCAGGCAATAGTTACACTAGTTACACAGCCAGTGTGGTCTAGTGGCTAGAGTGTTGGCCTGGGTATCAGGAGATCTGGGTTCTGGTCCCCACTCAGCTATGGACACCCACTGGGTGACTTTGGGCCAGTCACAGACTCTCAGCCCAACCTACCTCACAGGGTTGTTGTTGTGAGGATCACATGGAGAGGAGGAGGATTATGTACGCCGCCTTGAGTTCCTTGGAGGAAAAAAGGCAGGATATAAATGTAATAAATAAATTTTAAAAAGCCAACTACTCCAATAGAAGGAATATTTAATGGCACTCCATATGCAAGTTGTGTATGACAATGTGATAGTGAAGAGTTAGAAACTGTACTTTGCATGTGTTACTATTGCATAATTTTTATAGAGATGAAAGAACGGATTTGTCAATTCATTGCTCCCCTCTCAGGAAGGTCTTTAGACCAGGATAGACATGGACACACCATCATGCTAACTGTTATCTCTTGCAAAATTTGTATTCTAAGCTATAAGGATCCTAAAGTAACTTTTACAGATTTGTTAAGGGATATGGTTGTTTACATTCTGTCTCAAATTTGCTTACGCTTTTAGGAATGAAAAAATATATTGTCAGTTGCCTCTGTTGTATTTCTGAGTTTCTTCTACCCTCATTGTATGGAATTAAATATTTGTTTTGGGGGGCATGGAGGTCTATAGGACTATTAATAAACTTGAATAAACACTCAACTACACCGATGTATAAACAAACACCCAGCCAACTAATTCCAGATAGGCATGGATTGCAACTGAAAACGTTGCCAGAATTCACAGGAACTTGAATGCCATGTTGAGGGAGAGATACATATCCTTACTGCAGATTTAAACCTGGTTAGGTAGTCATTCCCTTTCTTCTGAGAAATGTAGTTTGATGTGGGATGGACTAGGGATCCCTAACAGAGAATTTTCAGCATTTTGGCTGAATTATAGTCCCTGGCATTCTTCAGGCAATAGTTACACTAGTTACACAGCCAGTGTGGTCTAGTGGCTAGAGTGTTGGCCTGGGTATCAGGAGATCTGGGTTCTGGTCCCCACTCAGCTATGGACACCCACTGGGTGACTTTGGGCCAGTCACAGACTCTCAGCCCAACCTATCTCACAGGGTTATTGTTGTGAGGTTAAAATGGAAAGGATGAGGATTATGTATGCTGCCTTGGGTTCCTTAAGGAGGAAAAAAGATGGGATATAAACATAATAAATAAATAAAATCAAGTTTGAAGTACAGTAATAGCCTTTGAGTCAATGGTTGACAATGACTCAATGACTTTGAGACAATGGAAAACAGTTTGGTTTTCTATCAGGAGACGACACAGCGGGTCTGTTCAGAGGACACTTCAGGCTCTGTGGTTAGCGAAACTCTGGTTCTTTGGGGTTAGCACTAACCACAAGCTGTGCTGTCGCACACAACACTTTAAGCCACAGTTAGAGCCGCTAACCCTTCTGCAGACGGTCTGACTATGGTTAGTGAGTGAGCAAGGTTTAGCAAAACACATTGCACATGACACCTTAAACCCTGCTGCTTAACCAAAAGCCTTAACCAGCAGGTTCTTCTGAACAGGTCCAATATAAGAATTGGCTAATGGTAAATGGACCAAGTCCATCGCCATGTGAAAGAACTGGATGCATCACCTGATTGTCAAGTAGTGTTAATTACAGTATGTAGGGCCACACTGTCAATTAAGTATTGCCCTTACCCCCAAATTAAGGATGTGGCATCCCATTAGCATTTGTGTAAGAATCCACCTTACCTGTTGCACTCATTAAAAGAATTGGATGAGTGAACCATACCCAGGTGTATGCTAATGCCTTCCTAAATGGTAACAACTCCTATTTGTGACTGCAATAATCCCTTATCAGTTCACGTCTTTGCTTCCTTAGTTGTACACATCCTGAGTCCAAGATATGGCTCCGTTTTGGAGACTACTTTAAACGTTTATCCCACAATGTGTTCATTTGGAAACAAAAGTCCTCATCCTATATTGCAGCTTGGTGCTCTCCAGATGTGTTGTTGAACCACAACTCCCATAATTCTGAGAGAGAACCGATTGTCCAAGTCAGTGTATGCAGCCTAAAGAGCATCAGGCCTCCATGTACGAGACAGAGGTATCAGCAGACCTGGGGAAATTCTGAGGTTCGCAGAAATACAAACAATCCTTAGAGTAAAAAAACCCTAATTACTCCCCACCCACCCCAAAACAGCTCATGGAGGACTGTGCCTGCTCAATGAGCTTGGAATGCTGTCTAATGAGGAGGGGGACCCGGGTGGTGGTTGTGGAATGGATATCCTGTAACAGGGCATGGCTGGTTGTAGCACTCCTCATTGCAACTTTTTGTTGTGGGTACCACTTTGAATATATAAGGTAGCTTCATACGGAGACAGGCTATTGATATATGCAGCCCAGCATTGTCTATAGGGAGTGGTTGCACCTTGGGCAGAAGTTTTCTCTCTCCCCCCGTCTTGCTACATGGGGACATAAGAAATTGCCTTATGCAGAGTCAGAGCATTGGTCCATTATCTAGCCCAGAATCGCCGGGGCTGACTGGCAGCAATGACTTTCCAGGATTCTTTCCTTGCCCTACCTGGAAATGCCAGGGATTGAACCTGGGACCTTCTGCGTGCAAAGCAGATCGTAGAATCATAGAATAGCAGAGTTGGAAGGGGCCTACAAGGCCATCGAGTCCAACCCCCTGCTCAATGCAGGAATCCACCCTAAAGCATGTTCTACTGCTGAACTGCAGCTCCTCGGCCCTACCTGAAATCCTTTTACTAAAAGACGTGGGGGTTATTGAGCCTGGCGGCGACTTCATGAGAAGCATGTCACTGGGCTAAGCGTCAGCCCTTAATTTCCCTGCCGATTGCACTGGGACTTGCTTCTAGCAAAGTGTGCTTAGGATAACCCTCCCCAACCCCCCCCCCCCCACCAATGCAGTGTAATATGGAAAGGATTGCAATGAAAGCCCGAATGTAGTCAATACATTGATTTATGTTGGCTTGAAGAATTTGGAGGCAATGGGGCTAAATCTACCAATTTCTCGGGGGGAAATGTCAAAATTATGAATGTTGTAATTTTAGCTAAGCACAGTTTGATTACCCCAAATTGAGAAGGCAAAAAGAAACTGCTAAGTTGCTTTGGCCGTATGTAATACCATGTGTTTATATACCAGATGTTTATATGGAAGATAATGGTCATTAAGGTCAGCATGTGAAGAAATGAAAGCAATAATAATAATAATAATAATAATAATAATAATAATAATAATTTGTTACCCGCCTCTCCCTCCGGATCGAGGCGGGGTACAACATAATTGCAAATGCCATAAAATACATATTATTAAAACATTTAAAACTAATACATTATTAAAAGCAGCACATTATTAAAAGGCATCTTAAAATTCAACTGGGTAGTAGTTAGAGTGTTGGACTGGGACTCTGGAGACCTGGGTTCTAGTCCCCACTCGGCCTTGAGTCTCACTGGGTGATTTTAGGCCAGACACTGACTCTCAGACTAACCTACCTCACCGGGTCGATGTGAGGATAAAATAGAGAGGATTATGTAATCTGCCTTGGAGGAAAGGCAGGATATATATGTAACAAATAAATACATAAGAAACAAAATAGTTCTACCGCCAAAGCGTGAGCAGCCCAGTCTTCTTTAATAGGAAATGTCAAGTGTACACAGAGAGCCATTACGAAAAGCACAAAGCAACACTGAGAAAACAACCATGGGTTTGAAACGCTTGCCGCCCTCACGTGTGTTTTCGTAATGAGGTATGTTAATTGCTGTTTATGAATCACCGTGAGGTGCTCTGGTGAAGCTACCACGTTCAAAGCTGCTTCAATTCGTTGGAGAGCCTTCCCAGGCGTGCGCATGCCTGCTTGCTTCTGCCGACAGGAACTGTGGCAAAGCACCCGGCTCCTCCATTGAACAAACCTTCTAGAGCCGATCCAGTTGTGAGACTTTGATGCCTTTTGAAAATGAGCACCAGCAGATCTGGGAGGAAAATGAAATCCAAAGTGAACTTGGCTGTGGTTGAAAGCCCACCTGTGAAAGCCCCTGTTGCCAGATCTTACCGCCAGGTAGGACCCCAGTCTTACTTATTTCTGCTTGTAATGAACCATGTTTGGGGGTTGTGTTTGGAGAAAGAGAGGATGTATGGGGGTGGGATGGCTTGGAGTATAGAAAGTTAAGGTAAGTGGGAGGAGGGAGTTGATGGGATCTTGGAATGATGGGGCAGTGGTGGGAATTTAGGTGCTTGATAATTTAGGTGAGGCAAGAGACTGGAGGGCAGAAGGGATTAACTGGGTGTGAGTGAATTTAGGAGATGCCTGGTCCCTTAAATCCTAGATTTTACTTTACTGTGAATTTGATCCCATTGCACTTTAAACATTCTGTTCTTTGAAACTCATCTCAAAAGATTTGAACACCTACCCTGAGGCCTGCACAGTGGGGCTCCACCACCCTTTTACTTTAGATCCTCTAATGGAGGTCATAGTTTGCTAAATGTTGTACTTTGCCCCAATTATTTATTGGGTGATGCTTTTAACTCTATTCCTCTATCGTCCCTCATCCTTTTTTCTTCACCCTATCTCCTTCAGGCTGATATATAATGCCCCAAGAATTTGGCAGGTTTATTTCTTTATATTGATTGATTACATTTCTCTTGCTGGCCCTCACTAAGCGATTCACAATTATTATTAGTTTTTACAGTTTAAAGCCGTGGTATTTGTTTTACATATAATATCTTTAAAAAGCATGCGGCCAAAAGTTTGTGTAACTGATACTTTATGAGCCATGAATGTATTTGCAGTCATCTAGTAAATGCCAGCAAAAACCATAGTCACAAAAAAGATGAAACTTTTAGGCCTAAAACATTGGAAAATGTACAAACACACTTAAAAATGAAATAAAACCAGCTGCGTTTTTCTCCCTCTCTCGTTTTTCTCCTGCTATCATAATAGTAGAACCCGGGGTCATCCCATGAAACTGATTGGTGGGAGATTCAGGACAGATAAAGGGAATTGCTTACACAGCGCATAGTGAAACTATGGAATTCACTTCCACAGGTTATTGTGATGGCCACCACTTTGGATAGCTTTAAAAGGAGATTAGACAAATTCATGGAGAAGAAGGCTATCATTAGCTACTAGTCCTGAAGGCTATACACCAGTTGCTGGGGAACTTGGGTGGTGAGAGGGTGCTGTTGCACTCAAGTCCTGCTTGTGGGTTTCCCGTGGGCAGCTGGTTGGGGCATTCTGGGAGTTGTAGTCCAACACATCTGGAGCGCCCCAGGTTGAGGAAGGCTGGACTAGATGGACCCTTGGTCTGATCCTGCATTGCTCTTCTTATGTTCTTATGCATTTCCTCATTCAGGTTAGCCTCAACAACACTGTCAGGCCCTTTCAAGGTCATGGATATGTGTCCCCCCACCTTAACTTTCATTTCTCAGTTGCTGGTCCAATACAACCTTTCCATTTGCATCACAACCTGGAGAAATATTACGTGCTGGAGAAGCAAAGCTAACAACCTCTCTAACTTGTGAAGGTGTGAGTTGATTGTTTCGGCAAGAAACAAGGAGGAGTTGGGCTTGGTCCCAGGGATTTACTTTGAAACTTTCCTGACAAACTGGAGCTTGTTCCCCCGAGGTGGTCGCCCTGCAGCATTTGAGGTGGAAGGAGGGAGTGTCTCTTTGCGAAGTGCCTGCTCCCTGTTGGAATAACTCCAGCCCTTTCTGTCCCAACCAGGCAATGATGGAGTTACTTTGCCATGCTTCAGAGCAGCATTTGAAACATTTAGCCCAGTGTGGAGAATTGTCCCCAGGGCCGGTGCTACCATAGAGGCCACTCAGGCGGCCACCTAGAGCGCCAAGCTAAGAGGGGTGCTGGGCGCTGCAGCACTCACGCGCATTGTTGGCTGTGAGCCAGGCCGGGCCGGCCTGAAGATTCAGCTGGGCCTGGGTGGGCGAGATGGCGCCCTGCGCCCGCCCAGCTGAAGCGAAGCCAGGGATGCTGGGGTGGGGGTGGCTCCACGTTCAGACTTCTGCCCGGAAGCCGCCCTCCCAGAGCCGGGAGGCCGCCGCTGCCAGAAGAAGAAAAAGCACGTGGCAAGCTCGACCCTGGCCCAAGCCAGCCTCTGCCTTACTCCCGAGGAAAGGGCACTGGGCCGCCTCGCCTCTCTCCTCAAACAGGCCGCGATGTCCAGGCAGGTGGGCAAGCGGGACTCCCTCTCCCTTCCCCCAGGAAAGCTAGAGACTTGTGGACTCCTCTCAAGGCAAACTCTCCTGCTTCCCGATCCTGTGTGTGTGGATCAACGGGACTTGCATCCGAGAAAGCGTTGCACCAGGAGGCACCAGTGTGGCCCGATCCACCTATGCCTCCTTACTCGGAAGCCTTATTCCCCTGAGTAAACGTGCGGAGGGGATCGGGACACCAGGCTGCATAGCGGGTTACGTTCGCACGGAAGTAAGTCCCTGTGAATTCCAGACAGCTCGGTCCCAAATCGAAGTGAGCCAGCCCCAGCTCTCCACTCGGTGCACACGTTCGGACTTCCGCGCAATTTGGGGGGTGGGGTGCAAGTAGCTCGCCTTGCCTAGGGCGCAAAATAGTTTGGCACCGGCCCTGATTGTCCCTGCTCATGACATGCACACTCCTCTTGGAAAATTTGCCCTAGGATTTGCTTCTAGGTTGCCAAGCTCCTGAGCCTCAATGTAGTGGTAGCGATGGAGATTAGATCCAGAAAGTGAGGATGCCATGCTGGCTCCAGGTTTTTGAGGGCCTTTGGGCAAGAGACTGTCAATGGGCCTCCTCACTCAGTAAGTCCATCACCGTGGTCACCAGCTGCTCTTGCTCTTCAGCCTCTTTCTCGTGATTCCTGCCACTTGCTTGCTTGACAGGCAGAGAAACCAATAAGCAAGTAGGCAGTGGTGTGTAGTGCCTCTCCATCCCACCACCACTGTGGTCTGGGCCAGAGGAAGAGGTGAGTGAATAACGAGATTGCAGTAGAAGAGGGGCAAGGAGGTGCTTTTTGGTGGGCCCATGCTGGGATGTGGGCCCTTATTTATTTATTTATTTATTTATTTATTTATTTATTACATTTCTATACCGCCCAATAGCTGGAGCTCTCTGGGCGGTTCACAAAAATTAAAACCATTCATAATATAAAACAACAGTATATGACCATGCCTACCCTTGGGAGGATGGGTGAGAAGCAGTAGCAGAGGACTCTGGTCTACAGCAGGGCAACACGTTTCTGACCATACCGAGTGCTGATGCTGGCCCTGATTTGAATGGTTTTTGGGGCACTGCTGCAGTGCAGATCTGTGCTAATGGCTGTGCTGGAAGTAGAGGAGCATCAGGGTGAGTGGAGCAGGACATGAACGCTTCACCCTTGTTACTAAGGAGGTGTTGATTGCAAACGGTGGTTACTAATCCATTGGATAATTCTGCAGTGATTCATGGATCATGTGCAGCAACCGTAGAGTAGCCTGCTTGGAGGTTTTGTTTGTTTGTTTGTTTATTTATTTATTTATTACACTTATATACCACTCCCATAGCCAGGGCTCTCTGGGCAGTTTACAGAAATTCTAAAATTGAGATAAAAACAAGTATACAAAATTTAAAATTCTAAAACACAGAACATACACACATAAAGCATTAAAAGCCGTTAAAAAACTAAACATGTGGGTGATTAAGATGTGCCGCCATATGCCTGGGCAAAGAGGAAAGTCTTAACCTGGTGCCGGAAAGATAGCAGCATTGGTGCCAGGCGAGCCTAGTCAGGGAGATCATTCCATAGTCTGGGGGCCACCACCGAAAAGGCCCTGTCCCTCGTTGCCACACTCCGAGCCTGTGTTTTCCCCATGGTGTTCTTCTGCCTTGAGAAATATCAACGTGTTGATTATGGCTTCACTGTGACAAATGGGGAAATCAGCACTGAGCCCAGAGAGGTGCCCTGTGATCCCAAAGGGATCTGCTTTTTACAGCATCTGATCCACGTCCAGAAGTAGTCAACTGGCTAAAGACTTTGGATATCAAGGTGGGAAGCTCCATCTCTACGTTTGCTCCTCCTCTGCAGATTCTTACTGAACCCCTGCTCAAAGTTTTCAACAGTATTTTCTGAGTTGGGGATGGGAATCAGAATACCTCTGAAAGCCCAAGGCTGCAAAGGTGGTGCTGGTGCATGGGGATTTATCAAAAGCGGTATATGCTTACCCTTTCAAGTCCATGTTCTTATGAGCAACTTGTCCCCTCGTGAATCAAGTGGGAGGCTTTGGAAGTGATGCCAGGGTCTCAGTTCCATCTTCTCTTCACCCATGTGAGAGCTGCCTTGGCACAGAGAGTTGATGAAATATTTAGGCGTCTGTTTAGCTGCAGATCAGCCAGAAATGATAAAAAACGGGCCAAAACAGGCAGATGGAAGGTACTCCATTTCCTTTTACGGAGGTGGATGTGTCAAACGATGACCAATTAGCTCTATGTCACAAATGAAGCATTTGTTGATTGGGCATGTTTTGCAGTGTGCAGGGGAATTCCTTAGAAAAATAACATTTGTTATAAACGTAATTTATAGGGCCATGCAATAGTCTCTACCAGCTGCACTCTCTCTCTTTCTCTCTCTCTCTATATATATATGTCTGGTCATTTTTACTTTGTTTTCATTCCATGCTTTAACCTTTCCCAGGAGTTGATGGCTGCAACCCCAGCTTCTCACCAGCTGATTGATTTCCGGGTGCTATTTAAATATTCCCCAGTAAATCAATATGCCTCCAAACATGTAGTAGATTTTTAATTGTTCTATTGTGGGTACTCTTTATTTGTTAGTCCCTTGGGATACATGTTTTAACAAGTGGATTATGAGTGATTAAAATAATTTAAATACGTATTTATTTATTTATTTATTTATAGCATTGCTGTTCAGTTGAAAAGGCTCCCAGAGTGGCTTACATATGATCGATAAAAACACGACAACCTCCGACCATAGGTTTACCATCTTGACCACAAGATTTCAATCTAAAATACACAACATAAAAGGAACAAGAGAGGTGGAGGGAAGAGGAAAAAAGCAAACTTAGGGACCAATTAAAAAAACAAACAAACCAGCAAACCCCAGGACAGAATATGTCATATAGGGTCAAGTGTATTCAAACTGAGTGCCCAATTTTCTAGAAAAACGTATGGATATTTTAATAGGCTTTAGTATGCAGGAGTAGAGGGAATTTTTTCTTACACATCAAGGTGAATGTATCATCCAAGAATTTAAGCCCCCTTTAATTCCACCTAACTCACCGAAAGTAATTGATTATTTGAAAAATAGATGCTTTCGGGGATTTAGGTTGGATAAATTTCATGAAAGATTGCAGAAATTCATCAGTACAGACTGTGTAAAAGAAAATCCCTTAAGGAAAAGAAAGCTGAGTGTCTATACCAAGTTGTTCTCTGGTATGTACATTAAAAAAAAGAAATGCATGTTGATTGGCTAGGACAAATATATTACCTACCAGATATCAGTGTGTGGTGTGGCCACCTCTACAATAATAAGCAAATGTTTCCAGTCAATAGCAAGTCCTTGGCTGGGTTCAGACAATACAAAATGCAATGGTGGTTTAAATAGTCAACACTTGGTTATTTAACCCACCATGGGTTATTGTGTTGTGTGGAGGGAGTTTTTTTAACCAACAGTTGGTTATTTGGCAAAAATAACCCATGCGAATAACCAGCACTGTGCAGAGTTGGCTATTTGGACCACCATTGGTTATGGTGTTTTGTGGAGGGCACCGTTGGTTATTTCTTCAGCCACAAAGTTGGGAGTCAAGAGCGGTCAAAGCAGTGGCTGCCACTCTAGTCCAGCTGGCAGGATAGATTTTTGGCAGCAATGACTGATGGGATACTAGTGGGAGGACTAAGGTGGGGAGAGAGGGCGCGGGATGAGTCAACTCAGCATGGACTAATCCTAATCCACACCACAGTTGATTATTATCATGTTGTGTGGGGAGTACCTCCTAGATAAACAACTGTCTAGTTGATTATTACCCCACTGTTGACTATCGTGTTATCTGAACGCAGCCTCTGTCAGTTAGTGTGCATAGTATGAATGTAATTAAGTTTATGTTTGCTAATTGTATTTCTAGTGCTCCATTAAAATATCTAAAGGGTTAATGTAGTTGTGACACACATTTTTAATCTGTGAGCATTAAGTTGGGAAGCTGCACTAAGTCAGACTATTGATCTAACTAGCTGGCAGTGGTTTTCCAGAGATTCAGATAGGATTCTTTCTTTGCCATACCTGGAGATGCCAGATTATACCTGTTTGCGGTGATCTTTGGTTTATTAAAATTAATTTTAATTTTCCTCTCCATTCCTTTTTCCTTGTGTGTTGTGTCTTCTTCAATTGTAAAACTGCAGAAACGGAATATCTCTTTTTTTTACTGGTTATTTGTAAGCTGCTCCGGGAGCCTTTTTGCCTACGGAACAGAATAAAAATACTATAAATAAATAAATAGATATAAAGGCTTACAGTGAACTATGTTCATATTCATTGTTGAATTTGGGAATCCTGACACCTGAGAAGCACTGTTGTACTTGACTCCAGCTCTGCGTTTTGTCTCAGGTGTGGTGGCCGTTGGCCGTGTAATGTATGTTTTGAGTCAGGAGGCTAAAGAATAGTTGAGTTATTCATTTTAAAAGGAGCCACAAGATCCCGGCGTCATCCCATGAAGCTGATAGGTGGGAGATTCAGGACAAATAAAAGGAAGTACTTCTTCACACAGCGCATAGTTAAACTATAGAATTCACTACCACAAGATGTAGTGATGGCCACCAAATTGGATGGCCTTAAAAGGGTGTTAGATAAATTCCTGGAGGAGAAGGCTATCAAATGGCTACTAGCCCTGATGGCTCTCTGTTACCTCCAGTAGCAGAGGCAGCAAGCCTATATACATCAGTTGCTGGGGAACATGGGTGGAAGGGTGCTGTTACACCCATGTCCTGCTTGTGAGTTCCTGGTCAACAGCTGCTTGGCCACTGTGTGAACGGTGTGCTGGACTAGATGGATCCTGGGTCTGATCCAACATGGTACTTCTTATGTTCTTATCCATTTTGCCTGTTTTTACTAAATGATGAATGTGGGGACCCAATATATTATTTCAACAAAAAATCTCACCCAAAATACATGGATGGGGGAACAGGGAACAAGAGAGAGAGACATGTAGCTGTTGGTTTTAAACTTTTCCGCATGAATAGTTGTTTTGGCAGAACCAAACATTCTGCAGCTTCCAGATATCTGGGTGTTATACTTAAGCATCCTCTCTTACCACATGTAAGTTGAGTGTACAGAAAAAAGTTTTATTTTTTAAGGCCTGATTATGGAGACCATCTGAGTAAGTTCATGGATTCCAAACGCTCTGGCTGAGATCTCGGAAATACATAATTCTCTTTGTTTTGTTTTCTTTATACCTAAAAGGATCTGAAGCAAGAAATGCTTTTGAAATGTTCAGCAGGAGCTATGCTGAAGATCCTTAGAGAATCACTATGCGTAAGAATCGGAAACAAAGATTTTAGGTTTTCTTTACTGATGTTTCCTCTCCCCCTTCCCTGCCATGTCTTCTGTCCCAGTTGGTGCATATTTTGCGTTAGAATTCTTTGTCACATAATTCTGCTTTGCCTTGAGATTTTCCTGTAAAAACGATCAGGACAGAAGTTTGTTTTGATAATATCACAGTAGTAAATAATACTTTGAAGCTGCTATAATCTTACATTCTTGTTCGCCACAGTATGTCACATTTCCAGCTGGTATTGTGTATGCAGGGAGATTGCAATCTTGAATATTTGTCATTCAGTGCTTTTTATGGCAGCACCTTTTCCTTTATTCTCCACCACTTTGGGGTAATATTTTGATAACTCCATCAGAAGAAAAGCACTGGAGAAAGCCATTTTTAAATGCAGTTTTATGCTCTAGCACGTATCCACAGGTAAAAGAGTTCACTAAGGACGATGTTACGCCATTACTGCATGGTTGCTTCCTTAAATTTGCATTACCTGTAGGCTGCTACTCTGCAATGACAGAATGACTTTATTTATTTATTTATTTATTTATTTATTTATTTATTTACTTATTACATTTCTCTACCACCCAATAGCCAAAGCTCTCTAGGCACTTTATAAAACCACAAAATTCACCATAAAGTACTGGGTACTGAAGTCTTTCGGGATCTGATCTTCCAGCAATATTTTGTGACAGTTCCCTAAAATGTTAATGGTTTTTTTTAATAAGGAAATCTAAATATTTAGTCTTTTTCCTTGTGCCTTAATGCAGATAAGAGAGCTGTGCTTGTGGCTAGGAGTAATTTTTGCCCCTGGCTGCTGCGGTTGAGAGCACTTTTTTTTACTTTTGGTTGGTGGCGGCAGCTGCACCCTTCCTTGGAGAAAGCAGATCTGGTACAGACACACATCATCATCATCATCATCATTATTATTATTATTATTATTATTATTATTGCATTTTTATACTGCCCAACAGCTGAAGCTCCCTGGGCGGTTCACAAAAACTAAAACCATTCAAAGTATAAAACAAACAGTATAAAAACATGATATAAAATACACATGCCTTGGTGACATTCAGACTGGATTACTGCCATTGAAGGTTCATAAAGGACGACTGGCACAAAATGCTGTGGTCAGAAAATTGAATGTTGCTTGCTTTTCTGACCATATTGCACTGGTTCAATCCAATTCCAAGCCCAATTCAAGGTGTTGGCTATTATCTCTGAAGCCCTCAAGCCGCTTGCAACCTGCGTGCTTCATGTGCCCCTTGGCCTTTAGTGCGGCCTCCACTTCTCCCACTGCACTGGCCGAAGTTTTGGGGGCAGTGGTGGGAAAATGATCCATGGCTTGCGGACACATTTCATAGGTGCGACACAATGAAGGTTGAAAAAGGCCAAATTTAGCTTTAAACCTGTACCACTTTGGACAGGGGAAGCAGAAGTACCCTATTTCTTCGATTCTAAGACACACTTTTTTCCCCATATAAACATCTCTAAAAATGGGGTGTGTCTTAGAATCGCAGGTGTGTCTTAGGGTTTTTTTTCCCCTGTTGGTGGTACTGAAATTAGTGTGCGTCTTACAATCGAAGAAATACGGTATTTCATTGTTGAATGTTTCTCCAAAGTGCGGTGGGGGTGGGGACACTCTTTGCGCAAAGAAAACCAGGAGTTGGATCCAGATGTAGTCATACTTAGAGTAGACCCATTGAAATGAATGGGTCTTAAAGTTACTCATGGATAACTGAAAGCTCATTGATTTCAGTGGGTCTACTCAAAAGTGTGATTTGGAGTGCAATCCTATGCATTTTTAGAGAGGAAAAATGTACAGCAATACCCAGCATTCCCCAGCCAGCTATGCTGGGAGTTGTAGGACTTTTTTTCTGACTAAATTTGCATAGGTTTGTGGATTGCAACTGGATTCAACCCCGGGTGTTGCATTTGTTGTTGTTTTTAATAGAGAAGTACTCGACCATGTATTGCCCTTAAATGATACCGTCCAGGGACAGCTTTGCCTTATCAGCTGCTGCTTGTGTGAACTAGCTCAAAGCAGTATTTAGGTTTTATGAATGTAAGGCTGCAGGATTCCGTTGGTCCTGATGGGGGCTCATAAATGTTTGGCCTGATTGCAGAGAATAGGAAGCAGAACCAGGTAATCACAATGCGATTTTCATTAAGCCAGTGCCGAACAGATTGCTGCTATCAATTGTAGATCCATTACTCCCCCTCTCACCATTTTAAAAAATGTTGTTGGCTTCATATTACACACAGCAGAATTTGAATGCGATGTGGCTGGTCAAGAACGCCGTGCGATTATGCTCATGGTTATTGTGGGCAGCAAATGCATTCATAAGCCAAGACCTTGCCTCTGTTTCTTGTAGACGAACACTCTCTTTGGAGCAGGGATGGGCAACTCGTGGCCCTCCAAATGGCTTGGACTACAACGCCCATCATCCCTCAGGGAGTTGATATTTGAAGACAGTTTTCATTTAGGTTTAAGGTAGAGCGGCCTTCCCTAACCAGGTGCTCCCCAGATAGGTTGGTCTACAACTCACATCATTTCAGGCCAACTCATCTTGAGGGCAACCAGTTAGGGGTGGCCCGAGTAGAGGGATAGGCTGGCAAAATCAATGCATATTAGGGCTGTGCACAGCCCCACCCCCAATTCGCCTCGGAGAGGAATGAGGGAGTTTGTCCGATGAATCCAATGGACTCATGGCTGGCCTCGCCCTGACTTTTCTGGGCGGTTGGGGAGAGTGGTTCGCCACTGCCCAAAATCGTTCTGAGTCACCCAGAGGCCTTTCGAACCAATCCGGTTTGCCTCTGGGTACCTTGGGCCAACCTCGTATTCGGGCTGAGGTAGGCCCGCCTCAACTCGGATTCGGGGCTTTGGCATGAGGCGGTGCACAGCCCTAATGCATATGTAACTCTTACTGCTCCAAATTGCTTTGGCAGGTACACCATACAGCAGAGGCAAACAATATAGTGATTGTAGGCATGAAGTGCTCCCAGACACCTTTCTTGGCGCTAGCTGAGCTGCCCTACCCCTCCCACTTAACAAACAAACAAACATATTTTCTTACCAGCTATGAAATAGGTTTCTGTTTGTACGGAAAGCTGTGGGTTTCAAAGGAGTTGGGGTTCAGACTTCACCTTTGCCTTGTTCTCAGTCTTTGGAGCAGGTTATTAATCCTTGGCTGTACCTCCCATGGCAGCCATTTTGCAGTAGTGCTGAGGATAGTTTCTCAAATTGCCAGATGAACTCATGGCCCAAAAAAGATTGCCTACCTTTGCCCTAAAGAGCCATATGTACACCTGGGACATTTTTGTCCCTGTGTCAAGACTTGCACGTGTTTGGAAATATATACATCACACAGGGGTTGCTCAACAGGAATTTGTGAGTAGCTGTGGTTCCCTCTCAAGTGCATGCCCAGTGGCAAACCTGGATTCCCTGCCAGGTAATATGTGTAACAGCCATCAGTATTAGAAGGGAAGGAAACAAAGCCAGGCCTTGTACTGAATTGGCAAAGGCAAGCCCAAATGTGAGAGAAGGTTATGTTTTACAAAACCATTCCTATAGTTAAAGTTCTTAGTGTATACCCTGTTTCTAGAACTAAGGGCTATAGTATGTTGTGTGTTTATGTGCACACACACCCCCACCATACACACACCTTTTCTCGACCTAGTTCAAAAAACTACTACTTGAAGGATTGCTTCTCCCCTCATATATTTACCCAGACCGTAAGATCTTCAGAGGACCTGCCGGGTGAGGTATGGCTGACACTATGAGTGAAAGGTCCTTTTCAGTGGTGGCCCCTAGTTGTGGAATACCTTGTCTACAGACACTCTCTCTGTTGTTGTCATTTTGGCGCCAGGCAAAGATGCTTTTATTTCCCAAGACTTATAAGATCAGTGTTGGTTGTGTTTTTATTCTTCACTCTTGGGTTTTAATAAAGTTTTACACTGCATTACATTTTATGTTTTGTGATTGTATTTTTTTTTTTTAAAAAAAAAAGATTTAAATTTTATGTTATGCCACCCTCTGAAACTGCCATTAGAGAGAAGCATATAAAATGTTTCAAATCAATAAACATGATTGTTTTCCATATGATGGGAGTTTTTAGCCTGAAGTTACATTAATTACATAATGTAGACATCCAGTTAGTGAGCAATTAGATGAAATCATGCTTGTGGGCTTTTCCTTATATCTCCACAAGTAAATGGGCCAGAGATATAGAGTTACTTTTAAAAGAAAAAAAAATCAAAGTTGAATACTCATGGAGGGATAAAGAATATTTCTGTGGGGGCAAGGACTTCTAAGCTCTCCCTCTGGTATAGCCCTGCAGGTATCTTTGAGGCAAAAGAATTTCTGGTTCTCTGATCTTGAGAATGAGTTTGGATAGTTTCTCCCTGCTCCTGAGAAGAACTGTAAGCTTAAGTCCTTGGTTATAAAGAGTATATTAGTGTTTGAATATATCCTCAGGGCTGTGTGTTCTCTGAGCAGAGAAATTAAAATTCTGTTGGATGACCCAAGTCAAATGAAACACAGCCCGTGTGTATATGCGTAGTTTTGAGTCACACTGCACTGAGCTGCTTGCTCATTCAAAAGGTACCAGTATTAAACTGTGTAGAATTTCCAGGCATTTGTGTGAATTAGCAAAGTGGTTGTGTTTAGGGTAAGCATTTACTGCCCATATTTTCAAAATATATGCGCTAAACGTTCTGGAAGAAGGCCAGCCTTATATGACGTCGGTTTTAGTTGTGTTGCAAGAAGCCAAACTATTCAGTGCACAAATTATACAGAGAGCAAAGAGGAAGCCCCACTTCCACCCCACCCTTGCATTTTGGGATGGCTCCCTTAGCTAGTGTGTTTAGAATGGTACAGGGAAACATGGTTTGGCTAAAATGAGGAGAGATGGTTTGGGGCCTGTGGGCTTTATTAAGGGCCCACTCCCCCTAATTTAGGAGCCTCGTGTGGCACAGAGCGGTAAAGCAGCAGTTTCTGCAGCTGAAACTCTCCCCATGGCCTGAGTTTGATCCCAGTGGAAGCTGGTTTCAGGCAGCCGGCTCGGGTCGACTCAGCCTTCCATCCTCCCGAGGTCGGTAAAATGAGGACCCAGTTAGCTGGGGGAAAGGTAATCACGGCCGGGGAAGGCAACGGCAAACCACCCCGCTATGAGGCCTGCCAAGAAAATGTCAGCGAAAGCTGGCGTCCCTCCAAGAGTCAGTAATGACTCAGTGCTTGCACGAGAGGTTCCTTTCCTTTCCCCCTAATTTAACCCTCCCCAACTGGTGTGCTCCAGATACGTTGGGTGGCAACTAACATTATTCCAAGCCAGCATGGCCATTGCTGGCTGGGAATGATGGGACATGTAGTCCAACACATCTGGAGGGCACTAGATTGGGGAATGCTGCTGCAATTCAAATACTGAAAACTCTCTCTCTCTCTCTCTCTCTCTCTCTCTCTCTCTCTCTCTGTGTGTGTGTGTGTGTATGAGAGAGAGAGAGAGAGAGAGAGAGAGAGAGAGAGAGAGAGAGAGAGAGAGAGATGAGTGTCTTTTGAGTGGACTGACTATCCTTTTACACAGCTTGAGCAATGGTGTTCAGAAAGAACTGTGTTCAGATATTGCCTATATGTGGTCTAATACCAAGTGGTTTGTCTGCTGTCAGGAATCCATGGAGTACCAGCCAAAGTTCTATCCTGCAACCTATGGTTGCTGGAAGGTGCCATTTCATCGAGAGAGGCAGGTGTAGTTTTTGCTTGGCTACTGGAACTATGGTTACAGGACTAGTTAAATAAGTATTCAGGATGGAGAGCAGGGGCAGCTATGCCTGTCCTGTCTCATGGTCTGTGGCTTTGGATTAGTGGTAGGGGACCTATTTTGGTCTGGAGACCAAATGGCCACCCTGACCAATCAGGCAGACCGGATAATGTTGGGGTAGGTGGGGCCTCACTGTGAAGCCCCATCCTTGATATTATCCACCCACCCTATTCATTTTACCAGTGGCTACTCCTGGCAACAGCTCAAATTGGCATCTTCTTCACTCGCTGCTGTCATGTCTAACCCTACTGCCCCTGTTTGGGGAGAAGGTGTTTCAGGTAATCAATCAGAATCAGATTCAGAACTAGAATACACAGCGCCAGACACCAGCCAGCCTGTACCAGTGGGGGAGGAAGCTCTCACGGGCGATTCCCCAGTTGGTAGTCAGCCCTCTCCAGAGCTTATCTCCTCAAGGCCAAATCCTACACACTCAGGGGGAAGTGAGTTTTCTTCCGGAGGTGAGCGTCCCCAAAAACTAGCTAATGCTAGGGTCCATCAGAAACTGAAACGCAAGGCACGAAAAGAAGGCGTGAGAAAGTCGGAGAGATTACGCCAGAACCTACCACGGCACCAGGCGCTCTGAAGTTACAGGCATTTTGAGAAGTAGCTTCTTCTTCCTGAATGGACAATTGTCTTGCTTAGTTTGCATAGTTTTGCCTAGGGGGACATTTCCAAGAGGTTAGACTCTATTCAGGTAGAAGAGATGTTTGTTGCTTAATAAAATTCATTTGCCTCCCATCGAAAGCAGGAGTGTTCTGGGAAACATGACAGCTGCCCTGTTTGGGCAAGTCCATGAAAGAGTACCTCCATGATCTCCACTCAGCAATTGGAAATAACAGGGAGGTTTTCCTTCCCCACGAACAAGGGGTTGGGCTAGGGAAGGAGGAACTTAGGGGAGAAATTCTGCAGGCCAGATGGGGAACCTCCTCAGGCCACATTTTGCTCATGAGCCGGAGGTTCCCTACTCTGCTGTGAGCCAACCAAACTTTTGTGGCATTGCTCCAGGGTGATCAGTATTGAGCAAGCTACACCAATACAATAGAGCTGGTGCAATAGAACAGCAAAGAACATGAGCTGGACATCCCTTATTGATATCCCACCTCACCCGTAAGCTTAATTAACTAACTAATTAATTAATTAATTAATTAATGCATTTGTATCCAGCCCTACATCACTGGGATCTCAGGGCGGCATATAGATAAAATCAGAACAATGTAAAACAATAAATATACACAGCTAAAAATGTATTTAATCACTAACAAACTAAAACCAATATAAAGGTTTAAAAGCAATAAGAACCATTAAAACGATGTGCATCCTTGGAGAATTTAGCCTTCAAAGGCCCCTGTTCAGAAGACACTCAGAACTACTGCTTTAACCACAATGAACAAGGCTTTTTGCCTTAGCGTGGTTAAAGCTGTGGTTTAAGGTGTCTTCTGAATAGGGCCAAAGGCTTTAATAAAAAGTCATTTTTTTAAGTTGGCACTGAAATTAAGCCAGTGTCGGTACCAGTCAGGCCCTCCAAGGGGAGAGAATTCTACAACAGGGATGCCACTACAGAGAAAGCCCTCTCCCATGTCCCGCCATAATATATGCCTCACGTTGGTGGGACACAGAGGAGGGCTCCTCCCACAGATCTCAAATCTTGGGCTGGCATATATAGGGAGAGCCACTCCCTCAAGCACCGAGGTCCCAGCCGTTTAGGGCTTTAAATAACATTGCGAACGCCTTGAATTCGAACCGGTAGCTTATAGGAAGCCAATGCATTTTATAGTCATAGCAAAACACTACTCCTTCAGCTTCCCCTCTCTGCAATATACGGAAAATAATGCTGTCGTGCCTTTATAGACTTATTCATAAGGATTATGGGAAGAAGATGCTTTTGCGTATATTTTACACATTGTTTATTCAGTTAAGCAGTGAAAAATGCAGGACAGTATAGTCTCGTGTATAATCTACCGATGCAAATTCCAGTGTCCACGGTGCTTTATTAGTGCTATAACTCGTCTTTGTGTAAATTGCTGAGAACCAAACGTGACTTATGGAACGATGGCACCTGGAAATATACAGTTGGTCTTCTAACCTGAGGAGATTCATGGCCTGGCTCTTCTAATTGTCTCTACAAGTAGCTGAATTTGAGTCCAGGGACCTGGTGTACACCATGTATAGCTTTTAAATGAACCTATAATTAAGTGCTAAACATTTAATTATTAAAGGAAATGACTGCTGCTATGCAAACAGCATTAGGGTTGGCGGGGGGGGGCGGTGTTTCCCCCCTAGGTTCATCTGAAGAGCTGCCCTACTGTTCCAATTCTGTAGCTGGAACACATTTAAGTATTTTTGTTATGTCTGATTATATATACAGCAAAATGTTGGTTAACAAAAATGGGGTTGAAAGTAGGACATGAAGCAAATGAGCTTAAACTATGTGGAAAGGAGAAATTATTTTTTTATTACATTTATATCCCCCTTTTTTCCCCCTCCTCAAGGAACTGAATTTTCTCCCTCTCCCATAATACTAGAACCCAAAGGGGTCATCCCATGAAGCTGCCTGGTGGGAGATACAGGTCAGATAAAAGGAAGTACTTCTTCACACAGCGCATAGTTAAACTATAGAATTCACTTACCAGAAGATGTGGTGATGGCCACCAATTTGGATGGCTTTAAAAGGGGGTTGGATAAATTCCTGGAGGACAAGGCTATTTCCTGATGGCTATGTGCTACCTCCAGCCCATATACACCAGTTGCTGGAAAACATGGGCAGGAGGCTGCTGTTGCACCATGTCCTGCTTGTGGGTCCCTGGTCGACAGCTGGTTGGCCACTGTGTGAACACAGTGTTGGACTAGATGGACCCTTGGTCTGATCCAGCATGGCTCTTCTTATGTTCTCCTCACAACAACAACCCTCTGTGGTTAGGTTTGGGCTGTGAATATGTGACTGGCCCAAAGTCACCCAGTGAGCTTCCATGGCTGAGTGGGGACTAGAACCTGGATCTCCCAATTCCCAGTCTAACACTCTAACCACTGCACCACACTGGCTCTCTAAATTACCTAGATTTCAGTATGGGTGGACAAATACAGCATTTTTGCTTTCTCTCACATTTGTTTCCCCCCCCCTTAAATCTCATCCGGTTTATGAAAAAAAAAATTGAATTTTGCTATGTTCTCACCAAATAATGAACTGAACAAAATTCTCATCCATCTTCACAAGCCAAATTCCATAGGTACAGCTATACCTAGCATGGAGAGGGCCGTGTTGTTTTTGCCTGTCATGTAGCTATTAAAGACGAGAAGCCTGTCAGAAAAAAGAGGTGGCGACTGAAATTCAGCACCCCTATATCTGGTTGAATACCCAAGGATTTGATGTCAGACTTTTAAGGGCTAAGCACTCAAAGCCCTGGATCTGGTAGAAAGGATCTGTCAGTTCCTCTTCTTTCTACGTTTGAATTTTTTTTAAAAAAACTCAAGCTCTTTCTATCGCATTTGGGGAGAAATTAATGAATGTTGGTACATTCTTACCAAAAAACAAACTGAACAAAATTCCCATCCATTCCTTGATAAGTTTCCAACAGAGAGATAAGAGGTGTGTGTGTGTGTGTGTGTGTGTGTGTGTGTGAGTGAGAGAGAGAGAGAGAGAGAGAGAGAATAAAGAATGGCATCTTTGACCGTGGGAATAGCCAACAATCCATTCATGCCAATCTTTATAAAAGATGAAATACAGTAATCAGTGGAACTCAGGGGTGTGTGTGTTCCCCTGCAGCCTCCTGAAAACCTGCCCCAGATGGTTGGGGGACCCTTCAGAGCAGATTTTCAGGGCATGTAAGAAAAGGAAAGAGGGAGAAAGTCCCGTTGTATGAGCATGTTGTCAATTTTAAGTCTCATGCAAGGCCAGGGAGGCCTTGCAGGTTTGTAGGTAGATTTAATTAGAACTAGTTTGGAATGCCTATGCAAGCTTGTCTCTGTCAGAGTTCTCACGGGAGTAGCTCGCTCACTCCCTGTCTCGGCCTTGAAGCTGTTAGTCTTCTGTCGGAGGCTGATAGAGTGTTTTAGAAAGGTGGGGGCCCTTATTGAAGGAGTCACTCAGATTGTAGCGTCATCTTGGTGGGCTGAGCAGTACTGCCTTGTTTGGACATGGGCATGAGTTATGGGCTGAGCCTCTCTCTGTCAAGTGGTTTTGAACAGGCCTATGTGCCTCCCTTTTTAAGCTGGAGCAAAGGCAAGGAGCCTTTGCTATACCATCTTTCGACTCATGGCCTGAAATCCCTTCCTGTTTGGAACCATCATCATTTGGAACTTTGAAAGCACTCTGCACATGGACTCTCTTCTGTTTGGACTTTGGATTTCTAAGGACTGTGCCATGAAAAGTACTGGGAGGCTTTTCATAGACTTGAACTCGCAATTGCTGTGGATTGTGTGTTTGTGGTCAGCTCAGCATACGGCAGGCTGGGATTTGACTGATGGACTTTTCCTCTGCTAGACTCAGGTGGCAGGGAGTTTCCGGTGCTAAAGTACGTGCACAGGAGTTCTTGTGCCTGAGATTTTTACCCACTCCATGATCTTGTTTAGGCTTTGGCCATGTTCCCTGAGTTACCAACGTGTGTCCGCATTTGGACTAGCTCCCTTGGGATGGTTTGTTAAGCTTTTCAAGAATTCCCCATTGTGATTGCCTGAAGGAATGTATCAGGAATCTTTCCCCTCCCTTGGTCGGGTTGGGAATCCATTTTTGGAACCATTGAGATGGCAACCGGGAAACCAGGTTCTTAAAGCATTTTGACTGAAAGTTATCTTGAAGCCTAAAGCTTTCTGACCGTCAGTCAGCTTTAAATATTTTGGAAGTGTGTAACCTCTAAGCATTTCACTGTGAGATTTCCCTGAATAAAAGAAGCCTCACTGATTGGGTGTCCCGTGTCAGTTTGCCAGCACGTGTGAATGCCAGAAGAAAGGGGACCCACAACACAGGTTTCCGTTCATGTAACATTGGCTTCTGCCCCAAATCCCCTTCCTTGGAGGCTTTCACTTACGTTGGAAAATTTAGCCTTCATGATCTGTACGATGCTTAAGAGTTGCAAGTCAGTCATGATTCTTCTGATCACCTGTTACAAATATTAAAAATAGTCTTTAAGCTGGGCGCCAACAGGAGTGGAAGTGAGTAGAAGTGGGTCATGAGCAAGGGGAGAGGAGGAAGAAATAGCGAGCGGGAAGGTGGAGGAAGAGGAGAAAGAGGAGGAGGAAGCTGCAACCACTTACCCTGGCAGTAATTTTGGGTGGTGCCCTTGGACACGTTTCGAAATGTAAAATGTGCCTGCAGACTCAAAAAGGTTGCCTACCCTTGCTATAGATGTTTACTCTGAAATAAGTCCTACTTTCTCCCAGTTAAGTATGCAAAGGATTGTTTCCTAAGTTGCCCAGTACATTTTGATGAAAGCTTTGACCGTTAAAGGTTCTCTCCCTCCCTCTGTGCACGTGTGTCCAAAACATTCAAGCCAAACCAATATGTGTCCTGCCACATCAGTTAAATTAATCTGGGACTATAAATGTCCTTAAACAAACTGTTAACGTGTTTGTTTGTTTTTGTTAAAAATCTTCTTGGTCACCTGCTTGAATATAATATCTTCTTTATTGATATTTTGGTGATCTTCTTTTCTCTTCTTGCTTTTACTCCTCTTCTTTCAGACCGTTGGCTTTATGCGATGAGCCAAGCTTACTAGTAAATAACACCACCACAGACACCACAACAAAGCTATGGGCTATTAACTTTAGTAGACTTATTTGCAAGGTTGATATAGGACATTGTGTCGAAACGCTGCAGCTTGAGGCTATATCATCTGTTGGAAACTTCCCAACTCCCTGATTCTACCACAAACAAGCAAGCTGTGGCAGTCCCATTTAAGCTTGTATACACTTCCCATGTGTGTGTTTGGAGATACACAGCATGTTAGATAAAAACCACTTGGCGTTGGCAATCCTTTTTAAGGGTGGAATTCAGGTCCTGTGAAAACAAAAGAATTTGCTGTGGTAATTCATAGGGATTAGGACTATCCTCCCCTACTCTCTGCAGCTCTGGGTGTTCTACTTTCAGGGAATCTCTCAAACGCACATTTGGAACTTCTGGCTGCAGAGAAATTCAAATAGGTTTACACATATCAGGAGGGCACTAGGTTGGGGAAGGTATCCAGGTCCCCCATTTTATTTACAGCTTTAACAGTGTTCATCAATCAGCACCTTGAATTGGGCCAGAAGCAAATAAGAAACTGATGCACATGAGCAAACACTAGCATAATATATTCTGAGTGGGTTATCCTAGTTTGGCCATCCCTAACCTGCTGCTCTCTAGGTGTGTTGGGGATGATGGGAGTTGCAGTCCAACACCTCTGGAGGTAGGGTGGCCAGGTGTCTTGCTTTAAAGAGGACAATCCTCATTTGAGCCCTCTTATTTGAAGGGTTGCCTAGTCTAGTTTAAAGAAAAATAACCCTAAGTGTGCTTCCACACTTAGCACCTAGACAGCAGACTGAGCAGCCGTGCAGGTCACCTGCTTTCTTTCTCACTATGGTGAGATTTATTGTATCTCCATTAAAATGATGTCTAAATTTGCAATTATACATACAAATTAGCACTTGCAAACATTATGCAAATCTGTGTGCTCTATTGTCCTCTTCTTTTGGTGATGCTTATCCTCTTTTCTGAGCAATGCTTAAGTTGGTCACTCTGGCTGGAGGGTACCAGGTTGGGGAAAGCTTGACTGCAGAGTTTTGCACCAGCTGTAGCTTCCAAGTGTGGATTTTCAAAGGATTCTTATTTGGATTTGATTTAGCTTTCCAGATTGCCCACCCCTAACCCTAGAACTGCCCCAGAGGGGCAGCACGGCCTTAATCGCGTCTGTCTTGCCCATAGATCTTTCATTTAGATTTATCTTAGAAGGCTGGGATTATTTCCAAGTTTCAGAATGATTTTTCTTAGGCGGATGCCTTCCCTGTTTTGCTTTTAGTACTTTGCCCTCGGGCAGGAAAAGGCAGATCTCAAATTGCAAAGAGCTAAGCTTCTCAGCATGAGTAACGGTTGAATAGAGTTCACTTGCGAAGACCTCTGTGAAATGGTTAACCAGGCTTCTAAGAAGTCAAGGAATAATCCAGTCTTTAACTTGAGTTTGCTGGAAACCAGTTAAAAAGGAACGTGTTTCTGTTCGGATTGAGAAAGGCAAGTGCTTTTCAGGGTTTGAATTTATGTGAGTGGTGGAGTTGGTGGGATTAGTACCGCCTTCTCCAACCCTGATGTGACCCTGATGTGTCTGGATACAACTCTTGGTCATACATCTGGAGGGTGCCACGTTGGAGAAGGTTGGCTCAGTAGAACATTATTACCATGCCTCAGTTTTATCTCCATCCATGTAGCACACTCTTTGAGTGTCAGGGAGAGTTGGGATGCAAGGGGTTAACTGTTAAGGAATTTTAGATCATTTTAAGATGCAATGCTATGTTTGTTTAGTGAGAAAAAAAGTCCTGCAAACCCAGCAATGTTCTGATCTGGGTAAATTCTATCTACACTATTGTATTTCACTTGCATTATCGACCAGGTCTTCTGAGCCAAGCTACTACAGAGATGTGTGATAACCCCTTAGGAGTATAAGAACATAAGAAGAGCCATGCTGGATCAGACCAAGGGTCCATCTAGTCCAGCACTCTGTTCACACAGTGGAGTATTAGGTGGGCTGAGGTTGGGAGCTAGCAAAGCGATGACAATGGATGGTGTCCTCTGGTGCCCAGGTGCTCTCAGGAGCCACTGTTTGTGCAATGGGACTTTGGTGATTCTAAAAATAACCTGGAATGAGCAAAAACCTTTGCTTCCAGAACAGGCGAGGTCAGCAGAGCTTGTAGAAGGCAGCTCCGCTGAACTGTCCCAATTTGGAAATGTTTCCGGGGATATTTTAAAACCTCCGTAGCACGAGCGGTCTCACGATTGCAACGGAACCAGCAGAGGCAAAGCAGGCCCGTTGGATATTGCCTTCAGTATCCCAGTCAGATCTCCACATGCACACACCCCATGTGCATGTCTGACAACCAGTCAGATCAACACACATGCATTGATCATTGTTAGATCAATGCACACATTGATCTAACAAAGATACTTAAGATACCTCCTGTTCTGTAAATTACCTCTTGAAAATTCGCTTTGCCTCTGGAGTCAAATTCAAATGGGATTTCCCCCACCATTCTTACTGCTAGTTGTCACTGCTGGCTGACTCCATCATAAACAAAAGCTTTGCAAAGGAGCCCACCACAAGGGTTTTGTACCTGAAACAATGCCTCTGAGGGTAACATTTCCTGCTGGCATCATAACATTTGTAGTTTTCTCTGAGCAAAGAAAAAGTGGACTGTCAGACCCATTTTCACATCACTACTACTCATACTCATGGAGCGCTTCAGCAAGTCACTGTTTCTCAGCTTATCCTACCTTGCAGGGTTCTTGTTAGGATATAATAGATGGATATGTATTCTGTTTTGAGCATTTTAAAGAAAAGGTGGGATGTAAATAGAATCTGTAACATTTTCCAAGTGTTCAACAGGAATGCTTGCAAAATCGAAATGGTTTTGAGGTAGGCTTTGTATGTCATATCAGTACTCTGGACAGAGCATAGAGTCAACTGAGCCCTGGCCTTCCATTAGCATTTCTACCACGTGCCACATGGGAAAGAGGTGTTGGGAGGCCCCAAATTATGAAACCTTCTCTTTGGAGTCTCCCCAAACTCTGCATTCTGGGGTGGGGGTGGGGCGGAACTCAAAGAATGTTCAGTTGGTTAGTCATTTTCCTTTTAAATGATGGAGAGTGCAATCCTATACATGCTGATACAAAGAAAAGGCCTACAACGCCCACCATTCCCTGCCATCTTGGCTGTCTGGGGAATGCTACCTCCAGTATCTGATCCAGTAAAGCCTATTTACACCAGTTGCTGGGGAACATGGGCGGGAGGGTGCTATTGCACCCTTGTCCTGCTTGTGGATTCCTGGTTGACAACAGGTTGGCCACTGTGTGAACAGATTTCTGGACTAGATGGGCCCTTGGTCTGATCCTGCATGGCTCTTCTTATGTTCTTATGCTATGAGTTTTAGGACTTTTTTCTGTTTACATGTGGATAGGATTGCACTGTAATTGTTTTGATGTAACTAAAATGTGGATGTTAACAAACCCTCACTGTATAGGTGCCATTTTCTATACTGAAGAAAGTGCAACAGACTATCAATAAAAGTAAAACAAAAATTACCACTCACTGTTGGGAAAGATCACTTTGAATATTTACTTTCCCCTTCCTTATTATAGTTACATGCCAGGACCAAAATAACTTCAAAAATTGAGCAGGCATATACAAAAATTGAACAGGCATATTCTAACACCTGCCCCCTTAATGATTAATCAACTAAAGCTTAAGTTGATTGATCTACTGATTAAACTGACAAAAGCTTACAGCCTTAGTTAAAAACCACCAGAGAGGACCTGGCTTTGTGAGTGAGATTTAAGTCAATAAAAAGTGTGGTATTTGTTTTGCATCTTGCTATTTAAGTAGTTGTAAATTATCTCATACTTTTTAATTCTGCTGTTTCCAGCTCTGATCATTTGGTACTGGCTTCCCAACAAATTTCGTATATATTAAAAGGTGAGATATTGTAGATAAGAGCAATAAGGGAGCAATAATGGCTGGTGCATTTATGATCATTTTCATCTAGCTGTGTAAATGGCTATTAACCCTTATTGATTGGAATTCAAGGACCTTAAACCTGCTGAATTCATAAATGAGTGAGTTGATGCTTGCTTAATTGAAAGAAACTCTTTGAAGGTTTAGCTTTGACTGCAGGTTTCAAACCATGAGAGGTTCTCTTGCATTGTCCACAGAATTTCTCTTTTGGCTTATAATAGAATGCCAGTTTCAGGGCAGTTCTTCTTAAGTAATGTAGGAATTATGTGTTTGGTACTCTGTGTAGGGCACGAGACTTCACTGCCACTTCCATTCATTTCACTGCCACTTCCATTCATTTCAGTTGGAACATTGCATGGCAGATGTATCCGTTGCCTTCAGGACCCTGTTCAGATATCATTGGCTGCTGGGTTCTAATGACATGTCAGAATCAGATCTTAGTCTTACACTCTTCTTGTCTTCTTACCACTACACTCACTAGTAGCAAGTGCACTAACAGTGTCATAGAATCATAGAATAGCAGAGTTGGAAGTGGCCTACAAGGCCATCGAGTCCAACCCCCTGCTCAATGCAGGAATCCACCCTAAAGCATCCCTGACAGATGGTTGTCCAGCTGCCTCTTGAAGGCCTTTAGTGTGGGAGAGCCCACAACCTCACCAGGCAACTGATTCCATTGTCATACCGCTCTAACAATCAGGAAGTTTTTCCTGATGTCCAGCTGGAATCTGGCTTCCTGTAACTTGAGCCCATTATTCCGTGTCCTGCACTCTGGGAGGATCGAGAAGAGATCCTGGCCCTCCTCTGTGTGACAACCTTTCAAGTATTTGAAGAGTGCTATCATGTCTCCCCACAATCTTCTCTTCTCCAGGCTAAACATGCCCAGTTCTTTCAGTCTCTCTTTATAGGGCTTTGTTTCCAGACCCCTGAAACATGTTAGAGGTCCATGTTAGAGGTCCTGCTAAATTGAACCTGGTTATGGTGAGACACTGAGAACATCACATCCACTTTTTAATCAGTGATCCAGCCCCCACCCCACCCTCATTAAAATCAAAGCCCTGTGAAGCTGAGTGAATGGCCAGGGACCAGTCCTGGTGGGCTGGGCTGTTTTAATGTCCCAATCGCTTAGCTGTAATGAAGAGCTCTGAAGTGAGTTGTCTGTCTCCCCCCACAAGGTCCTCCCTTTTCCTGGCAGCCATATTAACCAGCTATGGTTTAGCATTACATCACCCGCATCAACCTTACTTATAATCAACACGGTGGACACGCAACCCGTTTCATATTGGTTTCAAATGGGAACTTTGCTGACTTATCTTGATTAAGGCCGTATCAAGGGAGGAATGGGGAAAAGGTCCCAAGAGAAAAGAGATTTCAGGATGCTGTCCACACTGGCCCCATCACAAAGCCCAACCTGTTTCACAGTGTTATTGCGATGCCTTGAATCGCAAGGCATCATGATGTTCTCCTTGGAAGGAGAACACGACCATAATAATACACCGCTTAAGCTGTCTGTATCCAAGTCTCCCAATCAGATATTTTTCATTTCTTCCCTAATTTGTGTTTTTCTTTAGCACTTGGTCTGATTTGATGAAAAAGGGCTTTCCCTTCCACTAATCTTGCCAGATGCTTTTAAAGCAATCATGCTTTAAATGTTGTGATTGGGCACTCCTGGAAATGAATTACAGCACTTGAGTTGTATTGGCAGTAGTTTCTTAAGCATCTATACTCAGCTGGAGGGGGGAATACTTAGAACAGTCTTACTCAACCTGGCTTCTTCCAGATGCCGGCTGGAGGACTATGCCAACTGTAGTTGGAAGCATCTAGAGCACACTATGTCGAGGAAGGCTTATTTAGAAAGATGACTGCCGACAGTTGTCTGAAATCTTCTCCATAATATGAATACAACTTCTCTAGCAGGAAGCCTTTGTCATTTGGCATATGTCTCTTTTAGTCAGGCATGCTTGCTTCTGGTCAGATTTTGCTGTCATCACTGAAAGTGACTTAGTGCCAAATTAAATGTTCTTCAGATCATGGCTTCTTTTCTTTTTTTAAATGTAAACAGAGTATAGAAATTTTCTGGAATAAAAATGAACAAATAAAAGGTCTAGGAGGAGAAAGTGTTGTTGGTGTTGGTTGGAAGAAAGGGAAAAAGACACAGATGTCTGAATTTAGAACAGCATTGTAAATATCCACTTAACAGAACTCTTGTGGCAAGTAAGAATTCTCTCCAGACAGGGGAGGTTTTGCTCATAAGAAGAGAGATTTATATTTTTGTTTTTTAGGCCTCAAATGACCCAGTTATGTATATAATGGCTGGCTGTTGTTGTTATGGACTTTTAAATCACTTTTATGGACTTTTAAATAAACCTCTTAGACTTTTAAACCCACCAATCCAAAGCTTTCCTCTTGACTTTTTTCAAGCTTTTGCTGGTTGAACTCTCAATCCAAGTTGCATTTCTTTAAATTTGAGCTATACATTTTAATTTGTGTTTCAGTGGCTTGAATAAAACACCAACTTGAATGTTAAGACTTCACAGTTGCATCCCCAGGAAGACAAAAATAGAATTATAGGCCCCGTTCAGACAACACACTAAACCATGCTGCTTAACCACAAAATGCTTAACAGGGGGTGGGGCATCTATGTAAGAACCTTCAGTTCCTGTCATCGGTTGACTAAGTTACTCCAGTGGTTTAACAGTTTGGAAGATCTGTTGCTGGGCAAAGTATTTCCCCTCAGATGAAATGTACCTGCAGCAGGAATATGAGTAGCTCTTCTGTGCCCAATATTGCGTCTGTTCCAAATACTATCAACCCATATTTGCAGTACCTCTTTCCTGTCATGGGCAGAGGTCTTTCACAGCCCTGCCGTCTGGAATGGTTTTAACTGGAGTTGGAAGATTTTGGAGCTGCACTTAAGTGCCAAGCATCCATTCTGCCGTTGCGCTGTCACCCAACTCCAGGGGTGACAACTGAACTGTACGTACTTGCTTGGAACTGTTCCAGCGTGACAGTAATACAATGTTCAGTGTTAAAAAATGTAGCTGCTTGATGTGTTCACTTTTGAAGGAGAAGGGCTTTCCGTAGGGAGTTTCATAGTCTACTTCTCCAACCTGCTGGTAGATACTGCTTGCTCCAGGTTTTTGAAGACCCTTGGACAAGACACCCTCTATGGCCTCCCTCAGCGAGTCTGCTTTCTCATCACCATTGTCACCAATTCCTCCTCCTCCTCCTCCTCCTCCTCAGCATTGCTGCCACTTGCTTTCTTGATGGGCAGAGAGCCAGGGCCCTTGTGGGTGTGGGAACGCTTGGCAGGTGCCCAACCATGCTGGCTAGGGAATGCCGGAAGTTGTGGGACTTTTCTCTATCAAAATATGCATAGGGGCGTGCCTTCGTAATTTGCAAAGTAACTTCCACTGACATGCAAGACAGCATGGATTAACTCAGACCATTTGCAGAAAGCATTCTGGATATTGACCGAAATCATTGCGGAAATTTGCTCTTTTAATCTCTGGGGGTTCAGGACTGATGGCAGGGGAAGTAGGGGGGACGTGGCTAGCCAGCAGAGAATAAACTTCCTTGGAATGCCTGCAATTAACTGGGTGAATCTGCCTTTATCTAGGGTGACCGTGTGTCCTCTTTTACAATGGGCAGTCCTCTATTTAAAAGGCAGCCAGAAGTCACACCACTATTTGAAGGGCTGTCCAGTTCAAAAACGATTTAAAGAACCATCCAAAGAAAGGTCTGGACCTTGAGGTTACTCATAAAGAGCACCCGGAGAACTCACAGAGCCGGGCACAGAAATCACCACACTATGGTGATATATACTGTATTTCTATTTCAATGGCAATTATTATTTCTATATTTGCATCTACAAACATAAATTGGCATATACAGAATTTATGCAAATTGTGTGTCCCCTTTTTTGGTGATGCATTAATGACCAGCACCTACCAGCAAGGTGGCCTTGATACGTCAGTGGGAGCAATCTCCTTTTGGTTTCCTGTGAGTCTAGATTAACTAAAAGAGAAATGTCTACAGTTGATCACAAACGGAGTCAAGATACACACTACTGCTTTATAATGGTATTGAAGTCTACTGTCAACTGTTGGGGCCCAATAATACATTCCATATACTGTTTTCACACTGTTTTCAATTGTTATAACCTGCTTGGTGTAGATCGGGCGAAGTCTTTGGACAGAAATAGGGAATTTAGGACAGAAGATTTCCATTACAGGCGGACTTCTGCATAAAGAAGGAGGCCACGATTACATTTGCGAAAACGTAACTGCAGGGTAAATTCACACGGTACTTAATGGTAGGCAGAAGGCTGTATTCCATTGCATTTACAAAAGTGTGCATTGTAGTTAAATTATATTGTGGCAGCCGAGACACAAAACAGTTCTGTATCACCTGAAGAATAGTAACATTTAACAGTCTCTCAGGGGTGTTGTAAGCCTTAATTGAAGCTTGTAAAAAAAAAAAGAACTCTGAGGAATTTGGATTAAGGGCACACAGTGACTGCCAAGTGTTTTAAAGTATACACTTAAAAGTCTGTATGTTTACATAGATATCCCTAATTTCTAATGCATTGATACCTGGAATAATTTGCCCATTTTGAAAGGAATAAAACTGAGTCTTTCAAACTCAAGCATAGTTTCCTTTCAGATCTTACCGCCATCAAATTATAACAAAATATTATTATTATTATTATTATTATTATTATTATTATTATTATTATTATTATTATTATTTAGGAACTGTAGTTCATATATCTTTGAAAGCACTAAACCCTAAAACTGAAGACTGTGCTATCTAAGCTAGTGTTTGAATTTCACTGAAATTTAGGGGAACAGGTGGGCATTATGATGATAACCTACTATTATTGGAAGGAGGCTCAAAAGGTAATAGAAACGTTTTAAATTGGCAAAGCCCTTGTTCGGGTTGGTCATCTTTTAGATACCAAATAGGATAGAGATTGTAGTGCTTATGATAAATCCAATGGTTGATCCTTGATGGGGTTGCCAGAGACCCTCATAGCAGGCTAATCCCCAAATCTTCGAATTAGTAGGACAGTGGGCTTTGTCAGAGAACAGAAGCTTTGTCAGAGAACAGAAGGGCTGAAGAAACAGAAGCTTTCTTCAGCCCTTGAGCTTTCTGTAGACTGTTGCACTTAATGTACAAATGAACACATGTAAAGGGATAGAGCCCCTGTCTCCATGCATTCAAGGTCCCATTTGCAAAGGGACTGGTGCATGTACACATCTATGCATAGTCCATACTCTGTAAAAGTGGGGGATACAGGTTGGATGTAGATTGCCTATGCCTGTAGGCCCCTGTGAAAGCCTACAGTAACCTGTATCAGAGGCAGTGAGCCTGTAAGAACATAAGAACATGCCCTGCTGGATCAGACCAAGGGTCCATCTAGTCCAGCATTCTGTTCACTCAGTGGCCAACCAGCCATCGGCCAGGGACCAACAAAGTAGGACACCAGTTGCTGGGGAACATGTGTAGGAGGGGGCTGTTTCACCTGTGTACTGCTTGTGGGTCCCTGGTCGACAGCTGGTTGACCACTGTGTGACTAGATGGACCTTTGGTCTGACCCAGCAGGGCACTTCTGATGTTCTTATGACCTCCCAAGTGTGGACATGGAATGGGGGGAGTACCAGTGGGTGCATTCCTGATTTTCTATTGATTATTTTATCTAAAAATGGTGCCCAAGGCAGCTAACAATAAAATCCAGATTAAAAATGGCATCTTAATTAAAAACGTAACACAAATAAGTACAATGAAAAACACGCCTGGAGAAATAAAGAGCATCGACTGATGAAAAACCCTTTCAGCAACAGACCTGCTTATATGCTAAAGGCCTGCTTGAATAGAAATGTGTTTGCATGGCGGTGGAAAGACAACAGAGAGTGGGCTATCCTAGTCTCCTTTGGTAGGGAGCATCCAATAAGATAGCTATAAACGGGCCACACATGACTCTTGTCTGCTGTCTGTTCAGCCCTCAGCCCCTCAGGGTGCCCCGCCCACTTCCCCCAGCCCATTATTACCCCACTGTTGACTGTTGTGTTGTCTGAGGGACTACACTCCAGCAAAGATAAGAAAATAAGTCATATGCTGGGCGTTGGAAATAGATTCTTAACTGTGCTGACTCATCATCTCTCCCACCCAAAGACTTATAAGCCTTTGCAGGTCCATCTTTATTTGATTTGTATAGTCGTGTGTTGACTGAGGCAAAAGATGCTGATACAGAGTTAATATTTTCTCAATTATAGCTGCTGCTGAGAGGGATTTATCTTATTAAACATTTCCCTATTAACTGTTTCACTGCATGGGAGATTTCCTCAGAACGTTTGCATGCATCTTCTCCCCCCCCCCCCCAGAAGATGTATACATTTATGCATTTCTGGCAACTGTTTTGGAAGTGTATGCATCTTCTTTGGGAACCTCGGCTTGGCCAGTTACATTAGTTTTAAGGTGTACGCTTAAGGCATTTTAAAGTGTAAGTGCGACAAACATGTGTATCACACAGGATACACAGTGCCTTGGTAGGAAACCTGAGTTTGCCTCTGTGTAATGAGTAAAACAGCCTTGTGGGGAAAAATAGCACCAGATAAATATACATGCAAGGACAGGAAACTATTATTATTATTATTATTATTATTATTATTATTATTATTTTCATCATCATCATCATCATCATCATCATCATCATCAAATATTGAGCTAGCAGCATTGTTTGTGGGAAAGCATATATTCTATCTATCTATCTGTCTATCTGTCACACAGACATTCCTCACCACCCTTTTCTCAGGGCATGAAAGCAACGGCTGCATATGTACACCGCTCTGAGATCTTAATGATAAAGGGCGGGATATTAATGTTTTAAATAAATAAATAATAAATAAATATCACCACCCGATAAGTAATCTCTAACAGATTGGGTCACTATTAATGAATCATTTCTCACCCTCTCCCTCCTGCGTGCTGCTAATCATAATGTTACACTGTAACACATGCAATAATTAATGAATCAGCTACTGGTTCTTCAGCATAATTTGGCACAATTTGTAAGTGATCAGCTATTTAACAGGTGATTTGTAAAAATGATGAAACCCTACAGGTGGTGTGGTGGATGGTAGGGGCTTTTCATATTGAGCCTTCCTCAACCTTCCAGATATGTTGGACTAACAACTCCCATCATCCCTAAGTCAGTAGCCATACTGCTTGGGGATGATGGGAGTTGTTAGCCCAACACGTCTGGAAGACAACAAGTTGAGGCAGGCTCAATGAATATATTTCATATAGTAAAGATCCAGAGAAAAGCAGTCACACAAAACTTGTATTTGGTGCAACCTAAAGTCACAAAATTGTAAGGCTCAGAACTCTTCTTCATACTGGATGTTAAACAGAAAAGTAAGTGGGAGGGGGCAAGAAAAGTATGGAAAAAGAGTCACATATGGTAGGACCCCCGCTTGCAGTGTTGAGAATCTTAAATTGGTAATTCTGGAAACTTTTTGCAGATGAGTTAAATTAGGAAGTACCAAGTGATACTCGTTGAAATGGCTCTCTGTGCATGTGCTTCTGGGTTAAAAAAATAGATCAATCTTGTGAGCCCTCCTTAATTTAATAGAAAGCATTACTGAGAAGCTTCCCAACAGCTGCTATGAAATAACATGCCAGTTCTTAATAAGACGGTGGTATTGATTAACTTCCTGGAAAAATGTGTAACAGTAAAATAGTGTCTCAGCTGAGAAACCCCAAATGAATCTTGTGACTTTTTGTATAGACATTGCTTGAAGATTTATCTAGTAAAAAGAACAACTTTCATAAGGCATCTTCCTGATAAACTGGGTGAGGGTGAATGGCATGTTTTTCTCCCATATGACGTACAGGAGACATAAGCTGCAAATCCCCAGTACAGCAATCAACTCAGTCCAATCAATTTCATTTATATTGTAATTCACCGAAGGATTCAGCAGTACTGGCAGTGATTGGCTGAGCTGCTGGCATGTCACAGAGCAGCAGGGCAAATGGAAGGTGCCATTGGCTGAGTTACTTTGATTTCAGAGAAGGCAGAGGACCCTAAAGGATGATGGGGTAGAAGAAGCTGCAGCCTGAGACGGCATCCAGCCAAGATAGAGGAGGGCCCTCTTAAAAGAAGCATTAGAGGAATAGGGGGAAGGGGGAAAGGTGGCGAGGAAGGAAAATGAAGGGGACAGAAGCTGTAGAAGTAAGAGATGCTGAAATTCACATTGATTTGATATAATAACCAGCCAGACATCTGATTTCAGGACTCTAGTTTTTCTTTTCATCCCTAGTTATTCACATCTGCCTTTCCTTTCTGTTTGTCCCTGTTTTGATGATAAAGTGGTACTCTACTGCCCATATTCTATTTCTGCTTTGGAGGTCAGAATTATTTACTCTGTCAATGGTTATTTACCTGTGGTTTTTCATCCCATTCCTGGAGATTTTAAACTGCTATTGGATCACCCAGTGGTAGCTTACACCAAACTCCCATGTGCACTGAGGATTATACACCAGTGAGATAATTTCAACATAAGCCTCCGGTACATTGAGGTGAAGATAGCTACACTTTAAAAGGACTGTGCAATGTGTAGCTGAATGCAGTTAACTGTTATTGCTCACAGACAAGGTCTGCTCTTGCTTCACAGCTGCTGGTGTGTTGGCAAAGTCTGTTTACTGGTAGTAATGCACCTGTCTGGTGTTCCTCCTTCCAGAAGCAAACAAAACTACCACCTGAGCAAGAACAAAAAACTGAAAGAGGAGTTGCCGTCTGGAGTCTACACTTCAGTCACGTTGCAACTGCCACAAACCATTCCAAGATGGAAAAGGAACACAAAGAACAGAAATTAAGTTATTGATTTCATTTTCAAGAATCCAGGAAGGGTATTGAAAATGCTTCATAAATCACACCGGAATCCTTTTAAAAGGCAAGCTTTCCTGAATGTCAGTTGTGGAAACTGTCTCAAATGCCTTATGTCCTGTAGCTCTTGTTTGAAAAGCTATTTCTGGATCTCTTTGGTCATCTTGTTTCACTTACGTGCAACACATAATTTGTCTTCTTTTCAGTATTTCTTGCCTTCTTTAACCATGTTACTCTGCAACATGGCTGGGGTTGAATTGAAGCCAAGAGTGACTTGCTAGCCCAGATGAAACCAGTTCTTTCATGGCTGTTATGGGATCTCCTTCAAAATCTCCACCACCATTACTCTGGTGGCTTAACTGCAGTCCCCTTTGACCTTAAGTTGCTGCTAGTGAATGTCAGGTTAGCTGACGGGTGGTCACCGTCCAATGACCTAACCCAGGTAGAATATGCCAACCTGGCGTGTATGACTGAAACCTGCTTGGAATGAGGGAAAGTGTCCACCAGGTTATCTGGTGAAGCACTAGCTTCAGCTTTAGAAGCAGGGAAGAGGAATGGAGTGTCATGTTTCTCAAAACCTCCCACCTTCATGGGAGACAATAAGTAAGACTTGCTAAGTAATCTAAGTAATCTACAAAATCTACAAAACTATATTCAAGCAATAAACATCTCTTCCCACCTGAAGAGAGTCTAATCTCTAGGAACTTTTCCCTAGGCAAAACTATGCAAACTAAGTGAGACAATTGTCCTTTTAAGAAGAATGGAAAGCCCTTTCCCAAGACACGAGACTAGTTCTGATGCAGCTTCTGACAGGATGCCAGCTGGGCCGACTTTCTCTCACCTTCCTTTAGCGCCGGCTGTTTTAGTCTGCAGCGTACTCTAGGATCGGCTAACTTTATGCTCTCCCCCTCGGAAGAATATTGGCTTCCCACTGACTGTGTATTGTTTGTCCTGGAGGAGATAAGCTCTGGAGAGGGTTCGCACCCAGCTGGTGAAGAGCCTGTAAGAGCTTTCTCCCCCACTGGTATAGGCTGGCCTGTTTCTGGCGCCGACTCCTCTACTTCAGAGTCTGATTCTGATTGATGACCTGAAACCAACCCAGGGGGACCAGGGCTAGACATGACATGGAGGTGATGTCGAGAAGGCCAAAGCATGTGGCCATGGAGGTCGCTGAGAACATTTTGTCTGAGGAAACACAAGATTCCATGGGTGCTACAACCATGGACCTGTCACAAATAATAGAACATACATTTAACTTGGCTTTCTGTACTAGCTTAGGGACATATGATCTGTGAGTGTGGGAGCTAGAAATATCTCTGCTGTCATGATCGTTATCTGGTCAAGTTTTGCCTTTTGGTCACTCTTAGCCCTTGTAGTTGTGGTGGACCAATTGTAATGGCTTATGGATCTGGATGGTTTCCTGAGGTCTCCTGGGGGTGTTTTCTGTGGTCTTAGCCAGCAACTCTGCAGAGGTCCTAATTTTTGCTAGGAATGGGAAGATAACCCAGGCCATAAGTGCAATCACTTCCAAGTGTTCTCGTCCCACTTGTAGAGCTGTGTCAGTTCCTTGCTATCGAAGTAGTTGGGTTGACAACTAGAGTGTAGGTGGCAAAAAAAAAGAATGATGAGCATGGTCAAGCACAGGTGAGAAACCATTTTAGGGCTAACTCTGTGGCAGTGACGTTTGCAAAGAAATCTTACTTCTCTACCACCGGTTGGATCCCTTGAAGTCTCAATGTGATCAATTTGCATTATAGTTTGCAGACAAAAATAGCTTGCATTCACTCTGATATAGATGTCGTCATTTTGGTGAGGCCCCCACAATTTTTGTCCAGCCTTGCTGGCTCTTCCAGAAATGGTAGTTGCCAGCCTTCCTCCTACTTCTCTTTTGGGAAAGGATGTAGGAGAGAGGGAGAGAGGATTCCCCTTGGGCTCTGCTGCTGAAAGGATCTCCATAAGCCTTTAAGCAAGAGAGCTCAGGACTCAATCCCCCACCTTTTCAACAGAAAGGCCAGGCTGCGGGGAGGAAGCACTTCTCCCCATCTGCCTTTCTTGCTCCAGAGTGGGAAAGACCAACAGGGGTTCTAGTTAGGCCCTGCCATGCAGGTGTCAGACAATCCCCAAACTTCACCCCAGTTTTGGAGCTGGGGAGAGAGGCAGGGATCACTGCATAACTGCCCGGACAATCCCTGTCCATCTCTCCAGGTTCAAGCTTGGGAGGTATTCATAGAATCATAGAATAGCAGAGTTGGAAGGGGACTACAAGGCCATCGAGTCCAACCCCCTGCTCAATTCAGGAATCCACCCTAAAGCATCCCTGACAGATGGTTGTCCAGCTGCCTCTTGAAGGCCTCTAGTGTGGGAGAGTCCACAACCTCCCTAGGTAACTGATTCCATTGTCGTACTGCTCTAACAGTCAGGAAGTTTTTCCTGATGTCCAGCTGGAATCTGGCTTCCTTTAACTTGAGCCCATTATTCCGTGTCCTGCACTCTGGGAGGATCCAGAAGAGATCCTGGCCCTCCTCTGTGTGACACCTTTTAAGTATTTGAAGAGTGCTATCATGTCTCCCCTCAATCTTCTCTTCTCCAGGCTAAACATGGGCTAAACATGCCCAGTTCTTTCAGTCTCTCTTCATAGGGCTTTGTTTCCAGACCCCTGATCATCCTGGTTGCTATCCTCTGAACACGCTCCAGCTTGTCTGCGTCCTTCTTGAATTGTGGAGCCCAGAACTGGACACAATACTCTAGATGAGGCCTAACCAGGGCCGAATAGAGAGGAACCAGTACCTCACGTGATTTGGAAGCTATACTTCTATTAATGCAGCCCAAAATAGTCATCCTCTATTTTGTAGAGGTCATCCTCTATATATAGTATAGAGTATAGTCATCCTCTATACTGTGGCACTTTCCACAGTAAGAGTAGCAGGCACGTTTATTGGAGCCTGGTTTTGACAGTCAGAGGCGGATGCAACCAGGATTCATAGTCATGCTGTTCTGGAATAGGTAAGAGTTTGTGCAACCTGGTGATGTGGACAACAAGAAAGGATGTCTGCAGTCTGTTCTTTAAACATTGCTAATTAGATGTTGTGGGACATGACTGGCTGCTACCAATCGACACTTCCCTGGTAATGCCTAGTAAAAGAAGCACGCCACATGAAATCATTGCATTCAGTGTTTTCTTCCCCCAGTTGACTGGGCTGCCAGGCAGGAAAACACATCTCTTATGTTTCTTTACTAGGCATTGTGGGGAGATGTGTGGGACAAGGCTTGTGAGCAGCAGCAGCAGTTTCTTTTAAGTAAGCATGAGATGTGAATAGGGGAAAACGTTCCAGAAGATGCATGCAAATATCATTCTTAATATCTGGCTGTTCTCCTGCCTGAAAGTTGTTCTGCCAGTTTTCTGACATAGTTGGGATGTCAGGTCAGAAGCACAAAATCCAGTGCTGTGCAGCGATACTCCAGTGACAACTTCCTGAGGTTGGTTGATGAGAGGTTGTGGGCACAGGGAAAGTTGTGGTTTCTTCTTTGCTGGGAGAGAAACCAGCTTTTCCAAGAACAATTGGGCAAGGCCGAAAGTGGCATAGTCCAATGCTGTTGTGGACCTTTTTAAGCAAACTGAGCTAAGTGGAAGAGGCTTCTTTCACTGGACAATACTTCTTTCACTGGACAGTGCTATACTTTTTCTGCCAGAGGTCAAGTCTGCAGTGTGCTGGCCAGCTTTGTGGGACTCCTTAATATGCCTCAGAAAATGCGTGCTTTTTGATTTAAAGTGTATTTGACCTGCCTCCTGGATAATTCTTGTTTCTAATTACTCGGCTGAAGCTGCTTGCGGAAATCCACTTGGAAAGAACTCGATAGAGCACCTCTTGAGTCTTTTACCAAGAGGGGCATGCCAACAGAATCTTGTGTTTTGCCTGGGAACTCATCTGTCTGTTCTTGCTCCAGACTTGGAAGTGATGTTTCTCAGTCTCTCTTGTGATACTGATCAGTCTCTAGCAGTGTGGCCAGTCATACAGAAGGACTTCTGAGATTTGCTGGTGGAAGTCAGCAGTCCGCTATGTTCAAAGATGATCAAAATATGAAATCAAATTTGTTTTTGTTTTTTTGTCAAGGTGTAAAATTTATTTTATTTACGCCACGGTGGCTTGTTTAAATTGTGGTACATGCAGAGCGCGATGTCCAAAATCACTGCCTGAGTTCTCCTTGTCATGTCATCCAAACCTTGTTGGAGGGGAAAACAACTCTCCAATAACCCTGCAACAGCCCATGGCATGTGCTGCGATTGAAATAAGCCACAGTGGCTTATTTTGATTGTGCAAACCATACCGTAGATACATGCTTAGGTATCTGATAAAATAGCAGGAGGGTGATGTGTACTCATGTCATGCTTGTGGGTTCCTGGTCAACAGCTAGTTGGCCACTGTGTGAACAGATGGGCTCCTGGTCTGATCTTATGTTCTTATGTAAATATTTGACTATTTCCCTAAGAGAAATACAAAAGAAGAAAAGAGGTGGAATTAGGGTAATAAAACAAAAGTGTTTTTTAAAAAAACAAAAACCACTGGTTCCTGCCTAGCCTGAGGAATAACTTTCTTTGCCACCCAGTAAATTGTAATCCATAGTAAAGTAATAAAACAGTGGTTATTACCAAGTGGTGTAAGCATCTTGAGATTTATAGAACCATAAGCTATGTGGATGATCACAGTGAGAAGATTAGCGTGATTTAGCGGCTTTATGTTATGGATCACATAACTGTTTGTTATAAACTCCTGATGGTGATATAGTTCTTAGCCTTGATGAATACACCAATAGCTGCTGGAATTTATATAGAAAGTACAAGAGAAGATGATGCAGGCTCCATTGCTTTTTAAAATTAGATCTTTTCCTCCTTTCTTATTCACATGCCTGATTCCAGAAAACAATGTGGCCAACGATACACATATAAAAGAGCTAATTAAAAACAGCAGAATATAATAGAACAAATATTGACATGACACACTCCTTAAAATCTTTTGCTAAACAGCAGCCAAATAGATCTTAAAATATTTCTGGAAGATGCTCTGGCAATTTTCCAAGCAACATCGCTGCAGTGAGTGTACAGTCTACCAGGTTATGTGTCTTCCATTGTGCAACCTTCCATTGAAATTAATGGGTATTGCAAGGGGATGGTACACCGTACGTCACACCCAAATCCAGGGTTGGGTGGCCCTGTCTTGCAGCAAGGTGAAGCATGCTGCTTCAGGTGTCAGGCTTTAGGGCAGGGATGAAGAACCCCTTTCAGCCAGAGGGCTGAATTCAATTTTGGAGAAGCTCTGCGTTCCAGTGATGGGAGATGTTGAAAGGAAAAGGGGAGTGAGACCAAAAATACCAGCATATTTTAGCTTAAAGCTCTTACTGCCTGTACTGTAGGAGAGCCATTTCTACGTTTTAGAATGAGAAATGTACTGCACAAAATCTGAGGAAGGGGTGTGACCTTTTGTAGAAACCCAGAGAGCCGGATTGGAACCCCAGGAGGGCCAGATTTGGTTCTGGGCCTAAGGTTCCCACCTCTAATTTAGGGGGATAGTTGAAGGCAGGAACTGATGTCTGAATGGTGTAGTGAGACTTTAGAATCATAGAATCATAGAATAGCAGAGTTGGAAGGGGCCTACAAGGCCATCGAGTCCAACCCCCTGCTCAATTCAGGAATCCACCCTAAAGCATCCCTGACAGATGGTTGTCCAGCTGCCTCTTGAATGTCTCTAGTGTGGGAGAGCCCACAACCTCCCTAGGTAACTGATTCCATTGTCGTACCGCTCTGAAAGTCAGGAAGTTTTTCCTGATGTCCAGCTGGAATCTGGCTTCCTTTAACTTGAGCCCGTTATTCTGTGTCCTGCACTCTGAGAGGATCGAGAAGAGATCCTGGCCCTCCTCTGTGTGGCAACCTTTTAAGTATTTGAAGAGTGCTATCATGTCTCCCCTCAATCTTTTCTTCTCCAGGCTAAACATGCTCAGTTCTTTCAGTCTCTCTTCATAGAGCTTTGTTTCCAGACCCCTGATCATCCTGGTTGCCCTCCTCTGAACACGCTCCAGCTTGTCTGCGTCCTTCTTGAATTGTGGAGCCCAGAACTGGACGCAATACTCTAGATGAGGCCTAACCTTGCTACTTCAGATAGCAAAATGTCCTGGGCCAGCAATGCCCAAATCGACTTTCAAAGAGCAAAGATTGTGAAGGATTTGTCCCACTGATGATTTAAGATTTCCATTGAGGTATCTGTACCTAGTTTTTTTGGAGGCAGCGTTTGTGCAGAATGAATACTATCAGGACCATCATCTGCAATATCAGCCTAACTTGCAAGGCTGTTGTAAGGACTATTGGGATAGTGTATTGTATGTGAATCACGTTTAAGGTGGTTACCGTTGTATTGGTGACTCCTGTTGCGTTATGTGCGGTGGAAATGAGGGCACGTATGTAGTGTGGAAGCTTCTACAGAGATGCTTGTCTCGAGGCAAGTTTATCTTGAAAATGGGTTTGGGCAGGGGCTATTTTAATTTGTATATGTCTAGGTTACAGATGTCTGCTACTTGCCTTTGTTTCAACCCTTGGATCTAAGCATGCTTAACCTTACTTAATGATTGTGCCTGCTGAAGGAAAGATAAATAGGAGGCTGTAATTATTCTACTCTCCTGTTTTGGGCATTCCTCAAAGCCCTCCTGGTATTTCCAGATTATGTTTTATTTGCAATGGTGACTTCCTCTCCTTCTGTTTTATCCGAGAGACAAAAGCAAACAGTATTTAGGTCAATCCTCTCAACGGTGGCCGCGCATCGTAACTCCCAAGACCCCCGCGCCACCCGCCGTCTCATTTCTGACTAAATGATCTCTCCGTTTGCTTTCCAAACATTGCCACATGCAGCTGACAGATTGGGTGGTCTCTTGCTACTTGGTGTGAAATCTGAACAAACCAGCAAGACTGAAAGAGACGTAACCCCAAAAGATGATCAGATCTCCTTGTTGGTTAAATCTGCTTGTATTAGTGCTCAATATTGTCATGAAATGGAACAGATGTTTTTACACGTTACTCACCAAGGAAATTTTATTTATTTATTTCATTTTATTTAATACATTTCTGTGCCACCTTTTTGCCAAGGCACTCAAAGTGGCTTGCAATTTTTAAATACTGAAACAAACAAACAGTATATATATATATGTGTGTGTGTGTGTGTGTGTGTGTGTGTGTGTACACACACGCAGAGCCTCGTGTGGCGCAGAGCGGTAAAGCAGCAGTTTCTGCAGCTGAAACTCTCCCCACGGCCTGAGTTCGATCCCAGAGGAAGCTGGTTTCAGGCTGCCGGCTCGGGTCGACTCAGCCTTCCATCCTCCCGAGGTCGGTAAAATGAGTACCCAGTTAGCTGGGGGAAAGGTAATCACGGCCGGGGAAGGCAACGGCAAACCACCCCACTATATAAGGCCTGCCAAGAAAACGTCAGCGAAAGCTGGCGTCCCTCCAAGAGTCAGTAATGACTCACTGCTTGCACGAGAGGTTCCTTTCCTTTCCTACACACACAACCCAATGAAACACCAGCATATAATTCTTTCAGGCTGATTGACTATCTCTTCTTTCTGCTCTTCTGCCTTCCCTCAGGGGCAGGAGGAGGTAAATTTCACTGGCCACATTTGGTGACTATTCTTCACAGAACGCCATTGTCCTGGCAATTCTGTTTGTGTTAGCAGGCTTCCATGGTGTGCAAGCTATGGCAGACCTCACCTGTTTGTTAAAGTCAATCTGAAGGTGATAAAATCACAACTGTGGTGGCTTTGCGTTCACCTGGGAAACATTTGTGTCAGGCTTGACCAATTGGTTCCTTTTTGACATGGGAAGAACACTGCTCAGACGCTTCTACAAACAGTTGACTTAAATTTTGTGAAGTATGTGAATTTCTGGTGGCCAGCGGGGATTTGGGTCTTTTAACTTACACATCTTCTTCTCCTGCCGGACCCCCGCCCCCCCCCCCCCCCAACTTCGGCACTGACTGATGGCAAATGGCTCTGATGCTAAGCGGAGCGTCTATTCATTTTGTTAGAGATGTTGACCGAAAATGCTTGCTCTTTTAATGTATTTCCTGCCTTTCTGCTTGTGGTCCTACATAGCAGCTAACGATAGCAGTGAAAATATTGTAGTAATATAAAGATAGAAACAAATAACAAAACATAAAAATAATAACTTCCTGCGATTCCCCTGGTCAGTTTTCAGTCAGTCTGAGCAAAAGAAGGCAAAGAAAAGGAAAACCCTTTCCCTGTTCCCTCATCCTAACATATAGGGCTCATAACAAAAATGACAACATCTGGAGGGTGGGAGAAAGTCAGTGGGGAGACTTTGTGGAAGAATGTGTAACAGATTCAGATCACTTTCTGAATCTGCTTTCAAAATAGGTTCAGAGACACTCAGAGCTGGTGTTGGGATTTGGCATCACTGGAAAATGCTGAGGGCCATCCACAGCGAAATTGTAGGGGAGCCACTGTTGAAATTCTGAGCCCTCCTGCCAACATGTGAGACAATAAAGAGGTCTGCTGTGCAATCCACAAAGCTTTATTCAGTAAATATACATCTCTTCACACCTGAAGGGAGTGTGAAGGCTAAGAGCTATCCTTTAAGCTTAATTAGCTTAACAAAGCAAGGCAGTTGCTTATCAACTAAACGGACAATTTTTCACTGCCCTTGACAGGCTTTTACTTGAACCTCCTCCTTCAGGGAGGACCTTCAAGTTGTAACTTCCGACAACTTACTTCCTCTCAACTTTGCTCGTTTGATTTTGTGGTGGACTGTGAGATTTGTCAGTTCTCATGCTTCTTCCCCCTCTGACAAAGACTGAGTTCCCAGGGGTGGGGAAGACGATCTCTGAGCTTGTGCCTCCTGTCAGATGAGCTCCTGAAAAAATTCCTCCTTGACTCCTGGAGAGTCTTGGAGCATTTCTTCCCCTGCTTCCTCTCTTAGTTGGTCTACTTATTCTTCTTCAGGCTCCGAATCCGATTTGGGACACACACCAGAGAGACCGAGCTTAATCCTGACAGCTCCCCACACACTGCTCCTGTTCCCTCCTGTTGCTTTTTTGGTTGCCTTGTCTGACTGAGTCAGCAGCGACATGAACGTGGAAGAGCAGCTGCCACTTACTGGGCCCAGAGGAAGATGGCAAGGGAATGGGCAGCAACAGTGAGGAGGAGGTAAAGCCATGGAGGGCATCTTGTCTGAGGGTCCCTCAAACCTGAGCTGGCACTGGATCCACCTGAGTTGCCTAAGACTCTCAGCTGTTCACTGACATCTGGTGCAGTCCTCCCACCATCCTAACTTAATTTGGACACTTTCTACTGCTGTAGCTACCATATTTGTGCATGATGTATGGTGGTCATTTAATACTTAGCATTCAGGTACTCCGGTGTTTGGAGTGGCGGAATCTTGTGCCAACGCAGTGTTAGGTAAGGCAACAGAACTTGAACCTGCAGTAGGCTTTAAGATGGCGACATGGTGGATCTCGGCTAAGGATTTAGCCTGTGTACTGCTGCCATCCAGGCCTGATTAAGGGCTATTGGGAGATCAGGAAATAGGCCAATGTGGGTCAGGTACAATTCCTAATCCCCGTAGAAGCTTGGGCTTGCTCACTAATTGAAACAAGTAGGAGGCCTCTTGTTGTTGTTTTGCTAGGGTCTTGCTGCCTCCTTCACCCAGTCTGACCAAAGGAGGCATGGGGCAGCAGCGAAGTGTAGACACAAGAGGAACAAATATTGCATTAAGAGCCTGCCATGCCCGTTAAGTTGGAAGTAGTGTGTGTGTGTCCGTGTGTATACGAGTCATAGACAATTGGAACAAAATGTTGTACCTTGGTGTGCTTCTGTTTTGAGGTTCTTCCCTCCCGCTCCCTTTTAGAGTCCCCCCCCACACACTAAATATTTTCTGTACTTTTGTCCTGCTGATAACTCCCTTTGTGTGTAGATCATAGAATCATAGAATCATAGAATCATAGAATAGCAGAGTTGGAAGGGGCCTACAAGGCCATCGAGTCCAACCCCCTGCTCAATGCAGGAATCCACCCTAAAGCATCCCTGACAGATGGTTGTCCAGCTGCCTCTTGAATGCCTCTAGTGTGGGAGAGCCCACAACCTCCCTAGGTAGCTGATTCTATTGTCGCACTGCTCTAACAGTCAGGAAGTTTTTCCTGATGTCCAGCTGGAATCTGACTTCCTTTAACTTGAGTCCATTATTCCGTGTCCTGCACTCTGGGAGGATCGAGAAGAGATCCTGGCCCTCCTCTGTGTGACAACCTTTTAAGTATTTGAAGAGTGCTATCATGTCTCCCCTCAATCTTCTCTTCTCCAGGCTAAACATGCCCAGTTCTTTCAGTCTCTCTTCATAGGGCTTTTGTTTCTAGACCTCTGATCATCCTGGTTGCCCTCTTCTGAACACGATGGTGTTGGTTTGGCTACATTTGGATCCATACTTGGGCAATGAATTCACTTTTAGTGTATAGGAGTGATGTGTTGTCTGATATTGTTGTTGACCACTATATTAATCCTTTTGGGGTGTTTTTTCCCCCCCTAGTATTTGCCAGCGTTCTCTTCAGGAATGTGAAACCTTTTCTTGTTTGTTTTCATTAATTTCTGTGCTCTTTGACTGGGGCTTTGCCGCATGGTGACTTCCTGGTTCTTTTTGTATGCTCAAGGCGTTTCAGGCTTAGCATCAGAGAACAGAATTGGCCCCGTTAATACCAGCCAACATGCCTCTGCTTGTAAGACCAGGCACGTGACTTTCGGCATAATGAACCAAACAAACAGGAGGAGAGTGAGAATTGCATTTCATTAGCTGAGGTCATTTGTGGCTTGTAAAATGAACTGGTGACCCAAATAACTTACTCAACCTTTTCTGTCAAGGAAAAGGAGACTTGGCTGTACTGAAGACTAATCCAGGTTTCGCTGGGACTCATAAAAGTCAAATGCTTGAGGATTTCCAGATTTTGAACAAAACTACTGGCTTGTGGTAACCATTGAATCTACCACTTGGATATTTGATTCATTTAGTATATTACTATTTCTATGCTGCTTTTCTTTCCTACAAAGGACTGTCAAGGTGGCATACAGGCAGCACACAAATATAAATACAAATAAAACAAACTTTTAACGGCAGCAGTGAGATTTTAGATAGAACAAAAGCAGGGCAGAAATTAATAGCAACTTATTGGTTTCACCCATACCAAAGCTGGTGTGGAAAACTTATATCAGTCCCAGCCAATTTAATGATTATTTAGGGTGACCATATGGAAAGGAGGACAGGGCTCCTGTATCTTTAACAGTTGTATAGAAAAGGGAATTTCAGCAGGTGTCAATTGTATGCATGCAGCACCTGGTGAAATTCCCTCTTCATCACAACAGTTAAAGCTGCAGGAGCCCTGCCCTCTTTTGTAACTGGTCACTCTACTCAAATACCCTTTTCTGTACAACTGTTAAAAGATACAGGAACCCTATCCTCCTTTCCATATGGTCACCCTAAATTATTAGCAAATGAAACTATAGGCTCCTAATACATTTCTGTGTTCCTTTAAATATAGTCACATGTATTAAGTGAATTATGGGATTTGATCCAGAATAATCCTGCGCAACTTCATGCAAACCATATGCTTTGCCACTGAGCTATGGCCCCTTCCCTAAATAGTTTTTGGGTAACACCCTTCATCATATCAGCCCTGTTCAGAAAATACACTAAACCACGATGGTTAAGCATTTTGAGATAAACATCAAGGTTTAGCATGTCATATGAACCATTCCTAATCATGGTGGCTACATAACCACGGTTTAAACACACTCACTAAGAATTTGCTGGTTAGTGGCCTAACCATGGCTTAGTGTGTTGTCTGAACAGGGCCATTCTGTGAGTGGCTAGGATGACCCTAAGACTTTATGCATGGTTGTGTAGGTGGAAAGATGTGGCTGAGAGTGGTTGCCCTTAAAAGCTCCTCAGTCACTCTTTATGTAATTCCCAGGATTAAACTGATAGAAAACCAGTGTATGTTTGTAGTGTAGATTTATCCTAGAGGTGCAGAAAATAGCTGTGCCTTGATTGACTGCATTCACACATAATGTTAAGCTATGGTTTATGTTAATCATGGTTTGTTGCTTTAGCCAAGTATTGTCTTGCAGACAAGAAACTGAATTGTGGCTTGTTTTCCCTATTTATGGTTTGTGGCTCTCCCACCCATTTTGCCAACCTTCAGAGCAGTCATTCTCAGGCAGTTCTGATAGGGTGCCTCTGTTTCACGGTTGTCAGCAGCGCAGACAACCCAGGTATAAGCCACGGTTCTGGATTCAGACATTAGAACAGGCCAGACTTCGTAAGCCAACAATAAACCATGAGTTCTGTTTGTGGTTTATAGCTGTTTTACAAACCATGGCTTGTTTGTGGGGATGGGTTGGGACACAACGACTAGCCAGATTTCAACAAACCACACCGTGATTTTGCTTTATGTTTGAACCAGGCCATTGTCTCATGTAAGGCGATGCTTTGGGGATTTGGCATGAGCCTCTGTTTGTGCCATGGTGGGTTAAGGGTTGCGTTGAAGGTTTGTGCAAAGCTCTTGAGAGCCACTTTGCATTTCCTGCCTGTGTTGTTTGAGCATAAAACCTATGCTTATTTGAATCTTGTAACATTTGATTGGTAATTGGCATTCTTCTGCCCTCTGTTTTCACACACAAAACGGTCTTTTCATCAATTGGTTTGTAATATTAATGTAAAAAACTAGCATTGACCAGAATGTTCATTTGCATTACAATTGCTTCTCCTCGCAGTCATTGTTCCATGTTCTGCCCACTATCTGGAAAAACCTGTGATTCGGAAGGCAGAAAACGTGGCATCTTTTAAATGCCTCCTGAAAACACTCTTGTTCACCCAAGCTTTCCCTGGGCTGTAAGTAAATTAATTATGTTGCTCCACCTTACTGCTCCTTCATATTTATTTTTTTACTGTAATTGGAAGTGTTTTAACGCTGTGTTTTAATGCAGTGTTTAAAATATTTTAATATTGTGAACCTCTGAGAGATATTTTTTATATTCAGCAGTATATAAATATCACAAATAAATAAATAAAATTGGATGTATTATAAATAGCATGTGGAAGTTTCACAAACCATTTAAGTCTCACTCATACCAACACTTTGGAGAGGACCTGGCACGGTTTCCAGTAGTCTGATGTAATTTCTCACTCTTCATTGCTGTCTGCCACCACATGGATGATTCCTGACCCAACTCCTCTAGCCCCTGTCCACCAACTACCATTATCACTAAGTTCCATTCTTCCTCCCCCTCTTTTACTGCTATTAGCTTGCAGTGCCTAATTGAAATAAACAGCCACCTCTTCTAGCAGTGATGCCTGCAGCTTTCTGACTAATCGAATCTGACTCGTACATTAGTCAAATCTGTTGAGCTATGTGAGCGTTTTACGGCATCCGTTTCATCTTGGTCGGGGCGAACTGCAATTTCCAGGTGGTGGGTTTCTGTTGGTAACTTCAGAACATTTCCTGCACCGTTCTTGTTCATTGTAGATCTCCATGTCACTTGTTCATTTAAAATATTTATGCACCATCCTTCATCAAAACCATTCCTGGGTGGTCATTCATTCATTCATTCATTTAAAAAGTCTATTTAATCTATTAATGCAGTGTTTCAGAGATGTCTCTGATAGTTGAGACACACTCTTTTTTCTCTCTGTTTTTCTTCGTTTCTTTTGTTCTTCTCCTGAATTAAAACTGGAGGCACTTAAAACCAGGGCTGGCCCAAGATATTTTGTGCCTTCGGCAAATGGGAATGTGGCGCCCACCCATTCAACGTACAAAACTCAGCTGGCCTGGCAGTTGACTTGTTAGTTCAACACGACTGCACCTTAAAGCAGCAGCAGGCTAGCTTGAAGGGTAAAGCTCTGTCCTCCAACTCGTCCCCAGCCTTTGCTGCCTGAGGCAGCTGCCTCACTCTGCCTAATAGTAGGGCTGGCCATGCTTCGAACCTGCTTAGAGCATGACTATTAGAGCGTAAGAATTACCAGTTCATCCTCCATTGTTGTCGGCATGAGTCACTGTCCTGGGCATCTTTTCGGAATGGGAGAAGGCACACCCAGAGCAATTAGAACGATCAGGGAGCAGCTGTTGGAAAAAAATTCTTTCTCTCTGAAATCCTGGAAAGCTACTGCCAGTTAGAGTAGAAAATACTGGCACAAGTAGTCTAGTTTTGTTGATTCATGCAGAGAGCGAGCGAGAAAAGTGGGCAATTCTGCTACATTTCTGCTCTGGAGATTGAATCGGAGCTCCCGAGTTGCCCATCACTGTGGAGGCTGATGGGAAGATCACAGAATAGCAGAGTTGGAAGGGGCCTACAAGGCCATCGAGTCCAACCTCCTGCTCAATGCAGGAATCCACCCTAAAGCATCCCTGACAGATGGTTGTCCAGCTGCCTCTTGAAGGCCTCTAGTGTGGGAGAGCCCACAACCTCCCTAGATAACTGATTCTGTTGTCGTACTGCTCTAACAGTCAGGAAGTTGGAGCAGTAAATCATACAGAGGTACGGTGAGAAACCTCCTTTGTGGTTTGGTGCTTTGTGTCCATGGATGCCTGTAATGAATTGCTTAATATGTTTCCCCCAGTACACTGCTGTGTTCTAGCACAGTGTTGGGGAATTCGTATCGAAAAGAGAGTTGAGGTGCTGGACTGTAGCGTGATACAACAGTCCTTGCTATTCACTCGAACGGTTCCTGAACTTTACTTGTTGGCTCTTAAAGAGGAACTTAAATCCTCTTTAGTGACGGATTTAGTGTCAAACCTGTCACTGGATACTGCCTGCTTGTTCAGATTCCTCTTGAGAATTGCACTCAGAGGAATGCACTTTAAAAAAAACAGAAAAAGGTTTTCATGCTTCTCATTTATCCTATTTAAAGTAGTTAATATCGGAGGCATAGATTATGTGCTCATCTTTAAGTGTTTTGTTTTTCTGTCAAAGTCCTGGTACTCCAAAGTCAGTGGGAACATTTATTAATGTGGGTGTACTTCAAAATACTCATTAGGTCATCTTTTATAAAGTGGGATTCATAACAAATTGGTTTGACAACGCTCTGTGCAGGCCGTCTGCTCTTTTGCAAGTACAAGGAACAGAAGAGGAGATCCATGAAAAATTGCAGGTGTTTTTTTAGTTTTAGAGCAGGGGACAGAGATGGGTAACTTACGGCGCTCCACATGTTTTTTGCCTACAATACCCATCAGCCTTCACAAATGCCTATGCTGGCTAAGGCTGATGGGAGTTGTTGGCCAAAGTATTTAGAGAGCCACAAGTTGCTAACCCCTATTTTAGAGAGATGGTGCAGTTAGAGAACCGTGTGGGCTGAAGCAAGCTACTGTCGATGAAGTTAGTGTGTTCAGCAGCCTTCTCCATCTTGGTCCATTCCAGATGTGTTTGACTGCAATTCCCATCATTCCCAGCCAGCATAGCTAATGGCTACTAGTCATAAAGGCTGTATATTACTTCTAGTATCAGAGGCAGTATATCTCCGAATATCAGTTGCCGAGGAACATGACAAGGAGGGTGCTGTTGCACACCTGTCCTACTTGTGAGCTTCTCACAGGCAGATGGTTGGCCACTGTGTGAACAGAATGGTGGACTAGATGAACCTTGGTCTGGTCCATCATGTTTCTTACGTTCTTATGAAGTTGCTATTAGAAATAGGAATCGTGGGAGATTCAGAACAGATAAAGGGAAGTATCTTTTCGCAGAGGGCATAATTAAACTATTGAATTTGCTATTACAAGATGTAGTGATGGCCACCCACTTGGACGGCTTTAAAAGATTAGACACATTCATGGAGGAAAGGCTATCAATGGCTACTAGCCCTGATGTTTGTATGCTATTTCCAGTATTCGAGGCAGTAAGCCTGTGTGCACCAGTTGCTGGGGAACATGGGTGGGAGGGTGCTGTTGCACCATATCCTGCTTGTTCATTCCCGGCCGATGGCTGGTTGGCCACTGTGTGAACAGAGTGCTGGACTAGATGGACCCTTGGTCTGATCCAGCAGGGCACATCTTATGTTCTTATGTACTTGTTCTGATGACTATATGCTACCTCCAGTAGCTAAGGCAGTATGCTTATGTGTACCAGTTGCTGGGGATCATGGGTGGGGGGCTTGCTATTGCGCTCATGTCCTACTTGTGGGCTTTCCATGGACAGTAGTTGGACAATGTGGGAGCAGAATGCTAGACTATATAGGTTCTTTGGGCTGATCCAGCAGGAGGGCCAGGATCTCTTCTCGATCCTCCCAGAGTGCAGGACATGGAATAACAGACTCAAGTTACAGAAAGCCAGATTCCAGCTGGACATCAGGAAAAACTTCTTGACTGTTAGAGCAGTACGACAATGGAACCAATGACCTAGGGAGGTTGTGGGCTCTCCCACACTAGAGGCCTTCAAGAGGCAACTGGACAACCACCTGTCAGGGATACTTTAGGGCGGATTCCTGCATTGGGCAGGGGGTTGGACTCGATGGCCTTGTAGACCCCTTCCAACTCTGCTATTCTATGATTCTATGATATTCTTATGAGCGTATCATGCACTCTTAAAACAATGCTTTTACGCTTTTAATATATGACATACTTTGTGCTATTTTAAGAGATTACCAATTATTGACAAGCATTAAATGTTTGCTGAAAATGTGAGGGTATTGAGGAGGAGTGGAACAAAGAAATTATTCATTTATTTATTGCATTTTTATACTGCCCAATAGCTGAAGCTCTCTGGGCCGTTTACAAAAATTAAAACCACAAAAACCATTCAAAATGTAAAACAACCAGTATAAAAGCATAATATAAAATACAAAATAAAAACACAACCAGGATAAAATCAAGCAGCAATGCAGAAATTAATACAGATTTAAAATACAAATTTAAAACAGCAAAGTTAAAATTTCCTAGACTGTTAAAATGCTGAGAAACTAAAAAGGTCTTCACCTGGCTTCTCAAGGAGTATAATATAAGTGCCTGGCGAACCTCTTTAGGGAGTTCATTCCATAGCCAGGGTGCCACAGCAGAGAAGGCCCTCCTCCTGGTAGCCACCTGCCTCACTTCCTTTGGCAGGGGCTCGCGAAGCAGCACCCCTGAGGATGACCTTAGGGTCCGGGCAGGTACATATGGGAGGAGGCGTTCCTTCAGATAGCCTAGTCCCATGCCGTTTAGGGCTTTGAATGTTAATACCAGCACCACCTTGAAATGGGCCTGGACCTGGACTGGCAGCCAATGTACCTTTTCCCCTAGTTAGCAAAAAATTGTTCTATACAGGACCATTTGGGGAATGGCGTAGTGAAAGGAAGAGGCGATAGGCTAAGGTGTTTTGTTGCTTCTTCCTTCGCTCCAGAAAGCATTGCCTTCCCAAAATAATTCCATTGCCACAGACAACACACACCCTTTTTGTCTCTTGGTTGGTGACCAGTAGTGGAGGCAGGCAGGTCTGGCATGCGGGCTGCCAGTTTCTAACTCTTTATCTCACCAACTAATGCTGAGAGGGCGGAGTTGCTCTTCAACGAATACCCTCCTGCACTCCCTTTTGTTGCAACTTCGTTCGCGTTGATGGATGATATACTTTAGGAATAATTCCTCGGGGCATTTGAAAGAGACATGAAAAAATACCATGATGTGGAACTGAACATCTGGCATCAGCGTCGTCTGAGGCATTTATCCTTACTCTAGACTCTTAATTCTTTTAAGTCATGCCTGTAGTATTAGACCATGCAGGGATTTTGCATCACACTTCCTAAAAGAAGGGGATGTTTTGCGATCCCTGGTTGAATAGAGTGGAGTGTGGGCCTTTCAAATGATTAATAGGGTTAGTTTATTTTTCATTAATCAGAGGAAGGGTCAATGCTGTGTTTGTACACTCATGGAAATTTATTTATTTATTTATTTATTTATTACATTTTTATACCGCCCAATAGCCGAAACTCTCTGGGCGGTTCACAAAAATTAAAACCATAATAAAACAACCAAGAGGTTAAAAGCACAAATACAAAATACAGTATAAAAAGCACAACCAGGATAAAAACCACGCAGCAAAATTGATATAAGATTAAAATACAGAGTTAGAACAGTAAAATTTAAATTTAAGTTAAAATTAAGTGTTAAAATACTGAGAGAATAAAAAGGTCTTCAGCTGGCGACGAAAGGAGTACAGTGTAGGCGCCAGGCGGACCTCTCTGGGGAGCTCATTCCAGAACCGGGGTGCCACAGCGGAGAAAGCCCTCCTCCTAGTAGCCACCTGCCTCACTTCCTTTGGCAGGTTCTTTGGAAACAGGATTTACGACAGAGAAATATCTCAATATAGCTTAATGCATAAGAATGGATTTAAAATTAGCTATTGCGAAGCAATAATTTCTAGAGCTGTGCATTGTCCCCCCGATTGGAGGCCGGTTTGGACCCCCCGAAACAGCCCCGAATCGACTTGGGGTGCTTCGGGGGCTGCCCAGATTCGGGGGCCCCGAGGCGACTCAGCCCTGCAAGTCCCTGCGCAGCTGGCACCCAGGAAAGCCAGTAGCAAGACCAGCCGGGAGTCCTTTGGACTCACTTCCCTCTCCCCACTTTCCCTGCTCACCTGCTGCCATTTCCACCACCACCTTGCTCTTGCCGCCATCGCTGCCGCTGCCTCGCTCCTGCTGCCATTGCCATGCCTCGCTCCTGCCGCCATTGCGCCACCGCTTCTGAGAACCAGGCTGCAATTTTAAGATATCGCAGGGGCTCTGATTAGTACCTCTACGGCCACCGTAGTTTGTGGCCATAGAGGTACTAAATACAAACTACAGTGGCTATAGAGGCACTAATCAGAGCCCCCACGATATCATAAAATCACAGCCTGGTTCTCAGATGCGGCGGCGGCGGCGATGGCAGTAGCGGCAGGAGTGATGCGGTGGCGATGGCAATAGCGATGGTGGAAGGAGCAATGTGGCAGTGGCGGTGGCGGCAGGAATGATGCGGACTGATGCAGTGGCGATGGTGGAAAGAGCGATGTGGCGGCAGAGATGAGCAGGGAGAGCAGCCCCATGCCACTCCAAAGTGATCCAAGGCACCCCGAAGCTTCAGTGCCAATCAGCTTTGGCTGCGGGGTGCCTCGGGCTGACCCGGAACTGACTCGGAACCGAGGTGAAGCGGGCCGAATCAGCCCACCTCGTCTCAGTTACAGGAATTTAGCCTGAGGCGGTGCACATAATTTCCGTGCTTTGACTTCTTTCTGTCGTCATTGGTCAACTCTCAGGTGGCCCATGTGCTGAAATGCCCCTCTCATTTCCACTGTCTTTTTAAGTGGTGAAATAGGGAGATGTGTTTTCGGGAAAGGGGAATCAATGAGTCATTGCATGAGGACTGGAGGCCAGGCTAGTCTGCTTATTTTCTTTAAAAAATCCTAATGCACACCCCTCTTTCTCTTGTGCAGCTAAGCTAACTACAACTCTCCACCGGAAGGCAATGGCAGTACTCTTGTTTTGTTTTCGTTTTTTTTCAAAGACAAGTTAATGATTGAAGCCCAGCAATAATTTGGCACCCTCTGAAAACTGGGCCCAATCCCAACAGCTGTTTCAGCTGCGTTTCAGGGCCCAAGTCGTTCATTTGAACCATTTTGGCCCAAGTCTGAAATTCAGTACAAACAAATGCTGACAGGACATGCAAGCAACCTCTCTGGTCATGCTTCCTATGTCATCTGTGCGAAGGGGAAATTCACACATGGCATGAATACCTGAGAGAGGTAATACCTGAGGATACTTGAGAGAGCGCCTTCTCCCTTACCAACCTGCCCGGTCACTGAGGTCATCCGAGGGCCTGCTCCTGGTGGTTCCACCTAGATCCATCCTCCGATTGGAATCCACCAGGGGAAGAGCCTTCAGCGTGGTGGCTCCCCTCCTGTGGAACTCCCTGCCTCTGGAGGTCAGGCAGGCTCCAACCTTGTACTCCTTTTGGCGCCCCCTGAAAACATCTTTATTCCAAAAAGCCTTTCCTTAACATGCAACCTTGAATCTCTGTTTTTGCTTCTTTTAAATTTTGTTTTAACTGTTTTATTCTGTTTTTATTTTCATTTTATCTTGTACACCGCTCCGAAATTTTACAATGGGGAGCGGTATATAAATATTCTAAATAAATAAATAAATGTATGAGCACCACATGAGGTAACCTGTGTGCTTCAATAACCAGTTTCTTTGATGTTTTGTTTTTAAATTTCTTCGCTGACGGTGTGCTTCACCACTGTGCTGAGCCAATGCTGGAGAGCTTATCTGAGGCCCAATGCTAAAATGAAAATTTCCAATCGCTCAAGGGTGAGGAGGAGATTGGAAAATGTAATATCTGAACTGGTCCTAATTCTCTTTATGAATCCCACCCCAATCTTCATCTTCCCCTTCCAACTCTACTGTTCTATGATCTTCTCCTCCAAAACAAGGGTGCTATTGGTCCATTACATGTGGATAAGTTACAGTAGTACTAGCCTGGATCAGGCCTATACTGTATGACCAAATCCTTATCTAGAGCTACTTCAGTTGACCCAGAAAGTATTCAGTGTGTTCAGAGGAGGGCAACCAGGATGATCAGGGGTCTGGAAACAAAGCCCTATGAAGAGAGACTGAAAGAACTGGGCATGTTTAGCCTGGAGAAGAGAAGATTGAGGGGAGAGATGATAGCACTCTTCAAATACTTAAAAGGTTGTCACACAGAGGAGGGCCCGGATCTCTTCTCAATCCTCCCAGTGTGCAGGACACGGAATAATGGATTCTAGTTACAGGAAGCCAGATTCCAGCTGGACATCAGGAAAAACTTCCTGACTGTTAGAGCAGTACGACAATGGAACCAATGACCTAGGGAGGTTGTGGGCTGTCCCACACTAGAGGCCTTCAAGAGGCAGCTGGACAACCATCTGTCAGGGATGCTTTAGGGTGGATTCCTGCATTGAGCAGGGGGTTGGACTCAATGGCCTTGTAGGCCCCTTCCAACTCTGCTATTCTATGATTCTATGATTTCAGACCTCATTTAATTGATTTTTCTAATGTTCTGACACTGCATGTAATCCCAGACAATGTTTTAAGCTACAGTGGATTGAAACCGTTGTCCACATAGGGTCAGCCATCTCTCCTCAACCACCAGGGCCAGAAACTTGTGTTCTGGGGTGGTGTTTTTATAACTGACCCAACTTTTTCCCAGAAATTGATGGCCAGCATTGGTTTCTGGCTCAGGAATCGTAGAAGGTAAACAGCCGAGTGCTGTGATTAAATGAACCTGCTGTGAGCAATAAATGTCAAGTTTCTTAAAGGCAATTTTTTCGATGGCAATTAAAAGTAGGAGCCCTGACAGCATCTGCAGAGCTGGGAGGTATTGAGAAGTACAGAATGAGGTGCAAAGCGCCATGGAGGCACGTTCACGTCCTTCCTCCACTCCCTTTTCTTTCCTCCCTGCCTTTTCACTAGCAAAACTGCTGCTCTCTGCAACATATTTGGATAGCTTCATTAACGTCAAAGGGTTCCTGCTGTTCCAGCTATTGTGCAACCCTAAAAATAATTACACATGATACATAGAAAGAAGCCATTGCCATAGAGCAGCAAAGTATTTTTCTTTCGATTTCACAGTTGCCATTTCGTTAACTCTTGAGGGGCATTTCTATGGCTCTACAATGCTACGTAGACGTGTTCAGAAGGGCTTCTTCTTCTATGGTGAGAAAGCCTCATTCCTGTGATCCCTGCGTCTTTGCTTTCAGGTTCTTTGCGTGGAATCTTTGTGTCTCTGTATGCCTGTTAAATTGTAGTTAAAAGAGGCTTGGGTCGGGAGGAGCCTCTAGTCCTAGATCAGGGATGGGGAACCTGCAACTGGACTACAACTCCAATCCTCCCTCACCATGGGTCATGCTGGCTGGAGCTGATGGGAGTTGGAGTCCAATAACGGCTAGACAGCCAAAGGTTCCCCACCCCTGCCCTAGATGAAGAATGTGCACGATCACATCCTGTAGAGTCATCCAGTCAATGGTTATTGGGTACAATGACGAAATGGAACGCCTAATCTCTAATAGCAACACCTTTGGTAGTTGTGTAGAGGAGGAGATTTTAGGAGGTTTGGCTTCTCATAAGAACATGAGAAGAGCCATGCTGGATCAAACCAAGGGTCCATGTAGTCCAGCACTCTGTTCACACAGTGGCCAACCAGCTGTCGAGCAGGGAATCACAAACAGGACAAGGGTGCTTCCAATTCACTTCAGAATCCAATATAAACTTCTCCTGTTAACCTTCAAAGCTTTTCACGGTCTAGCTCCTTCCTATCTCTCCTCTCTCATCTCACACTATTGCCCCACTCGTGCTCTTCGCTCCTCTGATGCCATGTTTCTCGCCTGCCCAAGGGCCTCTACTTCCCTTGCTCGGCTCCGTCCATTTTCTTCTGCTGCCCCTTACGCCTGGAACGCTCTTCCAGAACATTTGAGAACTACAAGTTCAATCGCAGCTTTTAAAGCTCAACTAAAAACTTTTCTTTTTCCTAAAGCTTTTAAAACTTGATGTTGTGCAGACTTTATACTGTTAGTTTTACCCTACCCTGTGCCTGCTTACCCTACCCTGTGCCTGTTTGCATTCTCTTCCCCTCCTTATTGTTTTACTATGATTTTATTAGATTGTAAGCCTATGCGGCAGAGTCTTGCTATTTACTGTTTTACTCTGTACAGCACCATGTACATTGATGGTGCTATATAAATAAATAAATAAATAAATAAATAATAATAATAATAATAATAATAATAATAATAATAACAACAACACCTTCCCACCCATGTTCCCCAACTAGTGTATATAGGTTATTACCTCTGATACTGGAGGTTGGACATAGCCAGCAAGACTAAGGTGCGAAAACTCAGAGCGGATTCACCACCCCATTGACATTGGAGCCACCACCCTCCACTGGTGGGCCGTTGTCTTTATGCCATGCATGTGGGTTGCCCATTGGCGTCTTGTTGGCCACCATTGGAAGCAGGTTGCTGGGCTAGATGAACCCCTGATCTGGGGCTTTCTTCAGTGCTGGCTCCAAGTTTTTGAGGGGCCTTGGTCAAGGCACCCGCTATGGCTGCTCTCCGTCAGTTAACTCTACCTTCTCACCGCCATGGTCTCCAGCTGCTATTGCTCTTCATCCTTTTTCTTACCATTGCTACTACTTGCTTACTTGACAGGCAGAGAGCCAGTGAGCAAGTAGGCTGCAGCATCTATTGCTCCACTTCTCACCACCACCACCACCGTTGGCTGGGCCAGAGCAAGAGAGGCAGGTGAACAAGCAGGTTGCAAGGGTGAAGAGGAGGAGCAACTCCAGGGGGCGCTTGTCAGTGGGGCCCTGCTGGGGCGTGGGCCCTTGGCTGGTGCCCATACATTCCTACCCATAACGCCACGATTGGTTTTCTTCATATTTACCTTGCTTTCTCTTTTTCCTACGCAGTATACGAGAGTTTGGATTCCTGACCTGGAGGAAGTCTGGAAATCAGCAGAAATCATCAAAGATTACAAAGAAGGGGATAAAACTCTACACCTGAAACTTGAAGATGAAACGGTATGCTACCCTGGTTATTTCTCCTCCCCATTTCCCTTCCTCTTCCTTAAAAGTTCTCTATTTCTGGTCTGCCTCTGTTCGAAGGAGTCCTGGCAAATGGCCAGGATACTTAGATTCAGATATGATAGACCCAAGTTCCACCTGTGGGTCTTGGGTATGTCATTGACTTTCATCTGTAGTGATGGGTGGGTTTTTTGTGGTAAAGGTGGGGAAGAATCAGTACCTACACTGGGGAGGAAGTAGCTTCTTTCTTGGTCAATCCGTATTTTCTAGTTCTGGGCCGAATTCTGCCCCCTATTTTGGGGAACTTTCTCTCTCCCTGTGAAAGAGGCATTGTTTTTTCTGCCTCTTTCACAGGGAGGGGGTAGAATTTGGAGAATTTTCTCCCTGGGGAGGGGAACAAGGTTTCCAAATACCTTTTTTAAGTGTAGCCAGTTGCTGAGAGGCCTTCTTCCTATTTTTTATTTTTTTTTAGTTTTTTAAACAAACACTTCCCTTTCCCCAGCATTTGGAGGAGCCCAGCTGTTCTCAGCGAATGCCTATTGGAGGCCATGTGACCTCTCCCTCTCCAATAAGCATTTGGGAAGAACTCCTGCGCTCCTGAAAATGCCGGTTTTTAAAAAAAAAATTGAAAGAAAGAAAGAAGACCCTTCAAAAACTGGCTACATTTAAAAATTGTGAACCACCCAGAGAGCTCCGGCTATTGGGCGGTATAGAAATGTAATTAATTAATAAATAAAATAAATAAATAAAAGGTATGTGGAAAACCTGCCCCCTTCCCCAAGGAGAAAATTCTCACCTCTCCCACTTTCACCAGAGTTTTCGTCCCCGCCCCCATGAAATGCCGAAATTGCAGTGGTCGAATTTTTTGGCACAACACTAGTGTTTTCTTCATTGCAACTTGATTTCTCCGTTTCCCTTTTTGTTCTCATGCATCAAAACATTTCCGAATTGTGTTTTACTTATTTATTATTTGTTTATTCGTTTGGCTGTTACTTTATTCTGTTGTGTTTTTTTAATCATTGTAAATCGTCCCAGCCGGGCAGCATAACCATCTAAATCAGTGGTTCCCAGGAGGTCCGTGAAACCCACCCAGGGTGTCAGTGGCACCATTCACATATTCACCATTCATTTCTGCAGTCCACTGATGACGAATTCCTACCAGAAGTAAACTATAACATCACTGAGCACGTAGGCGATTTAGCGACTAGCTTCAGAGATTACTTCCCTGCACTTAATCCTGAAAACTCATGGAGAAGGAATCCTTTTGAATGTGGTGATGTACAACTAACAACTCTATCTGCAGAAGAGCAAGATGCACTTGTTGATGGTTCACTGAAATCAAGTAGCAGCATTTCACTTGTTCATTTAAAATATCTATATCCTGTCTCTCTAGGTGGTTTATGTTGCTTAAAATCCCAGAATGCCACCAAAAAGATCTCAGCACAGTAAAGATATTTGAATTTCAATAGCAGAAATCCTAAATCCCTTTTTCCTCAGCCGCAAGGCCTAGAAATTCAGGCGTGTGTCATTGTTTTGGAATGGAAACTAAAAAGTTTAAGAATGTCTAATTCTATGACTGAATTGAAACATCACAGTAACATTGAATACATACATCTCAGACCAGTGGTTCCCAATTGGTGGTCCATGGACCCCAGGGGGTCCGCATAGCCCACCCAGGATGTCAGTGGCACCATTCACATATTCACCATTCATTTCTGGAGTCCACTGATGACGAATTCCTACCAGAAGTAAACTATAACATCACTGAGCACCTGCGTGATTTAGCGACTAGCTTCAGAGATTACTTCCCTGCACCTAATCCTGAAAACTCATGGATAAGGAGTCCTTTTGAATGTGATGATGTACAACTAACAACTCTATCTGCAGAAGAGCAAGATGCACTTGTTGATGGTTCATTGAAATCATTTTTCAAAGAATATAGACTGGACCAATTCTGGGTGAAGGTTTTTCCTGATTATAAGAAGTTAGGTGAAAAAGCACTGAAACATATAGTTCCCTTTTGTTCTACATAGCTTTGTGAACAAACATTTTCAACATTTTGTTATATAAAGAACAAGCATAGAAATCGGCTTGATGTTGATCCAGATTTCAGATTAATAGTAGGAAATATGGAACCGGATGTGGAAGGGATTGTTTGGGACAAAAAGAGGCATGATTTCTCCCATCACATTTAGGTTTAGTAGCGGCTAGAAAAGTCATAATTTGTTCAATTGTAAACTAGACGTTGGTAAAATTAAATTCGTCTTTATATTCCTAACTAAACCATCGTCATTTTTGCGTGGTAATATCACAAATATTACAATTTTTATGGTCTGTTTTTTTTAGTACACCTAAAATCCTCTGCTTATTAGAGACTACCCCTTATTTTCTCTAATAAATTGCTTCGTATAGGTAACTACCATAGAGGTAACATTTTTTTCAAAAGTAGGGGGTCCATGGCTTGGCATTTGAAAAACAAGGGGTCCGCAGTACTTAGCTAATTGGGAACCACTGATCTAAATAAATGAATGAATGTGAACCGCCCAGAGAGCTTCAACTATTGGGTGGTATAAAAATGTAATAAATAAATAAATAAATAAATAAATGAATGAATGAATGAATGAATGAATTTCATTTGAAGCCCCTTTATGCCCATCCTCAGCTTGAAAAAGCTCCCAGAGTGGCTTATATAAGACAAATAGGGAACAAGACCGGCCATACCATTCCCACAGGCTTACAATCTAAAAGACACAACACAAAATGAATGAGGTATGAGGAGGGAAGAGGAAAAGGAGCAGACTTTTGTAAACTGCCCAGAAAGCTTTGGCTATGGGGCATTATATAAATGTAATAAATAAATAAATAATAAATAAATCATTTCTTCAAGTCCCATAGAAGTTCTTACAATGATCAGCTGGAATAAAATCAGTACAGGGACAGGAGGAGGCAAATTGAGCTGGTCTCAGGAGTCTCTGCTTCCTATGCTCTCGCTCTGCTGCAGCCTGTTGAAATGGCTACTGCTAGGGGACAGTTCTTAATAGTCCAACTATTAAGTTCTTAATAGTCTAACTCTGACAGCATACGGTATGTCAGACAGTTTCCTCTCCTGAAACAGAAAGCAGTGTAGTAATGCAAGTTTAGATCTTTGGAGCTGAGATATGGCAAACCTAAAAGTGGTTGATAGCTGACGGACTGGTAGGAACATTTCGGAAGCTCTGGACAAACCCTCCCCCCTGCTTCCCCAAATGTTTCCTTCCATAGCAGCTGGAAAGGACTTGGTGCATTTACGACTGCTCACTAAGGACGTCGAAATGACAAGCACAGAATTGATTATGATGATGAGTTGCCGTTTTGTCTTGCAGCACCAGGGGCTAGTGAAGATATAATATGTTTTAACCCACTTGGACAGCATAATAGCAACGGAATATATATGTTTTTTTCTTTCATGAACAGCAGATCAGCTGTGTTACCAAACTAGTTAGCAGATGCAGCTTTTACTAAGTGAACATCTTCCAAATACATTGTGAATAATTCACAAGACCTGCCAAAAAAGTAGGGGGGGAAACCGTCAATACTGCTGGTGCCTGGTAAATTACCCAGTTATTAAAGGGGATGTTGGGCGTTAGGAGTGAGAGTGAATGTAGTACAGGGGTCGGCAACAAACAGCCTACAGGCTACATCAGCCCCCTGCTGCCCCATACCACGCTGTTGAATTTGGCAGCCATGAAACAATTTTTTAAAAAGAGAAAATGGTGCCTTTAGTGCTCCATAGCTACCGTGGAGAGCTAATAGGGTCAAATTTAGCTTATGTTTATGTTTTGAGTCAGGAGGCTAAAGAGGAGATGAGTTATTCATTTTAAACGGGGCCACACGATCCCGGGGTCATCCCATGAAGCTGATTAGTGGGAGATTCAGGACAAATAAAATGAAGCACTTCTCAACACAGTGCATAGTTAAGCTATGGAACTCACTACCACAAGATATAGTGCTGGCCACCAATTTGGATGGCTTTAAGAGGGGGCTTGTATAAATTGCTGGAGGAGAAGGCTATCATTGGCTACTAGTTCTGATGGTTAATTGCTACCTGCAGTATCCCAGGTAGTAAGCCTATATATACCAGTTGCTGGGTAACATGGGCATGAAGGTGCTGTTGTACCCATGTCTTACTTACGGATTCTTACTTCCAGACTAAGCATCTATTGTGAAATTGCACTGCCCCATATTATGTAATATTATGGGCATCTAGACTTATGTTTTCTTCCATTTGTAGTCTCCCCGTACTTTTCCACCAGCACTTTTCCACTGTCTTTCTTTTCATAGCTGAAAAAATCTGTTAAGGAAGAAAAGATGGAAGGGGGTGCACAACATATTTTGATTGTTAGCACTATGAGCACTCAGTCTGGAAGTACCCTGGGAGGGGACTTTTGAGGATTCTAACACAGTTCCCCCGATTCGCCTCAGAGGCTGTTTCGGAGCCCCCGAAACAGCCCCAATTCGACTCGGGGTGCTTTGGGGGTTGCCTGCCTCGCCTCAGTGCTGAAGCCAAGGTGAGATTCGGGGGCCCTGAAGCGACTCGGCCTTGCGAGTCCCTGGGTGCCGGCTGTACAGCTGGCACCTAGGAAAGCTGGTAGCAAGGCCGGCTGAGAGTCCATTGGACTCACCTCCCTCTCCCCACTCACTTGCTGCTGCATCAGCACCACCATTGCTGCTCATCGCTGCTGCCACCACCACATCACCGCTGCATTGCTGCATCGCTGCCACCATCGCTGCCATTGCATCGCCTGCCGTGACCAGGAAACACAGAGCTCCTGAGAACCAAGATATCGTGGGTCTCTGTTTAGTACCTCTATGGCCAACATAGTTTGTGGCCATAGAGGTACTAAACAGAGCCCCCTGATATCTTGAAATCACGCCTTGGTTCTCAGGAGTGCTGTGTTTCCTGGTTGTGGCAGGTGATGCGGCAATGTGGTGGCAGTGGTGGCGCAGCGAGCGGCGATGGTAGTGGCAATGCAGTGGCAGTAATGTGCAGCAGGTGAGTGTCGAGAGGGAGGTGAGTCCAATGGACTCATGGCCAGCCTTGGGCTGGGTTTCTCGTCCGCTTTGGAGCTCAGACCGCTCCAAAGCGGCCTGAGCCACCCTGAAGCTTTGCTACTGATCTGCTTTGGCTTCAGGGTGCCTCGGGCTGACCCGGAACCAACTCGGAACTGAGGCGAGGCAGGCTGAATCAGCCCGCCTCGCCCCGTTTTCAGGGATTCGACCCGAGGTGGTGCACAGCGCTAATTCTAAGTGGGCTGGTTGGTTTGCTTTACACAAGTCTAACCCTCTCGGATGCTGGAGATGATTGGTCATTTGTTGTGAGCTTAGACAGGCACCTGCTTGTGAGCTTAGACAGGCACCTTGCTCGTGATGGTTAGAAAGAAGATGCTGAACTTATACGGCCTGATTCTGCAAATCAATTCTTGCAGCCTTGTTTACCTAGTACCAGTAAACCGCGAGAGCAGGAAAGCGCTTTCTTCAGGTAACGACCTCAAGTGTTATGTTGCTTTGGAAGGATTGTACCAAAGTTTCCCAGACGATCAAAGAGCCTGAGGTTCAGGCACTTGGCAAAGAAACCTGTGATCTTTTCTGAAATAAGCTGTAGGTGTCTCTGCTTGGGTCCTGCTGTGTAGATCTCAGGTGGTGCTAATTGCATCCCTGGTGGCTAGCTGGCTTCTGCAGCGCACGTTAACAGCTGGGAGGGATGATAGTGGGATGGTGACTTTTGCAATTCCCAAGGGAGGGGTGAGCGGTTGGATAGATCTGGCTGAGTGGAAGGAGAGGATGCAGCTGTTCCTACTCTGAAAGCAGATAAAATAGAATTGATCTGGATGCTTTCGCCATTTAATTTCTGGGTTCTAAAGATTAAAAAAAAAAATTATAGCACAAAAAATTAAGGCTGTAGGAGAGGGAACATGGATGTATGTATTTGTCCCGGCATCCTTTTTTCTTTTTTGTTCTGTTTCACCAGTTTTTATAGTAAATTGGCCCTGTTTTTTTTTTATTGTCTAAGACAATGGTTCCCAATTAGCTAAGTACTGAGGACCCCTTGTTTTTCAAATGCAAAGCCATGGACCCCCTACTTTTGAAAAAAATGTTATCTCTATGGTAGTTACCTGTGCGAAGCAATTTTTTGGAGAAAATAAGGGGTAGTCTCTAATAAGCAGAGGGTTTTAGGTATACTAAAAAAAACAGACCATAAAAATTGTAATATTTGTGATATTACTACGCAAAAATGACGATGGTTTAGTTAGGAATATAAAGACGAATTTAATTTTACCAACGTCTAGTTTACAATTGAACAAATTATGACTTTTCTAGCCGCTACTAAACCTAAATGTGATGGGGAAAATCATGCCTCTTTTTGTCCTGAACAATCCTTTCCACATCCGGTTCAATATTTCCTACTTTTAATCTCTAATATGGATCAGCATCGAGCGAATTCTATGCTTGTTCTTCGTATAACAAAATGTCGAAAATGTTTGTTCTTAAAGATATGTGGAACAAAAGGGAACTAGATGTTTCAAAGCTTTTTCTCCTAACTTCTTATCATCAGGAAAAACCTTCACCCAGAATTGGTCCAGTCTATATTCTTTGAAAAATGATTTCAATGAACCATCAACAAGTGCATCTTGCTCTTCTGCAGATAGAGTTGTTAGTTGTACATCATCACATTCAAAAGGATTCCTTATCCATGAGTTTTCAGGATTAGGTGCAGGGAAGTAATCTCTGAAGCTAGTCGCTAAATCACGCAGGTGCTCAGTGATGTTATGTTTTACTTCTGGTAGGAATTCGTCATCAGTGGACTCCAGAAATGAATGGTGAATATGTGAATGGTGCCACTGACATCCTGGGTGGGCTATGTGGATCCCCTGGGGTCCATGGACCACCAATTGGGAACCACTGGTCTGAGATGTATGTATTCAATGTTTTTGTGATGTTTCAATTCAGTCATAGAATTAGACATTCTTAAACTTTTTAGTTTCCATTCCAAAACAATGACACACGCCTGAATTTCTAGGCCTTGCGGCTGAGGAAAAAAGGATTTAGGATTTCTGCTGTTGAAATCCAAATATCTTTACTGTGCTGAGATCTTTTTGGTGGCATTCTGGGATTTTAAGCAACATAAACCACCTAGAGAGACAGGATATAGATATTTTAAATGATCAAGTGAAATGCTGCTACTTGACAAGAAAAACAAAACAAGGAATACCAGCTTTCTTGTCCTTTCCAGATAATTTTACTTTATTTATTTTTATTTACAATATTTATACACCGCTCCCTACCTGAAGATTTCGGAGTTCTGAACAAATAGAATAAAAGAATAAAAATTTCATTTTAGAAGAACAAGATTCATCTGCTCCTCTCAGTGCCAGCTACTGTGCACATCACACAACATGCCCATGGGGGTGGCACACAGAGTGCAAATGGACTCTGCCAGCACTGGAAGAGGAGATGTTTCTCCAATGTTGGCCGAGTCTCCTATCTTCCACATCACTACTATTAACTCTGACTTTTATCAGAGAGATTGTTGGAAAGCCAGTATGGTGTAGTGGTTAGAATGTTGGACTGGGACTTGGGAGACCCAGGTTCTAGTCCCCACTCAGCCATGAAGCTCACTGGGTGACTTTGGGGCAATCACTGACTCTCAGCCCAACCTACCTTACACACTGTTGAGAGGATAAAATGGAGACTATATAGTCCTGGAGGAAGACTGTATAAGCCGCCTTGGGTCCCTGCAAGAGGAGAAAAAGTGGGATATAAATGTAATAATAAATAAAAAGAAGAGCTGGGATTCCCCAGTGTACTGCTTGCCTTCCAAGTGGGAGAGCAATGTACTGGAGAATCCCTTGCTGTTATCTCTGATCACAGATTGGAGATAACGGTTGGGATTTCTCCAGGACATCGGGCTTAGAGGCCAAGCCCTGCCCCATTAAGGAATCCGAAGAGGGTCTATGGGAAGGTGGTTGATGGTTGTCACTGTACTGGAGGCAAGATTCATACTAAAGATTGTGAGATAAGGATAAAGTGACAGAGGTACGTGAATGAATTGCGTCAAAGAGCAGTCACCATGTCACTTCAGAAGTAAGCCGATAAATGCAAAAATTTAAATTGGAGTCTATCCTCTGACATGGTGTATCACCATCTAACCAGGATTTTGACAATAAAATGTGTTATTCTTCCTAAATAAATAAATAAATAAATAAAATTTGTAAAAGGCTATATAAGCCCTTGGGGAAAGCTTAGCAGACAAGTCAGGAACTCTCATTAAGCTCCTTTTGTGCCTGAACTCCTTCTGAACATATTTTTGAGCAATGCCTCTATTGTATAAAATCATTGATTTTGTGAGTTTTGAATAGTTGCATTAATCTTCTGCTTCACGCTGTCAGATCTGGTGTATCTTTCTCCCATGATAGGGCTTAGCAATTTAACTCTTCCTTCAGAGAAGGCAAGACAAAATCTCTTAACTATCACATCTGCTCCGAAGGCTTGCTTTCTTGCCAGGAGCTCGCCATTCCATGGCTGAGCCTTGGGTGGAGTGTTATATCTCCGCTCATGATAATGCAAGGCATAGTTACTGCCAAACCACGCTTTGCCATTGTGGTTTTTCAGTGTGTTTGCACACTGTGGTTTACTGCTAAGCATGGTCCTTGGTAAACCTGGTGCGAATGTAACGATGAACCACGGATAGCTCTGAAAATGGAACACAGGTTTAATTTGAAAATGAGAAAGCTGGCGGAGGCCACGAGCCATTCCTGGTCTGCTAATCGTGGTTAATTAATGAATTAATTAATTACATTTTTATACCGCCCGATAGCCGAAGCTCTCTGGGCGGCTCACAAAAATTAAAACCGTAATAAAACAACCAAGAGGTTAAAAGCACAAATACAAAATACAGTATAAAAAGCACAACCAGGATAAAAACCACACAGTAAAATTGATATAAAATTAAAATACAGAGTTAAAACAGTAAAATTTAAATTTAAGTTAAAATTAAGTGTTAAAATACTGAGAGAATAAAAAGGTCTTCAGCTGGCGACGAAAGGAGTACAGTGTAAGAGCCAGGCAGACCTCTCTGGGGAGCTCATTCCAGAACCGGGGTGCCACAGCGGAGAAAGCCCTCCTCCTAGTAGCCACCTGCCTCACTTCCTTTGGCAGGGGCTCACAGAGAAGGGCCCCTGTAGATGATCTTAAGGTCCGGGCAGGTACATATGCGAGGAGGCGTTCCTTCAAATAACCTGGGCCCAAACCGTTTAGGGCTTTAAATGTCAATACCAGCACTTTGAATCGGGCCCGGACCTGGACTGGCAGCCAATGAAGTTGTAAAAGGACTGGCGTAATGTGATTAATAAATCAGGCAGCTAGTGTAAGCCTTACTACTGGCTTTAATAAGTAATGGTGGGTGGAAAGAGGAAAAGCATCTGTTTTTATCTTTCACAGGAAATATGTAGATAAATTACAGATGTATGGCAAGACTTTTCCTTGTTAAAACTATTCTTGGCCTATTTCTTTATACATCTTTACATCATAGAATCATAGAATAGTAGAATTGGAAGGGGCCTATAAGGCCATCGAGTCCAACCCCCTGCTCAATGCAGGAATCCACCCTAAAGCATCCCTGACAGATGGTTGACCAGCTGCCTCTTGAAGGCCTCTATTGTGGGGGAGTTTGAAATGAAGTGATCTTGTAGCAAAGGCTCAGGGAGCAAGAAGTTGACCAGTTGCTTCTGATCCTGGTCCCTCCAGCTCTAGTGGGTTCATAATCTCTGTAACGGTCATGTCACCATTCGCCTTTACCCTTTACTTTTTTTCAAGTATTCAGCCTTAACTCTGAGAGCCTACCTGGTGCACAGTTTGCCTGAACCTGCCAAATCTCCAAGAAGATAGAAAATAAAGGAGTGGACAAATAAAGACTCATCACATCTGCCTTACCCAACTCCCATCCTCATCTTCTCCCTCAATAATAGGGGAAGTCCTCTTTAAAACATATGAAGCGAACTCCATAGGGAATTGTTATGAGCCGCACAGTTGTGGCGTTTCTACCGTATGGGTGGCCATATGGTAAAGCTTTTTGGCTCCGTCTCAGCCGAACAGCCGTGTCTCCAAATTAGACTAAAGCAGCATGATATTTCCTCCTTTTATCTGTAAACACCTTTGTCATCTCCTCCAGGATGTTATTTCTGGTTTTTTTGTTGCTATTGTTGTTGTTTTAAAGTAGCGAGAGAAGGGAGCTGGCATCTCAGTTTAAACCAAGAGACTTCATATCACATTTACGACCTGCTTATGCTTCAGATTCATTTTTCGCTAACCTCTTGAAACCTCCAACAGCTAAGATCCTCTGGCAAAAGTAAAAACGGAGGCTGTGTGGCAGATGGAAGGAGTGGAAGGAAAGTCTCAGGATGTTTGGTTTAGGGCACCCTTTCTCAACCTGGTACCTTCTAGATGTGCTGGACTGCAAATCCAATATAAACTTCTCCTGTTGACCTTCAAAGCTTTTCACGGTCTAGCTCCTTCCTATCTCTCCTCTCTCATCTCACACTATTGCCCCGCTCGTGCTCTTCGCTCCTCTGATGCCATGCTTCTCGCCTGCCCAAGGGTCTCTACTTCCCTTGCTCGGCTTCGCCCATTTTCTTCTGCTGCCCCTTACGCCTGGAACGCTCTTCCAGAACATCTGAGATCCACAAGTTCAATCGCAGCTTTTAAAGCTCAGCTAAAAACTTTTCTTTTTCCTAAAGCTTTTACAACTTGATGCTGTTTGGACTTTATACTATTATACTGTTAGTTTTACCCTACCCTGCACCTGTTTACCCTACCCAGTGCCTGTTTGCATTCTCTTCCCCTCCTTATCGCTCTACTATGATTTTAATAGAATGTAAGCCTATGCGGCAGGGTCTTGCTATTTACTGTTTTACGCTGTACAGCACCATGTACATAGATGGTGCTATATAAATAAATAAATAAATAAATAATAATAATAATAATAATAATAATAATAATAATCTACCTGGGCAACTGGAGTTGTAGTCCAGCATATTGGGAAGATGCCAGATTTATTTATTTATTTATCACATTTATATACCGCCCCATAGCTGAAGCTCTCTGGGCCGTTTACAAAAGTGAAAAACAGTAAACATTAAAAAAGTATACAAAATTTAAAAACCATCAGAAACACAAAAACAACAGTATAAAAACAATAGTATCCATTTAAAAACAACAGTTCTGGGGTCCGTTAGAAAACAAACTTGGCGTTGTTAAATGCTGTTGAATGCTTGGGAGAAAAGTCTTGACCTGGCGCCTGAAAGATAACAGTGTTGGTGCCAGGCGAGCCTCATCAGGGAGATCATTCCACAGTCGGGGGGCCACCACCGAAAAGGCCCTCTCCCTTGTTGAGGAAGGCTAGTTAATGCAAAGGAGCATACCTCATGGAAGGCAGGCAGGGACCTCACAAAAGCTACGGGTTTAGTTGCTGAGTAGTTTTCAAACACTAGATCGCGGAATCGCCAAATCTAAAGGCAGTAGGCAAGATGCTAGGTAGAAAACACAGGAGAATCATAGAATCATAGAATAGCAGAGTTGGAAGGGGCCCACAAGGCCATCGAGTCCAACCCCCTGCTCAATGCAGGAATCCACCCTAAAGCATCCCTGACAGAGGTTGCTTTCAACCTGACAGAGGTTGTTGTCATTGTCATACTCTGCTGGCAAGAGCATCTGACTGGAGTGACAATAGGGATATAATAATAATAATAATAATAATAATAATAATAATAATAATAATAATAATAATTTCTTACCCGCCTCTCTGTTTGGATCGAGGCAGGAAACAACAATAAGTATAAAATACATAAAACTGATTAAAAACATAGTACTGTATACGTTATTGAAATATCCTAAAAACACCCTAAAATTCCACTGGATAGGCCTGCTAGAATAGATCAGTCTTTATAGCTTTCTTAAATACTAAAAGTCTATTAAGTTGATGAGTCTCCTTCGGCAGGCCATTCCACAGTCTGGGAGCAGCTGAAGAGAAGGACCTCTAGGTAATACTTGTCAGCCTAATTTTGGCAGACTGAAGTAGATTTTTCCCAGAAGACCTGAGTGTGCGGGGCAGATTGTTTGGGAGAAGGAGATCCTGCAGGTAGCCTGGACCCAAACCATGTAGGGCTTTAAAGGTGATAACCAACACTTTATACTTTGCCCGGAAACTAATTGGCAGCCAGTGAAGAGATTTTAAAACTGATGGGCGAACGAGCAGTGTTCACAATCAGCAGGATTTATCGAACATTGTCTCATGCCCAATTTGAATTTGTGTTTGCAACTGCTGCTCGCTCTGCGCGAACGGGAAACTTGTGCAAATCAAGCAGCGGTCGAAGAAGAGATTTGTGAAAATCCCCCCAAATCTGCACAGATTTCTACAATAGACTAAATCCGGGCTGGTTCAGTCTACTGAGGAAATTTGTGCAAATTAGAAAATTTGTGCCATTCGAATTGGGAACCGGGAACGAGAAAGATGTGAGAACGTGTTCAACAATTTGTGAATACTTTCAGCAGACCCGTGCTTGTGCTTACGTTTGGAGCTTCAAACTTGTTGTGCTGGCATGTTCTGCAAGCAAAAACGAAATTGTCCTGCATCCCTAAGAGGCAACTGTTTGAAATGGAATGCTGGACTAGATGGGACCCCTCGGCGCCCTCTTATGTATTCTCACTATTAGTCATGTCAGGCGTGTTTCATTCATTTTGCTTTCCACTGAGATGACAAACAGCTCCAGTTTATTAGGCTGGGAGTGATGGATGTTGAAAGCTGACAGCAGAAGAAGAGTTCAGATGAGCAAAGACAGCCAGTGCTAAGAACCTAAACCACTGCTTATGCTAGACGTGACCAAAATCAAGCTAATCTACTTTTGCATTTACCAATATTGGCCAGCCCTTGGAAAGCTCACAAACAGAATATAATACTAATATATACTGCATCAGAATAAGGAGTTATTCTGTTTATCATAGACAATCGCAGTTAATTGAAAAATTCATGGAAAATAGCTTTAACCTTCCACCTGCCTTAAAAACATCTTCGCTAGAACAGGGCTTGCCCTACCATTAGAGAAAGTGGTACAGTCACTTCAGATGGATGTGGAGGAGGGGCAGTAGCCACAGCCTCCCAAATATTCCTCCTGATCTCTCCACCATTCATTTCATTTCATTTGTATGCCACCTCTCCACAAAGTATGCCCAAGAGCAATACAAAAGCAAGCATACCAAAACATCAATTGCAATAGTGCAATAGAACCCAAATCATTCCTTTCACTAACACTAACATTCTAATATTTTCAATTAATCGCAAAAGAAGAAATAACAATTACAACAAAATAGTGATGATTATCAGTAAAGTGTAAGCCTCCCCGCTCCCCCGTGTATTAATTTGCTTAGTATATTTGTTTGTTAGGATACTGTGTTGTATATCTATATCTATATAGAGATATCCTGTCATTTTTTCCTATATAATATTGCCAGGATTCGATCATTTTTGTCTGTCTCTTCTGCCAAGACTCTTGTTCATGCATTGGTTAGTTCTCGGTTGGACTACTGCAACCTTCTTCTCACTGGCCTTCCTTCTTCTCACATCAGTTCGTTGGTTTCTGTTCACCACTCTGCTGCTAAGATCATCTTCTTGGCTCGCCGCTCTGACCATGTTACTCCACTTCTGAAATCTCTTCATTGGCTTCCAATTCACTTCAGAATCCAATACAAACTTCTCCTGTTGACCTATAAAGCTTTTCACTGTCTAGCTCCTTCCTATCTTTCCTCTCTCATCTCACACTATTGCCCCGCTCGTGCTCTTCCCTCCTCAGATGCCATGTTTCTTACCCAAGGGTCTCTATTTCCCTTGCTCAGCTTTGTCCATTTTCTTCCGCTGCCCCTTCCGCCTGGAACGCTCTTCCAGAACATTTAAGAACTACAAGTTCAATCGCAGTTTTTAAAGCTCAGCTAAAAACTTTTCTTTTTTCTAAAGCTTTTAGAACTTGATTTTGATCTTACTTTTATACTGTTAGTTTTACTCCACCCTGTGCCTGTTTGGTGCATTCTCTTCCCCTTCTTATTGTTTTATTATGATTCTATTAGAATGTAAGTCTATGCGGCAGGGTTCTGCTATTTTATTGTTTTACTCTGTACAGCACCATGTACACTGATGGTGCTATATAAATAAATAAATAAATAAATAAATAAATAAATAAATAAAATATATCATGCCTTGGGCCTTTTTGGGACCAAAGGGTGAAGCAGCAGCAATTTTATAAATAAATAAATAAATAAATAAATAAATAAACAAACAAACAAATAAATATTTAGAAATGTTATTTAGCTTTTTAATGGCACCATGTATGTACCATGTTAAGAGCTGTTTCCTGGACTCTTAAGACTGAAAGAGGCATTTTCATTTTTACGCTAGATAAGGTGTAGCAGTTCCAAATCAGATCAGCATCCTAGCATGGATGGTTTTAACCCTTCCCCACCCCACAGTGAGACCAATTTGGATTGGGTTTCCCACACCTGCAATTTCTATTGCCAAATAGTGATCCATCTCCTTTATGGAGTAATGCCTGTTATGGTCTGCAGATGGGTCGGAACGCCTGTGCTAAGATGCTGTGACATCTTTAGGCAGTCCTGTAAAAACAAAGCAGTAGGTGTTTTCCTTTGAAATCTCTTGCTTTATTCATATGCTGATGAATTGAGTGATCATATGGTAAGATTGCTTCATTGGGCAACAACCCTAGAAATAACCTCTCAGTGAAGTGTAAATCTTTTGCAGCCAATGCATGCAATTATTTTCTCCTCAATATCTTGTTGTGTGAATGAGCCTTTGGCTCCCTTGCCATTTTATAACCTAAACTCATAATTTCATTGAGTTCTGCAAACATGGACGTATTCTGTAGCTCTTCTGTAACCATTATTTTTCTTTTATCATTCCAGATTCAGGAATATCCTATTGATCCTAAAGCCAACAAACTTCCCTTCTTGCGTAATCCAGATATTTTGGTTGGAGAAAATGACCTGACAGCTTTAAGTTACCTCCATGAACCTGCAGTCTTACACAACTTAAAAGTCCGATTCTTGGAATCAAACAACATCTATACCTACTGTGGTGAGTTTTGCAGTGTTGTCATCTCTTGCAATGTTTGTGTGTTTTGTGTGGGAAGTTGGCAGGGGTGTGAAATGTGAGAGAAGATATGTTGGCCATGTTCACACATAACAATAAGCCAGCAATCCCTGGAATCCTGGCTTATTAAACTGCCATGTGCATGAGCTGCATGCTGGTTCATGCAACCCATTCATTCCCACAGTGCTCTTACCACTTGTTTGAGTTTGATGTTACATCCGAACCCATAGTTATGGTTTATTGGACTCAAAGAAACCAGGATTCATAAGCCACCTTTAAACTAGAGTTTATTGTTGGTTTTCAAATCCTGGCTTGCTTAGATGCGATATACCATAATCCTCTGTTTGGACATAATGTTAAGCTAACTGTGCTTGTTTTGTTCTCCTGCTTTTGTGAGTGGGAGGAGCGAAGTGGGAACACAGTGTGCATGTTGTGGCTTTATAAAGCAGGATTCCTGGCTTACAATGTTATGTGTGAATGTGGTGCCTGCCACCAGTTTCTATTTTTTAAAAGAGTGGTGACAGAGTTATGTAACGGTTAATTACTCTGGTGTCTGTATTGCTCTTGTTCCTTGAGACCATCCAGCATCTGTCAGACTGTCTCTTAATTGCTATAAAATAACCTTTGGGTATATAAAGCTTAGGAGGCATAGGTCACACCTAAGTCTGTCCAAGGCAAAACTATCAAGAATCATATGAAGTAGTAGCAAACTCAGTTACTGATTTATGGTGGCCAGGTAGCCAAAACGGGGCTCCTGAGAAATGGTGGGGGAAGGCGTTCAGCATACTATTATTATCCTGCCTTTTCCCAGTACTGGGACTCAAGGCAACTTTACAAATTAAAACATGTACAGTTAAAATAGAGATATACAAAAACTAGAAAATAATTCAACATGCTACAATAGTAAAACATTTTAAAACGTTGTTGTTATTGTTATTATTATTTGTTACATTTGCTAAATGCCTGGGAAAAGAGAACCCGGCGCCGAAAAGATATTAATGTTGGGAGATCATTCCATAATTGGGGGGCCACCACAGAAAAGGTGGTGGCCCCTTGTTGCAAATAATACGAATAATTTAAAAAGAAATCCAATATATAAACAGTGCATAAAGGGTGGATAAACCCCCTAAAGGCCAGCCTGTCTCCAGAAACACACCAGGGAGGGAGCCAGTCTATTTTCCCTGGGAAGGGAGTTCCAGAGTCCCGGGCAGCCACCGAGAAGGAAGCTGCCTAATACTGAGCCAGACCATTGGTCCATCTAGCCCAATATTTTCGATGCTTACTGGCAGAGGTTCTCCGGGGTTTCTGGCAGGATTCTTTCCTTTCACTGCCTGGAGAAGCCGGTGATTGAACCTGCGACCTTTAGCATGCAAAGCAGGAGTTCTATCACACTGAGCTATGGCCCATCAAAATCAGGGGACAGGGAATGGAAAGGTGTATCGTGAAAGAAGGCATGATGGCTGGAACCCTGAGCAGGAATACTCCACGCTACCACATTTCATATTATTATTTTTTAAAATTTATTTATTTATTACATTTCTATACCGCCCAATAGCCGGAGCTCTCTGGGCGGTTCACAAAATTAAAAACATTCAAAGTATAAAACAACAGTATAAAACCATGCTATAAAATACAATATAAAAGCTCAACCAGATAAAAACAGCAGCAATACAAAATTGCAAATTTAAAACACCGAGTTAAAATTTATTTAATTATAGACTGTTAAAATGCTGGGAGAATAAAAAGGTCTTCACCTGGCATCTAGAAGCATATAATGTAGGTGCTAAGCGAACCTCCTTAGGGAGCTCATTCCACAGCCGGGGTGCCACATTTCTATACTGTCCCATAGCTGAAGCTCTCTGGGCAGGTCCCACGCTTGAACATTGAACTTATTGTTTATTATGGAGGGGGGAAAATACAGGGAAAATTTAGACACAGAAAATAAAAGAATGCTTACATTTCTAGCTTTCTGTCTTGTTTGGGAACTAAAGATACAGCACGAAGGTTGGCTTATTGTACAAGTACAGTTCTGGTTCTTTTCAGAAGCGTGGCTTGGATGCATCTCTGTGCTGACAATCCAGAAAAGCCAGTCAAAAGGTTGAAAAACTAGTTCAAAACTCCTGTCGTTTAAAGGCCAGCAATACAGGGCTAATGGATTGGCAACATCTCGCATAACTGACCTCGGAATTATAGAAACTCACATACATGATAGGACAGACAGACAAGCAGTCAATGTGCATCTGTCTTGGATTTAAACTCTCTCAATGCATCAAAGCGGTATTGCTGACCGTGCAGTGTTTTATTTATTTTTTAAATCACTTAGATAAGGGCTTTGCTTTGTAAGTCACCTTGTGGTCTTTTTTCTAAAGATGAATGTGGGTTATAAATGCTGTACATATAATAAAGTCCCACTGCATAGAGAGCTGTTTGTTCTAGGAAGGACCTGCTCTTTGCCATGTCACAAGAAGAAACTATGGAAAAACTTTAAAATGCATTTATCATTTGCATTAGTTCTTAAATGGTGGTCTAGAGACAACCAGTTGTCCTTGGTATTCTCCTGGGACTAGACTGAAAATAATAGAGCAGGATCCTAAAGCACGAGAGTGTCTAAAAACAAATCTACCACACGCTGAAGAGGCAATCCACTTCGGTTTACGTTTTAACATTTAAACTGAAAAGCAACTTGTCTCTTCAGCAGTGCAAGTGGGTACAGTGGGGATTTCAGTGAACCCTCTGTTTGCACATTTCTCTCTCCTGTGCGCATCTAGTTTTGTTGGATCGTGGTTATAGAAGACAACTGTAATAGTTGACTTTTAATTTTGAAGCCTTTTGAGTATCTTCTATGATGTCCATAGTGTAGGAAGCGAACTAGAACCAGGCTAGAATGGCAGCTGTCAATATCACAGAATTCTCTTTTTGTTTGCATTTTTGTATGTACTGGATTTGAATCCTCAGGTAGAAAACAGACTTATAAATTAACGCAACACAGACCAGAGGTTCTTATTTAAGTGTGTGTCAAAAATTCTGCATCTTGTGTGTAAGCGTTTAACTGTTTGCATGCTTGTGTGTTTTTAAGGTATTGTGCTCGTTGCCATTAATCCCTATGAACAGTTGCCAATCTACGGACAAGATGTCATCTATGCATACAGCGGCCAAAACATGGGGGATATGGATCCTCATATCTTTGCAGTTGCAGAAGAAGCATACAAGCAAATGGCCAGGTGAGTAGAACAATGTCTCTGCTCTATAGGCAGTCCATGCACTAAAACCAAGGCAGATGCTACTGCAAACTAATGTAAAAATAAATCCAATCTAAGCTTGCCAACTGTGACCAGGGTTCTGGAAATGTTCATGGCTGACATTGACCCTGTTCAGATAACATGCTAAGCCATGGTGGTTAAGCATTTTGAACTAAACACTATGGTTTAGTGTGCTATGTGAACCATGACTTAGTATGTGTGAACTATTCCTAACCATGGTGGCTACATAACCATGGTTTAAACACAGTGGCCCCATTCAGAAGATACCTTAAACCATGGCTTTAACCACAGTGGTTAAGCCAGAAAGCTGGACTGTGTTCAGAAGACACCTTAAACCACAGGTTTAAGGTGTTTTCTGAACACAGCCTGGCTTTCTGGATTAACTACAGTGAATAAAGCAAAAAGCCTTATACGCCGTGGTTAAAACCATGGTTTAAGGTGTCTTCTGAACACAGCTTGGTTTTCTGGATTAACCACCAGAATTAAAGCCATGGTTTAAGGTGTCTTCTGAACAGAGCCGGTCACTAACCATTTGCTGCAAAAGGGTTAGTTGGCCTAACCATGATTTACCGTGTTGTCTGAACAGGCCTGTTATGTCATGAAGAGTTCTTCACTGAATGCAACTCACATAGAATCCTGCAACACACAACTTCTTTTCTCCCTTTCTGATCAGTTTCCCAGTCCACATAGTTCTATCGGGATGGGGTGGAGAAAATATGAACATGTATTTGCCATGTTGTGCTAAGTCTTGCTATCTGTTGTGTCGATGCATGAAAACTGGTTATGAGGATAGTTTAGTTTAGTGGTCTAAAGATGGTATAAGTTAATGGAGGGTTATAGCACAGTGGTAGAAGACATGCAGAAGATCCCGGGTTCAATTCTCAGCATTTCCTGATAGGGCTGGGAATGACCGTTGCCTGAAACCTTGGAGATCTGTTGGCAGTCAGGTAGACAATGAGTATGGAGCTAGGTGAACCAGTGGTCTGACTCAGGATATGGCAGCGACGTATGAACTCGTCTTAGCATATCCAGCTCTTGGAGGCTGCATTCCAGTATTGGGCAGGGCTGAAGGCAAAAGGAGATGGAACCACAGGCAAAGGAGAAAGGTCAAAATACTGCTTTTAGCATCTCCATACTCCCCTAGACCTAGATTTGAATTCACCTTTCCCCAGCCAAATCCTTCTATCCACCTACGTGCAATATCTGTGTTATTAATCTCCTTAAAAACACGTGCAACTATGCAAACTGAGCAACTTTTTGCAAGGGTTTTGGATTCTCATGCATCAATTCTATTTGTAAAATTTGGGGGTTCTAAGTGCTGTGGTTGCAAAATGTGGAATCCTTTGAGAACAGCATTCCAGAGCTTGTAGCTATATCTGAACTTATACTCACCTTCAGTATTCAGAAAAGCTTACTTTTTTTCCTCTCCTCCTTTTTAAGTATTCTTGGTTAGTGGCAGAAGATGATGGTGGATCAGCAAATTCCAAGAACTTTGCACCGGAGCTCTTAAATAGGTGCTTTATTTCTCTCTCTCTCTCTCCTGGAAGCAAAAGCATTTACTGCACCTCCCTCATTGATCTTATTACTTTTTACTGCTGCTTCTTCCAGTGCAACTTTATCATCATGACAACAATGCTTGAGCCAAGTTCAGAACGGCTGTGGGCAGGGGCAACTCTCCTGGCTTAATTGGGGTTTAATCCACCCACTCTTGTACGGAAATTGGTCCAGGCTGCAGGCAAAAGTTGCTGACGAGTTGGCATGAGCGGAGACTCCTGAGACATGGGGATCTCCACAGCAGTTTTTATCTTTCAAGCAAATTTTAGACTAGGACTGAGCCTGCAGAGCAGGAATCTTTGACACTCTCTGACGGAACCGTGCAGAATAAGCACAGTGTTTTCGTGTGTGACCTTGGTGCGCAAAAACAGAATGAGAAAGGTGCAAAAGTGTAGGGTCTATTTCAGCAAAGCACTTGACCACTTTCCCTCCTGTGGATGTGCTGTAGCTAGATATAAATAACCCCCTCCCTCCTGGCCATTTGAAAGAGGGGTTGCTGACTGAGGCACATGCCCTCATGCTGTGTTTGCCCCTGATAATCAAGCGTTGTAGGTCTGTGCATTGTTTCAAAGGACTATTTGACAAAAGGTAGCCATGGGGTGAAAGAAAATGTGTTTTTGTGTTCCATTAGAAGTGATGCCTTTCTCCAGTGGCTTTCAACTCCGCCTGGGATGGGTGTTCTTCACATCTATCTATGTGCAGATAGATGTCAGAAAACTTGTTACCATTGCCTCATTATTATTCCCTGCAGGCTGGGAACAGTTAAGCTCTCTGCTGATTCTCTCCTTCAAATTCCCACCTGCCAAAGCTTCTTTCCATATTATTATTATTTAGAAAAAGAAAAGAAAAACACACTTACCTCATCCACATAGTAATACCTAATGACAAAAATGTTGTGGAAAAGAGAGAGAAAAATACATCACTGGCTATGGAAGTTAAAGAAATATAGCAACAGGAAAAGGTCACAATTATTTTGTTAGTTACATCAGCCTCTGGTGTCACATCAAAAACTATACAGAAAACCTTCAGAATCTGGGACTACAAAAATACATCCACACCAACATTCAGAAAGCAGTCATACTTAAAACATGTTCAGTAGTCAGGAAATTTCTGAGTCGGTAAAAGTCAGGATGACTTGGCAAAGCCCATCATGTCCATCTACAAAAAACGCCATGAGCAAGAAAAGAGAGATTAAAAATAAAAATCATGGAAAGTAGCTTTGGCAGGTAGGAATTTTAAAGAGAGAAGCAGCAGAGAACTTAACCCTTCCCTGACTTCACTTTCTTCATCCCAAATTGCCCTCCTCTCCCAACACTTTCATGACCCAAGTGTCAAACGCCATATGATCAGAAAAAGATATGAGGGCACTAAGGAGGAAGAAGGCTGCGTACAGAAATTATCCCCACAATATACCTTCTTGCCAAAGACATCTGTGAGATGAGAGCCCTGGGAGTCAGTACTACTTTCTCTTATGTGGTCTGAGGATATCACTCTGCCCGCCTCCTCAGACCCCAAAGAGTCCACCTTTGGCAGGGCAGAAGCGCCTCATGCCCCAGTTCCATTGGAGCCCCCTAAAGAATTTAGCACGGTCCCTTTAAGCATTGATAGCTTCTTCATAGTGGAAGGCAGAGCTAGTGTTTTTTTGGAATTTTGAGAGTGTTGTGGGCACGCTCACAAAATGGTTGCCTTTGGGAAGGCGCAGGCCCAGAAAGCAAACTGGTGAGACTAAAAGAAAAGTAGCTTGCCCAAGAACTTAAGTACAAGATGGAAGTGGGGGTCTGAACTCCAAAACAAAACACCCCACCCACTTTTTGAAAATTCAAATAAAGATGGCACTGGAAGACAGCACTTCAGTTTGCAGCATGCCAGCTTCCCTGAGATAGATAGATGAAATAAAATAAAAACCAAGAATGTCAGGGAACTTGGTGGGCCTCAATAGGTGTCTATGGGCACACTGGTGCCCTAGAGCACCACGTTGGAGACTCGGGGCCTGATTAAAGTCTCAGTTGGCTTCTGACCTATGCTGAAGCAACATCATAAGCTCCTCCTCCTCTATGCAAAGTGGGCTTCTCCCAGTTGTACTTGGAGTTGTCCGTGTGTTACCCGCTTTTTCTACAGACTCTGCCTGGAACAGGACAATTTCCACCCTGTCTTGACAGAATTATCAAGTTTGTTTTATCTTCACAAATGTACATTATGATCTCTGTGGCAGATGAAGCTGCTTGCAGGAGGGAATTGAGACTTGAAGCTGCTGAAAGGGTTAAGTATTCCCCCCCTCTCCATTGCTTTTCCACTTGTAATCCTCTCCCCCCTCAGTTGCTTTTCTTTTTTAAAAAATGAAAAAGCAAAGCCAAAGAGTGCCATTGAGGCTGGCTTCTGTGCACATAATGTGTTGTAGGTGTGTTTTCAATTCTGTCAGGTGTTGCTGAGAACAGCAAGGTTGTGCGTTGTTTATACTGCCCTGCCCTGCAGTGTTGAGATAATTTCCTGGTGATATTTGTTAAGTATCTACAACTTCCTTGAGCAGAAAGTGCCATCAGCATGCTCTGTTGTCTGTAGGTAAATAAAAAGAAGGGATGGGGAACCAGAGCAGAAAAAACCATGCCCATCTATAATAACATGCAGTAAATGTCTAGAAAGCCATTACAATTTCTGGGCTAGTATAAAACCTATGCTACTTTCCCATTACTTATAGCATGTAGCAATATAGATTTCTTAATTTCTCCAGGTCATGTCTGAGAAAATATATTCCTCTCTCTCCACATTTTCTGTTTCTCGGAATTTATCCCAAGCACTCTGGGCATTTCCCAGGTGCTGTTTCAGTCGTGCAGGACACCTCTGCTGGTGAGCTTCTATGCCAGTTCACACAGCTGGCAGTGTCTGAGGTCTCTGCAGTCAGTCCACCTGGTGTCATGTCTAGCCCTGCTCCCCCTGGGTTGGAAGAAGGTGTTTCAGGTGATCAATCAGAATCAGACTCTGAAGTAGAGGAGGCAGCGCCAGAAACAGGCCAGCCTGTACCAGTGGGGGAGAAAGCTCTCACGGGCTCTTCACCAGCTGGGTGTGAACCCTCTCCAGAGCTTATCTCCTCAAGGGCAAACAATACACAGTCAGTGGGAAGCCAACATTCTTCCGAGGGAGAGAACGTGGAGAAGTTAGCCGATCCTAGAGTATGCCGCAGACTAAACCAGGCGGAGCTAAAGGAAGGCGAGGGAAAGTCAGCCTGGCTGGCGTCCTGTTAGAAGCCGCCTCAGAACTAGTCTCTCTGAAGTTAACGCATCTTGGGAAAAGGCTTTCCATTCTTCTTGAACGGACAGTTGTCTCGCTTAGTTTGCATAGTTTTGCCTAGGGGAAAGTTCCTAGAGATTAGACTCCCTTCAGGTGGGGAAGAGATGTTTATTGCTTGAATAAAGCTTTGTGGATTACTTAGCAGGCCTCGTTATTGTCTCCCAAGAAGGCAGGAGGTTTGGAGAAACACGATACCTGGTTTTCTACGGTATGCATGGAGCATGGCAGTTCTGTGCCATGCTCCATGCATGGCACAGTGACAGTTCTGGATCCAAGAGCACCCCCAAACTACGGACCAGATCCTTTAGGGAGAGTGCAACCCCATCCAGGACAGGGCAAACATCACCTCGCCGGACAGATGAACCACCCACTAACAGTACCTCCGTCTTGTCTGGATTGAGTCTCAGTTTGTTAGCCCTCATTGCTTTGCGGAAACGTTCACAGGTTCAGAAGTTCAGAGAACACAGAGTACAGTACATCCAAAAGCTTTTTATAGTATAATATAATTTCCTACATTTTAGAACATGCACTAAGCCGCCTGCTGGGTGCATTTCAATCTAGTAACTAGCTCGGCTCCTGCAGTGCACCTTTAAAATTATACACTTGACTCCTTCCCTTTGGTCCTAGGTCTACAATTAGCGTAATACTAACCCAGGCTAAAAGACCGTGGGCGAGCGCACACAAAGCTTGAAATGCAGCAGTTGCTGATTTTCAGTAGGTCTGGACAATTGTTCTTTCACCTTTGGGGGGAAAGGTGGTGTTTGGCAGCTTACAGAATTTTACCAATATAATATTTTAGGGGATAATGGTTGAAATATTTTCAGCTACACCTGGGAACCTCATTTCCATTTGCATCTGACGTCCACACAGCCAAACCTTCAGCTGGAGCCTGTCCCTTACCTGTTTATAACACAGCCTGTATAACCAGGTATCGGGGGTGAAGGTATTGCGTTCTCTGTACTGTTCTGTGCATGTCAACATCTGTTTGGGATGAGCCATATGGATGGTGAAGGAATGAAGGTCTGGGGGAGTTTAGGATGTTGACTAAGGCCCATTTCTCTCCAATTTATCCTTACCACTGCCTGTTTTTAGCCCCTGTGTCATTCATGGTGGCATAACATTATAGGAAGGAGGAAGGAACCTCTCGTGCAAGCACTGAGTCATTACTGACTCTTGGAGGGATGCCAGCTTTCGCTGATGTTTTCTTGGCAGGCCTTATAGCGGGGTGGTTTGCCGTTGCCTTCCCTGGCCGTTATTACCTTTCCCCCAGCCAACTGGGTACTCATTTTACTGACCTTGGGAGGATGGAAGGCTGAGTCGAACCGAGCCGGCTGCCTGAAACCAGCTTCCGCTGGGATCGAACTCAGGCCGTGGGGAGAATTTCAGCTGCAGAAACTGCTGCTTTACCATTCTGTGCCACACGAGGACTGCATTGTAATCCTGTCTTTGGGTAATTTTGAACCAGTCAAAACTCTGCACTTTAGATAGCTCCTTTAGAGTTCTGACTAGTTCTGACTAAGTTGGTGAATGCTGCCTATACAATGAAATGCATTGTATTCAATGCTTTGCAATTCCAGGAACAAATGCAGTAAAAGAATACTAGGTCTCCAGCCCATTTATAGTATATATCATTGTAGTGTTCACTGTGAAAATTAGACATTGGACTTCTTCTTTTTTATCCTTTAGCTGTATCATCTGGTCCTTTCTCCAATTCTAAAGAAGGTTTAGATGGACTAGCAATCTAATATGGTGTGACACATCCTTTGTGTGCTGTTTCAAAATCACTGGGCAGACCAAAATTGCTCTGTTAGGACTGCTGGCCCACATGAGACTTGATTGTGCTGTGACTTGCATGACAGCCTTCAGAGAAAGGACGGAGAAATGCGTGGAGGGAAAATCTGCGTAATTTGCTTTTACTGTTCGATTTCCTTCATTTTCACATAGAATTAGTACATCCATCTCATAGGGGTGGGGGCGGGGAAAAGAAACAAAATAATACTATCTAAAAGGTTAAATGGGCTCCACAATTCAAGAAGGATGCAGACAAGCTGGAGCGTGTTCAGAAGAGGGCAACCAGGATGATCAGGGGTCTGGAAACAAAGCCCTATGAAGAGAGACTGAAAGAACTGGGCATGTTTAGCCTGGAGAAGAGAAGATTGAGGGGAGACATGATAGCACTCTTCAAATACTTAAAAGGTTGTCACACAGAGGAGGGCCAGGATCTCTTCTCGATCCTCCCAGAGTGCAGGACACAATAACGGGCTCAAGTTAAAGGAAGCCAGATTCCGGCTGGACATCAGGAAAAACTTCCTGACTGTTAGAGCAGTGCGACGGTGGAATCAGTTCCCTAGGGAGGTTGTGGGCTCTCCCACACTAGAGGCATTCAAGAGGCAGCTGGACAAGCATCTGTCAGGGATGCTTTAGGGTGGATTCCTGCATTGAGCAGGGGGTTGGACTAGATAGGCCCCTTCCAACTCTGCTATTCTATGATTCTATGAAATGGGAGAAGTCCCATTTGGCAGTCAATGGCTTTTTTTTGATGATGTAGACATAACAAGATTTAGTAGCTGGAAGTCAAAATAAGATGAATTCACCATTGAGACAATATGTATCTCAAGCTTTTTAGCAGAAATGGCAGGTGAAGCTAACTAGTGTATAACAAAATGGCCCCTTGCCTCTTCATGCCTTTGGCAGATAAACCGCAGAGCTATTACAGAAGGACCCCAGATTTTCAGCACTTTCAGGGACTCCAAATTTAGTTTCTATTTAAAAAATAATTAAATCTCTAGCCTTCATGGTTGCAGAGAGGTATGTGAATTATGTTTGACAGGTAGAGCATTGACAGTTCGTCTAGCCCATTTTCTAATTACAGATGAAACACTGACTGGGTTCAGACAACACAATAACCAAAGATGGTTTAAATAGTTGATGGTTGGTTATTTAACCCACCATGGGTAATCGTGTTGTGTGGAGGGAGTTTTTTAACCAACAGTTGGTTATTTGGCCGAAATAACCAACGAAAATATCCAGTGCTGTGCAGAGTTAGCTATTTGAACCACCATTGGTTATTGTGTTGTGTGGAGAGCACCGTTGGTTATTTCCTTGGCCACCGTTGGTTATTTCATCAGCCACAGAGTTGCAAGGCAAGAGTGGTCAAAGTGGTGCCTGCCACTTTAGTCCAGTTGGTAGGATAGATTTTTGGCAGCAATGGCTCATGGGATACTAGTGGAGGACTGAGCAGGGAGAGAGGGTGGGGGATGAGTCAGTCAACTCAGTGTGGACTAATAATCAACTCAACGCTGATCTTAATCCACACCACGGTTGATCATTCTCATGTTGTGTGAATTCTCATGTTTCTGTAAACCGCCCAGAGAGCCCTGGCTATGGGAGCGGTATATAAGTGTAATAAATATAAATAAATAAATAAATAAGAGTACGCCTACGGCCATACTACCTTGAACACGCCCGATCTCATCTGATCTCGGAAGCTAAGCAGGGTCAGGCCTGGTTAGTACCTGGATGGGAGACCGCCTGGGAATACCGGGTGCTGTAGGCTAAAAAATAAAATAATAATAATAAGAGTACCCCTAACAACTGTTGAGTTGATTATTACCCCACCTTTGAGTATCATGTTGTCTGAATGCAGCCAATGTGTAAAATCATGACAGAGTAGAAATATGTATCCTGCGATCCAGTGCAGCTGGTGAAGCACTGACATAATATGATTAATAACACCCAGCCCTAGTTAATGTTCTCACAGCTGTATTTTGGACTAACTGCAGTTTCCGAAGCATCTTCAAAGGTGGCCCAATATATGTCATGTTACAGTACTCAAATGCAAACTGAAATTCCTTGAAAGATATTTCAGAGTAATCCTACAATGCCCTAATGGTTGTAGTAACTGAGATTATGCCTGGTTGGTATATATAGTACCATTACAAACAATTGAAACCCACATGCCTGTATGTGTCCTTTCCAGAGGGTTGAAAGGAAGCAGGTGATCTGGAAACTGATGCTGAGGAGCATATTCATGAACCTCCAGTTGAGCCAAATGGGGAGCCAATATATATATATTCAGTCAGCACAAACAACATCTGTACTGGACAACCCAGCTGCAGATGCAAGTAGGATCCTTTCCCAACTTTGTGTCCCATATGATGTTGGAATGCAACTCTCAAAACCCCATCTGACATGGAAAATGATTAGGCATCATGGGAGGTCGTAGTCAAGGCCAAAGGCAGGGCTGTAGCTCAGTAGCAGAGCACATGCTTTGCATGCAGAAGGTCCCAGGTTCAATCTCTGGCTTCTCCAGGTAGGTCTGGGAAAGAATCCTGCCTGAAACCAGTCAGTATTGACAATTCTGGGCATGTCTTTCAGATATCTCAGCTTGGTTGCTTCATCGTAGTTTGAAACTTAATATGGCAAAGACTGAATTGCTTGTTTTTCCTCCTAAACCTTCTCCTCACCTCTCATTCTCTCTTACTGTCAATGATGTTACACTTACTCCAGTCAAGGAAGCTCGTAGTCTTGGCTTTATATTTGATTCCTCGTTCTCCTTTATTCCTCATATTGAGGCAGTAGCTAAATCCTGTCATTTTTTCCTGTATAATATTGCCAGGATTCGATCATTTTTGTCTGTCTCTTCTATCAAGACTCTTGTTCATGCATTGGTTATTTCTCGGTTGGGCTACTGGAACTTTCTTCTCTCTGGCCTTCCTTCTTCTCACATCAGTTTGTTGGTTTCTGTTCACCACTTTCCTGCTAAGATCATCTTCTTGGCTCGCCGCTCTGACCATGTTACTCCACTTCTGAAATCTCTTCATTGGCTTCCAATTCACCTCAGAATCCAATATAAACTTCTCCTGTTGACCTACAAAGCTTTTCACAGCCTAGCTCCTTCCTATCTCTCCTCTCTCATCTCACACTATTGCCCCGCTCGTGCTCTTCGCTCCTCAGATGCCATGTTTCTTACCTGCCCAAGGGTCTCTACTTCCCTTGCTTGGCTTCATCCATTTTCTTCCGCTGCCCCTTACGCCTGAAACGCTCTTCCAGAACATTTGAGAACTACAAGTTCAATCGCAGTTTTTAAAGCTCAACTAAAAACTTTTCTTTTTTCTAAAAGCTTTTAAAACTTGATTTTGATCTTACTTTTATACTGTTAGTTTTACTCTACCCTGTGCCTGTTTGGTGCATTCTCTTCCCCTTCTTATTGTTTTATTATGATTCTGTTAGAATGTAAGCCTATGCGGCAGGATTCTGCTATTTTATTGTTTTCCTCTGTACAGCACCATGTACACTGATGGTGCTATAATAATAATAATAATAATAATAATAATAATAATAGATGGACCAAGGCTCTGACTCAGTATAAGGCTGCTTTGTATGTTCCTAACACCTGGGGACCCACGGCTTTAAAAAGCTGCAGACTCCAGACACCAAGGGCATTTCATGCCTTAAATCGAGGTTGGGTAGGGAGGTGGCTACAGATGTGCAAAGTCCACAGGAGGAATTCCGTAGACACATCTAACCCAGAAGAGTGGGAAATTAATGTTCTGGAGCCAAATGTGCTGCCTGGGCTGAGCATCAAAGAATGGACGGCCTGATCATTTATTTATTTATTTATTTATTACATTTCTATACCGCCCAATAGCCGGAGCTCTCTAGGTGGTTCACACATATCAGGACTTTAGTGTGAGCCCATGACATCCATTCACAACTGCGCCTGTGCAGATCCAGCACGGCCCACTTGTTGCTACCTTGCACCACCCAGTAGAGGACTGAGTGGCTGTAACTCAATGGTAGACCAGCTTCTTTGCATGCTGAAGGTCCCAGGTTCAATCCCCGCCATCTCTAGGTAGGGCTAGAAAAAATCAGCTTGAAACCCCCAAGAGCTGCTGCCAGCCAATGTCGACAATATTGGGCTGGATGGACCAAGGGTCTGATTTGGCAGTTTCCTGTGTTCCTGTGGCCTCTGCCTTCTCTGCAACCCCACCCAGTGGTAACTGAGCCAATTTGTACTTAAATAATGGTTTCTAATGGTGGCAAACAGCAGTCCCTATGGGGTAAGGGGGAGAAAAGGCCCTTGTTGAGGTGTAGGATGGCTCAACAATTACCTCACATGTTCTAAAGAGGGAGAAGGTCGGCAGAGGAGAAGAGTGAATATTTTCAAAAAGCGGAGTGGTGCAGGAACTCCCAACTTTTTATTTTAAGCGGAATTGAGTAGCAACCCTTGAAGAGTTGTGTGGGAGAAGAGAACTTAGAATCATAGAATAGTAGAGTTGGAAGGGGCCTATAAGGCCATCGAGTCCAACACCCTGCTCAATGCAGGAATCCACCCTTCTGCACCTATAGCTGAAAATTGTGTTGAGGATCTTTTAGGCTCATCAAAGAATATGTTGAAGTCCCTTTAGGCTTGTCAAAGAATAGTTGTATATAACAGGAAATATGTCACAAACAATTCAGTGCAGTTGATTATTTATTAGTCTATAATTGTTCCTAACTGTAGATGAATCTTCTATACTTGTAAAATCTACCAGAATTCCCTCCAAACAAACAAAAACATAACTCTCTCACTCCTTTATCTTCTTTCCCCTAATTTATGTTAAAATTCTCATCCTTCGTAAAACTGACTAGGCCAAGTGTAAAAGAGAGCATGACAGCTTGACTTTATGTTCCTAGGAGATAGATTTGAAGACCCGTCATGTGATTTAAGATTTCCATAGGACAGGCCTCCAAAAGAGCAAGCCGCCTGCACAATGTAGATTATGACACACAGTTAGCCGGCCCATTGAGAACAACACATCACATAGTAAAGGGGCACAGAATGTCCTTCATGAAGCCAATTCAAAGGGCAAAGTCTGACCGCGATACTTGTAAGTTGGGCTGGATGGGACCAAGGATGAGTTTTGTGGCAGCCTTTTTGGGGCGATCGTGTTTTTGTTTTTTTGAAGGACGAAATGCTTTCCGTTCCTGCTCTGCATGGAGAGCAAAAAAAATCATACACAAGACAAGATGCAAATGTAATTGGCATTTGTAATAGGACACGGTGCCTGACTCTGTATTGAAAGCGGAATTATTGAAATGGCATTGAGAAGAGCCTCTTAGTTCACTGTTCTCGACAGGCTTTCTGTGCCTCCCATAAATGTGCTGTTGAGCCATGGGATTTAGAATAAGTAAGTAAAATTAACACAGAGAATGCCAGCATCTGCTTCCTCTACCAGTATCACTTTGGGATGTAAGCAAGCAAGCCCCAGCAGGGAAGGAAAGGAGTCTGTGAACAGCTGACAATAGGTACGAGCTGAACTGTAAATCTCCTCTCCGTTTCTGTCTGCAAAGCAGTAGATGGGGATACATAAAGCCAGCATGTCTATCTTTTGTACCAGGACGTAGCAGGGAAAGAAAAATAATAATAGTTCCATCAGCTTGAAACGAAACTCAGTTTATCTGTACGCCGCTCTGAGATCTTAATGATATAGGGCGGGATATAAATGTTTTAAATAAATAAATAATATTGTGAAAACAATGGAGTCTTGTGGTTCTTTATAGACTAACACATTTATTATGGAAATCTTCCCAAAACCTGCTGCCCTCTAGACATGTCAGATTACAACTACCATCCATCCAAGCATGGCCAGTGTTGGGAGTTGTAGTCCAAGAGAACTGGGGGCACCAGGTTGAGGGAGGCTAAGCTTCTGTGGACCAGAGACTACTTCATTGGATGCGCGCGCGCACACACACACACGTACACGTATACACACATACGTACATAAATACACATGGGTATGTATACACATACATACACACACACACATATATATATACATATACGTACATAAATACACATGGGTATGTATACACATACATACACACACACATATACACACATACGTACATAAATACACATGGGTATGTATACACACACACACACATATATACACATATACGTACATAAATACACTTGGTTATGTATACACATAAATACACACACACATATACACACATATGTACATAAATACACATGGGTATGTATACACACACACACACACACACACACACACACACACACGAGAGCCAGTGTGATGTAGAGGCGAAAGTGTTGGACTGGGAGTCGGGAGATCCGGGTTCAAGTCGCCACTCGGCCATGGAACCCACTGAGTGACTTTGAGCCAGTCACAGATTCTCAGCTCAACCTACCTCACAGAGTTGTTGTTGTGAGGATAAAATAGAGAGGAGGAGGATTATGTACGCCACCTTTGGTTCCTTGGAAGAAAAATGGTGGGATATAAATGCAATAAATAAATAAATAAATATTGGGAGAAGAAGGAAAATGCAATAGCAGTGAGGTCAGAGGAGAATGAAATGCAAGAAATACAGACAGTGATAATTAGTAAAAACAAAGATGTATGTAAAATAAATACAGGGGCTTACAAAAAACCCACCAATGTTGTTATCGGCATCACTTTCCTGCCATTGGAAAGTTAATTAACACCAGTAGTGTGATAAAGCCCATATTCTTGATTTAAGCTGGAGGTGACAGAATTGATGTTCTTTAGAAGTGTTAATTGAGCTGTTTCATGGTGGATTCTCCATTGGAAATTACTTTGTTTAGAGAGTTTGTCCTGAGACTGTGCTTCCAAACAGACATAAGTGTGCCTGAACCCATTGAAATCAATCACTGGGGTTCACCGTGCCCATGCCAAACTCTTATGCTGGTGTGTGGCCAGAAAGTTCTAGAAAAAGGACGATTGCCAGAAGTTGATTATTTACTCTCAATATTGCCAATTCCATTCAACATACAAAGTTAATAACGCAGGGCATGATACTGCCAGAATTGAAACATTTCAGATCCGTTGGGCTAAATCCAATGTTTCGCAAGCAGACGCGCTTGTGGAAGGGGAGTTCTCTTCTTCTCTCACATTTTCCCCCACCTTCAATCTGCTCTAGATGATCCCTCAGCCTTCCAGGGCAGATTTAGGGGCTTCAGGGGGAGTATTCAATCCACCAATAGTGTACATTTCACAGGTGGAAGGAGTTGCATAAAATCCATTGATTTGCAGGGTGGGGGAGTGGCTGGATTTTGCCTGCATTAAATGTCAAACTCCCATGAGCCTCAGCCAGTATGGCCATTGGTTGGGGATGAATGAGAGTTGGAATTCAACATTATTTGGAGGGGCGCTGGTTCTCCACCCATGGTGTAACGGGATCTACCTACATGTTTTCCTTCATCTTCCTCCTGTTGCTTCTCCACTGTCTATTTTAGATTGTAATTCTTTGGCAGCAGGGAATTATATGCTTTGCTCATGTAACTCTGCAAGAGACTTTGTATGCTGATGGTCCCGTGTTCATGGTGATCATAATAAAAAGGGCCTTAAACTGGGGCATAGATTAATATTATCTTTAAACTAGTACCTAGATTAATTGCTATCCTGGGAAAAATAAATCACACATGCTATGAAGTGATTTGGAGCACTTATGCAAGCTCATTCCTTTTTATTTCAAATTTAGGCTGCAAATATGCACTCCCAGACAATAGTACTGTATTAACTGTTCTGTTTGCTTGCTACATTTTCGTTGTGTTCAAGAAGTTCAAGAAGTTGTCCATTGCCTTCCCCTCCCATGAAATCCTCACAACAACCCTGTGAGATAGGTTAAGATGAGGGTTAATGACTGCCCCAAGGTGGTACAATGAGTGTCACACACTGACTTGGGAATAAGCGCCATTTTGTTGTAGAAAGGGATGATTTAGGGGGCAGTGGCAAATTACTTCCATTTTAAAAATTAAAAATTATAAAATTAATATCTGTAATGATGTACAGGCCTGGTTGTTCGCCCCCTCTTAAAAATAAGGGTACTGCAATGACCAGTATCACAACATGGTCACATTGCCTGGGAGTTACTTTAGGACAGCACAATCCCATACATGTCTACTCAGAAGTAGGCCCCACTTACTTCAATGGGACTTGGTCCCAGGTGATTGTGCATAGGAATGCAACCTAAATGTGAAATAAAAAGCAGTGGGATGGTGTACATGACCTAAATCACTACATAGGATGTGTGATTTATTTTTTACAGGTTAGCAATTGATCTAGGTCCCAGTTTAAGGTCATTGTTACTGGAAGAGCTCTTGGGTGGCAGATGCAGACTCTACTTTATTCCTGTAGTCATGATAGTGCCACGATATAAGTGAGTTTAAAATATGAAACTGTGTACGCTTAAAGGGCTTCTTTCTTTTTTGAAACTTATGGTTGGCGTACAGGGTGGGGTATTTATGTTTTTGCTCCAACGTATCAGGAATGTAGAAGCAGTTGTAAAACCTGAAATGGTGGTGGAAAGAGAGGACAGAAATGTTAGTTGTTTGCTTTACAACTGAAACAATACATGTGGTTGTCTAAAGTCCTTCCCCCCCGCCCACCCCCAATAAAACCAGTAAGCCTAGGGTCTGAAATTGCCATGTTGCGCCACTGGAGATGTGACATTGTCTGTGTGGGCTGAGTTATCATAGAATCATCGAATAATAGAGTTGGAAGGAGCCTATAAAGCCATTAAGTCCAACCACCTGCTCAATGCAGGAACCCACCTTAAAGCATCCCTGACAGATAGTTGTCCAGCTGCCTCTTGAAGGCCTCTAGTGTGGGAGAGCCCACAACCTCCCTAGGTAACTGATTCCATTATCGTACTGCTCTAACAGTCAGGAAGTTTTTCCTGATGTCCAGCCAGAATCTGGCTTCCTGTAACTTGAGCCCATTATTCCGTGTCCTGCACTCTGGGATGATCGAGAAGAGATCCTGGTCCTCCTCTGTGACAACCTTTTAATGGTCAGCAAGTGTTTGAGGCAATCATGTGGGGCTCTGTGGAAGCTCACACCACCCACATCCTCAACATACGGAATCCCTTGTGTGAGTTTCCCTCTAGAATAAGCTTTTGCAAAAGTACAATATCACCCCCTGATTGAGGAATGATTCTTGCTGGCATTTGGAGATGTTCCTGAACTATATTGTTTAGCAGTTTTAATAGGGTACAAAGCTGTTGTTTTTGGTTTAGTTTCACTTCTCATCTTCTTCGTTCTGCCCTAGCAGGAAGAAGCCTAGCCGTGGCTTTATTGAAATTCTCAATTCCTGTTCTACTCGTGTTTGTGGAATCATCACAAGCCCTTTAATTGGTTCTTGGCTAGTCATCAATTGTAAGTGGCGATGGCCGCGTAAAGGAACACCTAATAAGGGTGCACTCAGCCTTGTAATGCGTCTTGCTAACAAAGAGGAAGCGTTCCATTGCAATCTTCTGCTTCGCAGAATGGTTGGTCCCTCCCCGGATGAGAGAAAACGATTTTGAACTGTTCTTTTGTTTAGTTTCCCATCCATCCCCTCTTTCCAAAACCCAGTCACTCTGACATATGTCCGTGGGTATGATCTCTCTTTCTGAAGAGAGAATGTTTGCATATAAAGCGAAGGCGCACTTAGCGGTTACTGCCAGAAGTTGTTTGGATTCCTCTGCTTGAGTTGCTTAAGAATAGGATTGCACTTTGTGTGTCAGGCGATGCTCTGCGTGCTTTTCAAATGTCCCAGAGGATGTTCTGTTTCCTGCAAAACGCTGTGTTAATCTCAAGGAAGAGGTGTTTAAAAGTATAATGCTGGGAGTTTGCTGCAGAGAAGAAAGGCATGAGTAACAACCTGAGACTGATCTGGCATTTAACCAAAGTGCTTGTAATCTTGGATGCTGAAGTGTTATCAGTTGAGAGTTGCTGACATTTCAGCCGCTATGGTAAAGATTTAAGGGATTTGCACATTCCTAATGTGCAGATGAAAAGTGTCGGATATTTATCTGGCTGCATCTGAGGCTGCTTTGCAGAAATGGTGTTAAAACTGGACACTGGAGCAGAGAATGCATCATGATCGGGAGTGCTACATTATTATGTGCACAACATAATATAATCAATATTGAATTTGCATGAATGTAATAGTTGTCATGTCTCCTGTCATTTCAAGGAAACCCTGAGTGACTTACTATCTGGGGCTTGGGGTAGGGGGAGAATGGAGGTTGAGGTCAGTACACAGTGCTTTTACCACATTGAACTGGCAAAACAGACTCACAGTCTTCTCTCCATGGGAAGAACTCCACAGTTAATCTCTTCATGGTTTCTTTTTTCCTGAAATAAGCTGTGAATAACACTTCTGGGTTGTTTCTCAACCATCACTCCCCAGATGAAACTGAGGCTGCAAAGCCACTCTGGGTGGACTTTGATCTCTTTTAAAAAACAAATCTGTGAATTGATGCTGAGACATGATATGCTCCCTGTCCTTTTGTAATGTGAAAGTTACCTTCCTGAACCATCCTTCCAGTCCAGCACCCTGTCTCCAGTCGTGGCAGGTGGGAAGCCTGAGAGCAGTCCCCTGTTTCTTTCTCATCAGCGTTTGTTAATAAGTGCTATACTATTCCTGAATATGGAGGCTCCGTTCCAAACTTTTGGAGCTAAATGTGCAATCCTATGCATGTTTGGACAGATGAAAGTCGTACAGCATGGCTGGCTGGGGAATGCTGCAAATTGTTTTCCCCCACCCCTGTCTAAAAATGCATAGGATTGTGCCTTAATTGTAGGATACTTCACTAAATGGGCAGTTCTCAGGGTCATGGCACATAGATAAATAAATGCTTCCTGGTGCTCCCATGAACAACAGGGTAAAGTAGATGTTGCCTTTATTTAGGCTTACACAGAGGTGAGCCAGTGTATTTGCCATCCTACCTGCTTTAGCCCAGAAAGCTCTGGCTATTGGGTGGTATAGAAATGTAATAAATAAATAAATAAATAAATAAATAAAATTTATTGGCCCTGAGTTGGAACACACAAACAGCATCCTGTCATGTTTCACGATCGTTCCGGCATTCACACATGCTGGCAAACTGACATGGAGCACCCAATCAGTGAGACTTCTTCTATTCAGGGAAATCTCACAGTGAAAAGCTTAATGGTTACACACTTCCAGAAACACTTCAAGCAGATTGATGGTCAGAACGCTTTAGGTTCCATGCTTTAGGCAATCACAATTCTTGAAAGGCTTGACAAACCTTCCCAAGGGAGCTAGTCCAAATGCGGCCACACGTTGACTACTCAGGGAACATGGCCAAAGCCTAAACAAGACGGGGTGAGTAAAATCTCAGGCGCAAGAACTCCTGTGCCTGAGTTGTAGCACCGGGACTCTCTGCCACCTGAATCTGGCAAGGAAGAAATCCAACAGTCAGTCCCAGCCTGCTGTACGCTGAGCTGAGCAGGAAGGGTAAAATCTCAGGCGCAAGAACTCCTGTGCACGAACTTTAGCACAGGGACTCTCTGCCACCTGAATCTGGCAAGGGAGAAGTCCAACGGTCAATCCCAGCTTGCCATACACTGAGCTGACTTCAAACACACACACTCCACAGCAGATGGGAGCTGCAATCTATGAAATGCCTCACAGTACTTTTCAGGGCACAGTCCTTAGAAATCCAAAGTCCAAATGGAAGAGAATCCATGTGCAGGGAGGGATTTTGGGCCATGAGTCTTTGTGAACCGCCCAGAGAGCTTCAGCTATTGGGCGGTATAAAAATGTAATAAATAAATAAATGAGTCGAAAGATGTTCTTAGCAAAAGGCTCTATGCCTTTTGCTCCAGCTTATATAGGGCCTGTTCAAAACCACTGGATAGACTCTGGCCTGTAAATCATGCCCATGTCCAAACAGGGCAGCACTGCTCAGCCCACCAAGATGACGCTATAATCTGAGTGACTCCTGCAACAATTGGGCCCCCTCCTTCGTAAAACACTCTTATCAGTTCCCAGGGAACTAGCAGCTTTAAGGCTGAGACAAGGAGTGAGCTACTGTCATGGGAACTTCTAACAGAGACCAGCTTGCACAGATTCTGACATTCCAAAACTATTTCTAAGAAATCTACCTACAATCAACAAGGCCTCCAGGGGGATCGGGGGTGGGTGGGCGGTTGTGTGTGTTTTACCTTGGAATTTTCGCTGGTGTGCTCCAGCTCTTCATTTTTTAAAAAAAATAATGGCCGCTACAACGGGTCCAATGCTCGGGACATTGTGCGGCCCATGTGGAGTGAGGGGGAGGATCTCGCGAGCTGAATACCGTGAGATCCTCCCCCCTCCCTCCTGGAATGCTGGGAGGTCTAGACATGCCCCAGTGCTCCCATCCCTCTCTTTTTCACAAGCGCTGCTGGATAGAGGTACTTGTCCAAATCACCTCCGTGAGATTTTTCCCAAAGAGTAGCTACCAGAAACTATATGGGTTCCATTGGATGAAGAAGAATGCGTTTGCTTATGCCGCTACAAAAAGAAATTTAGCTGGCCGAAATGTTCTTGAGCATCAAAAAACAAGGTGGCTTTATTGATACATCATAAAAAATTACAGAAGTGGTAAAATAATGCCTTTACTTTAATTTACTATTAGGATTATCATTAGGCCTAATAAAGGTAGTTTATTGTCACTGTGAGGTCTGCAATGCAAAACAACATCTCCCTCTCTCTTTAAGAGTGAAGTTAGAAAGCATGGCCTAGAATCTTAAAGGCAATTAGCGAAGTGGTTAAAAAAAAATCTGCTGATGGAAGAGCCATAAATATTGAGAGAGAAAGAAATGAAGTCAAGTACCAGAGGGAGTTTTTTTTTATTGCTGAGTAAGGTCCATGTGGATAACGGGAGATTTACAAGGGGAGGCTGCTTGACTAATACGACTTAAGCAAAGTTGCTCCTGTTCTTGTAGACTTACTTCATGCTCCCTGGTACTTATTTAGGGCCAATCCTATCATTAGGCATGGTGAGGCGGCTGCCTCAGACAGCAGATACTGGAGAGGGGCAGCAAGTTGGTGGAGGACCGAGCTGTGTGTGCATCCCTTAAGGTGCCCTGCTGCCCTCTGGCGCAGTGGAGGACACTGTCTTCTCACCAATGTTGATGTAAGGTGGTTCTTTACATTAAAGTGGGGGCGCCATCTTGTCAGGTATGTTGGAGCAGCCATGGGCTTAGTTATGCTCATTTAAAATCAATAGTAAAGCTGTTGGTACCGCACGAGGTAGATGTGGGTTTTCTTAGAGATGCTGCCAAAACTCTGTCTGCACCAGAAACTCTTGGGCCCAAGGTGGGGCAGGTGCAGATGCCAAAGCGGTGATCCATTGATTAGGCAAAATGGGACAGTCTAGTACCCTATTCCATTCCTTCTTAAGACTGTCCTGTCATCTTTTGCCCTTGCTCCAGAGATAAGGAAGGGCTTAACAATTTGCTTGAACATTCAGTGCAGTCCTGAGTATGAGAAGGTGGCAGAGCCAAGCAAGGGGTCAGTACCTTAAGGGTTGCCTAGAACAATTGGACACGGATCAGTGGTTCATGGAAATCTCTTGTGTTGGAATTTAGATGTTCCCTGTTGCTTACTAAAAGTGGAGGTTTCACACCTTGCATGGGAAGGAAGCTATTGGGACAAGGCTCAATCTAGAGAGATTGCCAGGGATTTGGCAGACAAGGATCTGCCTGGATCCTAAGAGAAACAGACACCCTGCTCTGAGTAGTTGCTCCCACTCTACACGGTTATGTGTCCAAGGGACACATATGCATCTGCCTGAAATGTTACCTAAAAATAATATTGTGAAGGGCTGTCAGACAGAAGAGGACAAAGATGTATTCTCTGCTGCCCCAGAGGGTAGGACAAGAACTTCCTGCAAATGAGCAGGGGGTTGGACTCGATGGCCTTGTAGGCCCCTTCCAACTCTACTATTCTACGATTCTAATGAGGTTAAGTAATGGAATGTTAAATAATAGGATGTAATGGGGTGTAAGGCAGCTTTCACTTTTCCGGGTAGTTGCTCCAACTTTATACAGTTATGTGTCCAAGAGACACAAATAGATCTGGCCTAAATGCTACCTAAAAAATAATATCATGAATAAACCCTAAAGGCAGGGTTTGGGGGGTTCTTTCCGATTAAGTGCTCTGTTGGCATCGGTTCCTCTACTCGTGCAAATAGAACCTCTCCCTAGAGTCAGTTTTCCTGGCACATATTATTGGCACTGCATTGGGTACCTGGGCATTAATACAACCTGACAGTTCTCCGAGACACTCATAACCTGCTACATGCAAGTGTGGTTCAGCACAGCCTATGAAAAGTTACTTCAGAATGCGCTGTGTCCTTAGCTGCTCTTCAGCCCAAGTGCGCCGAATGGAACTTCTGGAGTGCAGCAAAACTTTCCGGAAAATTTCATAGAATCATAGAATAGCAGAGTTGGAAGAGGCCTACAAGGCCATCGAGTCCAACCCCCTGCTCAATGCAGGAATCCACCCTAAAGCATCCCTGATAGATGCTTGTCCAGCTGCCTCTTGAAGGCCTCTAGTGTGGGAGAGCCCACAACCTCCCTAGGTAACTGGTTCCATTGTCGCACTGCTCTAACAGTCAGGAATTTTTTCCTGATGTCCAGCTGGAATCTGGCTTCCTTTAACTTGAGTCCATTATTCCATGTCCTGCACTCTGGGAGGATCGAGAAGAGATCCTGGCCCTTCTCTGGATGCCTCCTTTACCGTGTTTTGTTAGGGCCCTCAGTTTAGGATGCCCTGTGATTTGTGGTCCTTTGACTGAGAAGCTCCATCTTTTGAAAAGCCACCCAGGATGCTAAAGGATTATTCTCTCACTCTAATAGAGGCAACTTTTTTAAAAAAAGTGTTTTGACAAAGGCGATTTTATTGGTGCTTGTTCCTAGAACTACAAAGAGAGGAAGGAAATCGATTTCATGAAATCTTTTGCCTCGTTAAAGTTAAAAGGGCGTATTTTCTTCAGCAACACGGACGGTGGTTTTTAAAGGACAGACGTTGCAAACCGTTCCAAAAGATTGATGCTGATGCAGAGTGCAGCAGAAACCCTTAAGATCATTTGCTTCTCTCCTTATGCTACTTCAGCGCATTGTCAGGAATTCCAAAATGGGGGGGAAAGTTCCAAGCTACTTTATGGAGTAATGGTACCTTGTGCGAGAGTTTGAACAAATTAAATTATTTTCTTATTATCTATACTCCTGTTGTTTAAGAAACACTCAAAACAGCTTACACAATTAAAAACAAAACCAATACGTACGGTAATAAAACAGCAGCAATAAAACTTAAAAGCAACAGAACTTAAAAGTAGCAATTATGAAAGCAAATTTGACAGCAGAGTCACACACGAACAACCCTTAAAAAGAGCAGAATCAAACAAACATTAAAGACCTGATGGGATAAAAAAAAATACAGTAGATGTCTAAAAAGGTTGTGGGGAGGGAGCTTTGTGGAGCCGGTGTGGTGTAGTGGCTAAAGTGTCAGACTGGGAGTCGGGAGATCTGGGTTCTAGTCTCTACTCGGCCATGGAAACCCACTGGGTGACTTTGGGCCAATTGCAGACTCTCAGCCCAACCCACCTCACAGGGTTGTTGTTGTAAGGATAAAACGGAGAGGAAGAGGATTATATACACCGCCTTGGGTTCCTTGGAAGAAAAAAGGCAGGGATTCCGCCATTTTGATATCACCTCTGATATCACCTATCTACTGTGCCTGCCTGCCTAGTGCCAAATGGTACAGAGAACAGTGCAAGCTGCCTTAGACCCCATTACATCCCATTACTTAACGTTCCATTGCTTAAGCTCATTAGTTCTCATCCTACTCTCTGGGGCAGCAGAGAATACATCTTTGCCCTCTGTTTGACAGCCCTTCTGGTATTTGAAGGATGCTGTCACCCCCCCTCCTCTCTTCAGTCTTCTCTTCTCCATGTTAAACATATGCAACCCCCTTTAACCTTTTCCTTTCCACTGGCCATCTTGGTTGCTCTCCTTAGAAGCTGCTCCAATTTGTCTTCTTAACGTGTGAGGCCCAGAGTTAGACACAGCTGTGATGCGTTTTGGATTAGCGCAGAATGAAGTGGAAATATGACTACTGGTGACTAATTGCAAGCTTCTCCTTGGAGAGCTGTAATCAAAGGGACGGTATCCGGCATATTACCTGCCGTTCTGCTTTCCATTTAGGGTGTCCGTCATTTTTAATCGCATGAAATCACCAGCAGATTAAGCAGCAGTAGTGTCAGAACTGTAGAACTTTTTCCTACATTTGGACTAAGGCATAAAGAGGAGTACTGTGAAAGAAGACACCTTAAACCATGGCTTTAACCATGGTTAAAGTGAATAAGGCAACAAGCAAAAAGCATTATTCAACGTGGTTAAAGCCATGGTTTAAGGTGTCTTCTGAACAGGGCCAAAGACATCTAGGCCAGAGGGGTTTGTGGGCAGGGAATGCCTCCTGTGGAGGCTAACCTGCAAGGAATCGTAGTATGGGAAGGGATTTCAGAGGTCACATAGTCCAACCCAATGCTCAACACAGGATGCAGTTATAGCATTCTGGGCAGATGTGGCCATCTAGCCTCTGCTTAAATACTTCCACCTAGGGGGAGCCCACCACTTCCTGAGTCAGTCTGTTCCATTCTCAAACGTTCCTTCTAGTGTTTAGCTGAAATTTGTTTCCTTGCAATTTCCATCCATTACTTCTAGTCCTGCCTTCTGAAACAACAAAGAACAAGATTCCTCCATTTTCTGTGTTGCAGCCCTTCAGATACTTGAAAACAACTATCATGTCTCCCTTTAATCTCCTCTTCTCCAAGTTAAACATAGCTCTTTCTTAAATGTAGAGTGGGCTTTGGGAATAACTGGTGCCGAGCAAATCAGTCTGGTACCCAAAGAAAGGTACATGGAGATCACAGAATCATATCATAGAATAGTTGTGTTGGAAGGGACCTATAAGGCCATCCAGTCCTACCCCATGCTCAGTCTAGGAATCCACCTTAAAGCATGCCTGACAGATGGCTGTCCTTTTGAATGCTTCTAGTGTGGGAGAGCCCACAACCTCCCTAGGTAACTGGTTTCATTGTCGTACTGCTCTAACAGTCAGAACGTTTTTCCTGATGTCTAGCCGGAATCTGGCTTCCTGTAACTTGAGCCCCTTATTCCGTGTCATGCACTCTGGGATGATTGAGAAGAGATCCTGGCCCTCCTCTGTGTGACAACCTTTCAAGTACTTGAAGAGTGCTATCATGTCTCCCCTCAGTCTTCTCTTCTTCAAGCTAAATAAACATGCCCAGTTCTTTCAGTCTCTCCTCACAGGGCTTTGTTTCCAGACCCTGATCATCCCCATTGCCCTCCTCTGAACATGCTCCAGTTTGTCTGCATTCTTCTTGAATTGTGGTGCCTAGAACTGGATGAAGTAGTATTCAAAATGAAGTCTAACCAGGGCTGAATAGAGGGGAACTGGTACCTCGTGCGATTTGGAAGCTAAACTTCTATTAATGCAGCCCAAAATAGCATTTGCAGTATCTTAGCTGGGCAAATTCCCACTCTGATCAATGTGGAAACACACTGGTTCATGCATTGTTCTAAAAGCAATGTAGAGTTCTGTGCCAAAGTAACTAAAATGATGTACCAAGACGAGCTGAATTCTGTGACATGTTTAACTCATGCAAATCAAATATATTTGCTCATTTTTCTGCATTTTGCATAATTTGAGCCTTAATTATGCAGGGAACTGACATTATGACTGTTGGCCATTACACATGCTACAGATTCCCTCTTTGATTTGAAAGATTCATTAGATATTGCTCATAAACATTGTCTTTGTAGCTGTGAGGGCTAGAACCTTGCTTTAAAACACAAACAAACAAAACAACAACAATTTGAAAGCTGAGACAGTCAGGATGCCTGGTCATTCAGCCAATATTAAATTCAATATTCATTTGCAAAGAACTGTGGTGCATACACACTCACTATTGAGCAAGAGTTTCCCACTAAGCCACATTAATTGTAACAATCCATATAGGCACTTAGAACAAATTCCACACGAATTTTGTTCCAGTTGTGCAATAGATTCAGCTGTTTAGTCTTCACAGTGCTTTAAAAAGTCATGTTGATCCTTACAACAGCTGCAGGAGATAGGACAAGGTAAGCGTGAGTTGGTAAGCAGTGGGGCTTCTCGGAATATCACCTGCCGTTCTTCGTAGCACTTCAGTGTACACATAAATGAAAATTGCTACTTCGGCGTAATCTTCTATCCAAAGATAAGGGAGGGCAAACTAGGTGATCATACTGGAAGGTACCTCCCAACTGGGACATGGACTATTACCTCCCTTCTGTGCAAAAGTCCACTAAATTAACAGTGTTTAGAATCACCTCTTCTCTTTCAGTGGTTGAGTGGGCAAATAAGTTCTATAAGATTTTCCCTTCCTTCTGTTCTCCCATTTTTGTTTGTTTGTTATTTTGGGATGGGTGCGTAATGCTATAGGTAGCCGGTATGAGCTTACTGGTTTCTAACAAATGACTGGCAGGGGATCCTTCTTATTTGGAATGTGCAAGGCACTTGGTTGGAGAGACTCTCCTCTGAGGGCTTTTGCTGTTTGTTTGGTTTATTGGTCCAGTGTATTGCTTCTGTCTTCTCCTCCAGTGTATTGCTTCTGTCTTCCTATGTTTATATAAAACTAAAAGACCACCATTGTAAGAGAAGTGTGGGCTTTTTATATTGCAGGGACTTTCTTTTTCTTAGCAGGTTTAGCCCTTCTCTTGAACAGAATTGCCAACATCACAACTTTTACCCACAGAACTTAATGGGAAATCTTGTTTATATGGTCATGCTTAAGGTTAGTTCTTTGCGAATGCCTTCACAACTTGAGATGTGGCAACACACAGCCCTGAATTTGACCTTAATATCACACCACCAGTGTCATCAAAGCCAGGAGATTGAGGACCTCCTGGTGGCTTGCATTGCATTGCATTTGGTTTAATGCTGGAGTGCAGTACTGGGGACCAAATGTGGCCCTTCTGGGGTTCCAATCCGGCCCTCCAAGGTTCGCCAGAAAGCCTCACCCCCTTCTCCTGGCCCCACCCCTTTCTCCCAACCACTGATTGGTTGATAGGTGGAGTTTTTTTGTTTTGTTTTTGCACATATATTTTTATTATTCCAAAAGGCTTAGTTACTAGCAGTAAAAGCTTTACGCTAAAACGGTATTTTGGGTATTTTGGCCCCAACCTCTTTGCCCTGCCTACCAGTGGAATGTGACCCCTGAGAATTTTTCCAAAATGGAATTTGGCCCCATAGGAATAGAATTTCTCCCCCATTTTGCACCTGGTTCCAGTTGTGGTTCTCAGAGTTTTCCTAAAAGCCGGAAGTTTCCCACGCCAGCCCTCGGTTATGTGGCATCTTTTAGATGAGGTGACAATGTGGCCGTCAGATTAACCTGGCCAGATACCCAAATAAAGGGGGCCGGATACATAAGTGCAACTTTGATGGCTCCAAGTTTTAATGATTTCACTCTCATACCCATTAATGATTCAGAGTTTCAGAGTTTTGTTGCGATGCTACTAATCATAATTGAGTGCAGGCACTGGATTCATAATGAAGCTTTCGTTGTTGTTGGTGGGTTGTTGTTGTTTTTACTGATCTTGACGAATGTGGGAGATGTTTTATTGTTGCAGAGGGTCCAGTTGTTAGTGGAAAAGGGGAACATGTACAAATAAATCATAGATGCTCATCGTCACGCTGCTGTATCTTTGGCTTGGAGCGGTGCTCCCTTTTTCGACATTAACCTTTATTTTATCTAATTATTTACTCTTCCCTCATTGCTCCCATTCATTACAGCCACTGCCTATGAAAGGAGGCAGTATGAATACAGGCGTCCAGGTTTTGAATGTCAGCAAGCAAGAAAACAACAGAGGCTGCGCTAATGAGAGAGCAGAACTGTTGTGAAGTTACCGCTCATTTCTTGCCTCCATGCATAGTTTTATTCCAGAATATCAAAGAAGGGTAACTATGGGCTGCACACTTCAAGAAGGAAGAAGACAAGCTGGAGGTGTTCAGAGGAGGGCAACGAGGATGATCAGGGGCCTGGAAACAAAGCGACTGAAAGAACTGGGCATGTTTAGCCTGGAGAAGAGAAGATTGAGGGGAGTATAGCTGAGGGGAGTATAGCTTCCAAATCATGTGAGGTACTGGTTCCTCTCTATTCGGCCCTGGTTAGGCCTCATCTAGAGTATTGCGTCCAGTTCTGGGCTCCACAATTCAAGAAGGATGCAGACAAGCTGGAGTGTGTTCAGAGGAGGGCAACCGGGATGATCAGAGGTCTGGAAATAAAGCCCTATGAAGAGAGACTGAAAGAACTGGGCATGTTTAGCCCGGAGAAGAGAAGGTTGAGGGCAGACATGACAGCACTCTTCAAATACTTGAAAGATTGTCACACAGAGGAGGGGCCAGGATCTCTTCTTGATCAACCCAGAGTGCAGGACACGGAATAACGGGCTTAAGTTACAGGAAGCCAGATTCTGGCTGAACATCAGGAAAAACTTCCTGACTGTTAGAGCAGTATGACAACGGAATCAGTTACCTAGGGAGGTCGTGGGCTTTCCCACACTCGAGGCATTCAAGAGGCAGCTAGACAGCCATCTGTCAGGGATGCTTTAAGGTGGATTCCTGCATTGACCAGGGGTTTGAACTCGATAGGCCCCTTCTAACTCTACCGTTCTATGATTCTATGATTCACTGGCCCTGTTCAGTCAACATGCTAAACCAGCAGCATGGTTTAGCATGTTGTCTGAACAGGGCCTATGTGTGGCTTGGAGCAAGATGTAGATGGTGTATGAGATGTATGCAGTGAGCCTGTGCATTCCCCGCTCATCTTTTCCTCCCTGTCTTTCGTAGTGTATCCTGGTTTGGTTCCCAGACTTGTCTCTCAAGTATTTAAAGACTGGCAGTCTTGCCTGTATTGTTTAGGGCAAGGGTAATCGACCTAGTTCCCTCCAGGTGTTTTGGACTACAACCCCCAGCCAGCACAACCAGTGACCACGATTTATGGGAGGTTATGGGGTGTGCCTTTCATTCATTTATTTTACTTTGTGAGAGTTGCAAAGGTTCAGATGAATAGCCCGTAAATATATTTAACACCTATCAGGGGATAATAGGTACAGTTTTATTGTGCTAAGTGAATTGGTCTTGCAATGTGACACACATTCCTCATGTATATTGTCAAATGTGTATTGCACATGCAAGTATTTTGTGGCAGATACATATTTCAGGCCAGTCATGACTTCCAGGTATTTTATTTATTTATTTATTGCATCGCTATATCGCCTAATAGCCGAAGCTCAAACGTACACACAAAGAAATAAATGTGTGTGCAATCATTCCATGTGATGATCTCCATGTAGGTGGCACTTTTTATAAACGGCTTGGGGCCAGGTTATCTGAAGGAACGCCTGGGCATGTACCTGCCCAGACCCTAAGGTCATCCTCAGGGGTCCTTCTCCGCGAGCCCCTGCCAAAGGAAGTGAGGCAGGTGGCTACCAGGTGGAGGGCCTTCTCTGCTGTGGCACCCCGGCTGTGGAATGAGATCCCTACGGAGGTTCGCTTGGCACCTACATTATATGCTTTTAGATGCCCGGTGAAGACCTTTTTATTCTCCCAGCATTTTAACAGTCTATAAATAAATTTTAACTTTATGTTTTAAATTTGTAATTTTGCATTGCTGCTGTTTTATATGGTTGAGCTTTTATATTGTATTTTATATTATGGTTTTATACTGTTGTTTTATACTTTGAATGTTTTTAATTTTTGTGAACCGCCCAGAGAGCTCCGGCTATTGGGCAGTATAGAAATGTAATAAATAAATAAACAAATAAATAAATAAACCTTCTTCTTTTTTTAACACAAGTGATTTCTCTAGGAATGTTTAATTGGGTGAAATTATACATCTGCTGACATTAGAACATTTGCTTATGTTCTTATGTCCTGATGGCTAGCAGCAGAGGCAGTATGCCTGTGTTCACCGGTCGCTGGGGAACATGGGTAAGGGTGTGCTGCTGCACCGTGTCCTGCTTGTGGGTTCCTGGTCGACAGCTGGTTGTCCACTGTGTGAACAGAGTGCTGGACTAGATGGATCCTTGATATGATCTAGCACGGCTTTTGTTATGTTAATATTTTCCAGCATTTAACTAGTTCACAAAGCAGGAAAACACATCTTGTCTGTCCTACTTAAATGAGTTCAGAAATGATTGTGCACTGCTTTTTGCCCCCTTCAAAATTATTATTACTATGCCTGCTACTTCTATAGCAGGATTCCAAATACGGTGCGGATGTAAATAAACACTAACTGGCAATGTTTATTTATTTCATTTTAAACATCGTTACCTCGCTCTTTAGTCAAAAGACTGTCCCAAAGTGGCGTACATGGATTAATAAGGAGACAGTCCCCACTGATGGTATGTCTCAGTTGCTGGAGGCTAACAGTTTTTGGCAAAGCGCTGAGCCCTCAGGAACCTTGCTGCCTACAAAAAGAGAGCAGAGTTTTTCAGTTGGCTGCTGATGTCTCTTTCCTTCTAGCTCGTTTTTGAAGGAGCTCGATGCCTTGACAAAGCAAAATTGGGCAATAAAGCAGAAGAACGCCTGCTGCTGTTGCTACCATCTTGGGCTTTAGGATTCCAAATGCTATTTTCTTTGCTGCTTTGCCTGGTCAAAGGCTTCATGTAATATTTTGTCACATTCGCAGACATGGGCAGGGTCGGGAGCGTGTTCTGCCACAACTTGATATTTAGAGAGCTGGAGAACACAGTGTTCTGTGTCTCTCCGTGTTACGTCAAACTAGCTGCACCTGAAAGCCATTTTTTGTGATCCCTCATGTGAATGATAAGGAACTCCAAGCCCTTTGTCTCTGCACCCTGTTCCAGCTTCATCCCCCCTCCCTCATGGGGAATTGTGTGACTTAAACTGGAGACAAGAAAGAGTCTTGTGGCATCTTGAAGACTAACACGTTTATTCTTGCATAAGCTTTCATGCATACTGACCACTTCATGGAGTTTTAACCTCAAATTGGCAGTTTATATGCACCTACCGGAACTGAAATGCAAAAAGTACAGACAGCGATAGTTACCTTAACAGTTGCCATCCACAAAATGTTGGATGATAACACAGGTATCATTACTGTGGTGAGCTGAGTAACATAATGTAGTGTGAGCCTCCCCCCTCCCCGAAATAAAACTTTTGTCTTTATTCAAACCACAGTAGAGTTGAATCTCTTGATAAATTGAACTTATCTGTCAGGATGCTTTAGGGTGGATTCCTGCATTGAGCAGGGGGTTGGACTCGATGGCCTTGTAGGCCCCTTCCAACTCTGCTATTCTATGATTCTATGATTCTATGAACTTCAGCATTTTCACCTGAATATCTGTCCATGAAATCCCTTTGTTCAAGAATCATTGCCATTCCTGATGTCAAATTTGTGTCCATTTATTTTTTTGCGTAAACTAGAGAGAATCACAAGATTATCAGTAGGGATGTGCTCCGCTTCTAATCGGACCGGCGAATTAGAAGCGGAGCGGGGTGCTTCACCTCCCCTTAAAGCGGAGGCAAAGAGGATTGGGGGGCCGGCGGAGCGTGGTGAAGAGGATCGAGGTGAAGGCGGATCCTTCGCCTCGATCCGGAGCTCCGCAAGAAGGGTAAGTGGGGTTTACCGGGCCCTGCCGCTGTCGCTGTCGCCCATGCGGCGACAGCGGCAGGGCCCGGTAACCCCCCTCCCTCCTCTCCCTTACCTGCGTCCGTCCGCGGTCCCTCAGCTTCTTCAATTGAGCTCGCGGCTCAACCAGGAAGTCTAGGCCGCAAGTGACTTCCTGGTTGAGCCACGGGCTCAATTGAAGAAGCCGAGGGACTGCGGACGGATGCAGGTAAGGCCCCCCTCCCCCTTGGTCCCTTACCGGGCTCTGCCGCTGTCGCCGCATGGGCAGCGGCGGCGGGGCCCGGTAAACCCCCCTCCGTCCTTTCCCTTACCTGCGTCCGTCCGCGGTCCCTCGGCTTCTTCAATTGAGCCTGTGGCTCAACCAGGAAGTCTAGGCCGCAAGTGACTTCCTGGTTGAGCCACGGGCTCAATTGAAGAAGCCGAGGGACCATGGACGGACGCAGGTAAGGCCCCCCTCCCCCTTGGTCCCTTACCGGGCTCTGCAGGTAAGGGAGAGGAGGGAGGGGGGCCTTACCTGGCGCCACTCCCCTCCACTGCGGAGCTCTGATTCGGAGCCGGAGCTCCGCAATGAAGAGGAGCAGACTATGGGCGGAGCGACGCGGAGCGGGCCGATCCGAAATTTTCAGATCGGCCTGCGGGGCAGATCGGGGGGTGTTTCTCACTTTCTCTCCCCACCCTACACCAAACAGTAGTAAGTCTTGACTTTAATTCATAAGACCTGTCCCTTGCCTACTAATTCTGCTCATGCTGTTGAGTGGTCAAATGTGCCCATTGCATGTGACATGTTGATGTTGCAAAGTTTTAGGGGAGAGGCCCATAGCCCAAAATAGACATGACTTAGAAAGGCTAAGTTCAATCGCAGCTTTTAAAGCTCAGCTAAAAACTTTTCTTTTTCCTAAAGCTTTTAAAAGCTGATGTTGTTTGGACTCTATACTGTTAGTTTTACCCTACCCTGTGCCTGTTTACCCTACCCAGTGCTTGTTTGCATTCTCTTCCCCTCCTTATTGCTTTACTATGGTTTTATTAGAATGTAAGCCTATGCGGCAGGGTCTTGCTATGTACTGTTTTACTCTGTACAGCACCATGCACATTGATGGTGCTATATAAATAAATAAATAAATAAATAAATAATAATAATAATAATAATAATAATAGGCTATGACCTCAGGCCAGAAGTAAAGCGCTCCCAATATAGTGAACATAGTATTGGGTTTGGATGTGTGCAATGCACTCTTGGATCTTTGCTCACTTAAAGCTTGATGGATGTCCTTAAAACTAATCTCAGAAATTTCTGATTAGGATAAATGGGGTAAGAATTCAAAAGCACTTAGTGTAATAATTAAAAACACAATATTTTATCATAGGGATAACCTGCATCGTTTGCCTCTTGTATCCTTACTTTTGTAACCCGGACTTAAGGAATTCGGCAAGATAACTAAACAGCTGCTATAGCCTGCAGATGCAATGGAACCACAATAATACAGTTGATTGTAAACCTTTTCATGACAAATTTTAGCGGAAACTTATTCTGTCACCTTCTGGGAAGCCCTGGGTGCTGGGGGGTGGGGATCTTTAGAATTGATGACCTGTATTTTCTCTATATAGTGTAGAGCATTAAGGACTGACATAGACAAATGAGAAACACACCGTTCCTTAATGTAGAGCAAAGTAATTAACTGTGATCCATTTAGAACCGGTACAGGTGGCTGTTCATTGAACATAGCCTCATTTGTTACACCTAGGTATACTCCAAATGTCAGTTCCTTTGCCCTGAATATTTTAACCCAATAACTAGAGGGTAAGAAATTGAGGTGTCAGGCATGACAGTAGACAGATATCTTGGATGTGGGTAGACCAAAGGCATTGTCAGGAGTTGCCCAGGCTGTATGTACTACTGCTCTGGGTAATGAGCCACCAGGGCTAGAGGTTAGATCATCTTCCTTGCCAGTTAAGGATTCTCAGGCTAGGCTGGCATCAAGGGAGGCCATGGTCAGGCACCTGCTAAAGGCCCACATCCCAGCAGGGGCCCACTGACAAGAGCCCCCTTGGGTTGCTCTTTCTCCTTGACGTAGTATCCTGCGTGTTCTTCTCCCTCTCACCACTAGACGATGGTGGTGCTGAGATGGAGGAGCAGGAACTGCCACTGTCTACTTGCTCCTTGGCTCCTTGCCTGTCAAGCAAACAAGTGGTAGTAAAGTTGAGAAAGTAGAGGAGGAGCAATAAGAGCTGGTGACAGTGGTGGTGAGAACTTAGACTCACTGAAGGAGGGAGGGCATTGAGGGTGTCTTGCCGAAGAACCATCAAAAAACATGATCTGCCTCCGTTCCCAAGTACTGGAATTACTCCACCCACCAGATCTTTGGTTCTGACGTTCTATAAAGACTTCCTGTTCATGTTGGGGAATTGCCTGGGCAACAGTAGGCTATCAGTGGCTACTAGCCCTGATGGTTGTCTGCTCTCTCTAGTATTTAAGGCAGTAAGCCTGTGTGCACCAGTTGCTGGGGAACATGGGTGGGAGGGTGCTGTTGCACCATGTCCTGCTTGTTAATCCCTGGCCGATGGCTGGTTGGCCACTGTGTGAACAGAGTACTGGACTAGATGGACCCTTGGTCTGATTCAGCAGGGCACTTTTTCTTATGTTCTTACTTATCTCTATCTCTTGGCTTGTTCTGGTGTCTCAGCTTTGATTCCTGGTTCTGACTCCCAGCTCTCACTGGTTTGAAATGTAGGGTTGGCTCTTTGAAGATCTTGGAAGTACTGCTGCAGTTGTGATCAGAGAGAATATGGTGTTCCATTTATTAGAGAACGTGACATAGAGGATAGATCTAAAAATGGTGATGAAGGTGATAGTTACACGGCACCTTTAAGTATAGAGGCAGTGCCTATATACTTATTGTAGCTGAGGGTTGCAATGTACTATGTTACAGCCCGGAGCCCTCATTATGGCACATGTCCCTTCATGGCGGTGTTTTGCTTTGCAAGTGATTCCTATGGTGGAGCATAATATCATGTAATCAAATGTCATTTCTTGTTGAAGTCATAATGGTTAGGGGGGAATCATAACAACAGAACCAATGATGATAAGAATATACATCTTCAGATGTTTTCTGCATGGATCCCATCTTAGCCATTTGCAGTGATGGGAAAAAACCAAAATTTTCTAATTTACTACTGCTTGGTCACCTGGACTCTATTTTTACTCACTGTAGGAAACCAGGTGACTATTTACTGTTTCAGTAGTCTATTTATTTGAAGCAGGGGTGGGCAATTTGTGGCCCTTCTGAGGTTTGGCCTACAACTCCCACCAATCCTTGACAGCATAGCCAATGGTGAAGGCTGATGGGAATTGTAGACCAAAATACCTGATGGGCTACAAGTTACCTACCCCTGATCTAAAATAAGGCTGTGATGTTAAATCAGATAATACAAACATACCTTCAGGAGGTGTTGGTGGATCTGATATGTTACGGGTTAAGAACATTTTGCAAAACACATTTTTCAAAATTGGGCATGAAGGGCTTGAGGGCCAAGAGACAAGGCCTTTGCTCTTGGTAGAAATAACGAGTGTGCAAGTAGGAATGCAAAGAAGCATCATTAACCTTTGTAATTAGCCTATCCACAGGCTTGTGGCATCAATTAAACTGTAGACATCTGGAAGAGTTCTCTTCTGTCTTGGAGATTAGCGTTGGAATAGGGAAGCACCCTCACCCTTGGCCAGAAGCAGGAATTGAAGTTATTATCAATAAGTAGACATTTGATCTCTTCTGTCGTGAGAAGATTCCACGGGGCAGCTCCTAGCTGTGCGCAGGAAGCATCGTTCCTGTTAATATTTTTTGCTAGCAAAATGTAGATCCAGCATTCTAGTTTAACTTGGCAACTGTGTTGGCCTAGTGGTGTTGCTTAAAAAGATCAAAACCGCTGAATTCAACAGCTTGTGCGCATTGTGCAAATTGAAATGAAATTTTGCCTGATTTCTCTTGCTTTGTATAGCTTTCCTCCTGTGATTTGGGGGCTTTGGGAGAGGGCATTGGGAGAGGCTGTACTGGGCATTGAAGGCTGAGGGTACAGCAGTGCTGCTTCTGGGGACCTAAGAGGGTTGCTCCCAGACCCCACCTGGAGCTGGGCCGACGATGGGGAGATGGGAACGGCCGGCCGGGTGGCGCTGCACCCACAGCCAGCATTTGGAATCCAAATTACGCAAGTTGGCTATGTCTGGAGTGCGGGGCTGAACGCTTCTGAACAAAGAAAGGGTCAGCTGTTCAGGCAAATCTTTTGTAAAACTTGAAGCGGGGAGGGGATTCATGTTGGCAGTCTGATTGCATTAGCAGCAAATGGTGTTTGCTGGGTCTTTCTATCACTTCTATTGTCCACGGGGATTCCTTATATTATGTGCATCTGTAACCCCTATGGAGTGGATGGTTTAGTCCCTTGGGCGGGGCTCTCGCTCAGAGGGAGGGCTAGAGAAGAAACAGCAAAAAGAAAGGGAACCAGTTCTGCTGAAAGCTGAATATTAGGAGGATTTCTGTTTAATTATAAGCTCTTATCACCTTGTATAAGGGCTAATACTCTGAACTGTTTTGTTACTGCTTGGGGATTGCCCTGTGAAATAAAACTTGAGAAAGAGGGCTGATCTACACCAAGCAGCATATTCCACTACGAAAGTGGTATGAAAGCAGTATATAAAAGGCAGGAGCCACACTACTGCTTTATAGTGGTATTAAAGTGCACTGACAACTGTTGGGGCCCATTGACATATACCATATACTGCTTTCATACCACTATATCCTGCTTAGTGTGGCTCCTGTCTTTTATATACAGCTTTCATACCACTTTCATAGTGCAATATCCTGCATGGTGTAGATGAGCCCAACGTCTACAAAAGGGACTTCCAGAGTACTCAGTGCCTGGAGATGCAGAACCACGCGGGATTGAGCTACAAGCAAGAGATCCATGTTTTTTGATGTTGTTTGCACATAGGACAGATTGTGGAACATTTCTGTGATTTAATGTTTACTAACGACACATTTTGTTCAAGATAGAATGCTTTGTATATATTATTTTTAAACATTGCTGTTAAATCTATAAAATCGTTATTTTTAATCTTCTTCCTTAACTTCTTTGTTGTCTATTGATATCTGTTATATAACATGGGCCTGTCTGTACGCTCCAAAAGTCCCACAGTGGGTGCGCGGTTATACGACGCAGGAGCCACCTCAAAGCCACCACAGAGCTTTCCTGTGTAACTCCGCATTTGAAAAATCGTGGGTTTACCCTGACTTTTTAAGCTGGAGCGAGGCGAACACATTTGTTCCACCTTCTAACCTCACTCCAGCGTCTATGTGGAGGCATTCCCGGGTGGAAGGCGACCCCTGAATGGCCGTTGGAAGCCCAGGCAGAAGACACGGGGGTGGGGGGTGGGCGAGTCACATGGCCGCTGGAAACATCGCACCCTCACTCTGAGTCGGGATTAGCCACCGCCATCCCGCAGCACAGAAATCACGGGATTTTGCTTAAGGTGGTGGCAACCCAGCGCCGAATGCAGCCCCCATCTTGGGATGTTGAAGATATTTTTAATGACTGATTCAAAGAGAAGCCCCAGCTAAAAATAGTGGTTAGATTGTCAGAACAGCAGTTGATGCTGGGTTACTGTGGGCAGCAGTCAGTAACGTCCAAGCTCAGAATTCCCCATGATTCAAAGGAGCACACCGTGTCTTTGGAAATTCTGCAGAGTCTACCATGTGATGCATCATTTTTGAGTTCCAAAATCTATATCCGTGGTTTCCCAGTACCGTTTGCCGCCATTCTTTGTCCTGTCTCTTCATTTTTGTCAGTTCCAAGTTGCTACACCTCCTTGGATTAGTCACAGAATTTTTATTTGAAAAGAAGCATATTGGTGATGATCAGGGATCACTCTATCAGGGATCACACAATGAATGGGATGACATCACAAAGCAACATAGTCAGTCCTTTGCTCTGTGGGAAAGTGAGAGAAATGTAAATAAGTGGACATTTTCATTAGGAGCATTGTAAAATCACTGGGAGGCTTTTTCAGGCATCGCTGAAAACATTTGCAAGTCATTTCAGTTCAGTTCTAATGCTGGATTCCGTTAGAACATTCTCTGGTTTGGAGCTAATTCTATTTGAAGTGGCTCAAAAACTGGATCTCATTTAAAGCAAGCAATGTGTATAAATGCTGCAGTATAAAATAATCACAATTCTATACTATCTGTATGGAATGTTGATTCAGGATCAGGATTAAGCTAGCAGGAAAGAGGAGACTTCTAATGATATGTTAATGTGGTGATTAAATAGTTGCATGCAATGTGGTTCAGGTGGTCTATAAATCTCTATAAATACGGTACCACAAATTCTGGTCAGTTGTAAACAGAACTCCGTGAGCTGTATAAATCCTGCTAATTAAACATATTTGCATGATTGCTTATTTTGCATATTTCTAGATTTGCTAATCATCAGAAGGGGCAAAGAGCTATTAAGTACAGTGACACTCTGAGCCCTGTCCCCTCAAATCCTACAAACACATACAGTCCCTCCCTCCCTCCCTCCCTCCCTCCCTCCCTCCCTCTCTCTCTCTCTCTCTCTCACACACACACACACACACACGCACACACACTCACACACACACTGAGCTTTTGCCAGGCATTGCTAATGCACTTTCAAACTATGAAAGCAAGAAATTTACTGCCTACAATTTTATTTATTTGAGGCATTTCTGTCCCATCTTTTCATATTTCATGTTCAAGGTAGCTAACAATATTTATTTATTTATTACATTTTTATACTGCCCAATAGCCAAAGCTCGCTGGGCGGTTCACAATTAAATGCAATAAAACACAATGAACGGCCAATAGATTAGTTGCACTTTAAAATGAATGGGTCAATGAGTTGCATATTCTAAAGCCTGCGGAAATTGGGAGTTTGAGACACTGAAAGCCAAGCTAAATTTCTCAGGACGCTTTAAGAGTGTCTTCCATGAACCCAAGCATCAAGGCAGAGAGTGACATTGACCATACAGACCTGTACTAGGGCTATTGAATATGGGTAAGACTACTGGAAGACTCCTGGTTGTTAAAAAAAAAGAGGAAAAAAGAAAAAGAAGTGGTCTCTTCTGGAGGGCAATTGGTAATTTTATGATAGAAGATTATTTGGAATTTTGCTCCATTGTACTGTTAAAAGAGGGGGGGGGAGTCCACAGGAGCTGTGTTTCACAGATACTTTTATCTCTGGAGGCCACCAGCACAGTGTGGCAAGACTGGAAATGTCAGCCAAGTTACCTGGAAGAAGGGGGTGAATCACTTCTTACCTCCTCTTCAGAGTATGGGCAATGGGAGGGCTTCCTTTGCCCTCAGTTATGTCTTCATGCAGTCAGATCTAATTTGCTGTGTGGTGCTGTGCTGTGATCACATTCACTACATGATCCATAATTGGCTGGGATCGTACTCTAAAGCAGTGGTCTTCAACTGGTCCAGACCTGAGACCCACCTCGGCCTCCCAACCTGCAACATGGGATTAACTTTCACAATTTCACAATTGCCCAACGTGGCTGCAACAGCTTTGCCATGACCCATCTGGACTGATCTTGTGACCCACTTTTGGGTCGTGACCCACTGGTTGAAGACCACTGCTCTAAAGATGTCTTTTTTTAGTACAGATAGATAGATGATCGATCGATCGATCGATAGATTATTTAATGATGCAGGCACAAAATAAATATACAAAAAGTGGAAGTGAAGATTGTTTCTGGACATTTTGAAGCCCTGAATTTTGACCATGTGAAAATGTAGTTAGCACTGCTGCTAAGTGCTATGTGTTCTCCAAGTTTTACTTCATCCAGCTAGAGTATGAAACAGTTAAACCCCAAATTAAAAGTAGGGTGGCCGAAATTCTTTTGCAACAGAAAGAACGTGGCAGAAGTATTTCATTCCAGTTTTCTTCCCTGATTAAAGTACTGTGAACTCAATCATTCGCTGGCAAACTGTCTGTTAGATAAGATGTTCTGCAAATTCAGAAGTGCTTTCACTGCTTTGTGCTTCCAAACCATGAAAATGGAGGTGCTGAAAGATCCCTATAGGTAATTACCATGCCGAGAGACTCTGGTTGCATTCACATGTAACAGTTAACCAAACACTCTGGGTTATTAAACCATGCCCCGAATGAACAGCATGCTCATGTACCCAAGCCATTAACTCCCTCCTCACCCCTTCCTTTGAGCGAGACAGTAAACAAACCAGGCAAGGATACATTAGTCTGAGACCCGAATTATGGATACATTAGTCTGAGACCCGAATTATGGTTCAGTGCACTCAAACAAGCCAAAATCCGTAAACCAAGTAGAAATCATGGTATAATCTGGGGCCATGGCTAAACCAGGCCTATGTCCCAGGATTGTCCCAGGCAGGGCCGGTGCTGCCATAGAGGCCACTCAGGCAGCCGCCTAGAGCGCCAAGCTAAGAGGGGCGCCGGGCACAGCACAGCACTCACGCACGTTGGCTGTGAGCCGGCCCGGCCCAAGGATGCAGCTGGGCCTGGGCGGGCGAGATGGCGCCTTGCGCCCACCCAGCCGTAACAAAGCCAGGGATGCTGGGGTGGGGGTGGGGCGGCTCCACGTTCGGACTTCCGGAACGCGCCCGGAAGAGAGAGAGAGAGAGAGAGAAAATGTATGGGTGAATGAGGTGCATGGGGTCTTTGAGTGAATGCATGTGTTCATGCATGTGTTTGTTTGGAGTCAGTGATGCTGAATGTGTGTGTGCGCGCGTGTGTGAGTTGGGGGGATGATTTGGACGTGATGTTCCTATTAATGCATTTTAGACCCATAGACGTTCCTTTCCAATTTGTTTGCCATAATTCGCATGACGTATTTCTTGCACTTTAAAATAAATTTAGCAGTTTCAAGTTTTGTGCTTCTTATTTTTTCCAGAAAACAAAGTTGACATTTTTGGGGTGGGGGTGGGGTGAAAGTAGCTCACCTTGCCTAGGGCACAAAATAGTCTGGCACCGGCCCTGGTCCCAGGATCATCCCTGTGCATCCAAATGACACACAGGGGATCCCGGGAGCAGGCAGGGACGACCCCTCCATTTGCCTGGGATAATTCTTAGGTCTAGCTAAGGCCACAGTTACAGATCATGGCTTGTTTGGATGCAATAAACCACAATCCTGGCTTCAAACTCAATGCCTGGTTTGTTTGGCTGCTCATGCAAAGGGAGAATTGAAGTAAGAATGAACAAGCTGTGTGCACTAAAATGCTTGCTCATCCACATTGTGGTTTAACAAGCGAGAGTTTTTTCGTTATCGTTACATGCAAGCACGCCTTTATGTGTCTGGTGAGAAGGTAGTGGAGACTTTAGATTGCTATTTACTAAATTGCCCACTAGATGAGGAGATCAGGAATAAGTGGCTTTCCATCCCTTTTGGGGAAAACTCTGTATCAGCCTGGATTAAGGAAGATTGAGTTCCCTATCAGCGGTTGATACCATAACTGCCTGTGCATTGGGTGACAAAGATCAATGCTATACATTGAGAAAATGGTGTTGCATTATAGTTGTAAATGAGGGATGATATGTTTATTATCATTTTTAAAAGTGTTTTAAGCAATTCAAACAACAATAAACCGAACTTTGAACTTTCACTGGAAGCTGAGGTGTTCAGGATTCTGGATATCGATTCTGCACTTGCTCAGCATGGAACAGCTGTTGGCATATTCTAGGAAAATGGAACGGAAATGAGTCTCAGGCAATACGAAGGGGTAAAGGCAAATATTGTAAAGGTAAAGGTCTCTGCAGAGGCCACCAGTGAGGGAGGAAGCAGCAGCCAGACACCTCTCCACCGTGCCTGGGTCCAGCTCCAGCTCAGAGCCCCCTCCCTCCTGCTGTCAACTGTAACTGCTGAACTTTACAACTAAGATTGTAGTGCCTGAATTTGCTTTCCTTTCCCCCCTCCTCCTCCTCCCTCCCAATCCCCTTTCCTTTTGTGTCATGTCTTTTAGATTGTAAGCCTGTGGGCAGGGACTGTCAAGAAATACTTTTGTAGGCCGCCGTGAGAGCCTTTTTTGGCTGAATGGCGGCATAAAAATCCTTAAATAAATAATAAATAAATAAATAAATAAATAAATGAGCCGCTAAAAATTGGCAAGGGAAGAAAGGAATGTTGAGAGATTAATTGTAACATCTGTCTCATTCTTTATCGTATAGGGATGAGAAGAATCAGTCCATTATTGTTAGTGGGGAGTCTGGTGCTGGCAAAACCGTCTCTGCCAAATACGCCATGCGCTTCTTTGCATCCGTTGGGGGCTCCTCCAGTGAAGCCAATATTGAAGAGAAGGTCTTGGCTTCCAGTCCTATCATGGAGGTAAGGAATAACTAGAGCATAGCAGAGATTCTTCTACTTTTGGTTAACCTGGGAGAGAGAATGTATGTCATGAACTGACAATCACTTAAGCTATTGGTTGGGGAGGTGGCTTTAGAGCAGTGGTTCCCAAAGTGGGCACCCCTTGGGGGCGGTGGGGTTGCATAGGGGGGCATTAAGAGGCAAGGGGGTGGCAGGGGGCGCTAAGAAGCAAAGGGGCAGCAGGGGGGGTGCTCAAGGTAGTCTTTTCAGAGAACCGCCTCTCCAGAAGGTCTTAAAACCCAGGGACATCTTTATGGGAGAAGGTAGTTTGGTCCTAAGCCATATAGGGGAAGAATCCACACATGTATTAATACTGTTTAAGAAGAGTCCTTTTAACGGTGAATTGAAATGGCTTAGCTGCGGCCTTTCTGACTGCCCAGGTCATGGCTTTATTGCTTTCCAGTGCACCTGGAGCATGGTTTTGTTGTCCCTCCACGTTATCCCCCAAGTGACTTAAAGGAAATATTGATTAATGACTGGATTTATTGCAAGTACTGTCAGCACCACTTGTGAGGCCCATCTCGGTCTGGGAGAGTGGCCAAATTGGATCATTATTTAGCTGGGGCGAAAGACCCTTCCTTCCCCACTGAAGGTTGCAAACACCTGCTTGATATTTTGGGAAACAATTGCCACATGAGCAAACCTGAACATTCCTTTAATGGTGCAGCGTTAAGATATGTTTTATTTATATCTATATAGATATATTTCTTGCTATGAACTTCACAAACCAGTTAACAGAGAACATTATGTACATTCCGTGCATGTGTTGAAAATACACCAAGTTTAGCACTGTGTACAGACTTGTCTAAAGAGACTTTGCTTCTTCTTCTTTTAAATAATACAAATAAGCTTCTAGTCCTTATGGCTTAAAAAATAGATTTAAAATGTGTGGGGAAAGCATAGTGAAATTTATAGAGCCAGAGAGTTGAAGGCTTCAGTAGATTTCCACTGGTGAAGAATACCTTGTCAACTCATTGCCTCTTCCCACAGAGCAAGGGCTGGTGGCCATAATTATTCTGGGTCACTCAGCTCAGAGTTCAGGAAAATGCTCTTGGTTTGTGGCACTACTGACTTGCGCCTGCTGCCATAGATTCTGCTCCCAGGCAGCAGGTAACGTAGAAAGCAGTTCTTGGTGTTGTTGTCTGCCTTCAGAATCACCAAGTTCACTAGGTTAAAGACAATCTGTTCTTAAGGTCTTTTGAAGATTGAATGCAAATTGGTACAGCCTTCCCGCTGTCTGTGGTTTTGTAAGTTCAGCCTAGCGCATCTGACTTCGTGTCAACGTTGTTCCATTTTATTTTCACAAAATGTTCAAGTCCTTACACCAATAGGAGGTCGAGACTGCATCAGCGCTGTTCCTGAGCAGAATCAATACTCCTTTCCAAAGATGTTCTTTTGTCCTTTTTTTGTCCCAGTTTTCATATGTCATCAAGTTTGTTTTTAGCAAGCCCCGTTCTCCCTTCTACAAGCTGTAGCTAGAGAAAGTTCACCGGCTTTTGAACAAAACCCAACTTCAGGGCCAGCTTCCTGGCATATTGTACCAGGAACTTAAAACGGGGTTGGAAGAAAAGCACAGGGTGAAGAGGGGCTGGCTGGACATGATCCAAGAAAGCACAGAGGACCCTGAGACGCCTTCTGCTTGGGCATCCCTGTGTGCTGGCCCTCCAAAATTATCTCGCAGCATGTATCATTTGAGGGGTGGCTTAGAGCTGCATCTAATATACAGGTCCAATTTCTCTTTCACATGTGCCACTAGAGATCTGTTTACTCATTTATTGTGTTTATTATTTATTATTGCATTTATATCCCGCCTTTTTTCCTGCAAGGAGCCCAAGGCGGCGTACATAATCCTCCTCCTTCTCTCCACTTTATCCTCACAACAACAACCCTGTGAGGTGGGTTGGGCTGAGGGTCTGTGACTGGCCCAAAGTCACCCAGTGGGTTTCCATGGCCGAGTGGGAACTAGAACCCGGATCTCCCGACTCCCAGTCTGACACTCTAGCCACTACACCACACTGGCTCTCATCTGCTCCAGTTTCTGAGTGTGCTCTTCTGAAGCTTGGGTTCTTTTTGCCCCGCAAAATAAAGCAGTGCTTTTTCTGCCAATTCTAATTTGAGATTTGTAATGATAAGATAATTATTTTTCATGTCTGTGACAGAATTTGTTCGGCGTCACCTGCCAGCTTGGCTGGTGTGCCCCAGCTCCTTAAAAGGAGATGCCGGCTGTAGCTTTTCCTGCTACGAGCTGTGGCTGGAAGCCAGTGCAACCCTCCTTAAATCTTTCAAGCTGATGCCTGATGCCTAACCTGTAATGGGCATCTTGCACCTTAGAGAGAAACTTGCATGATACAATTACTCTTGCCACTTGACAAAGAGCCTTTTGAGATTTGGAAGATGGTTTGGATGCAGCTTCAAATACACCAGTGAGAACTGTTGTTAGGTAACATAAAAACCCTGGTGGTCCGTCCAGTGGTATATTTATTCTAGCATTATTTTTCCAGCAACAACTAGCCAAATGCCTACATGAACCCTGTTTTCAGGGCATGAAGGCAGCAACGATGCTCTCTTGCATCTAGTATTCAGATGTATACTGTTGCATTTAGCTACCAGGGCTCATACCTCTGGTGCGTGCGTACAAGCCCTTATACACACCTGAGGGGGCTCTTTAGATTAGCATCCATGTTCATAAGTAGTACACAAATTATCAAATGCTGATGATAGTGGTGGTGGTGGGTCATCATTTTCATGCCATTTTTATAAGCTCCTGGGAGTGTCCACTGTTGGAAGCAGTATTCAGGGCTTGGTGGAACTTGGTGTCATGTCTAACCCTACTGTTTTGGGAGAAGATGTTTCAGGTAATCAATCAGAATCAGATTCAGAACTAGAAGACGCAGCGCCAGACATCAGCCAGCCTGTACCAGTGGGGGAGGAAGCTCTCACGGGCGATTCCCCAGCTGGGAGTCAGCCCTCTCCAGAACTTATCTCCTCAAGGCCAAATCTTACACACTCAGTGGGAAGTGAGGTTTTTTCCGGGGGTGAGCGTCCCAACAAGCTAGCTGATGCTAGGGTCCGCCAGAAGCTGAAACGCCCGGCGCGAAAGGAAGGCGTGAGAAAGTCAGTGAGATTACGCCAGAACCTGCTTCCGCATCAGGCTCCCTGAAGTTATGGGCGTTTGAGAAGTAGCTTCTTATTCTTCTTGAATGGACAATTGTCTTGCTTAGTTTGCATAGTTTTGCCTAGGGGGAAGGTTTCCAAGAGGTTAGGCTCTATTCAGGTAGAAGAGACATTTGTTGCTTAATAAAAGTTTTATGGATTACTTAGCAAGCCTCGTCATTTGCCTCCCATCGAAAGCAGGAGTGTTCTGAGAAACACAACACTAAGAATTCTTAGCTTCATGTTCCAACTGATGCTGAGTTCCAGGAATGGACATGTTCAGTCCACATTGGGATGTCCCCATAACATTATGTTCCCAGCAAGGGCTCCTTAGCATAATGGTGTTATCTACTCTGATCTCGCATAATGTTCTCTCCAAGATACTTCCTGGATGGTTGCCTAAGAGTACCAGACACATGAGCTGCTCGCGGAGAGGTGTTTTGGTTGGTTTGGTGTTTTGATTGGCTTGTGGTGGTTCTTGGGTTCTTTTCACCACTTTGTATGATTTTTAGATGCTGTTTTTTAAATATAATTGTCAATGGCTCTGTTCATTATAGACTTGGGCCACAGCTAGACCTAAGGTTTATCCTGGGATCATCCAGGGTTCGCCCCTGCCTGAGCACTGGATCCCCTGTGTGTCACCTAGATGAACAGGTTTGACCCCTGGATGATCCAAGGATAAATCTTAGGTCTAGCTATGGCCTGGGTTTTTCTCCCCCATTCTAAGTAGTAATCTCCTCTCTCTCTCTCTCTCTCCGTGTGTGTGTGTGTGTGTGTGTGTGTGTGTGAGAGAGAGAGAGAGAGAGAGAGAGAGAGAGAGAGAATTCCCAAAGCTACAACAGGACCAAAAATCTACTTGGAGGGTGGGGTCTACTCAAGAGGAGGAGGAGGCAGCATCAGTTGCATCTTGTAGCCCAACTCATGGTTGGGAAGGAAACTAGCACAAACACCTCAATCTCTGCTTGACCTTTTCTGGTAAAACATCTCCTAGTTGGGTCTAGGGCAGGCTTACTTCCAGCTCCTGTCTGCCTTGCCTTGGCTCCTGTTTGTCTACAGTGACAGCTCTTGCACCCTATCCTGAGTAGACCTATCTCAGCTCTATGGTTGCTGTCACGTCAGTGCGCCATGCTGCAGCTCCAGCATGTCAACTGCTGCACCCTTGCTTCGCTCTCAGACTGCTCAGACCCTGGTACAAAAACCGTGTCAGACATCCTGGTGACTCAGTCTGCATCAGCTGGGATGCCATGGGGGTGGGAGTGCAGTGTGTGTGTGTGTGTGTGTGTGTGTGTGTGTGTGTACACTAATGGAGAGACTCATTGTGAATGGTGTCTACTTCCATTCCTTGCAATATACAGCTCTTGCTTGAATGTACCATAGAATCATAGAATAGTAGAGTTGGAAGGGGCCTATAAGGCCATCGAGTCCAACCCCTCTGCTCAATGCAGGAATCCACCCTAAAGCATCCCTGACATCTGTTTTAACGATTGCCATTTTTTCAAGCAATGCTAATAACAACTTTCTTGATATGTGCAACCGTGTGCTGGACATGGTGCTTCAAAGGAGGCCTTGCCAGTGCTGAATACGAATGTACTTCGAGATTCCAAGCTGTGCATAAGAAACACCATTGAAAAACAGCCAACATTCCAGATTAATTTCTTCTGGAGCTTTTGATCATTGCTTAATGGGGTTCTGTTATGTCTGCTTGCCTTTGTAATAGTATTGACGGTTCAGGGAAGGTTTGAATGGAACTGTTAATCTGCCCCTTAGGCATTTCACTTTTTAATTTCTGGTGGTGGTTCACTCCCTGCTCCTCTCATGTGTCTTAGGGTAGTATTTGCAGAAGATCTGGCTGTCTGCAACAACCACATCATTGTTTCTTTCCTCCCTATTCTGTTAACTGAGCCAGTCAGACCCCTATGACAGTAATTAAGATTCTACACTGTGATCCCTTAGGGTTTGTGTTCTAATGACAGAATTTTTAATTTAAGAGAGCGTTGATGAGAGGATGGAATTAGGAAACCCAGATACCATCACTCAGGCACGAGGAGATGAATGCCTTGATGACTAAATCTCACAAGGAGCTTAGGAAGGCCTAATTGGAGGCGCATACACAACACATTCTGTTGCTTGTGTGATAACTTCAACCAATGTTTATTATTTCAAAACACAACCAACTTACAAACACACAATACAAAAATAAACATCTAGAAATATTAAAAAAAAGTACACAACACATAAAAAGCATACAAAGTTAAGATGGACTTTCGATTTTCTCCACAGTGAAAATAAGTGACCATATTTTCTCTTACTCTATAATTACAAAAATAAAAATTCCCCTTAATCATTGAATCCACAGATGAACAATTTTTTTCTAGTCCCTGCAAAAAAAGTCAGGCATCCACCTTAAAGCATCCCCGACAGTTGGTTGTCCAGCTGCCTCTTGAATGCCTCTAGTGTGGGAGAGCCCACAATCTCCCTAGGTCATTGGTTCCATTGTGGTACTGCTCTAACAGTCAGGAAGTTTTACCTGATGTCCAGATGGAATCTGGCTTCCTGTAACTTGAGCCCATTATTCCGTGTTGTGCACTCTGGGATGATCAAGATGAGATCCTGGCCCTGCTCTGTGTAACAACCTTTCAAGTATTTGTAGGCGTTTTCTCTGTGTTGCTGATGGTAGTTTCAAAAAGAGATTTGATACGCAAATAGGTGGGAAGATAAACTGCAGCATTTTGTTGTAGTTTTCCCTTGTCCTATCCAGTTCATGGAGGACAATGCTATATCGATGGTTGCTACTCGTGAGGACTGTATGGTGCCTCCAGGGTTAGAGGTGGCTTTGCCTCTGGATCTCAGCTTCTGGGAGCATGACGTCCTGAAGCAATTTTATCTTTGGCGATTGCCTGGTATGTTCCTAGTCTGGGAACGTGACCGCCTCGCTCCTCTTTCTGGTGTCACTTGGAGTAGTTTTATCACCACCCCTTCAAGGTTGCTATGTGCATTTAGATGTTTAATAAGAAGCTTGTTCATATTTTATGAGCTACAGAAAGAGAGAGAGGTTGCTTTCATAAATTTCATATCATTATCATTTTCTTCCTTGTAGACACAAAATATATACCCTGTTTAGTTTAAATTATGGTTGGGACTTGTAAATCTTTTTTTTTCCTTTCTTCCTAAAACACTCAAGGATTTCATCAACCCATTTGTGCCACTGTCAATTCTGTGATTGGATGAACATGGTGACTTTTCAGAGCTGAGTTTTAGATGAAAAGAAGGTGGAAAAGTAACAAGAAGGGCTAAAAGGGCTGAAAACTTGGTTTAAAAGAGGGAATGTTTTCAGGAAGCTGGAGCATGTGGCCGCTCCCATATTGCACTTCCTCAGAACTGTAGCATACACACAGCTCCATAATTAGTGCTGGCCCTATCATTAGGCAAAATGGGGACTTTACAAAGCTGACTTTTAGATGAAGGTGGGGTGGGGGAAATGTTAATGAGATGATTGTTTGGGACAGGTGGAGCTTGGAATTAATGGAAGTTTTAGTGAAATTTTGTACCAGTTAGTTTTGTCATTACAGGAGGGAGGCTGTTTACTCATAGGGTGACCATATGACTGGATTTGTCCGGGTTTTTGATGGCAAATCCGGGAGGGGGAGGGGAAATCTGGATTTTTTTCAAAGAGCAGCTCTAATGGGAATTAACAAAAATGCTTATAACTCCGTCATTTTTTAAGATAAAGACATGAAACTTGGCACAATGGTAGCTCTTTGGAAGGGCTTTAGTCATACCAAATTTGAAACAAATCCGTTCATCCATTGGTTTTTAAGGATTTTTTTAAAAATTGTGTGTTACATTCTCCCCTTCCCTCAAATATCTTATTTAAAATTATTATTTTTAAAATTGTCATTTTTAAAGTTAAAGAGATGAAACTTTGTACCATGATAGGATTTAGGTAGAGCTTTAGCCACACCAAATTTGAAACAGATCCGTTCATCCATTGATTTTTAAGGATTTTTTTAAAAAATGAGGTTTTAAAATTATTATTTTTAAAACTGTCATTTTTAAAGATAAAGAGCTGAAAGTTGGCACTATGATAGCTTTTAGGTAGAGCTTTAGCCGTACCAAATTTGAAACAGATCTGGGGGCAGTAGCAAACCCTGTTAACAACAACAGCAGCTTGCAATGAGTGAAGATACAATCAGAAAAGATATTTGAGGGAAGGGGAGAATGTAACACACAGAGTATAGCAAAAGCTTCAAAGTACAGCAAAACCTACAAAAGTAGGAGTGAGTGAAGTTAATTTCAGATACATTGAAGCTCTCACTTGTTCTTTATTTCAGTGATTTTAACATTAAGATGTTATGTAGAACAGATTTGTCTTAAATGTGTGCTGTAAAATCAGACATGTGACCAAGACTATGTTCGGGTGGGCACGCCCCCTTGGTACTGGACACGCCTCCTTGGTGGCGACCATATTGTCCTCCTTTTTGGTTTCCAAAATATGGTCACCCTATTTACTCATATAGTGGAATAAGGGACAACACAATAGTCAATGGTGGGTTAATAGCCAACTCCACAGTTGATTATCAAGGGGGTACTCTCCACATGACATTATTATAATCCACTGTGGTGTGGATTAATGGCAGCGTCGAGTTGACTATTAGTCAATGGTGTGTTTGATTGACACATCCCCCCTCTCTCCCGTCCAGTCCTCCTGCTGGTATCCCATCAGCCATTGTGAATTCTGCCATCGCCACTTTGGTCACTCTTGCCAGGGGACTCTGTAATCGCCAAAAATAATCAACTGTGTGCGATGAAATAGTCAGCGGCGCCCAACACACGATACGACAACCAACGATTGTTCAAATAATCAACTCTGCACAGTGTTGGTTATTTGCATTGGTCGTTTTGGCCAAATGACCAACCGTGGTGTGAAAAAGTCCCAACAGACAACATGTAATTGGCTAAAACCTGTATTTGGTTGCCTTCAATAAATTGATTGACGTACATCTAAAAACAAATATTTCATAATCCAAAGCTGTTCAGTTTTTCCAAGTTTTTGGAGAAAAACAAATCAAAACGGCCCTCGGAAAAAATGGGTGGGGGAAGAACTCCCAGGCCTTCCTACATCTCTAGTGTAGAGGAAGTGACTTTTCTTCCTTCGTGGATGCACAGAAACCAAGTGAGCTGATGGCGGAGAGGTGGTGTGATTCATCCCTCCTTCACCAGATTGCTCACTTGCCCACATGGAGTTCCATCCATTTGCCTTCATGTAATTCCTGGTTGCCATAGGCGACCAGGCAGTTTGATAAATACACATGTGGGCAACCTGGGGCTGGCAGGCTGTGTGTCACGCTTGGCAGCTCTGTGTGTGGCCTACAGAGCTCCAGGGCACCGTGCCCCCAAGCTGATCAGCCATCCTTTGGGTGGCAGGAAACAGATCACTGCTTTTATTAATGTATTCATTTTAAATGTTTTAATTAGTTATATGTATTTTATGGTGTTTGCATTTGTGTACCCCGCCTCGATCCAGAGGGAGAGGTGGGAAACAAATAAATTATTATTATTATTATTATTATTATTATTATTATTATTATTCACTGCTTTTAGCAGTGGGGGAGAACGATGGTCAGGATTGCTGGGGGTAGAAGAGGTTAAGGCGTCTTCCCCTGTCCTCCAGTAATCCTCATCAAGATCGCTGTTTTCCTGCTGCCATTAGTGATCTTGAGAGGGGTTCCTGAGGGGGAGGCTTTAACCTCACCATCCCCAATTGGGGTCGTGGTGGTGAGAATTCGTGTGCATGCATGCGCACGTGTGTTGAGACCCCGTCCTCTCATGCAGGCCCCCGAAAGTTTCCACAGGGTTCAGAACATCCTCCAATCCCACCAAAGCTGTCCACTCCTGGCTGAGTCCAAGCCTGGCCAAAATGGTGTGATATAAACTTATTCAACAGTTTATTCATATAAAACTGTTGAATGAGTGCCTCTTGATATATGCTTCAGCTCTGCTGATGCCAGTTTGGGTAGATTGGATTTGGTGGGGGGGCTAGAATGGGTGTCCTTTGGGCTGGGTGTTGGCCATTCCTGTTGTCTGGATGCAAGTGGTTCACCTTTAAAAGAAATGCAGTCCCCTTGTTTTATTCATAAAGTTGAACTGGGGTAGCCGCCGTGTCTCTGTACTGTTCACTGACTTCAGTTGTAAGGTCTCCTTTCTTGCATCGAGAGGCACAGAAAAAAGAATTAGCATCCCTTTCTCTTAGAGTCGCTTCAGGCTATTTGCCCAATTTGTAAACACAACAGACTCCTATGCCTGTGCAATGTGAGTTCTCCTACTGTCAGATAGCATATCATCTTGCATCTCTTCCAACTCCACAGTCCAGGTTTTGGTTGTGGTGTAACAAGTTAGAATGCTGGACACGGAAGATCTGGGTTCCAGTCCCTACTCAGTCCTGAAACAAACTGGGTAACATAGGTGCATTGGGTGACCAAGGTACCTCTCTCAGCCTAACCTACTTTGGGAGGATAAAATGGAGAGGTAGGGAAGGACGCCATTTGTTTCACCCTGGAGTCTTTGGAGGAAAGGTGGCATAAAGACTTAAGTAATAAAAATAAATACTCCTACTCCTACACACACACACACACTTTCTTCTTCTTCTTCTTTTGAAAACACATGGAAAGCAAGCAGACAGCAGGAAAGGGAAGAAGAAATATTTCCATTTAAAATATTGGATCCATTATTTTTATGGACCGCACAATACGTTTATACAAAGGCATCACTATTTAGGTGGATCAAAAATTCACATTTACTCAGGGTTTCTACTCAGGCTCAGTTCAGACAACACGTTAGTCAACAATGGTTGTAGAACCCCACGGTGGAGTTTTTACACCACCGTTGAGAAACGTGTTGCCTGGCGGGAAAACTGCACGCAACGGTGGAGTGGGGTTTTTTTTGGAAAGCACTCCACTCTGAATATCCATGCTGTGCAGAGGAGAGTTCCTGCACAACCGTTGTGTTGCGTGTTGTGTGACGGGAGTTTTCTGTTCAATTGAGTTGACTTTTCCCTCTGGCTACAGAGTTCCCTGGCAAGAGCAGTGAAAGGAACGAGTACCACTCTAGGAGAGCCACCATGATTGGCTGATAGGATACCATCGGGAAGACCGGGAGGAGAGAGGGTAGAAGAACTATCAGTCAAACATCACAATGGATTTTACTCAACTTCACGGTAGCCCACAGTCACACAACGGTGGAGTTAGAACATGTTGTGTAGGGGGTATCTCTTAAAAACTCAATTGTTGAGTGGAGTTTTCACACTGCATTGACTAGCATGTTGTCCAAACTGAGTCTTAGACTCCCTTCCCACATAAGCAATATTCAGTCTTTAATTATCATTCTCAACAATGAGTGTAGTTTTATTTAAATACATTTTAAACAATGTACTGTGAATCTATTTTAGCATAAACATTTTAGATTTTGTTTTATGTTGTATTTGCTTTATTTAGTCTTGGTTGTTTAGAATGAAAATGGCCTATGGCCTAAGTAAGAAATAAAGAAAAAAAGTATTGCTTCACTTTTTTCCTTTAAGCAATAAAAGTTGCTACTTTGCAACCTTTCAGGAAACTTAATTTAACCTCATATGTTTTCCCATTGTCGGTCCACCCCAGTTCTAAAATATCAAGAATCCAGTGTTTGAGAACTACCACCCAAGCTGTTCGCATTAAAGAAATGATAACATATTTTGCAGCAAATCAATAAAACTTGTCTTGGAAACATACCATAATGCTCATTTTCACTTCTCCAAGAGAGGAGAAGTCCCAGGAGCACAGTGTTTACCTAAGTTTAGAAGGAGGTCACTGAAGACTTGTTGGTATTTTGTAATAGTTGAGGTCATTTACAAATGTACAGGCTGAGCATAGGTGGAGGAATAATACCCACTGCCCTACATCAAATCTCCAAAGAGAGACATCCGGGCTTCCCCTCCCAAATGCTGTTAGCTTACAGAACTCCCAACACTCAGCACACTCTATCTGATTTGATTGCTGCGTTCTCTTATTATACATGTCTCTTTGTGAAAAGAAATATCCTTAGTTAGGAGTGTGAGAAGAAAGACATGCCCGTTTTCAGGTATCTCCTAGCCATTCGGAAGCCTTGAGGAAGATTGTCTGATAATTAACTCATATGGGAACACACCACATGGAATATCTCGATCTATTAATACTGCTTTGGCAATTGGGCGGTATAGAAATGAAATAGATAGATAGATAGATAGATAGATAGATAGTCCAAGCCCATCGCTAGGTATTGCCTTAAGGCAGCCCACAATGATAAAACATTCTCACAGATATGTGAGAGCCAGTGTGGAGTAGTGGTTAGACAGGGAGTCAGGAAATCCAGGTTCTAGTCCCCACTCGGCCATGGAAGCTCACTGGGTGACTTTGGGCCAGTCACAGACTCTCAGCCCAACCTACCTCGCAGGGTGGTTGTTGTGAGGATAAAATGGAGAGGAGGAGGATTGTGTACGCTGCCTTGGGTTCCTTAAGGAGGAAAACAGGTGGCATATAAATGTAATAAATATGTGATACCAAAAGACATTACAGTAGGTAGCATTTTATCAAGTGTGTTACAGTCTTCATTGTTTTCCCTCCTATAAATTAAATCACTGTTGTTCCCATTTTACAGATTGGCGCGGGACGGGACAGGACTGGAAACTGAAAGAGTGTACTGTAGTCACATGTTAAAGAGTACACTGCTTACTTATTCAAGATGCTTTGCAATCTCTGGTTGTCCTGTCCTCTCTTTCTGTTTCTTTTAATCTGTATTTTTATTTATTTATAGCCAAGTGCAAGCATATAAAATGTACTTGAGAGAAAATGCACTTCTTTGCAAAAAGGGCTTTTTCTTCCTAACATTTTATTCTGTTCCATAAAGGCAATCGGCAATGCGAAAACAACCCGAAATGACAACAGCAGTCGCTTTGGGAAATACATCCAGATTGGTTTTGATAAAAGATATCGTATCATTGGTGCCAACATGAGGACATATCTGCTCGAGAAATCAAGAGTTGTCTTCCAGGTTAGTTTATTTATCATCTCTCTCTTTCTCTCTATCCCTGCTTCCCATCCCGCTTTAGGGGCTGAACTGCATATTACACTTGACTGCATGTTATACTTCTGCCTAGAACAGGAGTCCTACACTGACTGCACTCTAACCCTACTTATTACTTACTTTCTGCCATCGTATCATGACATTGACCCTGTTCAGACGACACGCTAAGACAAGTGATTAAGCATTTTGAGCTATACATTATGGCTTAGCGTTTCGTGTGAACCACGACTTAGCATGTCATGTAAACCATTCCTAATCATGGTGGCTACATAAACATGGTTTAAACATGCTCACAAACAATTTCCTGCAAAAGGGTTAATGGTCTAACCATGGCAAGGACGCCATCTGAACAGGCTGATTAAGTTAATTGCATAGCATGTGACTGAGACAATTTGTTGTTGTTGTTCTTTTATTTTAGAGGAAATGTGTACGGCCCCAGTTCAGATCAGGGCCAGCGCACACTGGGAGGAAAGAATTAAGCCTTCCCTATCCGTTTTCTTCCTGAAATCCCTCCCCAAACACATCCAGAGGGATTTTTAAAAAGGGGGGGGGAGTCTGCTTTACAGTCAAGGGAGACGTTTTCCTCTGTTTTATATCCCCATGCAAGAAGAGGGGGAGGGATTTCAGGAAGCAAATGTGGGGGAGGGAGGTTTAGCCCTCCTCTCCCAGGGTGTGCTATTCCCAATCACAATTGGGGCCACACACACTTGCTCTAAATTAAAAAGAAAGAAAAACATAGGCCATGGCTAGATCAAGTCTATATCCGGGATCGTCCCGGGATCATCCCTGTGCATCCAAATGACACACAGGGGATCCCGGGAACAGGCAGGGACGACCCCTCCATTTGCCGGGGATAATCCTTAGGTCTAGCTAAGGCCATAGTCTCAGCTATACACGACACAGTTATCGTAATGTGTATCTTGACTCTCAGTGATGAGAAAAAGAGAGAAAAGAGGGTGACAGAAAGAGAGAGAAAAGGGATGGATTTGCCCAACACTGGGTCTGATCCTTGCCACTGGCTTCAGCCCCACTGGCATGCAGCCCTCAGTGGATTAACTGACACACACACCCCACACACACACTGGTAATGCAGTTCTTGACACAAAAAAGCTTGCACATCGGCCTATTAATTGTTTGCCATCCTGATTTGTTTCCAAACTGTATTTGTATTAAGTTGTACTGAACCGATGCTGGTCTTGTTCAGCAAAAGTTTTGCAGTTGCAATTTCTCAGCTCAAGTTTAAAGCTTCAAGAGTTTTGGTTCAAAACCACTTGGGATCCTGGGTGCTTAGAAATGCCTTTGATGCCTGCCTTTGTAGATGGTAGGGTGGAAAGTTCCTCCTTCACATTACCTTAACTTACCCTGCTCAAACACTAAGCTGCAGCAACTTGTGTGGGTTTTTTTTTTATTGTGGATGTTCAGATAACAGGCACCTCTTAAACTAGTAACAAAGGGCAAGAATTATCCTTTGTACTAAGAGAGAACTCATTCCTTGAGTGTGAATCCTTATGTAGCCAAAACAAGGCCATCCACACAGAAGAAGGAAGTATCAGCAAGCCTGGAGCAAACTCAGGAGTTGCAAAACTACAAAAAATGTGTCACAAAGAAGCCTTCCAATGCTTCTTCTTCCTTAAAATGCTTTTTAAAAAAAATTCTTTGCAACAAGTTTGGAGAAAGATAAGCATATAGCCATCAGGACTAATAGCCACTGAGAGCCTTCTCCTCCAGGAATTTGGTGGCCATCACTATGGCCTTAGCTAGATGAGGCGAAATCCCAGGGCGATCCCCGCGATCATCCCTGTGCGTCTGCATAACGCACAGGGGATCCCAGGATTAGGGAGGGATGATCCCTCTCTTGCCCCAGGATCTTGCTCTACATTTTAGTTCCGGTTTTTCTGCGGTCTCGGGCCGCAGAATGTGTGGCCCGGCATCGTGGTTTGTTGTGGTTCCTCACGAGGAGCCGGGACCCGTGCCCATCCGGGGGGGGGGGGAGAAGCAGGGGAAATTATTTTTTTTTAAAAAAAACCTTACCTTTTGCGCACGAGCGCTTGTGCACATCTTCTGTTCCTTTAAAAAAAACCAAAATGGCGGCGCAACATCCTTTCCTTCCGAGGCTGTTGCGTGCCGCATGTAAACAGAGGGGGGATGTCGTGATAAAAACACCACAAGATCTTCACCACTCCGTTGCGCAATAACAGGTAGATCTAGCTAAGGCCTGTGTCTTGCGGTAGCGAATTCATTTATTAGGGTGACCATATGAAAAGGAGGACAGGGCTCCTGTATCTTTAACAGTAACGTAGGAAAGAGAATTTCAGCAGGTGTCAGTTGAAGTCAGTGAATTTCCCTCCTCATCACAACAAAGTTACACTAGTAGAGTGGCCAGATACAAAGGAGGGCAGGGCTTCTGCAGCTTTAACTGTTGTGATGAAGAGGGAATTTCACCCTCTTCAATTGACACCTGCTGAAATTCCCTTTCCTACATTACTGTTAAAGATACAGGAGCCCTGTCCTCCTTTTCATATGGTCACCCTACATTTATGCACTGTGTGCATCCAAGAGAACAGGTTGAGCAGCCACTAACACTTCTCTTTCAGCTGTGGGCCTGATTCAGACGTAAGTAGGGTCCATTGTTAAGAAACCAAGCAGGCACAAGTCTCACTTGAGAGAGAGGGAGATTTCAATCTTCTATTCCTGGTTTCACATTTTGCCCAAACAAACCACACTTTCCCAAGTTTGACTGAAATGGGAAACAGCCCTTTAGAACAAACCATGATTTAAATCACCTCTTCTCCCATGTGGAGTGGGAAGCATGCAAGTACATAGCTTGTCCTCATAAAACAACAGTAGTTTGTTTGTTTTATATCTGAATCCGTCTTGTGGGTTCATTTGCACTGGAATATGCTTACCTGCCAGGTCATTCGGATTAGAGCCAATTCAAATGTGACCAATTGCTTTCTCCCTGTCACGTTATTAGTGTTTTCCATGCAGGGAAGTTTTGTATGGCAGCATCTTCAAACAAGGGATCCTTGTTTGAGCTTCAGCTACAGGGCAGTATATAAATGTAATAAATAAATAAATAAATACATACATACATACATACATACATACATACATACGTATCTATTCTGAGATGGTACATTCCTGTAAGAGGACTGTACCACACCAGACACAGCATTTTTAAATGTGTTCTCTGTCACATTTCAAGGTACTATAATTTACATTTAAAATGCCATATTACATATTAACATTTTTCACGTTTTTAACAAGTTAAAGGACTTCCTGACACAGAGGTGAAAATATAGCATCACTGGAAGGACTTGAGTTGCTTCCCAACCAGGTGTGATCAAAAACCTAAGCTTGAACAAATTGAGTGTTTTGTAAACTATTAGGCTCTTTCACCGATTATGATAATTGAACTTGCATTCAGTTCAGACATCTTAACAGTCATATCTGAAATAGTTCTGACTTGGTTTTTATTCTGTTTATATCTGATCTTCCCTCTGTGGAGGTCAAGGCAACGTGTATAACATTTCCAGATGGTCTCCTATCCTGATACCGGCTAGACACTGACCTGCTTAATTTTGAACAAGGTTTCTACATCAGGTGCTTTTAGCATGACCTTGGCTTTTAGGGAGGGGCATAGCCAGTGGAGGCTGGTGGCTCTGAAGTCAGTGGGATGGTGAATCTGCTCTGGGTTTCAGTCAGAAATCTAAAAGAGCTCTCCAAAGTGCAGATGCACCTTGGATAACTCATTTGGAGTCCTGACTGTTTCTGACTAAAACCCGGAGCAGATTCACCACCCCCATTGACTTCCAAGCCACCAGCTTCCACTGATTGGATGGACATTAAGGTTTGAATGCAGAGAGCCCTTGGTTAAAGTCCCAGATCCACCACAGAATTTTTTTTGTATAGCTTAGGAAAATCCCACTGTATCAAACCAATTCTTCTCCTATAAAATAGGAGTAATTATTGTCTCCCTTGTAGGTTTTTAAGGACAATGGTTTGGGCATCCACGTTCTTTTATTAATGAACACCAGTGCTGTGCCTCTTGCTTCCTCTTCGCTCATTTAAAAGTAATTACGCATGGCTTACAGCTCACTTGAGCTAACATAAATAAAATAAAACTCATCCTTAGCTGGCATCTTGAGGAGGGGTGTGTGTTTGAAATCTGAGGTTTGGATAGACCTGCAGGAGAGGAAGAGAGGTGCTTTAAATTATCTGATCTTTAAATCCCTTATGTCTGAAATCAAGTCTGTTTTACTCTTCAGGCAGGAGATGAGCGGAATTATCACATATTCTATCAGCTCTGTGCCTCTGCCCACCTTCCGGAATTGAAAGAACTCTCACTAGGTGAGTATCCTATCCTTGTATATTTAGTCTCCCTACTGAAAGAAGCCCGCCACGTTCTATTTCTTGCACTAACGAAACTGTAGGATACTTGACCTGAAATTCCATACAGCCGGTTCCTGGACTCAACTGTGTCCAGGATATAACAGCCAGGGTTGGGCGCTACGCAGGAAAAGAGCGGTGCTGTGCAAAAATACTGGCAGATTTGGCCTCAGTGGCTGCCATTCACTTCTCTGGGAAGAAGTAAATGGGCTGCGCTGTGGAATGCATAGTTGAGGTGTAAAAGCTTACACCCAGACATTGTGGCAAGGAGGTCTAAAATACAGTTCTGGCTCCAGGTTTTGGAGAACCTGGAGCCCAAGACATTGGGATGTGGGTTCCAGGCACCCATACCCACCCATGCCCACCCATGCCGAAAATCCCAGTGTCCGGCATCTCTAGGCAGGCCTGGGGGAGGCTCCTGCCTGAAACCCTGAGAGCTGTCGCCAGTCGCTGTAGGCCAGGGATGTCGGACCCCTTTGAATTCAAAGGCCAAATCTAATTTCAGAGAAGCTCTCAGGGTCTACATTCCAGTGGTGGGGAGGGCCAAAAGAGTGAGGGACACTGACTTACTCATGGCCACCCTCAAATCAGCTTTATCGTTGAGTTGAGATTTCAGCACTGTAGATTTTTAGGGATCCCTTCGTGTGTGTTCTAAAGAAGCAAGATTAAACTCTACATGAAAGCCTCTTTTAGGAACTACTAGGATATAGACAGTGCAGATCCTATTCCCAGTGTCCGGGGGTGGGTGGGGGACTGTGTGGTACTGGGAGCAGGACAAAGAAGAGAGAGAGAATGAGAAAGAGAGAGAAAGAGAGAGAGAGAGAAAGAGAAAGAGACAGAGAAAAAGAAAGAGTATGAGAGAGAGAATGAGAGAGAGAGAGAGAAAGAAAGTGTGTGGGAGAGAATGAGAGAGAGAGAGAGAGAGAGAGAGAGAAAGACAGACAGACAGACAGACAGAGAAAAAGAAAGTATGAGAGAGAAAATGAGAGAAAGAGAGAGAGAAAGAAAAACAGAAGGAGAGAGAATGAGAGAGAGAGAAAGAGAGAGAAAGAACATGTGGGAGAGAATGAGAGAGAGAGAGAGAGAGAGAGAGAGAGAAACTACCTCCTGGCACAAAAGAGAAATTCTCTTTTACTCTATTAAGGCAGCTGCTTTCAACTCCAGTGTCTGGAGGGGAAACACTTTATGGAAAAAAACAACTGTCATACAAAAGCTGAGAGGGATGGGGAGGTTATCCCCACAAGGTATTTAATTGGATGGGAATTGCGTTTTCTCTTTCGGCTCTAAAGCTTTTGAGAAGAGAAAGCATCTACAGCCTCCAGCTGGGCTTGTCTCTTGGTGGGTGGGTGAGTGTTTGCTTCAGCGTGGCCACGTTCTCCGTTCCAGCAGTGAACAGACAGTCTTTGACCAAACATTCCGAGGCTTTGTTTGAAGCACAGGGGGTGGGGAGTGTGTTGAAAGCAAGACCTGGTTTCACTTGATGTGTGTGTGTGTGTGTGTGTGTGTGTGTGTGTGTGTGTGTGTGTGAATACATCATACACAAATGGAAGGAAACCAGTGAAAGTTTGCTGGAAACTTTATGCAATTTGGTCAGAATCAGAGCACACATGAATATATTTTCTTTGTTATAACTACTGTAATGTTGATGTCTGCAAATTTTCATCTTGCCTCCAAGGAGCTCAAGGACTTGCAATAATGATGGTAGAGACCTCCAAGGTGTGCAAAAGAAGCAGGGGTAAACAGAGGGGCCAATTCCCTCTCCCCAGATTTCTGAAGCTAGCGCACATGGGTGCTTTAATATTTGTCTGCTCAGCATAGCATGCATGGATTGCTTAAGAGACTGTGGAAACATCCAGTTCTCACCTGCCAGCACTCACCTATGCCTCTGACCACCTGTCTTCGTTCTGTCTCTCTTTTACACACACACACACACACACACACACATACACACACACACTTCTTCTGTGGCTGCTGCTGCAATTTGAACTGGGAGGAAGGAAGTGGGTTTCCAGAGGGTTTCACTTTTCCTAGAATGGTTGCTTTTGCCACCTTTGCCCTGAAGCAGCTGTTTACACAAGCGAAGAAGATGCCCTGGTGGTGGCTGCAGCAGTGATAAAGGAAGGGACCGTGAGAATCACAGGGATGGAGACAGAGATGGGGACAGGAAGAACAGAGAAAGCTGGGGGTGTCTGTGTGGCACAGAAGATACTGTGTGTAGGAGGAGTTTTCTGGTGGTCTTTTAAGAGGTACTGAACATAGGCGCAGGTTCCTGCAATACCTTGCAACAGTACTCCCTAAATTCCCCACTGTAGGTGTATGGAAGTTCCGGAGATAGACATCCAGAATGATTGACTTCACTCAGACTCACAAGCACTATGAAACTGTTATGACTTTAAAACATTTATTAAAACTATTTAAGGAAGTTTAAGTCAAACAGACTCACGAACCTCCATTCAGCAAAGCAAATTAAAAGAATATACTCACAAATCTGGCACATTTTGGGACAACAAGACAAACACAGATAAAGACAAACAAACACAGACTCCGCAAAGGAGCTCGATGGCCTTGTAGGCCCCTTCCAACTCTGCTATTCTATGATGCTATGATTCTCCACAGAGGGACTACCATCTCTCCCAGGCAAGACCAAACCATGCCTGAGGGAAAAGGAAGTCACCTTTGTCTTGCGTATCCAAACTTAAATACTCTTCTCAAAGACCTCCCTCCTAATACATATTAATTTCTTCTGAAATGGCTAAATCTATTGGGTCCATGTCATTAATTTAGATCATCCTTTTCACAGAATGTACCATCCCTTCCGAGGTCAAAGATGGACATTACTTCTGCTTTTCATGTGGTCAACTTGTCTACTTTACTTCTCTGTTCTTGTGTACATGGGGATTTTTCCAACCACGTCACCTGTTCTTAACCCTGGACCCTTCACCTAGTGACAGTTAGTACATGTCACCAGTTCAAGAGACTAACGTCTTTTGAGCAATATCAAATCATATTTCCAAATCACTTTCTCATTAGGCCTTATCCAAACTAAATCATCTAACCCTTGATACAGTGTTCTATGCGTGTGTGCCTACTTGCACATTTAATATTAAAGCACTGCCCCATCACTTGTACAGCCATTTAAACTCATTCCATGCCCCCAAAAGCTTCTTTCTCTGTGCCATGCCAACAAACTTTCATAACCCCAATCTTACACACATTCAGTAAAATTTCAAATGAAGAAATAATCTTACATGTGTCAATGGAGTAGATGTGGAGTGGAAAGAGGTGAGTGTGTGCATGAGGGAGGGGGCGTATGAATGGGTGGGTGTGTGCTTGGGAGGGAATGGGAAACAGCGCCAGGATGTATTGCGGTCTTTTAAGCCATCCACATCTGTGAATGTTCTTTCTTTCTTTCTTTCTTTCTTTCTTTCTTTCTATAGCACCATCAATGTAAATAATAATAATAATAATAATAATAATAATAATAATAATAATAAAAATAATAATAATAATAATAATACCAAATAAAATACAATACATAAAATTAGTTAAAAGAGCATATAGAACCAATACAATATTAAAATAACGATCACAACATCTTAAAAGTCTTAGGTTTAAAATTCATCTGGGTAGGCCTGCTGGAAGAGACTAGTCTTTGCAGCTGTCTTAAATTCAGAGAGAGCATTAAGCTGACGAATCCCCTCCGGCAGGCCATTCCACAATCTAGGGCGGGCAGAAGAAAAGGTTCTCTGGGTAACAGTTGACAGCCTAGTTTTGTTGACTGGAGTAAATTCTTCCCAGTGGACCTGAGTGTGCGGGGTGGATTGAACGGGGGAAGCTGATCCCGCAGGTAACCTGGACCCAAACCGTGTAGGGCTTTAAGGTAATAACCAACACGTTATCTTTCGCCCGGAAACTAATTGGCAGCCAGTGAAGAGATTTTAAAGTTGGTGCTTTTCATGGGGATCCTCATTTATGATGTAGTCAATGTACGCTGTCTATCACGGTTGCAGAGCTATTTTAGGTAGTGTGCCCACCTCCAAGCATTCTGTCGTTCTCTGTGCTGGGAGTGCCATGCCTCCCTGAGCACAAAGAAAGGGACTCAGATGGTGCTGCATGAAACCACTCAGCCAGTGCCATGAAGAGTGGCTATTCCTCCTGGCGCTGGTAGAGTCCCCGGCTCTGCATGTCTCACACTATCCATTTGGCCAACATTGAGAAGAGCAGCTGCTCTTCCCGGTGCTGGCTAAGTCCCTCCCATCACTTGCATCTCCGCTGTTATTGGAAATGTCAGTGGGAATTCCTCCTGTGGATGCTCTACAGCCTGGATGCAGAATCTCAGTGGTCCAAATTAGGCCCACAGGCTGGAGGTTCCACATCCTTGGTGTATATAGTATTTAGAGCTAGTTTACATGTGTGCAAAGTAGCTGTAACATTGAGTGAAGGCTTCAGGGCCGGCCCTACCATTAGGCAGTTGCCTTAGGTGGCAGATACTGGGAGGCAGCAGCAAGGTGTTGGAGGGGAGGGCTGAATACCCAGTGGCCTGCCCCCAATGCTAACCTGCTGCTTTCAAGTGCAGTGGAGGAAGTTTTTCCATTGTCAGAGTTGAAAAAAACAGTCCTGGAACAGGAGAGGGTGCCATCTTGTTCTTTCCCTCAGGCAGCAAAATACCCTGTGTGGCTAACGCGTGAACAACCCATCCCACATTGAAAAACCAGGTAGATGTTCATGCATCACGCAATATGCAATCCTTTCCCATTGTATCCTTTCATGCATTCAAGTGGTGCACATGCAATTGTTAACTAGTCCATAGATTTTGCCAGTAATGGGAGTTGATAAGTCTACACAAAGTACACTTCCTTGCTGTTCTCGAAGTGTAACTTGGCTTTTTTCTGGCAGTTCTCTGACTGCCCCTGAGGGTTTTCCACGTGGCCTACAAGTCATCATGAAACGTATCTCGCAGTGGTTGTTAAAAAATCCCTATGAAAGTTTCAAAGAGAGCGATGCCATTTTGATTAAAGGAAGATAAAACGGAAAGTTATGAAGAAAAGGACTTTGCTCGCTGTCCTCAGGAAGAGTTCACTGGATGCCCAGTAAATCAGGCAGAATCACTGAACTAATCATGAAAGTTTTAAGTGTCTGTTTTATATGTATAATCGAGTAGAAAATATAAATTTTAAGCAGAGATTCTCTCCCACAAGCCAGCAGTGGAACATAAGACGTATTCTCTTTTATTTTTATGGCTAACTTCAGAAAGAAAATATTTTCTTCCTCCAGCGCATGATTGTGTTAAATTTCATTTCTGCAGCCTAACTCATTTTGAAGCCGTAGAGGAGACGGCAATCTCTCAATAGGTGCATCAGCGTGTCACCTGAAATGAGAAATTGTCGCCCACCCATTTGAGTAAATTTACTCAAGGGGAAGGGTGGCAAGGCGTCATTTTGTAAACCTTCAGGCAGCTCATGACTGTGCCACGTCAAGTAAAATGCCTCAAAGAGGAGGCACAGCACTACGTGGTTTGAAATGCTAAAAGCCCGCCTGTTTTAAAGGCTGAGAACACCAAGGAGAAGTTAGAACCACTTTAATAAGCGTGTTCAGAGGAGGGCAACCAGGATGATCAGGGGTCTGGAAACAAAGCCCTATGAAGAGAGACTGAAAGAACTGGGCATGTTTAGCCTGGAGAAGAGAAAATGGAGGGGAGATGATAGCACTCTTCAAATACTTGAAAGGTTGTCACACAGAGAAGGGCCAGGATCTCTTCTCGATCCTCCCAGAGTGCAGGACACGGAATAACGGGCTCAAGTTAAAGGAAGCCAGATTCCTGCTGGATATCAGGAAAAACGTCCTGACTGTTAGAGCAGTACGACAATGGAATCAGTTACCTAGGGAGGTTGTGGGCTCTCCCACACTAGAGGCCTTCAAGAGGCAGCTGGACAACCATCTGTCAGGGATGCTTTGGGGTGGATTCCTGCATTGAGCAGGGGGTTGGACTCGATGGCCTTGTAGGTCCCTTCCAACTCTGCTATTCTATGATTCTATGATTCTAAGATAGTAACTTTCCCATGAATCGACCCAGAAATAGAGCTCTCATCAAGTACAATACTTGGGCTGAGGTGCCAGCTGCTCCAGCTGTTTATGGTATGTTCTGGGATGTATAATGTTATAACCAATTACGTATGATGGCATTGGCTGCCCAGAAAATGCATTAAAATTGCGCTAAACTAAATATGACTTAGCAGGTAACGAGATGCTTGCTTTTACTAATCTGAATTCTCCATTTCTTCTCTTCTAGTATGTGCCAAAGACTTCTTCTACACAACTCTGGGAGGTGAGCCATCCATTGAAGGAGTGGATGACACAGATGATTTTGAGAAAACCAGACGTGCTTTCACCCTGCTTGGTAAGGGATTATTTTAAAGATGACTTGGATGGTTTCCCAGTGGAACATTTGGTTGAAACCACTGTCCTTTGCAAAGACTGTGAATAATGTGGTAGCATGACTCTTGGAGCGGTGTGTGAGTCTGTGTGTGTCTATGTTAGAAGCTAGTTGTCTTTACCCTCCTTTTCTAGGTACTTAATTTGAGATTGCAGATCACAGGTTTTTGTGCTTTCATCAACATAATTAGGGTTGCCTCGTTAATTGCTTAATTAATTCATATGGATGTCCTTTAGACACGTGAAAGAAATTCTCAGTGTATATTCCCTCTGTAAAAACTGGTTATCAATGGTTCCTTTCAGGAGTAAAGGAGTCCCATCAGATGATGATTTTTAAGATACTTGCCGCCATCCTACACCTTGGAAACATGGACCTTGAATCAGAACGTGATGGAGAGACCTGCAATATATCAGTATGTTCATAGTAGCATGGAAAACCTCATTTGTGCAATTTACTTTCCCCCTAAATCCCAATTAATAGCTTAGGTTTTTTCCCCAATTGCAGCTATGCTGGGCGTCTAGGGCAGCCTTCCACAACCTAGTGCCCTCTAGATAGGTTGGACAACAACTCCCAGCCCTCAATTCAGGTAGCCTTTCTCAACCTTGGGTCCCCAGACGTTGCTGGACTACAACCCCCATCATCCCTGACTATTGCCCATTCTTGCTGAGGTTGATTGGAGTTTAGTGCAAACATCTGGAGACCCAAGGTTGGGAAAGGTTGAAGCAAACACCTTCTGGCCAAATGTTTCAGAGGTGGGTTTTGAGCGGTTTAGGACAGTCAAAGAAGGGAACTGGCACCACGCAGTTGTTCTGGACAGGAGTTCCAGACATGAGGGACAGACAATGAGAACTGGCAGAGGCTTTTAAGGGATCAGGAGACCTTTGGGCACTGCTCCCGTTCATTTCAATGAGAGTTTTATAAAAGAAGAGCCTCGTGTGGCGCAGAGTGGTAAGCAGCAGTTACTACAGCCGAAACTCTCCCCACGGCCTGAGTTCGATCCCAGCGGAAGCTGGTTCTCAGGCAGCCGGCTCAGGTCGACTCAGCCTTCCATCCTTCCGAGGTTGGTAAAATGAAAGGAAACTGCGACTGGGGAAGGCAATGGCAAACCACCCCACTGCAAAGTCTGCCAAGAAAAAGTCAGCGAAAGCAAGCGTCCCTCTAGGAGTCAGCAATGACTCAATTATTATTATTATTATTTATTTATATAGCACCATCAATGTACATGGTGCTGTACAGAGTAAAATAGTAAATAGCAAGACCCTGCCGCATAGGCTTACATTCTAATAAAATCATAATAAAACAATAAGGAGGGGAAGAGAATGCAAACAGGCACAGGGTAGGGTAAACAGGCACTGGGTAGGGTAAACAGGCACAGGGTAGGGTAAACAGGCACTGGGTAGGGTAAAACTAACAGTATAAAGTCAGAACAAAATGCTTGCACTTAAGTGCTTGCACGAGAGGTTCCTTTCCTTCCCTTCCCTTTATAAAAGAATTTTCTGCTGGATTGGGCTTCAAGAGTCAGACCTGTCTAATTCCCACCATGTTGGCTTTAATCATGGCCCTCGAAGGCAAGTGCTTCACCTACTTCCATGGTAGGTTGAATTGTGGCAGTTCAGAAAAACAGCAACACGTACACCAAGAACAAAACACAACTTTATGAGTTACACAGCTAAAAGAAGAAAGCGTCTCTAAAGGTGCATTAACAATGCCCCTTTCCTCTTTGCGCGTGATTATTATTCCAACCATGCAAATGCAATAATATAAATGCAGTAGTATTATTTCTGATTATGGGTAATTGTCATGTCCCATTTCAGAGAAGCTTCCTTTTTTTAAAATTAAAATATAAAAATGTGCTTTGCAGTGCTGCTGCTGTTACCCAAGAGAGGATGCAGTGGACTGTTTAATTTCAGGGCTTTGACGAATTTGATACACAAGCAAATCTTCTCTTATGGTGTTGTCTCTCCCCTTAACGATATTGCCATTATTTAATTAAAATGTAAGTGTAGCTCTGTGATGCTAGATCCGTCTGTTAACTCATTTAATTAGTGACGAGGCAACTCAACGTAGCAAAACACAGACTCTTGTCTTCCCTGCACTGTTGTGCGGCTCTCACTCACAACTCAATTGCATGTAATTCTGCTTGTTTGCTTTCTTCTTGAGTTGCAAGCATGGTGGATAGATATAGAGCCTTCATTTTCGGGGCAGTATGCCTGTGAGTAACAGTTGCTCATAGAATCATAGAATAGTAGAGCTGGAAGGGACTTATAAGGCCATCAATTCCAACCCCCTGCTGAATGCAGGAATCCACCTTAAAGCATCCCTGACAGATGGCTGTGCAGCTGCCTCTTGAATTCTTCTAGTCTGGGAGAGCCCACAACCTCAGTTGTCATACTGCTCTAACAGTCAGAGAGTTTTTCCTGAAGCACAGCCAGAATCTGGCTTCCTGTAACTTGAGCTCATTGTTCCGTGTCCTGCACTCTGGGATGATCGAGGAGAGATCCTGGCCCTCCTCTATTTGACAACCTTTCAAGTATTTCAAGAGTGCTATCATGTCTCCCCTCAATCTTCTCTTCTGTATAGCCCAGACCCATTTGGATCTGGGTCAGGGCTGAAATGGGGCTCGCTTTCCACTCTCTCCCCTCCCCTTCTAATCCCCTTTCATTCCAAGCAAAAGACCCATACTTCGGTAAGGTGACTAACTGGTGGTTGGAGAGGACTGTAGGTCAGAGTCAAAGCACCTGCTGGGCATGCAGAAGGTCTCTGGCTCAACCCCTGACCTCTCCAGGGAGGGCTGGGAAAGATTCTGTCTCAAACCCTGGAGACCCACTGCCAGACAGTCCTAAGCAAGATGGGCCAATTTTCCGACTCGGCACGAGGCAGTTCCCTATGAGAGCTCAATAAGTCACTCAAGGACTGGGTTTAGACAACACGATAACCAACGGTGATTTAAATAGTCGACAGTTGGTTATTTAACCCACCATGGGTTATCATGTTGTGTGAAGGGAGGTTTTTTTTAACCAACTTGGCCAAAATAACCCATGCAAAGAACCAATGCTGTGCAGAGTTGGCTATTTCAACCTCCATTGGTTATCGTGTTTGTTTATTTATTTATTACATTTATATACTGCCCCATAGCCAAAGCTCTCTGGGCGGTTTACAAAAGTTAAAAACAGTAAACTTTAAAAATATACAAAATTTAAAACCATCAAAAACATAAAAACAACAGTATAAAAACAACAGTATCCATTTAAAAACAACACTTCTGGGGTCCATTAAAAAACAAACTTAGCGTTGTTAAATGCCTGGGAGAAGAGAAAAGTCTTGACCTGGTGCCTGAAAGATAACAGTGTTGGCACAAGGCGAGCCTCAACGGGGAGATCATTCCATAGTCGGGGGACCACCACCGAAAAGGCCCTCTCCCTTGTTGCCATCCTCTGAGCGTCCCTCGGAGCAGGCACTCGGAGGAGGACCTTAAGTGTTGAGTGCAGTGTACAGGTAGGTTCATGTCAGGAGAGGTGTTCCATCAGGTATTGTGGTCCCAAGCCATGTAGGTGTTGTGTGGAGGGCACCATTGGTTATTTCCTTGGCCACTGTTGCTTATTTCGGCAGCCACAGAGTCACAAGATAAGAGTGGTTAAAGTGGTGGCAGCAGCCTTAGTTCAGCCAGCAAGATAGATTTTCGGCAGCAGGAGGACTGAGGGGGAAGAGAGGGCAGGGGATGAGTCAGTCAACTCAGCGTGGACTAATACTTAACTCAACACTGATCCTAATCCACACAATGGTTGATTATTATATTGTGTGGGGAGGACCCCTTAGATAAACCGCTGTTGAGTTGATTATTACCCCACCGTTGACTATCGTGGCATTTGTAGAAAATTACAAACTGCAAGGTGATTGGTCCAGCCACCAATTAATACCCCCGTTTATAAGGATGGGGCAATTATGGAGGGTAGGAGCAGATCCTTCTTATAACAACATCTGGGTTCTGCAAGCATTCATGATAAATACTCAAATGGGGCGAGCAGTTCCCTATCAACATTCCCATGATGCATTTTCCCATCCCTTGGCCATATCAAGTTCACATGGGACAGAGATGATTCCCTGATGATTCCATGACATGGCATAGTTTATACTAGTTGGTATGGCCAAGGAGTGAGACATGGGGAGACCTGAACACTTATTTTATTTACAGTAGTTGCATCCTACAACAGGGGTGGGCAGATTTCAAGTTTTGTGTGATCTCCTTTGAACCCCAATCCAGCAACTGGTGAATGCAAAATAGCGACTTGGGACACACACTAGGAATGAAAGAACAAGGAGCCTCTGAGCATGTGCTCAGCCCAGGAATGCTGCATTCACTCTTAGTTGCGCACCCCCCATTAACACCTGGTTCCCTCCTAAGCCTTCTCCATTCCAGGTGTCTTATTTAGGTGAAGGGGAGATCTTTTTGTTGTTTAGGCAGCTAAACAATTGGATGTCACAAACCCTTGTTGCAAGCCAGGATCCTACCAAGTGATCCTTATCTCTCTTTTGCCCAGGGCTGGGCAAATTAGCAGCACATGGTAAATCTGTGGCTGCTTAAAATAGTAATGTAATTGTTAAGGGTCTTGATGGGTGCAGCATATTATGAGTTTAATTTGAGCCGTACCAAGATTACTAGCTGAAGCTGGAAGCAGCATCTCTGGAAACAAGCTTTATGTATGACAAGCTTCAGGAGGTGGTGGGCTCTCCCACACTAGAGGCCTTCAAGAGGCAGCTGGACAACCAACTTTCAGGGATGCTTTAGGGTGGATTCCTGCGTAGGTCCCTTCCAACTCTGCTATTCTATGAGAAGGGTGGGTGGGTTCTTGTCATCTGGTTGCAGCCGCCATTGCATGCTTTGCTGAATTGGATGTCTTTCTTTATATCCTAGAAAGAGGATGAACACCTGCATAATTTTTGCAGATTGCTGGGAGTGGAGCACAGCCAGATGGAGCACTGGCTTTCCCACCGGAAACTGGTCACCACTTCGGAGACCTTCATCAAGACCATGTCCCGCTCGCAGGTCGTGAACGGCAGGAATGCTTTGGCCAAGCACATTTACGCCCAGCTGTTCAACTGGATTGTGCAACATATCAACAAGGCCCTGCACACAACGGTCAAGCAGCATTCCTTCATTGGGGTGCTGGACATTTATGGGTAGGCAGAAAGCCTTTCTTTGGTTTCTATTGCTTTGACATTGTCTAAGCCACTGCATTTGCTGGCCGGGACAATTCTACTGTTGATTGCCGGCGGTTACTTGTTTTGCAATACACCGCGGGTGTTTGGAGTTTTGTGTGCTAATGGTGTGTTTGGTTGCTTGAATTTGCAGGAATATGACACTAACATTTCACATTTGCAGAACACTTCCAAGGACCGATTCTCCAATGCGGGCATGGGGGGGCTTTTTCTGAGACTACAGTGGCGATGATTTGCTGAACTGACTATGCTGTGCCCCCAAGTGCAGCCACCACGCATATTCCGTGACCCCAGCTCTAGCCATAGTCAAACCCATTTGAGACACTTCACGTGTATTCTTGCAGCATTCCTTAAAACAGTCCTGTGAGGTAGGCCAGTCTTGTAATCCCAATATTTCAGGTCAGAACCTATGGCTGAGTGAAAATTGGAATTGGTAACTTCTCCATTTGTGCTCTCAGCCACAACTCTCCGTTAGTTCTCTACCCCTGGTTCCATGCTCTTTGAAACAAAGGAACAGAAAGTTTTAAGGTGGGACTGTCAGCACAAGTTAAGCGTGCCCTTAGTTCTCTTCGCAGTCCTACTTAAAATCAATTGAATTTGTAGGAACTGCAGCACTCTCTGAAAAACCATATCCTGAAATGTGTTGATCCCTTTTTTCCAGACACTTTATTTATTTATTTATTTATTTATTACATTTTTATACTGCCCAATAGCCGAAGCTCTCTGGGTGGTTCACAAAAATTAAAACCACAGTAAAACACCCGACAGTTTAAAACACAATTACGAAATACAGTATAAAAAGCATAAGAATTCCCTGCTGTGTCTAGTTCCGGACTCTGTTTTAATAATAATAATAATAATAATAATAATAATAATAATAATAATAATATGTTTATTTCTTACCTGCCTCTCCCTTTGGATCGAGGCGGGGAACAACATTAGAACAGGAATCAATACATCTTAAAAATTCATGATTTAACATTGATCTAGATAGGCCTGCCGGAAAAGGCTAGTCTTTAAAGCTGCCTTAAAATCACACAGAGAGTTAATTTTATGAATCTCCTCCGGCAGGCCGTTCCACAATCTGGGGGCGACAGAAGAAAAGGTCCTCTGGGAAACTGATGTCAGCCTAGTTTTAGCTGACTGAAGTAAGTTCACCCCAGAGGACCTGAGTGTGCGGGGCGGACTATATGGGAGAAGGCGATCCCGCAGGTAACCTGGACCCAAACCATTTAGGGCTTTAAAGGTAATGTTGGTTTTGTCCAACTCTCCACTGTGTTCCAACAGTAGCTGCTCATGTGCCTCTGGGAAGCTTATAGGCAGAGTGCATGCCTTGCTGATTGTCCCAGCATCCAGCAATCAGAGGCCATAGCTAGACGGGGTGATATCCCGGGGAACATCCCTGTGTGTCCACATGACACACAGGGGGGCCCAGGAGCAGGGAGGGATGATCCCTCCCTTTCCCCGGGATATCACCCTACCATTTTTTCGTGGATTTTCCGCAGTCTCAAGATGATCCCAAGACTGCGGAAAGTGTGGCCCGCCGTCATGGTTTGTCCAGGCTCCTTGCCAGTTACCAAGAGGAGCCAGGAGCTCTGTGCCCATCGGTGTGGGGGAAGCAGGGAATTTTTTTTTTTAAAAAAAACACCATACCTTTTCTGCACGAGCACTCGTGCGCTCCCTCTCCGATGAAAACAAAAACAAAATGGCGGCCACAATGTTACGTGCCGCGTGTAAACGAGGGCAACGATCTCGCGATCATAAAATCTCCAGACCGTCGCCCTTTTACTCACTCGTCAACTGAGGCCAGAGTTACACTGCCTCTCATCATAGAGTTTCCATTTGGCTAATGACCACTTACAGACTTGCATTCCAGGAAGTTGTACGCTCTGGTGTTGTTGGGTTTTTTTTAACAAAGAAGACATCTAAGCTAGTGGCCAGCACCACATCTTGTGGTAATTAGTTCCATAAGTGTGTTTTTTTTTAATTTGATACAATTACATTGCACCTTTTTTCCCAAATAGCCCAAGGTGGTATACATGATCCTCCTCCTCCTTACCAATTTATTCTCACAACAACCCTGTGAGGTAGGTTAGTCTTATGACAAATTCGTCCTTGTTTAGGGATTTTATGATATGAGATTTCTGTATTTAGCTGCATCATGGATCAGCAGGTAACATATCCAATGCCATATTCCAGGAATAAAGTGTCACCAAGGAAAGTGTAAGTTTATAAAATTCCTGGTACTAATACACAGAGTTTTTAAAAAGAGGACTCTGAGATCAGATGTGTCTTTTCATTTAATGAAACTATTATGAGATGGGAAGCAAATATCTCTCACTCCACTCTCTCTACACTATTCATCATCATGTCCACCATTATCATCATGTGTCACCACCACAACTCTGCCATCTTTCTTAATGAAAAGGCTGCTCTAATGCCTTGATGAATGGTACAAAAGAGGAATCATAGAATAGCAGAGTTGGAAGGGGGCTATAAGGCCATCAAGTCCAACCCCCTGCTCAATGCAGGAATCCACCTCAAAGCATCCCTGACAGATGGTTGTCCAGCTGCCTCTTGAAGGCCTCTAGTGTTGGGAGACTCCACAACCTCCCTAGGTCGTTGGTTCCATTGTCGTACTGCTCTAACAGTCAGGAAGTTTTTCCTGATGTCTAGCCGGAATCTGGCTTCCTGTAACTTGAGCCCTGCTTTGTGTGACAACCTTTCAAGTATTTGAAGAGTGAGGGGACACATATATATACACACACACACTCTTTTAAAGTTCCCTTGATTTCAGAGAGGCAGAGAGTTCCCCCCTGCCAAGGACAGAAATTTGACAAGCCAAAAGCTATTAGTGGTGAAGAAGAAAAAAGAGAAGTGTATGCCAGTCAGAGAAATCTGAGCTGAGAACGGGGATGTGGATTTGAGGATAATACCCATGAAAGATTAAGTTAGACACGAGAATTTCTCTTAGTGTGAAACTTTCTCTCCCTTTACCCACTTACGCTTATTTCTCAAAGAAGTGGTGGGGGCGGGGGAGCAATTGCTGCCTTAAAAATAAAATTAAAAAAACTGGGCTAAAGTGGCATCGTTTAATTGATCAAAGGGATGCTTCGGTACAAGGAGCTTTGACTGCAGGGCTGTCAGGAATATGATCTCTTTAGCAAAAGAGCATTATCTGTTAGGAAGAGTGGTGGAAATTAGCTGCTACCGTCTCCTGTCCTTGCATCTCTCTCTCCCTTACGATGGGTCCACAAAGATGCAAGTCACCAAATTAAGGCAGTGGAACCCACCCAGTTCCCCTCCGCTACTTCTCCAAAGGTTGGGCTGGCATTCCCCAGTCACTATCCAGATTATTCCCACAAGATTAAAAACTGGTGCATTGCAGAAACTGTGAACTGTTTCTGGTGTTGCAGAGAACGCAGCAAGAAAGAAACCTGAGTGATTTGTGTTACTGTAGTTCTGGGTCTTCTTTCAAGGAAAATGGGGAGTTGGGGCAGATTATTATTTATAAAAGACTAGAAGCGCACTAGCCACTCTGCCACATGAAAGGTTCTTGAAGGCATCAGGCAACGCATCATGCTAAGTTGCCCACGCCTCATTCTGGTAAGATAATGACATGTCTGAGAAGCCAAGCAGCGTGGCGGTTTAGGAATAGTCCTTGAACTAAACTGCTCATGTTTTCTCAAGCGGCTTTTCTGGCTTTGACATCATAACCCTCACACCCCAGGCGGGTAAATTATTCATGTTCTTAATGCTTCTAATTGATTTGGAAGATGAAAGTTAGATAAATCTTCTCTATATAGAGAGATACAATCTTTTTGGAATCGCAGGTAGGCTGATCCCCATCTTTTGGCTGTACCACCACAATCATCTTAATTTTACTAAGCTAGGTACTTCTGTATAAAATGTCTACGTGACCTACAATAAAACAAAAGCAAGAAAAACAGTTAATTTAACATTATCTCATTTTTTAAAACCCCCCACAATATTTCCTTTAAATCTAACGAATGGAAGGTGGGTTTTTCCCTGGCAAAGAGATTTGAAAAACGTGGCACTATTGGTTTAAAGGGGAGAGTTGGAAGGAACTATTTCCTCTATTTTTGATTCTCAGGCTAAGAGTGTTGTTGATTATGTAGGTGAAATATGTAGGTTGGGGGAATCCCAAGGTTTACAGAAGTATAGAAAAGCTTTAGGAAAAAAATGGGGGACCCCCCCCAAATGAGCATGCTGTCATGTTTCTTAGAAAGCTCCTGCTTTTGATGGGAGACAAATGACGAGACCTGCTAGGTTCACTATTCCAGTGACTGCATCTCATTCCCATGCCTAGTTATCTCCATCTACCTACTCAACGTCAGGATTCTATAGCCACTGAGCATGAGGCGTGTCTAACCCTACTGCCCCTGTTTTGGGAGAAGGTGTTTCAGGTAATCAGTCAGAATCTGATTCGGACCTAGAAGACACAGCACCAGACACCAGCCAGCCTGTACCAGTGGGGGAGGAAGCTTTAATGGGCAATTCCCCAGCTGGGAATCAGCCTTCTCCTATGCTTATCTCCTCAAGGCCGAATCCTACACACTCAGTGGGAAGTGAGGTTTCTTCAAGAGGTGAGCATTCCGACAAGCTAGCTGATGCTAGGGTCCGCCGGAAGCTGAAATGCATGGGGCGGAAGGAAGGTGTGAGAAAGTCAGTTTGATTACGCCAGAACCTGCCTCTGCACCAGGCTCTCTTAATCATAGAATAGCAGAGTTGGAAGGGGCCTACAAGGCCATTGAGTCCAACCCCCTACTCAATGCAGGAATCCACCCTAAAGCATCCCTGACAGATGGTTGTCCAGCTGCCTTTTGAAGGCCTCTAGTGTGGGAGAGCCCACAACCTCCCTAGGTAACTGATTCCATTGTCGTACTGCTCTAACAGTCAGGAAGTTTTTCCTGATGTCCAGCTGGAATCTGGCTTCCTGTAACTTGAGGCCGTTATTCCGTGTCCTGCATTCTGGGAGGATTGAGAAGAGATCCTGGCCCTCCTCTGTGTGACAACCTTTTAAGTATTTGAAGAGTGCTATCATGTCTCCCCTCAATCTTCTCTTCTCCAGGCTAAACATGCCCAGTTCTTTCAGTCTCTCTTCATAGGGCTTTGTTTCCAGACCCCTGATCATCCTGGTTGCCCTCCTCTGAACACGCTCCAGCTTGTCTGCGTCCTTCTTGAATTGTGGAGCCCAGAACTGGACACAATACTCTAGATGAGGCCTAACCTGGGCCGAATAGAGAGGAACCAGTACCTCACGTGATTTGGAAGCTATACTTCTATTAATGTAGCCTAAAATAGCATTTGCCTTTCTTGCAGCCATATCACACTGTTGGCTCATATTCAGCTTGTGATCTACAACAATTCCAAGATCCTTTTCATTTGAAGTATTGCTGAACCAAGTATCCCCCATCTTGTAACTGCATTTGGTTTCTATTTCCTAAATGTAGAACTTGGCATTTATCCCTATTAAATTTCATTCTGTTGTTTTCAGCCCAGCACTCCAGCCTATCAAGATCACTTTGAAGTTTGTTTCTGTCTTCCAGGGTATTAGCTACCCCACCCAATTTTGTGTCATCTGCAAATTTGATAAGCGTTCCCTGCACCTCCTCATCCAAATCATTAATAAAAATGTTGAAGAGCACTGGGCCCAGGACTGAGCCCTGCGGCACCCCACTCGTTGCCTCTCCCCAGTTTGAGAAGGTTCCATTGATAAGTACTCTTGAGTCTGATTCTATAGACAACTGTGAATCCACCTAATAGTTGTTCCATCTAGCCCACTTTTAGCTAGTTTGTTAATCAGAATATCATAGGGCATTTTGTCAAAAACTTTGCTGAAGTCAAGATATATGACGTCCACAGCATTCCCACAGTCGACAAGGGAGGTTACCCGATCAAAAAAATGAGATCAAATTAGTCTGACAGGATTTGTTCCTGACAAATCCATGTTGGCTTCTAGTTATGGGGCGTTTGAGAAGTAGCTTCTTATTCTTCTTGAACGGACAGTTGTCTTGCTTAGTTTGCATAGTTTTGCCTAGGGGACGTTTCCAAGAGGTTAGACTCTCTTCAGGTAGAAAAGATGTTTGTTGCTTAATAAAAGCTTTGTGGATTACTTAGCAAGCCTCATCGTTTGCCTCCCATCGAAAGCAGGAGTGTTCGGAGAAACACGACACAGTCCCAGCCACCAGCAGAGTTGGAATGATGTATCATGGTTGAAAATGCTGTTTCTCTTCCCTGTTTCCGCAAAATGTAATCGTTAGTTGATCCTGAGTCATAGGAAAATTGCTTGTATTCTGTATTCAAGGCCTCGATTTCCATGATTTCCAACTTTTTAGATTCCAAACAGGAAACATAACATTACAGATCCCTTTGAAAAAACAAACAAACCTTAAATCCTAGTCTTTGACGAGAAGAATGGAAGTCAAGCGTATTAAACTGTCTCTCAAGGAAGAAATTCCCTTAATCGACCTCAAAACGGGGGATTGGATTTCCATCAGAGCCGCACGCTTACAAACTGTAAAAAGTTAATGGTATTATCTTAAGCCTTCAGTCCTCTTGGTCTGTAAGAGTTAAGCTGTTACATTTGACAATAGAGGAGCTCTTAATCTGATAAAATCGAAAAAATTGGGGAACGTTTTTATCTGACTGCGCCTGTATTAAATAACAAGATTGTCGAGCCTGGAGAGTTACAAACATAGTCCTTAAATTGACAATGAAAAGATATTTTAAGCCCTTTATCTTTATGGTCCAGTGAAAACATTCTGCCTAGCTGTGCCTTTCTCTTCTCAAAACCTGTATTAATTGAATGGAGAGAAGCTCATATTTCTTCCTGCTTCTCTCTCACATTTTTCTTTAAACCCATAGCTGTTTTTCTGTAGGTGTTTAGGTGAGTCAATGCCTACGCTGCGGTTGACTAAAAAAAAATGGTGGTGGTGCTTGGGAATGATTCAAACCACTAACAACTTGGCTCATAGACATTTTTTGACTGGGATGCGCAGCTGCTTTGAAATGTTATGATCTTTGCGGCTGAAAATATTAATACTTCCTAATGAGAGAGACTATCCATTATTTCTGAGTAGGGCTGGGTTCAGGCCTTGGCAAAGTGGCGTTGGTGACTGCCTGTGTTGGTGGCCACCCCTGCCTATGGACTTACCTGGCAGCAGCAGGAAACAGCTGGGAAGCCACTACTTTTGATTTCCCAGAGTGCCCTGGAGTGCATTTTTAATGGTGGCTTCCAAGAGCCATCCCCACAGAACTGGGGCCTTAGGATGGGCATCATAAGAATATAGGAAGCTGCTTTATTCTGAGTCAGTAGGGTGACCATATGACTGGATTTGTCCGGGTTTTTGATGGCAAATCCGGGAGCGGGAGGGGTAATCCGGATTTTTTTCAAAGAGCAGCTCTAATGGGAATTAACAAAAATGCTTATAACTCCATCATTTTTTAAGATAAAGACATGAAACTTGGCACAATTGTAGCTCTTAGGAAGGGCTTTAGTCGTACCAAATTTGAAACAGATCCGTTCATCCATTGATTTTTTAGGGATTTTTTAAAAATTGAGGTTTTAAAATTATTATTTTTAAAATCATCATTTTTAAAGATAAAGAGATGAAACTTTCCACCATGAAAGGATTTGGGTAGAGCTTTAGCTACACCAGATTTGAAACAGATCTGTTCATCCATTGATTTTTTAGGAATTTTTTTAAAATTGAGGTTTTAAAAATATTATTTTTAAAATCATCATTTTTAAAGATAAAGAGATGAAACTTTCCACCATGAAAGGATTTAGGTAGAGCTTTAGCCACACCAGATTTGAAACAGATCCGTTCATCCATTGATTTTTTAGGAATTTTTTTAAAAATGAGGTTTTAACATTATTATTTTTAAAACTGTCATTTTTAAAGATAAAGAGCTGAAAGTTGGCACTATGATAGCTTTTAGGTAGAGCTTTAGCCATACCAGATTTGAAACAGATCTGGGGGCAGTAGCAAACCCTGTTAACAACAACAGCAGCTTGCAATGAGTGAAGATACAGTCAGAAAAGATATTTGAAGAAAAGGGAGAATGTAACACACAGAGTATAACAAAAGCTTCAAAGTACAGCAAAACCTACAAAAGTAGGAGTGAGTGAAGTTAATTTCAGATACATTGAATCTCTCACTTGTTCTTTATTTCAGTGATTTTAACATTAAGATGTTATGTAGAACAGATTTGTCTTAAATGTGTGCTGTAAAATCAGACATGTGACTAAGGCTATGTTCGGGTGGGCACGCCCCCTTGGTACTGGACACGCCCCCTTGGGGGCGACCATGTTGTCCTCCTTTTTGGTTTCCAAAATATGGTCACCCTAGAATCAGACCATTGGTCCATCTAGCCCGGTACGGTGGGCACTGACTGGCAATGACTTTACGGGATTTAGGCAACATTCTTTCCTTGCTCTACCCGGAGATGCCGTGGATCGAACCTGGGCCCTTCTGCATGAAAATCAGGTGCTCTGCAGCCCTTCAGTGCTGCTGGGTCCTGATGCCTGAGGGTGCCAGGTGCTGATTCAAGGCCTTTTTGTTAGGACTGAGAGGTGAGAATGCAGGTCTTCTGAACAGAACCTAATATGTGCTAGGCTGGACTGATAGACATTTGGGGATTATATATGTCGTGTTTCTCAAAAAACCTCCTGTCTTCTTGGGAGACGATAACGAGTATCGTCTGAGTAATCCACAAAGCTTTATTTAAGCAATAAACATCTCTTCCCCACCTGAAGCGAGTCCAATCTCTTGGAACTTTCCCCTAGGCAAAACTATGCAAACTAAGCGAGACAATTGTCCTTTCAAGAAGAATCTAAAGCCTTTTCTCAAGACGCATTAACTTCAGAGAGACTAGTTCTGAGGTGACGTCTGTCATGCTGCAAGCCAGGCTGACTTCCTCTGGCCTTCCTTTCGCTCCGCCCCTTTTAGTCTGTGTTATACTCTAGGACAGCGGTTCTCAACCTGTGGGTCGGGACCCCTTTGGGGGTCGAATGACCCTTTCACAGGGGTCGCCTAAGACCATCGGAAAACACATATTTCCAATGGTCTTAGGAACCGAGACATTTCATTTATTTGTAATTAGAAATAAATATTTCACAAAATATAACTACATATTGTTTTTGTGATCACTATGCTTTAACTATGTTCAATTTGTAACAATGAAAATACATCCTGCATATCAGATATTTACATTATGATTCATAACAGTAGCAAAATTACAGTTATGAAGTAGCAACGAAAATAATTTTATGGTTGGGGGTCACCACAACATGAGGAACTGTATTAAAGGGTCGCGGCATTAGGAAGGTTGAGAACCACTGCTCTAGGATCAGCTAACCTGTCCATGCTCTCTCCTTCGGAAGAACGTTGGCTTCCCACTGACTGTGTATTGTTTGCCCTTGATGAGATAAGCTCTGGAGACGATTCACTCCCAGCTGGTGAAGAGCCCGTGAGAGCTTTCTCCCCCACTGGTACAGGCTGGCCTGTTTCTGGCACCGACTCCTCTATTTCAGAGGCTGATTCTGATTGATCACCTGAAACACCTTCTTCCAACTCAGGGGGAGCAGGGCTAGACATGACAATATATTATCGCCATCAGCACTATGTAGTGCTTGGTAATATAAGCAATGACCATTCCCTGTGCCAAACACCTTGCAGTTGTTGGTAGCCATTGTCAACTGGATTTGGGACAGCAGGGGAGAAGCAAAACTGTTTAAGTGAGCAAAACATCTCCAAAGGGAGAGGGTAGTGGACCTGGAGGAACTGAATGTCTTATCACTATTGTTTTCCAGTAAGTGGAAGATAGACACCATATTGCAGCCTTACCCGACTGTGTACTCTCCAGATGTTTGAATGCAAGTCCTATCATTCCCCAGCCAGAAGTGAGATTTGTAGTCCAACACATCTGGCAGGCACAGAGTTGAAGATGACTGCCATAATGGAAAGAATATTTATTTATTTATTGGTATTTTATAATGCTCTTCCATCGTATGCCTAAGTTGTTTCATAAAAAGAATAAAACAATTAAGATGTACAAAATGAAGTTGTTGTTGTTTTAGAAACTGTTCTGTGTAGCATTTACCGAAGAACATTGCTTTTCTCTGCAGGTTTGAAACCTTTGAAATGAATAGTTTTGAACAATTCTGCATCAACTATGCCAATGAAAAGCTACAGCAGCAGTTCAACTCGGTAATTTGGGTTTTTAATTTTTTCCCCTCAGGAACAGTGGCTGGAGGGGCAGAGGTAGAAAAGCGCCAGAGCCTGGCATTTCTCGATTCAATACGTGTAAAAGATGGCAAGAGGATCCCCAAATATATTACACTTGTGACCACTCAACATAACTATTATGGTTTCACTGATAACTGTATTTACTGAGTAAGCTTCACAAGAAGCACTCAGTATTGTAACAGGCCTACAATATTATACGTTCTTCCAGTCAGAAATAGATTGTATTGATTTCAGTGGGGCTTACTTCCAAGTGAACATGTGCAGTCTAAATTCAAATTGCACCTGAAAGCTTCACAGATTCAGAGAATACGTAACATGTAGGTGTTGGAGTTGCCAACCTTCTAGCATCTTACTGGTCTAACTAGCAAAACCATCTTCTGTCAGGTAACCAGGATTAGAATCTGCCCTCAGGATAGTTTATGATCATAAAATTTGATCCTTTTGCTTCTTCTTCATGAGTTCAAGGTTAAATCTGCTCCTTCTCCTATCCCATCAAGGGAAGATGGTTCCTCAGAAACCTCCCTGGTGGCTTTTGGGGTGGGGGGCAGGAGGGGCTGGAAAGTGGCCCCTTATTAAGCTGTTGGTTCTTCTTCTCACATCCCTCTAAGAGCAAGATGGTTCCTCATAAATTCCCTCCAGTTGTTTTCCTGTGTCTATTTTAGATTAAAAGCTCCTTGGGAAGAGGACATGTCAGATCTGTACATATATGGCACATTATTATTATTATTGGGCATGATGGGAGTTAGAGTCCAACACATTTGTAGGGATGCCAGGTTGGGGAAGGTTGGAATAAACCATCCAGAAAAGATCATGGAGAAGAGAATCACAGCCATCTTCTGCCCTCAGGGAGCAGCCAGCAGGATATGTGTTGCCTAAGCCTGAGGCCTACACTTGCATCCGGGGATAATCCCCTGAATTGTTAGATGAGGAGAATAGTGATTCCAAGAGTAAAGCAGTTTGCAAACTAGTAAAGCAGTTTACAAATCTATACCATCTGTTTCTCTGAGAAAAGAACCAACACAACCTAGTGATTGAGAAAGTACACCAGTAGTGCCTTAACACACAACTGATTAGTGACTTAACACACAGCAGAATTAGGCACAGAAATTCAGCTGAAATTTTCCCACTGGAGGTGTCTTCCCCCACTTCGCAAGTTTCTGAGATGTATGCAGAGAGCCCTCAGGAAAACGTCTCTGAGTAAAGGAAGTGGGAACTCAGACCGTCTGTAGGACAGAAAGGCTTTAAAAACCTGCTGTCAGGTTATCCTATGATGATCCCGGTATACGTACAGAGGTTCAACTTGTTTCTTCCTCATAAAAAACATCTGAGTTCAATGGGGAAATGAGGTTGCACCTTAGGAAACAGTACTGTATCAGATTGCATAGTTCAGGAAATTAAATTCAGAGTAATGTAGTTTGTGTTCCATTTTTTTTTAAGCCAAATTTTCTTTACTTAGTAATCATCTCATGTGCTAGATAGTCTGTAATGTTTTTAAGACTATAAATGCAGCCACCAAGGGTGAAAAAAGAATTGAAATAAAACATTTGTTAAATCTAGGAAATGATTACGCAGCGACTTACAGTACTGTCTAGGCTTTTTAATATAATGTCTGCTAGACGCCTGAGAATGTTCTTGGTTTATCATCAAATGAGTTTCCTAAATGCAAGGTGGATCTTTACTGTCTCTTTCTGTTGCAGCATGTATTTAAATTGGAGCAAGAGGAATACATGAAGGAGCAAATCCCTTGGACGCTCATAGATTTTTATGACAACCAGCCATGCATAGACCTTATAGAAGCTAAGCTCGGTATTTTCGACTTGCTGGATGAAGAATGTAAGGTAAACAGAGCAAAACATCTCATTGATGCTCAGTGGTGAGAGTAACTAACTCTAGCTCTCTAAGTATGGCAATACAACCTTAAGCAATAAACTTTAAATGCATATATATCTATATATCTATATATATATATATATCTATGTTTCTGGTTAATGTAAATCTCTGTTAGCTGAGCAGAGCCATGGGTTGGATTCAGCACTGGCCATCCACCAGTGGAATGGAAACTAGAATCATAGAATAGTAGAGTTGGAAGGGGCCCATAAGGCCATCGAGTCCAACCCCCTTATCAATGCAGGAATCCACCCTAAAGCATATCTGACAGATGGTTGTCCAGCTGCCTCTTGAAGGCCTCTAGTGTGGGAGAGCCCACGACCTCCCTAGGTAACTGGTTCCATTGTCATACTGCTCTAACAGTGAGGAAGTTTTTTCCTGATGTCCAGCCGGAATCTGGCTTCCTGTAACTGGAGCCCGTTATTCTGTGTCCTGCACTCTGGGAGGATCGAGAAGAGATCCTGGCCCTCCTCTGTGTGACAACTTTTTAAGTATTTGAAGAGTGCTATCACGTCTCCCCTCAATCTTCTCTTCTCCAGGCTAAACATGCCCAGTTCTTTCAGTCTCTCCTCATAGGGCTTTTCAGTCTCTCCCCATAGTGGCAGAATGGATTTCCTCTCCACTCTGGAGCAGATTAGGGGGGCATGCAGGGGTCTTTGGGGGGAAGGATAGCAGTGGAAAGTTATGTTGGATTTAACTCTGTAGCAGCAGCATATTACATTCGCCTCTGGACAGTAACCTGTCTTACTACTTCCCTGAATTTGGATTAATGGCCCACATTTATATTGTTTCTTCATTTAAATATCTGTGCCCACTTTGGGGGGCTCATAAACCAGCTGTGAGAAGGGAAGTTATCAGCCATCATGGGGTGGGAAGAAATGAAAGGGTCTTGGCAAGGAACAGTAGCCCTTCACAACTTGAATCTATGGATCAGGACTTCCAAGGAAGAACAGTTTTTAACAATAATTCCCAAGAAAAAAGCAGCGACATCCTTGCTGTGCGTCCTTATTGCTGAAATTTTCTGGTAACTCTATTCTGATTCAACTCCAAAGGCGTTTTGATAGTCATAAGAACGCCGTGCTGGATCAGACCGAGGGTCCATCTAGTCCAGCACTCTGTTCACACAGTGGCCAACCAACTGTTGATTAGAGACTAACAATGTTGGACACGGTGCAACCTTTGTTACAGTGGAAGCTGAATAAATTAAATCGTTATGCGCTATAATAAATTCTGGGAAAAGTGTTACCAATGCATTCTTTTCAGAGCTTTGCAATGTAACAATAGCTGATTAACCAAAGACAGCATACCTTGATGATGCAGTTAAATTATATAGAGATAAACATTTAATATTCCCTTTTATTCAATACAATAATTAAATATAAAATGAGAGGCCTTTGAATGTTGTTTTGAGGTGTGTGCGGTTATAAACTAAAAGCAAATGGTCGTTGCTGTGTGTTTCTGTTTTAGGTAGTTAGGACATTTTGTGCTTTTTAAACCTGGAAAGGCTACTGTTGTTTTACTGCATAATCTGAATTTACTTAATTCAGTAGAAGAGAAGATTCAAACTCGATAGGTCAAGTTTGCACTTAATTTCTGCATAAATGTTTATTTACTGTTTTATTATGCACCAGTGACTTTAGTGTAAAAAGTTATCAAGCCTAATAAAAGTTGTAAAATAAAAATGATCTAAAGGGCAAATATAAAACTAAAAAGGCCCGAAGTGTTGATCCTTAAGCCAGTAAAAGCCTGACCAATAAAAATGTCCCAGTTTGCCATTAGACACGCTTTCATATTTGGCATGTTGGTGAGGGCTATAGCGCAATAGCAGATGGAATGTTTTGATGAGGTCTCAGGTTCAAGCCCTGGCTACCTCCAGCATCATGGTTGGGACAGACACCTGAATAAGGTGACCTGGAATTTATATGCAGATATGTCTTTAGGTCTGTAGAGTCTTCGTGCTGTAAGGGAGCAGAATTGTGTGTACCTGCCAGCTTGCCTGAGGTTTATATTTTGAAATCATGTTAGAACCTTACTCCTGAAAACTGGAAGGGTAGAGATTGAATCTGATTGTCCCATGGTTGAGCTGAACTCTGTTTGACTAGGACCTTATTTATTTATTTATTACATTTATATTCTGCCCCATAGCCGAAGCTCTCTGGGCAGTTTACAACAGTCAACATCAGGACCTCAGACAGGCTTTGCGATGGGTTGGGTTCACACAACTCACTCACGCACACACACCACTGTTTATAGGATCTATCCTGTTAAAGCTGCTTCTGCATAGGGCTGAAAGTATGCTGGCAATTAGTGATGAGGTACACGGACCACTGGTCAGACTAAAGGTGCCTTCATTTAATTTATATTGTGCTATACATAAAAATTCACATGAGTTTTGAAAGGTGCACACAGGACATGATTAAGACTTGCTCAGGCCCTATGCCATATGAATATTCAGAGGGCCCATTCTGTAAAAATAAAGAGGAAAAAGTGTACTACATTATAATTGGAAGAGTAATGAAAGGGTAACACCCAGTGCTAGGAAGTGCTTGTAATTAAACAGTGTTAAATAGCATTCTCTGAAGATGGGTATAAAAGTAGTAATAAAGTAAGAACTGATTATCGCCAATACTAAATGCTGTGTTGCCACACTTTCTCTATATAAGGCATCTCCAACATATTTAAGCCAGTGATTTCTTTTTAGTTAGCTTATATCTTGGTTATCTCCAACATAGAGCGGTAAAGCAGCAGTTTCTGCAGCTGAAACTCTCCCTATGGCCTGAGTTCGATCCCAGCGGAAGCTGGTTTCAGGCAGCCAGCTCAGGTCGACTCAGCCTTCCATCCTCCCGAGGTCGGTAAAATGAGTACCAGCTAGCTGGGGGAAAGGTAATCATGGCCGGGGAAGGCAACGGCAAACCACCCTGCTATAAGGCCTGCCAAGAAAACACCAGCGAAAGCTGGCATCCCTCCAAGAGTCAGTAATGACTCAGTGCTTGCACGAGAGGTTCATAATATGAGGCTTACATGGCTTGTTCCTAAATCTGGCAGTGGGCACACATGTAAGTAAACGGCTTTCTCTGTTAAAGTTCAGAACAACAGCGACCCAAGACTTACACATACAGAATACTCTTCATATTAAATCTGGTATGCATATATTTTGACCCTGGATAAATTTGAGAGAAATACATGCTAGATAATCTTACCATTGGTGCCTAACGAACTGACAGTGCGCATCCTCATTCAGACCTGCTTTATCACCTAGTAAAGCCAGGCAAGGTTCGGGAGTTTTGACTGAATATCCACACGTTTCTGTGTTAACCCCTCTCCTTTTTCGTCATTTTTTAAAAAGGTCCCAAAGGGAACAGACGAGAACTGGGCTCAGAAATTGTACGATCGCCACGGCAGCAGCCAACACTTCCAAAAGCCTCGCATGTCAAACACCTCCTTCATTGTTGTGCATTTTGCAGATAAGGTAATGAGAGTTGGCTGGAGGGAGGGTTGTGCACTAGGTGCCACTTCTTGAATGATGGATTGCACCTGCCAGTGGCCTGACAAGGCCCTGTGTATCAGCTGTTGGATTTATTTATCTTCCTTTTGTCTCCGAAAGCTCAGGGCAGGTGAAAGCTCAGGCTGGTTATGAATGAATTGAAAACCTGCATTGGGAGTGGGATGGGAGGAGAAAACAGCTTTAGCTTCCTTCTTTCCATTGCATCATGGTGAGAGCCACAGTGATATACTGGGTAGATAATAATAGAATCATAGAATAGTAGAGTTGGAAGGGGCCTACAAGGCCATCGAGTCCAACCCCCTGCTCAATGCAGGAATCCACCTTAAAGCATCCCTGGCAGATGGTTGTCCAGCTGCCTCTTGAAGGCCTCTAGTGTGGGAGAACCCACAACCTCCCTAGGTCATTGGTTCCATTGTCGTACTGCTCTCACAGTCAGGAAGTTTTTCCTGATGTCCGGCCGGAATCTGGCTTCCTGTAACTTGAGCCCCTTATTCTGTATCCTGTACTCTGGGATGTTTGAGTTTGACCTGAACCAAGAAATCAGATTGACCTGACACCTTATTTCTTTCTGGCCCTGTTCCTGTCTTTTTAATAGTAGCTTGATGCATAGGTTTCAGCGGCCTGATGTCTTCCTTAGAAGTGATGCTTAGTTCTTGCCAGACTGCTGGTAAGAGGCACAGGAGCAGGACTGGGAAAACATTGGCAACCCTGCCAAGACATCTTGGCTCTAGCTTTCCACTTATTGCAGAAGCTCTCAACTTTGTGAATCTTGTCATCTTTCCTCTGTCTCTCTTGTGACCTCTGTGAGTTATAAGAACCGGCTCTCCAGGAACTACCTATGAGGTTGGATAGAGAAACTGCATGCATGGCCTCTCTTCCCAAATAGTGCCAAGTCACCCTCCATTAAATAAGCAGGGGCTTGATAGATGAGTTAAAAGAGAGAGGCAAAAGTGTAGCTGTTCATTGGGTGAGGTCAGGCCCTCTGTTCCACTGAGACAGATTTCTGGCAATGCCATATTTGCATTGATTGATTGATTGGAGCAATGGATTCAAATCAGAAGCAAAGACAATAGTTTTTCTTATCAGATGTGTTCAAAAACTAGTCATTTAAAATGACTATCATTTTTGGGGGTGGGGGGCCTTTTTAACATCCAATGTGGCCTTTTTAACATCCTTTTGGGTTTTATCTGCTATGACTCAGACTACGCATAAGGGCAGCTGATCTGTTTACTTTCAGCTGAGAGATCTGAGCAACAGAGGTGTAAGGTGTGCATGTGTGTGTGTTTGGGAGTGGTCTCAATCTTCTCACATTTAAGGCTTATCTCCCATACCCTGTCTTCCTAACAATGTGGTTTTTTTTTTACTCTTCTGAGCTCTGATATTGGAAGTGAGATGGGCTGGAAGAGAAAAGCCCATGGAGGAAGTCAATAGGAGATGTGTGAAGTTCACATCTCTTTATCTGTGTGCCCATTTTGCTCTAAAAATGTGGACCTCCACGGCCGTTGTTGGTTTTTTTACATTATTGGGGCACACCAAGGTTTAAGGAAATGGGTCTGCTGCTGTTGCAAGCTTGAACCTTTTCAGTCGTTGAAGAAGGGCTCTGGAATTATTGCTGGAGAGAAGTGAACGTGAAAAATGTAACGTGGAATGAAAATGAAAGTCCATGTGTGTTTTGTCAGGAAAGATCCTTGAGGAGAAGGCTGTGGTCCTGCTGACAAATCTTTTACAAACTCTCGTTATTATTGCTCAGACAGTGAGAGTAAAGGAGTACATTGAGTGTCGATTCAGGAAGATGTTCATACCCTGAGAGCTGTAGAGGATGAAGATTTGCAATCTATTTCACCATCTTAAGCTTTGTTTCTTAAAACTTAGTTCTGACTGATGATGTTCAGAGCAAATAAGTATATTTTATGTACCTGCAGTTAGTGTGTGTGTGTGTGTTTGTGGTGTTTAAAAAGGCAATCAAAAGCAATTTCCAGAGAGATCTCCAGAAATCCTGTTACGCTTCTTCTGTTACCAAATGTTGTCGATCCTCCTTTTAATCAACTCTTGGTTACACTGAATATTTTCTTCAGTTCTTGCTTTGTTGATGCCAACCTGAAAGAGAATCATATAATGCTTCAAATGTCCTTTTTTTTATGTGCTTTGCAGAGGCAACGGATAGGAAGATCTAGAATTATTTGTGAAACAAAGAATAACAAATACACAGTAAATAGAATTCCTAGATAACCAAAACATCCTTTTGTCTTAAACTAGGGTGCTTAGCTATTTGGGGAATGTGGATGTTTCTTCTCAGAATTTACTTGTCATAGGAATTTCAGAAGTTTCAAGAGCATGTACAACTTAATGCAAAAACCATGGCTTTATGCAGCTCTCAGGACACATTCATGCATTCTGTAGATTCGTATTAAAACCCCAACTTTTAATTAGAAGTTTCTAGTTTTCATAATTGCTAAGATATCAGAAACAAGGAGGCAAATAAAAAGTTGCTCCAATTCCATAGTCTTCCTCGTGTCCTGTCCCACCCCCAACTCAGTTTGTTAGAAGTCAAGAACTAGTAATTTGAACATAGGCATAGATCTTAATTTAGGGTGCCACCAAAAATAGTACTTTTGTGGGGGTGGGTTGTGGGGGGGAGAAGAGTAATTATAGCAGTTATATGGATTGTCCCTGTGTGAAGAATGTTTTGTTTGATTGTTTCATTAATAAACTGCCGTTTAGGGTTAACCCTTCCAAGACGGTGTACAACAGAACTTTAAAACTGCAAAATGTAATAAAACAATGATAAAAACAGATGTTAAAGCCAAGAAGCACTGTGTATGCAATAGTCCCAGTAGAGTCCTAACCCAATTATAGAACGAGATAAAGAGATGAAGTCTTCAGAGCCTGCTTGAAGGCCTGTAATAATGGGCACTGGGCTTGGATGCATTTCTTAGGATAATCGGTGTTCAGGGTTTTAATTCCCGCCTCACTTTGCTCTGTAATCTATCCAGGTGGAGTACGAGTGTTACGGATTTCTGGAGAAAAACCAAGATACTGTACATGAAGAACAGATCAATGTACTGAAGGCCAGCAAGGTAAAATCTGAGATTCCAGGGTGGGGATGGATGGTGGCAGGTTTTTCTAGCGTATTAGACATTATCACTGCTTAACTTCCTCCTCTTCCTTCTCAGCCATAATGATTCACTGAAGGTTGAACTATGGAGACGAGCCCTTAGTCTTGCTTTATTTAAAATATTGTGAAGTTCCATCTCCTTAACATGATATTTTGATAAGTTTCAAAGAAGAGTCCCCATGCAGTAGAGATATCTGGGAGAGGTCACAATGGCTGGGTTTTAGTACTAGAGATCTTCTGGCTCTGCTTTTGGTTCTTTCTGTCTTTAGTCCTCATTTATTATTACTCTTCCACGTAGGATGTTCCTTTCGAATACACTGGTGGGAGACTGACTCACTGGACTCCCCTTGTTTCAAGAATAAGTAATATGAGAAGAGGCACTAAACTTGTACATGAATGATGTACGCCTGTGCTACATCCGACCTAGGGCTGATTGAATCAGTCAATTTCTGATCCTTGTCACCTTCGGATGTGTTCATTTGTTTCAAAAAACGTATCTCACCTTTCCACCGAGAGTGTCCAAGCGGGCTAACGGCAAACAAATAAAAACAATAACTGCTAGGCTTTTAACGCATTCATTTTCTGCGTCATTTGATGACGTGTGGCTGAACGGATTCAACTGAAAAGCACTGTGCGCAACTGATACAGCTCATGTACACGCCCAAGCTTTCACTGCTTGATGCATATGTGTAAGTGACAATACTCTTGTGTGTTTCCTTTCCATTTCCCCCCTCATAATCATGATATAAATCTTGGCATAGTCCCCGTATGATTCCACTTCTTCTTGGATCTATGAGTTCTGGTTTTTACAGATTTTTCTTAAATAATAATAATAATAATAATAATAATAATAATAATAATAATAATTCCTGAAATAGAAGGATTCCTATTAGCCATACAAGATCAAGTTATAGCAAGCAAGAACTATCAAAAATATATCATAAAATATAACAGTGTAACAACAGATTTATGTAGGAAATGTCATCAATTCCAAGAAATAATAGACTGTGTAAAAGGTGGATGTAAAGTTATGGCAGAAAGACAGACACAATACAGCTGCACAAATAATTCACCAACAACTGGCCATCAAATTCAACCTCTTCAAACAATCTACACCATACTATACATACTCACCCAAAACAATCTTGCAAAATGCAGATCGTAAAATACACTGGGACAGAACAATTCATACGGACAAAACAACACCCTGCAACCAACCAGACATTACAGTTATAGGCAAAAAAGAAAACACACACAAAACAAAGCAATACCTAATGACAAAAAGGTTGTAGAAGAGGAAGAAGAAAAGACAGAAAAATATACACCACTGGCCATGAAATTAAAGAACTATGGCAACCAGACAAGGTCACAATTATTTCGTTAGTCACATCAGTCATCGGCATCACATCAAAAAAACTATACAGAAAACCTTCAGAAAGTGGGCCTACCAAAATACATCCACACCAACATCTAGAAAGCAGTCATACTTAAAACATGATCAATAGTCAGGAAATTCCTGAATCAGTAAAAGACACTTTGAATTGGCAAACCCATCATGTTCATCTATCTATAATAATAATAATAATAATAATAATAATAATAATAATAATAATAATAATAATAATAAGAAGAAGAAGAAGAAGAAGAAGAATGTATTGTGTAATATAATTATTACATTCTATTCCAACTTTTTCCTCTAGTAAGGAACCACGTGGGCTTACATGGCCCTCTTCCTGTTCATGTTATCTTCACAACAACTTGGTGAGGTAGATTAGGCTGAGAGTCAGTGACTGGCCCAAAGTCACCCAATGAGCTTCATGGCTGAATGGGGACTAGAAAACAGATCTCTGGAGTTCTAGTCCAACATTCTAACCACTACACTGCACATGCTGAATTTATATAACTGTACTCTTCCCTAATACACAGACATCCACACATAGGTTGGGCCAGCCCTGCCATTAGGCCAAGTGAGACGATGGCCTAAGGTAGCAGATGCCAGGGGTGGGAGGGAGAGGTAGCCATGGCAGCCCCCTGGCTGTCTCCCTCTGTTGAAGGACAGAGCTGTGTGTGGCAGGCAACCTGCTCTGCACCCGATAAGCTAGCCTCCTGCTCTCTGGGGAGGTGGAGGAGGATGTTCTGTTGCCAGTGTTGAAGTCAGGTTCAGCTGCCAGTCCAGTCAGCTTCTTTAGGTGAAATTGCAGGGTTGGCACTCTCTTGCCCTCCACCTCAGTCAACAAAATGGCTTGGGCTGGCTCTGCCCATAAGTCTGCTCTGTCCTGTTTCTGTGTTAATCTGTTAATTTTCTTTAGTGACATGGTAGAGGTGTACAAAATGATGCCTGGTGTGGGGAATGTGGATAGGGAGACATTTTTCTCCCTCTCCCAAAATACTAGAACCCAAAGGGGTCATCCCATGAAGCTGATCGGTGGGAGATTCAGGACAGACAGAAGGAAGTCCTTCTTCACACAGCGCATAGTAAAACTATGGAGTTCACTGCCACAAGATGTAGCGATGGCCACCTATTTGGATGGCTTTAAAAGGGGGTGGTTAACTTCCTGGACGAGAAGGTCTGTCAATGGCTATCAAGTGCTACCTCCAGTATCCGAGGCAATAAGCCTGTGTGCACCAGTTGGTGGGGAACATGGGTGGGAGGGTGGTGTTGCATCATATCCTGCTTTGTTGGTCCCTGGTTGACAGCTGCTTGGTCACTGTGTGAACAGTGTGCTGGACTAGATGGACCCTTAGTCTGATCCAGCAGGGCTCTTCTTATGTTCTTAAGTTCAAGTCCATTCATACTGGAAACTGAGATTCCTCCAGCATTCTTAACCCCAATAATGGGGCAGTGTTTTATGGCTTCAACTCAACTGTATGCTCTCTGAGGCCTTGTATAGTAAGGGTGAGGAACTGTCGCCTTCCAAATTTTGTTTGGACTAAGGCTTCCTTCATCCCTGACAATTGGCCATGTTGGCTGGGGCTGATGGCAGTTCAAATCCAACAATATCTGGTCAGCTATAGGTTCCCTACCTCTGATTGTTTGAATGGTGGGCTTGGTGTTATAGTATACCCTGGTTGCCTTCTATACACACATCCGTCTCCCCACACCTGTGCTCAGGTGAACCCACTGGTTTGCAGGTTCTAATTGTGCTTCCTGCTGTGCCTTAACAAATCTATTCCACTTGCCAGAAGGTAACAAACATCAATTCCATAGGTGAGTACGCAGTGTTTACCTGGGGTTCTTGTAATCGCAGGAGCCAAGTGACAATTCCTTTTTCCTTTCTTTGCATTTGCAGCTGTCTTAATCTGTGTTATCTTTTTTTTTTTAAAAAAAAAAGACCATCTTTATTTTCAATGTGTAAATGACTACTTCATATAAACAAATTAGTTTTTTGAATATATAATCAATTGCAATGACTGAATTAATAGACAGTTTTCATTTATACAGAGTGTGGAAGATAGCACGCTTAATTTGATTTTAATTCCGGAGAATGTAAACATTTATTGGGAGGATAATAGGTTCGGCTTTTAGATTTCTGGAGATGTTTTGCATTATTAATGTCAGAGAGATATTAATATGACATATAATTTGGTTGTGTTGGTGGTTAAGAAGAGCTTCATGTGTTTGGAAACTTTCAGATACTTCTATTTTGAAAAAAGAGATGGGGGAAGATGGGCCAAAGCTACAAAGACAGAACATGGAGTGGAAAAGGACAAATAAAGCTAGTCTTTTCCATCATAAGAACATAAGAGGTGCCCTGCTGGATCAGACCAAGGGTCCATCTGGTCCAGCACTCTGTTCACACAGTGGCCAACCAGCCATCGGGCCAGGGATGAAGAAGCAGGACATGGTGCAACAGCACCCTCGCACCCATGCTCCCCAGCAACTGGTGCACACAGGCTTACTGCCTCGAATACTGGAGATAGCACACAACCATCAGGGCTAGTAGCCATTGATAGCCTTTGCCTCCAGGAATTTATCCAACCCCCTTCTGAAGCCATCCAGCTTGGTGGCCATCACTACATCTTGTGGTAGTGAGTTCCATAATTTCAGGGTGCCCTTTTCCTTTATGGAGCTTTACTCATGTTGCAAACAGATGAACCCAAGCGATAGCTACTAAAAAAACCATAATGCATGAGGCTTACATACTTATGGAGGTGAGGCTATTGCTAAGTGGTTAGTGCTAGGGTGACCATATAAAAAGGAGGACACGGCTCCTGTATCTTTATCAGTTGTAGAGAAAAGCAAGCTGCAGGAGCTATACTAGAGTGACCGGATCCAAAAGAGGGCAGGGCTCCTGCAGCTTTTATTTATTTATTTATTTATTTATTTATTTTATTACATTTATATACTGCCCCACAGCCGAAGCTCTCTGGGCGGTTTACAACAATTAAAAATAGTAAACATTAAAAGTATACAAAATTTAAAAACCATCAAAAAGATAAAAAACAGTATCCATTTAAAAACAACAATTCTGGGGTCCATTAAAAACAAACTTAACGTTGTTAAATGCTGTTAAAATGCCTGGGAGAAGAGAAAAGTCTTTAAATGTTTTGATGAAGAGGGAATTTCAGCAGGTGCTGCATGCATACAAATGACACCAGCTGAGATTCCCTTTTCTGTGCAACTGTTAAAGACACTGGAGCGCAGTCCTCCTTTTCATATGGTCACCCTAGGTTAGCTCAGCATTATTAATTATACATAGTGGTGTTGGTGAGACTAGGAATAGTAACCAATGTTTATCCTACGTCGAGTAGACCCGTTGAAATGAATGAGACTTACGTTAGTCACGACTAGAATCATAAAATAGTAGAGTTGGAAGGGGCCTATAATGCCATCAAGTCCAACCCCGAGCTCAATGCAGGACTAACTTTGGTCCCATTCATTTCAGTGGGTCTATTCTACGTAGGGCTAACATTGGATACTACCCTAGGTGTTTTGAGTAGCTAGAATCTATATGTATCTGCCTTTCCCCATGATTACAGCTGCTACGCATAGTTCCTGGTTGCCAGTTCTCACCTACTCCACCAAATTAGTGAAAGGCCTCTCCCTATCCTGCCCTCCCCCACAAATCCCCCAAACTTACCATACACAGCTCTAGAAAAACCTCCTGGAAGTCTTTCTTTCTTTTTTTAAACCGGACATCCTGGTAGCACAACAGGGCGGACTTGTGACAGTGCAAAAGGCAGGGTAGAATGTTTCATTGGGCCTTGTCAATTTCCTATTAGTTACCTGCCATTTCTAATAAGGGTAAAACTGTACAATCTCCCTGTGACCTTCCTGTTAGCATTGCACTTTTTAATTCTGTTTCTTAGCAGTGCGTAAAGCCTTCTTGGTTATAATTAGAATTAAACATTCTTGCGCATGCATATGCAGAAACTGCGTAGCTCAGCTGTTCCAAACAAGCTTGCCGTCAAATACTAGAGTGAGTCACAAACAACGCTGAGCTCCTTTCTGGTTGTAAATAGATTTTATTTTTAAGGGGTAGCCCAATTTAAGCCTCTAACGCTTATTCCCCGGAGGTGTGTGTTCACCGCTTTCCCTCTTGTCAGGATCTTGTTTATCTCCCAGTGGTTGTTTTAACCAGGAGACACTCGAGGGCAAAAGTCCTACGAGAACTCCGGGGAAATCAACAGAGTGGGTGGAGGTGTGGCAGCACCAGGAGCAGCAAAAGGCTTTCTCCAAAGAGATTAGGACACAGACCAGACTGCAAGGAGCAGATAACGCCGTTTAAATGGCAGGTTAATTTCATTTCATTGTTGGGATTCAGGTACAGTGGAAAGGAAGAGCAGTGAGAAGAAGCAGGCAGATAAAAAGAGCCCAAGACTGAACAAGGAACACAAAAGTGTGTTTGTGATATTCTGAGTGAGCTTCTATTTTGGTTGTGGCATATGAGTTCAACACAAGCTTTCTGCAATCCGGGGATTCAGTGTGAGACATCTCTAGATGATGATGATGATGATGATATTTCTTACCCGCCTCTCCATCCTGATCGAGGCAGGGAACAACAGTAAATATAAAATATATAAAATACTGATTAAAAACATAGTATACATTGTTAAAACTTCCTAAAAAAACATCCTAAAAGCATCCTAAAATTCCACTGGATAGGCCTGCCGGAAGAGATCAGTCTTTATAGCTTTCTTAAATGCTAAAAGACTGTTAAGTTGATGAATCTCCTCCGGCAGGCCATTCCACAGTCCGGGAGCAGCGGAAGAGAAGGTCTTCTGGGTAATACCTGTCAGTCTAGTTTTGGCTGGCTGAAGGAAATTCTTCCCAGTGGGCCTGAGTGTGCGGGGCGGATTGAGAAGGCGATCCCGCAGGTAGCCTGGACCCAAACCATGTAGGGCTTTAAAGGTGATAACCAACACTTTATAGCAGGATATTGTGCTATGAAAACGGTATATGGTATGTGTCAATGGGCCCCAACAGTTGTCAGTGCACTTCAATGCCACTGTAAAGCAGTAGTGTGGCTCCTGCCTTTTATATACTGCTTTCATACTGCTTTCATAGTGCAAGATCCTGCTTGGTGTAGATTAGGCCTATATGTTAGGAATGGAGTGCAATTTGTTCAACCCGTGCCTGGTGGATTCTACAGCCAATGCTCATTGGAAATCTAGCTTTTGGAGCGAATGTTGGCTGTAGAGCTTGTCAGACACTGGATTCTTTCATTCAGATTAGTTCCAGTGGATTCCCTACACATGGCAACCGGAAATGTGATGAAACCTTGACAAAACGTAGCGACAAATCATACGCAGAGATTTACAAGCCAACTTCAAACCATGGTTCCAGTTCGTTGTCTGTGGCAGGTTCTGATGTACAAACAAACCACAGTTAAGTGAAACAAGTCATGGTTCAGTGTTATGTACAAGCACAGCCTCTGTGGCCGTTTCTACACCTGCCTTTTTTCCTGGGATCGTCCTGGGATCATCCCTGTGCATGCAAATGACACACAGGGCATCTTGGGAGCAGTCAGGGACGATCCCTCCATTTTCCTGGGATAATCCTTAGGTGTAGAAAGGGCCCCAGTCTGAAATTACCTTTCTGACTTCATCTGGTCTTGTATCATCTCTATTAGCAGCTGGCACATTTTCATAGGGTTACTAGTCGTAATAGCTATCTATTACCTCCATTATGAGAGGCTGTATGCCTCTGAACACTAGTTGCTGGAGAACACAAGTGGGATGGTTCTATTACACTCAGGTCCTACTTGTAGGTTTCCAACAAGCAGCTGGTCAGCCACTGTGGGAACAGAATCTTGGACTAGATGGACCATTGGTCTGATCCAGCAGGGCTCTTCTTATCGCTACTACTCTTTTCTAAATCCTTGAGTTCTCCCTCCATCTTTTCCATCTGAGCATGCAGCACAGAAATTGTGGTATCACTTCCCTGAAATTCTTCCCCCAGAAGTAATCCGTCGGGCCACAACAGAGCACAAATTCAGAACGCAGTGAATTCTGTGTTGTGGCTGAATCAAATGTCTGAGAGCTGCTTTCTGGCATTACAGTTTACTGCTCTCTTTTTGAAATAATACTTGTAAAGTAGCGGGCTTGAAAGTGGTTGAACATGAGCATCTTTTCCTTGTCAAAATGGTCATGTTCTTACATAAGGTACACACCTTGCAGAGCTCCTGGGGAAATCCTTTGCTTCTTACATCCTCAGATTTGTGCCTGGCTGTTCTAGCAAAAAAACCTTGTACCGCTTCTACAATTTTATGGCTACTGCCCTGCGTGTGTTACTCCAAAAAGGAGAAAGGAAAGGAAATGTCAAAGAATCCCTGAAGAGCTGCGTAAATCTTTAAGAATGTAAAAAGAGCCCTGTTGGATCAGACTGAAGGCCTGTCTAGTCCGGTCTGTCGTAGTGGCCGACCTATGGGAAGCCTACAAGCAGAACACGAAGACAATAGCCTTCTCCCACTATTGTTCCATAGACACTGGTATTGAGAGGCACGCTACCTCTGAACCTCCATATAGCCAACGTGACTAGTATCTAGTGATAGTCATGAAGTTGCGTAACACTCTTTTAAAGCAATCTAACAGTTTTGCATTTCCATGTCAACAGGCAGGCAGTATGAACATTCTGGGCTAGCGCTGATGTATCCTTAACCATAGTTGGGAGCATCACTGACTCCCTTTAGGCCCCAACGCCTTCTTGGGAGTAAGGAGCTCTCACACTCCCACTGACTTTAACCATGGATATGTATCTCATCAGGAGTGTAAGAACAGTAAAGGTTAGTTAGGATTCCCTTTTAACAAGGGTTTATAATCATCTTAGAATGAGAGGGGAAAGGGGAATTTCTGCTGGAGAGACAAAGGTCAAGAAGAGTTGTGGGAAGGAGCATGCAATTCCTCAACCTGCTTCCAATCCCTTAACCTTACTGGTCCAAATCCAAAAATATCATGTTTGGAATGACCCAAAATTGACTGTACTGTTTCAGACTGCAGTTCTTTTGAATGCTACCATCTGGGAATCCCTGTAAGTAGAAAAGTAGCATGTCAGGGAGGTTGTCACACAGAGGAGGGCCAGGATCTCTTCTCGATCATCCCAGGGTGCAAGACACAGAATAATAATAGTTACAGGAAGCCAGATTATGGCTGGACATCAGGAAAAACTTCCTGACTGAGAGCAGTACGACAATGGAACCAATGACCTAGGGAGGTTGTGGGCTCTCCCACAGTAGAGGCATTCAAGAGGCAGCTGGACAACCATCTGTCAGGGATGCTTTAAGGTAAATTCCTGCATTGAGCAGGGGGTAGAACTCAATGGCCTTATAGGCCCCTTCCAACTCTACTATTTTATGATTCTGTGATTCTATGACTATCTACCCACTATACCACTTGGAGTCTTGAGTCATATGCCAAGTTCATATGTTGAGGCCAAACCATGACTGGTGGAATGGGGAGGCTGTTGCTTGTATTCAGCTGGCCCTACCATTAGGCAGAGTGAGGCGGTCTCCTCACGCTACAGATGCTGGGAAGCAGCAGCCAAGTGTTGGAGGAGAGAGCTCTGTGCTCCATGGCCTGCCCCCTAAGTTAGCCTGCTTCCTTTAGCTGCAGTAGGGGATGCTGCCCCAGTGCCAGTATTGAAAGATTAAACTGCCAGTCCAGTCACTTTCATAGAATCATAGAATAGTAGAGTTGGAAAGGGCTTACAAATCCATTGAGTCCAACCCCCTGCTCAATGCAGGAATCCACCCTAAAGCATCCCTGACATATGGCTCTCCAGCTGCCTCTAGTGTGGGAGAGCCCACAACCTCCCTAGGTAACTGGTTCCATTGTCGTACTGCTCTAACAGTCAGGAAGTTTTTCCTGATTTCCAGCTAGAATCTGGCTTCCTGTAACTTGAACCCATTATTCCGTGTCCTGTGTACTTTGTGTACGTGGAATGGAAGGGAGCGCCATCTTGTTCTTCACCTTAGGTAGCAGAATGTCTTGGGCCAGCCCTGATGGTGAACTTCTTGAAAGCATCTGACTTGTGAACCGCCCAGGGAGCTTCGGCTATTGGGCGGTATAAAAATGCAATAAATAAATAAATAGCTACTTCTGGGATTCTGGGTTAGGCAGACCTTTGGCCTGGTCCAGCAGATCTCTGTTGCATCCTAAAGCAAAGACTTGACCTGGAATACATCTGCTGAATTCCTGACCCCTCTGCTCTTCATTCATGTAGCCTGTCCAGCCTCTGCCTTGGGGGCTTTTCTAATCCCCGTCACAACTACTTGCCTTTGGGCTTTTGGCCCGTTTCTGACCATTTGCTATACACGTCATGCCATGGATCAAACCATGGGCTACCACCAGCCTCCCTATACACCCTTGGATCCGATTAGAGGCTGTAGACCCAATTCTGAAGCAATATGTGGAGTCTGCAATACATGAGCCCTTAGCAAATATAAAATGAGATCTCTCTGATTTCAAGGGGCCGCAGCTCATTGGTGGAGCACCTGCTTTGCCCGCATAAGTTCCTTGGTTCAGTCCTCAGCATCCCCAGAATTCTGCCTGTAATCCTGGAGAGCCATTGCTGCCAGTTAGTGCTGACAGTATGGGGCTAGATAGAGTGGCAGTGTGACTCTGTATAAGGCAGCTTCCTGTGTTCTCTTTGGAGCCAGGAGATGGCTTATCTGGAAGTGTTAGCATAAGGGAGGCAGGAGATAGACAGACCCAAAAAAAAAAATCCGGAGGTGGCTGAGATCAAAATAAGCCCAGCAAGCATAAAACAAATGCATAGTCCTGTGTCAGACCAGATGATAATGCAACGCAAACAGACTCTTTCCTCTGTGGGGTTTTGGCAGATATGCAAACAAGATCAGGCGAATTAATCCCCAGGAGCAGCTGATGAGACATTGCAATCTCTCCTTAATAAAGGCAATATCGCGGAGATGCTGCTCTGGTTTCTTGTCGTTCTGGCATGTATCTTGGGCCAGCGTTTTAAAATGGGGCAAACAGCAGTTTCTTTCATGACAGAAGTGCTGTGAAGTAGAGAAGATGTGAGGGGGCTTGCTGTGATAGCCAAAAAAAAACCAAGTTCTTCTGCACAGACCAATCTTTTAAGTTATTGTCAATAGAGGTTGAGCCTCAAGTAGTTTTTTTAAGTATTTCCAAAAGGGCCAGAACCCTTCTGTAGCCTTTGGTCAAAACTCTGCTGTCATGCACATTCCTGAAAGATAGATAAACTGTTATTACCGTTCTTTGCAGGCTGAGACAAAATGACACCGCCCATGCACAAGGGGAAAATATCAGCAGGTTTTGCACAAGTATCAAAGATCTTTGAGGAGGGGGAAAACTTGCCATAAATCCCTCAAAAACAGCTCATTGGGGACTGTGTAGACTCAGTCGGCATAGAATGCTGATGGGCTATGGAGTAGGTGGGGTGAGAAAACCAGTGAGACACAGTAGCTTCTGCTAGCACAGCAACGGTTTCCAGCTCCTGACGAAGGACGATACGTCCGAAACGTTGAGCAGAGCATTTTTGGATTTAAAGAATAAAATAGTTTTTAACACGTTTATCAAACACCAGAGTTGATTTCTCTTTTTAGCATCCATGAATAGGAGAACGCCAAACTGCAACATTTAGTTGCAGATTCCACTTCTTTTCTAAAGCATTTTCAGTTGTAAAGTGGCTTTACAATCCTTACTGCATTCATCCCTGCAGTAGGCATGTGAGGTAGGCTTTTTAGACAGCAATCCTATGGGCCCTAGACAGCGCCTGGGTGGCCATAGGTTAGTTCAGATTCTTGGATCCGAGGGTGGTGACTGCACTCTGACCTTGGACCCCAGAGTCTGAGCTCTCCTCCCTTGCACAGAGAACCACCCCAGCTGCCTCTCTTGAGCTCGCAACAGCAACTTCAGAGGGAAGGTAAAGGGGGTGATCCCAAGAGAGGGGAGGGGATTGGGAAGGCCATCTTACGAGGAATCCTCTGGCCTCCTTCCCTTCCTGCCCCCCCCCAGCACTTCAGCTAGATGGGTGAAAGGCCCATCTAACTGAAACACAGAGCAGGAGCAACACAGAAGTGAAGCTCGCTCCTCCCATTCTACATAGGATGTCCTTTGGAGGCTGACAGGCATCCTGGTAGGATTGCAGCCGTAGTATTCCTATTGTACCGATTGCAACTGAGTCTGAAGAAGAACTTTCTACAACCTTTGAATTCATGGCTGAAACTGTCATTTGACTGCAGATGTTCCAGGGCCCAGTTCAGCAGTTATGGGTCCCCCCCCATGAAAACGCTATATGTGCTCTTCTTCTTTTTCCTTGGCAATTATTTAGCAGTTTAGAGTCTGCTCAGAGAGTAGGTGCCATAAAGGCTTTTAAACCAAGTCTGCTAATAGATGCGGGAAACCGAATAAATGTGAAACCAGATCATAATGGAATGCAAATAAGAATATAAATTAAAAAAGGCAACAGCGAATAATGAACATTGGATTTACACTCTACAAGCACACTGAAAGGGTTAAAAAACCCTCCTCCCTATCTCCTAAGATCCTGAAGACATTCTTCCCCACTCCTGCTACTAACAGTTAAAATAAGAAAACAATGGTTATTTGTTACACTTAATATTAGGGCTGTGTACGCCCCTCCCCCAAACTGCTTCGTATCCCAATCCGGACCTTCTGGATCGGGCCCAAACTGGTTTGGTTTGGTACGGACCACCCCCGACCCGACCCACTCCAGAACCGGATCTGGAGCGAGGTCCAGAGCGATATTTGGACACCATTTTGCCCCCCCTTCCCTACTTACCTGCCTTCGCAGCAGACAGCAGAGGCAGGTAAGTGGGGAAGAGGGGACAAAATGGCATCCAAATAAGCCCCCTCCTCCCTTCCCCACTTACTTGGCTTCGCCGCCGCACGGACCGCCGCGGCGGACAGTGGAGTCAGGTAAGCCTCCCTTTCCTCCTTCCCTGGTTCCACCGCTGTCGCCGCATGGACCGCGGTGGTGGCGGAGCCAGGTAAGCCTCCGTTCCCCACTTCCCTGCCTACGACACTTCGGAACGGGCCGAATCGATTCGGACTGTTCCGAACCGCTTCGGGTCGATCTGGACCTCCCCCGACCCACTCCAGAACTGGGTTTAGGAGGTCCAGATCGGCCCACTGCACTTCATATTTGGGGATCCGAAACAGAGCAGAGCACCCCCCTACTTAATATCCTGCCTTTCCTCCAAAATGGTATATATGATCCTCTTCCTTCTCTTACTCCCATCTTATCCTCACAACAACCTTGTGAGATAGGTTAGACTGAGTGTCAGTGACTGGCCCAAAGTCACCAGGTGAGTTTCATGGCCAAGTCAAGACAAGGACCTGGGTCTTCCGAGTCCTAGTCCGACACTCTAACCATTACAGCATACTGCCAGCGTGTTTAGCATCACGTCTACTTTGGCTCCCAGAGATATCAAGAATGTTTTGTTGCATTTCCTGTGCTACTGTCTACATTCCATGCTGGATGTTTTAAATACTTTTCAACGAAGTTCAAAGCAATGTGTGGCTTTGCTTCCCAGAAATAAGGTTGTTTCTCTCGTCTGACCACTGTTGTGAGAGCACTGAACACAGGCAGCCTTTCCCTTTCTCTCTTCCAGTACCCGATGGTAGCTGACTTGTTTCGTGATGAAAAAGATGCTGCGCCGGCTGCACCTGCCAGAAAGGGAGCTTCCTCGAAAGTCAATGTCCGCTCTGCCCGTCCAGTTGTGAAAGCAGCCAATAAGGAGCATAAGAAAACAGTGGGGCATCAGGTAGAAAGCCACGTCTTCCAACAGAACTTCCATGCTTGTATTGCAACATGCTTCCATACTCCCACCCAGAACAGAAGGTTCTGTTGATGAGTCTCCGGAGGAAATAGCATTCGAAAATTCTGTATTTAAAATACAATACAATTGTGGAGCTAAAGTTAGTGGCTGATTATAGACATTTCCCCCACTTAATATTGGGATGGGGTGGGTATTGAAACCTCAGGGACTGCTACATCGGGAGAGAGGAAATTTTATTTCGATGCAAAATCACCTCGCTACTCATTCCGAGGGAGAGATTGGCTCAGTTCGGACAACACATTTCACAGTGGTAGTTTCAGAATTCCACAGTGGAGTTTTTACACCACTGTTGAGAAATGTGTTGTCTGCAGGGAAAACGCCACCCCACGGTGGGTTTTTTTTTTTTTAGAAAACACTCCACACTGTGCAGAGGAGAGTTCCTGCACAACAGTTGTGTTGTGTGGAGGGCTCTGTGGAGTTTGCTGTTGCGTTGAGTGGACTTTTCCCACTGGCTACAGAGTTCTCCGGCAAGAGCGGCGAAAGGAGCAAGTGCCACTCTAGGAGAGCTGCTGGGATTGGTTTTTTGCAGCAACGGCTGATGGGATACCATCAGAAGGCCTGGGGGAGGAGAGAGCGCAGAGGAACTGTCAATCAAACATCATGATGGATTTTACTCAACTTCACAGTAGCCCACAGTCACACAACAGTGGAGTTTATTTATTTATTTATTTATTAAATTTATATACCGCCCCATAACTGAAGCTCTCTGGGCGGTTTACAAAAGTTAAAAACAGTGAACATTAAAAAGTATACAAAATTTAAAACCATCAAAAGTATAAAAACAGTACAAAACAACAGTATCCATTTAGAAGATGGAGTTAGAAGATGTTGTGTGGGAAATACTCCCTACAAACTCAACGTTGAGTGGAGTTTTCACACTGCGTAGAGAAACGTGTTGTCTGAACTGAGCCGTTCTGTCATGGCTGGCACCAGGTTTGAAAGGGCTCTGCACAAGTGCCTCCGTGGTAGGTCACCTAGTGTCACCCCGGTCTCCCCACCAGCTTACCGGCAGACAGTGGCAGCAAGGAATGCATGGCAATGGCTGGAGGTCCCATCACAACTGGTAATGGTTTCTTATTTATTTATTTATTTGGTTGTTTATTTATTTCATACTTCTGGCCAGGAACTGTAAAGAGAAGTTCTGGGACAAGTTGTCCCTCTTTATTATTTCCAGTGCCTCTGGGCCCTCAAGGTTTGCAAAAGTAAAAAAAATATATTTGGGGGAGAGACCACAAAAAACTCCCAAGGAGGACTCGGTGTGTCCAGTGGCGACTTTATTGTGGAGGAGGGGGAGATGTACAACGGGATGGGAGGGGGAATCGAGTGGAGTGGCTCAAAACCTGAACAGCAGCACTTCCCACTGCAACATTTTGTTGCAGGCCCCTCTTGTTTGGCCTCTTATTACAGGGAACGGATTGTCTTTTCTGTTGTCTCTTCCAGTTCCGCAACTCCTTGCATTTGCTTATGGAGACGTTGAATGCCACCACACCTCATTACGTACGCTGCATCAAGCCAAACGATGAGAAACTTCCTTTCAGGTAGGCTCTGCTTTCTGATGAGATAAGAACATGGATGGGCTGTTGAGAGACCTTCGGCATAACGAGTAATTTGCAATTCAGCTGCCAGTGTTGTGTGGTGTTCACTGCAGAAGGTACAGGACAGATGCCTGTGCCTGAACTGATGTTTTCAGGAAGGAAAACATCAGTCTGAGGAACTTAGTCTGAGGAACTAAGGCAAATTAATAATAACAATAACAATAACAATAATAATAATAATAATAATTTATTTCTTACCCGCCTCTCCGATTGGATCGAGGCGGTGAACAACAGCAATCATAAAATACATAAAATACTGATTAAAAACATAGCATACACTGTTAAAAACATCCTAAAAGCGTCCTAAAAGTATTCTAAAATTCTACTGGATAGGCCTGCCGGAAGAGATCAGTCTTGATAGCTTTCTTGAATGCTAAACGTCTGTCAAGCTGACGGTCTCCTCTAGCAGGCTATTCCACAGTCTGGAGCAGCAGAAGAGAAGGTCCTCTGGATAATGGTTGTCAGCCTAGTCTTTGCTGACTGAAGTAGATTCTTCCCAGAGGACCTAAGTGTGCGGGGCGGATTGTACGGGAGAAGGCGATCCTGCAGGTAGCCTGGACCCAAACCCTGTAGAGCTTTAAAAGTAATAACCAACACTTTATACTTCACCCGGAAACTAATTGGCAGCAGTGAAGAGATTGTTGGTGGCAAAAGATAAAGTTCTCAACCTTATTGACAAACGGAAAGCAAATAAATCTCCAGGCCCGGATGGCATCCATCCTAGAGTTCTCAAAGAACTCATGTATGAAATTGCGGACCTTCTAACAAAAACATCCAACATGTCCCTAAGCTCAGCCTCTGGTATTGGCTGGCACTCAACAGGTCACTAGTTTTGGTGGCTGTATGAGATGCTGAGATCGATCAAAACCAACAAGCTTCTCCAGGCATCAGAGGGTAGTTCACATATTTGTGTTTTCCACTTGTGCACTTAATTGCTTATTTTCTCAATGCTTGATGGCTTAAGGTTGAGGGCATGGATCACTTCCCTTGCAAGATCAAAACAACATGATATTTACACTAACACCACAAAGACTTTGTCTCGATGCAGGAAGCAGATGTTGTTGTTGTTTATTCGTTCAGTCGCTTCCGACTCTTCATGACTTCATGGACCAGCCCACGCCAGAGCTTTCTGTCGGCCGTTCTGTCGGCAGATAGGGTAGCACAATTTCTGAGGAGTCTGGTGGCAGCTTGGTGGGAATCCAAGGGCCATTTCACCCAGTCAGTTGTTGGTAGTACGGCCTTAGATCTCTGTGCCTAAAAGCTGCCCTGAGACAACCATTTCACATGACGTCCTATCACTTGATAGTTGCAAGTATCATTTGAGGAAACATGGTTCACCCTGCGAGCTTCTTGGAGTGAGCTTTTGAACCCCAAGTCTGCCTGTTCCAAGTCCAGCGTTTCGGGTCGGGCCCGTACACACATAGCCAGCCCATGTCCATGTGCAGCCGTGATACTGCACTTCCGGGGGGAAGCACTGACCCAAGTGAAAACATAAGTTTCCAGAAGGGACAAGTCGTGCCTCTTTTACATAGTTTTATCACCATCCATTCAGCCACCCATGTGTTGGGGGCAGACCCATGCAGCAGGGAGCCTTTTCTACTCTAGACTCCCTGTGTGATTTAGAGGGGCCCTTGAAAGTCAAAGTTCTAAATTAGGCAGGAAGCCTACTTGAGTAGAAAAGGCTCCCCATCCCCACTGCAGAAGTTCAGCCCCCAACAGATGGAGGGCTGCAGGAATGGTGACAGGGCCATTGACACTCATAGAATCATAGAATAGAGTTGGAAGGGGCCTACAAGGCCATCAAGTCCAACCTCCTGCTCAATGCAGGAATCCATGCTAAAGCATCCCTGACAGATGGTGGTCCAGCTGCCTCTTGAATGCCTCTAGTGTGGGAGAGCCCACGACCTCCCTAGGGAACTGATTTCATTGTCGTACTGCTCTAACAGTCAGGACGTTTTTCCTGATGTCCAGCTGGAATCTGGCTTCCTTTAACTTGAGCCCGTTATTCCATGTCCTGCACTCTGGGAGGATCGAGAAGAGATCCTGTCCCATCTCTGTGTGACAAGGATCTGGGAGGATCGAGAAGAGATCCTGTCCTCTCCTCCTTGCACTGTGGTAATTGTAGTGGAGGCTGGTGGCTCCGATGTCAGTGGAGCAGTGAATCCGCTCCAGGTTTCAGTTAGGTTTCAGGGGGTTGGACTCGATGGCCTTATAGGCCCCTTCCAAATCTACTATTCTATGATTCTATGAGAAGCACCTTGGATAGCTCCTTCAACGTTCTGATTGGTTCTGACTGAAACCCGGATCAGATTCACCACCCCACTGATGTTGAAGCTACCAGTCTCCACACTTTTCATGCAGAAGGTCGCTGGTTCAATCCACAGCATCTCTAGGGAGGGCGGAAAAAATCCTCCCTGAAACCTGGAGAGCTGCTGCCAGTCCGTGCCGACTGTACTGGCCTAGATTGACCAAGGATCTAACTCAGTACATGGCAACTTCCTATGTTCCTGTGTAAATCCTGAATAATGCTATTGTGACTGGCAGCAACATTTACTTCTGGTAATGAACAATGAGATAATAAAAACTGTTACCTCACTAGGGGTGGTATTCTTTTGCCAGTGTTGTGGCCCCATAGCAATGCAATATATTGTGATGCACCCTGTTATCGAGAATAAAACGAAGGAAGAGTTTACGTTGGACATCAGAAAAAACTTCCTGACGGTTAGAGCAGTACGACAATGGAATCAGTTGCCTGGTGAGGTTGTGGCCTCTCCCACACTAGAGGCCTTCAGGAGGCAGCTGGACAACCATCTGTCAGGGATGCTTTAGGGTGGATTCCTGCATTGAGCAGGGGGTTGGACTCGATGGCCTTGTAGGCCCCTTCCAACTCTGCTATTCTATGATTCTATGATTCTATGAGACTTCAAGCTTCTTATCATTCAGTGAGAATTTATGGAAGCAAACACCAAAGCTTTAGCAGAAACCAATAAAACAGCTGCTGTGTGGAATATAATGGAAAAGAAACAGGACAATATATGCTCTGAAAGAGACATTCAAAGGGAACATTACAGAAATGAGAGCATTATTCATATCAGCTGAAGCAGCAACAGAATTTTGATGGATATGTGGCTCATCTCACTCAATGACATTTAATAACACGTTAATCTTTATTTCATTTATATATTTAATGAACCTCCCATTGGTACATCTTTGGGATTAATCTTGTGTTCCTTAACAATCAGTAGCTCCTGTAATGGAATGAATGTTTCATTAAAATAGCAAGCAGCATTTCACATTGAATATCTACAATCACTGAAACAAAATATACACTCAATTATAATCCTATGGCTACCGGCAGTCATTCTATATCTAGTCCCTTGGTTAATTCAGATTCAGATTAGATTAAATAGGGTATATGATCAAATATTGTCCTGGAATTTACCATTACAAAAGAGTGCAAAACACCTTCATATACATTTATTCTGTGTTTTCTTACCTTCCAAAATTTTCGGGTAATATGTTGATTTTGACAACATTTATATGTCCCAAATCCTATAAAACCAATCCGACAAAGGCAGAGCAGTAAGTTTCTGCTAATAAGTGGCAATAGATATTGTAGCCCCTCTCCTTAAGTTAAAAACCGCTTCCAATTCAGCCATACCGTGTACTTCATTTATGCTTTAACTGAATGAGTGCTGCGGTTCTTTCATTTTAGGTTCAGGCTCTGAACTTGAGAAGGCACCATTGCTTTGGTTGTGCCAGTAGCTTGCTCATAGGGCCACCAGCCTTTGGCATTTCAAGTCATCGCTTTCACTCAAGTGGGATTTCAATCTAATTTCTTTGGATAAAGTGGTTAGAATCAGTGGCCATAGCTAGACGAGGCGATCCCCAGGATCGTCCCCGTGTGTCCACATGACGCACAGAAGATCCCGGGATCAGGGAGGGATGATCCCTCCTTGCCCCGGGATCTCGCCCTCACCTTTGAGCCCACTTTTTCCACGGTCTCGGGCTGATCCCGAGATCGCAGAACGTGTGTGCGGGTGTTGCGGTTTGTCCCGGCTCCTTGTGGTTACTTGCTCTGCGCCCATTGGGGTGGGCTGGGGTGAGCAGGAAAAATAGTAAGTAATAAAAAAGTTACTTTTTGTGCACAATGTTCATGTCTTCTCCTTTAAGATAAACAAAAACAAAATGGCGGGCGCTATGTCCTCTCCCTCCGAGGTTGTCACGCGCTGCGTGTAACCCGAGGGGGAGATCTCGCAATAAAAATATCATGAGACCTTCACCCCTCTGTCATGCTAGACCAGGTAGGTCTACTTGAGGCCAGTTTCTAGGCAGGGGCGGCCCCGTCCATTTATTTATTTATTTATTTATTTATTACATTTTTATACTGAACCGCCCAGAAGCTCTCTGGGCGGTTCAGAAAAATTTAAATCACAACGAGCATAAAAACAACCAACCATCAAAAAACACAAATACAAAATACAATATAAAAAGCACGACCAGGATAAAACCGCACAGCAGAAATTGATATAGGTTAAAATCGAGGCGAACTAGGTGGTCATTTAGGGCGCTAAGTCAAGTAAACGCCCAATATGAGAGGGGGGGGAAACAAATTTTAAAAATGCAAATAAAAGAACGAAGGTGTCATTATTCCAATTCCTGTGCGTGTACGGAGGGAATATCACCAAGGCTGTGGAGGTGAGCGAGGGATGACTGGGGATACTGGAGTGTCGTCGGGCCGCACACCCACCGTTGGGACTGAGTCTTCCTTCCAGTGACTCAGGACATCCTCCACTGGTGCTCCCATTTGGAGGCAGGGAATGAGAGGTCCCCCCCCCCAAGAGTAGCCTCTTCCTTTGCCTTCGGAGGGCTGAGCTTAGGGGCCACCAGCACCCTGTAAGCCATGTTGCCCAGAGGATGCAACGGGACCCTTCCTTCCAGGGAACCTCCCTTGGGCACTGCGGTTGGGACTTCTTTTCCTTCGCAGAGCGGTCGGCTGCGCTCATCACCTTTGTTGTTTTTATCACACCCTCTGTGTTGATACACTGCTTAATCCAGTGGTTCTCAACCTTCCTAATGCCGCGACCCTTTAATACAGTTCCTCATGTTGTGGTGACCCCGAACCATAAAATTATTTTCGTTCTTCTCTACACGATCCATTGTCATGGGATGGTTTGCTAATGAAAATAATACATAACAATAGCTTTAATAATACAAAAGATGATACATGACATAGTTCAGTCAATACAGTTTCCTAAGACCATCGGAAATATGTGTTTTCCAATGGTCTTAGACGACCCCTGTGAAAGGGTCATTCGACCCCCAAAGGGGTCCCGACCCACAGGTTGAGAACCGCTGGCTTAATAAAAACAAAACGAAAAAACATTTTTGGGCGTGTTTTATTATAAAGAATGACATTTCTGCTTCTGGAGATGTGAGGAAGGCGGGGTTCTTTCCTCCTTTAACAGAAAACAGGGGCAAAAGGTTTCCCAGTTTTAATTGTGCACTGCCCAGAGAGGTTCAGCTGATGGGCAGTATAATTATTTATTTATTTATTACATTTATATCCCGCCCCATAGCCGAAGCTCTCTGGGCGGTTTACAAAAGTTAAAAACAGTAAACATTAAAAATATACAAAATTTAAAAACCAGCAAAAACTTAAAAACAACAGTATAAAAACAACAGTATCCATTTAAAAACAACAGTTCTGGGGGCCGTTAAAAAACAAACTTAGCATTGTTAAATGCTGTTAAATGCCTGGGAGAAGAGAAAAGTCTTGACCTGGCGCCTGAAAGATAACCGTGTTGGCGCCAGGCGAGCCTCATCAGGGAGATGAACCGCCCAGAGAGCTTCGGCTATTGGGCGGTATAAAAATGTAATAAATAAATAAATAAATAAATAAATAAATAAATAATTCCACAGTCGGGGGGCCACCACCGAAAAGGCCTCTCCCTTGTTGCCATCCTCCGAGCGTCAGCCTAGATCTGCCCTTGGGGTTTGGGGGTGGGGGGGTCTGATTGCATAGTTGCCTAGGGTGCCAGTTGCTGGCAGCTAGTCTAGCATTGCCTTGTGCTCTTAGTCTAAATAATAAGTAGCTTGGAGTGTAGTAGGCCATTTAGTCTAATGCAGGAAATCCAGAACTTCAGCATCCTCAATGCTTGGCTTCCCAACCTCTGCTTGAAGACCTCCAGAACGGGAGAAGCCCACCACCTCCTAAGTAGTTGGTTCCATTGCCAAACTGCATTTACCATCGATTAATTTCTCCTAATGTGCAGCTGAAACCTGCACATTCAGGTGTTTAGAAGGGTGCTATCAGGCTTCTTCACACAAGCGAAATAAGGCATGCTCGTGACTGGCTACTCACGGAAGTTCATGGGTCCTTTTGACGACGTCGGCAACCTCCGCGCCTTCCACACCATCCCCCAGTAAACCCATTTTAAAAAAATAATATCTCAATTCTTGTGAAATATCTTGGGATTTCCTAATGCATACAGAGGAAGTTGCATTACAAATCACCCACTAGAAGGCGCTGTCCCATTCAGGTTTATAATTAGCAAGAAGAGGAGAAGTTTTCCATTATAGACCCTTTCTACCCGTGTTATTGTCGTGTTCCCAAGCCCTCCTGCTGCAGTGCGAGACAATAAGGAGGTCTGCCAAGTAGTCCACAACACCTTATTCAGCAAATAAACATCTCTTCGCACCTGAAGAGAGTTAAAACACTAGGAACTTTCCTCTAGGCTAAAACTTGGCTAAGTAAGTGGGACAATTGTCCTTTCAACAAAAGGGAAGGTCTTTTCCCTTGGTCCCTTAACTTCAGGGAGGATTCCTGTGAAGGAACCTTTGGCGAGAAGCTAGCCGAGCTGATTGCCTCTCGCGTTCTTTTAGCTCCGCCCGTTTCAATCTGCGGCAGACTCTGGGATTGGTCAACTCGGAAGTCCCTTCCTCCTCTGAGGATTGCTGACTTCCCACAGACACTGAGTTGTTAACATTTTCACTGATAAGGTCCGATAAAGATGCATCCCTGGCTGAGGAAGAGCCTGGGAGAATCCCCTCCCTTGCTTCCTATATAGGTTGGTACTTTCCTGGTCCTGTTTCTTCTGGTTCAGAATACGTTCTGATTGATAGCCTGAAACTCCTTCCCCCAGACTAAGGGGACCAGGCCTTTTCATGACAGTAATGCAGCCCCGTTACAATTGTGCAAGATAAGCAGGAAGCAAAGCCCTGGTAAGGAAACATACAGTTTTCCCTTAATGTAAAGAAGCCCATTATGTCCTGCCTTAGTTTTCTTGCATGTTGTGATATTTCATGAAGATCTGGCACCCGCTGAAGTTTTGCCATGGTTACTATCGGGAAATTTGTGGTACTCTTCGCCTCTTGCTAAACATATTGTTGAATAATTGCCGTGTTTTGTTCCCCAAGGCAGCCATAGTTTGATAGTGACACAGCAGCATTTCAGAGAGGTCTCTTTGTTATAGCCAACATAAAGAATTGTTTGGGGGATTTGCATGATGAAGGGTGTTCAGCCAAAGTAAAATTGCTACTGTTATTTATTATTATTAAAATGGCACATGCACATGCACGGATCTGCTCCTTCCTGGAGTAACGCACTAAATGTCTGCTCTTATGTATTTAACTTCATGATAATTTAATGGATCACTTGCTGCGGGCTTGACAGCTTTGATGGATTTTATAATGCGGCAAACACCAGGAGGAGGCGTATTTCTTCTGCTATTGTCGTGCATCCAGGCCTAGTCGAAATTGCTGATTGATTCTGGATCTACACGTTTTAAATACTAGGGACAACTGGTGCATTGCATCCATGGGTTCTTCCTTTCCTCATGTTGATGTGCATTTTGGAGGAGGCAGAGTATATGCTATGCATGAAAAAAATACACTCTGGCCAACCAGCTGTCGACTAGGAACCCACAAGCAGGACATGAGTGCAACAGCACCCTCCCACCCATGTTCCCCAGCAACTGGTGTATATAGGCTTTCTGCCTCTGATACCTGAGGTAGCACATAGCCATCAGGACTAGTAGCCATTGATAGCCTTTTCTTTCAGGAATTTATCCAACCCCCTTTTAAAGCCATCCTAATTGGTGGCCATCACTACATCGTGGCAGTGAATTCAATAGTTAAACTCTGCACTGCGTGAAGAAGTACTTCCTTTGATCTGTCTGAATCTCCCACGAATCAGTTTCATGGGATGACCCCATTGGGTTCTAATATTGTGGGAGAGGGAGAAAAGTGTCACCAGGCATGATTATTTACACCTCTAGCATGTCTCGCCTCACCCTATATGTCCGCCTTCCCCACCCTAGTGCCCTCCCGATGTCTTGGACTGCAACTTCCATCAGCCTTGACCATGGACCATGTTGTTTAGGGCTGGTGGGAATTGCAGTCCCAAAGATCTGCAGGTATGTGATTTAAGAATACTTTAGCCAGATATTTCTGTGTAACAACTGAACCAGTTCCTCCCAGCTCAGAAGCTGTGTTTTGCAAGATCCTGGTAGTGCTACTTTTCATGCAATCCTCATAATGCTTGGTCTAGTTTGGTTTCTTTTGATTGCAATTTAAATTGTATTGAACATCAAACTATCCTTAGGGAAATTTGAAGCCTTCTCTGGTAAGGGAAATTGCTGTGGCAATGCCAACAGGAAACCATCAGTAAAGCACTAATACGGATTGACCCTATGGAGGTTAGCATTGTGAACAATTACGCTGTGTGCTATTAAAAAAAAGAATGTTAGGATGTTTAGATGTGTTGTACTGCCATGATGATAGATGCCATAAATTGTGCCTTTGCAGCTTTGATCCAAAGAGAGCAGTGCAGCAGCTGAGAGCCTGTGGTGTGTTGGAGACCATCCGTATCAGTGCAGCTGGCTACCCGTCCAGGTATCGTACCGCCAAAACTCTGGTGTTTTTCAATTTAATATATATTAAATTCTATGTTATTGAAACTAACAGACACAAAAGCAAAAATATACACTGCTGGGGGTGCATAGAAAACACCAGTCTTCTAATAATATTTGTACCATAATGTTGGTAGAGGGGCAAGACCGAAAACACGCACCATAGGAAATGAAGGAAATGTTTAATATAGCGCACAGCAGAAGTAACCATTCAAAACAGCCATACGAAACATTAACTTTAGACCGTGGATTTCAAGCTGTTCTGGAGAGCTCTGGAATTCCTTAGCTGTATATCAGGTGCTTCTCAATGAGAAGATCAATAATGGTGGACAAACTTCCCTTAAAGCAACCTTCCCCAACCTGGTGCCCTCCAGATGCTTTTGACTGCAGCTACCAGCGTTCACAACCAATGGCCGTTCTGGCTGGTACTGATGGGAGTTTAGTTCTAAATGTCTGGAGGGTACCAGTTTGGAGAAATTTGTTTTAAAGGCTGCTTCTCCTGCTAGGAAAGCCACAGGAGCTGAATGTGTACTAGGGCATGCTCTCAGGACTAAGTTAGCACTTTAGAATGGGTGGATAGAAAGTTGCTCTCCATATGTTTTGGACTTCAACTCCCAACATTCCTGACCATTGACCTACTGGCACAGGCTTCTGGGAATTGAAGTCCGAAACATATCGAATCTCCCTTCTGCCACCCCTGCCCTACAATATGCCTTGAAACCCCTCTGCAGTACATCAGAACTTCATGGCAAACACCAAGTTTGCCCAGCGAGCTAGTCAATGTGAGATGTTTGAGAACCACTAGTCCATTTGAGATGTTTGAGAACCACTAGTCCATTTGAGATGTTTGAAAACCACTAGTCCATGTGAGATGTTTGAGAACCACTAGTCAATGTGAGATGTTTGAGAACCACTAGTCCACGTGAGATGTTTGAGAACCACTAGTCAATGTGAGATGTTTGAGAACCACATGATACGACAGCCCACGGTGAGGCTGTGGTATGTGCAAGGCACATGTGGCCACCATTTTGAACATGAAACCCTTACTGGGGTGTTATCATCTCATATGAACCTGGCAATGTGGGTTGTTTAATCCTCATATAACCTGTGATCTTTTTAAGAGTTATAAACATGGGCTGTTTAACAACACCACATGACAACCACCAAGTAGAGATTGGCTATGCAACCTGGCTCATCATGGATTAAACAACCCGGTTCACTGACTTAAGTGAAGCCCACTTTTTAACCATTCTTTTGCAAAGCATTGGTTCTTTCCAATAACCTCCTTCCTGAGCAGCCACGTATACAATCATCCTTGGAAGAAAAAGATCAGTTTCAAGGAGAAATCCCATCAGCACCTACTACAATATAGAGGTGACCTTTTTAAAACCGCCCATACCTTCTTAACTTTTTAGGTATAAGTCGGATAGTATCTGAATTAAGGACTGACCAATCAGCAGATCTGACGTTCTGCCCCATAGCTCGTTTTGCGTCAACTTTTTTAAAAAATACCTCTTGTCTCAAACTCTCTTGTATTTTAAAGTATTTTGCAACAGTGGCCTCCAGACCGAGCACAGATGGAGAGTTTGGAATGTGCACAGTGTACATCGTATTGTTTTGGCTTCCAAGTTAGAAAAGGAACATTTGAAGGCTTCGTAAAACGTGCACATCCCACATGTAAATTGGGGATGCAGATGACAAGGGCCGCTAATCTTTGGGAAGATGTACCTGGCTTTATTGCTGAGCAGTTTTGTGTTTTGTTGTCAGCATGTCAACCAGCTTTATCATCTGCAGCAAGGGGATTATAAATGTAAGGCTGCTCTAATGACAAGCGTCCTTACTGAGTTCCTTGTTGCTTTCGTTCTGCCCCAGAATGTTAATGTGCACCAGCAACAAAAAGCGACTACTGTCGAATGCTCTGTATGGCTCCCCAGAGATGCATATGGATCAGCTAATCTCCCCTCTTCTCGTTGCTTCTCATAATGCGCCCTCCTCACCAGTGACATTTCATGTGTTTGCCAGATGAGCTTGCTGAGGGGAGCTTTTGCATGTTACTTTTGAAAGGTGCTGCTGGGAAGAGCATCTCTGTTTTGGGCCAGTGTCAGGAGCTGGTATTGGTGGGTACCTGCCAAGGCCTAAGCTCTCTGCCCCCCCCCCTCCTCAATGCCCCTCTGACACTGCTTGGAGCCTCCTGAAATTGCTACTCATCCATCCTCTTTGTTGTCAGTTCACCTGTCCTCCAATGAAGCAAGCAGTGATGAGTGAGAAGTTTGAGCAGAATTCTCCACTTGCCTTGTACTCTCCCTCTGGGCAGTTGTGTGGATTGGGCCCAGTGAGGAAAGGGCAAGTGGGCATGTCAAAGACAAGGGGGCCTCCACTGAGGGCATCTTGCTAAAAGATTCCTCAAACCTATAGAGCCTGTCTAAAGATCTATAAGGATGCCATATCCTGCTTGGCTTTAGGAATTGTGCCTACACACATCCTTCCTGTGGGGGTAGGGCTTGGGGCACGGGGGACAGAGAGAGAGAGAGGGAGAGAGAGAGAGAGGTGCACCAAGTATTTTGGTGGTGGAGATCCAAAAGGACAGGACAAAAGTGGTGTATGAGGAACGGAGATGGCACTGAATTGTGGTGACAGTTAAGCCACTGCATCTACTTTTGGTTTCATCGCAGAATTGGGATCTGAGCACTACACAAAGTTTCATTTCCTGCTTTTCTGCTACATAACCTCTAGGTGGCACTGTGGTATAGCAGAATAGCAAAATACAGAAGTAGAAACGGAGCTTTCTTTCCACCATCAGAAATAATATCCCATTTTTGCTACTCATGGAAAGTGCATTCACAAACAGAAGCGAATCTGGAGGTCTTGACGTTCCCTAAAGGACCCGTAAAAAGCTGTGAGTAGGCATTGAAGAGTGCACAATAAATGCCTCATGCAGTAAAGCTCTCAGAGCTGCATATACTGTATCTGTTCAGCTGCAGCTCATAGGCAGTTTAGGGCTTTACCAAACACTGAAGAATAAACCGATGTATCTTGGAAAAAGAAGGGAGGGCAGCAGCGTGATCTGAGGCTCCCCTAATGACAATGGAGGAATCAAGGGAAAGAAGAGCAGGCTGGTTCAGGACTGGGAGGTGGGGAGGTGGGGGGGAAGTAACAGGGCATTTATTTATTTATTTATTACATTTCTATACCGCCCAATAGCCGAAGCTCTCTGAGCGGTTCACAAACACCACCCAGGCATCCTTTAGATAGCTTTTAAAAAGAGATTAGACAAGTTCTCAGGCTATTAATGGATATTAGCTAGGCTAGCTTGCTGCAGCTGTCTCTCAAACTGGTCCCCTCTAGATCGGTTGGAATACAACTCCTATCATTCCCAGCCAGCATGGGGTTGATAGGGGTTGTTGTAATAGGGTATTGGGGAAATCAGGAAGAGAGGAGCGATGAGGTGGAAACAAAACCCCAGGGGCAGAGCTGCTTTTCAGATAGGTGCTTCGTATATCTTGGCCATCCACAGCAGCCTTGTAAATAATCCCACAAAGGTATCTAGCTGGAAAAAATATTTACTAGTCTGTTTTTTACTCCTGAGAGGAGGGAGTTCTTTGAGCAAAAAGCAGGTTAGTTAAAAACAACAAAAATCAACAACGCCAGGCTTAGTTTCTTTGCAGGGAATGGAGGAGGGGGCATAAAAGCTGCATCGTGCGATTCTTATCTGTGCCTAGAATAGTCAACTTAGTTCCTTCAGTGTTCATAAGGAATTCCAGCCATACTGCTGGGCTAACAAAATGGAAGGGTGTTAATCATACATTCCCCCCCCCCCGATCATCCACAGATAAACCGTTACGATAAAGTTCAGCAGACCTTAATAAGAAATTATACTTGTTCCTATAAGGTCGATTTAAAAAAAAAGAGAGAAAGAAACACGTTGCCATTACTATTTAAAGCCATCCCAAAAGCAATGGAAGGCCTGTATATAATATTTATGGTAACCTGTCAAAATATCAGGAGAAATATGCTACTTTAAACTTGATGGGCATGTAAGAATGAAATCTACAGTTTAATTACCAGAGCAGTCTTCCTAAGGGTCTGTTCTGTGCCAGTTTCCTTTAATGCAAGACTGACCTGTAACCCTGGGCCAGTTTATTCCATCAAGAGAACCTAGTGACGAAAGCTCATCCTGGACTGGACCATTTTCAGGCAGCAGTGAAGGATTGGCTGCTTGAGATTCCGCCATGAAGGAAACCTTCCAGGACCCTTGAGGTTTGGCTTAGCAGCAACAGCATTGTCCAAGGAACACATGAAACTGGACTTTTTCTCCCCAGAATCCTTTGTGTTTGGGCAAAATTGTTGTGGCTTTACTTCTGTTCTCAGAATTCTCGTTTCATTCCAGATGCGATTTTGCTTACGTTGAAGGCAGCTATTCATCATGTCGTTGGCTGCTTTTTAATTCGTTAACTGCTAAACCGTAAATCCATCCAGTTCATTGCTATTTATTTATTTAAAACATTTATATCTCACCTTTCCTCCAAAGAGCTCAAGGTGGCCAACAGCAGAGTTAAAAAACATAAATTAACTATTCGAAAACATGTTTTAAAATTTAACGCAATGTCGGGGAACGTATTCAAAAGCCAAAGACAGTTTTTTTAAAAAAAGTTCAGTAAAACAGCAAGTTACAAGCCAAAGATAAAGATTGCTAACAAAGATGATAGAGGGGTGTGTGTGTGTAGAAAACTTGCCTAGTGTGTGCATTTCTGAGTTTACTTGGTTGTTCATTAAGAACTAATGGATAGTGACAGATGGACAGTAAAAAAAAACCCTGTAAGATGATCACTGCCCTAATGCAGAAAAAAACCTCTTGATTTCCAGGCACCTGAGCTTCCCAGTACACTGTGGAAGAGTTACTATGTAATGCCAAACCATGGTTCAGTGTTACGAGAATAAGCTACAATGAGCGATAATCTTCCCTCATCTCTCTGGCCAGGAATGGGGAGCATGAAAGCCCAAGTTCTGTTGCAGCTTGCCCTCATAATGCTTTCCTTGCCCTACCTGGAGAAGCTGGGGACCTGGGACCATCTGCATGCCAAGGATGTGCTCTTTCGCACTGAGCTACGGCCCCTCGAACAATGCACATGCTTCCTGTACCTTGTTTTAAAAGACATAATGGGATTTTTTTGCTGCTGCTACACCACCAAACTTCAGTGGCCCAGCGAGGGTGAGGGCTATAAAAAAAGACCGGGGATCTTGTGCAGTCCATGGGCCACTTGTTGCCCACCTCTGTACTAAACTCTCAATTAGCGATACGTGCAAAACAGCTCCGTGTAAGACGAGATTTTGTTTTTAACAGAAGGTCAGGAAACGTTTCGTTGCACCAGGACAGATGGCTGAGCTAACAGTTGTGGCTACAGATTCCATCCACAGCTGTCCATACAAGTCTCTCTGTGTAGAAGACCACGTAGTTCAGCTTGATTTGTTTTGCTTTGTATGACCCCCATTGAAGTGCACAGCATGGACAAGAGTGTCAGGATCAGGCCTGGTTTCCTGGTGTGTACCCCAAATCAGCCTGCAGAAGAAGTAAACGAGACAAGATAGGAGGTTGGAGAGGAAATTCTCCAAGAGTCTTCAGGAGTCAAGGAGGAATCTTCCCAGGAGCTTATCGGACAGGAAGCCCAGGCTTAGAGATCATCCTCCCTGCCCCTGGGAACTTCGTCTTTGTCGGAGGGGAAGGGAACATTGGAATTGACAGATCCCAGAGACCACCACAGGGTCAAGCAGGGAGAGGTGGGAGCGGTCCGCTAGGTTAGCCACCCACCAGAGGTTACAGCTTGAAGTCCTGAGGGAGGGGTTCAGTAAAAGGCCTTGGAATCATGACAGAGAGAGAAGGAAGAAGTCGCTATTTCGGTTGTTGCTCTTTAGCAAAAGTGATGTGTTTGGTTTTGAGAGTTCAGGATTGCTCTTCGAATCCCCCACGATGTTGTTGTACTGTTTCTTGTCCTCGGCTATTCTCTACTCTCTTTTTAGGAGATAGTGGCTTTAGGTTTGCCAGCTTTTTGCTCATTCCTGATTGCTGATAGCAGAACGGCAAGGCTACGGTTTTATATCATACCAAAAACATTGAGATAGTGACTAATCACGGCACTAGAATAGAATTTCCCTGTATAAGCTAATTTAGTAGATAGCATTTAAAGTCAGAATTTGATTCCACGGTGAAAGCAAAGAAGTAAATGGATTTAGTCACTTCCGTGAAACTCTTGAGAGGTCATGCTGGCAGTATCATATTATGGGGAGCGTGTTTCGCATGAGAAAACATTGTTGGCCAAGTTGAATGGACACAGAAAAAGCCAATGAGCAAATATTTGAGGGTATGCCCATAATTGTCTAGTAATAGATGGGAATTTGAAGTCTCTGTGAAATATTCATGTAGAACTTGAAACTCTTATTTATTTATTTATTTATTTATTTATTACGTTTCTATACTGCCCAATAGCCGGAGCTCTCTGGGCGGTTCACAAAAATCAAAAACATTCAGAGTATAAAACAACAGTATAAAACCATACTATAAAATGCAATATAAAAGCTCAACCAGATAAAAACAGCAGCAATGCAAAATTACAAATTTAAAACACCAAGTTAAAATTTATTTATAGGCTGTTAAAATGCTGGGAGAATAAAAAGGTCTTCACCTGGCATCTAAAAGCATATAATGTAGGTGCCAAGCGAACCTCCTTAGGGAGCTCATTCCACAGCTGGGTTGCCACAGCAGAGAAGGCCCTTCTCCTCCTGGTAGCCACCTGCCTCACTTCCTTTGGCAATGGCTCGCAGAGAAGGACTCCTGAGGATGACCTTAGGGTCCGGGCAGGTACATATGGGAGGAGGCGTTCCTTCAGATAGCCTGGCCCCAAGCCGTTTAGGGCTTTAAATGTTAATACCAGCACTTTGAATCGGGCCCGGACCTGGACTGGCAGCCAATGAAGCCGGAAAAGGAGTGGCGCGATGTGGTCTCGTCAGCCAGTCCCTGTTACTTACCGTGCTGCCCTGTTTTGTACCAGTTGAAGTTTCCGGACCATTTTCAAAGGCAGTCCCACTTATAACGCATTGCAGTAATCCAAACGAGAGGTTATCAGAGCATGGATAACTGTAGCTAAGCTATCTCTGTCCAGATAAGGGCGCAGCTGGTATATCAGCCTAAGCTGATAAAAGGTGCTCTTTGCCACTGAGTTCACTTGTGCCTCAAGTGACGGTTCTGGATCCAAGAGCACCCCCAAACTACGGACTCGATCCTTTAGGGAGAGTGCAACCCTGTCCAGGACAGGGCAAACATCACCTCACTGGACACCCGCTAACAGTACCTCCGTCTTGTCTGGATTGAGTCTCAGTTTATTAGCCCTCATCCAGTCCATTACCGTGCCTAGGCAGGTACTTCAGATTTGCATTTTTTTAACAGCTCTTCAGCTGTTTTGGAACTGTGACAATGGACCTGCTTTGTTCATAGAATCATAGAATAGCAGAGTTGGAAGGGGCCTACAAGGCCATCGAGTCCAACCCCCTGCTCAATGCAGGAATCCACCCTAAAGCATCCCTGACAGATGGTTGTTCAGACAATACCATTCTTGCTAAAGGATCATTGACACCAGTGAATGTGTCCATTTCTTTTCAGTGTTGGACACTTTGTCGAAATTCTCTTAATGTGTGGATTAACATTTGATTTTCATTTTTGGGAGCAAGAAAATCTGTGTTTTCAGCCTCAGATAAAACGTCCTGAAGAAAGCAACTGTTTTCTGACAAGTGTGTTTCACAGTTAACCTAATTGCACAGAATGGAGCAATTATCATTATTATCCACACTTTTGAGCAATAGTCCCGCATCATAAGAGCAATAAGACCCAGTAATACCTTGACATGGAACAAGGATAAGCAATAGCTAAAAAGATTAATTCGGTGTAATGGCAAGATAGTTAACACCTTAGGCAGGTACTAACCTTGTGGAAAATTACATATCTACTTTTGGAGATAAATGTCCAAAACTGGCAATGCCACGTTTCAATGAGGCAGAAATGATAGGGACAGGTTTGTACATCCCTCCATTAAATTGCTACCTTTTCAAAACGAAGTGGAGAGCGAGGTGTGTGTGCAACAATAGCCAACCATTTTCAAGACAGATTTTCTCATTTTAACACAGGATTGGTGAGGCTTTATAGAGAGGCTTTTCAAAGTCTGCCATGGAAATACGTTGTCAGTTCTTCACATTACAATACACAGGCCTTAAATACTACGTTTGTCAAAAGTCTTGACTTCTAGGGTGTGGGGATATGTTTGTTTGAGGTTTTATTGTATCTCAAAATACAGGGTTTTTGTGTTTCGTGTTGATGTAAACCGAAAAGGCATCATTCAGTTTGAAGCATTGCATGGGAGCAGAGAAGTCTATTATTCGGAACTTCCATGATGAAAGCCCCATACCTGAGAAGTGGATAATGTATCAATCACAGCCTTTTTGTGTAAAGCATGGTACCCTATCTCTTTGTTCTTGAATCAATTAGTCTTCTTTCTAGAAGCTGGCTACACTGAAAGCTAATTATTATTATTATTATTATTATTATTTATTTATTTATATAGCACCATCAATGTACATGGTGCTGTACAAATATGGAATTAAATAGTTGGGCTCCTCAACTATCACCCACAAATTCCCCCTGTGTGTGAACATTAGAGCTTTCAGGTGAGTGAGCTAAAACTCACCAGAATGGCCAGTTGTAAGAATTTAAGAACCACCTTGCTAGACTAGACCAACGTTCATTCTTCTTATTCAAGTAGCGGCGGGCCAGATGTGTTGCAGGTTGCTCATAAACATAGTCATAACAGTGATAGCCTTCCCTGTTGCTTGCCCCAGTATTGTGTCCAGTTCTGGACACCATACTTCAAGAAGGACGCAGACAAGCTGGAGGGTGTTCAGAGGAGGGCAACAAGGATGATCAGGGGTCTGGAAACAAAGCCTTATGAGGAGAGACTGAAAGAACTGTGCATGTTTAGCCTGGAGAAGAGAAGATTGAGGACAGACATAATAGCATTCTTCAAATACTTAAAAGGTTGTCACACAGAGGAGGGCCAAGATCTCTTCTCGATCTTCCCAGTGTGCAGGATGCAGAATAATTGGCTCAAGTTACAGGAAGCCAGATTCCAGCTGGACATCAGGAAAAACTTCCTGACTGTTAGAGCAGTACGACAATAGAACTAGTTACCTAGGGAGATCGTGGGCTCTCCCTCCCTAGAGGCATTCAAGAGGCAGCTGGACAACCATCTGTCAGGTGTGCTTTAAGGTGGATTCTTTCATTGAGCAGGGGGTTGAACTTGATGGCCTTGTAGGCCCCTTCCAACTCTACTATTCTATGATTCTATATGGTATTTAGAATTATATTGCCTCTGTACATGGAGGTTCCATTTAGCTATCATGGATAGCAAGAGAAACTTGCAACAAAATGTTGTAGTGCGGATGATCAGTTCAGGATCCCAATCATTACTTCTGTAAACCTTGGGGTTCCTCCAAGCCTGTTGATCCCTCCTACATGGATTCTGCCATTTTGGCTAGATAAGAACCCATGGTTGGAGAATGAGTTCATAGGGCATCCATTGTTAGATCTGTCCTTCAAGAATTTACCTAATCTTCTAAAAAAATCCATGTAAATTAACAACGTAAGAACCTAAGAAGAGCCTTGCTTGATCAGACCTAGGGTCCATCTAATCAAGCACTCTGTTCACACAGTGGCCAACTAGCTGTTGACCAGGGACCCACAAGCAGGACATGGGTGCAACAGCACCCTCCCACCCATGTTCCCTAGCAACTGTTGTACACAGGCTCACTGCCTCCGATACTGGAGGTGGCACATAGCCATCAGGACTAGTAGCTATTGATAGCTTTCTCCTCTAAGAATGTATCCAACCCCCTTTTAAAACCATCCAAATTGGTGGCCATCACTACATCTGGTGGTAGTGAATTCCATAAGTTAACCACATGTTATGTGAAGGATTTCCTCTTCTGAGTTGGTTGCTAATCCATTTCATGTCAACTGGTCAACCTGTAAATCATATGTAGAATTCATTGATGTAATGAGATCTAGATTGTGTTTAACCTTTAGTAAAGAAACTGAGATTGTTGGTCTTCACAGCAAAATCCAGAGACATCAGAGAAATCCCCACAGCTGGTTTATTCACGCAGCACCTATGCTTATGCATTTTGTTGCCTTAAACCCAAAACATCTGATTATGGTTTAGCCTTAGAGCGATTTTCTCATCCAGTTCTCCCCTCCCCTCCCTCTGTGTACGTGTGTCTTAGGCCTTAGCTAGACCTAAGGTTTAACCCGGGATTGTCCCAGAGTCATCCCTGTTCATGTAAATCAGTGCTTCCCAAAGTGGGTGGTACTGCCCCCTTGGGGGCGGTTGGATTTCATAGGGGGGCATTAAGAGGCAAGGGGGCAGCAGGGGGGCATTAAGAGGCAAAGGGGCAGCAGGGGGGCACTCGAGGTGGTCTTTTCCAAGAAGCGCCTCTCCAGAAGGTCTTAACACCCAGGGACATTTTTATGGGAGAAGGTAGTTTGGTCCTAGGCCATATAGGGGAAGAATCCACACATGTATTAATACCGTTTAAGAAGAGTCCTTTTAATGGTGAATTGAAATGTTTCAAAAGCACCAAAACGCTAATGAAGAGACATACCCTGCTTGGTGTGCCCTGCCACGCCGGCTGCAAAACAGAGGTGTTTGCTCGCTCAGCAAGCCTGTGGTGGGTGCTTCGGATTTTGAATAAATATTCAATTAATTGTTACTGTTTTGAATTTTATTGTTATTATCTTCCTTAGTGGGTCGTTGAAAACCGCTATTCTGAATAATGATTTTTATAGTGTAGGGTAGGGGGCACTGGGCATGAGTTTGTGGAACCAAGGGGGCGGTTACCTGAAAAAGTTTGGGAACCACTGATGTAAATGACCCACAGGATATCCCGGGAGCAGGCAGGGACGATCCCGGGATAAACCTTAGGTCTAGCTAAGGCCTCAGTCTCCCCTTCCTATCCCAATTTTATCCTTTGACTTGGGATCACTCTCTGTCACAGGAGTTAACATTCCGCAACACTACATCAGTGGGAAGAAGATGAACATCGTGGCTAAAGAACTTGAGGGAAAGTTATAGCTGTACTTCTATACAATTATTTAGAGCGGTGGTGTCAAAAACAAAAGTAGCTGTAATGATAGCTAACCTCCGATAGGAGGCGGCACCTTAAGAAGAAGAACACTACAGTAGGAAGACCTTCCCCTGATACCTTTTTATTCCATCTTCTTCTCATGGGTTGAAGCAATTTCTTGGAAGGGATTTTCCAACTTTTTAGCACCGTTGCCTCAATCAAATTTATTTCCTCCTGAATGGAAGCAAATCAACAGTCCTTGTGACGGACATATCTGAGTCCGTTTTCTCTCCCCCCGGCTCCCCCCATCATCATGAGCTTTCTCCTGTTGACAAAGAAGGCCTGAGACATTTTGATGGCAAGTGGTTTAAGCTGGATTAACTCCTGCCTGTTTTGTGAGGGGTGGGTGGGGGGTGGGATTGCACCGCGGAGCCTTGAGGCAGCGTAACAAAAGGGTGAATGGATTGATTTGGGACAACTGGGAAATGTGAATTAAGCGTGTCTCTTTGTGGCTGCCCCTCTTTGGTTTGAATTCACAAATTTAGGACTTAATACTTTGTGCATTATTTTTAGAGCTAAGCTGGATGTTCATAAAAGAGGTTTCTCAGCTCGAATTTGACGTAGTGGAGATGTTTCCCCAAACTGCCTCCACACACCTTTTTCTTTGCTGCCTGTTGATATGATTCTGGAAGTGGCAGACATTGCTTTTCCTGCTACAGGTGGGGGCTTCCTCCTCCTCCTCCTCCTCCTCCTCCTCTTTTACTTCTTCAAATTTCCTTCTGTTTCTTTCTATCCAGATAAAACACATCAGAGTTACAGGCAACAGGAGGAAGCAATGCTCCCTCTCTGGGTTGGAAGGAATAGAAAGAGCTTGGGGGGGGCGGGGGGGTGGAATCCAGGATGCAGCAGCTGATAGGGAGTGAATGCTGCCATCAGTAAGTGAGGGAAATGCTTTGCCCCTGATTATTTCATGTCCCCTCCCCCAAAACTATTGCCAAACTCACTCTGTCAACTGTGGAACTTTTCTGTTACTTTTCTGTTACTGATATATATCTGTTACTTATTTATTATTTATTTATTTATTTATTTTATTACATTTTTATACCGCCCCACAGCCGAAGCTCTCTGGGCGGTTTACAACATTAAAAATAGTAAACATCAAAAGTATACAATAGTAAACATTAAAAGTATGCTTCTGGTAATCGCTGTCTGAGCAGCTGGGTTCTTTCCATCAGGGCCAGCCCAAGACATTTTGAGAGCCAGTGTGGTTTACCGGCTAAGGTGTTGGACTGGGAGCCGGGAGATCCGGGTTCTAGTCCCCACTCGGCCATGGAAACCTACTTGGTGACTTTGGGCCAGTTCACAGACTCTCAGCCCAACCCACCTCACAGGGTTGCTGTTGTGAGGATAACATAGAGAGGAGGAGGATTATGTACATCGCCTTGGGTTCCTTGGAGGAAAAAAGGCGGGATCTAAATGTAATAAATTTATTTATTTATTTATTACATTTTTATACCGCCCAATAGCTGAAGCTCTCTGGGTGGTTCACAAAAATTAAAACCACAATAAAACACCCAACAGCTTAAAAACACAATTACGAAATACAGTATAAAAAGTGCAACCAGGATAAAACCACACAGCAAAGTTGATATAAGATTAAAATACAGAGTTAAAACAGTAAAATTTAAATTTAAGTTAAAATTAAGTGTTAAAATACTGAGTGAATAAAAAGGTCTTCAGCTGGCGACGAAAGCAGTACAGTGTAGGCACCAGGCGGACCTCTCTGGGGAGCTCGTTCCACAACCGGGGTGCCACAGCGGAGAAAGCCCTCCTTCTAGTAGCCACCTGCCTCACTTCCTTTGGCAGGGGCTCACGGAGAAGGGCCCCTGTAGATGATCTTAAGGTCCGGGCAGATACATATGGGAGGAGGTGTTCCTTCAAATAACTTGGCCCCAAACCGTTTAGGGCTTTAAATGTCAATACCAGCACTTTGAATTGGGCCCGGACCTGGACTGGCAACCAATGAAGCTGGAAAAGGACTGGCATAATGTGATCTCGCCGGCCAGTCCCTGTTAATAACCTTGCTGCCCTATTTTGTACCAGCTGAAGCTTCCGGACCGTTTTCAAAGGCAGCCCCACGTATAACGCATTGCAGTAATCCAAGCGAGAGGTTATCAGAGCATGGATAACTGTAGCTAGGCTATCTCTGTCCAGATAAGGGTGTAGTTGGTATATCAGCCTAAGCTGATAAAAGGTGCTCTTTGCCACTGAGTTCACCTGTGCCTCAAGTGACAGTTCTGGATCCAAGAGCCACCCCCAAACTACGGACCCGATCCTTTAGGGAGAGTGCAACCCCGTCCAGGACAGGGCAAACATCACCTCGCCGGACAGATGAACCACCCGCTAACAGTACCTCCGTCTTGTCTGGATTGAGTCTCAGTTTGTTAGCCCTCATCTAGTCCATTACCGTGCCCAGGCACTGGTTCAGAACAGTCACTGCCTCACCTGGGTTTGATGAAAATAATAAATAAATAATAATAATTTTACTGCTTGATGCAAAGGACAAGATTCCATGTACAAAGGCCAACTAGACTGGCAGTTGAATCATTCTTCAATCCTAGTAATGGGACGGCATCCCCGCCCCCTTCACACCTAAAGGCAGCAGGCTAGCTTAGGAGGCGCAGGGCAGGCAGTATGGCTCACAGCAATCTCCAACACCTTGCTGTCGCACCTGACATTTGCTGCCTGAGGCGACCACCTCACTCTGCCTAATGGTAGAGCCAGCCCTGGTTTCAAGCCACAGAATGAAACACAAGAAGCTTGTTACCAGGTCAAAATATTTGTCCATGTAGTCCAGTATTGTCTGCTTGGACTGGCAGCAGCTCTTTAGGGTCTCAGACAGAGAAAGGACATCTCAGTCAACTCCTACCTGATCTTTCTGCATGCCAAGCATGTTCTCTGCTCTATTGACTGAGCTGTGTCCCCTCTTTTTTCACTGGGCCAGTTCACCCAGTCACTTGTCTCTACATGAGAACAGCCATGGTTTATCCTTGTCAATTCAGCTATAATCTAATTACTCATTCCTGACATGTTTTGGCTGTCTTCACCATGGGAATGTATTCAACAGTTAGCTAGACACAATGTTCTAGTGCCTTCAGGTCTATCCTATATAGAGGAGCTACACCTGCAAACATGAGGTCCTTTATATACAATATATTCCAATGAGATACAAGTTTTTGTCTGGCTCGCTGGTGAATAAATTCCCTTGAGAAATACAGCCGAAACATGTCGGGAATCACTTTCTAAATTACAGTTGTACCTTATCGGTCTTTCCTCTTCCATCTTTCCAGACTGGCAAGCTGCGATTCTACAGAAGTGCAAGGAAAATATAGAATGTGGTATTGGATGCAGAATTCTTTTTCATGAGTAACTTTTTATTGTTAAAAGCAAGTTTCTAGCCCTTATGGGTCTGAAGACATGCTTGAAAATGAATGGACAATGGTGGATGAATCAGATGTCTAATTTTATAGGTAGGGATTTGGCACCCTACAATAACCTCTTGCTCCTCCCTGAGGGGATAATGACAGAGATAGAATAGTAAAAATTGCCAAATATATTATACAGAAATATACACATTTTGATGATTTGCATAGTGATGCAGGTTACAGAATTCAGCTTTTCTTGGTGCAGAATTTGGAGTGTCATAATGCAGATTGGTTTGAAAAGTGGTCTCCCTGTTGCAGAAAACTCATCTATTTATCTATAATCTCCGACATTTTTCAAAACGTTGCTTCTGTTTCTGTGCAAATAGCAACTGATGATTATGATAAAACAGCAGCATTTCATATTATCAAAATATTTCTCTGCCCTTCTTTAAAAATATATCACAAATCTCTGTGATGGCTTGGTTGTCCTTACCGGTTGCAAGCTCACCTCAACCATATATATAACCTCATCTAGCCAGGAGCGGTTTGAATTGTCACTTGAATGTTCCAGACTTCTCACTCATGCCTCTTTCGTTCATCTGAACTGTCTGTCGGATACTGCAGCCCTGTACCAGTTTGGCGTAAAAATCACAGCTGCTAAACTTTTACAGACATTGCACATACATAATTGAAATGTTTTCCACTGGCACCCCTCTCTGCAGAATGATTTTTCATAATGTGCCTTCGGCTGCCTTGTGGTCCCTCCTAGGGAAACAGGCCCCATAAATTAACGTAGCTACCAATCAAGGGTTTTTTAATCCCTCTTTTTTTTTAAAAAAATAGGATTTTATTTAAGAGCCTTGGGTTTTGTAAACTGTTTGCTGTGTTCTGTGCCAACTTTACTACAGAAATATTCTTGAGCATTGTACTTGAAGCTGATTCTAACAGCCAGATCACAACATTCTGTCAAAATCTTACTTTTTATAACTTCTATGTTGTTGACCTCAACCAAAGCGTCTGACCTGGCCTTAGTCCTGTCCCTAACCCTCTCAATACAGCTGGGTTTTACTGGTGACTTTAGAAGCACCCTTGCGAAGGTCTATCTTCTCATGAGGTAATGAACTTATGTGTCCAAGCATCAACTAACCCACTTGTGACGTGACAAGCTCTTTTGCCCCAGTTTCAAGAACACATTTTTCCTCTTCTGCTGGAACGTTGGGGTGGACTCTGGTGTTGGGAGAGCAGCCAAGTCCAGGTGATGCTGGTCAGCTTTGATGAGCATCTTGGCCGTGCTGCCGAGGGTGGCAAGTTTGCCGTTGTGCATCAGGGGTGTGAGAGTGGCTTCAGGCTTGGGCTCTTTGGAATGAGTGTCCCCAAAGAGGCCACTGAGCTTGGTGACACTGCTCATGGAGCCCTGGCAGGATTGGGCCAGCTCCTTCGCCTTCCTCTGCACAATGGCCACATCTCTGCGCCGGTGGTCACAGACACAGTAGACAATGATCCCCGAGAAGACAGCCCCCATGACAAAGGCAAGAATGACTGCAGTGTCCTGGAGGGTGACAGGCACCAGCTGATCATGCCCTTTGAGATAACTTTCACAAATCACTCCTTTCTCAGCAGAGCTAATAGCAGCATTGGGGAAAAGGCATGGGAGGAAGAGTTAAGCTAACCTCTCCCAGAGCACCATTCTTCTGCTCCAGAAAGCAGCCCCATGGAGCTACTAATTTTTGTACTTCAAGCTAGCTGCTGCTGCTGCTGCTTCATCATCATCATCATCATCATTTCTAAACTGCCCAATAGCTGAAGCTCTCTGGGTGGTTCACAAGGATTCATAAAACACACACAAAACAACATCATACAACATTATGATACAAGCAGAGTCTAAAAAAAATTAACATACAAAATTTCAAACGATTAAACAGCTAAAAACATTTTCAGTTAACGTTTCTTTTTAATAATTGACATGTTCCAGATAGCTGACATAAGTGCCACATCACATGCCATTAAAAGCCTGGGAGTAAAGAACAGTCTTCACCTGGTGCTGAAAAGATGACAGTGTTGGTGCCAGGTGGGCCTTACAGCAGACGTGGAGAGCCAGTGTGGCGTAGTGGCTAACGGGTTGGACTGGGAGCCGGGAGATCCGGGTTCTAGTCCCCACTCGTCCATGGAAACCCACTGGGTGACTTTGGGCCAGTCACAGACTCTCAGCCCAACCTACCTCACAGGGTTGTTGTTGTGAGGATAACATGGAGAGGAGGAGGATTATGTACGCTGCCTTGGGTTCCTTGGAGGAAAAAAAGGCGGAATATAAATGCAATAAAGAAAACAAACAAACATAGCTAATCACTCTGTTAGCAATCTCTTACAGTTAGCATACACAGATGACTATGAATAGCACTCCTATGAAATACAATGAATTCTTATCAACAATAACATTACATTCATACCTTGTGACACTATCATTGTTCTTTGTATTGCTGTCTGTCACAGGAGTTAAGATCCCAAATATTATGGTAGGAGGACCTTTTCCTGGCCCCTTTTTATTCCCCCTTCTGCTGCGAGTTGAATCCATTCATTGAAGGGATTTAATTTCCAGCTTCAGCACTGTTACCACAGTTAAGTCCATCGTCTCTAGTTTTCATCTGGGGTCTGTTTCTCCAGAGTAGTTATGACCAATGGAAGTTACTATGTATGACACACCTAGGCAGCAGGTTCCTTGGAAGCATAATGGAATCGCTGAGTTGCAATCTTTTACGTCTTTAATAAGACAAGGTGTTATTATTTATTTATTTATTTGTTTGTTTGTTTATATAGCACCAACAATGTACTTGGTGCTGTACAGAATATAGAAATAAAACAGCAATACCCTACCTAGAGGCTTACAGTCTAAAATCACATTAAAACATATGAAGGGGGGGGAAGGGGTTACACAAAACAGAAATAAAGGAATAATCATAGCAATGAGAACAGTAAATCAGGCTAAAATACCAAAAGCTATGGAAAACAGATGCGTTTTCAAACGCGTTTTAAAATCTAAGACGGAACTCGTAGTTCGTAGATTCTCTGGAAGAGTATTCCAAGCAAACGGGGCAGCCAAAGAGAACGGGCGAAGGTGGGCAAGAGAGATAGAAACTCTTGGGCAGGAGAGCAACATAGCATTTGAAGAACGGAGGATACGAGGGGGATGGGAGAGTGAAATGAGAGAGGAGAGATAGGAAGGTATATCATGTTTCTATATTTCACCAACAACCAGTCCTTTTCCTGATGTTCTTTGTCTTTTGATTCCTGCAGTTTCTTGTTCTGTGTTTTTATCGGATTTTAAAAAATCATTTTTTGAGAAGCTGAACTTTAAATTATGCAAAATATGCAAATATTTGATTGCAAGTATTTAGGGTTTGGGTGCAAAAAGTCTGTCCCCAGGGCCTGTCTTAATGCTGCAACTTAGTTTGGAAAATGGGAGCCCACCTGTAAGGCTGCTGCAGTTGGGCAGACTAGGACAGATGGCCGTTCACCCAATCAGGGCACTGAAAAATGTGCAGCGCTCACAAGCAGCTGGTTACGCTTCTGCAATGCAGTTTATGAGCCTTTGTTCTACAAGACCGCCATAGATGTAGCCGCATTTTGCAGGAAGAAAAGAACATCACTGGGACATCAGCTGGGCCACAACCCCAACTTTGTTGTAGAAGGTGTTGGATGCAAGCTCTTGTTTTTGCAGCGTTCTTTTTGTGCTTTTGGCATTTTAAGTAGTGGAGAATTCACATCGTAAGGCGGTGGGCAGGGGAAGGTGTACCTATTAAAGAAGGCAAAATGTGATTATTATTTTTTGGCTTTTGCCAGAGTATGAATTCGAATTGTTGCAAAAGGCTAGAGGCAGAAGCATTGCCTCATCCAACTTTGAGCAGCTCTGCATGGTTTTAAGATACATGCTTCCCTTTCTTTCTTTCTTTGATACTTGGCGTGCATTTAATTATTGCAGCTGTTGGCAACCCCAGAATCTCCTAGTGATTCTATTTAAAAGGTTCATTTTGAGAGGTCTATAACTCAGCAGTTTTAATTTGCAGTGGGCTGAAACTTGGCAGACAGTGAGCCAATTTCAGAATCCACTCTGCGGGCTCTAAATCTAAATATGATGGCGGGAGATGCCTCTTCTGAGCAGGAAAATATAGTGCTCAAGCTCCTTGAATTCAAGCTTTGCCACAGACTGCTTGTCTCTCAGCGCTGCCCCCAAATCTTTAATGCAAAGATTTAATTTAAGGATTTAATTGGAAACCAAAGGTTTAACAAAGCCCACTGGAGCTGCCAAATTTCTCTTGTGGAAGCAGTGGTTGCAAAAGGCCTCGGTTTTCTCATCAGGGAGATGATTAGGAAGCAGGGTTGTCCTGATTTATGTGTGTCGGAGCTTGGAAATTCACAGCAGTTGAATTACGTTCAGTGCATTCCACACCATTTGTTTGCATTTTGTGTTTAATGGCTGAATAAATCGGCAATCCACTTTTCCCCTGACGGTGGACATGTAATTTGAAACGGTAACTTGCCAGGATTGAACCTAGCAGAATCTGGTGATCCATGTTTTGAGGTGGGGTCTGGAACAATCTGGCAGTAATGTGACAAGCCTGGGAGACCTGGCTTTTCAGCCCCCAATCTGGTCACTTTACAGAATATGGTTTACTGGTGGGAGCTTGGAAAAGCCTCACACTGTCTGGTCAGCATCCCTAAACTCGGCTTTGCCTTGAAGTTGGAAGCTTTGTCTAAACCAGCTTTCCCCAACCTTGGGCCCTCCAGTTGTTTTGGACTTCAATTCCCATCAGTCCCAGCCATCTGGTCAGGAATATCTCCGAAACAAGAGAGCATCCAGTTGGGAAAGGATGGTTGGTAACGCCTGAAGCATTGCGGCTGCATGTGGTGCTGAGGACTTATACAGATATAAGTCCTCCAACCATTAATGCTTTGCATTAAGGGGTTGGGAGCAAGCCATGTAAGTGCCCCCTTCCCTCACTTCTTCCTTTTTGTGTAGTTTTGGCTCAGTTCAGACAACACATTAGTCAATGCAGTGTGAAAACTCTACTCAATGGTTGAGTTTTTAGGAGGTACTTCCACACAACATGTTCTGATTCCACTGTTGTGTGACTGTGGGCTATCGTGGAGTTGAGTAAAAGGCAACATGACATTTGATTGACAGTTCCTCTGCCCTCTCTCCTCCCCCAGTCCTCCTGATGGCATCCCATCTGCCATTGCTGCAAAAAACAATCCCAGCAGCTCTTCTACAGTGGCACTCAACACAACTCAACACAATGGAAAACTCCACGGAGCCTGCCATAGAACACGCAACAGAACGGTTGTGCAGGAACTCTCCTCTACACAGCGTGGATATTCTGTGTGGAGTATTTTCCAAAAAAACCTCCGCCATTGCATGGAGTTTTCCTGCCAGACAACACTTTTCTCAACGGTGGTGTAAAAACTCCACCATGGAGTTCTAAAACCACTGTTGAGAAATGTGTTGTCTGAACTGAGCCTTTGTCTTAAGAAGACGATGGATCACTATGCCTCCAAAAACTCCTTTGTAATTTCCCGCTTGTCCATCTAACTTGTAACAGACTAGACTTCCATATATACGAAGTTTCATTGATTGGCTTCACAGCTTTTGGTTTGTCTCTGTCTAACTTTCCTCCGTGCATAGGATGAACAACAGTAGATTAAAAGTGAACGCAGCTGTGAAACATGCATTCAGCTATGTATACATCACAGTTTCCCAATCACATTTTCCATAGTTAACACACAACAGCAGAGACCTACGTGTGGTCACTATGTGATGTCAGTGTACCTCAGATGTATTTGGGGTGGGTGGGTTGTTGCCTTTTATATAAGCAATATCCATGTCGGGAAATCATCCTGTATGAAGTCCCTACAGATATGCTTGTAAGAATAGGTTCCCAGATTTTTGTGCTCATTAAATCCAAATTGTCTGGCAAATGCTACTTTGTATGGCAGGCTTAGCATCTGGAAACCCAAGTTTGGCAACTGAAGCTTAGCGTTCAAAGCTTATGCACCTCAGGCGAATTCTAGGTTTTGCAGGTTTTGCAATCTTTTTTGCAAAGGTTGGGAACTGAATTTGACATCTCCAAATACAGGATGCTCATTGCTTTGCCATTGCAAGTCGAAGAATGAGCCAGAATGTAACTTTCATCACTTGACAGTGGGAAGGTGTTCAGGGCTTCCTTCTGTGGATCCACTATATAACATTACTAACCTCTGTTTGGGGGGCTGTCCCAGTTCTATAGTTCAAGGAGCAACTATGGGTTCCCATACCCTGCAATGGTTTTCATCTAGTTTTCTGTTAAATAAGTGACTTGAAAGTCTTTGTGCTTCCTTCTCAGGTGGACCTACCATGACTTCTTGAATAGGTATCGAATTCTTATGAAGAAAAGGGATGTCTCCAAAAAGGAAGACAAGAAATTGATTTGTAAAACACTGCTAGAAAGCCTCATTAAGGTGAGCACAATTAAGAGCACCCCCTCCTTACCCATCTCACCTGCATGTAGCTTTGGCACTTCAAAGCCATAGTATTCCTAAATTTCTCCTTACATATTTTCCAGTTAACCAGGTATATTGATGTAACCTGAAGGACCTGGGAGCTGTCAGTGGGATTAAAACTACTAAATGAGACATGGCCATGGAAACGGTTGATTTGCCCTTAATCTAGAAGAACTCTTTTGGAACATCTGAACTCTGCAACTCACTTTAACAGCTTCTTGCACTTTCCTTTGTTCGTTTTTAATCTCACCGTATTAGAGCCAAATGGGGCATTATATCTGCACTATTTAAGCTGGTTAAACAGTCGTTCCTTCGTGCCAAGGGAATTCTGGGAATTGTAGTTTTGTTGCAGGGGGAGGGCTTAGGGATCCCCAGTTCTGAGCAACTCCCCAAGCTCCCAGGATTCTTTGGGAAAGCTATGGCAATGACGCTGGTATAAAACCACTATAAATTTATGTTGTAGAAAGAGCTCCTGAGTCCCTGGTTATATTCTGCCTATAGCAGAGTGTTCTCAGTTTTTGTTTGTACATATGGTATTGCTCAGAGGTGCAAAAATAAATAAATCACTGCACCTACATCAGTTGCACTCCTCGAAAACAAAGGAATGTTCTTCAACATACCTTTCAACTTCTGGACACGGAGTGCTTCCAGGCATGACATTCCCAACTATCTCCTACATATGGGTAGTAGCATACGATTGCCACATCCTAACAGGAAAGATGCAGGAAAATAGTATAGGCTGTGTGCACAGCTATCACCTGTGCAAGTTCCTCCTTTCAGGTATATCCAGTCCCACCTCCCTGGTACATGATGCACATTCTGGTAAATGTGTCTGCTGCACACATATGTATTCATATGCACGTGTAACATCTTTGTCTTTGTATTTTGCATTAATAGTAATGCATAAAATGGCAATCTCTCCATGGCAGATGCTTCCCCCTTTTTTAACTCAAGTCAGCAGCAACTTGTGGTCCTACAACTCCCATCAGCCCAAGCCAGCATAGCCAGTGGTGAGGGATGATGGGAGTTCTAGGCCAAAACATTTGGAGGGCCATGAGTTTATTTTATTTATTTATTTATTAAATTTATATACCTCCCCATAGCCAAAGCACTCTGGGCGGTTTACAAAAGTTAAAAACAGTGAACATTAGAAAGTATACACAATTTAAAACCATAAAAAACATAAAAAACAACAGTATAAAAACAACGGTATCCATTTAAAAACAATAGTTCTGGGGTCCATTAAAAAACAAACAAACTTAGCATTGTTAACTGCCTGGGAGAAGAGAAAAGTCTTGACCTGGCGCCAAAAAGATAACCATGTTGGCGCCAGGTGAGCCTCATCAGGGAGATCATTCCATAATTGAGGGGCCACCACTGAAAAGGCCCTCTCCCTTGTTGCCATCCTCTGAGCTTCCCTTGGAGTAGGCACTCGGAGGAGGACCTTAGATGATGAGCGCAGTGTATGGGTAGGTTCATGTCGGGAGAGGTGTTCTGTCAGGTATTGAGGTTTACTCTGACTGGCAGCAGTTGTCCAAGGCATCAGACGAAAGAGTCCTTCCAATCCCTTGCTGATGAAGATGTCAGGGATTGTATCTGGAACTTTCTGGGTACAAAGGATGGTCTCTGCTGTTGTGGTATGGATGATTCTAAGGCAGAAAGGTTGGTGGACTTGCACCACCAGTGTCCTAGGCAGCAGAAAATAAATTAGAAGCTGCACATGTTTCAATTTTAGGAAGTTCCATAGGTAGCCAGAAAAGAGGCGACTTGGAGCTATCTTTGGTGTACTAATTTGACCCTGGTGTCCTTATGTTCTTTATTCCTCATGCCCTATCCTGATAGGAGGGAAAGGGATCAAATGTCCCATTTTGGGACACCCATGATCTGCATAGTTGTGAAACGTTTGCATTAAAATGTCAACCACTTGTAAATCGTCATACAGACTCTTACGTGCAGATGGCAGAAAGTTAAATGTTTGCATTTCTTAACCTAGTTTTCCTTTTATGCTTTTGAAAAGGATCCCGACAAGTTCCAGTTTGGACGTACAAAGATCTTTTTCCGTGCTGGCCAGGTTGCATACTTGGAGAAACTGCGGGCAGATAAGTTCCGCGCCGCCACCATCATGATACAGAAGACGATGCGCGGCTGGTTTCAGAGAGTGAAATACAGGAAGATGAGAGAGGCAGCCTTAAGAATCCAGAGGCACACCCGAGGGCACCTGGCACGCAGGTGAGCGTAAGAAGCACTTTCTCAAGATAACTGGGTCCCCCCTCTGGAATGACGTAGAGAAGCATTATTTTCTGAACACTGATAACTTTGAAAATAAGCCATTTTTATAGTGTAGGCTGACATCCAGTTCGTATGAACCTAGGGATTTACCAAATTCTCTTCCCCCAACCCTACGGGGGTGGGCAAAGTATGAGGGCAGGAGCATGAAACTCACTAGTATCATTCCCAGCACCTCCATGTTGCTGCTGCTATGTTTAAATCCCCCTAACGCACTAGAAACATGCTCCATCTCAATGTAGTGTTGGTCACCAGTGGGGGAATGGTGGCCTCCATTGGAGACCAGCATTGACTGATGTTGCTTCTCAGAATTGACTGATGTTGCTTCTCTGATGCATTTAACCTCTGTGGAAGAACTTGTCAACAGGAAGTGTCATGAAGGGTTATCATTGACATCCTCTCTGCTTGTTAAGCCAGTATTTTAGACGTTTGTTTGAAATCATCTGCTCTTAACTTGGGCTGTAGCTAGACCTAAGGTTTATCCCAGGATCATCCCGGGTACGTCCCTGCCTGAGCACTGGATGCCCTGTGTGGCACTTAGATGAACAGGTTTGACCCCAGGACGATCCTGGGATAAACCTTAGGTCTAGCTATGGCCTTAGTCTCTTTCCTTTTGGAGTAACTTTGAAGCCTATTCCTTGTGGGTTACGTGCGTCTCAGAGTGTGTGAAAGACTTTTTTTCGCATATGCTGGCACCTCCACCCTCCTTGTGTAATAGGGTTGACTTCTCTAATATGACAAAAACGGGGAGGCCTGCAGGAATCAAAACTCCACAGGAAATTGGATCGGCCATCTCCACTTCCACAATTTGTGTTCACATTTAATTGCTCCAAGCAAAGAACAAAATCATAAAATCCAATGAAGCACACTTAACTGTCTTTAAAAAAACTTCTGGTTTTATAAATATTTATTGAGGAAGATGTAATGATGAGCTGGTCGTAAATTCCCTAAGTAAACGCTCTGAACTGCAGTGTTGCACAAGGATTTTAAATGCATCCCAAATTAAGCACCATGTTGGGATTGCTTGGAGCTCTTGGAACCCTCGATGTTGCCAAACCAGTGTGCATTGCTCTAAATGTCAAATCAATTTGCTGCCGTTGTGCTGGATTCCTTGCAACCAGTAGTTATGCTGCACTACACTTGCTCTTGGTGCTCAGGACTGGAACAGCTAACCTTGACGAGAACATCTTTAGGGTTGCAGTGTTTAATGCCAGAGCATGAGCACTTAAGGGAAATTGTATAAATATATGGGCTACTTTCCTTTCCTTTCCTTTAATCCTGAAAGAGCAATAAGAACTTTTCAGATACTGCAGCCAAGTTTTTGCAAGATACCCAGATAGGAAATGGATTATCTTATCTGTTGAGTGGACAAGGCAATAGATTTGTCCTGTGTGCTGAATTTAGGAGGCCGCCTATCTTCTACAACATGCCACTGATGCCTTCGGTGGAGTTTGCACCAGTAAAGAATCATATAATGGTAGAGTTGGAAGGGGCCTACAAGGCCATCGAGTCCAACCCCCTGCTCAATGCAGGAATCCACCCTAAAGCATCCCTGACAGATAGTTGTCCAGCTGCCTCTTGAAGGCCTCTAGTGTGGGAGAGGCCACAATCTCCCTAGGTAAGTGGTTCCGTTGTCGTAACAGACTCCGCCAGGAGGTTACCAGTGGAATTGGATACAGGGAGTGGGTTGTTAGCTATTTAAGACTGAACTGTGTATCAAGAACTCCATGGTTCAAACATTGTCTTGGCAAAGGACTCGCTAGGCAGCCTTAGGCAAGCCACTATGTTCTAGAGATGCCACCGAAGCTCACTGGGCCCAACCCTAGATAAGAGGTTCAGGTTCTTGCAATGCTCACCTCTAACAGGGTAGATAAAAATCTGAGTTGGAGAAGAATGCTCAGTTTAGACTGGCCGCTCCGATTTCAGTGGGGCTGTGAATCCATTCTGGGTTTCAGTCAGAACCAGCCAGAACTCTAAAGAAGCTCTCCAAGGTGGTGAGATTGGAGACTGAAATTGGAGCCACCAGCCTCCACTGAGTTTACCTACTCCCATCCTCCGATGCAGGCCCCTGGTCTTGCAAAAAAACCAACAGCACCTTGTCCCTCTTTCAATCACATGCAGTGGCTCAGCCAGCAGTAGCCATTCAGTGATGTTCCAGCCAGAGGGCTTCCTCTCCTTCTCCTTTCTGGCTGGCCCTTGGCACTAGCGTGCTCCGTAGGCCTGGTTGTAGCCTCTGAGAAAACTACCTAAGGGTCGCAGGGCTTATGCAGCATGCCAGGCCCCAGCCAAAGAGAGCTTCCTCTTTCCTTCTCACTGCTGCCAGAGTGCTGCTACTACTATTGGCTCAGTCAGTAAATAAGAGTTTAAAGGGGAAGGGGCAAGGATTTGGGTGATCAGAGCAGGATGTGAAGAAGGGAGGCCATTGGTTGTGGGGGGGCTCTTACAAGGAAGTGAAGCCAGGCAGAATTTGGATTGGCTCAGAAATGCATTGCGCCATTTCCTGACTTCCTGGGAAATGGTTCAGCTTGCTTCTGAGCCAGTCCAACCTGAGCCAGAAGGGCTCGCTCACCACTTCTATTATTTCCCTCTATAATATGGGAACAGTCATTCTGGCTTGTCTTACAATGGTTGTAAGGACTACAAAGTTAATGTATATGAATACTTGGGGAAAGCACCATGTAAGTGCAAAGAATGATAACATGTTGTGTTCATGCTAGGATAGCTTTCAGGAGATGAGGGGAAGAGATGGCAGACGGAAGAATAAGGACAAAGGACAGAAGGAACACGGATATTTCTGCATATTACTATTACGTTAATGGAGGAAATAGGTGCAGTATCAGTTCAGTAGCGCCTCCCCCAATTCCACGAGCACTCCAATTTAGTGAAGTTGCATCTCATAAGTGAAGTCAGATGCAAATAAAAGACCCTGGAGGGAGACAAATGGGACTGTATGGTGAAAGTGGTTTCAACACATATTTGTTGCATTCTGAGACATTTGTTTTCAGGGTAGAGAATGTGTGTTCAAACCACTTCCCACCTGTCTTGGTGAGTATCTCCATCTTCACCTTTGGAGATCATACTTCAGACCCTGTGATCAGCAGCAGGATTCCACGATCAGCTAAGCACACGGCCATCTATTCTCAGCCTCGGTTTCCCTTCTGTGAAATAGGAGAAATGGCGACAAGCTTCACAAGTGTAGCATGCGAACTGTAAAACGTCTTGAAAGTTCAGAGTGATTTATAAGTAATTGTTTTAAAGAAGAATGAAGAAGCAGCGTTTGGAAAGGTTTATATATATTATATTCCAAAGCACTGTGGCTGGTGTTCTTGATTTCAGTGGGGATCACTCTCTCTAAGAGAACTCAAGCGGTGAGTGCCAACAGAAATGAAGCCAAACAGGGCCACCAAGAAAGAAGGAATCATGAGGGGACACCCTATCCCTCAGAACCAGCCCAGTACGGACTGAGCATACTTAGTAGCCGAAGAATGCTTGGAAAAGCAAAATGAGAAGGGAGTTCAAATGGAGTATCCTGGAACACGGCCTGGCTGGCCAGCTGGAACCCTGAAGAGGTGGACTCCTGTTAGGGATTGTAGGTACATTTTTTTGTTGTAGGGTACCATTTGCTGTTATTAATCTTCGTCATCTTTGCTCTCTCCCACAGACTGGCTGATCGTCTGAGGAAAACGAGAGCAGCCGTTATTTTCCAGAAACAATATCGAATGTTGCGGGTCCGCCGTGCGTACCAAACAATCCGTGGAGCCGCCATCACGATCCAAGCCTTCACCCGAGGAATGTTCGTCAGAAGGAACTATCGAAAGGTGTGCTTATTCTTTTGGTAATACGTTTTCTCCCTCGAAATGCAGGAAACTAGGGGTGTGCACGGACCCCCCAATCCGCTTTGTGGCCCGATCCGGAAAATCCGGATCGGGCATGATACTCTTCGCGCCGCTCCGCCCGTCTCCCGCTCCGCGGAGCGAAATCTGGCTTCGCCACCGTCACTATATGGATGGCGGCAGCGGCGCAAGATAAGCCACCCACCCACCTCGCCCCCTTACCTTCCTCCGTCGCGGGCTTCAATTGAGGCCCCGGTTGAAGCCGGAAGAGGCCTCGGCCTTCACTTCCGGCTTCAACCGGGGCCTCAATTGAAGCCCGCGATGGAGGAAGGTAAGTGTCCCTCCTCCCTGCTCCCTTACCTGGCGCTGCCGCCGCCGCATAGATGGCGGCGCCGGCAGCGCCAGATTAGTCCCCCTCCCCCCCCACTTACCTGCAGGCGAAGCTCCGGATTGACTCTCTTCGCCTCCGCCTTTTCCAGAGGCGAATTAGGCCGCCTCGTTCCTGCTTCTCTGAACCGAAGAGAAGCGGAGCACATCCCTACAGGAAACTCCCAACTTTGCCAATCACCATCCTGACTGCAGCTTGTCCTTGTGCGTTGTCTTTCACTGAAGAGAGAGAGGCATAGCCTTCTGAGAATGGTCACAACACGTTTTCCACCCGTGGTGCGAACCCAGCTTCTAACTTGTGTTACAGACATGCATACCAGCAAGTCAAATGGTGGATAGGCCAGTTCATTTTCAGGCCAAGGTGGATATGAGAATTCAGCCTTGTCCTACCCCATATGCATCAGGTTATATAAAATAAGAACATAAGAAGTGCCCTGCTGGATCAGGCCAGCACTCTGTTCACACAGTGGCCAACCAGCCATTGACCAGGGATGAATAAGCAGGACATGGTGCAACAGCACCCTCCCACCCATGTTCCCCAGCAACTGGGGAACACAGGCTTATTGCCTCGAATACTGGAGATAGCACACAACCATCAGGGCTAGTAGCCATTGATAGCCTTTGCCTCCAGGAATTTATCCAACCCCCTTTTATTTATTTTTTTATATTGTTTTTTATTTTCTACACTATATAAACATACAACATTACAATAATAATGATAATAAAAAAGAAAACATCAAACAACTGCTACATACATATTGAATAAATGTTGAGTACATATATGTTGAATAAGTATTACCTATACATTATCATACTACAACATAATCATTCTTAACATAAAAGTGCACCCCCCACCTCGGGATCTATTCCTGAGTCCAAAATCTGATCGTTTCTTCTGCTGGCGGTTTCCCACTTCCCTTAGTAAACACGAATATTAGGAACTGTTTCCAGATTCCTTCAAACTCATTTATTTTAGTTACGCCTTTTCTCCACTTAATATTACATGTCAATTTATCATTAATGGCTATATCCCATACTTCTTTATACCATTCTTCAATAGAATATTCCCCTTGAATCTTCCAGTTCCTGGCTACCATCAATCGTGCTGCAACCAGCAAACTCGATGTCAACTCTATAGTTTCTTTTCCACACTTTATATCTTCAAATAGTGACAGTAATGCAATCTTTGGTGTTTGTTCTATTTTCATTCCCACTATATCTTCAATTTCTGAAAACACCATCTTCCATAATCTTTGTACATATTTGCATTCCCACCACATATGTAAATACGTTCCTTTTTCCCCACAACCTCTCCAACAATTTGCTGAATGCTGATCATTTATCTTATTCAATCTAATCGGGGTTAGGTACCACCTCCACAAAATTTTAAAATAATTCTCCTTTATTCTCACTGACAAACTTCTCAACACTCTTTGTTTCCATAGTCCCTCCCATCTCTGTCGCCCTATTTGTACCTTCAAATCTGACTCCCATACCATTTTCTCTGAGTTCTCTCTAAACTCCTTTTCTAACAATATTTTATATATTTCACTCATTAACCCTTTTAAAACTATACTACCTCCTTTACCTTTTTCCTTATTTACTATTAACTCTTCAAACTTCATCATCTTTCTGCAAACTCTATTATCTTTAATCCACTTTTTGTTCCATTGTTCTAATTGCCCATATTCTAACCAGGATAATTTTTTTTCCTTTAACAATTTTTCCATATCTTCTCTTGTTTTTATATCTCTTAACCAATCCTTTAATTTCATTTTATTTTTCTCTTTTAATATTTTACATAATCTACCCTTCAGATCCTCTGGGAAATTCTTTAACATTATTATCGGTGCTAAGGGAGAGTTGCTCGGAAGCAACTTCCCTTTAAATTTACTCCAAATTTCCCATTGAGTCCTCAAGAGTGGATTATCTATACTTCCAACCCACTTTCTCCCTCCATCTTTAAAAAAGACATTATCCAAACTCATCTCTACATTACATATAGTTTTTTCTTCCATCCAATGTAAATCTCCTACTCCTATAATTGCTTCTACAATATGTCTTAATCTATTTGCTGCGTAGTATAATTTTATATTTGGGAGACCCAATCCACCCTTTTTTTGGCTTAGATACCAATTATTTTTATTCACTCTTACTCTCTTTTCTCCATTACAATATTTATTAATAATATTTTGCCAACTTTTTATCTCGGTTTCTGATATTTTTATTGGTAACATCCTAAACACAAAATTAATTTTAGCTAAAATCTTCATTTTTATTAAAGCTATTCTTCCAAACCAAGATAAATTTAGTCTTTTATATTTCTCCAATTTCTCTAATACCTCTTTCTTTAACCTCATTAAATTCTCCTTTTCAAGATTCTCTAAATTTTTTGTAATTTTGATTCCCAAATATTTAATCTCCTCCTTAACTCTCATTTCTATTCCCTTATGTTCCCAATCCTTTTCTTCCTTCTTAGTATAATTAAACAGCATCATCTCTGATTTAGACCAATTTATTCTTAACCCTGTAATTTCTTCAAATTCCCTCAACTGATATTTGATTCTTTCTATTTTTCTTATTGGGTTCTTAATGGTCAATATCCAACCCCCTTTTAAAGCCATCCAGATTGGTGGCCATCACTACATCTTGTGGTAGTGAGTTCCATAATTTAACTATGCGCTGTGTGAAGATGATATGTTTTAATTTGTCTCCTTATCTCCCCTCCTCCCCCTCACACGGAGAATCACAGATATTTTAAAAACAGCTGCAGAACTGCCTTAAGGACTGGGGAGATAGGTATTGTTGTTTGAACTTGATGAACTTTCCTTAGTTTGACGCCCCAAACTTTGGCTTGTCTTCCGCAAGCTGACCCAACTCAGTCTGCAGCGAGTCATGCCAGCTAGTCGATTTTCCGTATTTTTTTTTATTTGCGCAAATAGAGGTGTGTGCAAATTATCCAACAGGTTTTAGTGTCTTTCTCCCCTATGCCTTTTGCATATTCAATAATTTCCATTCTATTCAAGAAGAAAACCTGGGACTACATAACATTTCACTCCAACCAATCAAAACACACACACATTTTTTGCTCGGGGCAGTGCATGAGAGGTGTACACCCTCTATTAGGGTTAATCTTCCAGCTCCTTCTGAATTTCATTGCCAACTCTTTCTTTTCGGGTCGTTCCCTCCCCGACACCTTTTTATTCTTTTTTCCTGACCTGGAAGCGTGTACATTTTCAGAATGCAAAAGATTTAACTGCAGTTATTTCAAGTGTTCAAGCCATACAGGCAGAAGCAATTTTTCTGCAGCCCCACAAAGAGTTAGTTTAATGAAGCTGTCCACACAGACAGGTGCCCCAAGGCAAAGTGGAGATCTGGAAATGTCATCTGCTATCAACCACTCGGTGAGGAACTTACCTGACAGAACAGTGTTTGTCTGAGTCGTACTTGGAAACACATCTGCCTGGTGAAGTCACTCTCACAGATGGCACTCATGGTCTCTCTGCTTGTGGTGACTTGTGTTTCTTTCACGGTGGTTGCTCCCTACTTATGGCAAATGGGTCACTGGACTCATTCACTGAAAGCAAGGATCTGTAACCCCACACCTGTGACTTGCGTTTTTCAGCATGCAAAATGGCAGGTTCTGCTCATTGTGGACAACTCAGATGACCCATTGGCTGAGAACACTTTTGCCATAGTCCCACAAAAGGAAAAAGCTCCCACTGTGACATGAATATAGTCATTTTTAGATCGACCTTTGAAAATTCTCAGTTTATTTTACTGTAGTGGCAATCTTTGGCATTTGTTGAGTCTCAGAAAACCTAAAATTTAAATGTGTATACACCATTTACAACTACCACAAGACATATCTGAGTACTTTTATGTACGTATTTATTTGAAATATTTATTGACTGCCTTTCAGGGCAGCAGCCCTCAAAAGAAAACACATAAAACCAATAAAATATTAAAAGTGATAAAAACACAATAAAACAGTAATAACATAATAAAAACACCACTAAAGGCCAACAACAAAACCAGCAATAAGACAGCAGCAGCAACAGCAATCATATCAGGACAATGCTGGAATAAAATATTATGTTTTCAAGGCCTTCTTAAAAGCCTGCAATGATGGAGCGTGGCAGACCCCCGATGGCAATTTATTCAAGAGGCGTGGGGCTGCTGCAGAGAAGGCCTGCTCACATGTGTTCAAACGCCTAACTGCAATCACAGATGGGCAACTAAGAAGGGCCTCTCTTGCTGACCTTATAGTGTGGACAGGCTGAGATGGGTAAAGGCAATGCTTGAAATAATTTGGTCCCAAACCATTTAAGCCTTTAACAGTCTAAACAAGCACTGTACTATAAATTGGGCTTAAAAACACACGGATAAGCAGTATAGGCATTATATGATTGAATCATCTCACCTCCATGAAGACTCAGCGGCTACATTCTGCACTAGCTGAAGTTTCTGAAGCATCTTTAAAGACAGATCCATGTACAGTGCATTGCAATAGTCCAGCACAGACATTGTAATGCAAGGATAACTGAGACGAGGTCTGTCCTCTCCGGATAGAGCTGCACTTGGTGTACCAGCATAAGCCGGTAAAACTAACTCCTGGACAGCACAGCCAGACTACGCACTTGGTCTTTTAAGGGGACTGCAACCCTATATAAGACCAGCTGTAAGCCTTTATACAGAGTGGTTGATATCCTACCCCACAGTACCGGCATCTTGTCTGGATTAGATTTCAGCTTGTTTAACCTCATCTATCCCAAAACGGCCTCCAGACACTGGTTATGAGTTCAACAGCCTCGTGAATACAAATGTCAACTGAGAAACTGTCCTGAGAATGATACTATATGGACTCAATTTTAACAGAGTTGCTTTCTTGGATCAGACCTGGATTCATCTACACTAGGGGTGGGCAGAGAATAGATCAAGATCTACTGGTAGATCATTGGGTGATTTGGAATAGATAAGCAAGAGTTTTGATTCCCTGTTTTTAACAGTAGCAACAAGAAAGCTTTCCCCCACATCTAAATTAGTCTGTTAGAATCTCTGCTCTGTAATATAACAAGATTGTTATATGTGGGCCATCCCATTATATGGCTAATGAGGTATAGTAGGTAATTTGGCTCTGCTTCCTAAGACACCATTTTGCATGTGGCTCCATTGGGTGGATCTCAAGTAAAAACAAAGTCAGTCTTATAAACGTGAACATAAGAAGTGCCATGCTGGATCAGACCAAGGGTCCATCCAGTCCAGCACTCTGTTCACACAGTGACCAACCAGCCATTGGCCAGGGATGCAACAGCACCCTCCCACCCATGTTCCCCAGCAACTGGTGCACACAGGCTTACTGCCTCGAATACTGGAGATAGCACACAACCATCAGGGCTAGTAGCCCTTGATAGCCTTTGCCTCCAGGAATTTATCCAACCCCCTTTTAAAGCCATCCAAATGGGTGTCCATCACTACCTCTTGTGGTAGTGAGTTCCATAACAACTATGCACTATATGAAGAAGTACTTCCTCTTGTTTGTCCTGGATCTCCCACCAATCAGCTTGATGAAGTCTGCCAGTATCTGATCTAGCTTGCCATTCTGTTTCCAGCATTCACCAGCCCATGGCCTCTTTGTGCTCTCAAGTTCGGCATGAAGCAATGGTCTGTCTTAGTATCAAATTAATTTTCTTGTCCCCAGTGTCTTGGCACTTTCAGAGAGAGTTGTAATGAGAAATCACATAGATGAGCTCATGTAGACAAATGCCCCTGCTGTTGTGGCTCTGTGGGAGAGCACAGGCTTTACAGGCAGATTAAGTTCTTGGTATCTCCAGGTAGGGCGTGGGAAGAATCCTGCCTGAAACCTTTAGAGAGGCCACTGCCGGTCAGTTGATAATGCTGGACTAGATGGACCAACACTCTGATTCAGCATAAGGCAGCTTTCTATGTTCCTCTTTGTGCAAGGAGATTCAAGGCATCTAAGGTCCTCCTCCGGGTGCCTACTCCGAGAGAGGCTCGGAGTGTGGCAACGAGGGATAGGGCCTTTTCGGTGGTGGCCCCCAGACTATGGAATGATCTCCCTGACGAGGCTCGCCTGGCACCAACGCTGCTATCTTTCCGGCGCCAGGTTAAGACTTTCCTCTTTGCCCAGGCATATGGCGGCACATCTTAATCACCCACATGTTTAGTTTTTTTTAACGGTTTTTAATGCTTTATGTGTGTATGTTCTGTGTTTTAGAATTTTAAATTTTGTATACTTGTTTTTATCTCAATTTTAGAATTTCTGTAAACTGCCCAGAGAGCCCTGGCTATGGGAGCGGTATATAAGTGAAATAAATAAATAAATAAATAAATAAGGTGAACCGTGCAGCCCACCATCCTGTCCTGGTCCCAAAGGGGGAAAGACTTGCAAGGCCACGTAAGCAGTGGCAGGGTGTCTCCTTCCTGGATGGGAGAAGCTTGCCTGGTCTCTCTCTCGTCTTCCTCCACACTTCTTTCAAAACCATGTGTGAAATGTTTCTAGGCTAAAACCCATTCTCCATGAATCGGTCTAATCTTATTGTTTTTTGCTTTAAAAACACACACAACTAAGCTAGTGGCCATCACTCCCATGCTGTGGCAGTGAATTCTGACCAGAAATGAACACCATCAGTGTTGCAACACCATAGATGGATGCATCTGTTGCCCCATGAATTGATTATGAGCTGTCTGAGAGGGCAGAAACATTGGGATGACCAGACATTGGAATGACCAGTATCAGATGATAGAGTATTTGCACAGATGGACCTTTCGTCTGATCCAAGAAGGCAATTATCATGTTCCTGTGCTAACTATGATTTAAAAATGCTGCAGATATTTATTTATTCCTTTATTTATTTATAACATTTCTATACTGCCCAATAGCTAAATCTCTCTGGGTGGTTCACAACAATTAAAACCATAAAATGCGTGATGATACCCAAATAGAACCTAGCCACACTGCAAAGATTCAAAATAAAATATGAGATTTAAAACAGAAAATGAAAAACTTAAAATGCCTGGGAAAATAAAAAGGGGGTTGCCTGGCTTCGAAAATAGCACAGTGTAGGCGCCAGGTGAGCTTTTCTGGGGAGTTCATTCCCCAACCATGGTAGCAGAGGAAAAAAAGCCCTCTTCTTAATAACTACCCACCTCGCTTCCTTTGGTGGGGGGTCCCGGAGAAAGGCTGCTGAAGTAGATCTTAGGGTTCAGGCAGGTATATATGGGAGGAGCCGAGCCTTCTGGTAACCTGCCCCCAAACTATTTGGTTTTTAATGGCTCGGGTCGACTCAGCCTTCCATCCTCCCAAGATCGGTAAAATGAGTACCCAGTTAGCTGGGGGAAAGGCAATCACGGCCGGGGAAGGCAACGGCAAACCACCCCGCTATAAGGCCTGCAAGGAAACGTCAGCAAAAGCTGGCATCCCTCCAAGAGTCAGTAATGACTCAGTGCTTGCACAAGAGGAGTTGAGCCTGCAGTTACCTGTGATTCCTGTGGAGTGAAGCTTATACACCAGCTTTTCTGATACAGCTGCTATTAAATAGTTTAGCAAACTTATTCATACCAGGAAAGAGATAAATTGCAACAACTGCAGCAGCAGCAGCAGCAGCAACCTAGATGGTGCAATGCTCCATTTTGGGGCTCTTCTCCCCTGCCTCCCACCTTCTCCTGAGGGTCACTTCATCCCTGTGTTTTGCAGGTGCTTATGGAGCACAAAGCCACAGTTATCCAGAAGCATGCCCGGGCTTGGCTGGCTCGGAAGCATTTTGCCAAGTTCAGATCGGCTGCTGTGGTTATCCAGTGTTACTTCAGGTGCATGAAGGCCAGGCAGGAGCTGAAGGACCTGAAGATAGAGGCACGGTCGGCAGAGCACTTGAAGAGGCTCAATGTTGGCATGGAGAACAAGGTTGTTCAGCTGCAGAGGAAGATAGATGAACAGGTAAATCCTCGTGGATCTTGCTCGGTTGTATATATCTGGACCTCTCAGTTGCTCTGGATTTTTGTCCATATCCACGGAATATTCCATGACCAGGGACCACAGAATAATCAAGAATCATACTAGGTTGCCACAGTAGCCAACAATCCTTCTCCCCATCTTCTTCAACATCCCTAGCAACTTTAGAAAGCTTTAATCTGCATTCAGCTATCGTTTTTAAAAGCCTCCAGCCCTCATAAGTATGGGCGAAACCTGGAAATGCATAAACTGTGGGTACAGTGAAGTCTTGGGTAATCTTTGTACGCCTGCATCTAAAAATCGTGTGTTTCCCTTCATCCCAGATCAGTATTTTCAGTAATGTTTCAGACCTTCCTGGTATGTTTCACAGACGTCCTAACAGGAAAAAAAAAAGTTTTAAACAGTGAGCTGTTTGTATATTATTATTATTTTATTCATTTAAACGTTTACATGCGACCTTTTCGGTTTAAAATATCCAAGATGGTTTATGGTAAAACAATAATAAAAATACAAGTTCATAAAAAAAAATATCTAAAGGGAATCATGAAAACAAAAGAAACAGGCACAGTAAGAACCCAGTAGAATCTGAAACAGAAGAGCCGCTAAAACTCACGTGGTTAAATAGTAAACTCAATAAGGACTGTGACAGGCAAACTGCTCTGGATAGGGGGTTCCATAGCTAGGGTGCCACTGCTGAAAAGACCCTGTCTCCTAGTGCCACCTACCTGATCCTTTGTGGTGTAGTCACCTGGATCCAGGGGTTCTTGATGCTGATGCCAAACAACAGGCTTCTTAATATGGGAGTAAATGAACCTTTACATAGGGGTGTATGTATCACTAATGCAAAGATCTGTCAGGGAGTAGGGTGGGAGCATACCTAAAAGTATTCCTTCCTGGAGATTCCAATTACAATTTGGCCCTGAGAAAGAAGGAAACAGAAGTGTGGCTACAGTGGGATAAAAACTATTCACCTTGACGTAAACACCTGTCAGTAGCTAGGATGATAAGCAAGAATCCACTTGGCATTTTTGAGAGTCTGACAGCTAAGCAGGAACACACTTCTTTATAATTTCCAAATTGATTTCCATCTCACCCAACAATTATTTTGCATGTTCAGGACGCTTTGTAATTTTTGCAAAAGCAGGATTTTCCTATCAACTACTTCACACGTTAGTTATGCTAACATCCCTCCTTTAAACCTGCTATTATCCTTGTTCACTTTCAGATGCTAATTGGTTTACTCTTGTGCCAGGCTTTTGTGCATCCTTCTCTTTGTGCATAAGAATTTCAATGTCACACCTTTCTCTTTTTTGTGGATCAGTAATTATAACTGTTTGTTGTAACTATTACACACCTATCTGTAGTTTCAAATTCACTTGGAAATAGAGATCTAGAGATATTTGTTCCAACTCTATAGCTGAGTTTTACTAGTGGGAGTCTTATTGAGTCATACCAATTCTGAGACGTGTCCTGTTATCAAGCATGTAGACGCAGAAGCTAGCTTCCAAGGAAGCAGTTCTGTAACAGTTGGAGGAACAGGCCAAAGAGAACAGAAAATCAAGGATGAGAAAGGCAGGTCTGGTAAGTTGAATCAAAGACTTTTTACTGCTGGCTATTGAGTCACCAATTGAAAACCCAGGACTGGAGCTGCCCTGACTCAGAAAGGGTTATATAGGATTCCCAGCCATTCAAAAGGCTAAATGGGTCATTTGGGGAAATGTTCTACAAATGGTGAAGTCTTCCAGATTACCCAAGCAGCAGAAGCCTCTCCTGGAAGGATGTCAGTTCTTGTCCTGTAGTGGGCTTGCAACTCGACCATCACCACTGGAAAAACAAATTGAGCAAATTACTCTTGGAGTGACCAAAGATAAACTTTCTGAAGGTCAATGATTCCCAAAAAATAAAAATTGACAGCTTGTTGTTCCATGTGTACATTTTTTTAAAAAGCTGGAAGTATAGCCTTGCTTAACCTTGGCTCAGACGGAATTAAGTAAGACAATTGTAAGTCTTGAAAAGAAATCCCTTCTGTGTGCAGATTTGTCATGATGTTAAAAGGAAACCGCGGCCAAGCCAAGCTTTTGCTACTATTGACTCCATTGTGCTATTCGTCCATAGCTTATTGCTATTGACTGCCAGAAAAACCATGCTAAGATAACAATAAAGGAGATAGCAATCTTTGCCCTGTGATGCCTTTTCTGCTCGTGGACTACAAAGAGAAGCATTGAATTCTTATTTGCAGGAGAGATGCGGATATTGGAGGAGTTTGTCTCTAGACAAACATACAGATTTTGAAGGGGACTCAATGCCCTTGGCTGGGGCATTTTAGAGCTAAGGAATTCCTGATGGACATCTTTAAAAAACGTATGCATCCCCCTTTACATTATTTGTTCTATAACTCATCCCTCCTTGATACTGAACCAAAGAAAATCTATGTGGCTGCAACTTAAAATTAAGTGGCCTTCCTTCAATGGCAGCAAAGAACAATGTGGAGAACAATATTTCCTCTTTGTCAGGTCTTTTAAAAGGATATTGTCCTGTCTCTTGTGTCTTTAGAGGAGGTGAAGCTTCATCCACTTACAACAGAGAGGAGTTGATATTGGAACCCGATGGTTCAGATTAAAACTTTTGCAACGCTCGAAAACCAGCCTAGGACCTGATCATTGTGGTCAAGAACCACTGTGGATTTCTCTTCACCCTTTCTACTAGGTAGCAGATAATTAGGAATCTTGTCAATGGAACAAGACTTTGTTTTGGTCTTTTTTTCTTAGCTATTCTTTAAGAGTGTCCATAGATATTCCTTATGGCGGTTTATTACAACCAAATCTCAGAACCTCGAATCAACAATGTTGATATAATCTTGCTGTCACACCATTTTAGTTGCATCAGAATATTCTACATGGGATATTTTCTTACACTTATTTACTAAAATAGCAAAGACGGTAGGAGAGATATTTGCTTACCCTTCCACTCATGATGCATCTTTCACAGTTTTATATTAATTATCCCTGGGTGCTTCCAGATGGAGGACTCCTAGAGAGGCAATCAAAAGGCATTGTGCAGCTATTCCATCTTTTCCCCCTTTAAAGATAATTTGTGGTAAGAAAAAAAGATGGAAGAAGTGGTGGGAAAACTCAGGAGGATTACAAATAGAAGACAGTACCCTCTAGATGCCCTATAACATGCCATGGGTGAGGCAGGCTGATCGCACAATAAAAACCTCATCTGGAAGCACCCCTTGTCTCTGTGGCTGTTTTTGAATTCCCTGTATTTACCCATTTATATTGGTTTCTAGCTCTCACTCCTCTCGCTTGCTTATAAACCCTTGTCATAGGGATCTACCAAAAGCATTGATATAGTTGAGTGATAGCCAGGAAATCAGAAGACGTTTACTTCTTGGGAGGAGAGCAATGACAAATCTTGATAAAATAGTTAAGAGCAGAGTCACCACACGGACAACAAAGGTCCGCATAGTTAAAGCAATGGTATTCCCCGTAGTAACCTATGGCTGCGAGAGATGGACCATAAGGAAGGCTGAGCGAAGGAAGATAGATGCTTTTGAACTGTGGTGTTGAAGGAAAATGCTGAGAGTGCCTTGGACTGCAAGAAGATCAAATCAGTCCATACTCCAGGAAATAAAGCCAGACTGCTCACTTGAGGGAATGGTATTAAAGGCAAAACTGAAGTACTTTGGCCACATAATGAGAAGACAGGATACCCTGGAGAAGAGGCTGATGCTAGGGAAAGTGGAAGGCAAAAGGAAGAGGGGCCGACCAAGGGCAAGATGGAGGGATGATATTCTGGAGGTGACAGACTTGACCTTGGGGGAGCTAGGGGTGGCGACAGCCGACAGAAAGCTCTGGCGTGGGCTGGTCCATGAAGTCACGAAGAGTCGGAAGCGACTGAACGAATAAACAACAAAAGCCATCCAAACCATTCTGCTTGCCTGTTAATGCATTCCTCCTCTTAAAGAAAGAAACAAAGCTGATCTGAGACTATTTTGTATCCACACAAAACAGTGCTATCTGTTAACAGTGCTCAACATGGATTTGCTGAGAATATTGGCCCACCATTCCTGCCCATTTGACTTCATGCTCATCATGTCCTGGGCTTTCAAAATCTTCTTCTGATCATGTTAAGAACTTAAATATTGATGCACCAATCTACAGCCCTTGAGCAAAAGAATTACTGCTTCTTTCCTTTAATCCAGCTCTTTATCCCCCCACATTCATTTAGGCTTCTTCGAAACGGTCACTTATTGCTGTCTTAAAGATCCTTAATGAGACTCCCAAACCTCCTCTCCATCTAATTTCATTTCAGAGCCTGTCGGATAATTACTGGCTGTTGTTCATTTTGATAGCAGTCCTATTATTTGGGATTATCCTAAACACTCCCTTCTCAGTACTTAAAACTGCTGGTGATGAAGGGTTGCTGCCTGAAAATTGAAGCAGGTCCTGGGTCGCTACCAGTGCTGGTGTGCTCATGTTCTTACATCAGCCTTCCTCAACCTGGGGCGCTCCAGATGTGTTGGACTGCATCTCCCAGAATGCCCCAGCCAGCTGGCTGGGGCATTCTGGGAGTTGTAGTCCAACACATCTGGAGCGCCCCAGGTTGAGGAAAGCTGCCTTACATGATCCAGCAGGCCCTTATGTGAAGGGCATTTAAACATTCTCAGGTTACACTGTGCAGCTCTATCTGGGCAGCAGCTCAGGGAAGGAGGCCCAACATGGTACAGGTGGCTGGATCAGACCTGGGACTTGAGTTAATTTCAGCACCATGGACAGCAGTGCTAGAGTACTGACAAGGAGAGTCTTTCTGGAAGCTCTGCCCCCTCAGTTTCTGCATGTGGCCTTTTCCTGTAGGTGTTGGCTTCTCCTGGGGAATGAAGGTTGGAGTAATGAGAAGCCAAGTGAGAACTGCTCCTCAGGGTTGCCCTGTTCACTAGAGGATTCTGAAGTCTACTTCTCAGAGTCAAGGGAACAGTGGCACCTCCTGGATATCCAAGGCAGTGTGCCCCAATTCAGAAGGGGTGGCTTATTCCACAAAAATAAACAGTTCCATTGTGTTTCAGACCACATGTAGGTACCTTTTCAGGAAATCTATAGAACAAGGTTATATTATAGATTTTAACATGTCTCTATATTTTAAAAAATAAATATGTATATGCAGCATAACTACAGCAATAACAATACAATTTTTAAAATTGGGCCAGATGTGGTCAACACTAGACCCAGTCTCAAAATGGTGAATTGCAGACTGAATGAATTAGTTATGGGTAGGTGTTGCAAGTATCAGACTATAATTAGCAATGCATTCTGGAAAAGAGAATCTGATCTCCATTTCTGAAAGCATAAAGGCAAGCCTGCTTCTATCCTAATTTTGGGACCTCTCTGTTTCTTCCCCATCCCCTGCTTTTTGTTCCACCCAGCATGATGAAGAGTTCTGGAGAACTCAAAAATTTGAACATTTTCTGGCAATTTGGTTGATTCTAATAAAAGTATTGCCTGATGGATCAATTTTGAATTTTTGTGCCATTGTGACTACAGTACATTTCTCTAATGAAGTGGACTCTAGTTCACCAAAACATATGTCATAAATAATGTGTTAGTCTGTAAGGTGCTACAAAACTCTTTTTGGTTTTTGCCGCAAAGGACTAATATGATTACCCCTCTGGAAATTATTACCCGTATTATAATTTTTCTACATTTTGGTCTTTGAGAGAGTGGTCCATCACACTAGAAAACTTTTCAACAAATAATATTAATCAATTATTTTAAGACTGTCTGTAGTGCTTTGGCTTTTTTGGTTGGGTTATTACTTCTGTGTCCCTCTGGGTTGTGTTCATATATTCCTTATTCTCCTCATTGCAGAACAAAGAGTACAAGCAGTTGAATGAACAGCTGTCCACAGCCGCCACTTCTCATTCCGCAGAGATGCAGAAATTGAAGAAGGAATTGGAGCGATATCAGAAGAAGAAGGGCGACGTCAACCAGCTTGCCAGCTTGCAAGAAGAGATGGATTCCCTCCGGTTGGCGCTGGAGAAAGCTCATGGGGAAAGAAAGATAGTAGAAGATACGTACACGAAGGAGAAAGATGTGCTCCGAAAGGTAATTCTCTGCAGTATCCAAACCTTTCTTTATCGTAGTATCGAAACCTTTGATATACACTCTTCTAGTGTTGGGAGTCCTTCAGAAAGTAATGACTTTTTGGTTGATTTGGCTCCCATTTTGCATTTCTTGCTATTACATACTTATTATATTTATTTATTTATTTATTACATTTTTATACCGCCCAATAGCCAAAGCTCTCTGGGCGGTTCACAAAAATTAAAACCATCATAAAACAACCAACAAGTTAAAAACACAAATACAAAATACAATATAAAAAGCACAACCAGGATAAAAACCCGCAGCACAATTGATATAAGGTTAAAATACAGAGTTAAAACAGTATAATTTAAATTTAAGTTAAAATTAAGTGTTAAAATACTGAGAGAATAAAAAGGTCTTCAGCTGGCGACGAAAGGAGTACAGTGTAGGCGCCAGGCGGACCTCTCTGGGGAGCTCATTCCACAACCGGGGTGCCACAGCGGAGAAAGCCCTCCTCCTAGTAGCCACCTGCCTCACTTCCTTTGGCAGGGGCTCACGGAGAAGGGCCCCTGTAGATGATCTTAAGGTCCGGGTAGGTACATATGGGAGGAGGCGTTCCTTCAAATAACCTGGCCCCAAACCGTTTAGGGCTTTAAATGTCAATACCAGCACTTTGAATCGGGCCTGGACCTGGACTGGCAGCCAATGAAGTTGTAAAAGGACTGGCGTAATGTGATCTCGCCAGCCAGTCCCTGTTAGTAAACGGGCTGCCCTATTTTGTACCAGCTGAAGCTTCCGGACCGTTTTCAAAGGCAGCCCCACGTATAACGCATTGCAGTAATCCAAACGAGAGGTTATCAGAGCATGGATAACTGTAGCTAGGCTATCACTGTCCAGATAAGGGCAGTATTTGTCCACAAGGCCTCATCTAAAGACATTACCCAGGGCACTTAGTATCTCTCAAGGCTTATTCACACTGCCAAATTCTTCCACCCAAAACTCTATAGAGAAAAGGTTCAGGCAGATCAGGTTGGCTTCATGATTTACTGCAGCTCGGCTTGAAAAACTGGGTGCTGGCTCCAAATGTACAATTCTCTGCCTCCACAATACTTTTTCTGGATGTTCTTGTTCATACTTATTGAATCAGAGACCCTGAAAGCTGGCCTTTCCTAGCTGAACTGAATATATTCTAATGGGACAACTTTGTGAAAGAAGTGCTTGATAATCAATGACCTCAAGCCAAAATATGTTACGGCGCTAATCACGTAGCATGTGGCTGAGGGTTAGCTTTTTATTTACTCCAGTGTAAGTTCACGTAGTTCTGGTTCGTATCGGGACCACTGCTCACTGGGAGGGGAGGATTAAACTCCCTCCCCCACTGTCCCCCCTTCAAAAAATCACCCCCACAACACTTGCTTTTGAAAACGACTTTGTCACAGAAGTTCTTTTTGGAGGTTTTTTTTTAAAGCCTCCATCAATGGAGGTTTAAGGGGAAAAACCTACTGTCCTGGAGTGCAGTGGTCAGGACCACATTATTATTATTATTATTATTATTTATTTATATAGCACCATCAATGTACATAGTGCTGTACAGAGTAAAACAGTAAATAGCAAGACCCTGCCGCATAGGCTTACATTCTAATAAAACCATAATAAAATAATAAGGAGGGGAAGAGAAAGCAAACAGGCACAGAGTAGGGTAAACATGTGCTTATACTACAGTGAACAGAAAACTAAACCTCAGCTACACAATTAGTCTAATGTGTAGTTTGGCTCCTAGAGAGGGGGACAGCAGCCTTTGGGGACCTTAGGGTTAACACTACAAACCTTATATTTCTCCTAAAGACTAGGGTGATGACTAAGACAATTCAGGGTGCAATCCTATGTATGTTTAAACAGAATAAAATCCTATAACTCCCAGCATTCCCACAGCCAGCCATGCTAAACGTGCCATAGTTTGCACCCTGATTAGCTGTATGGCATCAATAATTCTTGACGTTGGCTCTATGGGCTCATCTACACCAAGCAGAATATTCCACTGTGAAAGTGGTATGAAAGCAGTATATAAAATGCAGGAACCACATTACTGCTTTATAGCAGTATTGAAGTGCACTGCAGGATCTACACTACTGCTTTATAGTGGTACTGAAGTACACTGACAACTGTTGGGGCCCATGACACGTCTACACCAAGCAGGATATTCCACTATGAAAGCGGTATATGGTATGTGTCATGAGCCCCAACATTTGTCAGTGGACTTCAATACCGCTATAAAGCAGAAGGGTGGCTCCTGCCTTTTATATACCGCTTTCATAGTGGAATATCCTGCTTGGTGTAGATGAGCCCTACATGTGTAACAAATTAGGCTGTCTTCAAACATGTAGCAATTGAATTCCTTCACTGTTGTTGTTTTTGTAATCTTGCTATGTGGGGTTGTGTAGTCAATAGTTCTGAAAACTCTCTTGATCCGTGTTGGATAATCAAAACAGGAAATGGCAAAGGCCGATTCATTTCTTTTTAAAACATTGATCAAAGGAAAACTTATGGAGGGCTGTGTGTTCTCTGTGCTTCCAAAAAAAAAGGAGGAAATTCTGCTCCAAGAAAAGCTGAATTCTGTGACCTGTATAAATTGGTGCTAATTAAGACATTTTTAAAAGTATTTCATTGAATTTATTCTGGCCTTGCTAGTCATGTGAAGGTGGCAAAGGGTAAGATGTTCCATCTGTTGACAATGGGAAATATCATTTAGCCACCCAACTCCCCAACTTCTTACCTTTGCAACCTTGAAGGCTAGAAACTTGCTTGTTCTCTGAAAACAAAAGCTATGATTCTTAGGAAACTGAATTCTGTATTCAGTACCACATCCTGTCTGTTTCCTGTCTTCCTCTGGAATTGTTTCATAGATACAACTGTGGGCTTATTTATCTTCTTGTTACTGTTGACTTGAAGTGCTTTGCGAAACTTGAAAGCTTGTGTGCCGTAATTGCCTTAGGTGGATGCTGGGATCACCTCGCCGTCTTTGTCTTCCCCAACACGGTGGGACCAAAGGCTGTAATAGAACTCTGCATGCTTTCCAGTTTTCACTAGCTTCTTGGAGTATCCCTGCTTTTCCCAGTTGACTTGCTAAATGCAGTTAGACTTGTGCCACATGTGCAGCAGAATGAGGTGGTAGAATGGGCTACAGGTTGAGAATAATTTGGTTTTAATGCTCTGTCACTTAAAAAATACACACCACCCATTGCAGGTAGAAAAGTAGCATTGCCAGAGAGAACATGTTGGAAAAAAACTCTAGGTTAAAACCTTTCTCCCTATTTTCAGGAGAGGATTTGATTTGGTTTGTTGGTTAATCTTGATTTTGCATTTTTGCTCGGGGAACAATTCAAAATGGCATTCCCTACCTATGGCTGTAAGTTCATTCTTCCGCTTCCAATTTCTGTCTTGTCATCCTGCGAGGTTTTTTTAAAAAAACCAAATTTTTCAGCTGCAGAAATTGAAACCACTGCAACGGATCATCAGTGAACTCCAACCCATCATCAGCACAGACACTTTTCTCTCACAAGACTTGGGAGGCTGGTCTGCATACAACCTCCCAACCTGAAGCGGATGCCAGTGTGGTGTAGTGGCTAGAGTGTCGGACTGGGAGTCAGGAGATCTGGGTTCTAGTCCCCACTTGGCCATGGAAACCCACTGGGTGACTTTGGGCCAGTCAAAGACTCTCAGCCCAACCTACCTTACAAGGTTGTTGTTTTGAGGATAAAATGGAGAGGAGGAGGAGGATTACGTACGCTGCCTTAGGTTCCTTGCAGGGAAAAAGCTGGGATTTTATTTTTTATTATTCATTTATTAAGACATTTGTATCCCACCCTATATCACAAGGATCTCAGGGTGGTGTACAGATAAAATCATACAACAATATAATAAATATACATGGGGATATAAATGCAATAAATAAATAAATAAGATGATCCAAGTCACCTCGTCATTGCAGTATTCATGCAAGTTCTTTTGCTATTTTTCTAGGCAACTGCTCAGTTTGCAACAACATACACATAATAAAATGAACAGCTGTGGTCAGACCTTAGGGGAAAATAATGCACCAAGATATTTCAGGATATTGTTGTATGAAAGAGCTGTTCTAATTTTGCTGCTTTGGGTATTTTTGTCTTCCTATCCGTCCCACCCCATCCAAGTTTTCAGGCACATGGGGGTTAAAGAAGCAGTTTGGACTTCTTTTTTGATAGGCAGTTTGCTCCCCACAGACCCCAGATTTCCGTTCAGTTTTGGGTTTTTTAATGGCATGTACAATTATTGATACAACACCTCCGCAAATCCTGGCTTTCAAGAAAACTGAAGAACAGTGTATGAACGTAGATAATAATTAGACCAGTGTATGAGGTTTAGCAGGCATGTATTGTTAGTCTTAGTAGGACAGCAAAAAAAATCTTTATTATACTAACATATAAAGCTTTCTTTCACCAACAGCTCAGAATCCACGTACACTCGCTGCAGCAATTTTCCAAATTATAGTTGTTCTGCTCAGAACTGCAATTGTGTAGACTGAGAGGAACACCACAGTGAAATTTGGGTCGCCAGCCTACAGCCTGGTCCATGTGCGACAGAATAGAGCAATATTGTGTGCACTAAAATGGCTTGTCCAAAGCAATTCAGAGAAGCAAGACCGCTATGATGAGTAGATGGTGTGGCCTTGTGTGGATGTCAGTATGTCTTATTTTGCCAATTTTGTCTTTGGGATACAGAAAGCTTTCAAGTTCCATTGAGGCTCCCTCTTCTTTTTTGCCTTCAGATAAAACACAGGCCTCATCTACAACAAGCAGTATATAGCACTATGAAAGCGGTATGAAAATGGCATATAGTGGTCTATAGTTTGTGTCAGTGGGTCTCAACAGTTGTCGGTGCACTTTGATACCGCTATAAAGCAGTAGTGTGGCTCCTGCCTTTTATATACCGCTTCCATAGTGCAATATCCTGCTTGGTGTAAATTAGGCCTAAGTTAGGGTGCAATCCTATGCATATTTTGACAGAAAAGGGTCATAGAATAGCAGAGTTGGAAGGGGTCTACAAGGCCATCGAGTCCAACCCCCTGCTCAGTGCAGGAATCCATGTTGGCTGGAGCATGCTGGGAGTTGTAGGACTCTTTCTTTCTAAATATGCATAGGATTGAGCCCTTAGGTACTTTTATTTTATGTTTGTGAAAGAATCAATCCATGTTGGGGCAGAAATTAAAAAGTAAAAAAACCCCAAGACCTGTCCTTTGGTTCTGGTAGCTTGAACATCACTGGAGCCTGTCAGAATGGATTCTTGGTTCCCTTCAAAATTCCTCATAAGTTTGACCTGAAGAGGTATCCCAAATGCACTTCATGTTTGGAGAAAAAAATGCAGCAACTCTAGTTTACACATTCCTTCTTTCTCGTACTTTCTCTCCCCCCTTTTAACTCAAGGTCAGAAAACTGTCTTTAGCATTTCATGATGCCTAGAGCCAGTGCAAGTTTTTTCCCCTGTTAACTAGGGCTGCAATCTAGTGCAGTCTTTCCCAAGCTGGTAACCTCCAGATGTGTTGATGCAGATTGTGTGCTTTTATAAGCTGGTGGTCAGAAAGTTCGTTTAGGCAAACGAACTTCTACATTCGCAGCTTTTATTGTATGGATTGTTTTGTTTTATTCATTGCAGATCATTTGCCCACATTTGGGGGGTGGGGTGTAAAAGAAAAACCTGGAATAATTCTGTGGAAAACTGCAAGACTTGAGGAGACGCTGCTACTATATAATACTCACTTAGCATCAGGTTTGCAAGGCTCTTTGCAGAACATAGGGGCATCTTCTAAGCTGTAGCACACTCAGTTCATCTCCTAGTTTATTGTGCATGATCAGTGTCCCATATGAACAGAGCGTCCTCCAAAACTACTCCACTGCAGCAGAAGATTGGAGGTGAAAGACTAGCTGCCCTTTAGGAAACCGTGTCCCCTATTACTGGTCTTCTCATCAAGGAACCTCTGATAAGCTTCTAAGAAGCCCCATAAGCCCCTGGAATAATAGCATCTAGAAAAGAAAAGGGGGAAAAAACCCTCTTTATCTTCAGCTCATGAAGCAAATGGCATTTATAATCCAAGTTTGTTCATTTAAAGAAAATTGACAAGTTGCATTCTTTATAACACATGATCCAAAGCTGTTACGGTAACTGTTTCACTGTTGCGTATTGTTATTCCAGCGACGGAAGGAGGATCGAAAACCGGTTTAGCTATAAAAGCCAGCCAGGTGAAACTCAATCTCTGTACTGAGTTGGCTGACCTTGGGTTGGCCTACATTGTGGATAGTAATATTGCTCTCTTGTTTTCTCCTTAGCGGATATCGGACTTGGAAGAAGAGAATGTGCTTCTGAAGAAGGAAAAAGAGGAGCTTAACAGCAAAATTTTGCATCAGTCTGAAGGTAGGGAGGAGCAGTGTATGGCTTCATTAATGGTGATGATGAACTGAAGGATTCATAATGTTTTTGCTCTTTCTTTGTATTATTATTATTATTATTATTATTAGTTCTTCTCCCTTACGCTCAGCTGTGAAGGATAAGCAGAAACGTGCTAATCTTCAAATCGACTCCCTTCTCCCCCTCTCAAAAACATTTCTTGAAATATCTTTCCCAAAGGTGGAAGAGCAAGAGTGGAAACTAATTTAATCGCTAGAGGGGCAAGGGGAATTAAGCATCGGATAAACCATCTAAAGGGTTTACTACTCCCCCCTTCAGTTACATTTTTGGATTTAATCAGAGCAACTGCAAGGGAAAACTACAAACGGAAAGGCAGTTTAAGAAGAAAGATAGTCAGGTAGCAGCATTTGCATTGCAACCAAGGATCTGTTTAACTGGACGCAGCGGGAAAATAATTGTAGAAGTTGAGTTAGACATTGATTGACAAATGGCAAAACGCAAACTTTGAGCATGTGAAAATATTTTGTCCAGTTTTTTTAAAAGACTTTAGAGTCAACCCATACTGACAAATTCCTGAACTGTTACAAACTCGTGGTTAGAAAGCTCGATAAAAATGAACTTCCAAGATCCCAGCTTTTATTGCATGGATTTTGTGTTTTATGGATTGCATATCAATTGCCCACCCTTTTTGGTAAAAAGAGAGAGAGAAAACATCTGGGGAAATTATAGTGGGTATAAGGACTACAGGCACTCAGTGAATACCTCGTTTATCTGATCCCAGAAGCCCACAGGCTAAAATGATTTCCTTTCATTATTGGCGCTGTCACCTGGTGAAAAAAAATATTGCTTCATTGACCAAATGAGTTCTGATTGCTCCATTGAAAGCTGTCTGAAAGAGCCTTCTCCAATTTGGTGCCGTCCAGATGTGCTGGGCTGTTTGTAGATGATGCATATATGTAGAAGAGACATTTCCCCCTGTATGAGAGTAAAGGCAGAAGACTTCTAACATGGCTCCTGCCATTTGCAGTTTTTATAAATATTTATAGTAAAAATAATTAACTTTTAGAATGTATTGTCTAATTTGGGGGAATGCTTTTTAGTTGATTTAAACTATTTGAATTAATTATTCTGAGCACATAATTGATTCAGGGTTGCAGCCCTATTCATTATAGAGCAGATATGTGCAAGTTATGAATCCAATTTATTTCTAAAGCCAGTAACATGGGAGAGTGCGTATAAGACCAAAGGCTGATGGAGCATTTTAAGAGCGCTAACAGCGCAGTTTTCATCTGGCCTGACAATCGGTGTTTCTACTGTACATGTGCTTTCCACGTCAACGAGGCAGATCAGCTGTCTCTATGAATGTGAATAACGATCCAATTCAACGTGTCAATTTCCCCCTTTGTTTTTTTTGTTTTTTGGTTCATTTTTCCGCCACAAGATGAATTCGCACGAAATGCTGTTGAGGAAAACCTCCTGATGAAAAAGGAGCTAGATGAGGAAAGAGCTCGTTATCAGAACCTTGTGAAGGAGTATTCAAGGCTAGAGCAGAGTTACGACAATGTGAGGGACGAGATGACCATCATAAAGGTAATGGGAAAGTATTCCCCCCCCCTTGATACCACACTGAGAGATTAATAGATAGTATTATGCCTGCTTTAAGAAGCTCGCTGACAATATTTTTGTAAGTGCTCCCCACCACAGCCTATCTGCAAATATTTATGGGCTGCTGTTGTTTTTAGGACTGATATAAATATTTAGTGCCAATTGTTATCCCGTAAATATATTATATTTACATTAAACATGGGAGCTACCATAACTTGGTTGGCTTTATTGACGTGTAGAATAGAAATGGCCTAGTTGAGATCTCATTTTAGACACAAATCTAGGTGGGCTAAGGCAAGCCACTATCTCTCAGCGTCTCATCCCTCACACACACACACACACACACACACACACACACACATCTACAATAGGAGGACAGTGACAATGGCTTGCCTGTATGGGGTTGCTGTAAGGCAGGGGTGCTAAATTATGGAAGCTGAATTCAATCATGGAGAAGCTCTCGGGAGTTGGATTCCAGTGGTGGTAAGTGCCAAAGGCAAAATGGGGTGGACAGGGACAAGATACCAAAAATACCAACACATTTTACCTTAAAGCTCTTATTTCCAGTAACTAAACCTTAGGAGAGACGTTTTAACTTTTTACAATGGGGGTGGGGGGCAGGGACATGCAAAAGCCATGAAGCACCAGGTGATTGGCAGATGGAGGAAAAGAGGTGGGCCCAGGGAAATGGGGGCGTGGCCCAGGGAAGGGTGTGTGGCCATCTGGGGAATCCCAGAGGGCCCTATTTGAACCACAGGTCTGGGGTTCTGTAAGGATGCTAAAAGCTATAAGTGTGAGTGGCAAAAAAAAAGGTTGCGGTGTTCAGTGGCAGAGCACCTGGTTTGCATGCAGAAGGTTCCAGGATCGATCTCCAGGTAGGGCAGGAAAAATTCCTACCTGAAACCCTGGAGAGCCATTGCTGCCGGTCAGTGTCGACAATACTGGGCTGGATGGACCAAGGGGCTGACTCAGTATGAGGCAGCTTCCTTTGTTCCTAGGATTCCAGCCACCCTTTTCCATTCTCTCCTCCCCTCCCACAACAGTCAATATTTCGTTGCCACTGAGCACGCTCGGCCCTTTTCTACTTGTTCTTGCGGGTTTTCCACCCCCTTAAGGTTATATTTTTAAAGATTTTTTACGGTCGAAAACAATTTCCCCCAAGAGTGCTAAGACTTCCCTCCTGTGTGCCCTTTTTGCTGGGCCAAAGGCAAAGGGGGCGTGGCAGAGGGGGGAAAGGGGGTGGAGCCAAAAGTACAAAACCTACCTGCTCGTAAAGTTCTTAGTGCCAGTAACTTAAAGCTCTTTGTGTCCATAACTAAGCACATGAGAGGCATTTCAACCTTTTTGAATGGGGGGAAAACTGCACGAAAGCTGGGGAATCACGAAACTGTAGATGGGAGGGGTCAAGGGAATGGGGCATGACCTTCTGGGGAACTCCAAATGGCTGGATTGGAACCCAGGGGGGTGGATTTGGCCCCGGGCCTGAGGTTCTCTGTCCCTGCTATAGATATACAGCCCTATTACATGAATGACCCACTCAAACAAAACACTTGTTTTTCCTATGTCTGCACCCCCAGAAATTGTTCTTACAAGCCAAGCCACATTTCGTCACAACTTGCCCTTGATCTCTCTTAGTACTAAGTTTCTTTGATACAGTTTGGCTGCATTCAGACAACACTATAGTCAACAGTGGGGTAATAATCAACTCGACAGTTGTTTATCTAGGGGGTACTCTCCACAAAATAGGATAATAATTAGGGCTGTGCTCTGCTCAGTTTTGGGTCATAGAAGCGGAAGCAGAGTGGCCCGATTCGCCTCTGCCAAAGGTGGATCCGAATCAGTTCAGGCGAGCTGCGGATCGAGGCGAAGCGGTTCGCCTCCATCCAGAGCTCTGAATGCAGGTAAGTGGGGGGGAGGGGTCACCTGGTGCTGCCGCCGCAGTCCATACGGCGGCGGAGCCAGCTAAGGGGGCAGAGGGAGGGGGGCTTACCTGTGTCCATCGTGGTCCGGCACCGACTTCAACTGAGGCCTGGGCCTCAGTTGAAGCCGGCACCGGACCGCGACGCAGGCAGGTAAGTGGGGGGAAGGGGGCTTACCTGGCTTACCAGTCCATGCGGCGATGGCGTCGGAGCCAGATAAGGGGGGGCTTATTCAGCCCCCATTTTGTCCCCCCTTCCGCACTTACCTGCCTCTGCCGTCTGCCGTGGAGGCAAGTAAGTAGGGAAGGGGGGCAAAATCTCGATCCGCTCCTCCGGAACTTGCTCCGCGGAGCAGGGGAGGGTCGGATCGACCCCAAGCGGTTCGGGGGGTCTGTGCACAGCCCTAATAATAATCAACCATGATGTGGATTAGGATCCGTGTTGAATTGGCTATTATTCCACACTGAGTTGACTCACTCATCCCCTGCCATCTCTCCCCTCTCACTTCTCCCATAGTATCCCATCAGCCATTGCTGCCAAAAATCTATCCTGCCAGCTGGACTAGAGCAGCAGCCATTGCTTTGTCTGCTCTTGCCTTGCGACTCTGTGTCTAATGAAATAACCAATGGTGGCCGAGGAAATAACCCACAGTGCCCTCCAGTCGACACGATAACCAACGGTGGTTCAAATAGCCAACTCTGCACAGCGTTGGTTATTTCAGCCAAATAACCAACCATTGGTTATAAAACTCCCTCCACGCAACACAATAACCCATGCTGGGTTAAACAACCAACCGTAGACTATTTAAACCAACATTGTTTATTGTGTTGTCTGAACCCAGCCTTTATCTCTCTTTGGCTAGCAAACCCCAGGACACAGAAGAAATCCATCTAACCAAAGCAGTTTGGAATCGGACTCCAATTACCCGTCAATTTCTACATCAGAAGTTGGAGATACAGAGGATGCAATACAGCAAGTGGAGGTATGGAAATGCAATTCAAACAGGGCTTGGGTAAGGCTTCCTGCATTGTCAACAGAGTGCCATTTATGCCATGGGTTGCTCCCTAAGTAGTCCAAATGAAGTACGTTGAGTGGAGAGGTGTTTCGAAAATATGACTATGCTGCTAGAAAGCCAATGCTAATTATGTCAGGAGCAGCAAATGTGAAAACCTGAGCCTTGCATTGAAAAGCCGTACTGTTTATTTCTTTAAATTAGCCAATTAGAGAGGATTAATTTTTAAAGCCACGCATTTAGTAAACACTTAGGGCTGTAAACACAGAGCATTAAGTAATGATGATTAAAAGTAAAGCCAGTGGTTAATAATACATTTATATAGCATGCTTTCCTTTCAAGCGGGTTATAACTGCCTTTTCGGTACTCCTGAGGACTGGTTTTCATTCAATTGTGTTTTCAGAAAGAGAGTTTTCCAGCTTTGTTGCACTTTTAGCCTCAGCAGCCTTTTAAAGTACATTAAAGCAGAAGGCATTAACACATTTATCCATGTAGGATGTTGGTTAAGAATGCAAAGAAAATTCCAGACTCTTCTCTGTGCTCTCCAGAAGAGGTTTTTGAGTATTTTAAGAACTTGTTAAATGTAAGTTACGAATTTAAGGCCAACGTTGTCAGCCTCTTAAGGCAAAATGAGTGAGCCAACACGCCCAGTGTGGGAGGATTTCACTGTAATAGTTCAATCATGATTGAAAGTCTTAGTGAAAAGAATGTTAGGGCTGTTAAGAGTGAAAAGCAAAATTAAATAGGGGCTAGAGTAGTGCTTTGACATTGCTTCATCTGTTATGGATTTTCTTGTGGCCTTTAATCGCTTCAGTTCTCAGTGCAGCCATTAAATGTGGTATTAGGAGAGTGAGAAAGATGAAGATGGATTTGTGAAATTGTGACTTCCTTTGGATGGAATTTGTTGCTCCAAGTACAAAACGTTCAGGTCTCTCGCACTGCCAAAGCCTGCATGTTAAGAATTTGTGCATGTGGTGGGTTTTCCCCCTCCCCTCCATGGCTTAGATTCACTGAACTCCACAAGCACCTTCTGTATAGGGTAGGCCAAAGGAATTGTGGGGGGTTAGTAGTGGTGATGCAGCCCGTGCTGGGGATTTTGTGGAATCCATTTCCTTCTTTGGGGTGGAAAATGCTGTCTCGATTGATTTTCTCTTTGGTGAAAGAATGTTGAACCAGGCGGGAAGCCCTTTTTCAAACAAGCTGAGCGATTTTTATTCAAATTTTGTAGGTACTGCTGAATGGGTCTCAGCGAAGTGCTCATTCTGCAGTTCTAGCCTTCTCCAGGGGCCTTTCTACACCTAAGGATTATCCCAGGAAAATGGAGGGATCGTCCCTGCCTGCTCCCGGGATCCCTGTGTGTCATTTGGATGCACAGGGATGATCCCGGGACAATCCCAGGATAAATGGCTGGTGTAAACATGCTGAGGAAAAAGAGGGGGAAAGCACCACGAAAAGGCTATTAGAAAAAGAAGCTACTAGCTCTGGTGCTAAGAAATGTCAAAATAAATTTCTTTATTTTTATCCACTGCTGGAGACAGAATGAACACGACTGCGGTTTTGTAAAAAATATCTAGAAGGTTTTAAATTTATAATTACCGTATTTCTTCGATTCTAAGACGCCGTCGATTGTAAGACGCACACTAATTTCAGTACCACCAACAGAAAAAACAACAACTTTGATTCTAAGAAATAATAAATGCACCCGCAATTCTAAGACGCACCCCGTTTTTAGGGATGTTTATATGGGGGAAAAAGTGTGTCTTAGAATCGAAGAAATACGGTACTTCAAAAAGTAATTTATTTCGTTGTACAGCTCCTGACGAAGGATCTCCGGATCCGAAACGTTGAGCGTTGCACAAGATTGACTGAAAGTTGTTTTGAACATTTTTTAATTTTTATATTTCGGATAAAAATAAAGAAATTTCTTTTGACATTTCTTAGCACCAGAGCTAGTAGCCTCTCTTTCTTATAGCCTGGTGTAGACATGCCCCAGGTTACTTCAGATTCTCATCTGTTTTCCTGCTCTTCCACTCCAGGAGGTGGGTTTGGAGAAGGCAGCCATGGACATGACCCTCTTCCTAAAGCTTCAGAAGAGAGTCCGGGAACTCGAACAAGAGAGAAAGAGACTGCAAAACCAACTGGAGAAGAAAGAGAACGAAAGCAAAAAAGCCCAGGTATGAAACATACATTAAGAACAGAACTTACGTTGCATGAAAGGCATCCCTGCTGTGTGTTTAATATCCCCATGCAAATGTAACAGCTAGTGAAATTTACCCATGGCTTTACATTGTGATACGTTTCCTCCAACCCTCCTTCCCATTCTACTATTGGCTGCTTCTAGCGGTGGGGGTGGAGATGAACACATGCTCGGGCGTTTTTGTAGAACATGTTCTCCTGCCCACATCCACTTTCGGGGGTGCGAACAGGGCATGTTTGCGTGATTTGCAAACATAAACAAAGTTCTTGTACATCCCTATTGAACATGGAATGGAAATGAAGGTGACTATTTGAGAAATGTTACACTTTGAGGAGACCAACGCCCCTAGCTAATTTCCCTTGATATTTTCTAAAACGTGTTGGAGAACAGGAAGCTTCAGAAATGGCACTGCTGTCACCATGGGTCATCTCTCCTCCACCCCTATAGCTTCCAATAGTAGTTTTCTGCAATTATGTCGTTTGCAACAAACCGGAATGTTAAAGCCCATTCCAAACAGTCAGATGAACCTCGTGGTATAGTGCTCCTGGGACTATACCATTTCAGACTGTAAGTGAAAGATCCCATGTTTAAATACTTCTCTGAACCCAAAATCTGTCTGCCGTGGACTGTCTAACATGTGAGGAAGAGCTTTCTAGCCTAGCCTTCTCTACAATGTACTATTTTTCTACATGCAAGGAGGGTTTTGTGTTTGTTTGTTTGTTTATTTAATATGGGGGAACTTCAGGGCCGGTCCTACCATTAGACAGGGTGAGGCAGCTTCCATAAGCAGCAGATGCTGGGGACAGGGGAGTAGAGACAAGCTGTCGGTGGACAGAGTTGTGTATGCTAAACACAGCCTGCCCTCTGTCCCCTAAGCTAGCCTACTGCTATCAGATGCAATGGAGGACTTGTCTTGTCATGAGTGCTGAAATAAGATTCAATTATTGGTCCAGCTGGCTTCTGTGCATGGAATGGGCACATGTGTTCGGGGTGCAGCTTGTCTGCCTCAGATAGTAAAATATCTTGGGCCAGCCCTGGGGAACATAAAAAAGAAAAAAGATAAACCCTCCCCAGTAGTCTGAAATGGTTCAGTCGTAGGAATTCTGTTTCACATGATTGATCTGAATCTGTACATTGTCTCTAAGAGTACTATTAAAATAGGTATGCAAAAATGTTTTCCTCTGGTAGGCCACCAGGATTTTGCTCTTGTTCAAAAATACTTTGCAAATAATCTCATTACTACCTTTGTGTTCTGCATCCGGAGACCTACATACCCTGGCCATGCCATGCTTCGTTAGGAATTCGTGCATGATTATGATGCTTAATTCTATTGCTGCCTTCCTCTGCCAGAGGACAGGCTTTGCAATCATTGGAATGCACAATCAATGTTGGAATGATTTATCTCACTGTAGGTTTAATTGGCCTGGCAATGGCTCTGTTCCTGAGCTGTCATGAATCCAATTGATTCTGTTTCCCTGGCATGTGGGAAATTTGTGTCCTGAATTTAGCCGTGATAGTTTGGAGGCAGGTAGTGAAAGGACAGCATGGATTTGGATGTCCTGGTCTAGTCTGCCAATCTGTGTTTTGTGCAGCCTTCCTCAACCTGGAGCGCTCCAGATGTGTTGGACTGCACCTCCCAGAATGCCCCAGCCAGCAGCTGGCTGGGGCATTCTGGGAGTTGTAGTCCAACACATCTGGAGCGCCCCAGGTTGAGGAAGGCTGTGCTAGCGTGTTTCGAAAATGCACCTTGTGGATGAAAGGAAATATGCACCTGGTGAAGAGCTCCAAAAGGATCTCTCCCATGCCCTTGGCTTTTTTCTCTCTTGCTACTTGGGGTTTCCTTTTGAATTGGCGGCTCTCCCTGTTTCTGACCAGGAGGAGGAGTGGGCCATAGCTCAGCAGTGAAGCACATGATTTTGATGCAGAAGGTTGCAGGCTCAGTTCCTGGCATCTCTCTTTAAAGGATCCCACGGAACTGGAAAAGGCTTCCCAGCTGAAATCCAGTGCCCGTGAGAAGAAACTGAGAGTACTGGGCTATATGGAACAAGAGTCTGCCTTTATATGTCCAAGGCCACTTGGCCCAGCCCGGACCTCGTCTCTCTTTGCAATGGTGGCCTATAAAATAGAGAATTAATATGGATTGCTTTTGGTGAACAAAAGTTAGCTTCCCCACGAAGGCCCAGAAAGGGTTATGCTTTCCACTTCGGACTTGAAAGAAGAGGGCTTCTCCCCTCCGCCACTCAGAATGTTTGCCTCTTAACCAGCGCAAACAAGTTGGGGGGGAAAGGGACACCGCTTGCTTTTAGATTACTTATCTGGCCATGGAAAGACAGGTGCCTCTTAGATATGTATTATGAATGTTGGCAATTCCATTCTACCTCCAGCCACCAGTCCGTCCGTTTCTTCTTCAGTGGATAACACCTTTTGGGTGGGGTGGGGGTCAGTGCTTTTTATAGGTTCTGCTCGTCCTGAAAGTGAGCAACTTCTGTCATGGCTTTTTCTGGGACAAAAAAGGAGAATAATTTATTTAAAGGAATGCTCATCACAACAAGAGCCCTTGTAGGATAACACTTCTACTTCTGTTTGCGATTCATTTTTTATTCATTTTTTTCTATAAAAACAAAAGCAGTGACCTCAGTTGGGAGGAAAAATATCCTGTGCCTTCCATGCGCTTGAATGCAAGGTCTCAACTAGACCAGGGATGGGGAACCTGTGACCCTCCGGATGATGTTGGACTCCAACTCCCATCATCCCTGACCATTAGCTATGCTGAGTGGGGCTGATGAACATTGAAGTCTAACAACATCGGGGAGGGCTAGGTTCCCCTTCTCTGAACTAGATCATTGAATGACATAGAATGCAATTCCGCAATGCACACTGTTTACACATCATCATCATCATCATCTTCATCATCATCATATATTTATTTATTTCTTACCTTCCTCTCCCTTTGGATCGAGGCGGGGAACAACATTAGTACAGGAATCAACACATCTTAAAAATTCTTGATTTTAAATTGATCTGGGTAGGCCCTGTGGAATCACTAGACTCCAATGACTCTAGAGCAAGGTTGGGCATCTTGTGATCCTCCAGATGTTTGGGACTTCAACTCGCAGCATTCCTGACTATTGGCCATGCTGACAGGGGCTTGTGGGAGTTAAAGTCCCAAATATCTGTAGATCTACCTTCTGCTCAGCTCTGGTTTAGACCAAGAATGCACAAAAATACACATTGCTGAACTGCTCTGGCATTTCCATTTCAAGTAGGGCTGCACTTGGTAGACATGATTCTAACCCCACCCCCACTACCACACAAATTTTAAGAACATAAGAAGAGCCCTGATGCTGGATCAGACCAAGGGTCCATCTAGTCCAGCACTCTGTTCACACAGTGGCCAGGGATGAACAAGCAGGACATGGTGCAACAGCACCCTCCCACCCATGTTCCCCAGCAACTGGTGCACACAGGCTTATTGCCTCGAATACTGGAGATAGCACACAACCATCAGGGCTAGTAGCCATTGATAGCCTTCACCTCCAGGAATTTATCCAACCCCCTTTTAAAGCCATCCAAATTGGTGGCCACCAATTTGGCTCACTACTTGTAGTAGTGAGTTCCATAATGTAACTATGCACTTTGTGAAGAAGTACTTCCTTATTTGTCCTGAATCTCCCACCAATCAGCTTCATGGGATGTCCCCGGTTCTAGTATTTTGAGAGAGGGAGAAAAAGGTCTCCCTTTCCACATTCTCCATACCATGCCTAGTTTTGTACACCTCCATCATGTCTCCCCTCAGCCTCCTTTTTCCAAGCTAAACAATCCCAGCTGATGTAACTTTCCCTCATAGGGGAGATGCTCCAGCCCCTGGATCATTTTAGTGGCCCCTTTCTGCACCTTTTCCAGCTCTATAATATCCTTTTTTTAGGTATGGTGACCAGAACTGTACACAAATAACCTACCTATAAGGAAAGGTAGGCTGAGAGACTGCAATTGGCTAGATGACTCAGGAAGATTTGAAGCTGGGTCTCCTTTACCTTGGTGCATCATTCCCTTCGCTCTGCCCCACTAGCTCTGATATTCCCTAATTTCAATAGTTGCCCCGAAATTGGCATATTCCATGCACCAAACATACGACAACACCACTTTTAAAGTAGATTCTCTTTCCTGCTTTGTAATGGAACGTTCCCACACGGAGGGAAATTCCATCCATCTTACAAACACTGTCCTAAAGAAACATGGTGAGAACGTGACAGTCAGCCTTTGCTGCTGGAGTTATTTCAAGGTAACTTGAGGAATGTGTGTGTGCGCTACCCTCTGATGATTTTGGGAAGAAGGGAAGGGAAGGGGTCATTTTGACCCTCTACTTTTTTCCTGCAAACTCAGAAGTCTCTTTTTATCAAGGGAGATCTTTCATTCCCGGGTCAAAATCATCACCTGCCTCCTCAGCCATCCATGCATGGAAGAAGAGGCAAACAGGATATATAGACATCAGACCAACACTCGGAAAGGAAAGGAATTCCTGCTGCTTGTGCCCCTGTTGTACCATTCCATTGTTTATTTTCCTCCTCATCCGTTCTATGTTTACTAAACACCCTTCGCTCTTCCAGCCCAAATTGCTCTGCTAGCAAACAACAGATTTCGTAAGGTGACCCCGAGCTGCAATCAGAAATCCAACCGCGCTATAGCCTGTTGTCAAACCAAATCTCTCTCTTTCTGTCTTCTTAATCCATCCAGGTAATTGAAATGAAGAACGAAATGGATTTGGATCGTGATATGGATCTAGCATACAACAGTCTGAAGGTAAAAAAAAATTCCAGGCTAGGGATATATATATATTTTCTACTGCAAGTGTCAGGTGCTAATAACCTACAAGAGCTTTCCTGATATCAGTCTCTGTAAATCTACATGACAGGGCAATAGCAAAATATCTGTTAACTCTTTACAAGCCCATTGTCTTCCTTTCCATGAAGTTCAGTTCAGTTTCCTGGCTGGGAATGCTGGGAGTTGTAGGACTTTTTTCTGTCAAAACAGGCATCGGATTACATCCTAAGAACTTCATTTTTAGAAAGACCTATGTTTTTAATTCATCTTACTGGTACCAATGTCTTTCTATATTTTCATGTCATTGTTTTAGCTAGTTTGTGTTAATCTTTATAGTATCTTTCTTATTTGAAGTATTTTACAGATGTTGTAAGACACTTAAACCCAAAATTTAATTTATGGAATGTGCTGCATTTCATTAGGTTAAATGGCTTTTTAAAAGGGATTAAACAAATTCACAAGCTATTAGTGGCTATTAGCTATGATAGCTTGCTGCAGCTTTCCCCCAACCTAGTTCCCTACAGGTGTGATGGACTACATCTCTCCTTGGCTGGGAATAAAGCTAGCTGAGAATGATGGGAATTGCAGTTACTTATTTAGTATGCCACTGAATACCAGTTACTAGAGAGGGATGTTGCCTTCATGCTTTCCTTGCAAGCTTTATTGAGGCATCAAGTTGACTATTGCAAGGAGCAGGAAACTGTACTGGATTGATTGTGTTATTAAATTTATATCCTGCTGTTAAGGTTCCTTCCATCTCTTGAACCCTTTGAGCAACTCTTTAAGGATCTCTTGCTTCCTTAAGAGTCCCACCTTCCTTCTTTTTACTTTCCCCTTCCAACAACGTGGAGTTTAGGCTGTAGACGTGGGGTAAGTAACACTCCAGACACTTGTGGCTTAACAGAACAGTTTACTAGTGAATTAAAACAAGCAAGTTACAATTAAAGATATTTAGTCAATAGAGCTGAATGATACAAAGGCATTAAAAGAAAAAAAGTTGCAAAACGCAAGTTCTTTTACCCTAAGCTGCACCTAGACTTCTTCAGGCAGCTTCTTTCTGCTCTTTCCTCATACTCTGGTCTTCCCCTATCTCCCTGGCTGGCTTTCTCCTCTCTCTTTTTTTTATACTCTCCTCAAAAACAGAAAGTACTGTTTGAACTTTGAAGAAAGGAAACTTAACTAGGGAAATGAATTTTAGCTGGAGAAATGAAACTACTCCTCTCAGGGATACTCCCCGGGCCTCTAAGCGTGACTTTATTACCTTGCCTCTGTGGGCCTCAAATCGTCACGCCTGCCTTTCCACTACAGATAGTTCCCAAGGTGTCTGAACCTTTGGTCTCACCTAACAGGATCATTATTACATTATTAAGTAAGAAATAAATAATAAACAGTTCCTGGACAGTACTGCTTTAGATTACAGGTGGAAAGTTGCATGCCTGAATGTTCTCCATATAAAACCTCAAACTCCTTATCCATCTAAAACTAACACTTCGGCGGGGCGGGGGGAGGGGGAAGCTAGGCATGAATGGAGTTTGATGGTTTTATTTTGCTTTGTTTTTAACCTGGAGGAGCTTTCAAGCACGTTGCTTCCCACCTGTTGTCTGTTGTGCAGGAACAGCGTTATTCCCTCCACCCTCTGTTTGTGTGCGAAAGAACGCCGTTTCTATCTTCATTTTTGTAAGGAACAAACTGTAGACCAGCTCTCTTAATGTCCACATACTTAACTATCTTCTGGCTGTCATTTGTGCAATCTATATTTGGATTGCGCTTGAAGTGAATGACTGAGAACCCAACGGCAGCGCCGGCCCTAGTATTAGACAGAGTGAAGCAACCTCCCGAGGTGGGGGGAGCCTGGCTGTTCCTCCTGATCCCTCCAGCTGTTCCCCTCTTTTGAAGGGCAGCACCGTGTGTGTCTATCCTGATCCCTTAAACTGGCCTGCTTCCCTCAGGTGTGGGAGGGGATGCTATCCTATCAGCGGTATTGAACTACGATTTAATGGGCAATCCAGTCAGCTTCTATATCTGGAATGGCAGAGAGGGCACCATCTTGTCCTTTACCACAAGCAGCAAAACATTGGACCAGCCCTGTCCAGATCCTGCTGGGGTGGAGTTTGGCACTCTTCTATTTTAGCCCAAGGATGGGGCGGGCGGGCAGGATGAGCTCCAGTTGTGCTGTAGACCCAACAAGAGTGATGCTGAACATCAAGGCAAGAGGCATAGTAGCCTCACTCTTTTCCGCCCCCTTCCAACACCTCCCTTTGCAATGTAGTGCATTTCTTAAGCTGTCTTCAACTAATTTTTCCATTCTTGGTACAAAGTCCTCCATGGACAGTGATATAAATAATATTTGTTCTTTCCTTTAAAAGAAATTGTTGTCTTTTGGAGTTCTTTTTTAAAAAAAATAGAATAAGTTAGACTCATGATTAGTGTGTGAGGTGTTTGGAACTCGAAGATAAATCTTTAATGTGAGTCAACTGAATAATTTCTCTTTCAGCGACTCAGAAGAATGGGTAGAAGAAAGTCAGATTCTTAGCGACATTTAACCGTTGTTGAGCAATTTCCTTTAGAAAAAGTCATTATTTTGCAGTGGGGATAAATTCTCTTCTGAGGCAATGCATGTTCCATTCACAGGCCCTGTTCAGAAGACACCTTAAACCACAGCTTTAACCACAGTGGTTAAACCGGAAAGCCAGGCTGTGTTTGGAAGACACCTTAAACCATGGCTTTAACCACAGTGGTTAAACTGGAAAGCCAGGCTGTGTTCGGAAGACACCTTAAACCACGGCTTTAACCACAGTGGTTAAACCGGAAAGCCAGGCTGTGTTCGGAAGACACCTTAAACCACGGCTTTAACCACAGTGGTTAAACCGGAAAGCCAGGCTGTGTTCGGAAGACACCTTAAACCACGGCTTTAACCACAGTGGTTAAACCGGAAAGCCAGGCTGTGTTCGGAAGACACCTTAAACCATGGCTTTAACCATGGTGAATAAGCCCTTTTGCCTTCATCGCTGTGGTTAAAGCCGTGGTTTAAGGTGTCTTCTGAACACAGCCTGGCTTTCTGGCTTTACCACTGTGGTTAAAGCCGTGGTTTAAGGTGTCTTCCAAACACAGCCTGGCTTTCTGGCTTAACCACTGTGGTTAAAGCTGTGGTTTAAGGTGTCTTCCGAACACAGCCTGGCTTTCTGGCTTAACCACCATGTTTAAAGCCATGGTTTAAGAGGTCTTCTGAATGGGACCACTGTCTCCCCCCTCTACCTCTTTCGTTGCATACAAAATATACGTAGAAAGGTTCCATTATTGCAGATGGGTGCCACCTTGAGTGCCATTTTTGATAGAAAGGCAGGGTACAAACCAAATCCATCAGTCAATAGGACTGTGCTTCCCATAGAGCTAATGAAGCAACGAGTGGAGTTGCAGGAAAAAAAGAGCTGATGAGCCAGCCAGAAGGAGAAGATCTATACAGGGAGCAGACACAGACAGCCGTGACAGAAGCTGCCCCTCTGTTTCTGGATACTTGACTCTTACCGAAACTGTGCAGCCCAAATAACTATAACTAGGAGGACTAAAAATACTTTATTTTAAATTGATAAATGAAGCCAAATTCTGTGAAAGATAGAATTCTGCAGGCCACAGAAGACGAGACTTGTCAGGGAAGCATGTTTATAGTGATCTTGAGGCAAGAACGGCCATTTATTTATTTAAAGCATTTTACCACACAGCCAAAAATGCTCCCAGAGCAACTTACAAATTAATCACAAAGAAGACGGTCTCTGCCGTTGCTTTACAACCTTAAAGGCACGTTATGAAAGGGGAAAGGGATGGGGAAGAAAGAGAGAAATAAGCAAATTTGGGCACCATCTCTTTCGTTCCAAAGTTTTTATAATGACCGGCTGGGATGGAACCTGGGCCAGATCTACACGTCGTTGCGAAGGCGCCTTTTAAAAAGACGTACCTAAAAGAAGCGCCTCTTTCTTTACTGTGTGTTCTGTGAGCTAGGCAGCGCCGCCTGCGGAAGAATCTCTACCCCATTCAAAGACGCTGCTCGGGCCGCTTCCCCCTCGCGTGTTCCTCCATTCGAATAATCCCCCCTCCCACCCGGCGGCTCTTCTGGCGTGTCCCGGTGGCGGCGGCTCCTCCTGCAAAACACTTTTCTCCCTCGGTGTGTTTGTATTTGCGTTTGCGTGCGCGTGTGCAAGCACACACCGAAGAGAGCCCCCGGGGAGATGACACCGCGGGGGAGAGCGAGAGGCAGGAGCTGAACTTGTCCGCCGCGTGCACGCAAACGCAGATACAAACACACCGAGGGAGAAAACTGTTTTGCAGGAGGAGCCGCCGGCGGCGGGATGCGCCAGAAGAGCTGCCGGGTGGGAGGGGGGATTATTTGAATGGAAGAACACGCGAGGGGGAAGCGGCCCGAGCAGCGTCTTTGAATGGGGTAGAGATTCTTCCGCAGGCGGCGCTGCCTAGCTCACAGTACACACACTAAAGAAAGAGGCGCTTCTTTTAGGTACGTCTTTAAAAAAGGCGCCTTCGCAACGACGTGTAGATCTGGCCCTGTTGAAGTAGAGGAAGAGTCGTACGAAGCTGGTCTCTCAGCTGAGGCAGTGGAGTGACCCTGCGGTCCCATCTGTCCCTCTGAACGTGAAGTGGCTCAGGGATAGGGCACCTGCTTTGCATGCAGAAGATCCCAGATTCAATCCCAGGCATCTCCAGGCGAGGCTGGAAAAATTCCTGCCTGAATCTCTGGAGAGCCTCTGCCAGCCCGTGTCAACACTACAGGGCTAGGTGGACATATAAAGCAGGTTCCTAAAATAAAATAAAAATTAATAAAGTAGATGATAAGCCCTCTGTCTGATTTTTGGCACTCTCGAACCTCACTTGCCCAAGTTACAATGACCATCAAGAAGTTCTTTTCTCTGGATTTCTTTTATTGAAAGCCTTCAAATGGGATAGAAATCAGATCACTGGAAGGTACCTTTCCACTTAGGCACAGTGTTTAATTTATCCTTAAGACTTTAAAATTAAATAATCCTCCTTTTAAAAAAAAAAGTCTTATTAGAAGTGAGAAAGGAGGAGGAAGATATGAACTCCTGTAATCCAAACACAGGGCACTGTAAATTCAAATGAGTGGTCTCGATACTGAATTTGTACCAATCCCATATGTGTATCCGCTCCCCATTTACTCTGAAGAAACATGCACCTAGGGACCCTATTGAGGGCAGTGCAGGAGGGGCACTCCGCCACCGTTTCAGACCACCATTTCTCAGAAGATGGATGGGAAGCAAGGTTCAGAACAAAGTTCAAAGGCCTCCCCTTGGCTATATTCAAGGCTCAATGTTTATATCTTGATAATAACTAAAGATATTTTATTCACCTGAATACTAATCTCCTGTAGTGTTCAACACAGAATCATAGAATCATAGAACAGTAGAGTTGAAAAGGCCTATAAGGCCATCGAGTCCAACCCCCTGTAGGAATCCACCTTAAAGCATCCCTGACAGATGGCTGTCCAGCTGCCTCTTGAATGCCTCTAGTGTGGGAGGGCAGACTGTCTTGTCTATCCATTCTACATGGCATGGCTAACAGACAGAGTCCTGCTTATCTATTCCAGTGGGAGATGGATTCTCATCTCTTGCGTTTGAGATGGTTTGCAGGTTCCCTACACCTGCTTTTTTTCCAGGCTGGGACAATCCTAGAGTTGGCGAGAAGCAAAAAAAGCAGATTTAGAAACGCACCCAGCTGCATGGCTTCACAGTCCAGCTCTTTGAATCTAGCTGATAGTTCAGTTGTGTGTGTTTTGATAACTCTGAAGAAAAAGCGAAAACACCAATCTAGCAGTTGTAGAAATGTACTGAGCAGGGATCATTTTTTCAAATATCATTTTTAATAGAGGCAAGAGTTAGAATCAGAGAACAAGAAACTGAAGAATGACCTAAATGAGCTGAGGAAGGCTATAGTGGATCGAGTGGCCCAGAACAACTGCTCCAATGACGTCCACGACAGTTACAGCCTCCTCTTGAATCAGCTCAAGTCAGCTAACGAAGAGCTGGAAGTGCGGAAGGAAGAGGTGCTTATTCTAAGGACGCAGATTATAAAGGCAGCCCAGCAAAAAGATACAGGCAGAAATATGGTAATGGATCGGAGAGAAATCCTTCCATGTGTGTGTGTGTGTGTGTGTGTGTGTGTGCTTTCACCATGTTGCCGACTGTCGCTGTTTCTCCATGGTTGGGCACATTGGTTTACGGCAAGTCCGAAATCAAAATTGGCAAGATGATTATTTTGAATCAAAATTCTGTTTTAGAGTGATTTTGTTCGGTCCTTACATCTTTAATCCGGGGAAGCTTGATTAGCGTGCAATTGCAAGATTAGTATTCTTGTAAATTATGCAATCATTAGATGGTTTGGCCCCCTCCCCCTCCCCCCCCAAATCAGTCCAATTGGATTTATTGCCTTGTGAATGCAAAATCAGTTCAGCTTCAGCAGACGTAATGGCAGGATATTTGAAGTTGTTGCAGCTACCATGCCCGGCTCTACACTAAGCAGGATATAAGACTTTGAAAACGTTTTGAAGACTGTATTGGGAGCGTGTCCTGGGCCTCAACAGTTGTCACTGCTGTTATAAACTGTTTTAAAGCAGTAGTGTAGATCCTGCCCAGGCTGGTTTCAGTATCTTGAATTGGGGGGGGGGGGGGGAGAATGCGGTAATGAAGGGTGTCAGTATTGTGCAGTATGTGGAGGATTATGGAGGGCAGAAGCTGGGAACCTCGGTAGGATGGGACCGGGGTTGGAATTGAGTGCTGTCAATTCCCAGTCCCTCCAGGCTCCCCAGGGGAGCAGCCCAGTCAATCCAGTGAAGTTTATTGAGTAGGATCAGAAGCTTGGCATCCAGGCAGAGCACTGACCAACAAATGAGCTGACCAGTGCAGCCAGCAGGATTATCAAGGGCTGGGGGTCAAATGCTGAACATCAAGGAAGCTGTCCATGGGGTCATTGCACTAGCAGCTTTCCAGGCAACAAGTGTGTGTTTTTGTAGTCACCCTGGTTGCCACCACCCTTTCTGGTGCTGTGAGCCTGACCACACGTATGTTTACCACACACATGTTTGCTCCTCTTGAGTAGGGCTGTGAGATGGGTTGTCTTTTGCTGCCAGGCAAGTCTTGTATCTCCTGGTCTTCAGCTTGGGCTCAGTGCCATCTCTTCTCTTCAAGTCTTGGGGTGATCATGGGAGCTCCAGGGATGGGGGTGAGTCCACTTAAGACCCCCTAATTCTGCAGAGATTTCCCTCAGGTTGCCCTGCCTGACCATGCCTTGACGGGGCCTACAGTGGGGCCCTCCTCCATTGAGGAGGTGTTTTCTGCTTCTGGATGTCAACTGATCTTAGCTGATGCAAGTTCATGTCAAGGTAGCACCGGAAACCAATGGCAGAGGCATTGGCAGGCCGTGGTCTAAGCTGTAGGGTCCGTCTAAAGGGGGCTGGAGCAAGCATGTGGGGAAACAGCAGATTAGAGTTTTTTTGCAGGGAGGTTAGGAGGCTGACAGGCTTGGATGACATGGACAAGAAGACTAGGTGATAGAGATATCTAGGGACCATGCTAGACTCTTGCTGTTTTTCTAGGTGAGACTGACACCTGGCCTGGAAGGATGGTACCATGGCTGTACTCCCAAGGCAGCCCATTGACTGTTCTTTAAGAAGAGTCAATGGGCTGCCTTGGGAGTACAGCCATGGTACCATCCTCTCCTTCTTGCTCCACGATGTAGCCTTGAGTGGCTTACCCCAAGGGGCAACATTGGCAGATTGCTATTTATTTATTTATTTATTTATTTATTTATTACATTTTTATACCACCCAATAGCCGAAGCTCTATTGGGTGGTATAAAAAGTCCCAACTGATTTTGACAGAGAGTAGGTTAGGCATTAGTCAGGGTACAAGTAAACCCTAATTTACATGTTACCTTGAGCAATTTGGTTGCCACCACCTTGACACAAGGTTCTATCCCCTTTGGTAGAAGATGGACACGTTAACTATTGAGATGTGGGGTCAGTCTTGCCACTCAAGGTAAAAGTATACTGCAGACACAGGTAGGAATTACTTTATAGAGTTAGAGATCCTTCTGTTAGAGGCAATCATGTGGTAATCTCTGGATTTGACTTTCTGCGATGCTTTCAGAAATGGAGAAACAGAGAGGAAGAATACAAACGATTTGAGCCACATTATTCCACATTACAATTCTGTCTATCTGCATTGACTGAACTGATACAAAGACAAGAGAGTAGGTTAGGAAGGCAGCTTGGACTGACATGCTTTTCCTCTTGCTCTGGTTAATTTTGTGAAATAGTTTTTGATTTCAAAACTAGGCCCTTCTTAGTTCTAGCATGGCTCTACTGCCAATTCCCACTCCTCCTATGCTACGATATTGATAGCAAGCCTATCTTTACGTCTTGCTCTTTCAGAACATAACTGCATTCATAGACTTTAAACTGGTTTTTATTCCTTCCCTCTCTCCACGGAAACCTGGGAACAGTTGTTTGGTGAGGTAAATTAGGGAATCTCTAACAGGGAGTTCTCAGTGTTTTCACTAAATTACGATTCCCAGGATTCTTTGAGGGAAGCTCTGAGAGTTACATCAGCATAAAACTGAAATAGGTTTGTGCTGTACATCTACCTTCAATATCTCCACAACTTTTCTTTACACTGCATTCCACTGCGCCCTTCCTGTTCCCTTTCTGCCTGTTTTCAAGCATTGAATTTACTTTGTGGCAAATACATCCGTAACTATAAAGCCCTTTACGAATCAAAAGGATTGCGTGAGCGATCAACGTAGAGTTACTAGAGCATTGGCGGTGGGGCGAGGGAATGGAAACAGAACATTTCATGGTTGACTTTTTTTTAAGGAGTCCAGCATCAGTAGGGAAACCAGCTGGCCAAACAGCGACAAGCATGTGGATCCAGAGGACGCAATAGAGGCATATCATGGAGTGTGTCAGACAAACCGGTAAGCCTGCCTTTGTTTATCCATTATGAATGGTCCGATGAGTTGGAATCAGGAACTGTGCTTTTGTGCTCATTTCTGAGTAATTTAAGGGAGCATCACTAGATGCAGGTAGACAACAGTGGAAGTAATTATACAGAAATTTCCTCTTACAAAAGCTTCACACCATAAACTATTATATGTGTATGCTTCTCTGTGGGCTTATCACACAGCTGCGGATTCTGGTACTGATTTCTCGAGAATTTTGGCTTCCTTGTTTTCTTTTCTTTTCTTTTCTTTAAAAACAACAACCCCAGTTTCTAGACCTCAAGAGAATATCTCAGGAACATTCCTAAAATGGAGAGGAAAGGAACTTTTTTTGTAAATATGGCTCCTTAAATGGTTGCGGATAAAGGTTTATGAGCTGCATCCTTTAAGATCTGGGGCCAGTTTGCATGGCCAGAGTGTGTTGAGAATGGATTGAGACAGAATGTAGGTAAATGTCAAAGCAGTTCTGTGATTCCTTTAATGCGCATGCATTATGAATGAATGTAACGTATCTATGTGAAGCTGTATGGTGGCTGGTTGCCAAGTACAATAAACTTGACTTGGACTTGGACTAATGCACATGCAACTTGCGACTCAGCCAAAACTGTGTTACCTTTTGGCCCACTTCCACAAGCTTTGCAATGGTGACAGTTGAATAGCAAATTAGGCACATCATGTATCAGGTTGTGTGGCACAGTACTACTCAACCTGCTTCTTCTACGGATGCTTCCATACAGAAGGCTCCTAGTGCTACCAATTAGAAGGCATGGTGCAGCTATTATGTCTTCCCCCCCCCCCCTTTAATGGATTTTCTATGGTACGAAAAAAGATGGAAGATGCAGTGGGGAAACTTGGGAGATCTGGACCCTGCATAAAATTCCTTAAATGAGGCAGGGTGATGGCATGATAAAAGCACCTATCTTACGTGTCAGATCATAGAATCATAGAATCATAGAGTAGCAGAGTTGGAAGGGGCCTCAATCTTCTCTTCTCCAGGCTAAACATGCCCAGTTCTTTCAGTCCCTCTTCATAGGGCTTTGTTTCCAGACCCCTGATCATCCTGGTTGCCCTCCTCTGAACATGCTCCAGCTTGTCTGCATACTTCTTGAATTGTGGAGCCCAGACCTGGACACAATACTCTAGATGAGGCCTAACCAGGGCCTCATCTAGAGTATTGATTGGTTATATGATTATAAGATTGGTTACAGATTGGTTATATGAATTGGCCCTAAAGCACCAGATGGAGCTACAAGGTGAAGTTGGCTGCATTTCTTGATCTTCCACCACAGTGGAGGCTGGTGGCTTTGATATCAGTGAATCTGTTCTGGGTTTCAGCCAGAACCCATCAGAATTCTAAAGCAGCTATCCAAGATGTGAAGCTATCCAATATCTTTGGAACAGCTCTGATGTTAAAGTCATAGTGGAATATGGCTTCTGTAGCAGTGGAATGAAATAATAATAATAATAATAATAATTTATTTATTACTCGCCTCTCCCTTTGGATCAAGGCAGGGAACATTAGTACAACAAATCAATACATCATAAAAATTCTTGGTTTCACATTCATCTGGGTAGGCCTGCCAGAAAAGGCTAGTCTTTAAAACTGTCTTAAATTCAGGGAGAGAGTTAAGTTGATGAATCTCCTCCGGCAGATCATTCCACAGTCTGGGGGTGACAGAAGAAAAGGTCCTCTGGGTAACAGCTGTCAGCCTAGTTTTGTCTGACTGAAGTAAGTTCTCCCCGGAGGACCTGAGTGTGCAGGGCAGACTGTGTGGGAGAAGGCGATCCCTCAGGTAACCTGAACCCAAACCATGTAGGGCTTTAAAGGTAATGACCAACAATTTGTACTTTGCCCAGAAACAAATTTGCAGACAGTGGAGTGATTTTAATGTTGGAATAATATGCTCACGCCTAGATGCACCGGTGACCAACATGGCTGCCATATTTTGAACTAGCTGAAGTTTCCTAACTGGGTACAATGGTATCCCTATGTACAGCACATTGCAGAAGTCGAGCCTTGAAGTTACCAGCACGTGCACTACTGCCTTTAGGTCCTCCAACTCTAGAAAACTGCAATTTTTAAGAGTTACATACTTCAAAGAAATCATTCATGTACCATGCAGGGGGAAGATATTTAATGGAAGTTCCGCTAGCCTGTTTCTCTTGAGACTGAAAAAGTTGGGAGGGTTTAAACCACCAGTTTTATAATGGTGAAGTATGCTAATATATACACATTTTGTTTTCTTGGCATCCCATCACCCACATTAGCTGCTAAATTTGTATCTTAACTCTCAGCCATGATTCCTCTTTGATTACAGGTTTCCCACAGTGAGAGTTAATGCCCTGAATTTGTACTTTCCTCTTAGACTAACCAAAGAGAGAGCGCTTTACATCCATCCTTTTATCTAGTAAAACACCAAATAAAGCAGAGGGGGAGCGGAAAGACTACATAGATAAAATGGAATATTAGTAAGTTTACTTCAAGCAAGCCGGATACTCATTTATTTGACTGTAGTTAGTAGTACTCCCTAGTGCTCATCACCTTTTGATTTTTCAGTTAACTGAACTATTGCCTGGGTTTGTACATTCTGTGGCCCTGGGTAATTTTGGAATCTTTTACCAAAGGGACTAGCAAGATAGTCAACACAAAAACAAATAGGGAGATAAACCAGTGACCGTCTCACCCAGTAGCTGTTTGCTACAGTGTTAACAAGATTCAGGTAGCCAGGCTTTCAACCCCACAGCTTTTATTTATTATTTTGATAATAATGTAGGCTCCTGGGAAATAGGTCATCTGAAACGGGGGAATATTCAACTGGTTTTTTAAGATCATCACTCTTCTGGGCAAGCAAAGTGTTTGAACATAAGCAATGATGTTACTACTTCAAAGATAACTGGGTGTTTGGCCCTTTCAAATTGACCATGTCCCCCATGGATCCAGCTGCACAATGGCCCCATTCAGAAGACACCTTAAACCACAGCTTTAACCATGGTGACTAAAGCAAAAAGCCTTATTCACCATGGTTAAAGCCATGGTTTAAGGTGTCTTCTGAACACAGCCTGGCTTTCTGGCTTAACCAGCATGGTTAAAACTGTGGTTTAAGGTGTCTTCTGAACGGGGCCTGGCTTTCTGGCTTAACCACCATGGTTAAAGCTGTGGTTTATGGTGTCTTCTGAAGGGGGCCATTGACTCTTAAGTTACAGTGGAAAATTTGGGTGGCTGAATTTGTTCTTGTTGACCAACCAAAAAAGGCACTAGTGACCTACCATTCTGAAATCCACCCATAGCACACCAAAATCCACGTCTCCATCAGGACACATTCATAAGAGGGTATTTCACATTACCAACTGCTATCATGGGTAACAGTATCTTACTTTGCAGAAAGAAGCAGACAGAGAAATACTTTGGCCATTGCTAAACATCTGCCAGTGCTTGTCTGCCAACTCCTGATTATAGCAAGATGGTGGGAAACCACTTTCTTGGAAGGTGTAACTGAGAGAGGAGTTGCATATTCTAGGCCCTTGACATCTGCCCAGCTTGCTTGGGTGCAAGGCCATTTAAGAATCACTGGGCTAGCTCTTTGTCTTGGATCCACGTTATAGATGCATCTGAACAGCTTACGGTCTGACATAGAGCAGAACTTGACTCCTTAAACCAGGGTGGATTTGATTGAAATCACAATTGAAATCACTACTCAGAAAGACTCGATTTAATCGTGTGACTTCCCTCCCCCCCCCCAAAAGTGCACTCTATTCATTGCATTTTTGAAACTTAGCACTTAAGAGGTAAGGGGTTGATTCTGTGTACATAGATTTGCAAAGGCACAATGGGATTGTGATCTCTGCAGACACAAATTCACAGTTTTGAGAACTGTGAAACCAAGCATCTGTGATAATATCTTCTAGATCGAAAAATTGCCCAATAATTTTACAGAAACCTCTGGAAGAGCATGACATTGTGAATGGATGAAAAGAATTCATTTACCAAAAAATTTAAACATTACATGAATATACAGCCTCATGCGACATAATTAAAAACTAATCCTTATTTCATGCTGAATAACCTTTGGGCTATAATGTATCTTAAATAGAAAACTATCTTTAGATAGATTTTTCCTCAAAAAGCATTTTATTTAAAAAAATCCGATTTAAATAAAAAAATCCAATTTAAATTAAAAAAATGGATTTTTTTTATTATTTTTTTAAAAAAATCACTGATTTGTATCCACCCTGCCTTAAATTAATTTTGCATATTGCCCCATATCCTTTCCTCTCCTGCAGTCTAATGAGATGTGAGCAATTACCCTCTTCTTCTTGAACTGTGTGAATGAATCTTTGTGTCAGGTCAGCTTGTAAATGGCAGGACAATATCAATTTAAAAGCATAAGTTGACGACTGATGCCCTCCAGAGGGGTTTGCTTCATTGATGGATGAAAGCTTTAATTGCTTTCCATTCGCAAACGCAGGCCAAAGAGTTACAAATGTTCGGGGTCTGTCACTTGCAAGATTTTTTTATTCAAAGCTAATGGCACCCCCTTGAGTTCATTTCCTCCCAGAATGATCCAGGAATTTTAGGAGAAGCTTTGGCAAATGGCAAGTATGCCAAATCAACACACCTGCAATCTACAAAAGGTCTGTGCTGATACCTATGCCGAGCACCCAAATGAACCCTCAGGCCATAGCTAGATGAACCTTTATCCCGGGGCGAACCCCGGGATAATCCCTGTGCGTCCACATGACGCAGAAGGGAACCTGGGATCAGGGAGGAATGATCCCTCCCTTGCCCCGGGATATCGCCCTCCCCTTTGGCCCTGGTTCTTCTGTGTTCCCGGGCTGAGCCCGAGACTGCGGAACGTGTGGGTTGACCCGGCTCCGCGCGATTCCTTGCGAGGAGCCGCGGACGGGGCGCAGCGCTCCTCAGGAGCACTGCACCCATTGGGGGTAGGGTGGGGGGAGTGGGGAATGTAATTTAAATTTTAAAAAAACTTTTGTGCACGAGCGTTCGTGCGCTGCTGGCCCTTTAATAAAACAAAAATGGCTGGCGCGACGCCTCTCCTTCTGAGGTCGTCACGTGTAAACAGAGGAGGGATCTTGCATTAAACACAACGCGAGATCTTCTCTCCTCCGTCGCGGGTTAACAGGTAGGTCTAGCTAAGGCCTCAGTGACTGGCACAGCAACTGTGTAAAAAAAATAATCGGTGACATTAGCACCCAGCTCTTCATTAGCTTGTACCATGAGGTATTTCACACATACAAACACCTTTTGGGGGCTACCATTGTTTGCAGGAAGTGTCCTTTTAACTCTGCTCCTAATTTGAGCTGTACCACTAAGTTATAGTGGTTATGCTTGATGGTAATCATGCAGTTTACTCTGAAGTGCAAGCTTTGTCCTTCAAAAATGGCCAAAAATCTGGATCTGGTCCCAGGGGTAAGGGAGCCTTAACCCTTCGCTCCCTATTGCAATGCCAGTGGCCCCCTCACTCCTGTAAATTTCATTGGGGAAAACAGCTCCCCAATTCAAATTGCAGGCAAGGGTTCCCGGATCCAAAACAGAACCACAGTAGGGTTAACTTGAAAGCAAATTGCATTATTAATATCCCATGTAGTTTGTCTCTCAGAGGAATGGGTGGTAACAGTGTAAAAGGCTGTGGAGATGATACTGATATCAAGAAATTGGGGTGTGTGTGTCATCTTTAGCCATCTTGATTGCTGTATTTTTGAGCAGTGGAGCACTCTCAGAGCAAAGGAGTGCACCTCTGGTGGGGACCACAATATGGCACTAAGACTATGCTCACCCATTGCCCTTCTTTCTTTCTACTGCAACCAGATGTTGCAGTAGGATGCAAACGCCCTACAATAATGGGCAGTGCTGTGTTACTAATCAGGCATGTGTTGATCATGCTGTGACAAAGGGCCATGGTTGATTTGGATGCCTTGCTTGAACTTCCTCTCTAGATAACAGCCGGAACAAAAAACACTGACTGCAAGGTGGGCAATTGTCAAGGACCCTATGAACCCCTCTCCAAGCTGATCTTTTGCCATTGTCACCATAATCAAAAGTTGATGAAGAAGCATCTGGTGGTTGATTAGCAACTACAAACTGCTTCTCCTTCCTGTAAAATAAGCCTCAGGTTTGCCATGATGGCAGGTGATGCGTCCTCAAATGTCAGTACCCTAATATGAATATGGACCATTGGAGGCAAGTATGTGTGTGTAGCATGCATGTGTGTAAGCATATCTTGGGTAGGTTTAAGAGAAAGCCTCAAGAACATCCTTAGCAAGACTGTCAAAGGCCTAACATGGAGATGAGACAGTTCATAATATTACCACCTCAGTGTAGTGGGGTCCTTTCCCCTAAAACGGTAGTGGGGGACGTGTGGCTCTCTAGATGTTGTCGGAATGCACCTCCCATCAAGCCTAGCCAGCGTAGCTAATGGCAAGGAATTCTGGGAGTTGTAGTCCAACACATCTGGAGGGCACCAAGTTGGGAAAGGCTGGCATAGAGGCTTACTTTTATAGACCCCTGTGAAAAAATTATAATTAACGTGCAGATGGCAGGCACGCTGGGAGATGCCCCCGCAAACCCCAGTCACCAGATTAGCACAGGGCTTCTGTGCCTGAATGCAAAGGAGGCCTTCTTATTCTTCCTACGTCTTGTAGCTGACTCTTCTTTTATCTTTCCTCTCTGTCCGTTTCTGTTTCCCTTTCCTCTGTCCTTTCTTTCTAGCAAGACTGAGGACTGGGGGTATCTGAATGAAGATGGAGAACTCGGCTTGGCTTATCAGGGTCTAAAGCAAGTTGCCAGGTCAAATACATTTACTTCTTTTTCTTCTCCTTTGGGCTTTCCTCCCTCTGTTTCTTTCCGGTGTTTTTCCTTCCCTTCCCTTTCACTTGGAACTGGAGTGAGTGCCATCCAGTAATATCCAAAATTGGATTGCTCTGGGGCAGTTCTGATCCCAAATCCAAGCTTGCTGCTTGGGTAACACCAGCTCTATATGTGAGGCTGAGCTGATCCATGATAGCGTCAGTCATGACCCAGCAACAAGAGGAGTGTAGCTGGTACGATTGGATGAGGATGGTTGGTTGGCTGGCTAAGTTAAACGTTGTGTTTTCTAGAGTGAAGTTGGTTGCCTGCCAGGGCTGGCTCCAGATCTGAAGAGGCTCTTAGCAAAACATCCTCTGACATTGCTGAGCTGTGGTGGAATTATCACCCTTAAAAGTCCCACCTAAAAGTAAATTTAAATAAATTACCTAGCAGTTGCAGGAAACAGGGCCACCAAACGTGTGGCTTGGAGCTGCCTTTTACATTCCCCATAATGTCCTGGAGTGATGCACTGTGGGGAATTTATTTATTTATTTATTTATTAAATTTGTATACCGCTGAAGCTCTCTGGGAGGTTTACAAAAGTTAAAAACCATTAACATTAAAAAGTATACAAAATTTTAAACCATCAAAAATATAAAAACAACAGTATCCATTTAACAACAGTTCTGGGGTTCATTAAAAAACAAACAAACTTAGCATATGCTGTTAAATGCGTCTGGGAGAAGAGAAAAGTCTTGACCTGGCGCTGAAAAGATAACAATGTTAGTGCCAGGCGAGCCTCATCATGGAGATCATTCCATAATTGGGGGGCCTCTACTGAAAAGGCCCTCTCCCTTGTTGCCATCCTCCGAGCTTCCCGCGGAGTAGGCACTCAGAGGAGGACCTTAGATGTTGAGTGCAGTGTACAGGTAGGTTCATGTCGGGAGATTGTACAGGTAGGTTCCGTCAGGTATTGTGGTCCCAAGCCATGTAAAGCTTTATAGGTTAAAGCCAGCACCTTGAATTGGGATCGGAAACATATAGGCAACCAGTGCAAGTGGGCCAGAATCAGTGTTATATGTTCAAACCTTCTGGTTCCAGTTATCAATCTGGCCGCTGCATTTTGCACAAGCTGCAGCTTCCGAACTGTCTTCAAAGGCTGCCCCATGTAGAGGGCATTGCAGTAATCTAATTTGGAGGTTACCAGAGCATGGACGACTGAAGCTAGGTTATCCCTGTCCAGATAGGGTGGCTCCATGTTATCTAGCATGGGGAGCTCAAAGCAGGCATCAGTACATCAATGGGCCTTGCTGAGCCTCTGGAGCCCTTGCAGCTGCCCAAAGGTGCCATGTGCTCATACCGGCCCACATTAGAACAGATCTTTACAAATGCCCCAGAACCAATATACAGACTCCTTTAACGGAATAACGGGCTCAAGTTAAAGGAAGCCAGATTCCAGCTGGACGTCAGGAAAAACTTCCTGACTGTTAGAGCGGTATGACAATGGAATCAGTTACCTAGGGAGGTTGTGGGCTCTCCCACACTAGAGTCATTCAAGAGGCAGCTGGACAAGCATCTGTCAGGGATGCTTTAGGGTGGATTCCTGCATTGAGCAGGGGGTTGGACTCGACGGCCTTGTAGGCCCCTTCCAACTCTGCTATTCTATGATTCTATGATTCTATGACTCCAGGATTCTGTGACTTCTGTAAAAGCCATAGGGACAATTTTACACATTGCACACCCACAAAACCAGGATTGCCACCAAACCTGCATTCACCAAGGAGCTGCAACAAATCCCAGCCCATTGACAGGAGTAGCATGCCTGCATTTTGATTTTGTTTGTTTGTATATACGCCACCATTTCCCCAAGAAGCTCATGGTGGTGTATCGGGGCTTCTCAGAAAGCACACTGATCCAGGAAACTGATCACACCTGCCCAGATCTTAGATACATTTTTAATGGAGGCTTCCATCTAATGGGCAGCGATCTTACAGGGCTGTGCCCCAAATGCAGTAATGCAGGAAGAGGCCCTTAATTTCTTCCCCTGTTCATATTTGCTGACTTAGGATGAAAGTCATTTATCCGAGGTCTCAGTAGCTATGCAGTCAAGAGAGATATGGTCAGACGTGTATATGTTATGTAGATAAATAAATCCAAATGTTGTGGACAAGCAGATTCTTACACTGGAATAAATAATGGAGGGTGTTTGCATACAGTTGCCTACTTCTTAGGATTTTTAATCAAACCTTTAAAATGGCTTTTCTTGGCATTCTTCAGGATGCATGCATGTTACAGTATATCATCCTGTGTAACTAATACAGATAGGTACAATTTCTCTGCAGCGCTCAGTCATCTTCGATTTGATATGGTAGTGAAATAAAAGTATGATTTCAGCCATTTATCTTCACAAGTCTCCATCTTTCCTGAGACAAGTTGTCATTTGTTCCAGTAATACAAATGTTATTTCAGACGCCACTGAGTTGTAGGTGTGGAGGAGATCAATTTTTAAAGAATCGTATTTTTTAGTATCTTCTAATGCCATGATTTGCAGGATGGGCACTTAGTTTTTCATTTACTTATTTATGCAAGAAAGGGCATAGAAGAGAGTGTATAAAAGTGCTTCTATCCCCAAATACACAAGGGCAGGATCTACACTACTGCTTTAAAACAGTTTGTAACAGTAGTGAGAACTGTTGGGGCCCAGGACACACTCCATATACAGTTTTCAGACCATTTTCAGAGTGTCATATTCTGCTTGGTGTAGATCAGGCCAAGGTCTAGAAACTTGCTTTATTATTTAAATCAAAGGGTTTAGATATTTATTTTTAAGGAATTTATAATCTGCTTTTGGGGCCTTGCCCTCCCAAAGTAACATGTTTTATAAGAATAATAAGATACTAGACAGTAATATGGAGTCCATACCAAAGGAAGAAAGCGGATATAGACATTTGTTCTTACCATATGAGATTTGCAGATTAATCGACAGCCTTAAAAAGGCTTTTTAAGGCTCATTCAAAGAACTGCGTAGGGTGGAGAGACACAGCTCCATTGGGAGGGCGTTCCAAAGCCCGGAAGACATCACAGAAGTTAAAGTGGTTCATGCACGGAACCAGCTCAAAAGAAGGTGAAAATGATGGTATCCAAGCTGACTTTTTCAGGATTGGTCTTGTGAAGACACCCATCTACAAGGCTGCCTTTGGGACCTGGGTTCGTGCACCCCAGGCCCCACCTGCAGACTGAACTTGTTCAGCCTTCTCTAGCACCTCTGGATTCTACCACCTCATCGTGATGCCTGTGTAGATCAGACCAGGAGCTCTGTGAGAATGCATTAACGGATCTCTGCAGTCTTACTTTTAGAGTCTCTTGGAAAAGCTCTGGAAAAAAAAGGATTAGCGGGGAGAGATTTCATTTTAGCGGACTCTAATTGGTACCTTTTAAAGAATCAATTTAGTTTACCAAACGTTAAGCTTATCAGCACACCCAACCGTGCAGGCCCATACAGGAGGGCTGTAACCTTTTCAGTGATGAATCACTCCCTTCATTGGAGTGGGTGGGGAAGGAGTCAGAAATGCAAAGAATTGTTCTATGTAGCCCTTGTGACGGAAAGTGCGGTTTGTTCCTGAATTTATTGTTTGTGCAGTACTACACAGTGTGCATCCATTTAGAGCAGGGTTCTTTTTGTGATTTAAAACCTCCCCTTCACTTTGCCATAGAAAAGCGTGGCTTTAATTTCCCTTTCGTTCGATCTCTGAGGGGGGGCAGGTTGGTTTTTTTTTTGCCCTTTTAACTTCCGCCCTTCATTAGGCCTCATTTTAGAATAAAACCATTTAAAAAAAAATAATATAGAATTTTCACTTTCTCTCATATGGGTGGGTCCCAGCAGGATACAACAAAAAAGTTCATAAAGCTATACTTAAATTTTCAAAATGACTAGTGAGTTTTTGACCCTTAGTTGGAGACTTCTTTAAGGGACCTCAGAAATAGCTTGTGTCTCATCTTCTAAATAAGCAGGCCAATCCGAGGTAATTGCTCAATGATTGTGAGATACAAAACAAATACCTTTTGTGGGGCAGGGGGACCAATTTCATTTGGGTTGAAGTGTATTCGGGTTCGGACTATTTTATTTTTTCTCCGGAAGCGATATGGCAGGAGTCAAGTAACTGGAAACCTTTGGGCCAAATTGGGCCCATTGAGCACTGGTGCCTGATTACCACAGCAGCCAAAAGGAATGTGGAGAAAGCCATGACCATGGCAACAGAACATGCAGGCAGGATAGATTAAGGTTGGAGATTGGGGCAGTGTCCCACCACTCCTCAAAGAGGTCGTCCAACAAGTATTTAGTTGCTCATGAGGGTAACAACCACTTGTAAGAACCAGTGCGGTGTAGCGGCTAAAGTGTTGGACTAGGAGTTGGGAGATCTGGGTTCTAGTCTCCACTCAGCCATGGAAACCCACTGGGTGACTTTGGGCCAGTCACAGACTCTCAGCCCAACCTACCTCACAGGGTTGTTGTTGTGAGGATAAAATGGTGAAGAGGAAGAGGATTATGTATGCCACCTTGGGTTCCTTGGAGGAAAAAAGGCGAGATATACGGTACATGTAATAAATAAAATAAAATAGCTACAAGAATGAGTGAGAGCTAAGGAGACTATCAAGGACTTATAGAGTTTTATTAAGTTATTAATGGTGTGGAGAAACTTGAATAGAGAGAAATCTACTGGAATGCTAGGTTGGGGTGAGCAGAGTTCAATCTTGTGGGATCATCCAGAGTCAGCTGCAAAAGATTTAGATTTAGGATTAAAGAATTCTAAGCTGAGAAATTTGTCCCAGAATTCAGCTGAGCTCACAGCCCTTCCTTATTCGTACCTATGAATATCTGAATGCCTTCAGATTTGTGGAGGATGTGGAAGAATGAAATGCGTTTGTGTAGGTGCTTCAAGACACACCCCAACGTTATTTGGTTTGGATTAATCCCCCCTCCCCAGAGTAGTTGGTTACACTCCTAATTTGCCTGACTAAACAATGTGTTACCCACCCCATCTTTTCCTTTCCAATATATGCTCATGAGCAAAATGGGCATTTCTCCTCAGACTTAGCCCTATTTGCTACCAAACACCTGAAGAGGGTTAAAAACAAATGTGACCTGCAGCTAAATGTTGCAGTGTTGATTGATCCTGTTCAGGGTTCATAGAATCATAGAATAGCAGAGTTGGAAGGGGGCCTACAAGGCCATTGAGTCCAACCCCCTGCTCAGTGCAGGAATCCACCCTAAAGCATCCCCGACAGATGCTTGTCCAGCTGCCTCTTGAATGCCTCTAGTGTGGGAGAGCCCACAACCTCCCTAGGTAACTGATTCCATTGTCATGCTGCTCTAACAGTCAGGAAGTTTTTCCTGACGTCCAGCTGGAATCTGGCTTCCTTTAACTTGAGTCCATTATTCCGTGTCCTGCACTCTGGAAGGATCGAGAAGAGATCCCGGCCCTCCTCTGTGTGACAACCTTTTAAGTATTTGAAGAGTGCTATCATGTCTCCCCTCAATCTTCTCTTCTCCAGGCTAAACATGCCCAGTTCTTTCAGTCTCTCTTCATAGGGCTTTGTTTCCAGGCCCCTGATCATCCTGGTTGCCCTCCTCTGAACACGCTCCAGCTTGTCTGCGTCCTTCTTGAATTGTGGAGCCCAGAACTGGACGCAATACTCTAGATGAGGCCTAACCAGGGCCGAATAGAGAGGAACCAGGACCTCACGTGATTTGGAAATCCATTTCCCATCTTATTTTTTCCATTCTCCCTCCCTCTCCCACAAACGTGTCTGCATTCCATGAGCACTGAGCATGCCTTAGTCCTCGTTGGGGACTGTTTGGCGAATTCCCCCTCCCCCGGTATGTTCCTCCCCCCCTTAAAGCTTTTCTTTATTTCTGCAAGCCTCAGCCTTCCCCCCAGCACTGCTGATACCTCCCTATTCTGCATAGATGCTGCTGTTCTGGCTCCATAAGGAAACACCTGTGGAGCTTGAGTTCTCTATTAATATGTAGGATAATTGCGACTGCGCAGTCAGGTGGTCTGAAGTTTTACTGTGCTCTTGACACAAAAGAGCCGTAGGAGGGAGCCTGTTTGCTACCTGTACGCTGCTCATACCTCTTGGAGGAACGCATCTCCTACTCTGGGTATCCGAGGTCTGCCTCTAACGGTTGGATGAATCCCATCCAACCATTGTTCAGTTTCTGTGTACCTCATGACCTCGGTTTGAGTGACCACACTATTTTGTTTCCCCACCCCCCACCCCATCCTGCCTTCCCCGCTTTTCTTCCCATCAGGCTTCTTGAGGCCCAGCTCCAGGATCAGAGGAAAGAGCATGAAGAGGAAGTGGAAACACTAAAGGACCAGATGGAGGCTTTGAGAGGAGAGATGGAGAAACAGCAGGACATCTACTTCCAGACCCTCCAGTTGTCACCGGAAGCCCAAGTGGAGTTTGGCATACAGCAAGAAATCACACGGTTGACAAATGAAAACCTGGTATGGACCGCTAGCGAAATGCCTAACTCTTCGTGCCGTGGGTTGCTACATTTATTTATGTAGCTTTATTTATGTATTTGTTAGGAGGAGTTTAACCCTTCTGTCCAACTGTAGAAGATTTACAAAGATTTTAAACGAGGGCAGTCCCTACGCTCGTACTTAAAATCCAAAAGAAACAATACCAAAAGGGAAAGGGATTAAGCCAGAGGAGAAGGAAAGCACTTGTTCTTCGTTACAAAGTTCTTTTAATGCCCAGCTGGAGTGGACACCGTCCAAGCAGAGGAGGAGACAACGGGGTCTCTGCCATGCCAGTTCCCCTTTACTTGTCAGCTCTTCTTGTAGCATCTGAAACCACCTTCACCCCAAGCCTCTTTCATTTCAGTTACTTTCAGGTTAGGTTGAAATGAGTTGCCGCTTCATCATTGCTCAACGTATAGGGAGTTGACAGTGGGCCCATTCAGAAGACACCTTAAACCATGGATTTAACTATGATGGTTAAGCCAGAAAGCCAGGCTGTGTTCAGAAGACACCTTAAACTATGGCTTTAACAATAGTGAATAAGGCTTTTTGCTTTATTCACCATGGTTAAGGCCATGGTTTAAGATGTCTTCTGAACACAGCCCAGCTTTCTGGCTTAATCAGTGTGGTTAAAGCCATGGTTTAAGGTGTCTTCTGATCAGGGCCAGTGTGTAGCAGCTCAGTACATGGGGCCTCCAATTTTCCCGGCCCTTATGCAAGCCATTCCGTGATGTGCCCTGGAGATTGGTGAGCTTCCAGTGATAATCACCTACATGTTTCTAGCCTCCCATGTGGAGCAGGTACAAATTCTGTTGGATTCAAAGGAGCTGCCTTGCAGCTGCTCAGATTGCAGGGCTACATAAGGTCTTCATTTGAGATTCTAGTAGGTCTTCATTTGAGATTCTAGTAGGTCTTCATTTGAGGTTCTAGTAGGTCTTCATTTGAGATTCTAGTAGGTCTTCATTTGAGGTTCTAGTAGGTCTTCATTTGAGATTCTAGTAGGTCTTCATTTGAGATTCTAGTAGGTCTTCATTTGAGATTCTAGTAGCTCTTCATTTGAGGTTCTAGTGAGCCACGCACCACATTGGGCAATATGGATCCTTGATTTAAATCAGCTCCTTATGTTTTACAAACTCCTTGCAGTTGTTTTGGGCAGGTGGTGGGAATTATTAAGTTGTGTGGTTGCCACCCCCCACGGTCTATGTTGGGTGGAAGACATGTTCCCCACATCTTCCTAATTTCTTTATGCCTTCTCCCATACGCCCCTATTTGAATCTGAAGATCCATGTCCCTGCCCGAACCTTAAGATGTCCTTGTCTGAACCTATCCCATGTCCCTATCTAAACCTTAAGATTCAGGTGCTAATTCTCCCATATGTCCCTCCCCAAACCTTAAGATCTCCTTAAGGTTTGCCAAGTGGAGCATGGCAGGTAACCATGGGGGGGGGGTGCGTTTAGGTAGTGGCGCTACAGTTATGGAACAGCCTTCCCAGAGAGGTTTGCCTGGCACCATCTTTGTGGTCTTTTCAGTGCTTTTTTGTTTTGTTTTGAATACTTTTTTTTTTTGTTTACTCAGAGATTCTAATCATTTTAATTATTTTAGCTAACCAAAGAACCTGTGTTATGTGACAGTTATGCAAATTTAGTAGAAGATGGATGGGTGGTGTTTATAGGGAACAAGGGAGAGATAGATAGTGTAGATATATAGTGTTTATAGAAAGGGTAAGTTAGGGCACAATCCTAATACATGTTTAGACAGGAAAAAAGCCCAACTCCCAGCATGGGGAATGCTGGCTGAAGAATGCTGGGAATTGTAGGACATTTTCTGTCCAAGGATGGATAGGATTGAACCCTTACTGAGTCAAACCACTGGTCCATATAGTAGGAGCCCTCCAGGGTCTTCTTTTCACTGGAGATTCCAGGGAGTGGAGCTGGGATTTTTGCATGCAAAACATGTGCTCTACCACTGAGCTATGGACCCTCATCAATGGGGATATTATATCTGGGGATATTATATTTGGTAGAACAGGACCCCCGAAGAGTGCAAAAATGGAGAGAACTGGTAAGGATGGGCTGCCTGCTGTTTCCACTTGTACTCCACTGTGGCATCTTATTAGGAGAACTTTATCACATTCAAACAGATGTGTCAGAATCATTTAAATATGAATGTCAAGAACTGCAGCAAAAGCACTGGGGTGGCAAATTGTAAATTATTAGTGCAGTGTATTACTTGTATTGAAAGTCAGGAATCACTGACCTTAAGTTGTTTCTCTGGATAGGTGGAGGGCATCTGCAATGGATTTTTCCTCGTTGACAGAAAATAAGTGATAATTGGAAAAAGGAAGCCTGGTCAGGCAAACCACTAATTCTCTAATTGATTTGAACATAATTATTTGTGTTAGGAGAAGTGGCTTATGGCACACTGTGCAGAGCCTTGCTTCTTGTTGAACCTGTTGACAAGCAGCTCCAACAATCAAGATCCATTAAACAAAAGTGTACCATTTTCATGCCAGGATGGGTGTTGTTTACATGTCCAGGTGTTTTTTTATTATTATTATTATTACTTATCAAGTTCTTCTGAACTCTAGGCGCTGTCCGAAAGCTACAAGTGTAAGATTGGCCTTGCATGTGTTATCTGTATAGCTTAGAAGTTGTTGAAAGCTTCTTTCATAGGTATTCACCAACACAGAAATCAATTTACACAATACGAGGACCTGATAAAGACTGAGCATGATCTTCAGGAACAAACTTATCCTAAATTGAAGGGCCATGTCAAATCTCCATTCCTCGTATTTGCCTATACTAAGGATAGGCACAGGCCTCCATTTCCTGTCTGTGACAGTTTCACACGAATTCTTTCTTTCTTTCTTTATTTATTTATTGCATTTTTATACCGCCCAATAGCCAAAGTTCCCTGGACAGTTCACAATAATTAAAACCATTCATAGTATAAAACTAACAGTACAACACATGATATAAAATACAATATAAAAGCACAACCAGGATAAAATAAGTCTCTTCTGTCCCATTTCCACATCAAATCTGTGATTCTTTTAAACACTCACACACACACACTTGTAACATTTTTTCCACAAAATACACATTTCTGTATGCTTATTGTAGAGTTAGCCAAGTGCAGAAAAGGGCAACTAAAATAATCACAGGGCTGAAGGAACTCCGCTCTGAGGAAAGGTTACAGCTGGGACTGTTTAGCTTACAGAAAAGATGAGTGAGGGGAGTCATGATAGAGGTAATCAAAATTATGCATGCTATTATTATTATTATTTATTTATTTATTTATATAGCACCATCAATGTACATGGTGCTGTACAGAGTAAAACAGTAAATAGCAAGACTCTGCCGCATAGGCTTACAATCTAATGGAGAAAGTGGAGAGGGAGACATTTTTCTCCCCCTCTCAACGCTAGAACCCAGAATCATTCCATGAGGCTGATTGGTGGGAGATTCAGGACAGATAAAATTTATTTATTTATTTATTTATTACATTTTTATACCGCCCAATAGCCGAAGCTCTCTGGGCGGTTCACAAAAATTAAAACCACAAAAAACATCCAACAGGTTAAAAGCACAAATACAAAATACAGTATAAAAAGCACAACCAGGAAGGACTTCTTCACACAGTGCAGAGTTAAACTATGGAATTCACTTCCACAGGTAGTGGTTTCTACCCATTGGATGGCGTTAAAAGGGGACTAGACAAATTCATGGATGATAAGGCTGTTGATGGCTAGTAGTTACGATGGCTGTATGCTACCGCCAGTATCAGAGGCAGCGTGCCTATGCACACTAGTTACTGGGGAATACAACAGGGAGAATGGTATTGTAGTCATGTCCTATTTGTGGATTTCCCACAGGCAGCTGGACTAGATTGATCTTGGTCTGATCCAGCATGGCTCTTCATATGTGGTTATGGCACAACCGAATATCCAAGGGCTCTAGCTCAGTGTTAGAGCACACGTTTTGCATGCAGAAGGCCCCAAGTTCAATAACATCTCTAGGTAGGGCTGGGAAAGACTCCTGTCCGAAACCCTGAAGAGCAGCTGGCAGTCCAAATAGGCAGTATTCAGCTAGATAGTCCATAGTCTGACTCTATATAAGGTTATAACCTAACCAAACCTCACCATCCCTCATGGGTTAGGTTCTTGTCTCATGCTGTTGCCCTGGCCAAGTCGACTTCTCTGTACTTTTATTTGGTCCAGTTAATGCATTAGTATGGGAAATCACCAACTTATCTGCTTGCCATTGTCCATGCTGGCTGGGAATCTGGAGGACACCAGATTGGAGAAGGGTGCTGAATTATATACACTGCTAGAGAGGACATGGGATTCAACCATGCAGAAACAGATTTAGGAAGTGACCTCATCCTGAGTCAAACCATTGGCCAATCTTGTTCAGTATTGCCTACAGTAGGAGCCACCACTGAGATAACAGAACATCTCCCCTATGACAACAGGAACATCCAGCAGAGGCTGGTGGCTCCGATGTCATTGGGGTGATGTATCCACTCCAGGTTTCAGTCAGAACTCTAAAGGAGCTATTCAAGGTGCAGAGTTCTGACTGGGTGACATCACTGCCACCAGCCTCCACTGGTAATATCTGGATCACAACAAAACAGCTGTTTTTTAAATTCATCTGTTTTTTAAACAGCTAAATCAGCCTTTGCAAGAAGCAGCCATTAAAGGACTAAGCAGAACTAACGTTTTTCCATTTCATTAAAAGTCAGCCCCCGTTGGGCCTTAACTATTTATTGTTTTCTACAGCACGTTTTTATTAAGATGTGTTTTAATCCTTGTTTTATGTTCATGCTGAGGCACAGTGTATTCATTCAGTGGAACCAAGTGGTACAACTTTTTCTGAACTGTACTTTTATCAGCCAGAGGTGTGGGGGTCGCATTCCCCAATAGCAGGAAACGATCCTGCACATGGAAAATAGCATGCCAAGGAGAAGGCTATCAATGGCTACTAGCCCTGATGGTTATGTGCACCAGTTGCTGGGGAACATGGGTGGGAGGGTGCTGTTGCACCATGTCCTGCTTTATTGGTCCCTCGTTGACAGCTGGTTGTCCACTTTGTGAACTGAGTGCTAGACTAGATGGACCCTCGGTCTGATGCAGCATGGCCCTTCTTATGTTCTTAAGGTTAGTCTGAACTCTTCTCTCCGACAAACTGAACCACGCTGTCTCCATCTTCTTCATGGAAACACGTTTTCGATGACATTGCAGCTAGATCAGGCAGTCGACTATAGCAGGGAGGAAAACGAGAACATGACATGGTCTCTTTGAAATAATTCTGCCTCACCCTGAGCAACTTGACAAATTACTCATATTACTGTTATATGAAAAGCTCACAATGCATGATTGATTGGTCTGGTGCAGACTGAAATAGACCCTGAAAGAGAAATCAATGGACAGCTTTCAAAAGCTGGTTGTGTGCCAAGGGTCTATCTAAAAACACACACAACTAGTTTCAGCTGGAAGGGGGAATACATTCCTTAGACTCTTCTGACATTTTTAGGGTGACCCTGCCCTCTTTTAAATCCGGTCACTCTAGTATAGCTCCTGCAGCTTTAACTGTTGTGATGAAGAGGGAATTTCACCAGGTTCTCCATATATACAAATGACGCCTGCTGAAATTTCCTTTTCAATACAACTGTTAAAGATTCAGGAGCCCTGTCCTCCTTTTCATAGGGTCACCCTACATTAAACATCCCCACTGCCATTTTATCTTCACCATGGCCCAGTGAGGTAGGTTGGGCTGAGAGCAAGTGACTTTGTAACTGAGCAGAGATTTGAACCCAGGGCCTTCTGATCTAACTGTCCAATCCACTGCACTAGGCCTCGTTACAGTTCATTCCAGCTTTTGTTCATGGGCATGCAGTAAGCCCCATAATGTGAGAAGCAAGGTCTTTTGACACGTGAGGAGTCACCGTTCTGACACGGGTGTGCCAAATTGCAATCAGGATTCTATGAACAGAATGGTTATGGGCCTTTCCAGTGTTTCTGATTTCTAGTGATTTTCATGCCTCTCATAAATTAAAACTGGAAGCCCTGGGAAGAGCATACAGGCCATTGGAATCTCCTATAGTTAGAAGGCAATGCCAGTTGCTTTTTATCAATGGGCCACGGTGATCTTTTTCTAGCTACTAGAGAACCTTTTTAATTGAACATTTTCAGATTTTCTGTTCAAAGTAGGAGCACCCTTGCTGGTGAGCAGAACTGATTAATGCAACTCAGTAAAGTTTGGGAAGTACCAAATTCCAGCTGATTTTGTATTTGTTGGGTCTTGGCAACGTGCAGTGCGTGCTTTGCACCATCACCCAAGTGAAGCTATTTAACTTGATATATGTGCCATTTCCATCTTTCAGGATCTCAAAGAGCTGCTAGAAAAACTGGAAAAGAATGAAAGGAAGCTGAAAAAACAGCTCCGGATTTACATGAAAAAAGTGCAAGATTATGAAGGTAAGTCTGGTTTCAGATGCTCCCTCTGCATTTGAGAATTTAATGAATTGCCACTATGTCCTACATGATTAAGAATCCTGTGTAACTGAAAAGCTGGCATATCTTTAAATCCACAAAAGCAAAGTACTGTGAGGCTGCAGGTGCTCATGTATGTTTAGGGTATAGAGCAAGATCTTGACTCAAAGAATAAGGAGGGTCGTGTATCGGCCGATAGCCAATGTCAGGAACCATTGAAGTCAAAGCCATCATTACCTGTTTAATAGCTCAGGCTAGAAATCCCAAGGATATGGGGGACATGACTGCAGTTAATCTTCTCCCCCACCTGCTCTACCCCCACACCCAGCAGTCCTGATAGTTGGCTGGTCCATTCTGCCCCATACGAAAGGCCAGTGTCAGGAATGCTTTATATTAAAACATGGCCTCTTTTTTTCAGTACTGTCCTCCTCTGGTTTTGGGACTGCCTCTATCAAGGGAGAATTGCTCCATCTGCTGGTACCCATTGCATATTGTGACTATTAAGGGAACCCTGTGTATTTGCAGCAGCGGCTGAAATAGCTCCACAAGCAAGGAATGCAGAAATAAGACATCTGTGCAGCCCTTTAATTCTTTTTTATCTAGGTGGCTTGACAGAATGATTAGCTACGGCAGGCTTTGATCCCAAGGACTGGTTTCGGAAAGCTGGTCATTAAATGAAATTAAACTGAATGAAAAGGGGATTGGGTATCGCGGCAGCTGGTGCAGATGGTCCTTGTCACTGTAATTTACATGCATCAAACTGACACTTACCACATTGTTGGAATTGTATCTTAATACCCATTTTCTTAATACGTGTCATGTCTGAAACACTCACCAGTGGGTACTCCAGTTGTTATCCTCTAACACAAGCCACTAGCCAAGGAGATAATAATAATGCTAAAAAAAAAACACCCAGCACCAGTATGGTTAGCATCTTCTTGTACAGTTAGAGTTGGGCTTCTTTATTTTTTGAATATAACAGCTTGGCCTAATGGTTATGGCTAAGTATTTGTCCCTTATGGACAAATCCAGAGAATCAGAGCTTTATGTTGAGTATCTAGTGACACCCCGCCTTTGGGGTGGGGCTTGCATATATGACATAGTGCCGCCCTCTCCAACTACTCACATTATGGCTTTGCCATGTCGTGCAAAGAGAAGAACGGGCTATAACCACTATGGCGTCCTTCCCAACCTAGTGCCTTCCAGATGTGTTGGACTGCAACTCCCATCATTCCCAGCATGTGTTGCAGTTCAAAACACCTGGAGGGCATCGGGATGGGGAAGGATGACACAGCGGTGGTGGCCAGATCCTCTCTTCCTGCTACTGTTTGCTTAGTTCTCACAAATAACAGATGAGGAGGTCAACCTGAGTTTGGATAGTTCCAGATTGTAGATGGCGGCTCTTGTGATAGAATGCTCCTCTCTCTCTCTCTCCTGCACATTAGGGAGATGGGTCACATTCCCCTGTGCTAGTTTTCTCTTTTTCGTATGTCGTCTGAAGAGATGCAGCCCTATCACAGCTTTACCACCCTGAGTCCTCTTGTTGAGAACTTGACCGCAGACATCAGAGTATCAGTGTGGTTTCAACGTAACACTGCATCTCTGAAGCAGCCTTTCCCAACCTGGAACCCTCCAGAGGCTGGGACTTGCATGCTAATTTATCTGGGTTGAGGAAGGCTGCACTGAACGCACAAAGTGTGCGAGGGAATTCACGCTGGCAAGGATGAGAAGGAAGTGTGCAATTCCGTGGTCCGCTCCTAGTCTCTTAACAGATCTCCCACATTATATTGGCAAAAGCCCACTTCCAGGCATCATTAGCTTCAAAGGGATCAAACTATTGCAGCGTGGCTTCAGACCATCTCTAAAGCATCTTGGTGCCGTTCCATTCTGCAATTTCTCTCCTTCATCACCAAGTGTATCTATTTGCTTTTCACAGCTGATCAAGCTGTTGTACAAACAGAAAAGCCGCGGCCTGAGCTCAACAGGCAGGTGACGGTCCAAAGGAAGGAGAAAGACTTCCAGGGAATGTTGGAATATTGTAAAGAAGATGAGACGCTACTCGTAAGAAATCTCATTACAGGTAAATGCCCGTGCTTGGCTTGTCAGCCTTGGTTGTTTCTATAGTAGCTAAGTGGTTTTCAACACTCTTTTCTGGGGGTTTCTCGGATTCTTCAACGTGAAAACCGGTCATGGCAGATGCAGCTTCCTGAAAAATAGCTCGCTAACTTCTACTAAGCTTTGATTACAACGGTCAGTGGCAGGGAAGGGACATTGTTGCAGGGCACGGGTGGACAGAAGGTAGATCTATGGATGTTTTGGGACTTAAACTCCCAAAAGTCCCTGCCAGCATTGCCAATGATCAGGAATGTTGGGAATTGAAGTTCAAAGATTCTGGGGAACTACTTTCTGCCCTCTAGGACAGTGCTCACGGGGGGGGGGGGGGGATTTAATGAAATCCACAACCCTCCTTTCAATTTTTAAATGCAGTAGTAGAATAAGAGTGGAGCCTTCTGCCTCCCTGCCATTCGAGCACTGTTCATAGGAAATACATTTCAGTTTTATATGGTGTGACACTGATAATCCAGCAGCGCTGATAATCCGACCAGCACTCCATGTAACTGTAGAACAAAGGAAGTACTTCTTCACACAGTGATGGAATTCGCTGACACAAGTTGTGTAAAAACCACCTAAGTTAGTGGCCATCAACAGAAGATGTGACAGATTCATGCAGGATGCAGGTCTATTGGTTGGACTGCAACTCCCGTCATCCCCAGACAGCATGGCGCCAGGTGAGAGAAGGGTGGACTAGATGACTCTCAGTCTGATCCAGCAGACCTGTTTTTTTGTAGGCTGCACCTGAGGACTTTTACACACATGTCTCTGTAGCATGCTGAGTTTTCAGAGCAGAAATGCAAATCAGGAAGTAAATTTGTAGAGTTCCCTGGAAAGCAGGGCTGAGGCATCTGATGCTATAGTACTGTCAAAGCTAAGCAGGTACAGGGTTGATCAGGAATTTGGATGGGAAACCACTGGAAGCCCTGTAGAAATGGGATACTAGGATTTCTTTTAAAAGAAAAATATCTGTCATAGGGCTTGTCTACACCAGCCCTATATCCTGTGGTAGTCCTCAGATCGTCCCTCTGCATCCAAATGACACACAGGGATCCCAAGACAACCAAGGACTTTCCCCGGGATATAGGGAACTGCGGAAAACCAACCAGACATAACAGTCATAGACAAAAAAAGGGGGGGGGGAATCGTACCTTATTAACATAGCAATACCGGATGACAAAAATGTTGAAAAGGAAAGAGAGAAAAATATACACCGATGGTTATGGAAGTTAAAGAACTACGGCAACAGGAAAAGGTCACAATTATCCCATTAGTCACTGGCATCACATCAAAAAAACTATACAGAAAACCTTCAGAAACTGAGCCCACCAAAATACATCCACACCAGCATCCAGAAAGCAGTCATACTTAAAACATGTTCAATTGTCAGGAAATTCCTGAATCTGCAAAAGACAGCATTACTTGACAAAGCCCATCATGTTCATCTAGAAAAACCTCCATGAGTGAGAAAGAAATAATAATAATAATAATAATAATAATAATAATAATAATAATAATAATAATATAGCCATCCCCATAGGATTGTGCCCTCATTTACCTAACAACTTTGAAGATATCCTTAATGCATATGTGATTTTTTTAAAAAATAGTTCATTATATGTAGATTTGATATTGGAGGAATGAGACCAAATAATGCCAATAATTCTCTGATTTGATCATGGTTTCGGCAACAGTGTTCATGTGCGTATAATATATAATGCTGCTGCTAAGAAGTCAGGTTATTAAAACGTTTTCTCTCATGCTTACAGAACTGAAGCCCCAAACTGTCTCTGCCACGGTTCCCTGTCTTCCTGCCTACATCCTCTACATGTGCATCAGGCACGCGGATTACGTTAACGATGATCATAAAGTGCACTCCTTGCTTACCGCTACCATCAATGGCATTAAAAAAGTATTAAAGGTAAATAAAACAAAATGCAGGCTCTTTTTTTTAAATGGGTAGGCTTTGTTGTGATAATTTTAGCAACTAGTATGACAGTTTTAAAGATAGGTCTGCATGGTGGGTGGTAGAGAATATCTGGGCACTGTTACCACAGGACACAGTAACTCCCCCTTGCCCCTCCCCCAGCAATACTGGAATCCTGTAAAGAGAAAATAAGGACAAAAGCAAGATCCATAAATCCCCTTAGGCACATGCAAGGACTTCTGTAACTATGGCAGGAATTCCACATGGCTGTTTTGGGTTTTTTAGACCAGGAATGGGCAACCTATGGTCCTCCAAATGTTTTGGCCTAAAAGTCCCATCAGCTCTAGCTAGGATAGCCAGTGCTGAGGGGTGATGAGAGCTGTAAGCCAAAACATCTGGATGGCCATGAATTTCCAACCACTACTTTAGACTGAGGCCTTGATTTGCACTTAATGCCTTTTTTGTATGATTTGTTTTGGGTCAGGGTGCCTAAACTCATAGCCTTTACCTCAGATCTCAGAACTTCTAGGTCTCACAGTTACAGTTTCTGCCACAACTGAAGAGAATGAGCAACTGAGAAACAGGAAGCCTGCATGAGGGATATCAGTGTAGGAAAAGTGTCGTGTTCACCTGCCTGTAACAGAGAGGAGATTGCAAAGAAGCCGAGATCCCAAATATTAGTCCTAATTAACTCATTAAAGCCTAAGTTTCAAATAGGATTTTCATCTTATTTGTTTTGGGTTCTTCACAGAAACACGAAGACTTTGAGATGACATCATTTTGGCTGGCTAACACCTGTCGCCTTCTACACTGTCTAAAGCAATACAGCGGAGATACGGTGAGAGAACTGTAGTAGATGGATGTCTCCAGCCAACCACACCATTTTCCAGGATACTCTATTCCATTCTCCATACCCCCTGCCCAGTCTTCTATTTTTCTTCCCAACACTCAGCTTTCAGTGCCCACTGAGTGCCCTCTGCCCTTATTTGAGTGGTTTTGGTGGGTTTCTCCATTAGGGGTTTTCTTAAGGTTTTTTGTACTCCTGGAAATTGGGAGTTTGCCTGCTGCTATCTCTCTATGAATGAATTGTGCCATTTAGGCTATGTGAGGATCCACACATAGAGAATCAGTTTGCTATTAATATATAGGGTTGTTTTTCAGCGTTTTATGGAGCAGCTTGTTCCTGCCAAGTTTGACTTCAGTTGATCTAGAACAACAGTGAAAATGCCTTTAGATAGTTACCAGGGAAAAAGACTAAAGGCATGGCTAGACGAGGGGGGTGGAGGGTGACGATTTCGTGATTTTATGATCGCGAGATCATCGCCCTTGTCCACACATGGTGTGCAACATCCCAGGGAGAAGACAACGTCACGGCCGCCATTTTGTTCGTTTGTTTTTAATCCGAGAAGAGCACAGGAGCGCTCCTGCAAAAAGTGTAATGTTTTTGTAAAAAAAAAACTAAATACCTCCCGTTCCCCGTTCCCCACCCTCGATGGGCACAGAGCTCCTGAGGACCTCCGTGCCCGGTTCCCAGCTACTTGTGTTTACTTGCGAGGAGCCAGGACATACCAGCAACGGTGTGCCACATGAAATCGGAATTATGTCCGGGAAAGCAGCCAAAGGCTGACAATGATAAACGCTGGAGCCTCAAAGCAATGGAATGGTGTGTTTATTCAAAGAATACAGACAACTTGGAAACGCAGGAGGCTGTAGGTAACTGAAGGAAAAGCAAGACAAGGGGTCCAGGCTTACGCCAGAAAGCGTAGGTTGTGGCCAGTCCGAGGTCCAGGGCTTTAGTAGGCAGCGTGATCGAGGGTGCAATCCAGGGTCAGCACAACTGGCAAGCAGCAAAGTCCAAGTAACAGTCCGAAGGTCCACAGGGCAAGAACAGGCAAGCGAAGTCACAATCCAGTCCTAGGTCAAACAGGAGTCCAGAGCAGAGAGACGTAGTCACGAGGTCCAGGAGTCAAGGCAGGAATCAGGAACAAGGATCCAAGAAGCAAGGCACGGGTCAAGAGATTCAGGAACAGAGGCTTTCGCCAGGAAGCTCAGTTAATCTCTGACAAAGCTACCTCAGCTGGCTGCTGCGTATTTATGCTGAGTCAGAGTGCTGAGTCATGGCCCCTCAGCTGTTCCTTGATTGCTTGGCGTTTTAGATAAAGGCGGCGCGAGTGCCACCTGGTTTCTTTCTCGGCATGCAGCTGACTCAACGCAGGTATGCCTGTTTCTTCTCCTGAATCCTCCCGACTGGCAGAGGTCTCCGATGGCGCCAAGCCCTCTGAGTTGGCAGGAGCCTCCGCTGGCACACCTGTGCATGGCCCTCCTCCCTCTGCCAATCCCAACTCCATGCCTCCTGAGCTGGTGCTGGGCTCTGCCGACTCCAGTTCCTCCTCCCCTGATTCCATGTCCACGCAGGGCATGACAAATTAATCTATAGGGCGATAACCTGGGCCAAGGGAGGGATCTTCCCTCCCTGTTCCCGGGATGCCCTGTGTGTCATATAGACACACAGGGATGATCCCAGGGCGATCACCGGGATATCGCCCTGTCTAGCCATGCCCTAAGGCTACAGTCCTATTCACATTTTCCTGAAAGTAAATACCACTGAACGGAGTGGGACTTCCTTCTGAGTAGGCATGCTGAGAATTGTGCTGTTCGTCTTCGACAAAACGACTTATCCCTATTTGTCTGTTTTCACAAAAGGATGTCAAAATAGAAATCAGGATGGTGGGGGGTGGGGCAGGATGTGCATCAGACTTCCTATCCAGGAGGGGGACCCTGCTACTCTTCCTTGTCTCTCTTCATCCCTCTGTAGGTATAGAATTCACACAGAACAGCATTAGAACTTAAGAGGAGCCATACTGGATCAGACCAAAGGTCCATCTAGCCAAGCATTCTGTTTACATGGTGGCTCACCAGCTGCCTGTGGGAAGCCCACAAGTAGGATATGAGTGCATCAGACCCCTCCTGGTTGTGCACCCCAGCAACTCTTGTACACAGTCTTACTGCCTCTGATGCTGGAGGTAGTTGTATAGCCATCAGGACTAGTAGCCATTGATAGGCTTAACCTCAGTGAATTTGTCTAACCTCCATTTTCAAGCCATCCATGGCGGTGGCCATCACAGCATCTTGTGGTAGCAAAAACACCTGGTGGGCTCTAGCCTCTCACTGGTAACTCTCCAGTGATAGAAGACTCCTCCTCAGATGAAGTTTGATGCAGCAGATCTATTAACTAGGGAGGACTCCATATCACACAGGACACTGAAAACCACCCAGCCACACAAGGTCTGTTTAGACACCATGAGGAATTTAAGTTTCCCTGCAGGCAGCCTCAAAGTGAGCACAAATTTGTGACCTCACCTGAGATCTACCCCAAAAGCACTAGGTGTCATGTTTTCTCTTTAACCTCTTGCCTTCTTGGGAGACAATAACGAGGCCTGCTAAGTAATCCACAAAGCTTTATTTAAGCAATGAAATCTCTTCCCACCAGAAGAGAGTCTAATATCTGAACTCTTCCTTAAACAAAACTATGCAAACTAAGCGAGACAATTGTCTGTTCAAGAATAGAAAGCCTTTTCCCAAGACGTGTTAACTTCAGAGAGACTAGTTCTGAGGCGGCTTCTGATGGGACGCCAGCCAGTCTGACTTTCTCTCACCTTCCTTTCGCTCCGCCCATTTCAGTCTGCGGCGTACTCTAGGATCGGCTAACCTGTCGGTGCTCTCTCCTTCGGAAGAATGTTGGCTTCCCGCTGACTGTGTATTATTTGCCCTTGACAAGCTAAGCTCTGGAGAGAGTTCACCACCAACTGGTGAAGAGTTCATGAGAGCTCTCTCCTCCACTGATACAGGCTGGCCTGTGTCTGGTGCCGACTCCTCTACATCAAAGTCTGATTCTGATTGATTACCTGAAACACCTTCTTCCAAACTAGGGGAAGCAGGGCTAGACATGGCACTAGGTGTTGCCAGGATGATCTTGGCAGAATGCTTTGTTTGATAATGCCAACATTAAGGTAGGTGGTGTTTTTAATTTGCTAAACTCAAATTAACCCCAGCTAAATGGCTCCATTCTGTTGCTCTTCCTTTTTAGGGTTTTATGACCCAAAACACCACGAAGCAGAACGAACATTGTCTGAAGAACTTCGACCTCACCGAGTATCGCCAGGTCCTAAGTGATCTCTCTATTCAGATCTACCAGCAGCTCATTAAAATTGCAGAAGGCATCTTGCAGCCCATGATAGGTAAAATGCCAACACTCCATGCAGCTCAGCTCAATGGTGCATTTGAAGGACTGTCCCCACTCTCCCCACTCTCTGAATTAAACTGTAAAATGAGTTCCAGCAGAAACAAATCCATACCCCTAATGTTCTGGGTGAAGGATGCAATGTACCAAGTTACCCAGTGCCTATAATGCCCCAAACATCACTCTTGCATATTCCATTCATTTAAATGGGGTGTGCAGAGAAGCGTTTACTGGTGGTTTGTGCCTCTTGTAAGTCCCTTTATGTGTCACATTTTCATCCATGGCAACACTTTTGGAGCTATTCTTATGAAATATTATAAGCTGAAGAACCTCTCATTGGAACTGAAAGTTGATGTGGATTTTTAAAGGTGGATCTGTTATCAGAAGCTGGCAGGCATGTGGGGTGGATTGTCAATGCCAATGAGTTTTCCCACATTAATTTCTTCATAGGAATTCAACAGTGAATCGCATCAAAATCCCTGCGACGACCCCTGAGATTTCACCAGGCCTATGCATTTTCATAGGAACTTGCTTTTAAAAACAAAGGCTGAGATCCTCATAGTCCCACGGCCTGTCTCTAGTACACATTTATACACTTGTGCAATACACTAATGGTATACTCGAAGCCACAGGTGGGGGCCACCCGGCCACCCTCTGCTTAAAAAAAGCCTTTGTGGTGCTAGCAGAGGCTTTTTAAAAGCCAAATTGGTGCACATGAAGGGGGAGTTTTGAGAGCGGGAGGGGCTCACCACCACCACAACCCATGCATTGCACTCCCTCCTTGAAAAATTCCTCCATGCTATGATTAAGCTTGGGAAAATACTTGCACTGAAGCCAATGGAAGGCTTTTCCAAGCTAATTGCTGTGGAGGTGGAGCAAGGGGTCAGCACTGGGCAGGAGAGGGTTAACTATCCCCTCCCTAGTTGCAACCTTTCCAAATCCCTCCCCCGCCCCATGCTGAAATTAGGGTTAGGATAATGGCCTAATTGTAATATGGGGTGGGTGGGTCCTGTGTGTGCACGTGAATGGTGTGTGTGCGTGTGTGTTTGTGTGTGTAGTGTATGCATGTGTGAGACTGGCCCTTTCTACACCTAAGGATTATGCCAGGAAAATGGATGGATCGTCTCTGCCTGCTACTGGGATCCCGTGTGTGTCATTTGCATGCACAGGGATGATCCCTGGAAAAAAGGCAGGTGTACAAACGGCCAGTGTGTGCGGTGTCACTTGGTGACATGCTGTCCCCAACACATTGCCACCAAGACCACTCTGACTTATGACTTTCCCACCACTAGTCACCCCCTATTTCAGGTTGTGCAAATGTAACTATTTTTAATCTTTCCCCACCTCCCTTTTCCCCTTCTGTTGTTTCATTGCTTAAAATACGTAATCCATTCGAAAGGCTTGTTAGAGCTGTAGTCTGAATTTATTATACCTCCATGCAGAGGTGTCCATAATTTTTACAGTATGTTAATTGAGTTCTAACCCATCCTATTTCCCACAGCATTTCAGGGCTTTATAACCATTAGCTAATTAATCCTTACCAACACACGGATGCAAGAGGAATACGGAGTAAAATTCTCTTGCTTATGCTGACGGCAGGGAGCTTAATCTGACACAGGAAACTTTTCTGAGTGCCGGGTGAAAGCCCAACGGTTTTTCACATCATGGCTCCCTCTAGGCCACCAAAGCAGTGCATTTATTTGCTACCAGGACTGCTACATCCCATTACTATCCATTCATGAGACTGAAATGCAAATTAGCTAGAATGTAAAGGTGTGATGTTTGGTGATTTAGGGGCAGGCAGGCTCTTGCAGCTGGTTATGAGTATTAGAAAAACCTCCACGCTGAAACGCTGACATTGGAATTTTCTTGGCACACCTGGTTTGCCTTTTGAGACTTTATTATTCCATGTATTTATTTTAATTACATTTTTAATCTGCCTGATCACTGAAGTTCTCCAAGCGGATTCCTGGCTTTTCGGTATAAATCCATGAAACCTAAAAACAATAAAATACAATATATGAAAGCTATACAAATAAAATGCAATATGAAACCATAAACGCTAAAAGAATGCAATACAATAGGAATAATCCCTATCATTTATTGCCTTCCCAGTGAGTGCGGTGTTGGAAAACGAAAGCATCCAGGGCCTGTCGGGCGTGAAGCCAATGGGTTACCGGAAGCGAAGCTCCAGCATGGGGGACAGTGACAACTGCTACAGCTTGGAGGCCCTCATCCGCCAACTCAACACATTTCACAGCGTCATGTATGACCAGGGCCTGGACCCGGAGATCATCCAGCAGGCCATTAAGCAGCTCTTCTACATGATGAATGCTGTGGCCCTGAACAACCTGCTGCTGAGGAAGGACATGTGTTCTTGGAGCACGGGCATGCAACTCAGGTAGGCTTCAAACGGAAGCTCGTGCGTATGCTTAGCCACACAAGGTTGTGCCTACATCTCCCAGTACCTCCGCTTTGTAGGAGGGACACACTGCTTACTGTATACCATTACAGTGGTGGCCAAAATTGTGGACACTTTTTGAAATTTTCATGTTTTGCAACTTTGCGTGCTTATAGAAAATGTTCTGTTTCACGAAATTCAAATGTTTATATATCAGTTGAAAGAGAACTTAATGCTGAATTCAATACAAAAAAACAGAATGCAAATACCTGCAGTACAAAAAAAGTTATGCTTGCTTTAGACTAAAAACAAACACAGGTGTGATTGAGTGAAGCAGCGGCTTGGAATTGCAAACCCTTCTGGCCAATCACAGTCCTTGTTCTGGGGACCAATCACATGGCACTAGCTGCGATACATCACGTTTCAAGTTGGGGAAAGTCAGTTTTGCTGTTTGTTCTATAACTGAAGCGCAATTGGAGATTGTGTGAATATTTGAAGTATTTCTCAAATTAAAAGTGTGCGTACGTACGTCATAAATAGAGCCATGGCACCAAAGAAAAGAGTTGATTGGACACCCAGGAAAAGAAGCAGGATTGTTGTATTACGTGAATCAGGCCTTTCAACTGATCTATAAACATTTGAATTCCGTGAAATGGAACATTTTCTATAAGCGTGCAAAGTTGCAAAACGTGAAAATTTCAAAAAGTGTCCACAATTTTGGCCACCACTGTAAAAGGAGGACCAGTGCAATGCAGGAGGAACATGGGCAGCAGCAGCAGCACGATCACACCAGTTGGCTTCTCTCCACTTTGGCTCCAGTCTCTGATGTTCAAGAGTCACACGCTATGGAGGAGCATACAAGAACAAGAGAGACCGTGCTCACTGGCTAAATCCAACGTAATGGAAGCAGGCTTAAATATGGTGCTTTCGTTGGAAGGTTTCATACACACATGGATGTCACTTAGTTTTTCATCACCCAGTGACTCGATGCAGTTCAGTGTCTGAAACGACTTCATTGTGTTTGAAGCAATGTGAGGGAACATGAAAATAAGTCAGTCTGTGGAGTTTGATCCATGATGGCTTGTTCACACATGCAAGCCCTCACTTGCTGCTGCAGTCATCAGGTGGTAGGAACGGGGGAAGCTGCTTTATGCTAGAGTACTTGTCCATCGAGCCCAGTCTTGTTGACTCTTGACTGCCCATAACTCTCCAGGGTCCCAGGCATAAGAACATGAGAACATAAAAAGCACCATGCTGCATCTTGTCCAGTATTCTGTTCTCTCAGTGGCCAACCATCTGTTGATCGGAAACTCACAAGCAGGACATGAGTGCAACAGCACCTTGTCGCCCATGTTCCCCAGCAACTGGTATACATAGGGATACTGCCTCTGATACTGGAGGTAGCATATAGCTGCCAGGACTAGTAGCCATTGATAGCCTTCTCATCCAGGAGTTTATCTAACCCCTTTTAAAGCCATCCAAATTGGTGGCCATCTCTACACCTTGTGGTAGCAAATTCCATAGTTTAACTATGTGTTGTGTGAAGAAGTCCTTCCTTTTATCTGTCCTGCCTCTTCCCCATCACCTTCTACCTGATCCTTTTGGCTGGAGATGCCAGGGATCAAGCCTAGAGGTTTTGCATGCAAAGCCTGTGCTATACACCTAGGAGCATAGGAAGTGGCCTTTAGTGACTCAGATCCTTGGTCCATGTAGCCCAATATTGCCAACACCAACTGGCAGTGGCTCTCCAGGGTTTCGGGCACTATTCTTTCCTAGTCCTACGTGGAGAAGTTGGGGATTAAACCTGAGCCCTTCTGCATACAAGGGCAGGGTCTTACTATTTTATTGTTTTACTATGTACAGCACCATGTACACTGATGGTGCTATATAAATAATAATAATAATAATAATAATAATAATAATAATAATAATAATAATAATAATAATAATAATAATATAATATGCTCTACTACTGAGCAATGGCCTTTCCCATGAGCCATGATCCCTCCCGAGCGACCATGTAGGTTTGAATCGACCTGGGATGTTTTGCAAAAGACACATCTGAACAAGGATTGTAATGAAGACCAAAGCTAATTCTTTGACCACTACACCACGGTGGCTCTCTAATCTGTACACCACCATGAGATCTTATTGCTATAGGGTGGGATAGAAATGTTTTAAATAAATAAATAAATAAATAAAATCCATGTCTTTTCTAAGGATCCCCTTGCAGCAGAAATCACTGCTAGGCATTAGAAAACTCAAATGTCTGAAATACTGGGCGTCTTGTAATTCACGACTTCCTTGTCTGGGTCCAGGTTTAACATCACCCAGCTGGAGGAATGGTTGCGAGGAAAGAACCTGAACCAGAGCGGGGCTGCCACCACCATGGAGCCCCTCATTCAGGCTGCACAGCTCCTGCAGCTGAAAAAGAAGACCTCTGAAGATGCCGAGGCCATATGCTCCTTATGCACCTCCCTCACCACGCAGCAGGTAACGAGCTGGAAGGGGGCGTTGAGTCGTGAGCTCAAAGAGGCTAACAAAAGAACAAACACCCAGGAACCAGTCCCTGCCCATTTTATCCTTACAACCACCCAGGGGGGAAAGCCAGGCCGAGAAGATGAGGAAGTGCCTCAAGGTCACCAGTGAGCTGCCGGGAGGCGCAGGGATTTGAACCTGGATTTCCTTTCCCTTTGTCAAACGCACCTGCTAGCTGAGACTACCTACAAAATCCTCCCCCAGGCCATTTTCCCTTCAGCCAGGCATACAAAACATATAACATATCGAACGGCCAAGGATTTGCAATGAAGAATTGCTGAGCAGCGGGGGCAACAGTGAAGCGCCCCTCCCAGCTCCTCTTTCCGAACAGCCCCCATTCTCCTTCCCCTTAGTTGGTCGTTCCACCCTGCCCCCCCTCCCCCCCGCCTGCCATCTTTACGGCGTCGCTTTGGTGCTGCAAGATGCCTTGCTCCTGCACTTGTGTTCCTTCCCGGCCACCTACACAGGAAGGAACGCAAGTGCGAACTTTCCCCTCTTTAAAAGTTTCCCCTCTTTTAAACTTTTTAAAAATACAGATAATAAAAATAAAAATGGTGGGGGGGAACAAGGCAGCCAGAGGAGGATGCGAGGAGAGGGGTTTTTATTTTTATTATGTGTATCTGTGGAGCTGCGGAGATACAGATAATAATTTTTTTTTAAAAAAAATTAAGTGGGGGAGGAACAGCTCCGTTCCTCTCCTCCCCTCCCGTTTTAATTTTTTAACTTTTACAGGCACAGGCCATCCATGGCAACCAATCAGGGCACCATGGGCTCCACTGCCAAAATAGTTGGGGTAAGTGCCCAACTTTTTGGGAGCGGAGTTTCCTGGGTTTGCCCCCGGATGGCTTTGCAATGGCAGCTGCGTCATCTAGATGACGTGCCGCTACTGCGAAGCCACCCCGGGGCAAACCCTTCGTGTAGACAAGCCCCCTTACTTCTGAAGCTGGCGCCCTCTCTTCTAGAGGGAGAAGCTTGGCTTGCAGAAGGGGCGTGTTTTTCTAGAAATAATAGTGGTGGCCCAGGGTGCATTGCATCAGTCCAGCTACTGTGTCCCCTCTACACACACCCGTCTTGTTTTTCCCTTCACAGATTGTAAAAATACTCAATCTCTACACTCCCGTGAATGAATTTGAAGAGCGAGTGACGGTAGCATTCATAAGGAACATTCAGGTGAGTTCTGGAACAATAAGGTGGTAGATTTTACATCTACCACACAGGTGGGGGAACAGCCACGTGTCTGGTTTCTAAAAGGCAGTGCTTTAGCATTAGTCTCAACCGTGGAACGTATCCAGTAGATACAAAAGCATTTAGATGAAGTTTCCTAGGTTGAAAGAAGGCAATTGGCCTTCTCTTGCTAGGAGCTTTTCTGTGCAGTGCCCACCTGACACCAAGTCAAACCATTTGTCCATCTAGCCCAATATTAGGAGCTCTCCAGATCCTGGGCAAGAGCTTTTCCAGCCTTGCTACCCTTTTAACTGGAGATGTCAAGAAATGGACCTTGTATTTTATGCCTGCAGCACATGTGTTCTGCCTCTGAGCTGTGGCTCTTCTCTGCTCCTGTTCTGCAAGGTAACATGGACACTAGCAAAATGCTTTGTCAGAAGGTGGGTTAGCAGTGAAAGGGGACTGGTGTATTGCAGGGAAAGCAGCAGGTAGGACGCCATGTATCCCTACAGTCTGCAGAAGCAGAACAAATCTATGGAGAGCAAGCAGACATTCCCAAACTTGCCTGATTTATACGGGTTGCAAAATTAAGCTTTGCTTGGTACAATCCTTTTCATGGTCCACAATTTTGTACCCAGAGCCACGCTCATAGGCCAGGAGGTGGATAACAAATGGCTTAAATATAAAAGAATAAAAGAATAGGTCAGAATCACCTGTTTGGGAGCATTTGGCAGGTTCAAAACGATTTAATCAATCGATCATTCAAATTTTCTCCTACTGCTTGAGGTGGGGAGCTCTGACATCAGAGCTTCCAAAGAATTGGTGCTTGGCGGTAGATGGGTGTTTTTTCTTCCCATTTGTTTCATTTTTCCCTCCCTTAAACTGTTTCCCTCCTATTGATGTCAATGAGGGAAATGGACTATGCGATCTCCAGGTTCTTGGCTCGTGTCAGGGGCATGGGACTATTCAAGAGACTCCCCTTGCAGGAACCTAGTAATTACCTTGAAGGTTCCCACAAAGGAAGCCCTTTGACTGGTTCCATTAGCTTTCAGGTTAACCTTTTGATATATATGGAGACACTGCATTGTTAATAATTGTGAGGATATTATTGCACAAGAGTATTGCATTTCCCTCTATTGTTTTTAATGACATTTTTTTTAGTTTGCATAGACAAAGTAATATGATCAGATAGTTTTGTGTATTTTCTATCTTCATCAGTTTGCCTGTCCCAAATGGTTTATTACCTCTAGCACAATGCCAATAGTGTTAGTATGTTTGAAGTTTCCCAGGGAATGCCATCGCACAAGTGATTACCGTTGTGCTAGAGGTCTTTTACGCTAGTGCAACATAATTTGCGCTAGCGGAATGACATTGTTGGATACTGCCCATTAATTTATTTACATTAATTGAAACGTGTCCTGTGTGTTTGAAGTCTGCAGTATCGTCCACTGTCACTAAGTGGCAGGCTGAACCAGCGCACAGCTTTGCAGTCAATACAATTTGAAGCCAGAGGAGATGAGGAGGCTAAGGGATCGAGTTATACTGCTGCCATGCTGTGGGGCAGCTTGCTTCAAGGGAAAGGAGGTGCACAGACCCCTTCCTAGGTGATAGACTATGGCAGGGGCTGTGCCTAGGTATGCCAGAAGGCTTAGCTTCACTCAAGACAGGGTGGGCACAATGTGTTCCGCTCTCTATCAGCTGTATAAGTTTGCTTCTAGGCTTCCCTATATGAAAGTAAGGGTTATTCCAACCTGCGGTTATTCCACTAGTAATGAAATAAATAAAGTAAGTTGCCACCTACATAGTGTCATTCTTAGCTTCATTGAATTTGACTGTGAACAGACAACAGGCATGTGATCAAACAATAGGCAATCAATTGACAATGTCTCACTGGTCAGTTGACTGGCATGCCCACCCCGAGACCCCAAAGCAGATCTAGCTGTAGAAAGCCAGCCCCAATGTGAAGGCAAGGCTAGCCTCAGGCCTCATCTACACCAGGCAGGATATGACAGTATGAAAGCGGTATATAAAAGGCAGGAGCCACACTACTGCTTTATAGCGGTATTGAAGTGCACTGGCAACTGTTGGGGCCCATTGACACATACCATATACTGCTTTCATAGTGCTTTATCCTGCTTCGTGTGGCTCCTGCCTTTTATATACCACTTTCATACTGCCATATCCTGCTTAGTGTAGATGAGGCCTCAGGCTCACTATAAATGTTCCAAATTGTGTTGCCGCATACTTTTGTCTCCCTATTAACGTGTTTATTCCCACTCCCTCTCTGCTTCTTTTAGGCACATTTGCAAGAGCGGAATGACCCTCCGCAGCTGCTGTTAGACTTCAAATTCATGTTTCCTGTTTTGTTTCCATTCAACCCTTCTTCTCTAACCATGGACTCTATTCACATCCCTGCTTCTCTTGGCCTGGAATTCCTTAACAAAGTTTGAAGATACTATACTGACTCTCAGCCCAATTTCCCAAGAGTTCAAGCAAAAAACAAAAAGTGGAATTAAAGGATCTCTTCAAATGTGGACCAAATGAACGGTTAAAGAACCAATACACTTTAGTCAGCCAGTGCTAAATTGTACAGCATAAGAAACTAATCTTATATTTTGGTTGGATGCTTCTTGGTTTGTATGTGGATTTGTTTTTTGAAAGGGTGGTAGATCTTGCAGCTAATACTTGAAACAAGAGGAGGGGGTTGTACTGCTTCATATCAGGCTAAAATCTTGTCCCCCAGCTGCCATTAGGCACCAGTATTGGTAAGTGGGACATGTATTTTGATTTTCATAAATTATGGCTATCAAGAAATTCTGTGCTGAAATAACAAAAAGACTAAATGTCTACACGTCTTCAAAATGTTCATGGTTTGCTTGCACAAATTGGAAGCAGGCTTCAATTTCTCTGTTGCTGCTGCTATCCACTATTTTTAAAATGATTGTTTCAGGAAATAAAAGTTGCTGGCGGCCAAACTAAGAATCCATGATGTATTTTGAAAGGAAAGTAGTGGGAGGAAAACAATACTGGCATCTGGAGCTTGAGAAGGTGGCTGCGGTGGTTCAAATACCAATTTGCGTGTACTATATAGTAGATTGGTCACTTGGACTGTGTCCCAGTCCACCTCCAGCATGTCAAGCAGCCATAACTCTTTCTTCTGTGTGCAGCATGGAGAATGAGGGAAGTTATGGACCCACAAACCTCTGTACTAGTTTAATCCCATAAGTAGGATTCCACTACGGGCTACTACACATTATTCAGACCAATCCAGAAGGTTGATGACTTTAGGCCTCTTTAATCCCAGTGATGTTTTTGAGACTGCTTTGATTTACTGAGTGAGAAAAGGCAGTGTGGTGCACAAGGTGCATCACACCTCAAAAAAAGAGGACAACTCCTTGCCGACACAGTTGAAGAACCGTTACAGTCCACCAGCAGTATGACCACACTAGTATCTGTACCAGTTTGCGGTATAGATACCACGGCTCAGTTGTGTGTCATTGTGGAGTCAACATTTCCCTAACCTGCAATCTGCTGCAATCTGCTTTATTGGGCTGGCTGAGCCATACACATGGAACACATCTTCGATCAATTGCGTGATTTGGGGGAGTTTTCCAAGCTAGTAATGAAGGCCGCTATTTCATACCGCAGAAGCTGTCATGTGATAGATACATACCGAATTTGGTAGCAAAATATTACTTGAAAGGGAAGCCTTTTGAGAGAATTAAGAGTGCAATACTAGAGAATAAGAGTGCAATACTAGAGGACCTCATATCTTTGCTGTTTAATGTTTGCATTAAACAGCAAACAATGGGTAAGAAAATTAATTTCCCATAGATCCGATGAGCCCTACATTTGCATAGGTGGAAGGAATAGAAACTGCTTCACCAATATGAATTTGGAGGTTCTTTGAATATTTCTAACCCAAAGGGGATTTTCAAAATCCTATTAAAGTAAATAGTTTTCCCAACCCTTTGTTAGTTGGGCATTAAACTACATATGCTGCTCCCAACTATTTTTCATTTGCTGTAAAATCTGTTAACGTTTCCAAAGGCCAGATGGGGCCAAATCAGAAAAAGAGAAAAATGCAGAATTCATTATTTTGCAACTTCCTAGAACTTGCACTTAACAGCTTTGGTCCAGACCAAAATATGTGACAGATAGGCCTTGTCAGACTGTGCAACAGCTGGGCCTAAAATGTTCTTATGTTCTTCACATTTGTATCTCTGGAAATAGATCTCTGACAAGAGCTTTTAAACATGACTAACACCACCATTTTCAAACTAATTTTACTTGCTATAAATCAAATACTCAACTTGCAAAGTAGCTTCCTTACAATAGAATGCAGCTTCACCAACAGATCGATCCTAAAGCATTCTGACCTGATTCAGGAAAGAATTGGAACACTTTCCCATTTTTAGCAGATAATTACTCCCAGGGAGACTGCCTGCTCTGCCTAAAAGTTGAGCAGTCTGCATATTTAGGTATTGCTGATTCAGGTTGCGATGCTCAGCACTGTGCAGTATTGAGTCCTTGGATGCAGATGCAAATTCCCAAGGACACCTTGAAAATCAAAAAGTCTCTCATTCAGTAAATCTAATACCTGCCTGTACAAATTCTGCTCCAACACTTCAGAACATGAGTATTGCTGTCAAGCAGAGATTGTAATCCAATAATGAATTCTAAGGAAGTCTAGGAACTATTGCTCTTCATATTCCTAAATTAATTCATAGTAAAAGGATAAGCCAGTGACTGTGGCAAAATGGTGGTTGCACCAGCACTTCCTCCAAACAGCTGAATTTGCTCCAATTCTGCAGCGCCTTCAGCTTCCCTCATGTAGGTTTTTGCCCATGACAAAAGTGCCCAGATAGATTTCAGCCAGTCTCATGGCATGTGCTGCGGTGACCTTAACCAATAATGTTTTGGTCAAGAGAGCTTCCCCTTGATGTCACTCTTTCACGTCCCTACTCGTGGGTGGAAAGTAGCAAGTTCTCATAACAAACTTTGCTTCTTTCTCTTGTGGTTTCCTGAATACAGCAAACTAGTGCTGTAGAACGTCACTACAGAGCCTGTCAGAGATTTACCCATTAAGCCAAATACAGAGGAAGAGCTGTTGTGCTGCAGCACGCTGCCTCCGAATCCCACGTTTGATAGCCCAAGGAAACCAAACTAGACTGTTGCCTCCAACTGAACAAATCCATTGCTCGTTCTGTTCTTGCCAAAGATCTTCGTTTTTACTCCAGCTGTTTCTTTCTAGCGGGCTATAAAAGTTTCCATTGAACTGCGTGGTGTGTTTTTTTTAATGAATACTGCAGTTGTTTTTCTTCAGCCGATGTATGGACATGGTCAATAAAATAATATAAAAGCAAGGCTCAGTCTTGGTTAGCAGCACCCAACCCACATCCATGACAGCAGCAGCCAAGGTAACTTTTCCTCCACATTATGGCAGCTTCCTCCTTATAACCAAATTTATCACTTCTTTGAAAATCAGCCTGATGCTGGGGGCACTCTGCCAACTGTGATGAACTAAAACATCTGCCACCTTAAAGAAAGTGTCTCTCTGTGTGTGTCTGTATGTGTGTGAATGGGGTGACCACTCCTGATTTCTCCACAGTAGTGTAGAATTGAGTGTAGTCCTGCACTCTAAACAAAGCAAAAATGATGTGTTCTCACAATTTCCCCATGTTAAGTGAAGAGCACCAGTTTCTGTGTACCCAATTATGTCCCCCCACAATGTAAATCACAGCAGTTTTCAAATGTGTTGCTGTTCATAATTCTAATCAGGCAGGTTAAATGCAAGGGATTTGTGGAACCCATATTTCCAGGGATCTTAGAAAGCATTTTATAAAGTGTGGCTAACGCTCTTCCAGAGGATAATACTAATTGACTACAGAACTGCAAGGAAAATAATTTATATTGTGTATTATATCTGTGTATATTTTAAAAAAACTGTTAGTATAGAAAGGGATAGAAAATGAGTAAATATCTGTAATATTTAATTTATCTGCAAACTTGGATTTTCAGAAGGATCTCATGTTAAATAACTTTGATGTATGTAATTTTTATGTTATCTGTTTTTAAGATATCCTAGAACTTGCTTTTTTAAAAAGCCAATTCACTGGTATTGCCATGCACAAACATGCCTTCTCTCTAATCAGCCATATCAATTTGATTTAAAACACTTTAGCATAGTTCAAAGTAGTGGATGGTATCGTTTTATTTCATCTTTTAAAGAAACTGAGTACTTTCCCACTGTGTGCCTTTTCACCTTTGCTCTCAATCACTGTTTTTTGGAATGGAGTGTTTTAATAGTGGGGGAAAGTTTTAAATGTCACAAAAATGCCTTTGGATTTGTATGTAGGCTGGAAATGGAGGCGGACGTGTTTAAAAGTCCATAAAAGAACCTCAGTATTCATTGTGAACGACAGCTGCAATCTAGCAATGCTCAAAAGCCAGAGCCACACATAGATCAGAGCTTAGTTGGCTTTTTCCCCAAGCAGCTTTTTAGATTTCCCCAAGTCTAAACACAGTGTTTGAAGGTTCAGTGTAGGAAATGAGTGTGAAAGCAAGGGAAACCCCGTAGGGGAGTAAAAGATAGCCAAAGGCAAGGGCAGAACCAACTAATCTTCTACAATAATATTATTAAAAATGTTTATTAAAGTGCCAGGTGCCTACGCATTTCGAACACGGTTGCGTTCTTCCTCAGGGCTAATGTTATAAAGCCCTGAGGAAGAACACAACTGCGTTTGAAACACATAGGCACCTGGCACTTTAATAAACATTTTTAATAATATTATTGTAGAAGATTAGTTGGTTCCGCCCTTGCCTTTGGCTATTTTTTACTCTCCAGTGTAGGAAATGCCAGGAAAAAACATGCCCAACAGCACTGATGTGCGGACACAATTGCTCGGTCATATACACTGTACTTTGCTAACCTGGAAACATTGTTTGCCAGGAACATGCATCCATTATTAATAAGTGTACACTCATTATCAGCAAAATTCTGCATTCCGAGTCACACTTGTTGAGCGGTAAGGTCTGCAAAAGAAAGAAAGAAAGCTATATTATGTTCCTTATAAGGGACCATTGAGTGCTTCTAGCAAACAAATTAATAACAATTTAAAATCCCCACACTTATGACCTTGTATGTAACTTCTACATGCTTACTGCAGTTAGAATAGGAAGGAGGTATCATCATTGAGTAACATGAGTCATTTACATTTAGACTTGCTGGAACTGCTCACAAGAGGGAATTCATGTGCACTATTGTTACTTGAATAACAAGCCCATACAAGACAGGGAAATGATCAGATAATCACATTCTGGTGAAGCTGTCCTTCCATCATTTTTCTAGTGGTGCCATAGGTAGCCCCAAAATTTTTGTACCTCCCTTTCTTCCAGAGGTGAGAGGTCACTGCTGAAGAAAGGGAAGTCGCAAATGATTTCCTGTCCAGTAGCAGGCTGTTGTGCCTGGTGACTCCCACCACCAGCAGGAAGGTTGATATCTCTCCCCCTGTTTCTGTCCCTTTCCTACAGAAGCACTATGTTTCCAAGCAGAGAGGAAAGAACATTCCAGATTCCTAGACTTGGCAGAAATCTGGTACTTCCATAAAATCATTATAAAAAAAACACTGAACATATTCTGGCTGATTCCGCCATCACTTTTGAGGGACAACTTTTTGATTTTGCTGTCGCTATTCCTGGTTGACTTGGAATTAATTGGCTACGATCTGGGTTTGCGGCAGAATGCTCACCATTTCATCATATTCATACTCAATACAGCTGACAGAAATGATCAACACATATTGAATATGAACTCCCCAAAATGAATTGGACAGAAACCAGGGGCTGTGCTCTTGCACAGTGGCTACCCCATGGCTATATTTCTTGAGAGATGATCAGATCTAAGCCCTGTTAGGATCAATAACCGTCAGTGAGATATTTGATGAATGCGCCTGATGAAGTACCAATAAATGTTAATCTTTGGATGGTATCGATATAACGCTCCTGATCGCCTTACCAGGTTTAAGAGATTTGGAGCAGGAGATGGCACTGGGTACTCCCTTTCCCCACTCTTCTCCCACCAACCTGTAACACATTTATTTATTTATTAAATTGGCACCAGTTAGTCACAGTTAATGCTAATCAGGTTCCCTCTTAACTAAGTATTGCTATCCATCTTCAAAACCTGATTAAGAAGGAGCTATAACATTGGGCCCATTCAGAAGACTCCTTAAACCATGGCTTTGAACACGGTGGTTAAGTCAGGAAGCCAGGCTGTGTTCAGAAGACACCTTAAACTATGGCTTTAACCACAGTGAATAAGGCTTTTTGTTTTATTCACCATGGTTTAAGGTATCTTCTGAACACAGGCCGGCTTTCTGGCTTAACCACTGTGGTTAAAGCCATGGTTTAAGGTGTCTTCTGAATTGGGCCATTAAGTAGGTTCAATAATCGATGCTGATATTTAACCGTGGTTAAGGGCAGTATTTACATCTGACCCCAACTGAAGGGGCTGTGGGGAAGGGAGGACACCATCTTTGAGTTTGTCCTGATCCAACCACAATTAAGAGATTGGGAGCATTATGTCTCTATCAGCCCTTTTATATGCTATAGGACTCAAGAATTTGTAATGACTGGCTGTACATGGATGCAAGCTGGGTGAGATTATAAAATTTCAACAAGTTGTTGCACATGTCTTAACACTAAACCACATTTTCTCCTCATTCCAGCACTACATTGATTACATACTTATTTCTTCTTGTCAGACTAGTAAACTGAAATATTGTAATTTTAGGGTCAGAACAACCTGGGGTTTTAGATTGTAGCTGGCTGTCCATAACTGTGCCAATCAAAATATATTGCCTCTGTCTCCTCAACCCACTGGATTTTTTAATTTATTTGAAGATACAATTGAACAATTGTCTTTTGTTTTCTGAATTAACCATAAAAACACTAATTGCAATTCTAATATAAAGGCTATAGAATTGTTCAATGAATGGAAATGCCAGAAAGTAAAGACTGTTGTGCTGAAGGTAAATAAAACCAAGCATATGCACATGCTAAGTTTTAAATCATCCCAGGTTGATTCAGGCTGCTCGAAAGGCACATGAATTCTATTCGAGGGGGAATCCCAAAAGTGTAGATGAAATGCTACTGCTGATAAAAAGAAATATTTTTTTTCCATTTTGAACAAATCTGAAAACCATGCACCTTCTGTTTATAAGAAAATGACTGTAATGGTCACTGTCATTCAGCTGTGCATAAAATATTGTGAAATAAATACTTTGGAATAACTGGGAGCTTGTTGGAGTTATTTTCTCGGCGCTGCACTGAAAATGTCGTTTTCTCACATCAATGGCAGCTTCCATCCTAAAAGCATTAAGGATGAAGAGTTTTATGTTTTTAGAAAGTTCATTTTAACCATACAGCCTGGTTCCCTGACCCTAAAGACATACACCTGTATATTTCCTAGTGATGCCCAGTATGTCATATGTCTCCCAAAGTTGCAGTGGTACAGCTATAAGTATGCCATATATATGTATGCATACACCCATACATATATATCTCCACACGCACACACATACATGTGACCCTCCAGATGTTGTTGAACTGGAATTCCCATCAGCCCTGGTCAGCACAGCCAATGATGAGAGATGATGGACTTGTAGTCCAACATCTGTAGGTCCACATGTTCCCAAACCCTGATTTTTCATATATATGTTATTTTATTTATTTAAACTACTTCTATACCATTTGATAGCCTAAGATCTCTAAGCAGTTTACATCAAAATTATATAATACAATATGAAAATAAATGTAATACACATTACAATAAGAACAGTATAACAGAGCAGTGTCATAGCTGCTTACAAATCAGAGGAAACCAAAGTGAACAGAAATGTCTTCAAGCAGCATTTAAAGCTCACCAGTTTCCACCTCTCGAACCGCATGTGGGAGAATATTCCAGACGCTCCAATACTGAGAAGTCTCTCTTATGTGCTGTTACCTAGCAACACACTGTTGGTCACAGGACTAATCGATAAGGCCTGCTCAATCTCATGGATCAGTTTGATGTATAACTATATATATATGAGGCCACCAGTGAGGGAGGAAGCAGTAGCCAGGCACCTCTCCATCGTGCCTGGGTCCAGCTCCAGCTGAGAGCCCCCTCCCTCCTGCTACCAACAGTCTCTGCAGAGGCCACCAGTGGGGGAGGAAGCAGCAGCCAGGCACCTCTCCATCATGCCTGGGTCCAGCTCCAGCTGAGAGCCCCCTCCCTCCTGCTACCAACTGTCGCTGCAGAGGCCACCAGTGAGGGAGGAAGCAGCAGCCAAGCACCTCTCCATCGTGCCTGGGTCCAGCTCCAGCTGAGAGCCCCCTCCCTCCTGCTACCAACTGTCTCTGGAGAGGCCACCAGTGAGGGAGGAAGCAGCAGCCAGGCCCCTCTCCACCGTGCCTGGGTCCAGCTCCAGCTGAGAGCCCCCTCCCTCCTGCTACCAACAGTCTCTGCAGAGGCCACCAGTGGGGGAGGAAGCAGCAGCCAGGCACCTCTCCATCATGCCTGGGTCCAGCTCCAGCTGAGAGCCCCCTCCCTCCTGCTACCAACTGTCGCTGCAGAGGCCACCAGTGAGGGAGGAAGCAGCAGCCAAGCACCTCTCCATCGTGCCTGGGTCCAGCTCCAGCTGAGAGTCCCCCTCCCTCCTGCCACCAACTGTCTCTGCAGAGGCCACCAGTGAGGGAGGAAGCACCAGCCAAGCACCTCTCCACCGTGCCTGGGTCCAGCTCCAGCTGAGAGCCCCCCTCCCTCCTGCTGCCAACTGTCAACTGTAACTGCTGAACTTTGCAATTAAGATTGTAGTGCCTGAATTTGCTTTCCTTTTCCCCCTCCTCCTCCCTCCCAATCCCCTTTCCTTTTGTGTCATGTCTTTTAGTTTGTAAGCCTGTGGGCAGGGATTGTCAAGAAATACTTTTGTAAGCCGCCATGAGAGCCTTTTTTGGCTGAATGGCGGCATAGAAATGCTTAAATAAATAAATAAATAAAAATATATACTTAAATATTTCAACAAACTACTATAAGGCTCCTTCCCATTACTACGAGGAGTTGGAAGAGTGGGGTTACATCACTACTGCATCTCCTTTGTCTATGAGATTAACACTGAAACATTTGTCATTGTGGGGACTAGAAGCAGTGCTGCCTCCAGGCTTCTGATTGCCCTTGGACAAGAAATCCTCAATGGGCCCCGTCCTTCCATGAGCCTACCTTCTCGAAACCAACCGCTCTTCCTCCTCATCCTCTTTCTCATCATTGCTACCCCTTGCTTGCTTGACAGACAAGACAGCCAGTGAACAAGAAGACAATGGCATGTACTGCTCCCCTCCTTTGCACCACCACCACCACCATTGTTTGGGTCAGAGTGAGAGGCAGGTGAGTAAGCAGACTGCAGCGGTGAAGAGGAGCAACTCCACGGCGTTTGTCAGTGGCCCCTGCTGGGGTGTGGGCCCTTGGCAGGTGCCCGACCAGGCCTACCCTTGACGCTGGCTCTGACTAGAAGCTTAATCTTCTTTAAGGGAATAAAGGTAGTATTCTCACAGAAGTATGAAGAGGTAACTGATTGGCTGGGGGTTCATTTGTGGAACACTTCGGCCCAAAGGTGATGTGTCTTGCTAAGAATAGTTGCATTCCAGAAAGAAAGTCAAAGGTCCAGTGTATTAGAAATCCATATACCGTATTTCTTCAATTCTAAGACACAATTTTTTCCCCATATAAACATCTTTAAAAACGGGATGCGTCTTAGAATCGTAGGCGTGTCTTAAGGTTTTTTTCCTGTCGGTGGTACTGAAATTAGTGTGCATCTTACAATCGATGGCGTCTTACAATCAAAGAAATACGGTATATAATATGGCAACAAAGATCCTAATATTCTAGAGCTATAAATGGAATATATATATTTTTGTCCAGTGGGATTAAAAAATAAAACTAAATAATGATTTGGCACGGGAGGTGAGGAACAGGGTGAAGATTTATTCCATTTATATCCTGCCCATCCTCTAAGGAGTTCATGTTCATGATTCTCCCTGCAACAATCCTATGAGGTAAAATGGCCTGAAAGAGATTGAGTGGCCCAGCAGCTTCATGGCTAGGTAAGGATTTTTACCCCCATTCCTAGTCCAACACTAACCCGCTACATCACTGGCTCACAACATGGTACAACTGGATTGTTTTTAGGTATTGCTAAAGCTGTTCCCATATTTTGTTCCGTGCCTTTGTTTTGTACATCAGCTGCCAATTGTAGCAATGGAGTTACATATTTTCTTGGTCTCAGACGCCTTTGTCAGCACAAATTCCATCATTCGGTTCCACAGAACTCGGATTGCGCAGTGGGCTAGTCATCACAGACCTGCGATTGCAACAAGGGGGGAGTGCTTCCTAATCTGGAACATTAAACACTCACCAAAGGATTCTCACTCTTGACCTATCCGTAGTCCCCTGTCCATTGCTAAGTTGTCCCTTGAGTTGGAGAATCTTCTTCTTCAGACGTTTCATGATGGTATGTGTGCTTCTTCTCCCCACACTAGAACAGAGAGGAAAAAATGAGCTGACAACAGCAGCAGCAGCTATTTTAAAATAAAAGGTAAGACCAGGGATCATGGGGTTGGGCCATCTTGGGTTGCTGAACCCTAAGTAACAATTAGAGAAGTAACGGAGGAAAGAGAGCTTAAGAACCCATTAGACGTGGGTCATAGAGCAACAAAGCTTGCTTGTGAAGATAGAATAGACAGTTGGGAACCAATATGATCTCCAAATTTCTAGGGATGTGGCAGCCCTAGCCTGAAAATGCTTAAGTATTTTACGTAAATATGTTTTGAAGAAGGTTGCATTCTGAGGTGTGATTACGTCTATTTCTGATACTCATAATAGCCCTGGCAATAACTGGAAAACGAGGCTAACATTTCTACTCAAGGCAGAAAGTGCTTGAAATTGCCACTGTGTTTTATGTGCTTTCTCTGCCAAACAAAGCCCACAGCTTCTACTTCTGGCATTTGAGCTTGTTCTCCGAGAGGATGGTATTTATTTTGACAAAATATAGAATACCTTATAATGCGCTGAATAAGGGCTTAGTTATGTAAGCAAGGATTCATGCTGCAGTTTTCCCTCCAAAATAGCTGACTAGCACTAAGTATTGTTGGCCTGGGCTGTTAAGAAGACAGATAGCTCAAAAGCACATATTTGGATTCAAAGCATTAGAATTAAAATGTGAAGTTCTTTAATGTCTGACGTTCTCCACTTAGCACTTGCCACATTGATTAATGACAGAAGCATTTAAAAAAATTTAAAGGATCATAGACATTTTATTCATCTAGCCCAGTACTGCATACTCTGACTGGCAGCAGCTCTCCAGGGTCTCCGCCAAGGTCTTTCTCATCACCTTCTACCTGATCCTTTTAACACAAGATGTTGAGGATTGATTTTGGGACATTCTGGATGTCCTTCCACACTTCCTCCAGCTCCATTCAGCTGCCCCAATCTATGAAAATCTCAACCCTAAAAATACAACTTAAAAATGTTCATGTCTGCATAGACATTTTTATTTCTTTATTTCAAACTATTTTAGGTCATCTTTATTTATTTATTTACACTATTTATATACCGCTCCCCATTCAAAATTTTGGAGCAGTGTACAAGATAAAATAAAATAAAAGCGTGGAACCCTGATAAGTGGTATCAGGGGGCAGAATCCAATACTGCCCATCCACTAACAAAGCACTGGCTGCCAATTCTGGTCCGTGCATAGCCAGCAGCCCCACTAATTTCGGTCTACAAGAAGCCCCTACGGAACAACAATGTAGCACTTCAGATGCAAGCCCCAAAACAAGCAAAAACACTTGTTTCAGGAATGGGGCAGGTTGGCAGAGCTTCCTGTTTCCATTCATTTTGGCCTCTGGAAGCAGTAAATTGCCATTCTGCAAGCGGTAGAAGCCACTTGCAGACCGGAGTTGGCAGGGCTGGCCACACGAGCAAGAGTAGAGTTAGATTTTGCCCAGGGATGGCCAATCCAGAATGTTTGTTTAGTGTACATGGGCACCAACAGGATTTTCTGGGCACAGTATTCTGTATAGGAATTGGGGCCCTCACCCAATCTAAAATCTATTGGCAAGAACTGCTCTTATATATATTACACAGGTATAGAAATATAACATACCAATTTGGTCAGTTTCATTTTAATCCTGGTTACTGAATGAAGATTCCTGCCACAATAATTCTTCCCCTTCCTTGGGAAGGTCATGTTTTATCAGCTGCTGAAGCTTTGAATAGATGGTGGGAAAGAATGAAAGGCAGACTATTATTACATTGCTGTAACTATTGTGGAACATGATGAAGGTCTTGCAGCAATTAAAAAACATTTCAAAACAATAATCTTCAATATCATTATAAAGAACACTAATATCCAACAGGAGGTAGAATTGCATCATATATAGTGAAGGAATTACTTGGAATTAGCTTCATAGAATCGTAGAGTTGGAAGCGTTGCCTAAATGGCAGAAAGAGGTTTGTTCCCCTGGAGGACTGTGCCAATTTTATCCTTCAGGGTGGAATCAGACTCGCAGACCTTCGGTGGATGCAACCCAACTTTTATTTCTCCAGAAAAACCAGACAACCAGCAAGCTAACGCCCTGCAGGGTCTGGCCCCGAACAATCTAAAGGTAATCCCCATACAAACAATGGGGATGAGTCACAATCATATGAGGTTACTTCAAAGTCTCATGTTAAAATGCCATGTCGCTGTTGCTGGGCAGAGTTTGCACTCAGAACATAAACCTTTGCTCCCAGCCTACTATCTTAGGGATGGATGTGTATTCAGGGTCTTGTGATTAGCTAATTCAAGTAGGCATTTTGCAATTTATTCTACAGAAGGGGTCTATAAGGTCATCGAGTCCATCCCCCTGCTCAATGCAGGAATAGGGTGACCATATGAAAAGGAGGACAAGACTCCTATGTCTTTAACAGTTGCATAGAAAAGGGAATTTCAGCAGGTGTCACTTGTATGCATGCAGCATCTGGTGAAATTCCATCAGAATTTACAGTTAAAGCTGTAGGAGTTCAGCAGCCTCTTGAATGCCTCTAGTGTGGGAGAGCCCATGACCTCCCTAGGTCATTGGTTCCATGGTCATACTGCCCTAACAGTCAGGAAGTTTTTCCTGATGTCCAGCCGGAATCTGGCTTCCTCTAACTTGAGCCCATTATTCTGTGTCCTACACTCTGGGATGATCAAGAGATCCTGGCCCTCCTCTGTGTGACAACCTTTCAAGTATTTGAAGAGTGCTACGTCTCCCCTCAGTCTTCTCTAAACATGACCAGTTCTTTTAGTCTCTCCTCATAGGGCTTTGTTTCCAAATCCCTCATCATCCTCATTGCCCTTCTCTGAACCCCCTCCAGCATGTCTGCATCCTTCTTAAAGAGTGGTGCCTAGAACCGGATGCAGTGCTCAGCATGAACATTTCTTGTGATTTTGAGTACCATCTTCCTGTATTTTCAAATTCTCCAATGACCTCTGGGCTTCAAAATGTTGGGCAAGTTCAAGCACAGTGACAACATACTTAACTGCTTTTCATTCATAGCCAACCACATGTAATTCTTTATGAGTAGGGTGACTGTATGATACAGAGGACAGGTTCCTGTATCTTTAACAGTTGCATACAATAGGGAATTTCAGCAGGTGTCATTTGTAGGCATGAAGCATCTGGTGAAATTCCCTCTTCATCACAATAGTTAAAGCTGCAAGAGCCCTGCCCTCTTTTGTATCTGGTCAAGAGACACCTGCTGAAATTCCCTTTTCTATGCAACTGTTAAAGACACAGGAGCCCTGTCCTCTTTTTCATATGGTCACCCTATGAAAAGCAACTTTAAAGTGCCACAAGACACTCAAATTTGCTTTTTGTTCCTAAAGTTGTTTAGAGGGAGACGAGATAGGCTGAGTTTGGACGACATAGCAGGCAAGGGTGTGTGTGTGTGTGTGTGTGAAAACACACTATGCATTATTTTTCCTGTACTCCTCACAAGACATGTTTCCCCTCCCCCCACCGTCCTTCAGGGCTGCTGGTGCTCCTCCCTCAGTCCTCCCGGTCATATCCCACCAGCCATTGCGAGTTCCGCCGGCTGTACAGGAGCAGCTGGGGTGTTTTCGGCCGCTCCTGCCTGAGAACTCTATGGCCAATTGAACAGTGCACTCCACGGAGGGGGAGAGCCCTCCACACGACATTTTAATCGATTGATTATTTGTTAAGCAACAGAGCAGCCCGTTGTTTTTCTGTTGCTTAATTATTATTAATAATAATAATGTACTGTGCCCCCCCACACACACACAAACGACACAATAATCAACTCAACCGACAGTTGCCCCCTTTCCACTCCCCCGGTAGATTATCGTGTGGTCCGAACTCAGCCCAAGCCTAGTTTAAAGTTTAGTCACAGCACAGCGTCCTAGTCGCCTGTGGTTGGGGAGCTGCAGCCAGCCACCCTGAAAGGCGCTTCAGCTTGGAGAAGGCCGCGTTGCCACGGAGACGGCAGGCGAGGAATGTGCCGAGCCTAAACCTCGCCTGGCTTTGCTCTCCTTTTCCCACCCAGCCCGACGTCCGCGAACGCAGATTCCACACAGGGCCTCTATTTTCACTTAAACAATAAATAATATCCCAGCCGAGAACATTAACACAATCAAGCCCCCAACTTCCAATTCACTGGGCTTCCTGAGAACCTTCTTGCCCCCCTGAAATTGCAATCCTATGCATCTCTACTCAAAAGTAAGCCCCACTGAGTTCAATGGGGCTTACTCCCAAGTAAGCAGCTAACGGGACTGCAGCCTACTATTCCCTGTTCGTTGCAGCCATTCAAAGGAGGAGAGTTTTGTTTTGTTCCCAAAACACCGGCAATAACTATAAACTAGACACCCAAGTCATGGGGGTGATGATCCTTCCGACGACCAGCCCCATACCTCTTGAGGTTCACCCGCACACACGTGCGCCTCTCACCCGCACCTGGGCGTCCTTCTCTTGCACGAGCAATCCAAAAGCAGCGGCCCGGTTCCTGCCGTCATGTGTGTCCCGTAGCCTTCTTCCTGTTGTGTGCTGAACATGCTTTTGCAGATAAGGAGGCTGGCAGAGGAGGGGGTGGAGGAAAAGAAAGAAGTAGGGGAAAGTGCAAGGCAAGGGGAGGAGAAAGACTGCGTGGCTCCAGTTTCAGACAGGATTGCAGCAGAGAGGGCGGGGTGGACAGAGAGAGAGAGAGAGAGAGAGACCTTCAGACTGACCAACTCAAGAGTAAGCCAGTCCAGCAGCAACCATGGCCCTACTCAGAGGTAAGCCTCCCATCCCAAACTTTATTTCGAATTCCTCCCGATATTTTGCTCTCTCTTCTTTTAGTGCTGGATCTTGCAGCCGTGTTCTCCCCCCTTCCCTGGCTTTAACATGTGCATTTCTTGTGCATGCACACACCCATCCGGCTGCAAAAGCAGAAGCGTTACTTTGTTTTATTTTATTGCATATACGCCTTCCGGAACATGCCGTCTGCACTCTGTCTTTTCGATCGCTTGAATTCATTTCATTTCATTTATTACTTCTTTCCAAAGAACGTGATAGATGTAGCGTACAGGAAATGAGCCTTGATTTTATGATTGGCTTATATATAAAGAACAAAAGCAGCTGGCCGTGAGAAAAAAATATATATCCAAAATTCATATTGGGTAATACTTTTATTAGGCCCGCTCAAAGGTCACAGCAACAACAAAAAGGCTTGCACGGTTTTTTGTGATTGTTGCCCTAATTAGGTATTGCTCTTTGTGGATTTTGGCCTATATATGTGGCTTTTAAAATTACTGGCTTATATACCTAGCATTTTTATTCTTAGAATCATAGAATAGCAGAGTTGGAAGGGGCCTACAAGGCCATCAAGTCCAACCCCCTGCTCAATGCAGGAATCCCCACCCTAAAGCATCCCTGACAGATGGTTGTCCAGCTGCCTCTTGAAGGCCTCTAGTGTGGGAGAGCCCACAACCTCCCTAGGTCACTGGTTCCATTGTTGTACTGCTCTAACAGTCAGGAAGTTTTTCCTGATGTCCAGCTGGAATCTGGCTTCCTTTAACTTCCGTGTCCTGCACTCTGGGAGGATCGAGAAGAGATCCTGGCCCTCCTCTGTGTGACAACCTTTCAAGTATTTGAAGAGTGCTATCATGTCTCCCCTCAATCTTCTCTTCTCCAGGCTAAACAGGCCCAGTTCTTTCCGTCTCTCTTCATAGGGCTTTGTTTCCAGACCCCTGATCATCCTGGTTGCCCTCCTCTGAACACGCTCCAGCTTGTCTGCGTCCTCCTTGAATTGTGGAGCCCAGAACTGGATGCAATACTCTAGATGAGGCCTAACCTTTTAGTACAACACTTTGTTTATCAGGGTTATTAAACGTGATTATGTAGTTGAGAACCGCCTAGAGAGCGTTGGCTATTGGGTGATATAGAAATATAATAAATAAATGTAGGTGTTATTCTCATTTTACAGATAGGAATTGAGGTTGTGAGATGAGGCTTCCAGCCCATAGCAGCTGCATGTTTACTCACTAGTAAGTCTCACTGTGCCAAATGGGACCTTCTCCCTAGTAAGTGTGTGCAGGATTGTAGCCCTGCTCAAAGACGCACATGACACATTCTTCCTACATTTCTGTGAAAATACTTTGTTGTGCTTGTTATTTGAAATACAGTGCGACAGTGGAATCAGTTACCTAGGGAGGTTGTGGGCTCTCCCACACTAGAGGCCTTCAAGAGGCAGCTGGACAACCATCTGTCAGGGCTGCTTTAGGGTGGATTCCTGCATTGAGCAGGGGGTTGGACTAGATGGCCTTGTAGGCCCCTTCCAACTCTGCTATTCTATGATTCTATGAACAGTAAGCCTATATATACCAGTTGCTGGGGAACATGGGTGGAAGGGTGCTGTTGCACCCTGTCCTGCTTGTAGGTCTCTGGTCGACAGCTGGTTGGCCACTGTGTGAACAGAGTGCTGGCCTAGATGGACCTTTGGTCTGATCCAACATGGCTCTTTTTACAAAAAGCATAAACTTCAAAAACCATTTAATGTTAAACCCAGAGCTTAAAATCAGACCACAGACCACTAATGCCCAGAGATTGAGAAAGACATTTTTTTAGCAAATGGAAAAGTCCAATATTAATGATGTTTATTTTGTTTTATTTGCACCTCACCTTTCTACCAAGGAAATGGCACAGGGTAGTATAATACTTTTATATAGTGCATGTTGAAAGAATTTCACCTATATCTTGAAGTAGCCGATGGACTTGAAATATGAGACTCCCAAATTTGTGTTGGAGATTATTGAGGGGTGGGGGGAGGCAGTATTTGCAAGGGAAAAGAAATGAGTGAGAAGCGTTTCCCTACACGCTTCCCCTTACTTTGATTCAACTAATGGGAGAGGTTTCAAAATAAGACTTAATCACCTTCTACTCACCCACCCCCACTGTTTCTATGTTGCACTTTGGCCGCAAACATACCACTAAGCATCACGTTCTGACTTCTGTCCTAAATAAACTCATTAGGTGCCCTCAATAAGCCACTGCCTCTAAGCCTGAACGCCCATCCCATCTGCAGGATATATTAGTTATTTTGAAGTCTACTCTATATGAAGTACTTTGAACTCTGCAGGAGCCCTGCCTAGCATGACAGGGCTCCTGCAGCTCTAACTGTTGTGATGAAGGGGAATTTCACCAGGTGCTGCATGGCTCCTGCTGAAATCCCCTTTTCTATACAATTGTTAAAGATACAGGAGCCCTGTCCTCTTTTTCATATGGTCACCCTACCAAAAGGTCATGCTCCTTTCTCCTGAAACTACTGAATCAATCATTCAGTAGTTTCTTGGCTTTTGTGTAGATTTTCCCCCATTCTAAAAGGCCTCTCTAAGGATTAGTTACTGGCAGTAAGATTTTTAAGCTACAATACACTGATTTTTATGTGTGTGGTTTTGGCCCTGCCCTCTTGCTTTCAGCTCTGCCCACCCCAGAGAGCTTCCCTGAATTGCATTGCAGCTGAAGGAGGTTCTGCACCCCTGACATATATTAATAACAATTTCTACATGAGATGACCCTTAAATGACACTTAAATTCAGCTCACATTAAGTGTAATTAGATTTTCCCCTCTCAAATATTTCAGGTCAGATACTTGTGGTGTATAGGGACAAAACGTTAACAATGGGTACTCTTTTTTTTAGCTTTGTTTACTAAATATAAGTAAAATAAAATCCACTAAATATAGATCACGCACAGGAGGATCAGAATTTTTTTGTAGGCAAATTAACCTAATGTAGCATGGGGGAAATTTCCTGTTCAAAATTTTCTGGAAAACCCAAAACACTCTAGCTGAGCCAGTTGCAGCACAAAACAGCCAGTGTGAGACAGCGGTGGTAGTTGTGTTTGTACAGTCTAGGATATTTTGAAATTGGGTGGGGAGTGCATTGTAGCCCAGGGGCATGGATATATCGTACGTGCACTTTTGGAGCAGGTTTGTGGTTTGCTTTTTTTGTGTTTTGGGGGTGATGCATTATAGCACGGGGTGGTGGTAATCTTGGGGTGTTCTGTTTGCATTGCAACCTGGTTTGTGCGGTGGGGGGGTATTGCAGCTGGTGCTTGAGATGTCAGACTTGGCCACGGTGACACACGCCTTAGTTACATCCCAATTGGATTACTGTAACGTGCTCTACGTGGGGCTGCCTTTGAAGACTGTTTGGAAACTTCAGCTGGTTCAAAGAGCTGCAGCCAGATTGTTGACTGGGGCTGGTTACAGGGAACACACAATTCCCCTGTTAAAACGGCTCCAATGGCTTCCTGTCTGTTTCCAGGCACAGTTCAAAGTACTGGTTATCACCTATAAAGCCCTCTACGGCTCGGGTCCAGGTTATCTGAAAGACCGTATTCTCCCATATGAGCCTGCCCATGCTCTGAGATCTTCTGGGGAGGCCTTTCTCTCTGTCCCACCAACATCCCAGGCACGGCTGATAGGTACGCAGGAGAGGGCCTTCTCGGTGGCTGCTCCAAGGCTCTGGAACTCCCTTCCCAGGGAGGCTAGGCTGGCTCCCTCTGTGCTACACTTTCAGAGGCAGGCAAAAACCTTTTTGTTTCAGCAGGCTTTTGGAACTATACTGGACCTGTGTTAATGTATTGGATCTCTTCGCCCGCCCCCTTTTAACCTGTTCCTATTTTTAAAAAAAACAACATGTTTTTAATTTTACTGTAGGTTTAATTCTGTTTTAATTTTTGTAATTTATATTTATATGTTTTAATTGTACACATTTTAATCTTGTACACCGCTTTGAGTCCCAATACTGGGAAAAAGGCGGGAGATAAATAAATATAAATATAATAATAATAACCAACAACAACAACAACAATTTGTTTTGGGTTTTTTGCCTTTGCATGCAAAAGGCTGCAGGTCCAATCCGCAGCATCTTTAGCTAGGCTGGGAATGACTCCTGTCTCAAATCTTGCCATGTGGAATAGACCATATTGAGCTAGATGGACCAGTGGCCTGACTCAGTTTCCCATGTGGGTTGTCCATGCTTTGCCTTCCAGGTGTGTTCATTGTTTCTGCCAAGAGGACCCCATTTGGGGCTTATGGAGGCTTGCTCAAGGACTTCACCGCCACAGACCTCACGGAGATCGCAGCACGCTCGGCCCTGTCTGCTGGCAAAATCTCTCCTGAAATAATTGACAGCGTGATCGTAGGCAACGTCATGCAGGTTGGTAGAATCTAGAACTTTTCACATCCAATCCACATCCGCTTGTGACACACAGACTTGAAAAAAAGAGAAGCAGGCAACTTGCTAAGGCATGCTTCGTCCATTTTCTTCTGCTGCCCCTTACGCCTGGAACGCTCTTCCAGAACATTTGAGAACTACAAGTTCAATCGCAGCTTTTAAAGCTCAGCTAAAAACTTTTCTTTTTTCTAAAGTTTTTAAAACTTGATTTTGTTCTGACTTTTATACTGTTAGTTTTATTCTACCCTGTGCCTGTTTGGTACATTCTCTTTCCCTTCTTATTGTTTTATTATGATTTTATTAGAATGTAAGCCTATGCGGCAGGGTTTTGCTATTTTATTGTTTTACTCTGTACAGCACCATGTACATTGATGGCGCTATATAAATAATAATAAATAATAATAATTAAGGTAAAATGCTTACAACGCAGGGGTCACCCGGAGAGTTGCAACTCTCACAGCATCTTTGGGTGGTCACAGGAAGAGGTGATCGGAGTCACCAGTGACTAGGAGAGAGACAGAATGAGAAAGGAATAGAGAACCACATTTCAGTTTTATTAAGTGTGGTTGTGACTACCTGATATGTTTCATCAGTCACATGTTTCAATAGCACATATAAGGAATGTCTTCTCACCTTCTGGGTTTAGGACTGGAGAAATGCTAATGGAAAAGGAGGTGGCTTTGGCTGGCTCTGGCAAGCTTAATACATCAAAAAGCTTCCTGATTTGTGGACCTGGAAGCCGCAGGAAAGATGGGTGTTGTATCAAGTGGGCTATGGATGCCAGTGCGACGTTACACCTCTACTAGGCCCGCCGCATAAACCCTTCTCAGGCCAAGCATCACCACTTGAAAACCTGACGGAGGGTTAAATAAAACCTTTCCCCTATCTGTGAGGGAAAGAGGTTAAATATAAGATCTGGCTTTAAATGTACTGTGGGTATATTCTGGTGTGGGTGTTTGATAACTGTGAGGCAGGTAAATAATGCCAAGCTGACACGTGGCAATTGGTAGCTAACAAAATAATAATAAGTTTATTGTAATGTTAAAAGCTTCAAATGAAAATATAATGCTTCCAATCCTGCCTAATCCAAACTCACCAACCACCTCTCTCTCCACCAATCCTAAATCCCTAGCAATTAATCTCCTCTCACTCCACAATTCCCACACAACCCACAACACCACTACCCCAACAACTTTTTTTTTATTATTATTTATTTTTTCAAAACTTAAACATACATCAGTACAATGACAAAAAAAGACCGACATAATACATAAAATTGAATAACCTTATAACATTTTCTAATTTAATATTTTAACATAATCATGACATAAAGTGCACACCCCCACCCCCACCCTGGGATCTATTCCTGTTTCCAGAATCTCATTGTTTCTTCTGGAGGTGGTTTCCCACTCCCCTTAGAACGTATTCCAGGAACTGTTTCCATATTCCCTCAAAATCATTCGTTTTTATTATCCCTCTTCTCACTTTTATATTACATGTTAATTTATCATTAAAAGCAATATCCCATATCTCTTTGTACCAATCTTCAACATGATAATCTCCTTGAACCTTCCAGTTCCTAGATATAATTAACCTTGCTGCTGTCAGCAAATTCGTTATCAATTATTTTCTTTATTACAGTTTAATTCTCCATATAATAATAGCAATGCCACTATAGGTGTCTCTTCAATCTCCATTCCTACAATTTCTTTTTTCTCATTAAACACCATTTTCCACAGTTTTTGAACAAATTCACATTCCCACCACATATGTAAGTACGTTCCTTTTTTTTGACATCCTCTCCAACAATTTGCTGAATTCAGCTTGTTTATTTTGTTTAATCTCACCGGGCACTACCCCAACAACAACCACACACACACTAACAACAGCTAACTGCCCCTCCCCTCAATCACTCTTTATATACTCCTTCCCCCCACCCTCCCTATTACATCACAAACCACGCCCACTCAGTTCTAGCATTCCATACTCACCAGACATACTTCTCTAGAGATATACAAGATACTAAATTGTGGGGTAACGCCACAGCCAGCTTTCTGCTAAAAATTATTTGTACTTTTAGAGGAATAGACATCAGAGGGCAGCTCGGGGTCACACCATGTATACCAATATGCTGTAAATGTGCAAATCAAGAAAGCACACTTGGGGTTTCTGAGACATGAGTAAATGGGCTATGCTGTCTAGTGCATGCTGTCTACCTCAAGGATGCAATAAGTGCCTCCCTGGAATAAACGTACAGTCCATCTAGTTCACTGTTTTTTGCAAGTATCCCAACAGGCACTGGATCCACCAGAAATTGACCAGCGGAACATGATCTGCTATTTCTCCTCGCCAATAAACTTTGCAGTAGCACTTTGAGTGTGCAGTCACTCTAGGCTTTTTAAAATGCTTTAAATTTACGTGCAGCCCGATCCTGTACAGGTTTAAACAGAAGATGGCCCCGGTCTGTTCAATGGAGCGTGGTCTCAAGCGTAAAGGGTTGCAGGTGTGCAGCCCAATTCTGTGCATTATTGCTCACTTCCAAGCGTGCATAAAATTGAAGCCTTTGTGTCGCTCGCATCTCGGCTTCTTCGCCAAGTAGCTTCTCTGTCCTTTTCTTGCAGAGTTCTGTAGATGCTGCTTACCTCGCAAGGCACGTCGGCCTGCGGGTCGGAGTGCCAATCCCAGTTCCTGCTCTAACAGTCAACAGATTGTGCGGGTCAGGATTCCAGTCTATCACCAATGGATGTCAGGTACTACATCCAGCTGTCTTAGCAATTAGTTATTTTTCCAAGTTACTCTGATCCTCCATCAGCCCAGTTGGCCTTTGGAGGTGTGTGTGACACACACACACACACACACACACACACTACAAGCCTTGCACAGAGACTGGGGATTTTTTAAAAATGCATGGGATGCTCCATCTATTTTTAATTGACTTGTTTACTCTCTTCCTTTTTTAGTGGGGCAGCTGAATTAGGGCAGGCAATGAAAGAAAAGAAAACAATCCAACAGAATAAACCTCTCGTCAAATCCACTTCCCCTCTCTTAGCTGACTTAAGTCTGAGCACCACAGGCCAGCCCAAAAAGATGGGTGTTACAGCATTTCCAAAATGAGCCCAGTCCTGGACCTTTGAGCCTGCGGTGGCATGGAGTTCCAAAACTGCAGGAGGAAAGCATCATGAATTCCCTCTCCTTGTGCTCTTGCTGTGGGAACCCAACTCATAGATGGTGGTCTGGTCATGGGTTATATGGGAGGCGGACTCTTTTTAAGCCTTTGTATGTATATGTCTGCACTTCAGATTGTGTCTGAAAAAGACAAGGAAGTCAGTGTAGATGTTCTACGAAAGTCCGTCCCTGTTCAAAGCAAAACTCTTGCAAGGTGCCAGTGGAGAGGCTGTAGCTCAGTAATAAGGTCACCTGGCTTGCATGCAGAAGATCCTTGGTTCAGTCTTTAGCATCTCCAGGAAGGTCACGTATGGATCCTGCCTGAAACCCTTGGAGACCCACTGCCAGTAAGTGGCTGAGTTCAGACAACACTTTTCTCAATGGTGGTTTTAGAATTCCAAGGTGGAGTGGTTACACCACCATTGAGAAATGTGTTGTCTGGAGGGGAAACTCCCCACGCAGAATATCCACGCTGTGCAGAGGAGAGTTCCTACCCAACCGTGCTGCATTGCGTGTTGTGTGGAGGGCTCCGTGGAGTTTTCCGTTGCGTTGAGTTGACTTTCCCCACTGTCTACAGAGTTCCCTGGCAAGAGCAGCGAAAGGAGTGAGTGCCACTCTGCCGGGATTGGGTGGTGGTTTTTTTTTTGCAGCAGTGGCTGATGGGATACCATCGGGAGGACCAGGGGATTAGCTGCAGCAGATTCGGGGCTGGCACCTTGATTCTCAGGCTTCCCCTCTTCTGCTCGTACCACCAGCTCAGATGCAGCCGGTCAAAGCAGCCTCTGTGCAAACCTGCATGTCTATGGGTTTGCACATGGGCTGCTTTGCAGGGCTGGTTGTGGGGTCACCGGCTGCTGGGGATAGAAGCACACTCTTACAGGTGACTCTCTTGCTCCACAGACCCTTGTGGGGAGTGGACATTTGACTCCCAGTAGCAGTTTAAGTGAGGGTGGGGAGGGAAAATGATGGGGGATTGAGCATTCTCTTTGAGTGCTTGCAAGACACTGGTTGATTCCACCCCTAAAGCGGTTTCATGGAAGACACAAGCACCTTCTGCTTGTACTGGTGCATTGCACCTCCCGAACTGAGTGTAAGTTAATATCACGAAGTCCATCCCTGAGATCTGAAATGGATTCAGGTGCTTTCTGATAACAACTATCCCCTTTTTTGTTTGTTTCCAATGCATTCTTCCAATCTGAAATTATGCAGCAGCGGGAGTGGGGGAAGACAATGAATTTCTTATGTGCTTTTTTCCCTCCCCGCTCAAAACAGGAAATTTGCCTTAACGATTCAGAAGTGGTGCTGTGTGGTGGAACAGAAAGTATGAGCCAGTCTCCGTACGCTGTTAGAAACATCCGCTTTGGAACAAAATTGGGAGCCGATCTCAAGGTATGGACGCTGGACGCTTTGCCATTGTTTTTCTCAGCGTCTTTGTATATGTATGCGCAAACACACATACGCTCACACTGTTTTGCAGAGGTTTCTGAAGACAGCTTCCATAGAGAGATATAGGTGTTGATGATTTACATTTCTGTACCGCCCTATAGCTGAAGCTCTCTGGGTGGTTTACAAAAGATTAAAAACATTTTAAACAACATGCAATATTTAAAAACATGAAAAACACACAAGAGACAGCATACACAGGGTCAAATAAATGAATCTAAAAACAGCTTTGAGCAATCAGCCAAACCTAAGAAACAGACCCAGGATTGATTAAAACTCATCACGTGTGGCTAAATGCCTGGGAAAAGAGAAAAGCTTTGACCTGGCGCCAAAAAGACAGCAATGTTGGTGCCAGGTGGGCCTCATCAGGGAGATCATTCCAGAATTGGGGGGCTACCACAGAGAAGGCCCTTTCCCTTGTTGCCGTCTTCTGAGCCTCCCTCGGAGTAGGCATCTGGAGGAGGACCTTAGATATTGAGCATAGCGTACGGGTAGGAAGGAGCTTCGCCAGGTACTGCGGTCCCAAGCCATGTAAGGCATTAGATGTTAAAACCAGTACCTTGAATCGAGAGGCAGCATGCAAGAAGGTCAAAGTCGGTCTTCCTTTCTACTGGGTGCCTTGAGTGGCTTAGGGCAGAATCCTATGCATGTTTAGACATTAAAAAAAAAATGTTCTACAACTGCCAGTTTTCCCCAGCCAGCATGGTTGGCTGGGGCACTCTGGAAGCTGTAGGGCTTCTTTTACGTCTAAACATGCATAGGGTTGTATCTTTAGGCAAAGCAGTGCACACCCTTGTAATCAGTGTAAAGCCCAGCCAATTCTTCTGCCAATTGTCAGTGTCGGGCCTCGATAGAACTACCATGTACTCTTTACTTCTTGTTTGAATCCCAGGTATCCCTCCCCCAGGTAGGTTCAAAGCATGCTCTGGACCCTTGCAAGGACATGAAGCAAGATGAAGCTGTCCCATTAGTGATAATGTATTCAGTTACAGTGTAACGGACAGCAAATCTTGACCTACTTCCAAAACTTGCATCTGAACTGTACCAAGTTGTTCTAATGACCTGAAAGGGTGCCTTGAAAATGGTGCTGTTCATGCACATGTCCTAGAACCATTATATTCTCCCAGCTTGAGTGTGTTATTAACCTTCTGCCATTACTGCAGGTTATTTTACAGTGACTTTTCAGTAAGAAGCCACTACTCTAATATGCAAGTGAATGCAGTGCTACTTCCTTTCTTCTTGCCAGATGCTATAGGGTGCAAATCAGTGGAGGGGACGATTGCGTCTTGAGCAGCTAGGCAGCCTTCCTCAACCTGGGGCACTCCAGATGTGTTGGACTACAACTCCCAGAATGCCCCAGCCAGCTCTGCTGGCTGGGGCATTCTGGGAAATGCAGTCCAACACATCTGGAGCGCCCCAGGTTGAGGAAGGCTGAGCTAGAGGGTTAAGCCTGGTGATCACCCCAGTAGCCCTTCACGTGGTGACAAGTGAGAGGGCCTTTTCAGTGGTGGCCTCCTAACTGGAATGAGCTCCCCACTCAGGCCCGCCTGGCACCAATACTGTTATTTTCTGGGTGCCAATTTAAGACTGTCCTCTACTCCCAGGCATTTAACAGCAAATGATGGGGCCAACCATCTAAACAGGTCTAGTATTCTATTGAAATTGTTTTTAGTTGACTAAATTGTTTTAAACTTCATATATTTATATTTTATGCTGTATGTTATTATCTTAACTGTTGTAAACTGCCCAGAGAGCTTCAGCTATATGGTGGTATAGAAATAAGAATAATAATTAATAATAATAAAAAATTCACACAGCACAAGAGAGAATGCCCCAGTTTGTCTTAGAAAAATGCCCCAAAAGGTTGGCAGTTGTCTTAATTTTTGGTTAATGAGATTTGTTTGTGGCCTATAGGCCGTGTTCCAACTTAGGAGACTTGTTTGATCTTGCTTAAAAACAAAAAAGCAGAACAGTTCCAAATGCTGTTGCAAGAAAAGTCCAAAATCTGAAAACTGAATATATAATGACAGTCAAGCAGTGGTATTTTTTCCATGATTTGTTTTGCTTTTACTGGCCAGAGGCACAAGGTGCTATGCAGTACCTAAAAGCCCTATACACTTCTGCAGGAACTGCTTATGGATTTCAAGTTTATCTCTAATAAAAAGCCGGGTAATTCGGAACGCTGAATTCCACGCAAGGTAGCAAATTCTGTATTCATTCTGCACTGTAGTATAACAAACAAATAATAAATTTTGGGAACCCAGCACTAGCAGAGCAGAGCTATGCTGTCTCGTCTTGCTGTACTCTTTTCTGCAAGCATTGAATGCTTGTGGCATAATTTATTGCTCTAGAAATCTGTAATGATGTTGTTAATGCTAAAATCCCTCCCCTGACAGCTAGAAGACACATTGTGGGCTGGGCTAACGGACCAGCATATTAAGACGCCTATGGGCCTTACGGCTGAAAACCTGGCTGCAAAATATAGCATCACAAGGGAGGACTGTGACAGGTATGCGTTGAAGACGCAGCAGAGATGGAAAGCAGGTCAGTAAATGTAAATATTGAAAACTTAGGGCCTGTTCAGGCAACACACCATGGTTAGGCTGCTCACCCTTTTGCGGCAAAGGGCTAGTGAGTGTGTTTAAACCCTGGTTTTGTAGCCACCATGGTTAGGAATGGTTCACATGACACGCTGAGCCATAATGTTTAGCTCAAAGTGCTTAACCACCGTAGCTGAGCGTGTCTTTGAAAGAGCAACATTTCATTTCAAATGGAACCATAATTCTCGGAACCAGCTGATGAAATGGTAGACCTGGGACCTTCCTAGACGAGGCCTTAGCGCGCCTTCTGTCCCGGCTTCCCTGCTGTGCATCCAGATGACGCACAGGGGAATCCGGAGACAGGCCGCGCTGAGGCCTCCTCCAACGCGCCATAAGCGAATTCGCTTATGGCGCGCCTTTTCCCCAGCTCCGGCCTCAGGCCGGAGCTTGGGAACGTCTAGGGACTTCCGCAGCTTTTCGCGGCTCCTCGCTTACTCGCAAGGAGCCACGAAAAGCCGCGGACCTGGCACAGCACCTATAGTAGCGCTGTGCCCATCGGCGGGGGGGGCGGCAGGGGGGGTGGCACGGGGGGAGGGCGGGTGCGATCGCACCGCGCGCCGCCCGGGCAATGCCTGGCATGGGGCGGCATTGCAATGCTGCCCCATGCCAGGCATTGCCCAGGCTCGGGCAGCGCGATCGCACCCACCCTCCCCCCGTGCCACCCACCCTCCCAGCCTTCGCCCCCCCCCCATAAAAAAACCCAAAAAAACCCCACTTACCTCTCCGGAGTCTTCGGGCCGCACCCGGCCCCTTTAAAATAATTAAAAAAATGGCGGACGCCGCAGGGACGCGACGTCCCTGCGCGTCGTGCGTCTGGTAGCCTGGGGGAGGCGCGCTAACTTCAGCGCGCCTCGGCCCTGCCTCCCTGCTGGCGTAAGCCGGCAGGTCTAGCAAGGCTCCTGGTGTCTGGATTGTACCACTTCAGGCAGCAAATGGGGACTAACGTAATGGAATGTTCTTCTATGAAGAAAAATAGATGTGAGGGAGAACTAACGTTGCCATATGTCCCGGAAAACCGAGAATGTCAAGGTTTCCAAGCATTTCCAAAGTGTCCCGGCCAGTCAGTCAAGAATCCCGGATTCCTGGTCCAGCCGGCCGGAGAAATTCCAGCCTCCGAAATGGTGCCTTGAGCCTGCTCAGTGGAGTGGCAGCAGCAGAGAAAAAAACGCTTCAATCTGGCACCTTTTCCAGAGCGCCGCTGCTCCTCCTCAGGCTCAGTCACTCACCACGACTCACCTTACTGCACCTGTGGCTGCATAGAAGAGGACCAACAGCGAGGAAAGGCGCACGTGCTCTCCTCAGGCTGCCTGAGTCCCGTGCAATGCAAAATAGTTCGGTGAGCTTGGCTGGTTGCAGTCACAGCTTTAGGATAAGCGACGGGCAGAGCTGCTGGGTTATTTGTGGGGGAAGAAAGTGAGTTTTGTGGGGGTGAGGGGCTGAAGGAGCAGAAAGGAGAGGGGAGAAATAAAAGAAAAGCCCTCCCAAAAAATAATTCCGGTTTTGTGGATTCAGAATATGGCAACCCTAGGGAGAACGCAGTGGAAATCTTTCCCGCCCTCACCCCTATCCCCTCAAATGCGTATTCTAAGCTTGGTAAACTTTGAACCGATCTCCGTGCCCAGTTGCTTTATATTTGATTAAAAAAAATTAAGTAAGTGAAATTTGGGTTGCTTGTTCCTGCAGTTTGCTGGGAAGCAAATTCCCTAATCCAAGAGTGAGCAGACTTCAGTTTATGTATTTATGTATGTTAATGGACCTGCTCTCTGCTCTGTAACTAATATGTAGAATCATAGAATAGTAGAGTTGGAAGGGGCCTACAAGGCCATCGAGTCCAACCCCCTGCTCAATGCAGGAATCCACCCAAAAGCATCCCTGACAGAATAGTATATCTGACAGCTGGCAACAGAAGCTATTGGAGGAAAGCCACGCAGATGAAGGGGACAGGAAAACAGCCCACCGCTGCAGGAGAGAAGGAGTTTTAGCGGGGTGGGTGCTATTACTTCAGTGTAACATGAAGCAGCCTTTAAAAAAAATGAAAGGTATTGGCTATTAAGGGAATTGCCGAAGGAGACGAGGACATTGACAAGTGAGGGATACCGTATTTCTTCGATTCTAAGATGCCATCGATTGTAAGACGCACACTAATTTCAGTACCACCAACAGAAAAAATGATTGTAAGAATAATAATCGCACCCGGGATTCTAAGACGCACCCCATTTTTAGAGTTGTTTATATGGGGGAAAAAGTGTGTCTTAGAATCAAAGAAATACAGTACGGGAATGCTTTCCTTTTTGCGATATGATGCAGGAGGGTGAGGTGGGGGAGTTGCATTTGGGAGGCACCAAAATGGAGGATTAAATTGACAAGGAAATTTGGAAGAGGGGGATCTGGCTATGCTGGGTTCAATAGGGGCCAGGCGCTCTTGCGCAAGAGCCCAAAGGAAAAAGAAGAAAAGTTTGCAAATGCGTTCCTACTTTCATAAGGACTCAGAACATGATTTCCTTTTTGAGATGTGATGTGGGGGGAGCGTGGAGAGTGTTTCTCTGGTCAGCCGGTAACTGCAGCGCACCAGTTGCAGAAAGGGCTCTTCCCTTCCTAGTGAACACTTTTTATTTTTAAAGTGTTCTTCACTTTACATGTTACACTGAAATAATAACACCCACCCCAAAAGCTCCTTGTTTCCTGCAGCCACCAGTTGCTTTCAGTTCTCCCCACCCCTCCCTGCCCGGATTCTCCCCTCCACTGGTCTTCCATTGCTAGCTGTGAGATGTACATGAGGTTACAAAGCAGTGAGCGGGATCGCAAAAACGACACAAAATGCATGGCAGAGCAGTACAACAGAAGGGGAAATTACGCAAAAATTCATGGCAGAAGGAATGGGAAATTTGTGCAAAATTCATGGCAGGAAAAATACTTTTTAAAACATCTTCCCACATTCGTAAAATGATTTCCTTTTTGCGATTTGATGTGGGGTGAAGGGAGAGCTTCCCTCACCAGCTGGCAACCGCAGCAGATCAATTGCGGAAGGGGTGCTGAGGTAGGAAATGGGGATTTCTGCTGCCAAGGTCCCTGGGATACATGCAGACAGTGGCCTGGAGGACTAAGGAAGAAACAAGCCACAGGAAAGTTCTGAGCAGGCAATTGTCTGTCAGGAGACAAGCCCTCCACCCTCCACAGCTTCTTCTCAGGTCCCCTGTGGCAGGTTTCTACGAATCGCTTCCTGGTGTCTTTTGAGTTCTTCCTGTGTGACCTTTCGCTGTTCTCTGTCTTAATGGTTATTAGCTCATGAAGCTGGTCACTTCAAAGCTGAGATGGCGCCCATAGAAGTGAAAACCAGGAAAGGTAAACAGAGTATGGAACGGGACGAGCACCCCCGACCCGAAGCAACGATGGAACAGTTGGGAAAGCTCCCTACGGTCTTCAAGAAAGACGGCACAGTCACGGCTGGGAATGCCTCGGTGAGCTTCGTCGTTTGAGAACTTGCCCTAAGAGCTGCTTGCATGGAGAGTAAAAGCTGAAGCACCCACAAGTCCTGAATTAATCGCTAATGTACTCATTTTAGAAGTCCATGTTTCCTGGAGCTGGCGCCAGATTACTTAGAGTTGTGGGTGTTTTTTTAATAGAAACATAATGCTATATTCTCCCTTTTAGTAGTGGATTATCCTACCCCACAGATAAGCCAGCCAGGACAAAACAAACAAACAAACTTCTGGAATTGTGGGGCAGCTCTGAGGGAGGCCTTTCTACGTGCAGTTCACGAAGGTAGAGAGCTCTGCAGTTTTTTTTGCAAAGGCAGCCAAATTGCCTTCCACCACAACATGTCTGGAGAATTTTCTCAGACGGCTACAGGAATTCTTTTAGAAAACCTTGTGGAATGCCCAAACCTGAATGGAGTTCAGTAGGTGCTGGGATCCATGGTAGCAGTGAGGTTTATGAGACAGGGTGTGACAGTGGTACTGGGGACCAATTCTGACATGGAGAGGAGGAGGATTATGTACGCCGCCTTGGGTTCCTTGGAGGAAAAAAGGCGGGATATAAATGCAAATAATAATAATAATAATAATAATAATAATAATGGGCCGGCTTGCACGACATGAGGGGGGTTAATAAATACAGCGGCTTGTTAACCACCCCGTGAGTGTGCCGGTTGTGATCTGGCCCAATTTACATAATTACCCTTACTGGGCGTGGCTTCTCGTGTCGTCCAAACCTGGCGAGGGTTGAGGTAGTTAACAAACCACTCAGAACCCATGGCCTGTTGTAGGACTCTGGGGGTGGTTTGTTTACCCCCCACCCCAATCCAACAAGCCTCCCTCGTCGCATTCAGGTGACACAAAAAGCCACCATGGGAGCTTGAATTGGCAACGTGGCCTCCACGGGCACTGCAACACAACCGTAGTTTAAATAAGTCACTATGGGTTGTTATTAGTATTAGTATTAGTATTAATATTATTTAGAATATTTATATACCGCTCCCCATTGAAAAATTTCAGAGCAGTGTACAAGGTAAAATGAAAATAAAAACAGAATAAAACAGTTAAAACAAAATTTAAAAAGAAGCAAAAAACAGAAATCCAAGGCTGCATGTTAAAGAAAGGCTTCTTGGAATAAAGATGTTTTCAGGAGGTGCCGAAAGGAGTACAAGGTGATCATGTGAACCAGGTTCTTGAAATGCAGCTTTTCCTGCACGCTTGAACATTCTTCCATAAACTCAGCATATAAAAATCTGGTAAGCTAAGGAGAAATGTTCTGGGTGTTTTTACCCAAGAGGGCTGCTTTCAAACATGTGACTCACCCACCTGCAGTCTGAATAGGACAGAGTTAGATATAGTTCTGCTACCTTAATGCCTCTCCCACATTCCAGAATCTCCAAACTCTGCCCCCCCCCAGTCCTTGCCTAAACAGTTCCAGATCCTGTACGTTTTAATCTGGCTGATTGATCCGTGCTGTCAATGGTGTCCTTCCTGAGGCAGGAGGCTGTGCAGGACTTGGAAAGTGCGGATTGTATAGCTGAAAGCTATCTGCTCCATGCTTTCAAAACTCTCTTTTCTCGTCACCTGAGGAGGGACATGTCTGAAAGCAGAAATTGAATTGGCTGCCCGCCAGCCTGATGCACACCTTCAAGGCTCTGCTCAGGTGAGCCAGATGCTTTACTTATGTGTGGAGCCTGGTTAATTCCACTACCATCTTGCCCCGCATCTATTGTCCCTGTTAAGGTTCCCCACCTGTGGTTTAAAGTGGTGTCTTAATGCAGAAATGATAAATAGATTCCATTTTATTTGTCCATGGCACAAAGGCCGTTACAACCACAACAGTAAAATAAGGTGTCTACATAATAGCCTAAATTCTTACAACATCAGAGGAAGAGAATTTGTATAAAAGAACCAAACTGAGAGAAAAGGCTGAGATTTATACTGGTGAAGAAAATGAAACAGACGCTGGCATCAATGATAACAGGAAATTATAGCAGGTGGTCCCCTCTGCAATCTGCGCTTGATTTCTTTAGAAAATTTTGGCGGCGTTTTTGAGCTGCTGCAGCAAATGTTGCAACCTTGATTGTAATCGCTTTCCTATAACCTGCTAACGGATCACAGATAATATCAGCCGTGGGCCAACCCGCTCTTGCTCTCAGAAGATCTCCCAGAAAACATTCCCTAATATCTTTATACACGGAGCAGTGTAACAAGTAATGTCTTCCACCTCCCCTGCACCACAAATACATGTTCACTGGGCGTAGGGAACCCCTTTATACTTTCTCTCCAGATAAACTGTAGGCATTGTTTGGGAACCGAGGGCAGTAAAGGCTTTTCTGAGAGCAGGGGAAGTCAGGTCTTGAAATACTGTAGTAAGTATTGTTCTCTCTTAATGTGGTTAAACCACGGGGAAAAGGCCTGCAGCTGGCTGGCAAGTAAATTTTCATAGAAATCTGCCTCAAAAATTCTATTGCTGATAATAAAAAAAAATGTATCCTTGTGGGCCAGAAGAATCTGAGCATCCTCTGAACAAGAATGTGACAATGCCAACCAATTGCAAGCTCATCTACCTTTTGCGAGCTGTTCTGTGAAGCATCATTTTGCCAAATTGCTTTCTGCAAAATGCATCAGTCTTTTCCAATAAAGGAAAATGAGCAAACCAAAAAAAAGTCCCCTGTTGCAGAACTTTCCTGCTTTCTATATACAGAATGTGAGTCTATTTTGCAACTGACATCGGATGTTTCTGTACAGAACCTAGCTACTCTGAAACCCTTGTCAGCTAAAGACCAGGGTAAAAATACCTAAATGAAATAAACCTACAGGCTGCTACTCTAATGCTCCTTTCACCCATAGAGCACCTGGACCACACACCTGTGTAAATCACAATTCCGCTGCTCAAATTTCAGTATCCTAATGTAATATACTGCAGTACACAAGATCTGGTGGGTTTTTATTCTCTTCTTCTAAATGTCATTTTATGGCAAAGTAACAAGCCTATTCCACTGACCTTTGAGTGCCCATGAAATAGGAATACCCTAAGCATAGCATAGCCAGGTCATGTCTTTATCCCCAATCATTTTAGCTACAGGATGGCCCTCCAGAGATGCGTCCTTCCATTTTTCTGGGTCAGGATGGCCGCTTTGAACCATCAGCTCTTGTTTTGAGCTAGCTAAGGACATTCTGTCACCGATTCATTCCAGATTTGGTGTAATATATCCTTCTCTTCCTAGGGAGTGTGTGATGGAGCTGGAGCACTGATCATAGCGAGCGAAGATGCCATAAAAAAGCACAGCCTCACTCCATTGGCTAGAATTGTCGCCTATCATGTAACTGGATGTGACCCCAACATTATGGGCATTGGTAAGTTACAGGGATAGGGACTTTCCTGCTAACCAGTCAAAGCACATCAGCCTGGGAAGGCGCCCAGGAGTCCCGATTTGCAGGCACTCGCAAGAAATACGGTCTGTATATAATAGGGAGAGTAGAAATGGCCTTGCTGGTATTGGTATCTTTACTGGGACTAGACGGGCACGCGTGTAACACAGAAGAGGAACGCTTGCCCTCCAAAATAGTATTTAAAATTAAGTACTTAATGGGTCACAAAATGACACAGGCATGGGAAGAGTTTGTCATTTGTTAGTAGTGACGTCACAGGCGCTATCCAATACGTCATGGCGTCGTATTCCGTACAATGCTTGCAAATGTGGTAGAAATGTTGCTGTTTGGTGGGAAGATCCCTTTGCCACATCAGGATTGCTAGCTCGAGGGAAGGTGCCTGGGTTCTACAAGTTGTGGGCAGCCTGTGGGGGCCTCTCCATAAGCTCCCTTGCTTCGCTCTGCCTCAGCAGCCCACGTAATAAGTACAACACATGAAAATATGATTCGGAGAACGTATAAAATGCAAAGTAGATGCGTGCAAACTCTCAAGAGTTCGGCTCTTTTTTTTTACTTGGTGGAGATATTTTTCCTTGGGCATGGAGCATAACTCCACATAGTAGGATTTAGCAAACAGACAGAGGGCCTGTACAGACAACTGTTGGGATGGATTTTCTCCACAGAGGATGAGAATGACTTTAAAGAGTTAAAAGTCTTTGGCAGATTTGCTTCTGGACAGTAGCAGGTGTTCAAACCGGAGCCTGGCAGAAATGGTCTACGTGCAAGACTTGAAGCAGAGACAATTAATTGGACAAAAGGGGGAAAAGTATTTAAGATGTCCCTGCTTAAAGGCATCTGGGTTGTCATGGTCAGTTGTTGTTGCTGTCGTTGATGAAGTGTGCTGTATATATCGTGTATATAATTGATGACCATTCGTGTAATGAAAGTTTGCTCAGTAAAATACTTTTACTGAAGGTCTGTGAGTATTGATTTTTCCTCAGTAAGCCTCACTAGTTAGCAGCTGAGTGAGCCAACTATCGTGCGCGCTGCTACGCACTCTGCATTCTCCAATTCCACAACAACAACACGCTAAGCCATGGTTAGGCCGCAAACCCTTTTGCAGCAAATGGTTAGTGAGCGTGTTTAAACCTTGGTTATGTAGCCACCATGGTCAGGACACATGACAAGCTAAGGCATAATGTTTAGCTCAAAGTGCTTAACCACCATGGCTTAGCATGTTGTCTGAACATGTTAAGGCTGAACCAGAATCCATGAAAAAAGGGATTTCAAGTAACCTCACCATAGATAGATAGTTAGATAGATGATTGATTGATTGACTGATAGATAGATTAAACATTGAAAGAAATTCCTCTGTTAATTGCTGTGTGTATGTATCAACTTAGGTCCAGTACCTGCCATCACTGAAGCCCTGAAGAAAGCTGGCCTTTCTCTGAAAGATATGGACTTGGTTGAGGTAAGGACAGTTGTGCAGAAAGCAAAATACCCAAACAGTAGCCCAATGTGGCATTCAGTGTAATTATACAAGATGAGCTAGAGTTGAATTAAATTTCACATACAGATGAACTTTTAAGTGCAGTCCTCATCCATCTACATGAAGGATATGACTCGGACAAGGTACAAACATGAGTTCCTGAAGATCATTAGCCTCTTGTTAGAAGCAGCCTTCAAGCACTGGAATTGGATCCCTTGAGCCAGGGAAGTCCTAAAGCAGTTGAACTGTAAGGCACAGAAGCCAGGGTAGGTGAACCATTCTGGCCTGGCCGCTTGATGCTGGCCCCTGCTGGCCAGTAAACGTGTATCAAGACAACAGCTTTCTCTGGCTGCTGAAGGGTGAGATTGTCTTGGGGTTTGCAGAACAGCTGCAGGCTGTTTGCTCTTCTTCTTTTTAAAGTTGCAGCTGCAATAATTTCCATGTCCTGAGCAGGTTCACCTTTTCTGGGACTTGGCATCACCCAGATTTAACGCAAAAGCACCTGGGAAATTACATGGATACCTAAAGGCCTGTTTTCTCCTATGTGTTTCTGCCTAACAACTAAGTTGAACGGCAGAGGTCCTTGCTCTTGCATATGCATAGCTTGCCATGGCTTGTTGTATTGTGTGATCCCAGGCGGCAGCGGCTATTTGAATGTTAGACAACCCTCAGTTAAGCCATGCCTTGTTTTAGGGTTATTTGGGGGCTGTAGAACCCTCAAAACAACCCCTGCCACTTGGGTTCGCATGACATGAAAGCCGGGCACGTATGGCTGCAATCCAAAAATGGTGCTCTCGGGCACCCGACATGACGCGACGATGCCCACAGGTAAATTAAGCCACGGTGGTCTGTCATGACCTCTACAGCAACCCAGCCAAGAGTGTTTCCAACTTTTCTCTTCCTTTTATGTATTTCAAGGTCAATGAGGCTTTTGCTCCACAGTACTTGGCAGTGGAGAAGGTTTTGGGTCTGGACCCTGAGAAAACAAACGTCAACGGAGGAGCCATCGCTTTGGGCCACCCACTGGGTGCATCAGGTTCAAGGATCACTGCTCATCTGGTTCATGAACTAAGGTATGTGAAGAGATGAAGGAACCCCTAGATGAAGGAACTTCTCGTTTTTGTTTTCAGTATTCTGGAGTGCATGTTTGGGAGAGAACCTAGCTCAGATTCAGAGCACATGCCTTGCATCCAAAACCCACCAAGGGAGAAAACATACAAATGTGGAGCAGCTTTCAGCCTTCCTTAAAGCTCCTAATGCACAGAGTCTAATATGAAGAACCTGGAGGGCAACCCCTCCCCGCCCCCCGGGAGCTTCTAAGTATGGGTCTCGGGGCTACAGCCTGAAGGCACCCCTTGCAAAAGCTAAGCAGTCTGGATCTGGCTTGTGCCTGGATGGGAGGCCACCTCAGAGCCTTGGGCATACCACCTTGAGGTTTTGGGAGGACAGACGAGATTTTTAAAATACCTAAAATTCAGCTTCCTCGTTGCAGCCTGGCACAGATCCATAAGGTCTGTAGCAGGTCCAAATCATATCTGGCTGCATTTTTCCCCTCCATCAAGCATGCCGGACTCTGATCTATTGGAGGAAGCTGTTTTCCCAGCAACATCAAGACCCTGCAGTCCTATGTGACTGGCCTTTCTTCTCTGTGTCATCCATATATATGATTTCTGGGTGTTCCTGTGGAGCTCAAAAAAGCAGGTTAGAAATCAAAGAACTAAATCCTCTACCCAAACCCTTCAGAATGTAGAACAAATGACTCTAGAAAGCCGCGACTGTGAAGTTTAGAGATCTTCTCTGTTACTGGTTGCCTCTTGCTTTCTTATAGGCGCCGTGGAGGTAAATACGCAGTTGGTTCCGCTTGCATTGGAGGTGGCCAAGGTATTGCTGTCATCATTCAGAACACGGCCTAAAGGACAGTATAAAGTCTACAGCGAATTAACACCGTAGTCTTCACCAACTGTTACATGCCAACTCAAAGAATTTAGAGGGAAGATGATCGCTCTGCTTGTGTGCAACTTCAGAAACTGAGTTGTTGTATTAACCATCTGGCAAAGAGGGCAAAATCTTTAAAAAAAAAAGAAAATGAGTAGATGATCTTTAATTCCATTGTGTGAATCTAGCTATAACCTCCACTGATCTACTACCTCCTGCTGAATTTCATTTTGATCCCGTAACAGGAATTTTCTTGAATAGATATTAAACTGCCAAGTATCTACTAGGCACGCCTTAAACCACAGCAGAGATGTACCTAAAGCCAGATAATTTATCCACATTGTATTCCAAGCTGTTTCATCATCTCAATGAAAGACTTCTGTAAATGTAGGTCAACAAGGAATTTTGCATTGCCAGAAAAGGCAAGTTTTTATTAAATGGATTTCGCATAAAACGTGTACAGGTGGTGTATTCTATGTTAAAAGCTAAAACAAAGTGTAACAAAACCAACGTGCCTCTCCAAACAAAAATAAAATCATATTGAATTAATCCAAAGGATTTTAGTCTTTGTTGTCTTGTAAAGTTTGCACATTAAGGTTGCAATCCTGTGGTCCCTGAAAGGATACTGTGGGAAAGGGAAGTCTGGTTTGGAGGTCCCCAACCCTCCCTGACCATCGGTGAAAAGTTCCACCACTGCTGCTATTGCTGCTCCAATAGCAGTAAGGACAAAAAAGGCACATTCCAGGAACACGTTGGGGATATATCTCTTGTATTCTCAATCTGATCACGGGCCCTAATAATCATTGGATTTTATTTGGAACATAGGAAGCTGCCTATGTTCATTGGTCCATCAAGCCCAGTATTGTCGACACCGACTGGCAGCCATGGCTCTCCAGGGTTAAACGCAAGATTCCTCACCCTACCTGGAGAAGCCAGGGATTGAACCCGGGACCTTCTGCATGCAAAGCAGGTGCTATCTGGGGTAATGCATGCATACCATTAGATCAGTGCTATTTGCGTGTTCAGTTAATCTTACCTTGTTTTCCAAACGAACAACTCCAAGGCTTCTTTTGCTATTTGGGCAAAATGCACTCTAGGTTTGATTCGAACAGGTTTTGCTAGTTTTAAAAGGATCCGTGAGCCTTTTTATTTAATTTATTTATTTATTACATTCATATTCCGCCTTTTTTCCTCCAAGGAACCCAAAGCGGTGTACATAATCCCCCTCCTCTCCATGTTATCCTCACAACAACAACCCTGTGAGGTGGGTTGGGCTGAGACTCTGTGACTGGCCCAAAGTCACCCAGTGGGATTCCTTGGCTGAGTGGGGACTAGAACCCAGATCTCCCGACTCCCAGTCCAGCACCTTAGCCACTACACCACACCACACCGTCTTTTAATAGTGTTGCTTCTCATATCTCCAACCACAAGGCGGAGCTGTTGCCCTGTTAAGCTACAAACCAGTACATTGATTCATATGAGAATCTTCCTACTTTTCTGTTCTCTAATTTGGAAACAGGATACTGTTACTACAGCTCATTTGATTTCTGCATTATATATCATAACTGCCCTAACTTTAGACTTTAACATCACCATGGTGGCCATTACCCGTCATGCCTGCTCCCTGCCCAGTATTCCCACGCCTACCCTGCGCTGGGATCCGCCCCTTGCTACACCCACTTTCTTAACCTGAATCGAAGCCACCAATGACAGACAAAGAAACAACTGTGACATCAGAGCAATGGGAAAAGTCACGGTAAAACGACCCTTCGGAAAAGCGCAATTTTGCAGGGAAACGTTCGATGTGGCTACGAGTTTGCAGCTGCGTCATATAAAAAATGGCGCAACTGTGCAGTCACGATGGGTTATATAGAGCATATAGGCAAGTCCCAGTGCTATTCCCTCAGCTAGGGAGTTGCATGCTGAAAAGAGGCAGCTCCTGATAGCAGCCAAGCTGCTGCATTCTGCACTAGCTGCTGCTTCTAGACCAAAGTTAAGGGCAGCCGCACATGATTTTCTGTGTAAGCAAGAGGTCAGGAAAAGAATAAACCTAAGGCAGGGCAGACGGATGATAGTGGGCACATGGGAAGTTGTGGAAAACCAAAATCCGCTTCACACAATATAGTGGTCTGAGTTAATCTGGCCCTGCCAGCAAACCATGTGAGGCAGCTAACCATGTGAATCCCTTTCCAAATGTGGACCTGTTCAGTGTGCGTCTAATGCCAGTTGGTCTTTGAATTCCAACGTATAGAGCTTGAGGGAAAAATTCCACAGAGAAGAAGTGTTGCTAGCTATTCCATTCTACCCGATGGAAAGTTCTGCACAATTTCTCGCATGCTTTCGAACCAACACAAAACAGCCTCAGCGATGATGGCAATTTTGTCTGTCCTGTAATTCCAACTACACCGATTAGGACGACGGAAAAGCAGGAATGTAATAGGAAGGCCAAAACTGGACTTAAATGCCATCCACAGGAACAACTTCGAAGTGGGGTTTATATCATGAATTACATTCTCTGCTGATGGGATTGGCAAGAGTTCTAAGCATAATAAGATCAATTAAAAGCTCTGATAAATTGATGTGTGCCTTAAGCACAGGCTAATGTGGGTCAATGGTGGAGGCTGTGTGAGAGAGTACAAAGCTGTGAATTTAAATAATCAACCAGGAATGTAAGTCAGTTAAGGTTCAAGGAATCATGGTTCATTTTACAATAATCTGATAACTACAATGCCTTACATTTGGGGATTCCAAAGCAATGAGAGAAAATCATTTTTTAAAAATCATTGCATTGTCGATAGCATTTAAAAGGTGGAGAGACAGCTTTCTGTAGCACAAAATACAAAGTTATAGTGCTTTGTGTCTGTTTAATGTATTTGGAAAACACTATGGGTTGGATACAGCTTTAATTCCACTGTGGGAGCAGCCCGTGAGTGGAGTTCTGCTTAGAACACTCCTAATGGCAGAAGCTGGAGACCGGTGATCTTTGCTGATTCCTAGGGTGACCCTATGAAAAGGAGGACAGGGCTCCTGTATCTTTATAAACAGTTGTATTGAAAAGGGAATTTCAGCAGGTGTCATTTGTATATATGAGGAACCTGGTGAAATTTCCTCTTCATCACAATAGTTAAAGTTGCAGGTGCCCTGCCCTCTTTTAAATCCGGTCATTCTAGTATAGCTCCTGCACCTTCAACTGTTGTGATGAAGAGGGAACTTCACCAGGTTCTCCATATATACAAATGACTCCTGCTGAAATTCCCTTATCTATGCAACTGTTAAAGATACAGGATTTTCATATGGTCACCCTATTCCCCCACCTTCCTCCACAACCACCTGTACCACCTCCCCACTGTTCTGGAGGGTCCCCCAACCCTCCGGAGCAGTTTTTCATGGGGTATAGGTAATGGGGGGGATGATCAAAGATCACTTCTTTCCTCTGTCACCAGCATCTCCTTGCTAGATCAGAAGCCTCCCATGGAGGGAAGGACCCGTTCTATCCGGGTCCTCAAGCTGGATCCAACCCCATATGCGCAGAATAAAATGGCTTTTCAGTGATGGTGACTGTGACCTATATTGTGATGTAACTCAACTATACCTCTAGAGCATATTTTGCTCAAACTAAGCTCTTTTTTTATAATAGCCCACCTGGTTAGAACCAGCCAGCTCTTTTGAGATATAAGTTTAGAGTCATTAAGAAGGTGGGTTCAGTTGCTAAGCAGTTTGCTGGCTAGCCCACTGACATCACAAATAAGAGGGTACCACACTATTAGGCAAAATGAAAATCTCTGCTATGGGGCTGGCTTCACATCTTGGATCGCTCTTTAGAGTTCTGACTGAACCCAGAGCAGATTCAGCAACCCACTGACAGTGGAGCCAACAGCCTGCACTTCTCTTTTCAGTGCCAGGCAAACACCTCCTTATTTCCCCAGGTATTTTAGCCTTTCCGTTTCTGTTCTTTTAAATCTGTTACATTATTTTAAATCTTTGCACTGCTGCTAAGTTTTATTTTGTTTTGTTTTGTTTAAATTTCATGCTATAGTTTTAAACTTCTATATTGCATTTTATGAGCTTCAGTTATTGGGTGATATAAAAATGTAACACATAAATAAATATTCAGGTGACGATTCACCTGTGCTGGCAGCCTATCAGTAAATATTGGGGGGGGGGGGCATGTAGGGTGACCATATGAAAAAGAGGTCAGGACTCCTGCATCTCCTGCATGCAGCTCCTGGTGAAATTCCCTCTTCATCACAGCAGTTAAAGCTGCAGGAGCCCTGCCCTATTTTGTATCTGGTCACTGTAGTATAGCTCCTGGAGCTTTAACTGTTGTGATGAAGAGGGAATTTCCCCAGGTGCTGCATGCATACAAATGACACCTGCTGAAATTCCCTTTTCTGTACAACTGTTAAAGATTCAGGAGCCCTGTCCTCCTTTCCATATGGTCACGCTAGACTCATGAAAAGAAGGGGTCCAATAGTTGGGAATATTATGACCAACACTGACCTTAATGGAAAATGCACTGGTAACTTTCCATGGATAAGCTTCTCTTTACCCACATCTTTGTTTCCACATCACTGGATCTAAACAAGTGTTTCTTCAGTGTCGATTTAACACAGTTTTATCATTCTTCCTATTTTGTCTAGATCTCTAGAACAAACTTTGTTCAGCGACTTTGATAGCAGTATCGCCATATGAAACTTCTCTAATTTGTTTGGCATTGCTATAAGATAAGCCATCAGATAACTCCATTGGAAGTCCTTCTTTCTTATTGGGTTTCTTTCTTTTTAAAAGACTTGATCCAAGTATAATATTTCCTCTACTTTGTATAATATTGTTCTGGTTTGGGAAGGCAGCCTAAAAGGTTTATTTTACATACTTTGTGGAGGCAGATGAGCTAGAAGAAAGTATCCAAAAAACTGGAAATTAATAGAGAGTTGCTGCATTTTTTAAAAATGACCATCAACTAGATTCTATCTATCTATCTATCTATCTATTTATTTATTGCATTTATATCCTGCCTTTTTTCCTCCAAGGAACCCAAGGCAGTGTATATAATCCTTCTCCTCTCCATTTTATCCTCACAACAACAACCCTATGAGGTAGGTTGGGCTGAGAGTCTGTGATTGGCCCAAAGTCACCCAGTGGGTTTCCATGGCTGAGTGGAGACTAGAACCCAGATCTCCCGACTCCCAGGCCAACACTTTAGCCACTACACCACACTGGCTCTAGATTCTAGCCATCTAATCCTATGGCATTTTCCTCATTACACACCTAAGTGCAGAGGTGTTCTCATACAACAATGGGCTACATATCCACTGCCGCATGCAAAGGTTCACCGTTCACCCTCAAGAGTAAGAGATTCTTTAAATGAGTGATTTATCTCATGCTCATAACTGGGACCTCGCAGATGTTTGCGGGTGCTTTTGATGATGCAGTCAACCTCCTGTGCATCTCCCGCTCCGTTTCTCAGTTTTTGAATCACAAAATAAACCTCAGAAAACCCAACTCTTCTGAGGTTGTGCTATAAAATGCCCACTAGAAGGCGCTGTCCCATTGAACTGTACAGGTCACGTAGTCGCTGCTCTCTTCTCCGTGTAATTGTGCTAATTTCAAACACAGAAGAGAACTAGGAAGAGAGCAATGGTAAGGAAATGGAACTTCCCCCAAGTCTGAAGAGAACCTAACTCTGCTCTGCTTTGGCAGTGTTGAAGACCTGTTTTGCAGGAAAAGATGCACCTGAACTGGAAATTAGGGCTGTGCTCTGCTTCTCTTCGGTTTGGAGAAGCAGGAGCAAGGTGGCCTGATTCGCCTCTGGAAAAGGCAGAGGCGAAGAGAGTCGGGGGGGCTGCAGATCGAGGCGAAGAGGATCACCTCAATCCGGAGCTCCAGACACAGGTAAGTGGGGGGGAGGGGGACTCATTTGGCGCCGCCACTGCAGTCCCTGCGGCAACGGCGATGAAGCCAGGTAAGGGGGCAGGGAGGAGGGAGGCTTACCTGCGTCTGTCGCAGGCTTCAATTGAGGCCCCGGTTGAAGCTGGAAGTGAAGGCCGAGGCCCCTTCCGGCTTCAAGCCGGGGCCTCAATTGAAGCCCACGATGACGGACACAGGTAAGGGGGTGGGGTGGGAGGCTTACCTGGCACCGCGACGCCATCCATGCGGTGACACTGGCGAAGCTGGATCTCGCTCCGTGGAGCAGAACAGGGGACCAGCGGAGCGGCGCGAAGAGGATCGGGGGGGGGGTCCATGCACAGCCCTACTGAAAATGACTCTCAGATATGTAGCGAACAGGAAAAACAAGGCCCTTGTGCTTCCTGTTCCTTTCTGCCTGGGACCTTGATTTGAACCTCTTTCAGCCTAAAGGCCAACTTTCATTAGTTTGGTGTAGGGAGGGGGGGTGAAGACAAAAATGGGGCAGGGTCAAAAATACCAATATATTTTAGCTTGGAGCGCTTTCTGCCAGTAACTAAGCTTTAGGTGAGGCATTTCTCAACCTTTTAAAATCGGAAGAAAAATACACAAAAGACGGGAAACCACCCAATGGTCAGTGGTTGTGGGAAAGGAGGTGGGACCAGGGAATGGGATGGGACCTTCTGGGCAACCCCAGAGAGCTGGATTGAGCTCCAAGGGCAAGCTGAATTTACCCCAGGGCTTGAGGTTCTGCAACCCTGTTGTCATGTCTAGCCCCGCTCCCCCTGGGTTGGAAGAAGGTGTTTCAGGTGATCAATCCGAATCAGACTCTGAAGTAGAGGAGTCGGCGCCAGAAACAGGCCAGCCTGTACCAGTGGGGGAGAAAGCTCTCACGGGCTCTTCACCAGCTGGGAGTGAACCGTCTCCAGAGCTTATCTCTTCAAGGGCAAACAATACACAGTCAGTGGGAAGCCAACATTCTTCTGAAGGAGAGAGCATGGACAGGTTAGCCGATCCTAGAGTACGCCGCAGACTAAAATGGGCGGAGCGAAAGGAAGGCCAGAGAAAGTCAGCCCGGCTCGCATCGTGTCAGAAGCCGCAGAAGGAGCCTCTCTGAAGTTTGGAAATTCTTCTTGAAATGGCAATTAGTTTGCATAGTTTTGCCTCAGGGAAAGTTCCAAGAGATTAGAATCACTTCAAGTGGGAAGAGATGTTCATTGCTTATTGTGGGTTACTTAGCAGGCCTCGTTATTGTTTCCCAAGAAGGTAGGAGGTTTTGAGAAACATGACACCTGTTTTATGCGTCATCTTTTAGCAAAAGTTGCATTTCTGCCCCCTATCCCTGCTGGAAGAGATGCCATTTGATACTGTGTTACGAGGAGAAGGATATCCAGGACATGGATGTATTCTGGTTATTTCTGTGAGCTTCTCTTACAACTGCATTTGGCCGCTATTTATTTAATGATTGATGGATGGATTGCTGATATGGCTATGTGACTGTCTTTAAAAAACGGTGGCCATCCCATCAAGATCCTCAGTCCCTCAATTGTCATCTAATAACATAGGGTGACCATATGAAAAGGAGGACAGGGCTCCTGTATCTTTAACAGTTGCATAGAGAAGGGAATTTCAGCAGGTGTCATTTGTATATATGGGGAATCTGGTGAAATTTTCTCTTCATCACAACAGTTAAAGCTGCAGGTGCCCTGCCCTTTTTAAAATCTGGTCACTCTAGTATAGCTCCTGCAGCTTTAACTGGTGTGATGAAGAGGGAATTTCACCAGGTTCTCCAAATATACAAATGACACCTGCTGAAATTCCTTTTTCTATGCAACTGTTAAAGATACAGGAGCCCTGTCCTCCTTTTCATATGGTCACCCTAAATAACAGCCATTCCATTTGTAGCTTAAAAATTGGTGTCTAGGTTTGCTTTTTTTCCTCTTCCCTCCTCATCCCTTTTTCTTTTTTGTCGTGCCTTTTAGACTGAAAACCTGCAGATGGAAACTGTGTTATACGTTGTTGATCTGTAATCCGCCCCAGGGAGCCTTTTCAGCTGAAATGCAGGTTAAAAGTGCTTTAAATAAAAATGATATTATTTATTTATTTATTTCATTCCTTTACCCCCAATAGCTGAAACTCTCCGGGCAGATCACAAAAATAAAATAATTTTAACTTTCCTGTTTGTTTTAGCTTCTTTTTCTTTCTTTTCATTTTTTATTGTTTAATTCTTCCTCAATTGTTTTGATAGAAAGGCAAGATACAAATGTCTGAAAGGCAAGCATAAATAAAACCAGTGTGGAACAATTTGATTTCTGCAGAGGTTAAGTAATTAGAGAGACAGAGTTGGGTAATGGTTGGAGCATTGGATTAAGAAAGAAGGGGCTATAGCACATGCTTTGTATTCAGGAGGACCCTGGCATCTCCAGGTATGGCTAGGAAAGAATCCTGCCTGAAACCCTGGACAGCCATTCCTGCCAGTCAGTGTTGGCAGTACTGGGCTGGATGGCCCAATGGTCTGACTCAGTATAAGGCAACTTCCTGTGTTACTTATCCTAGAGAGCAATCCTATAGTCCTTGGGGCAGTATCCCAGGGATCATAAAATTCTTGAAAAAATCCTTCCGAGGTCAGAGACAGCACTCCAACTTCAAAAGGGGGAGTTGGAGATCTGGCCCCCCAGATCTCCAAGGGAGATCTGACACCTTTGCAGCTGCTGCCGAAAGAACTATACCAGCTGCCCTCTGAGGATGGAAAAGCAACCTCTGAGGAGGAGGAAAGCGGCGGTCCAGTGGGCAAGAAGGGAAGGAAACCAGAGAGGCCAGGATACAATTATCCTGAGCTTCTTCCAGTCTCCTTCCCTCCCTGTCCGAAATGCCCTCGCTAGACGGGCTAAAATACCCATCTAGCAAAATCTACAAGGCGGGACAACAGGAGGCAAAGATGGCCTATGCAGCTCCTCCCACCCTGCATTGAATGATTGGACACCTCCTTGTCCGCTGGCTGCCCTCAACTCCTTGAAAGCTGGGGAGAAACAGCAGACCAGATGACACAATGCAGCACCAGACCTCCCATGCCAGTCAAAGTTGGCTTCTCTCTGGCATTACAGCAACCCTTCAGCATTGCTAGTGCAGGCCTTGAATGTAAACGGACACAGCCCAGATTTATCAAAGGTTGTTGGGATGGTTGCCGTTGGCTGCCAGCCCATTTAACGTGTGGTTTCTCTGAGGAAGGAGACATTCTTTTGGCTCCTCTCTGTTTGAGGCCTGGCTGCTTCATTCCCCTTGACAACAGCACGGCCGCCATGATGCTGGCTGTCATTCAACCAACCGCTACATTAACTTGCAATCTCAGCCTTGTGCGTGAGGTAACAGGAGGCCTGCCGTTCTGGCGCTGCGTCTCAGGAAGAGGCGAAGCTGTTCAACTGGCCATTTGGGCATCACGTCAGGCGCATCTGTCGCGCCTCTCAACTCCTATGCCACATGAGAAACTGAGGCGATTCGTCAATTAGTCAGGCAGTAAATACTTCGTTAAACAGCAGGGGCTCTGCACGGTATTGACTTAGCATTAACGAGAGTCTGAGCTTTAATAGACAACAGGAAAAATCTACCACAAAGATTAATCATGGTGTTTGCTAAATGGCAAGCCATTAACAGCTGAGAGACCCTTGCAACTGATATTTTCTTTCTATTGCAATAAAAAAAAGGTGTTCAGGTTCATTTAGAAGGGACAAATAGACTCGATAACATTACTCAGAGAGAGAGAGAGAGAGATTTCACTGTTATCAAATCATAGAATAGCAGAGTTGGAAGGGGCCTAAAAGGCCATTGAGTCCAACCCCCTGCTCAATGCAGGAATCCACCCTAAAGCATCCCTGACAGTCATACAATAAGGATGAACATATGAAAAGGAAGACAGGGCTCTTGTATCTTTAACAGTTGTACAGAAAAGGGAATTTCAGCAGGTGTCATTGGTATGCATGCAGCACCTGGTGAAATTCCCTCTTCATCACAACAGTTAAAGCAGCAGGAGCTGTACTAGAGTGACCTCATACAAAAGAGGGCAGGGGCCCTGCAGCTTTAACTGTTGTGATGAAGAGGGGATTTCACCAGGTGCTGCAATCATACAAATAACTCCTGCTGAAATTCCCTTTTCTGTGCAACTGTTAAAGAGACAGGAGCCCTGTCCCCCTTTTCATATGGTCACCCTATATTCTGACAGGAATTCACTTCTTCATATTGGTTTCTCTGCGCACAGAGGCCAGGGCAAAGGGAGGGTTACAATACCAGAGAATTGCAGGAATTCTGTAAGAGCAAGAAACAGGATTTTAATGATGTATTGATGTATGCTGGCAGTGCCCAGACAGCGCTAGTCCAAGGAGAGACTCCACCTCTCACCACATGGCCCTCGTTCCTGCTGGCCCGATCCCAATAGTCATTTGCACCACAGCAAATAAAGCTGTTTGTTTATTTTAAATGACAAATGAGGGCAGAGCCTTCGTCAGCTTCCAGACGGAGGGCTCCTAGCGGTAGTAATTAGAAAGCAATGTGCAACTATCTTGGCTTTTCTCCTTTTTGTATTTTATATTATGGTTTTATACTGTTGTTTTATATTTTGAATGGTTTTAATTTTTGTGAACCGCCCAGAGAGCTCCGGCTATTGGGCGGTATAGAAATGTAATAAATAAATGGATTGTCTGCGTTAAAGGGGAGGATCCTGGAGAAGCGGTTAGGAAACACAGGAAGCTCACAAATAGACTACAATACCCTCTGGACCCTTCCTAAACCTCCGTGGAGGCGGCAAGGAAATGGTGCCATGAAAGCGTCGTCTGGAAGCATCCTCCATCCAGTGGTTTTTGCTCCATGGAAATTGCTCCTTCCTCTGTATAAAGACGCTTCCATACAGATGGCTACCAGTACTTCCAATCAAAAGGCGTTGTGCAGTTATTTAAAAGTGCCAGGGTCGATATATACCCAAGTTTGGCTTGCTTTGCATCTTGGATAGTTCCTTCAGAGTTCTGACTGTTTGGGACTGAAACCCGGGGCATGTCTACACAGCTTCTTTACCCTGACCTAAATGCGCATATTCGCATTTTAGGACACATGACGTAGCCGCCCATTCACCGCAGCACCATTTCTTTAACACAATAATGCGCATATTCGCATTTGCGATTTACTGTGACTTTTGGATCAACGTCCGACTTTGCACCGCATTATAGTTAAACCGTATTTTGACATGTGGGCGTTACTTTCAGGACAGGACAAAGTGATTGGCTCATTTCCCTCCTTCCTACCTATCGCAACCTCTGGCTCCCTCATTCCTTCCTGCCGTTTTCATGTCCGAAGATGGAACTTTTAAAATGAAAACAAAGAGGGGGGAAGGGGCAGTGAGAGGGAGAAGACAGTCCCCTGCTCGCATCCTCGCCTGCTTTCTCGTTCTTTTAAGCCTTCGGTTTTCCTCTTCTATGAATCTGCAGAGCTCCACAGATGAGATTTATAGTTTCTTTCATTTCCACCCCATAGCATCGTATATGCAATAATGTGCGCGTGCGCATTAATTGCGCTACAAAAAAAATTCAGGAGATAAATCGCTGTTGCTGCTGCAGCGTAACGCTCTTTACCTAGATTCGAATCAATGAAAATTTATTATTATTATTATTTATTTATATAGCACTATTAATGTACATGGTGCTGTACAGAGTAAAACAATAAATAGCAAGACCCTGCCGCATAGGCTTACATTCTAATAAAATCATAATAAAGCAAAAATGTGGGTTAATATTAAATGAGGAGCAATCCCGTTGTCGTATAGATGGAGGCCCGGAGCAGATTTCCCACCCCACTGACACTGGAGCCACCAGCCTCCACTAGATGTATGACATTGTTGGAGTGTTTGGGTTCTTTACAGTTATACAAGTTGAGCATAGTTTAAGCACTTCGACGGACAGCATTTCCACCGTCCCCTTTCAGGTTCCCTGAGATGCACCCCCCCCCCCAGATGCTTTTGAGTGTCATCAGACGGGGCGGGGGGGAAGCAATCACTTTTCCCTCCCGTCACTTTGCCTCCTGCTCCTGTCCCACAATAGGGACAAACAGCTTTCTCTTTCTTCACACAGGGAAGAAAGAGGAAGCAAGCAACAACCATGTGGGCATTTCTGTCATGTTGCTTCTCCTGCACACAACAGGAAATGGCGGCAAGTTTCATTACAGCCCTCCAAAATTGGATTTTCCAGGTTCTTTTTTGCAACAGAAAAATGATCAGGAGACGTGTGGGAGGCAGACGGAGTCATCCAAAGGACACGCAAGCACCCATCAGTGGCCAGTAACGAGGGTGCTATAAAACACTCGTCGGACGATGCTCTTCATCTCCCGATTCAGTTCTGTCTCTGCCTTTTTGTCCCTCTCTCAGACAGCTCCAAAAGAGCGCCTCCATTGTTCTATTCACACACAGATTTTCAGCAGACCCTCCCGCCTTTCAGTAAAAGGGGAAGGGTGCTCACCTTCTCGAAGTTAATGGCTTTCACATGCTAGCAAAATTATCACGCCAAGAAACCATCCATCGGACAATTAGTTCTCATAAAGGGACATTCACTGACGATTATTAAGAGTGGTTCCAGACGGAAGGCTCCTCGCGCATCCACTTAGAAGACATTGTGCAGCTCTTCCATCCTTTGGTCCTGAACTGATTTTCTGCAGGAAGGGGGGAAAAGATGGAAGGAGTGATAGGAAAACACGGCATTGGGGAAGACGATGACATCTGGACACCCTGGGAGATGGCATGATAATTTGGAAGCACCCCAAGGAATATCAACCACCCGCGTCCTGCTTGTGGGTTCCTGGGCGACAGCTGGTTGGCCATTGTGTGAACAGGGTGCTGGACAAATCACGTGAGGTACTGGTTCCTCTCTATTCGGCCCTGGTTAGGCCTCATCTAGAGTATTGCGTCCAGTTCTGGGCTCCACAATTCAAGAAGGATGCAGACAAGCTGGAGAGTGTTCAGAGGAGGGCAACCAGGTTGATCAGGGGTCTGGAAACAAAGCCCTATGAGGAGAGACTGAAACAATTGGGCATGATTAGCCTGGAGAAGAGAAGCTTGAGGGGAGACATGATAGCACTCTTCAAATACTTAAAAGGTTGTCACACAGAGGAGGGCCAGGATCTCTTCTCGATCATCCCAGAGTGTAGGACACGAAATAACGGGCTGAAGTGACAGGAAGCCAGATTCCGGCTGGACATCAGGAAAAACTTCTTGACTGTTAGAGCAGTATGACAATGGAACCAATGACCTAGGGAGATTGTGGGCTCTCCCACACTACAGGCCTTCAAGAGGCAGCTGGACAAGCATCTGTCAGGTATGCTTTAGGGTAGATTCCTTCATTGAGCAGGGGGTTGGACTCGATGGCCTTATAGGCTCCTTCCAACTCTACTATTCTATGATTCTATGACCTTTTGTGTGATCCAGCTTGGCTTTTCTTAGTTTCTTAACCAGTCATTCTGTCCCCCCGATGACACAGTGCAAACATAAAACCGCGATCAGCCATACTTCAAGGCGATCCCACGACACCTATTTGGCAACTCTGCTGCTGTTGCGTAAGAAAGAAAAGTCTAAGACACAATTAGGTATAATAAAAGAGAAGAAAAGCTGTTGTGGAAAAAAACTCTGCTGCAATGTTCATACTCCCACATGTGCATCAAAGTTTTCTGAGGCATTTGCGAGATGCTTGTATGCAACAAAAACCCTCCACCCCCCGCACACACAGAGATACTCTGTGAGTCCTGATTAATCTACAAACTCCAGCTGGCATTGGCTCTCACAGAGTCAGGCCATATCTCACTAGCAGGAAATATGAGAACCACCAAGAAGACGAAATGTCAGATGCGACGTTAGCTGGATGAATAAGAGACCTGGGTTGGCCCACAGCGGCACTCTTTCTGTGATTTGAAACCACACGGCAAAGAGTGGAGGTTGGTGGCTCCGATGTCTGTGGGGCAGTGAATCTGCTCCAGACTCAATTCTTTGTGAGCAGAGAACACTGGAAGACTTGGGTGGTTTTGTAAATCACTTCGCTTGTTTCTGAAGGGCAGGGAGGTGAGACGCACCTGGCAGACTGTACTCATCTTTCAAGTAGCATCACCTGTTCCACAAAAGCAATCCTGTGGATACTGTTGCAAGACTAATTAAAATAGTGTGTACAGTTATTATTATTATTATTATTATTATTATTATTATTATTTATTTATATAGCACCATCAGTGTACATGGTGCTGTACAGAGTAAAGCAGTAAATAGCAGGACCCTGCCGCATAGGCTTACAATCTAATAAAATCAAAGTAAAACAATAAGGAGGGGAAGAGAATGCAAACAGGTACAGGGTAGGGTAAGCAGGCACAGGGTAGGGTAAAACTAACAGTAGAAAGTAACAGTAGAAGTCTGCACAACATCAAGTTTTAAAAGCTTTAGGAAAAAGAAAAGTTTTTAGTTGAGCTTTAAAAGCTGCGGTTGAACTTGTAGTTCTCAAATGTTCTGGAAGAGCGTTCCAGGCGTAAGGGGCAGCAGAAGAGAATGGACGAAGCCGAGCAAGGGAAGTAGAGGCCCTTGGGCAGGCGAGAAACATGGCATCAGAGGAGTGAAGAGCACGAGTGGGGCAATAGTGTGAGATGAGAGAGGAGAGATAGGAAGGAGCTAGACAGTTCTGGTGGCCCCATTGTAACCTTCCCCACCCTGGTGCTTTTCAGATGTATAGGACAATAACTTCTGTCATCCCCAGCTAGACGATGGGGATTGTAGTTCCAACACCTTTGGCGAGTGCCAGGTTAGGGTATCATAGATCTGAATATGGTGCAGATTGAGGGCCAGGTTGGAAAGAAAGGATATATATATATATATATATATATATATATATATATATATATATATTTCTTACCCTCCTCTCCACTTGGATCGAGGCGGGGAGCAACAATGAATATAAAACACATTAAAAACTGATTAAAAACATAGCATACATGATTAAAACATCCTAAAAACATAAGGTTTCTAGTCCTTATGGATGCAAAGATAGGTTTGAGCAACGCTTGCCAAAATCTCAGAAGCCAGAGGAAATGCTGAATAGGGCTCTGTGGGGTCAGAGGAGTGAGTGGGAAAAAGCAAAAGCAAAACATTTGTAGCTTTATTTTTGGATGGGGTGAGATAATTAAAGCAGGACATAATAAGAGGTTAATATAATTATGATGAGTGGAGAAAGTGGGGAGAAACTCAGGATCACCCAAGGAGAGTGACTAGAAATGGACTCAGGACAGACACAAGGTTCTTCACAAAACACAATTAACGCTTGGAATTTACTGCCATAGGCCACCATGCGTAGGTAAATTGGTGCCTTTTATTTAGGGTGACCATATGAAAAGGAGGACAGCGCTCCTGTATTTTTAACAGTTGTATAGAAAAGGAAATTTTAGCAGGTGTCATTTGTATATATGGGGAACCTGGGGAAATTCCCTCTTCATCACCACAGTTAAAGCTGCAGGTGCAGGAGCTATACTAGAGTGACCAGATTTAAAAGAGGGCAGGGCACCTGCAGCTTTAGCTGTTGTGATGAAGAGGAAATGTCACCAGGTTCTCCATATATACAAATGACACCTGCTGAAATTTCCTTTTCAATACAACTCTTAAAGATACAGGAGCGCTGTCCTCCTTTTCATATGGTCACCCTACTTTTATTTTAAAAGCAATTTTCCTTGGTGGTTTTTACACAGAGATATGCCCTCTGCAATGTTTAAACGCTATCACTGCACAGGCAATCCTCATTAGAGCGCTCATAAGAACTGCTCAGTGGATTCCATCAAGGTGTGAGTGGAGCCAACTAGCCCCGCCCCCAGAGATATCCCATGGTCACACCCTGACAAGCCCTGTGTGTGTGCCTATGCACACACAGCACAAACATCTGCAAGGAGAGAGCCTTTGTGCGTACATGCAAAAGCTTCCATGCGACCAGAAACCCTGACTGCATAGGGTGCAAGATCACATGGAAACCTTTGTCCAAAGGATCCTTCATAAGAACATAAGAAGATCCCTGCTGGATCAGACCAAGGGTCCATCTAGTCCAGCACTCTGTTCACACAGTGGCCGACCAGCTTTCAATCAGGGACCCCCAAGCAGGACACAGCACCCTCACACCCATGTTCCCCAGCAACCGACGCCAGGTGAAGACCTTTTTATTTCCCCTGCATTTTACCATTTTACCATCCTAGTCTTTTAACTTGCTGTTTTAAATCTGTATTTTAAACCTCTGGCGTTGCGTCTCGTTTTTTATTCTGGTTGTATTTTTTATATTGTGGTTTAAATTTTTATACTTAAGTTGTATTTTATGGTTTTGATTTTTGTGAACCACTCAGAGAATGTTGGCTATTGGGCGGTATAGAAATGCAGTAAATAAATACTAAATAAACAAACTGGTGTATATACGGCTTATGGCCTTAAATACTGGAGGTAGCACATAGCCATCAGGGCTAGTAGCCTTTGATAGCCTTCTCCTCCAGGAATTAATCCATCCCTCTTTTACAACCATCCAAATTGGTGGTCATTACTACATATTCTGGTGTAGAATATCCCTGCAGATATTCACACTATGTGCACAGAGGGCAGGTTTGGGGCTTCTCAGAGTGTGCAATGATGCTGGCTCAGCTTTTAAGGGTAGCCCTCTCACCTCACGTTCTGAGAGAACCCATGAACTGTTTTTCTGAATAGGACTCCTGATGTGTGTGGCTTCGCTCCCACTCCACTTCCTGGAGGTCACAGGTGGGGGTGTGGCAAATCCCAGAATTATTTATTTATTTATTAAATTTATATACCACCCCATAGCCGAAGCTCTCTGGGCGGTTTACAAAAGTTAAACAACAGTGGACATTAAAAAGTATACAAAATTTAAAACCATAAAAAAATATAAAAACAACAGTATACAGTATCCATTTTAAACAACAACAGTTCTGGGTTCCATTAAAAAACAAACAAACTTAGCATATGTTGTTAAATGCCTGGGAGAAGAGAAAGGTCTTGACCTGGCGCCGAAAAGATAACAATGTTGGTGCCAGGCGAGCCTCATCGGGGAGATCATTCTATAATTGGGGGGGCACCACTGTAAAGGCCCTCTCCCCTTGTTGACAGGGACTAGAATTCCAAGATAACCTTTTTAAATGTTACACCCCACATGCATGTGTAATTTGATTTCTAGTAACAAACCTCTGACAAGTGTAACATGTTCAAGAGATGTACACTGGTCTACAGCTCTATTTCTCCTTTTCATCTTCAGCAGGAGAGGCTGTGGATGTGTTGAACCGGTGCCTGGCTGCGACAATGGACTGGATGAGGGCTAATAAACTGAAACTCAATCCAATTCAAGGTGCTGGTTTTAACCTATAAAGCCTTACACGGCTTGGGACCACAATGCCTGACGGAACGCGTCTCCCGACGTGAATATACCCGGTCACTACGTTCAACATCTAAGGTCCTCCTCCGGGTGCCTACTCCGAGAGAGGCTCGGAGTGTGCCAACAAGGGATAGGGCCTTTTCGGTGGTGGCCCCCAGACTATGGAATGATCTCCCTGACGAGGCTCGCCTGGTGCCAACGCTGCTATCTTTCCGGCGCCAGGTTAAGACTTTCCTCTTTGCCCAGGCATATGGCAGCACATCTTAATCACCCACATGTTTAGGTTTTTTTTAACAGTTTTTAATGTTTTATGTGTGTACGTTCTGTGTTTTAGAGTTTTAAATTTTGTATACTTGTTTTTCTCTCAATTTTAGAATTTCTGTAAACCGCCCAGAGAGCCCTGGCTATGGGAGCGGTATATAAGTGTAATAAATAAATAAATAAATAAATACTAGCAGAGTTCACTTCACCCATAACCTTGTCTATTCCATGCTATAAAACAAACTTCAAAGTAGACTGTAAAACAGACGTCAGGTTTGAAGGACCTGTTCTGAGTTGGGCCCAGATTTAAGCTGGATCAATTATGCTGGCAGAAGTGGACTTTTCCAACTCCTCCTTCCCATGGAGGCAGCCCCTCCAGTCCCCTGAAAATGCAATATAGAAAACCAGGAGGCCCTACTGAATAGGATGAGTAGTGGTGTAAGGGGTATCTCCCCAAATTTGTTCCGAGTAAGAGAACTGAATGCATCTCACAGCCCTTTCACACAAAAAATCCACTCTTGACTCTGCCAAGTTTCTTTCATTTCAGCAGTAAAATTTGGGTGGCCGGGGAGGGGTAATTGCATGCATTGCATGTATGCAGGACACATCCGGGGCCCTTCAACCTATAACATCCAATAAACTATAATAAATCACACATGGCAACGTTAGCACCTGCAACTAGGTCCCACATTTCTCCCTGTGAACCAATTTTTTGGAATGATAACCCACCACATTTGGGAATCATTGTTTCGAAACAACCAATAACACAGTTTTGAATGCCGTACACCATTTTTAAAAATTATTTTATTTTTATGTATTTATTTATTGCATTTTTATACCGCCCAATAGCCGAAGCTCTCTGGGCGGTACACCATTTCCTGACATTTACAATTAATTCTCTTTCAACTGTACAATGCACGCACAATCCTTTAAAGAAGAGTTGCCCAACCTGGTGTCCCTCCAGATGTTTTGAACTGCCATCAGCCCCAGCCAGTGTGGCTGATGGTCAGGAATGCTGGGAGTTGTTGTTCTAAACATCTGGAAGGAAACAGGTTGGAGAAGTCTGCTTTAAAGTATAGCCCCCCCCCAAAAAAAATCCATCAGCCAGTCTTTGTAAAACTGAAGGACATGTCCCCACATGGGGGAATAGATTCCAGAAGAAAGAAAGTGTGTGTGGTAGGGGAGGGGGAAGAGGGGGAGGAGGTTAAAACAATGTTTTATGCCTTATTGGTAACAGGCCTAAACAGTCAAAGCTAAACTTTCCTGAGCTCTTAAAGAACAGCAAAATTAAGAGATGTTGTACGTCATGTTTTATTAGTACTGAAATAAAGCACGGCACTGAGCTATGAAATGCATTTAAGTGATTATATAAAGCAGTGGGTTTGAATCTTTTGACTTTCAGGAACCATTTCCACATTGTCTCATTTGGAAGGATCTTATCAGAGAGACAACCGGAGAACCCGTCTGCACTTTGCAAAAGATTCTGGGCCGTGGCACCGTTAGGGTAAGACTAAGGGCAGAAGTCTAGGGCCCCATTCAGCAGAATGAGCAGGTGGTCCCCCAAACACTGTAGGGCTGGCTTACTACGTTTTGAAGTAATTGAAGGCATTACTTTCTAAAGAGTGTGTGTGTGCATAAGACCGTTAAGTCCACAGGCATAAATTATCTAACTGCACCACTTATTCTAAGCCGATGCAAGGGCTTGGCCCAGGCAGTTGAACCTCAAGGTCAATCCATGCGAAATAATACCACAGCCAGTACTACGCTACGCCTGAATGCAGCAGAGAAAGGCTAGTGTAGAAAAGGGCAACCACAGTGGTTGTGTGTGTGGGGGGGGGGGAGGCATCTTCCATGTTGGAAAAGTGGAAACCTTGGGGGATTTTTAGTTTGGAGGTGGTGGGGGAAGACAGAGACATGACAAAGATTAATAGAATTATGTATTTCTCTCTCTCCCTCTCTCTCTCCTATTACATTAGAACTAAGGGCCACTCTATGAAATTGAGTGATTTGATAGATTCACTCTATCAAGGACACACTTATGCACACAACTCAAATGCTCTTTTGCCCCACATTAATAACATGGGTCAGTGGTGCAAATAGTATGTCCGTTTCCAAGGCTGTTTCAAACAGCTTTCAGCAGGAAAGGAAACCCACCTTTGCTAGTCGGAAATGAGGATCCCCTGCCGTGCCTACTGCATGAACCACATCCTCGCAAGCACACATTTCTTGCATTCGTTTATTTACATGTGCATTTATTTAGTTCTATTGTTTCTGAGCTGCCTCTCCACGAGAAGATACAGACAACAATGAGATAGGGCTGACAGGGGCCCTGTCTTGACAGCAGTGTGGCAGCACCGCGAGGCCTCGGGCTCCTGCATTGATGCTCCTTTCTGGGATATGCACAGGAAGGAGCGCCAATGCAGAGTTGCCGTCACCACCAGTGGGCCGAGCACCAGGGAGGGGGGAGGAATGGGGCAGCTAGCTCTCCTCCCTCTGACCTCCCTCTGACTGCCCCACTCCTCTCCACCCACTTTTTTCTTTTTTTAATCTGTAGATGCAAACCTTCTAGATTAAAAAGAAAACGGTGGGGAGAGGAATAAGGCAGCCAGAGGGAGGTCAGAGGGAGGAGAGCCAGTTCAGGAACGTTCGTCCCTCTCTTCCTCCCTCTCCGGCTGCCCTATTCCTTCCCCCGCCCATTTTTTATCTGCAGATGTGAAGGTTCGCATTTACAGATTTAAAAATAAATTAAAAATGGGGGGGCGGGGAAGCCAGAGTGGGAGGAAGGGAGCGGCCAAACTAGCCCTCCTCCAGCTGATTGTGGCCAATCAGAAGTTGCCATCAGCTCTGGCACGCCTCTGCTTAAATAAAGTTGGAGTAAGTCCTGACTTTTTTTAAAGCATAAGTTTTTTAAAGGATAAATTCCTGGAGGCAAAAGCTATCAATGGCTACTAGCCCTTATGGTTTGATGGTTGGTGCTATCTCCAGTAATCGAGGCAATAAGCCTGTGTGCACCAGTTGCTGGGGAATATGGGTGTGAGGGTGCTGTTGCACCATGTCCTGCTTGTTCATCTCTGGCCGATGGCTGGTTGGCCACTGTGTGAACAGAGTGCTGGACTAGATGGACCCTTGGTCTGATCCAGCAGGGCACTTCTGATGTTCTTATGTTCTTAACGTTTAGGGTTTTGCCCCTGGATGGCTTCGGAATGGTGGCAGCGTCATATAGATGACCTGCTGCCACTCCAAATCCACTCCGGGGCAAACCACTCGTCAAGACAAGGTCATGGGCAGGATCTATGCTACTGCTTTATGACTGTTTGTAACGGTATTGACAACTGTTGGGACTCATGACGCATTGCATATACCATTTTCAAACCGCTTTCTAAGTGTTATATCCTGCTTGGTGTAGGTCTGGCCATGGTCTGAAGGCACAGGAGGCAGCCACCTTGGTGAAGCTAAGCAAGCCTGGGTCTGGTCAGTGCTTGGAAGGGAGACTACCTGGGAACTATGTGTGGCCATCTTAAGTTCCACAGTGGAAGAAAGGTGGGTTATAGATGTAATAAATAAATACAAAACCACTATAAACTGTTAAAATCCACAATGAATCAGCAAAAATAGCAGTGTACAATCCAGAAGACGAGACCTCACTTTTTATCTTTGTTTATTAGTAAAAATTACATATGTACAAGGGCTGTACAGCCTTGGTACAATAGGAGGACATATGGTGAGGAAAAGATAAAGGAAGGACAAACAACTGTCTGGAACTCAGAAATGAAACCAGCATCTATTCAAAGAACTTTGGTATTTGGATTAAGGGAACTATATGAATTCACTTATGCCACTGTTCTTCAGTGCAAGGCCTGACTGAAGGCCACTTGTGAGTCCCAATCACCTCAAGCGTGGCTCTACTCCGCTCCCTTGATCTCCCTTTGCAGTAGCTGCTCACTTTCAGCAGGGACTCGGTAGCTTTGCCTTGCTGTTTGCTTTAGTGCTGGGCCAGCTGTTGTGATCTGGGCTACCAGAAAAGGTTTCGGGGGTGGGGAGTTAGGAGCCCTGCCGCTTCTTAGCTGTAGGGTGGCTGGTGGGATGGGGTGGGGAGAGGAGGTCACAGGAGCAGTCAGCCAATTATTGCTTTGGTGGGGGAGGTGGGGAGAGAGGTGCCCAAGAGTTAAGAGCAATGTGATTGGCTAGCCTCATTGGTTTACTGCACAAGCACTAGAGGTGGAGGGGAAATAGAATGCCCAGGTCACAGAGAGAGGGGGGAGTCTGCAACATGGAACTGTGCTGGGAATTTTTTCAGCACTTTCCAGAACCAAGCGCCTATCTGTATGCCAACGGGATTGCTCCTCATAAGCCCGAATTTTTGTTGATTTGAACCTAGGGAAAGAGAGTCACACTGCAGCAACAGCGATTTTTGTCCTGAATTTTTTTTTTTGAAGTATAGTTATTAATGTGCACATGCACACATACGAAGCTACAGAGGAGAGAGGAGCGAAGCTATCAATTTTATCTGTGGACCTCCACAGATTCATATAAGAGTAAAACAGAGAAAAACTGAGAGGGGGGGGGAAGGAATGAGGCAGCAAAGGAGGATGCGAGAGGGAGGGAAAGCAGCATGTTGCAAAAGACAACCCTCCAAAAAGAAAATGGAGGCTTTTCTCCAAGGAGCGAGACAGGGACTGAACATGTCTTTTCCCTCTGGCTGCCTGTTCCCCCCTCTTTGTTTTAATATTATAAGCTCTATCTGCGGAGCTCCGCAGAATCATATAATTTAAAATGAAAATGGCAGGAAGGAAGGAAGGAGCCAGAGGAGGACGCGATAGGTGGGAAGGCGGGAAATCGGCCAATCACTTTGTCCTGCCCTGAAAGCTCCGCCCACATGTCAAAATGTGATTTAACTCCCCCAACCACACATAACTATAATGCGGTGCAAACTTGGACGTTGGTCCAAAAGTCGCGGTAAATCGCAAATGCGAATACGCGCATTATCGCGTTAAAAACCCGGCGCTGCGGTGAATGGGCAGCTGCGTCATGTGTCCTGAAATGCAAATCTGCACATTTATGTCGGTGTAAAGAAGCCATATAGACAACCCCCAAGTGAGCCTATCAGAAGTTGCCTGCCTGTTGACTGACTGATGAGGCTTCCTTGGATGACGTAGAGGAAGAGGAAGGAAAGTTCTCCCAAAAGTCTTCCAGCTGGATCTGATGAACCAAAGAGAAACACACACACCACTTCCAGGAAAGGCCGTCAAGTGGCTCCTGCATTAAAAAAAATAGTGAAAATTGCTGACATATGCAATCGGAAGACATGAGCCTACTTTCCCTAGGCGAAGCGCTGAGTAGCATGTGTGAAAATCAGCCTCCACTTCAGCTCTCTATAATAAGGATCCAGGAAGACAGCTGGGAAAATAGAACAAAGATAAAACTTCAGTAATTATAACGCAACAAGCATCTTGCATCTTGCTAAAGCGGTAGCTGCAAATCTGGTAATACAAGAGACTCTTATATAGCCAAGTACACGAAAGTTCAGACTTGCAAAACGTTTTGAATTGTGCATTACAGGAGAAAAGAGCTGAGCGACTCGGAAAACACAGTGTGGCAACAGCTTTTGTCTGGTAGAATCATTTCTGAATCAGGAGTAGATGAACATAGAGATGAATGATCCTACAAGGAGCTTGTGCATGTAAATGCAATACGACGGAAACTTTGCCGTTGTTTGACGCATGAGGTATTACAAGTGTTTTAAATGACCTGGGCAGGATCAAATGGTCTATAACAGTAGTGACAACTGCCCCGACACAGGCTCTGAACACCAGGCCTGGCCGCGGCTACTCCCTGCTCAAGCCAAGCACCACCGCTTGATACGCCTGAGGCGAGGGACAAACACCACCTTTCTCCAAACTATGTGGAGAAAGGGGTTAAATGGAGAAGGATTTCAATCATAAAATAATGCGCTGTGAATTATATGTGCTGAGGTGAATTATTGTCAGAGTGGGTGCTAAACGTATAAACTTCAGAAGATAAATGCCAAACAGACACGTGGGGTTTTTGTGGTAGTTAAAACAAAACGATTTAAATTTATTTTTAAAAGTTCACAAGCTTTGTTTCAAATTAAAACATTTCAAAACCTTTTTGAAACCTTTCATCCAATCCTTTCACTCATTCACATACACGCTTTCCTTTCTCTCACACATTCACTCTTGAACTTTCTTTATTATCAGTATTGATTAATATACACTAACTATCAGCACGCCACCCACAAAAGACACCACTCTCTACACTGAACCTCAAATTTTCCAGAACCCAAGTACTCTACACACCAAGAGCTAAAGCACTAAAGCAGCCTTCCTCAACCTGGGGCGCTCCAGATGTGTTGGACTACAACTCCCAGAATGCCCCAGCCAGCTGGCTGGGGCATTCTGGGAGATGCAGTCCAACACATCTGGAGCGCCCCAGGTTGAGGAAGGCTGCACTAAAGGCTAAAGACTCTAAGAGTACCTAAAATTCTCCCTTAATCCCCCCAGTCATTCCCTTATATATCACTCCTCCCACTCCCAAAACATTCTAACTCCACCCACTCAGGTCAACATTCTAAACACACCACAGACTTACAAACTTCAGACATACATTAGGGAACTGACTTGTGGGGTATAACGCCACAACAATTGTCGGGGCCCAGGACACACTCCACATACCGTTTTCAAACCATTCTCAAAGTGTTATATCCTGCTTGGTGTAGATCTGGCCCTGAAGCTTTCGAGGAAAAGTGATGCAATTACAAAATGATGGAAAGGAGCTATAACCATAATGGAGATACAGGAGGAGATACTATCAATGTCCCCCCTTTCACATCTGTACATAAAACTAATAGCATTGTAGCTCTATGGTGGAGATGAATCGGTTTAGATTAGGGGAAAAGGCAGAGGACGATAGAATTAGGCCTCCTTCTCCTAGCATCAGTATCTAGCTTGGCCCATAATATGCCCCTCTCAATGGGAATGCAGGAGAGATACTTCTACTCAGCATGAGTTGAGTGGGAAGCAAAAAGAGAGAGAACCAGTTTTTTAACCCTGTCCCCTGCTGAAAAGCCATTGACTTCTTTAATACCGTATTTAATGATAGCTCTCTTCCAATACTTGAAAGGTTGTCACACAGAGGAGGGCCAGGATCTCTTCTCGATCCTCCCAGAGTGCAGGACACGGAATAACGGGCTCAAGTTAAAGGAAGCCATATTCCAGATGGACATCAGGAAAAACTTCCTGACTGTTAGAGCAGTTCGACAATGGAACCAGTGACCTAGGGAGGTGGTGGGCTCTCTCATACTAGAGGCCTTCAAGAGGCAGCTGGACAGCCATCTGTCAGGGATGCTTAAGGGTGGATTCCTGCATTGAGCAGGGGGTTGGACTCGATGGCCTTATAGGCCCCTTCCAACTCTACTATTCTATGATTCTAATGTGGGAATAAACCAATACTGAGCTCCATCAGATGAGCGTTTTATTGCACACTCATTACTGGGCACTCATGGATTTTCGCAGCTCCCTCTCTCTACATCATCTGCCTCCCGTGTGCCTCCCGCCCCTTCTAGCCTTCTTCACACCACAAAAAACCACCCTAGTAAATCTGATTTATTTTAAAGGCGGAAGTTGCCACTACCTCCTTCTGTGTGCAGGAGAAACAGCGGGATCAAAACGGCCCACTGAATGGGCCACGTGCACGTTGTTTTCTTCCTCTTTCGAAAGAGGAAGTAATGAGGGACAGACACACGGACGGAGAAGCGACGGTACGGAAATGCGATTTCCCCTTAATACGAGGAAACGAGAAGTGGAATGCTATTCATCTCATAAAACAGAAGTTATGGCTGAGTTCACCAAAACAAACGAGAACTGGCATGACTGGTTTTGTTTTCATTTTTGGTCACTTTTTATTGTTATTTTTTTGCATACAGTGTAGAGTTCCATTGTAGTGTAGTATAACGGTCAGAAAGTTAGACTTGGGCTACAATGTCCTGGGTTCGAATCACTGTTCAGCAATGAAGATCTCACTGGGTAGTCTTGACCCATTTGCTGTCTCCTGGCCCAGTCATCTCTGAACTTTGCACCATCAAGGAACCTTTCAACATCTGCCAAGAAGCCCTTGCACAGCTGTCATGGAATCACTGCGTACTGAAGAGGATTCTGGGGAGCTTTGTAGGGTACACTGTGCAAGGTGCTAACCCTCATTATCATTCCATATTAACAGGGAGTGTACCCTGGAACAAACCCAATATTCCATGCAGCTGCATATTGCAGGGGATTTTCGGGGGCGGGGGCAGGAGAGAGCCATCTTTCAGGGAAGTCAGTCTGCCTTAGATTGCTGGCGTTCTCTTTCTGTTCCTCCAAGAAGTGTTTCGAAACTACTGACCTAGCCAGAACCCTTAGCGAGAGGGTAAAATCAAATAATCCCATGTAAACGTTTCCTGAGATTCTGGTTGGCCACTGTGTGAACAGAGTGCTGGACTAGATGGACCCTTGGTCTGATCCAGCAGGGCACGTCTTGTGTTCTTGGATAATGCATGACAAGCAAATGTAATAAATCATAAATAGAGTGTTTACTCCATTCCTAATGGTAACCAAAATGTTCTCTATGTTTAGAGAAACTTTCTCCCTCTTTCATAATTCTAGAACTCAGTCGGGTAGCTGATTAGAGAGGAATTCCTCACACACCACGTAGTTCAACTATGGAATTTGCTATCTCAGAATGTAGTGATGGCCACCGACTTGGATGGCTTTAAAAGGGGACTGCTCAAATTCCTGAAGGAGAAGGCTATCAATGGCTGCTAGTCCTGATGACTGTATGCTCCCTCTAGTATCAGAGGCAGCATGCCACTGAACACCAGTTGCTGGGGCACATGGGTGGGTGGGTGCTACTGCACTCATGTCCACAAGCAGGTGTTCAGCCACTGTGTGAACAGAATGCTGGATTACATGAACCCTTGGTCTCTTCTTATGTTCTTAACTGACATATGCAAATTGAAAATATCAGATCTCGAAAGGCACAGCAGCCTTCCTAGAATAACAGACGTATTACTTAAGCAATTACTGATGTCTGTGAATCCCCTAAATTAGATAGTTTGACCCAAGGTTGTTTCCTAAGATGACTAAAAAAAATTCCAGCATGCTGAATCCTGACTATATATTGCATCCAAACTATTACATGCCTTCTCTCGGTTTTTAAAATCAGATTTTCAGAAAAAACCCTGAGCTGAATTAATGACTATACAAAGCATGCTAAAGAACAAGATATGGCTCAGTTCTAATAATCTCTCAGCCCTTGGCTGTGCAGAGTCCATTCCAGTCTCAGAGTTTTATTTATTTATTTTATTTATATTTATATCCCGCCATTTTTTCTCTCCAAGGAACCCAAGGTGGCATACATAATCCTCTTCCTCCTCCTCTCCACTTTATCCTCACAACAACAACCTTGTGAAGTAGGTTGGGCTGAGAGTCTGTGACTGGCCCAAAGTCACCCAGTGAGCTTCCATAGCTGAACAGGGACTAGAACCTGGATCTCCCAACTCCCAGTTTAGCCACTACACCACACTGGCTCTGTTTTGACTCTGCTGAGAGTTTATTCTGCACTTTATGTCTGACTTTCTTCTCCCCCATTTTATTTTTAATTTTGACTGTTGTCACATTATCTGGTGGGGTTAGAAAGTAAGTTGCTTAGTTATGGCTTCATGCATTCTCACTTCTGCTATTTTCTTGGCTAATGTGAGACCAGGATCCAGCTGAAGTTGAGTTGAGGGTGTGTGTGTTTTATTGCGCTATTTTTTTCTGTCTCTTATAAGCTAATTATACTGTTTGGCTAGGGTGTATACAACGGCGATCACAGCTTCTGCAATTTCCCCTTTGGTCCTGACAACTCTTGTTAAATTTTGATTTTTCATGTACAGCATTTTGTCTCCCTATGAAACGGTTTCTTGACAGCTACTTTCACTTTCGTATAATCTCTCTACTCTTCTGCAGTGAGAGGTAAGACTAGAGAGAGCAGATGGTGTGGAAATTGGGGCAGGAAACCTACTCATAACTGGCAGTGAAATCCTGCAAAGGAAATAGAATGTAGCTCATGCCAAAAAAAGGACAAGTTTAGCAAGAACCAGTGTGGTGTAGTGGCTAAAGTGTTGGACTGGGAGTCGGGAGATCCGGGTTCAAGTCGCCACTCGGCCATAGAAACCCACTGGGTGACTTTGGGCCAGTCACAGACTCTCAGCTCAACCTACCTCACAGGGTTGTTTTTGTGAGGATAACATGGCAAGGAGGAGGGGGAGGATTATGTACGCCGCCTTGGGTTCCTTGGAGGAAAAAAGGCTGGATATAAATGTAACAAATAAATAAATATACAGGAAAGCCACCTATGTACAGAGTGCCCTACACAAAATGATAAAGGGACACAACTCTGATATCAGAAATGGCAGAATTCAAAAACCAACTGGGGGAAAACACTTCAACTTCCCCAAACTCTCTGCAACTGATCTTCAGGTCGCCATTTTTGAATGAAGGAATTTCAAAGACAATATGTAAACACGTGAGCTAAATTTCATCAGGCGGTTCAACTCTGTTTCCTGTGGCTTGAATAGGGAGGGACAAATTATTTCATCGCACTGAATGTGTTCATCATCGTAATCAGTACCTGTGTGTTATCACTCAACAACCATTTGCGAATGGCTCCTAAAGAAGGTTTACTATCTGTACTTCGTGATTAGCACTGTCTGTACTACTTTCTGCACCGATTTTTTATCTGACCTCAATGTTTACAATTCACCATCACCAAGTAAGCTACAGGATAGTCCTTTCGTGGTCCACAAAAGCTTATGCCATAATAAATCTGTTAGTCTTTAAGGTATCACAAGACACTTGATAGTTTTAACCACCATATAAGATTCTATATGGAGCCAATAACAATACACTGTAAGTTTGGGGCCTGCAGTACAGCAGTAACATCTAGTATGGAGACTGGGAGGAACACTCCCTAAGATATTGCCTTTAAAAGAAAACATTTTATTAATAATTTGGCACAAAAAGGCTCACTATTTCAGTACATTTCAGTAAAAGTTGATTATGTGGGTTACAATAGTTAATGTGCTGTTAAAGAAAAGCAGATGTGGCATGATCTGGTCCTGGTTCTTCTTAGGTTAAAGGGAGAATAGAAGCAAGAGGTGGGTTTCACTCAAGAAGGAGCTGTTACCCTGGGGGACAGAATTCAGTTTCTACTTCAAGATGACTGATCTTTCTTTCATATTCTCTGAGGCAGAGGGGGGCAGAAAGAAGGTCTCTCAGTGTTTTGGATTTCAGTTACCTCCCTGGGAATGAAGAGGGTATTACAGCAGGTGCTGCATGCATACAAATGACACTGCTGAAATTTCCGCTTCTGTACAATTGTTAAAGATACGGGAACCCTGTCCTCCTTTCCATTTGGTCACCCTACCCAAACATCCAGCTTCTAAATTTTCTAGCATTAATGCTGTTGCATGTGAAATCTTGGGCACACCATCCAAACTTTAAATATTTCACAATATTGACTGAATACTGTCTGCTGGTATAGTATTTGACCAAACCTATCTCTTATAGGGTGACCATATGAAAAGGAGGACAGGGCTCCTGTATCTTTAACAGTTGCATTGAAAAGGGAATTTCAGCAGGTGTCATTTGTATATATGGAGAACCTGGTGAAATTCCCTCTTTATCACAACAGTTAAAGCTGCAGGAGCTATACTAGAGTGACCAGATTTAAAAGAGGGCAGGGCACCTGCAGCTTTAACTGTTGTGATGAAGAGGAAATTTCACCAGGTTCCCCATATATACAAATGACACTAGGGTGACCATATGAAAAGGAGGACAGGGCTCCTGTATCTTTAACAGTTGTATTGAAAAGGGAATTTCTGCAGGTGTCATTTGTATATATGGAGAACCTGGTGAAATTCCCTCTTCATCACCACAGTTAAAGCTGCAGGTGCCCTGCCCTCTTTTCAATCTGGTCACTCTAGTATAGCTCCTGCAGCTTTAACTGGTGTGATGAAGAGGGAATTTCACCAGGTTCTCCATATATACAAATGACACCTGCTGAAATTCCCTTTTCTATGCAACTGTTAAAGATACAGGAGCCCTGTCCTCCTTTTCATATGGTCACCCTAAATGACACCAGCTGAAATTCCCTTTTCAATTCAACTGTTAAGATACAGGAGCCCTGTCCTCCTTTTCATATGGTCACCCTATCTCTTATTATCTCATCTTTATTGTATCTCAAGTAAAAATGTGATACACATAATAAGAGAAAGCACGTTTAGAACATTCACTCTGAATGATCTGTAGCATGAATCAGTCGCAGTTAATGCTTTTTTTCAGTCTCATTTATTTCAATGGGAGAATTACAGTACAATTCTATGCATGTCTACTCAGAATTAAGCACATTTTAATTCAATGGCCCTTACTCCCAGGTAAGTGCATACAGAATTGCAGCCTTAAGCATATACTTAAGAACATAAGAACATAAGAAGAGCCCTGCTGGATCTGACAAAGGGTCCATCTAGTCCAGCACTCTGTTCACACAGTGGCCAACCAGCCATCGGCCAGGGATGAACAAGCAGGGCATGGTGCAACAGCACCCTCCCGCCCATGTTCCCCAGCAACTGGTGCACACAGGCTTATTGCCTCGAATACTGGAGATAGCACACAACCATCAGGGTTGGTAGCCATTGATAGCCTTTGCCTCCAGGAATTTATCCAACCTCCTTTTAAAGCCATCCAGATTGGCGGCCATCACTACATCCCGTGGCAGTGAGTTCCATAACTTAACTATGCACTGTGTGAAGAAGTACTTCCTTTTATTTGTCCTGGATCTCCCACCAATCAGTTTCATGGGATGACTCCGGGTTCTAGTATTTTAATGTTCAATCCTATGCATGATTACTCAGGTGTAAGCCCAACTGTGTTCATTGTGGTTTACTCACTAGTATGTGTGTTTAGGGCTACAGCTTTACTCTGCAATCCTATAAAGGTTGAATCAGAAGTAAGCCTCATTGAGCTCAATGGGACTTACACCTGGGTAAATGTACACAGGATTGCAGCTTTAGATTCTCCCACTAAAGTCAATTGAACTTTAAAAGTTTGACTGTGGCTTTAACATACCCTTGCAAAGTTTTCACATCACCTGTTCACAGTGTTAATGATTTCCACAATGGACAAAGCAGTAGAAATACATTTCCGGGAGGTACAGGGACGGACCTTTTACTTGCAGTTTATATAGCTACATCTACTACGAAGACAATTAGCATTCCAGTTATGAATGAATGAATGAATCACCAGGCATACGGAATGAAGGAATCGCATGATAAGCTCTACAATTTTCCCAGCCTTGAGGTTACTCCAAGTCATTGAACTTCTGTAACATTATAAGTGACACCTCAGACCAATAGGAAATTGGCAAAGTTAACTGAGCGGCATCAGGAGAGCTGGGCAGCCAATCAGAGCACCCCTTTGACTGACTCACGCCATGCCGTCTTAAGTATGTGGTTTGGCAAAGAGAACTGGGTTCCAAGGTATCATGAACCAACATGAAAGTACAATATTAATACTGTGTCTACTGTTTGGTGCCTCCCTTTTGTTCATATGCATGTAAAACTGCAATATCAAGAAGGTGGAGTGGAGGAGAAAGCAGGAAGGAGGGGGGAGGTAATCTAATAAGAATCACATCAGATATGGGGTGTGGTTTGACTCTGGGCAACGGTGACCCAGTTCCTTAGTGGAACGACCCACAGAGGACAAAACAGCAAACAGTCTCATAACGGAAATGGGTGGGAAGGGGGGGGGACGGTATAGTCCTGGCCTAGACAGGTTGAAAAAAAAGTCACAGGTATTGTTGCTGATGCTGCAGTAAAATACGGTTTTGTTCTTTTTTCATTTAGTTATGGTTGTGTGGGCTTCCCCCACCCCCCCAATTTATGTATTATTAAAAATGTACGTCTGTTTTTCCTGACTAGGTAACCAAGGCAGCTAACAGGGGTGAACACACAAAAATCCCTACAAAATACAATTGATGTACGATAAAAATGCAAGGGAAGAGCAAAACAGCAATCAGAAACATAAAAGGCCTACCAACAAGGCAGCAGGATGAAAAAATAAGCAATTTAGGTAGCATAGGCGTGCACAACTCATTTCATTAGGGTGTGGACCTTAAAGGCCCTGATTGGAGCAGGGGAGGGGAAAGCGTGCTTTCCAGGGCCTCCAAAAAGTGCGTAATTCTCCCCTACCACACTAATGGCGGTGGAAACTACACACTTTCTGGAAACCCCAGAAAGTGTGCTTTCTCCTCCTCTGCTCCAATCAGAGCAGGGGTGGGGAGGAAAGCGGAGGCAACCCTGGGAAATCAGGGCACACCTGGCATACCCTGTGCACACACCTACGGCAGGTAGTCAAAGTCCTGTCTAAACAGCAGGACTGGACCTACTATTACCCAGAATAAAGCAGCCCCCCTCCCCCGTAGGCTGTGGTCACTTATTCATTGTCAAAAAAGTAGAAAGGCATCATCAAAACAGAGGACAAAAGAAAATGTGGATTTGGATAAAATGGACGTATGCCAATTTATATGCATAGAAGCAAATATTGAAATGAATAATATAATTAAAATGGAAAGATGGAACATCTCACCACAGTGTGGAAGACTGTGACCTCCCAGAGTGCAGGACACGGAATAACAGGCTCAAGTTAAAGGAAGCAAGATTCCAGCTGGACATCAGGAAAAACTTCCTGACTGTTAGAGCAGTACGACAATGGAATCAGTTGCCTGGTGAGGTTGTGGGCTCTCCCACACTAGAGGCCTTCAAGAGGCAGCTGGACAACCATCTGTCAGGGATGCTTTAGGGTGGATTCCTGCATTGAGCAGGGGGTTGGACTCGATGGTCTTGAAGGCCCCCATGTAACCTGTGTGTGTCTGCTGTCCAACTATGGATGAGCAACAGTAATTAAGATTTTTTTAGCTTGAAACCAGAATCGGAAGGACCACCCTTCAAATAGGGGACGTCATGAAACAAAGGACTCTCCTCAGGCAGCCCTTCTAATAGAGGACTGTCCTCTGTAAAAGGGAACACCTGGTCACCCCATACTTCAGGCAGCAGATACTGGGATGGGTGGATGGTGGTGCAGTGGCCTGTCCCACGTCTGCTAAACTAGCCTGCTGTCCTTAGGTGTCGTGGGGGACAATGTCCATTTGCCAGCATGGAACGTCAGGTTCAGTCTTCTCCATGTGGAATGGGGGTGCGCCATTTTGTCCTTTGTTCCAGGAAGCAAAATATTTGGGGCCGCACCTCCTAAACAGGGCATTGGTGCAAGGCCATTACAGAAGAGTTTAGGTGGGCTTCCCTTAGCAGGCAACTCTTAGGCACAGCCACTGTGAAAGCCTTCTCCTGCCAAATGGATTTCAGATGTTGGGAGGAGGCAGAGGAGAGCCCCTCCCAAATATTTCGATACATGCATAGAATCCTATTGGAGAATCCAGGCCAATAATGTATGAACAGCCTGCCTCGGATTTCTCAGAGGGAAGATGGTGCAGTTTGCACCATATGCCATTATTGGTTACCATTTAAATCCATGTTTTTTCGAGCTTTCTACCATGAAGGAAACCTTTCCGCAACTACGCTTCTGCCACGAGCATCCTGCATCCCTGCTGTGGAATCCCTGCACACTGAAAAGGATGCCGAAAAGGATTCTTCGAAGGGACATCAACCAAGTCCTTAGTGCTTCATATGAAGTGAAAGTGTACTCTGAAAGCATCTCTACGTTAAGGGAAATCACATTGAGCTTCATCCCACGTACCTGCTTCCCTTGGATTATCCCCATAGCACTAAGCTTTCACGGTTGTTGTTTTTGCTACTGGGCAACAGTGACCCTTTGCATACCAGGAAGTGAGTTTAAGGGGGTATGTAAAAAAATCATTAAAAAAATCAACGGATGACCCAATTCAATTCAAATTTGGTATGCTTAAAGCTCCCCCTAATACCTATTACTGTGCCAATTTTGGTGTCTTTATCTTTAAAGCTTACACAGACGTAAGCATTTCTTTAAAATCTTGCTCCTGCGCCCCAGCGGCGGCTCGGAAGATACGCTCAGAAAGCAGGGCTAAATACGGTAAATCTTTTGGCGTTATAGCACCATTAAGGCAGGATGCATGGGAGTACTTCACTATCAAAGCAGATTATAAGGTGGAAAACTTCTGAGTTCTTTGCATGTAATTTGCAGTGATTGCACAGTATAACGCTGGTGTGATAAAGTGCGTTGTTTACCCGGGGCTGTTGTGCTTTCTGGTTCTTGGCACAATAGATATGAGCTGATTACATGGGAGGAGAGGGGCAACAAGGCTGGCAATCCTGCTGTTTCCTGCTGGCTCCTTTAAAGATTTGCCTCCATCCCTCCTCCCACCCCCATATGTGTGCAAAGAAGCAAGGGGAGTTTTGTTTTCCTAGGTTAATTTTTGTGCTGTACCTTTTCCTCGCAGCCCCCCAGGAAAGCCAGGACTTACGTCTGAGTAGATGTAAGACTATGCTTTAAGGCTGCAATCCTAGGAACTCTTACTTGGCAGTAAGCCCCATTAAACACAGTGGGACTTACTTCTGAGTAGACATAAGATCACATTGTAAGTCTGAACCCTCAGCACACTTACTTGGGAGTAAGCCAGGCTATTTGAAGGAACGCCTCCCCACATATGCACCTTCCCAGTCCCTAAGGTCATCCTCAGGGGGTCCTTCTCCGTGAGTCCCTGCCAAAGGAAGTGAGGCAGGTAGCTACCAGGAGGAGGGCCTTCTCTGCTGTGGCACCCCGGCTGTGGAATAAGCTCCCTAAAGTAGGGTGACCATATGAAAAGGAGGACAGGGCTCCTGTATCTTTAACAGTTGCATAGAAAATAGAATTTCAGCAGGTATCATTTGTATATATGGAGAACCTGGTGAAATTTGCTCTTCATCACCACAGTTAAAGCTGCAGGAGCTATACTAGAGTGACCAGATTTAAGAGGGCAGGGCACCTGCAGCTTTAACTGCTGTGATGAAAAGGGAATTTCACCAGGTTTTCCATATATACGAATGACACCTGCTGAAATTCCCTTTTCAATACAACTGGAGCCCTGTCCTCCTTTTCATATGGTCAGCCTACCTAAAGAGGGTCGCTTGGCACCCACACTATACTCTTTTAGATGCCAAGTGAAGACGTTTTTATTTTCTCGGCATTTTAACAGTCTATCAACTTACTTTTAACTTTGCTGTTTTAAATTTGTATTTTAAATCTGTATTCATTTCTGCATTACTGCTCAATCTTATCCTTTTTGTGTTTTTATATTGCGTTTTATATTATGCTTTTATACTGTTTGTTTTATATTTTGATGGTTTCAGTGGTTTTATTTTTGTAAACCGCCCAGAGAGCTTGGGCTATTGGGCGGTATTAAAATGCAATAAATTAATAAATAAGCCCCATTGAATTTAAAGGGATGCTCTTATTTGGGCAGAAGGATCAGACCTGCCTACTTTTGTTGCAGGCAGGCATTTCTCCCTCAATCAATCAGAGACAAGGGAAAAATAATTCCTCTGTAAGTTCATAGTGCCACCCCAGCTTTACACGCTGCCGATTTCATGCCATTAGGGTTTATTCCAGCTTTTGTACGATCTATTCTGAAACAGTATAAAAGGGGTAACTGTGAGAGATGTCCTGGCTGATGCCAATGTCATCAAAAGGACATGTGAACTTCCGTGAGTGGCCAATCACAAGCGTGTTTTATTATGCTTGTGTGAAGAAACTCTAAAACACACCCAACATTTAGGATAGTTTAAAGCATTATGAAAAACGAGGAAATGCATCACTGAAAAAAAACAGAGGATAATAGATTATACATATTTGTATGATATTTGCACATGCTAGTTTATAGGTATAAGTGCAAAATGTAGAAATGGTTGCTCAAACTTAAATAGAAATTCAATACATCTCATTATATTGAAGAAGAGTGTGACCAGGTGACCCATTTATATAGAAAAGCTCAGCAAGTGATAAGCTAGAAATTGGAAACACTGTGTGTTTTGAAACAGGGTGATAACCAGAGAGGATGTCACAGGAGGAGAACAAAAACTAGATAAGAAAGCAGGCACAGGGCTGAAGCTGTGAGGACAGCAGAGTATACCAGGGAGCAGATACTCATAGCAGAACTGCACAGTACAAAACAAGGGACTGCCACTGAAAATGGCAGCCCCGTGAAGCACCCCTTCCCACATCTCCTGCCACATCTTTCCATTCCATAATGTACTTCTCATGTCCTGGCATCATTCTGCTGAAGGGTTTCTTGCTCCTGGTTGAAGCAGCCAATGCTGTAGAGTGGGGGGAAAGGAACTTTTAATGTCATAAATAAATATTGAATGTAGTAGCATCAGGGGATGAGCTATGTTGAACTACACATTATAGAAGGAATGTTGGAACTTGACACGTGTCTGCCATTTTCAGCGGCAACCCCATAGTGTTTTTTATATATATAATGTATTGCACCCCACCCAGAAAACACTGGAACATGCATCAACATTTTATGGAAGGGAAAGAGCAGCGACTCCCCCCCCCCCCAGAAGCCACAACCACTTCTATCTCCTTGCTTTCTGGCTGCTATATTCCTGCGTGCAGTCCAATTCCCACTCGATTTTCTCCATGTGATTGTGTATCTATATGACTGCATGAGAAATTTCACAGCATGATTTAACCAACATCTTTAAACACCGGAAAAAGATCAACTGCAGGTAAGGAGGAAGGAGGCAGTTGTAGAACTGCCAGCAAAATGATTTATTATGCAATATCAGTTCCAGTGAAATATTAACCCAGCTTCTTTGTTTTATGGGAGGCTTGTGGTGAGAGCATGTTTTTCATTACACAGTACAAAACAAAAGCAAGATTTTTCTGAGAAGCCTTTTCTTCTGGGTCCCGTGCATGTTTTTTGCAGTGCCTGGGAAATGTACCAGAACCGCAACTGCAGCCGTTGACATCCTGATTCACGAGATAAAATCCAAGAGAGAAAATGAATCCTCCAAGTTCTTTGGCCATCGAGTGTTCTTCATGGTGTTTTTTTAGCTGTTGAGAGTTAACAACCTTTGTCACATTCCATATTTTATGCTGGAAGAAGGAGAGAGAGAGAGAGAGAGAGAGAATTTGAAGATGCTGTCAGTGATTGCATGCTCTGAGAGGGAAGGTGAACAAGCTGAGGCTGCAAGGAGACCAGGAGGCTCTTGGGGTCAGCGGTGAGCCCCCTGTTGATGGGTAGGCCTCAGCAGCTTCCCAATGATGCTGAGCCCCGGCGCTGATCAGCCATAACAGAGACACTGTCTCTCCCTTTAGGTCTGACTCACATTTCGTTGCATTTTGAGGTCAATGGGTAATATCTAAGTCATGGTCTTCCATTATCTCTTATTTATAGCTGGCAGCTAAGTTGGCTAAACACTCAAATTCCATCCTCCTTCCTCCCCCCCCAATGGTTTATCAAAGTGTAGTATTTTCTCATTGCTGAGAAGATTATGCCACAAATTAAGATCAACAGAAGTCAGAGTTAAACTAGAGTCCTTTTATTTGAGTATCTTAGAGATCTTAAACATAAGAACATAAGAAGAGCCACGCTGGATCAGACCAAGGGTCCCTCTAGTCCCGCACTCTGTTCACACAGTGGCCAACCAGCTGTTGACCAGGGACCCGCAAGCAGAACACAGGTACAACAGCATCCTACAACCCATGTTCTCCAACAACTGATGTAGATAGGCTTACTGCCTCAGATACTGGAGGTAGCACACAGCTGTCAGGGATAGTAGCTGTTCATAGCCTTCTTCTCCTGGAATTTATCCAACCCCCTTTTAAAGCCATCCAGATTGGTGGCCATCACTACATCTTGTAGTAGTGAATTCCATAGTTTTACTCTACACTTTATGAAGAAGTCCTTCCTTTTATCTGTCCTGAATCTCCCACCAATCAGCTTCATGGAATGACCCCTTTGGGTTCTAGTATTATGGGAGAGGGAGAAAAATGTCTCCCTAGCCACATTCTCCACACCATGCATGTTCATTCAACATAACAGCCTGAAACACACATTATTATTATTATTATTATTATTATTATTAATTTATTTATTTATATAGCACCATCAATGTACATGGTGCTGTACAGAGTAAAACAGTAAATAGCAAGACCCTGCCGCATAGGCTTACATTCTAATAAAATCATAGTAAAGCAATAAGGAGGGGAAGAGAATGCAAACAGGCACTGGGTAGGGTAAACAGGCACAGGGTAGGGTAAAACTAACAGTATAGAGTCCAAACAACATCAGGTTTTAAAAGCTTTAGGAAAAAGAAAAGTTTTTAGCTGAGCTTTAAAAGCTGCGATTGAACTTGTGGATCTCAGATGTTCTGGAAGAGCGTTCCAGGCGGAAGGGGCAGCAGAAGAAAATGGACGGAGCCGAGCAAGGGAAGTAGAGACCCTTGGGCAGGTGAGAAACATGGCATCAGAGGAGTGAAGAGCACGAGCGGGGCAATAGTGTGAGATGGGAGAGGAGAGATAGGAAGGAGCTAGACAGTGAAAAGCTTTGTAGGTCAACAGGAGAAGTTTATATTGGATTCTGAAGTGAATTGGAAGCCAATGAAGAGATTTCAGAAGTGGAGTAACATGATCAGAGTGGCGAGCCAAGAAGATGATCTTAGCGGCAGAGTGGTGGACCGAGACCAACAGACTGATGTGAGAAGAAGGAAGGCCAGTGAGAAGAAGGTTGCAGTAGTCCAACCGAGAAATAACCAGTGCATGAACAAGCGTCTTGGCGGAAGAGACAGACAAAAATGATCGAATCCTGGCAATATTATACAGGAAAAATCGACAGGATTTAGCTACTGCCTCAATATGAGGAATAAAGGAGAGCGAGGAATCAAATATAAAGCCAAGACTACGAGCTTCACACACACACCTATCTATATCTCACAGTGTCCGCCATGAATTCTGTAGTTTTGTTTCACTATCCAAAACACTTGCTTCACAGTGCCTTATTTATAATTTGCTCATAGCTTGTTTCATCTGTACTATAGCTATGGTGCCGATTTTGTACTCATAGATATTGTGGCCTGCTTCATTTATGGTTCGGCTTCAAAGTAGGTTTTCACGATGTCTATATTTGTTACATTGTATTCAATTAGTATAAAAATATGGGTGGGGGAGTTTGTTTTAAAAAAAGCCTTTATAAAGAAAAAGTTAAACATAAAGGATTGACTTTGGCAAGCTCAACCAAATAGTCAAAGCCAGGTTTATCGTTAAGACGAGCATCTTTCTGAAGAATAACACCATTTTTCCTAGCATCCTGAGATGCGTTTTCTCTGAGGATTTCTAGGGGATGCTTTCCAGTTTGTTTATACTCACCAAACATCTGGAGGGCCACACGTTGCCTACCCCGGCCTGCTCTAGAGCTTTAGGAAGGTGCAGGGCCAGCCCTACCGTTAGGCACAGTGAGGGAGCCAACGCAGATGCTGATGGGCAGAAGGCTGTGGTGAGGGGCCAAAGGACAGAGCTGTGTGTCCAATGCTGCCTGCTCTGAGCCCTGGAAACTAGCCTGCGGCCTCTCAGATTCCCACAGGCCTCATTCGCCCCTGCCATTCCCATTCAAGTGAAGCCTTGAGGCTGCAGCTCCTGACAGAACCGCCTTGCCAATTTCCTTGCCTTTCTCTGAGGGGTGGAGCTTTGGCAGGCTTCATGGGGAGACCTGGAGAATCAAGCCAGCCAGGCTAGGAGCCAGATATTCCTGCTGTATAACCATACCCCAACCAAAAAAGAAAAGTAGCATTGGCCTTTCGCTTTTGCAGGCATGAGAGGGAAAGGAAGCGGCAGGCAGGCACCTCTCCATCGTGCCTGGCTCCAGCTCCACCTGAGAGCCCCCTCCCTCCTGCTACCAACTGTCGCTGCTGAGGCCATCAGAGGGAAAGGAAGCAGCAGCCAGGCACCCCTCCATCGTGACTTGATCTATATGAGGCTATTAGAGTGGAGGGGAAGGAACATAAGAACATAAGTGCCCTGCTGGATCAGACCAAGGGTCCATCTAGTCCAGCACTCTGTTCATACAGTGGCCAACCAGCCATCGGCCAGGGATGAACAAGCAGGACGTGGTGCAACAGCACACTCCTGCCCATGTTCCCCAGCAACTGGTGCACACAGGCTTATTGCCTCGAATACTGGAGGCAGAAAGCAGCTGCTGAACTTTGCAACTAAGAATCTAGTGCCTGAATTTGCTTCTTTCCTCCTCCCTCCCAATCCCCTTTCCTTTCGTGTCATGTTTTTTAGATTGTAAGCCTGTGGGCAGGGACTGTCTTAAGAATTATTTTTGTAAGCCACCTTGAGAGCCTTTTTGGCTAAAGGGCAGGATAAAAGTGTTATAATAAATAAATAAAGATATGGGAAACTTTACATACATTCACCTCACTGAGAAAATCCACATTTGCTCACTGACCTCCCAAGAACATACTTTCTGGTTTATGTCAAACAAAAGGATGTGGTTGATTCATTGCCAAGGCTAACGTTGTGGTTTGTGTCGCAGAGGAGGAAGAGGGATGGCCAAGACGTGTCACCCTTGGTTGTGTAAGCACAATCATAATGACCGTTTGCATTGCTTCACCACAGCATGAGGATTTTGAATTTAATTTTCAATATCTTTATTTGAAGATTATTTAAGACACCGATGATCAAGGGGTTGGAGCACTTTCCCCATGAGGGAAGTTAAAATGTTGACCTGGTTCGGATGATACAACAGCCCATTGTGGGTTAATTTACTCTTAAGGACCTGTGTTACACTGTGGCCACCATTGTGAATATGCAAACCCCAACCAGGGGTTGGCGTGTTGTGTATACTCGACTGGTGTGGGTTATATGAGGGCTAAGCTGCGCTCACATAACCCACAGTGTGTGTAGGGTCCCAGATGTCAGCAGTGGGTCCTCCTAGGGCATAGCCCACAGGCAGCTACCTGAGGGCCACGTGCTGATGTTTGCCCCACTAGACATTATGGAGACACATGGCTACCACCAACCATTGGGCTGGATCCAACTCTCACACAACCGATAGTCCACTTGTGTAATGGGACTTCCAATGGAGGCAGATGGCCTTGATGTCAGAGGGGTGATGAATCCACTCTGGGTTTCACTGAGACCCAGTCCGAACTCTAAAAGAGCTATCCAAGGTGACATCAAGGGGTGGGCAGCCTCCATTGGGGAGTTCCACGTATGGGGCACCACCACCAAGAAAGCCCTGCTCTACCCTCCCACCCTATAGAGTCCCACATAGCCCAAATCTGCTCCAGATGGTCCCACAATCCTCTGCAGTAGATTTGGGGTGGGGCTGCAGGGAAGAGAGGAAATCCATTCTGCCAGGGATTCTCTTCCACTAGTGGAAATCACAAGGTTTCTCTCAAAGTCTCTAATTCCTCACAACATTGGCTCTCACTGGAACCCAAAATTGACCTCTACACTTCTGGTGGTGCAAAAGGCATACACTTAGACTGGGTTCAGACAACACAATAACCCATAATGGGTTAAATAATCCATGGTGTGTTCTTTAACTCATGGTGGGTTTGCGTGTCATGTGGTGGGATTTATTTAACCCACAAATAACCAACAGTGTGCATTGTTTATTTAAACCACTGCTGGTTACTGTGTTGTGTCGAGAGCACTGTTGGTTATTTTCGTTGGCTACAGAGTTGATAGCAAGAGTGGTCAACAGAACTCTATTTCTGGCAGTAAGGGATGATGGGATACAAGCAGGAGAACTGAAAGAAGGAGGGAGGGTGGGGAATGAGTTAGTCAATGCACCGTGGATTAATAACCCACTCACTTTTGCTTATAACTCACTCACAGTTGGTTATTTCTCCGATTGTGTAGGGAGTACCCGCAAAATAACCAACAGTGAATTGACTGTTAACACACCGTTGACTATTGTGGTCTCCAAATGCAGCCTTAGAATTAAAGAATTCTGAGCCCAGGAATTTGTTCTGAGTACCAAAACTGAAAGGCACTCTCTCTGTCCTTTCACATGAAAATCCAGCCATGGTTATCATCAGCGTCCTTCATTTCTGCAATAGAATTTAGGGCAAATGGGAGAATAGGAGTCATTTTGTTGTCACCGTTGTTAAATCACTGGGAGTCAGAGATCCCTGCTGTTCTACTGCAAAGCATCCAGAGATCTACCAGTCGATCCAGATCTGCCTTCAGGATCACATGGGCCATCAATTGTAATGTTTTGCTGACCTTATCCCAGAAAACAGGATAACTTACTGTACATGCACCATTTTCGCTATGGCTAAATTATGCATTGGGACCATCTCCCATCTTTATTTATCAACATAATGAGGTGGAAGATGGAAAACAAGAGCAGGTTGTGCTGGTAAATGTCCTGGTGTTGAAAGCAGCTGCTTCAGACTGGGATCCCCCTAATTACCACTGAGGCATCTGCTATTGTTGACTTTGGATACAAACAGGATGAATGTCTAGGTACTGTATATTCTCCAAAGATGTTTGTTCAGCCGCCAGCTGGAAGAACTGATGGGAAGTGGCAGAAAGCGCTGGGAATTAGGCCCTGTTTATTAAAACAAAATTGGTGGTGGTGGGGAATCTTGCCTCCATCCCAACACCAACCCAAACTTTTCTTCGGATACCTTCCCCGTTCATTTGATGTAACCAGACCAGCCTTCCCAAACTGCTGACCTTAAGACGTCTTGGGCTACAGCATTTTCCCTAGCCGGCATTGTCATTGGCTTGCTGACGTTGTAGTCCAACACACCTGGCCAGCACCCAGGTTGGGACAGTGCTCTAGTACTTTCACCCCTTTGGAGTGAATGATTTCTGGAAGTGGGCTTCTGCAAACGTAATGTGGGAGATATCATAAGAGACTAGGAGCTCCTCTAAATGAGCAATTTATTGCACACTTGTGATTGGCCACTCACAAAATTTTGGAAGTCTTTTAAATGATGTTGTGGCATCCATTGGAAATTCTGACATGAAAGGAACACTTCTAAAGTGGTAACATCTGAAAAAAAGTGGGATCTCCCACCACTAGATGGCACTGTCTCAATGGAACTGACCGGAGGAGAAGTACTCATAGTCGCCCCTCTCTGTCCATATAATTGCACCAAAAAATAGGAAGCACAAACACGGCAGGTGAGCAAGGCAATTTCCCATTAATGTAAAGACGCTGTAGAGGTGAGTCATGGAATTGCACACCTTCTTCTCATCCTTGTCGATGTGAATTCTACCCCCCACACACACACACACCTGTTTTTTCAGTGCACCCTTTCCCAACCTGGGGCCCTCCAAATAAGATGGCCTGCATCTCCCATGTGTTGGACTACAATTCTGGAGGAACATTTGAACCACACCAATGGTGTATGGTGAGTGTCTGGTATTGGGAGGCCCAGAGAGAATCATAGAATAGCAGAGTTGGAAGGGGCCTACAAGGCCATCAAGTCCAACCTCCTGCTCAAACATGAAGGTGATAAGAGTGTTGGACCAGGGCTAGCAAGACCCAGATTCAAATCCCTGTTCAGCCACAAAGCTCACTGGATGCCTCAGTGGGCCATTCACTGTGGTTGTTTCCAGACGGAGGGCTCTTAGTACTACTCATCAAAAGACATGGTGTAACTATGCCATCTTTTCCTCTTAGATGGACACTTTGTGGAAAGAAAAGAAAGTCAGAAGAGGAAAACACAAAAAGACAGCATCATTCTGGCCCTCCTGTAAAATTCATTTTCAGTTGCAAGCAACTCTGTATTTTTATTTTTGTAACATGTAGTTCCACCTGCAGTCCATGGGCCAAACTAGATGTGATGCAAAATGGGACCTTCGCTTCCATGGCTAATAGCAGGTGTTGAGAGATGATTTTCATCAGGTCCACAACACAGCAGGGGATGAAAGAATTAAACATCCCCACATACCATGGTTCCAATGAAAATTACCTCACCACACCTGCTGTTAATGCTTTTTATTTCATTTTTTCATTTTTTAAGGATGAGGTGTCTAATGATGAATTTAGTATCACGTGTAGGTTTGCTCTGTGACTATACACAGGACTGGGCCCAAAGTGCGTAACTTATTTTCTGGTACAGATAGGGTGACCATATGAAAAGGAAGACAGGGCTCCTGCATCTTTAACAGTTGCATAGAAAGGGGAATTTCAGCAGGTGCCATTTGTATGCATGCAGCACCTGGTGAAATTCCCTCTTCATCACAACAGATAAAGCTGCAGGAGCCCTGCCCTCTTTTGAATCTGGTCCTACATATCCTGGGACATGTTCTCCTTATTGGTACAGGCACTCACTTAAATATCCAGTGTGTGTCTTTCCAACCTATAGATTTGTTTTGCTATAGACACAGCTTTACAATGCATCATTGTCCAGCTCTGATTTTTGACATGCACTCAGAACAAGTTCTGATTTGTGGACACACATTTAAGTTCTTCACTCATTTTGTCGCCCACCCCTGCTTGCATTGTTTTTTTGCTGTGAAAAGCTCTTTGCTGTGATTTTTTTTCACACATGCCCCGCCCCATCCCGCCAAACAAGGGTAACTTTCAAACAAGTTGTAGCCTTTCAAAATACTTAAGAGGTCATGGGAATGTATCTTTAAAAGTTGTTCTAAAGGCCTATTATCAATGCATATTGGAGCCTTCAGCAGTCTGAAGGAATACTTTGTAAGCATTTTTAGAGGAATTCCTCCCCCTCCTCCCCGGCCACATCTCCGCCCCCAAAATATACACACTGAAAAAACACTTGTACAGCATTGACTGGGCTGGGCATTCTCTCACCAGATTCCTACATCACCATGGTATGATCCTTTTTTAAAATAAAGAAATAATAATAACGAACTCACACTAGGCAGACTGTTTTGAGTGGGAGAGAGAAAGGGTGGATACTGCCAATTTCATAAAATGTAATTATTGTAGAATAAGCTATCAAGTACATTGCAGGGTGAGCCTGGGAGGACAAAAATGCTGTAACAAAGGAAAGGCGCCAGTAATCTACTGCTCCGTTACCCGTAGGGTGACCATATGAAAAGGAGGACAGGGCTCCTGTATCTTTAACAGTTGTATAGAAAAGGGAATTTCAGCAGGTGTCATTTGTAGGCACGCAGCACCTGGTGAAATTCACTTCATCACAACAGTTAAAGCTGCTGGAGCCCTGCCTCTTTTGTATCTGGTCATTCTAGTATAGGTCCTGCTGCTTTAACTGTTGTGATGAAGAGGGAATTTCACCAGGTGCTGCATGCCTGCAAATGACACCTGCTGAAATTCCCTTTTCTGTGCAACTTTTAAAGATACAGGAGCCCTGTACTTTTCGGCACCCATTATTCTGGCCTCAACATAAGTTGGGCTTCATGTCTATTCAGGCAGCTAAATTCACATCCAATCCACACTTCTGTGTAAATCAGTCTTGAACTTTACTGAAAACACAATTAGAACAAGCAAGCAACGAAGAAATGCAGAGGATCAAATACTTAACTGGAGAAGGGGGATGAATGGAAGTTGAAACAGTTGGAGTAAAAGAAGTGGAATGGAAGAGGTGAAAAGAGACAATGCCAGGTCAGGCCTCCCAGGTAGGGTGGCCCATTATGAATTGCCAAAAGAGAGGAAATCCATCACCAAAAAAAGAGGACAAAAGAAGGTGACAATTTGCATGAAATTTGCATGTGCTGATATATGCATACATGCAAATGTAGAAGTAAGCATTATAATGTTTATATAAATATTGCACTTCTCTCCATAGTATGGAAGACTGTGACCAGGGGGGGATCTACATTACTATTTTAAAGCGCTTTATAACAGTTTTGAGAACTGTTTGGGGCCAGGACACACTGCACATACAGTTTTCAAAACGTTTTCAAAGTGCTTTAAAGCGCGTTAAAAGCAGTAGTGTAGATCCCCCCCCCCCCGGTGATCTCTTTGCGTCCCTGCTCAGTCTGTTCTCCAGGTGCAGCTTCAAGGCCCCTCCGCTCTTCCTTCTTTAGTGGTTCTTCATCTTTAAACTGGAATTGGGAAGAACAGCCCTTCTAATAAAGGAAGCCTTCAAAAAGAGAATGGTCCTCTGTAAAAGAGGACACGTGGTCACTCTACTATCCAGGCAATGGAAGAGAACCAGACTAGAGGGAGGCTTATTCCTACTGAAGAATAAGACTGGTTTTAATTAGACTAAAGGTACTCTATAGAAAAGTCAATGTATGATAGCAAATGTTAAGGCCTGATCAATTGTTGACATATCTATACTGGGAAGACTAAACCAATTCCAGATACAGAACCTAGGGGAAAATATAACAAATAACCCAATGTTCAGTTGGGGCAGAACACTTATGTCCTACTTGTGGACTTACCACAGGCAGCTGGTTGGTTGGCCACTGTGTGAACAGAAAGTGGGATTAGATAGATCTTTGTTTGATTCAGCATGGCTCCTCTTCTGTTCTTAAGACTCACCAGTGAAATAATGACAAGAATTCAACCCGAATTACAGTAGGAACCCCCACAGTAGCAAGATCGATGATGAATGTATGTTCAATGATGAGAACTTTTACCATGGATCTTGTTGACAGTTTTCTCAGGGTCACTCATGACTCTAGATTTGGCCCAACAAACAGTTCTCTACAGCAAAATTTGGACAGTTTGTGGGAGCAAAAGTTGGCCTTGGGGCTTTTTACAAAGGACAGTCCTCTGTTTGAAGGGCTGTCCAGTCTAAGCCCAGCATAAAGATAAACAAGCATTTGAAGGAAGAGCTGGGCCTTTAGGCTGCATATCAACAGCAACAGGACTGCAGCCAAAGCAAGTGGTCACAGTTGCGTAGAAAAGGGAATTTCAGCAGGTGTCATTTGTATGCATGCAGCCCCTGGTGAAATTCCCTCTTCATCACAACAGTTAAAGCTGCAAGAGCTCTGTCCTCTTGACCAGATACAAAAGAGGGCAGGGCTCCTGCAGCTTTAACTGTTGTGATGAAGAGGGAATTTCACCAGGTGCTGCATGCATACAAATTACACCTGCTGAAATTTCCTTTTCTATGCAACTGTTAAAGATACTGGAGCCCTGTCCTCCTTTTCATATGGTCACCTTATCTTTATCTTTAAATGGGACTTGGACTGGACAGGTCTTCCAATAGAGGACCAACCTCTGCAAAACTTGGCTGCCAACTTCAAATAAACACCCTCACAGGGTGAAATATTAGATTTCTTGTGTTAAAACAATCCATTTTAATTTTACAAGCCCAGGATGGGAGTGGATCTTCAAAATAATGGTAACAATGGGAGTTTTTGTTCCAGTTCTGGCTTTCTGAATCTTACAAAGTGCCTTTTTCCATTCTGCAGGTACCGAGAATTTAGGGGGCTTTAAGGAGGCTGCAGGAGTCAATGTGAGAGGAATGGTTGCCATATAATTCCCAAGATATCAGCATAAAACCAATAATGCATACAGGGCTTAACATTCTTCAGTAATATGATTAAGGAAGGCCGCATGATTATCAAGTAATAACTTTACTGCTGGCAGGCCGTGTGAGAGAAAGAGAGCTGTAATAAGCTGAGGCTGCAGGGAAAGAGATATTTTTCTTAAGGTTGCCTCGTTTCCATTGGCAACTGTTGCTAAACCCAGAAAACAGAAATGGATGTGGGTGAATAGATTCTAGGGCAAGCTTCCCCAACCTGACGCCCTCCAGATGAGTTGGATGACAATCCCAGATGGCCCGGGCATGCTGGGAGTTGATGACCAACACATCTAGAGGGCACCAGGTTGGGGAAGGCTGTTCTAGGGCAGTGGTAGTAGGGTGACCATATGGAAAGGAGGACAGGACGCCTGTATCTTTAACAGTTGCATAGAAAAGGGAATTTCAGCAGGTATTGTCATTGTTGTTGTTGTTGTTGTTATTTCTTACCCGAGGATAGCTGTGGGTGCTACCTAGGTATGTTTGAAAAATTCGATTGAATTCGTATTTGATCGGGATTTACCCAGTTTGCACCTTCCGGACTGATCACAGACATGGTTGAAGTCTGTACATTTCTGAGCTTGTAATGTGATTTACGACCCTTCCCCCCGGCAAAAAAAGAGTTTGCCAGTGTGTGTATATTTTAAAAATGTGCATAAAAATGCACATACAAATACACTTTACTCAATTGGAGAAGTATTTGTCAAAGATACACACAAGCAATGTGTACATCCTGAAAAATAGGCATGAAAATATGCACTGATTTCCATGGGAAAAGGAAAAAACAAAACTCACAATCTGATACAGACTTGAGTTAGGCCAAGCTTCGAGATGGAATTCGAAGAACTTCGTTGAGCTTGGGTTTCACTGATTTTCACACCCCTAGTGCTACACAGCCTGTCTTGAGCCCCCTAACCTTGCTTGCATTCCTCAGGTGCGGCGGAAGGCACTGTCCCATTGGCAGAGTTGAAGGGAGATAAGACAGTCACTGGGTTCAGACGACACGATAACCAATGGTGGGTTAAATAGTCAACAGTGGATTAAATAGTCAATGGTTGGTTATTGTGTCATCTCTCGGGACTTTTTCACACCATGGTTGATAGTCAGCCGAAATAACCAACACAAATAACCAACGCCGTGCAGTATTCAAACCACCGCTGGTTATCGTGTCATGTGTCAGGCACTGTTACTATTTCGTAGCACACAGTTGGTTATTTTCAGCGACCACAGAGTCCCCTGGCAAGAGCGATCAAAGCGGCAGCTGCCGCTCTAGTCCAGCTGGAAGAAGTCGCAATGGCTGATGGGATACCAGCAGGAGGACTGAGGGGGGGAGAGGGCAGAGGATGTGTCAATCAAACACACCGCAGTCTAATAGTCAACTTGATCCTGGCCTTAATCCACACCACGGTTGATTATAATCATGTCATATGGGGAGTACCCCCTCAATAATCAACCATGGAGTTGACTATTAGCTTACCATTGACTATTGTGTTGTCCAAATGTTGCCTATCACTCTTGTACGTGGCATGGTGTGTGTCTGTATGTGTATGTGCTACATTATCCATCAACTCAGACAGCAAAATGTTTCAGGCCTGTTCTAATCTCACTGCAGAAGTTTTTCTGGCACAGAATGGAATACTAGGGCTGTGCTCCGCTCCAATTCGGATAGCGAATCTGGAGCGGACTGACCTGATCCGCCTCTACCAAAGGCGGATCCGGATCGGGTTGGGGGAGCTGCTGATCGAGGCAAAGCGGTTTGCCTCCATTCTGAGCTCCGAACACAGGGAGGGGGGAGGGGTCTCACCTGGCACCGGCACAGTCTGTGCAGTGACGGCGGCACCGCCAGGTAAGGGGGCAGTAGGGCTTACCTGCCTCCTTCATGGTCCAGCGCAGGCTTCACCTGAGGGCCAAGCCTCAGTTGAAGCCTGCGCCGGACTGTGACAGAGGCAGGTAAGTGGGGGGAGGGGGTCTTACCTGGCACCGCCGGCACCGCCACAGTCCGTGCAGCAACGGAGCCAGGTAAGAGGGGAGGGGGGCTTACCTGCCTCCATCGCGGTCCAGCGGCAACTTCAACTGAGGGCCAGGCTTCAAGCTGGAAGAGCAGGCCGCGGCCTGCTCTTCCGGTTTGAGCCCTGGCCCTCAGTTGAAGCCAGTGCCGGACTGCAACGGAGGCAGGTAAGTGGGGGGGAGGGAGACTTACCTGGTGCCACCGCCACCACCATCCATGCGGTGACGGTGGCGGAGCCAGGTAAGGGGGGAGGGGGGCTTATTTGGCCCCCATTTTGCCCCCCTTCCCCACTTACCTGCCTCCGCCATCCGCCGCAGAGGCAAGTAAGTAGGGAAGGGGGGCAAAATGTCAAAAAAACCTCTGGATCTCGTTCCGCGGAGTGGGGGAGGGTCGGATCGGGCCACGAAGGAGTTCGGGGGTCCGTGCACAGCCCTATGGAATACACTGAGCCAAACTCAACGTTATGACTGATGGATGTCACTGAGAACCGAAGCCCTGGCTCTTCCTTCTGCATCTCCTCAGTAACATCGTGTAAAAGCCAACAGGATAGATTTGTTAGGTCTTTAAGGAGCCACAAGACCCTCTGTGGTTTTTGCTGCCCTCTGGAAACCTACGCATAACGTGACATTGTGCTCTGACTTTCCTCCACCCCCATTTCATTAAATGAGCACAGCAGTAGTTACACCATGTGCCTTCTTTAACCGGCTCTTGGCAGCAGAACCTGGTAATGTCTAGTTTGACTCCTCAGTTTCACTAGGACTTAAGTGCACTATGGCCATGGAAAAGTCGTCTTTTCACCGAGACAAAGTAAACAAACAGGATCACTGGCATGCGAGGAACTTCTATCTCGGAGCGATCTCTCCCCCAGTACAATGTTGATTGTACTTCAGTATCTGTTCTCTCCTGCACTACAGTTTGCTTTTTCCGTGGAAACCTGGCTTTGCCTCTGAGCTTTATTGCTACAACACTGATTCCAACCTAGAAAACGGCTAGTCTTGATCTCAGGACCAATGCAGTGAGTTTATCTGCTTAAAGAGAGTTCAAAGGCCTGCGGATTCTATTTTCCTTTCTTTCAAATCCTCTTCTCTCTTAGAAGGTCAGGGTTGGGGAGTGGAAGGGGAAAATAAGCTCTAGAATGATTGAATGGACTTGCAAAACCAACTTCCAAGAGTGGAATTCATTCAGATATTGGATCTGTTTTATCGAAATTATGCTGCATTTGGGGTGGATCGAAATGGCAATGTTGCTAGTTAAATGCACATGTGTTGTATAGCAGAGTGAACTACAACAAGGAACTGAGACACACACACCCCCTACATGTGGGTCATGCCTCCAGTCTGATTGTGCCCCACTCTCTGGGTCATGTGCATGTTAGGTAGCCCTTAGGGTGACCCTATGAAAAAGAGGACAGGGCTCCTGTATCTTTAACAGTTGTATAGAAAAGGGAATGTCAGCAGGTGTCATTAGTATGAATGCAGCCCCTGGTGAAATTCCCTCTTCCTCACCACAGTTAAAGCTGCAGGAGCCCTGCCCAATTTTGTATCTGGTCACACTAGGCAGGGCTCCTGCAATTTTAACTGTGGTGAGGAAGAGGGAATTTCACTAGGTGCTGCATGCATACAAATGACAGCTGCTGAGATTCCCTTTTCAGTGCAACTGTTAAAGTTACAGGAGCCCTGTCCTCCTTTTCATATGGTCACCCTAGTAGCCCTATTACTTTGAGGCAGGAGCAGTTTTCCAGTTTCCAGGAGCACGTACAGAGTGTCGACAGTCACATCTCCCCTTTTGTATGTAAAAGGACGGCGGTGGAGGGCTGGGAAGTCAAAGTATCATTATATTTATTGGTTTATTTATTGTTAATTATTTCAGAGGATTTTCATCCGGCCTTTCATTAAAAATAAATAAATCCCAAAGTACTTTACAAGATAAGATCAGGATAAAATACAATAAAACCAATAATTAAAACAATAAAACAATGATAAAAACAATAACACCTCATTAAAATAACCTGGGATAGCTGACAGTGCTAGCAGCAATGGAAACACTTGGGCAAACTAATGTGATCTCAAGTGATCTCAGTAGAGAGACTATTCCACAAGATGGGTGCCACAGTGAAGAAGGCCCTCCTCTGCACCATGGCTAAACGAACTTCAGTATGGTCAGCAGACCTTCCCCTTCAGAACATAGAGACTAGGGTGATCTATATGGGAGAAGGTGTTCACTTAGAAAAGGCTTCATGGTGGTTACAGGCCCATAAGCAGACATCTTGTGTCATTGTTCCAGGAAGCCTTTCCTTAATGACCAGTCACAGTTCACGTTTCATTTTGCTTCTTTTAAAAATCTATTTTAAGATGTTTTATGCTGTTTTTATTTTATCTTGTACACCGCTCTGAAATTTTGAATGGGGAGCAGCATATAAGTATTGTAAATAAATACATACATAAATACATAAATTTGAAAAAACAGAAACCTCAACACAAGTAGTTCAATACATTTAAATTAAAGTTTAATTTTCTATACATAATATTATAGTGCTTTTTAATTACAAGGATAGCTAGATGAGGGCCAGCTGTACCATTAGGCCAAGTGTAGGGTGACCCTAGGAAAAGGAGGACAGGGCTCCTATATCTTTAACAGTTGTATCGAAAAGGGAATTTCAGCAGATGCCATTTGTATATATGGAGAACCTGGTGAGATGTCCTCTTCATCACAACAGTTAAAATTGCAGGAGCCCTGCCTAGTGTGACCAGATACAAAAGAGGGCAGGGCTCCTGCAGCTTTAACTGTAGTGATGAAGAGGACATCTCACTAGGTTCTCCATATATACAAATGGCATCTGCTGAAATTCCCTTTTCTATTCAACTGTTAAAGATACAGGAGCCCTGTCCTCCTTTTCCTAGGGTCACTGTACTGTTTTGACTGCTAGTGGCCAGCTAGGAAGTCAAAACAAGGTTCTTTTTAGATCCCGGAGACAATAGCCAGATCAGGGAGTAAGGTCACAAGTGATTTATTAGTTTTGTAACAACTAGCATACATGACCAGAAGCATATACAGAGAGCGCACCAAGACAGGTTCGTCAGCCTCTTGCTCGTTCTGCTGCTGAGGACTCCAGTTGGCAGCGAGCGAGACCCCAAGGGTCACAGGCACAGCACCCTCTGAATGGTCTACGCAGAGCCCACCCACCCCAGACTGTAGCGTTGGCTTTTATACACTATCTTGTCTGCCTTGTTGTCTTTTGATCGTCAGCTGCTGGCCCATGGCAACAGGTACCCGTCTCTCCCCCTACTCCTCCTCGAACATCCTTATCTGTGTCGGTACTACTTTATCAGGGAGGGTCTTGTTGCACAGGTGCCTTTAGCTTGGGAGGATACTTTGAAGCTCGGGGGCTGCTCCCCTGTTTATACTTAAATGTCACAGTGCTATATAGAGGTTTGTTATCTACTTATACAACAAAGTGATATCTATAAGAGGCGAAATCATCTGACCCTGGCCTTTGCCGGTGGCATGAAAACACATGTTCACCCCACCTACACCTCCTCGTGATAACAAAAAATCTTCTGCGATGCCAATACAGTCACCCTAGCCAAGTGGGCTAAGTGAGGTGGTCACTTCAGGCAGCAAATGCTGGGAGGTGGTAGCAAGGTGTTAAGAGAAGAGAGTAGGTCTGCTTTGCACCCCTTAAGCTAACCTGATGCCCTCAGGTGCAGTGGGCATGCTGTCCCATCACTAGTGTTGAAGAAAGTTTCAACTGCCAGTCTGGCTGATGTCTGTACATGGAACTGCACTCTTCTTAGTTTCAGAACTTAGTATAGTACCCCCTAGTAAGTCCGGTGTAACCACAGGTACCACCAAGACTAGATCTATACTACTGCTTTATAGTGGTATTGCAGTGCACTGATAACTGTAGGGGTATCTTACACATTCTATATAATGCTTTCATGGTGTTATTTTCTACTTTTTTATTCCACATTATCCAAAATACTGCAGATTGTTAAGCTTGGAAAAAGGAGCATAAGGAGAGACATGATAGAGGTGTACAAAATTATTCATGGTATGGAAAATGTGGATAGGGAGACATTTTTCTCCTTCTCTAAAAATACTAGAACCCGGGGTCATCCCATGAACCTGATTAGCGGGAGATCCAGGACAAATAAAAGGAAGTACTTCTTCACACAGCACGTAGTTAAATTATGGCACTCACTACCACAAGATGTAGTGATGGCCACCAATTTGGATGGCTTTAGAAGGGGGTTGGATAAATTCCTGGAGGCGAAGGCTATCAATGGCTACTAGCCCTGATGGTTGTGTGCTACCTCCAGTATTCGAGGCAGTAAGCCTGTGTGCACCAGTTGCTGGGGAACATGGACGGGAGGGGGCTGTTGCACCACATCCTGCTTGTTCATCCCTGGCCAATGGCTGGTTGGCCACTGTGTGAACAGAGTGCTGGACGAGATGGACCCTTGGTCTGATCCAGCAGGGCACTTCTTCTGTTCTTCAAACAGCCTGGGCCTAGCCATATATGAAGCATGATAGGTTTTATATTTTTAGGCATACACTTATAAATGTAACACAAGAAGCAGCTTGCAGCTTCTCTCTTAAACCAAACAAGACAAAAGGCTTGTGGCACCTTAAAGCTGAACAAATTTATTACGGTATTAGCTTTTATGAATAGAGTCCACTTCATCAAAGCTTTTTCTCACAGCATCCCTGGTACAAAACATGTCACACTGGGTGGCCCCTAATCACAAAAGTTAGGAGATTTAGCTAACTTGGCTGGAAGAATGGCAGCCTTCCTTGCTAAACAGGCTCATTAGCACCTCATTAGCATTCCCCATTATTGTGAAGAGAAGACAGCAAGGCAGTGACACTTCAAACCCTTCTTATTTTAAAACACGCTAAGGCTTCCTTCAATCCTATGCACACAAACCAGACGGAGGACTAAGTCCCAATGAACTAAATAGGCCTTCCTTCTGAGCAGGAATGTATAGCCTTGTGGTGTGGGGCTGCAATCCTACGCCTACTTACTTGGGGGTAAGTCCCAGTGAATTCAGTGGGACTGACGTCTGAGTAGGCAGGTACAGGATTGCACTTTAAGAAGACTATTGGCTCAAAGATTTTTGTTTATATTATTTCGTACATTCAGATTCCATCTTTCTTTCAAAGAGCCCAAGGAGGCATAGATGATCCTCCTCTCAATTTTATCCACACAACAGCTTTGTGAGGTAGGTTGGGCTGAGAGTCAGTATCTGGCCCAAAGTCACCCAGTGAGCATCATGGCAAAGTCATGACTAGAACCCGGATCCCAGTCCAACCACTACACCACTGTCCCTCCAGTGCGTCCTTCACAGCATGTTGGAATAACCAGCACCATTTATCAGCAATGTTAATGCTCACTATGGGATGTGTGGGAACTTGCTCCTCCATTCATATAAGGGACACCAACTCATGCTTCCATCTCCCCCACTGTCCAAGGGACCCTCAATCCCCAGGGGCTGCAGGGGGAAGGAAAGCGGAAAGCCCTCTGCCATGAATGTGAATACTGTTCTGTCCATGAACAGAAAGTTAGAATCCGAGCCGTACGTGGTGAGTATCTGAAGTGAAAATAAATTGTGAAGGCAAACAGAAAAGAAGAAGAGATGGCTATGACAGTATTTCAGGATTTGAGCCAGTGAACACTGCTTACTTCTGTTTACAAACCACCCAACAGTTGACAGCTGAAAATAGGTACCATTATTCCTGTTAAGTAAACAAGGAGCTTCATAAAATGGCAGTGCGGGAACCAGATCTTCCTTCATTAAGCTTCAGAATACACATCTCACCACGTTCCAGAAAAGACATTTCCATATTTAGGTGTCAAAAATGAGCCAGGGCTCTCAACACTTTTTCCTGTAAGTGCCCCTGCGGTTTGGACAGCTGAATACTGCACCACTCAGCTGCTGAAGTTAAGCAGGGCCAGTCTCGTAAGTTGTCAGAACAGAAGTTTGCCTGGGAAAAACTTCCTCTGATCAAGTTTGAGAAAGAGCAGAGACGTATAAGTCACTCAATCAACCAACCAACCAACCAACCAACAGGTGCAGGCTTCATTGACATGGTGATGCAGCAATGGGGCAAAAGCACCTGTTGAATTTCTGCCTGCCCACTTGGCTGTTAAAAGGCACAGGAGCCTTGCCAGAAAAAAGGCTACATGCAACCTTTAAATAAGCCCTTGTTTATGGACAAACATTTTCTGTCCCCCAGTTACTAAAGTGTTTCATAATTTCATAGCACCAGGCTTCCTGAACCTGGTGCCCTCCAGATGTTTTAGACTACAACCCTCATGATCCCTGACCATTGACCATCCTGGCTGGGGCTAATAGGAGTTGTAGTCCAAAACATCCAGTGGGCGCCAGGTTGGGGGAGGCTGCACTATACACTACCAGAGCTGGCAAGTGGTCCAGTTGCCAAAAGTCTTATTGTGCCATCTGAAAAAACTGCAAATACGAGGGCAACTCCAGGGCATCTTACAAACGAATGCATCTCTGCAGCCATAGCAAGAAAGCAGGCAATGAACCTACTAAACAGGTGAGAGTGGTTGCTTTTTATGACATAATAACTACAGGCTGTCTGCAAACTTAAACTGATTTAGACAATCATCTAACCAGCAGTGGAAAAAACTGGATAATTTAAATTTATCAGCACGGTATCAAAATATATGGTCTGTGGCAATATCAGAAAAGACAACAACTCATGACTTGCTTCAAATCCAAGGTCAAACAGAACCAACATCATTTGCTATATGGGGGAGATTCGTTCAATATGCATCACATCTGGATATACAACTATGCCTGCCTGCCTCAGCTTTGAGTATATGGACATTATAACAATAAATGAAGGGAATATAGCTCAAGTTTCAGTATGTCAGATTTTGGCTGGACATCAGGAAAAACTTCCTGACTGTTAGAGCAGTACAACAATGGAATCAGTTACTTAGGGAGGTCGTGGGCTCTCCCACACTAGAGGCCTTCAAGAGGCAGCTGGACAACCATCTGTTAGGGATGCTTTAGGGTGGATTCCTGCATTGAGCAGGGGGTTGGACTCGATGGCCTTGTAGGCCCCTTCCAACTCTGCGATTCTGTGAGTCTATGATTCTATCTGTATTAATTAATTTTACATTTGTATTAATTAATTTTTATTCCTTTTTATTCCTGTATAACCAATACGCATCACATCTGGATATACAACGATGCCTGCCTGCCTCAGCTTTGAGTATATGGACATTATAACAATAAATGAAGGGAATATAGCTCAAGTTTCAGTATGTCAGATTTTGGCTGGACATCAGGAAAAACTTCCTGACTGTTAGAGCAGTACAACAATGGAATCAGTTACCTAGGGAGGTTGTGGGCTCTCCCACACTAGAGGCCTTCAAGAGGCAGCTGGACAAGCATCTGTCAGGGATGCTTTAGGGTGGATTCCTGCATTGAGCAGGGGGTTCGACTCGATGGCCTTGTAGGCCCCTTCCAACTCTGCGATTCTGTGAGTCTATGATTCTATCTGTATTAATTAATTTTACATTTGTATTAATTAATTTTTATTCCTTTTTATTCCTGTATAACCAATACGCATCACATCTGGATATACAACGATGCCTGCCTGCCTCAGCTTTGAGTATATGGACATTATAACAATAAATGAAGGGAATATAGCTCAAGTTTCAGTATGTCAGATTTTGGCTGGACATCAGGAAAAACTTCCTGACTGTTAGAGCAGTACAACAATGGAATCAGTTACCTAGGGAGGTTGTGGGCTCTCCCACACTAGAGGCCTTCAAGAGGCAGCTGGACAAGCATCTGTCAGGGATGCTTTAGGGTGGATTCCTGCATTGAGCAGGGGGTTCGACTCAATGGCCTTGTAGGCCCCTTCCAACTCTGCTATTCTATGATTCTATGATCACTTTTTGGTTACAATAAAAAAAAATCCTTTTCCCCCTTGGGAGCTGTAGTTTTGTGAAAGGGGCTTAGAGGAGTCCAGTCCCACAACCAAACTACAACTCCCAGGATTCTCTGGGACAAAGCAAGACAGCTGTAAGTGGTATCAAGCCGCTTTATGTGTGACATGTATCTATCCTTAGTAATCCTATATTTGACGGTATGGAATGGAAGTTTAGCAGCAGAAGAAGAAAAACCAGAACCCATCAACTCCCAAATGCAAATAAAATATTTTCTCCATGTTTTTGACTCTGGCTCAGGTTGTGGAATGGAGATCTCTTTACTGCCTTCGCTTAAACGGGGTCTTATGAGCGCCCAAGTGCCAGAGGCTGTTGCTATGGTAAAAGGGGATTTGCATGGTTTCAATAGCTGTTATTGAAAACTTGCCTCAAATGAATGGTCCTCCCTTTACACGGAGATGAGAGGGGGGGGGTAGGAGAGAGAGGGAACCTTTAACCATCTCCTAGGTAGTGTTGCATATTGCTGGGTTTTAGGGTTTCGACACAAATTAAGTTTCCACTTCCTCCAGCCAAGCCCCTCAAAAGTATGACCGTAAAACCATAAAATAAGTTTCTCACTAGGGGAATTTATCTCAACGCCTCTTCACCCTGGTTGAGCCCTCCCTCGCCTGAGTTGCAATGGGTGATTAGATGTGGATGAGATTTAAAGACCCGGCTCCCTCCCCTTTCCTCCATTTCGCTGATTCTTTGTGTTTTCGGTCTTTATTGGATTCATTGGTGCTTTTGGGGGTTTTGTTTCGACGTTTCTCCTTCGTTCCCTGAGAGTAGGTTGAAATAGGGTGACCGTATGAAAAGGAAGACAGGGCTCCTGTATCTTTAACAGTTGCATAGAAAAGGGAATTTCAGCAGGTGCCATTGTATGCATGTATAACTTCTCCTACTGTGGGTTCCATGGGGCTTAATTAGAACAAACTTGCAAAGAATATATATATATATCTTTAACAAAACATGTCTTTACTAAACATTCAAACGCAGAAATATGCCACAGTCTGTCCTTCTTTGAGCAACCACAACAACAAATATGGACTTCTAGCTTGCAGCTCAAGCCTGCTTGGTGCGCTGAGTACTCTGACAGTCCCTTTTTGTGGACTTGTTCAACTTTTAATTCCCAGGGCAATCCCCAAGGAGTAAGAAGACAGTTCAGAGTATTAGCCCTGCAATAATATAATTAGTAGAATTATCAATACAAAAAAATGATTCCCTACCCTTTGAAATGCTACTGTACACAATTAACATTTGAATTTACCTTATACAAGGTGATAAGGGCTTATAATTAAACAGAATTCACATAACTTTCAGCAGAACTGGCTCTCCGGCTCTTTGCTGCTGCTTCTCCAAGCCTCTCGCTCTGAGTATGAGCCCCGCCCAAGGGACCAAACCATCTACTCCATAGGGGTTTACACATGCAGCCCCTGGTGAAATTCCCTCTTCATCACCACAGTTAAAGCTGCAGGAGCCCTGCCCTCTTTTAAATCTGGTCACAGTATAGCTGCAGTATAGCTCCTGCAACTTTAACTGTGGTGGTGAAGAGGAAATTTCAACAGGTTCTCCATATACACAAATGACACCTGCTGAAATTCCCTTTTCAATACAACTGTTAAAGATACAGGAGCCCTGTCCTCTTTTTCATATGGTCACCCTACATAAACATACCTTGGACTGATGGAGCATTGCAGAACTCTGCTTTTTTTAAAAAGCAAACAGATCAAGCCCACTAACAAGAGCCCCCTGGGCTTGCTCTTCTTCCTCACACTGCTGCAACCTGCTTCGTCAACTGCCTCCTACTCTGGCCCAGACAACAGTTTTGCCTACCGCTTCCTCCAAAACCCCGCAGCATTGCTGCTGCGAAACAGGCTCAATAGGGATATATGACAGGAGTGAGCACAAGCTATCCAGCCAGGAAAAACCGCAGTGCCGTTGTCAGATGGCAGGAATGCTATTTTGGACTGCATTAATAGAAGTATAGCTTCCAAATTGCACGAGATCCTGGTTCCCCTCTATTCAGCACTGGTTAGGCCTCATCTTGAATATTGCACCCAGTTCTGGGCTCCACACTTCAAGAAGGACGCAGACAAGCTGGAGCGTGTGCAGAGGAGGGCAACCAGGATGATCAGGGGTCTGGAAACAAAGCCCAATGAAGAGAGACTGAAAGAACTGGGCATGTTTAGCCTGGAGAAGAGAAGATTGAAGGGAGACATGATAGAACTCTTCAAATACTTGAAAGTTTGTCACACAGAGGAGGGCCAGGATCTCTTCTAGATCGTCCCATAGTGCAGGACACGGAATCATGGGCTCAAGTTACAGGAAGCCAGATTCCGGCTGGACATCAGGAAAAACTTCCTGACTGTTAAAGCAGTACGACAATGGAACCAATGACCTAGGGAGGTTGTGGGCTTTCCCACACTCGTTCAAGAGGCAGCTGGGCAGCCATCTGTCGGGGATGCTTTAAGGTAGATATCTGCATTTAGCAGGGGGTTGGACTCGATGGCCTTATAGGCCTCTTCCAACTCTACTATTCAATGATTCTAATGGGCAGCAAATATTGAGGGAATGAAAACTGCAAAACCTTTTTTCCCCCTGGCAACTCTGCATAACTTTGGAAGTCTGTAGTAGCGCATCTGCCCTGCTACAGTTCATTGAATTTACGCGTTATTCATCATAACTGCCCTTACTTTCGTTCCCCAGACTTTAATATTGCCATAGAGGCCATTACTAGGCTGGTTGAGCCCACCCCCCTTTCCCCCTGGCCTGCATTCCCATACCTACCCTGCACTGGGATCTGACCCCTAACTACGCCCACTCTCTTCATCCGAACTGAAGCCACCACTGACAGACAACAAACAACCATGGTGACATCAAAGCAATGTAAAAAAGTCGCAGTAAAACAACACATCGAAAAAGCACAGTTTTGTGGGGAATGGAACGATGTGGCTGCAAGTTTATTTTATTTATTTATCTATTTATAACATTTTTATACCACCCAAAAGCCGAAGCTCTATTGGGAGCAGCATCATATAAACAGTGGGGCGCAACTGCACGGCCAGAACAGGTTATATAGAGCATATATATAATGGAGCAGATTATAAAGAAGTCATTCTGTAAACACCTTGAAATCAATGCGGTGATCACTAGAAGCCAACATGGATTTGTCAGGAACAAGTCCTGTCAGACTAATTTGATCTCATTTTTTGATAGGGTAACCTCTCTTGTGGACTGTGGGAATGCTGTGGACGTCATATATCTTGACTTCAGCAAAGCTTTTGACAAAGTACCACATGACATTCTGATTAACAAACTAGCTAAAAGTGGGCTAGATGGAACAACTATTAGGTGGATTCACAGTTGGCTACAGAATCGGACTCAAAGAGTACTTATCAATGGAACCTTCTCAAACTGGGGAGAGGCAACGAGTGGGGTGCCGCAGGGCTCAGTCCTGGGCCCAGTGCTCTTCAACATTTTTATTAATGATTTGGACGAGGAGGTGCAGGGAACGCTGATCAAATTTGCAGATGACACAAAATTGGGTGGGATAGCTAATACCCTGGAAGACAGAAACAAACTTCAAAGTGATCTTGATAGGCTGGAGTGCTGGGCTGAAAACAACAAAATGAAATTTAATAGGGATAAATGCCAAGTTCTACATTTAGGAAATAGAAACCAAAGGCACAGTTACAAGATGGGGGATACTTGGCTCAGCAATACTACAAACGAGAAAGATCTTGGAATTGTTGTAGATCGCAAGCTGAATATGAGCCAACAGTGCGATATGGCTGCAAGAAAGGCAAATGCTATTTTGGGCTGCATTAATAGAAGTATAGCTTCCAAATCACGTGAGTTACTGGTTCCTCTCTATTCGGCCCGGGTTAGGCCTCATCTAGAGTATTGCATCCAGTTCTGTGCTCCACAATTCAAGAAGGATGCAAACAAGCTGAAGCATGTACAGAGGAGGGCAACCAGAATGATCAGGGGTCTGGAAACAAAGCCCCATGAAGAGAGACTGAAAGAACTGGGCATGTTTAGCCGGGAGAAGAGAAGGTTGAGGGGAGACATGATAGCACTCTTCAAAAAAGGTTGTCACATAGAGGAGGGCCAGGATCTCTTCTTGATCCTCCCAGAGTACAGGACACGGAATAATGGGCTCAAGTTACAGGAAGCCAGATTCCGGCTGGACATCAGGAAAAACTTCCTGACTGTTAGAGCAGTACGACAATGGAATCAGTTGCCTGGTGAGGTTGTGAGCTCTCCCACACTAGAGGCCTTCAAGAGGCAGCTGGACAACCATCTGTCAGGGATGCTTTAGCGTGGATTCCTGTATTGAGCAGGGAGTTGGACTCGATGGCCTTGTATGCCCCTTCCAACTCTGCGATTCTATGATTCTATGGTTCTATGTAATACAGGACTTGTGGATATCCTCCCCACAGTGTCCTGCATTGGGGCATTGTGGTAAATGGAATGGGCAGTTCAATCCATCTGGCTGCTCGTTGGAGTACTACTGCTATGCCCACCACCAGATAAGCCCAACAGAAGAGACTTTGGCCAGGGACTCCGGAAAGCTAAAACCAGCCCTGCTCAACACACTTCATCTGTCCCAAACTGAGGCCCCAGCTGTGCCTCCTTGAGACGAAGGGGGAGTGACACAGCACTGGAGAACCAAAGTATAGAGATCTCCTATCGGCTTAGAAGTCAGGATGACTTGTTGCAATATTCATTTCAAGTGCACAGTGACCTGCTCCGCCTGCATTTCCCCTGTCTCATTGAAGGAAAAGCAGACCAATAACAAAGATAGTTGTCTCTCTGACATGGAGACAGAGAGATGTGGCGTTCCCAAACTTTGAATTACAGAGGATGATAAACTGCCTGGTTCCTTTTACCGGCTGGGGAAAGTCCTTCACCTTGAATCACACATATCCGCTCAACACATAAAAATGCTCCTGTTTTATATGCCTGGCACTGGGTAGCTCCTGAATTGGGCTTCTGTACCTCTCATGTTTGTCCAAGTGGGTGGGAAATGGCTGTGTTGGAGTGAAGAAAGATTCACCCTTGCTGTGCTTAATCATATTTGAAGGTCATTTCCTATATGAGTGAATGATGATCCCATTTGTCTTTTGTGAGATAAGGCAGGTCATTATTTCACAAGCTGACCTAGGTCATTATTAATAGTTACAGTTAGGGGAAATGGCTAGATGCAGTGGTCATCATCCCATGCACGATGAGACATGTTTCAGCCCACAGATGGGGCTTCTTTATTTATTCATTTAATTAATGTCATTTCATTTCTATACCACGCAATAGCCGAAGCTCTCTGGATGGTTTGCAACAAGTCATAAAATAATAAAAAATACAACATAAAATTCAGCATAACAAATTACATATACAAAAATGAAAACAATTTAGACAGCTAGTTTCAATAATATACTAGACCTGTTTAGATGACTGGCATAAATGCTCCATCAGATGCCATTAAATGCCTGAGAGTACGGGGCAGTCTTAACCAGGCTCCAAAAAGATAACAGTGTTGGCGCTAGGCGGGCCTGAATGAGGAGCTCATTCCGTAGTCAGAGGGCCATCACTGACAAGGCCCTCATAAGAACATAAGAAGAGCCCTGCTGGATCAGACCAAGGGTCCATCTAGTCCAGCACTCTGTTCACACAGCGGCCAACCAGCCATCAGCCAGGGATGAACAAGCAGGACATGGTGCAACAGCACCCTCCCACCCATGTTCCCCAGCAACTGGTGCACACAGGCTTACTGCCTCGAATACTGGAGATAGCACAGAACCATCAGGGCTAGTAGCCATTGATAGCCTTTGCCTTCAGGAATTTATCCAACCCCCTTTTATAGTCATCCAAATTGATGGCCATCACTACATCTTGTGGTAGTTAGTTCCATAATTTAACTACGTGCTGTGTGAAGAAGTACTTCCTTTTATTTGTCCTGGATCTCCCACCAATCAGCTTTATGGGATGACCGCGGGTTCTAGTATTTTGAGAGAAGGAGAAAAATGTCTCCCTATCCACATTCTCCACACCATGCATAATTTTGTACACCTCTATCATGTCTCCCCTCAGCCTCCTCTTCTCCAAGCTAAACAATCTCAGCTGAGGTAACCTTCCCTCATAGGGGAGATGCTCCAGGCCCTTAATAATTTTAGTTGCCCTTCTCTGCACTTTTTCCAGCTCTATAATATCCTTTTTTAGGTGTGGCGACCAGAACTGTACACAGTATTCTAAGTGTGGTCGCACCATAGATTTGTATAAGGGCAGTATGATACTGGCTGTTTTATTCTCAATTCCTTTTCTTATAATGCCTAACATGGAGTTTGCCTTCTTTACAGCGGCCGCCCACTGGGTGGACATTTTCATGGAGCTGTCCACCACAATCCCAAGAACACTTCCTTGTCGCCACGGTTGAGCCTTCCTCAGAGCAGCCACAACAGTGTATTTCGAGACTGCCACCTTCAGAGGCATGTTGGTGATGACCCAAGACAGAGCCTTTTTTGTGGCTGCTCCCAGACTGTGCAACTCCCTCCCAAGGGAGGCTTGGTGGTTGGCAGACAAAGACCGCTGTAATCAGGGCCGGTGCTACGATAGAGGCCACTCAGGCCGCCTAGAGCGCCAAGCTAAGAGGGGCGCCAGGCACAGCGCAGCACTCACTTGTGTTGGTTGTGAGCCGGTCCGGCCCGAGGATTCAGCTGGGCCTGGGTGGGCGAGATGGCACCCCAGGCCCGCCCAGCCAAAGCAAAGCCAGGGACGCTGGGGTGGGGGTGGGGGTGGGGCGGCTCCACGTTCGGACTTCCAAGCCCGGAAGAGAGAGAGAGAGAATGTATGGGTGAATGGGGTGCAGGGGGTCTTTGAGTGAATGCATGTGTTTGGCGTGAGTGATGCTGAGTGTGTGTGTGTGTGCGCGTGCGTGTGAGTTGGGGGGGATGATTTGGAGGTGGTATTCCTATTAAATAATGCATTTTAGACCCATAGACATTCCTTTCCAATTTGCTATAATTCGCATGACGTATTTCTTGCACTTTAAAATAAATTTAGCAATTTCAAGTTTTGTGCTTCTTATTTTTTCCAGGAAACATAAGTTCTTAAAAATCAAAGTTGGCATTTTTTGGTGTGTGTGTGTGTGTGTGTGTGTGTGTGTGTGTGTGTGTGAAAGTAGCTCACCTTGCCTAAGGTGCAAAATAGTCTGGCACCGGCCCTGGCTGTATTCAAGAAGGACTTGGTGGATCTATAAGTGAGTCTGTTGGGTTGGGTGCTATGTTGTTGTTGTTTTGTGTTATGCTTTTATTGAACCTTAATGTATTGTTTTATTGTTTTAATCAATTTTAATTGGGAAAGCTGCCTTGTGTGCCAATTTTTGGTAGAAAAGCAGGCTACAAATAAAAGTAAATCGTAATAAATGAATAATAACGTTGCAGCCTTCTTCAAGGTGGTGCCAACACATCTGGTGGGCACCAGGTTGAGGATGGCTGCTTTACAACGCTGGGCACATAGACATCAAAAGCAGCAAGCAATAATTTAGTACTGTAAGGAGGGCGTTGGCTCAAGAGGGTCATGCAGAACACTGGCTCACAGCATGCTTGTGCAGCGTTCTCCCCCCACCCCTGGTGAAAATGCCCCTGCTAAAAGTCTCCATTGGCACCAATGGAGGCTCTTTTAAATCCTAAATGCTGCAGGGGGGAGAGTTTTGGGTGGCGGGAAAAGGTGAGCAGTGGAGGCTGGTGGCTCAGATTTCAGTGGGGCTGTAAATCCACTCCCGGTTTTAGTCAGAACTCAGCAGAAGCATCCAAGGTGTTGAACCCATTTGGAGGATATGATTCAGCCCATTGGGTAGTTCCCTTAGAGTTCTGATGGGTTCTGAGTGAAACCCAGAGCGGATCCATAGCCCCACTGAAATCTGAGCCACCAACCTCCACTGAAGGGTAGGCTTCCCCTCTCCAGGAATGCCTCCATGCTATAATTAGGCTTTTAAAAGCCTCAATGGTCACCAATGGAGACATTTTAAATGCCTCACTTGCAGCATAGAATGGAGGAGGAGAAATCTCTTATCTCTAATCACCAATTGCAATTAAGGGCAAGGACCTGGCGTGGTCCTCCCACAGGCAGCATCTGGCCCATGGGCCCGACATTCCCCATTCTCGAAATAAAGCTATTGCCCAAATGTGGATTTGGGATTCTTTTTCCCATGCACCAGCATGGCTATCTTTGGTTTTCATGTGCTGCTTCAGAAAGTAACCTCCACTCGGACTGAGGGCTTACGGGGGACAGAATGTGTGTTGCATGTGTGTTGATGACAGTGTTGGATAATAGGAACAATTCTGCATGCTTCCAGACATTAAGGGGGGATATAGATTACCCTGTAGCTTGATCAGTTCCTATTTCCTGCTTCCTTCCCTTCCTCTTTCTTCTTCTCTTCTGATTTCAGCAGCAAGTGTTCTTGGGTGATAAAACTAATAATGTAAGTTGATTTGAACTTCTTTTAAACTGGCTCTAGCTGTTGCCACCTTTTTGCTATATAAAGCAACTCTGCTGCAAATCCCATCAGACTTTCCAACAAACAACAAACAGAAGCCGTTTTGGAACAGATACAGAGAGAGAGAGAGAGAGAGAGAGAGAGAGAGAGAGAGAGAGAGAGAGAAGCTGAAGGCACCTTAAGGGCACAGGTATTTCTCTCTTGAGATCTGGGGTGAGGAGGAACGCTTATGCTGTTTTCCACCACCTATGATATACAAAAGCAGCACAAATCTTCAGTGCTTCTCTCCTCCAAAAGGAAGCCAAACCCAAGTAGCACTGCCTCTTCAACTTCTCATTGCTCGGGGGAGTGCAGGGTCTAGAATAATAGGTTGCACAATTCAGCATCTGCACAAACCTGTGCAAATTGGCTCGGAGCAGAGCAGGAGTCAATTAGAGACAATTTTGGAATGCAGTATTAGGATTTGCAACTCTGTGTGTCTCAATCCTGTATTAATGTCCAAATTCGGGTTTCAGTGGGAAATAATGGAGTAAGTCTGAGATCTAGAAGTGTGTCATGGGAAAACGAACAGTATCAGGGAAATAAAATTAGCCACAGTGTTTCACCACCACAATTTAAACTGTACCTAAGGCTGAAGGCAGATATAATGTAATGTTTTTTGGAGTGGTGGGGATTTATTTATTTTTATACCATAGCTGCGTGGAAGACACATGTATTCTCTCTCTCTCTCTCTCTCTCTCTCTCTCTCTCTCTCTCTCTCTCTCTCTGTGTGTGTGTGTGTGTGTGTGTGTGTGTGTGTGTGTGTCCTGTCTCTAATCAAACTGGTTTTGCTGATTTTATGTATTGTTCAGTCTGAACCAATTCTTGTTATCAGAAAGGAGACAAAGACTGATTCAATAGATGTCTTTGTAGCTGTTTCTGGGATCTATTGGCCAGAGCCAATGACATCACATGAGTCAAGTGACAGACAGCTGCTTTTTATTTTTTTATTTTTTTTATCTAAAAAGAAAGAAGAAAGTATGAACTTGTACATAAATGTGTATCCGCCTCTTTTTATAAATTCTTTAAACCACCCAGAGAGCTTCAGCTATAGAAATGAAATCAATCAATCAACAAACAATAATGGATACTGCTTTAAGAATCCATTTGAAAGGCAATACATACTTGTCTAAAACCAAACAAATAAAGATGCAATCCTAGTTCCTCTTATCTGGGAGTAAGCCCCATTTAACACAGTGAGACTTACTTGTGAGTTGATATATATAGGATTATAATATAAAAAAAATAAACACAACAATTTCAAATAATTAAAAAGGGAAGGCTACCTACTGACCCCAAAAGCAAAATTAACACTAATTTACACACACACACACACAGAGAGAGAGAGAGAGAGAGAGAGAGAGAGAGAGAGAGAGAGAGAGAGAATTTAACTAACTTAAAAAAGAAAATTAACTGCATGTTTAGACGAAAAAAATCCTGCATTTCCCAGCCAGCCATGTTGGACTTTTTTGTACCTAAACATTCTTAGGATTGCATGTAGGACTCCCCCCCCCCCCGGTCTTCGTGTGCATAGGATTGCCCCATAAAATGTTAACTCCCCCCGCGCCAATAAACAAAACGCACTACCTCTGCCCCCAGAAGGAGAACTTTGCATCTGAGTTTTAAACTCTTTTTAGCATGAGAAAAACAGAGTCTTCCCAGTCACAGGCAAAATTTCTACTTGTCTTAATTTGATAAAAGAGGGACAGAGTTATTGTAATGATGTGGGGGAAATAATTTATATATTTTTATTGTTGTTACTGCTCATGGCTGACCATTCCTTTCTAAGGCAGGTTGCTGTTATGGCCAGGTGATGAGAACTAAGAGTTAGGGTTAAGAGATGGTTGGAAATATTGTTGTGTTTAAAAGAAATACTTGCCGTCGTCTGGGGAGAGTAAAAGTAGGGTGACCCTATGAAAAGGAGGACAGGGCTCCTGTATCTTTAACAGTTATATTGAAAAGGGGATTTCAGAAAGTGTCATTTGTATATATGAGGAACCTGGTGAAATTCCCTCTTCATCACAACAGTTAAAGCTGCAGGTGTCCTGCCCTCTTTTAAATCTGGTCACTCTAGTATAGCTCCTGCAGCTTTAACTATTGTGATGAAGAGGGAATTTCACCAGGTTCTCCATATACACAAATGACACCTGCTGAAATTCCCTTTTCAATACAGCTGTTAAAGATACAGGAGCCCTGTCCTCCTTTTCATATGGTCACCCTATGTTTATGGAGGGCTTTGGGGCAGAGATCCAGGGCTCAGCAGCAGACAGACCTCCAAATTAAGCAGAAACATTTTGAAGGAAGTGAAATAATACACATTTTCATCTCAAGAGTACCCCCCTTCGTAAGACCATTACATACAGAGCAGTGGAGGCTGGTGGCTCTGATGTCAGTGGGGTGGTGAATCTGGTCTAGGTTTCAATCAGAACAAGTCAGAACTCTAAAGGAGCTATCCAAGGTATGGAGATATGGAGCACCTTGAATAGCTGCTTTAGAGTTTTGACTGGTTCTGATAAACCCAGATTGAATATCACTGCCCCACTGACATCGGATCCACCACCCTCCACTGGCCCAAATTGCAAAAATTCCCACCTGCACTACTTATGCAAGGTTTCTCTCTCTGGGAACCTGATGTGGAGTAATGAATCCACCGTTTTGCCTGAATGCCGCTGTTTGATTCCAATGATGCTCTGCATGTATATTACAAGGGAAACAGACATTACGACAGTACCTTAAGCCTCAGGTACTCTTTCATCTAAAGGAAACCGAATCCAGGTAGCGCTGGCTTGAGAGAATGGGAAACACATACAGGTTGTACACATTCCTGCCTAGGATGTTCTCACAGCTTCATAGCCTCAGGCTCCAATCCTGAACACACACACTTACCTGCAGAAAACTCCCCTAAACTCAATGGGCTTCCTTCTGAGTAGACATGTATAGGAATGCACTGTCCATTTCCAGGATCTTAGTTCTCAGAAGATATGTTTTAATCTGTTTTCCTTTATGGAGCAGGATAAAGAGTCTTGTGTTACCTTTAATAATTTTATTATGGCAGAATAGCCTTCCATAGATCAGATGTGTGAAATAGCATCCTCAGTTGGCAGATATATTATATACACATCTGGAAGTAATGAGAAGAAGATTTATTTTGTTTTTTTGTTTTACCAATGATGTCAGAGGGAAATGAACTGCAAGAGATACAAATAGAGATAATTACATTTGTTTTATTTATTTGTTTGTTTATTACATTGCTGGAAGGCATGCTAACAGAAATACAAATTACAAAGATGAAATGCAAAGTAGCAATAATTCAGTGATGATAAAAGAATTCCGATAAAGCTTAGATGTTAAATAATTACAGCGACCGTTGACAGAGTAATGCCGATAAATATCCTAACCTTGATACATTAATGAGCACCTGTAGTGTGATTAAAAACCCATAATAAAAGATTAGAGTTTTGTTCATGTGCTTGCTTGAGGAGCCATTCAGTTTGCCCTTCTGCTGCTGTGTTTACCTTGGACAGCCGGCTGCATGAAATAGCCATGTGTAGTGTTCAAGGTTCATATCAGGACAGAGGTTTCTTCTGTAGGGATATAAATTCTACCCGACATTGCTTGGCTCTCTTGCACCTTAAGGTGATCTAACCTCTCTCTCTCTCTCTCTCTCTCTCTCTCTCTCTCTCTCTCTCTCTCTCTCTCTCTCTCTCTCTCTCAGGAGATTTGTGGTAGAAGGAAAGGAAGTATATGATTCACAGAATTTTACGAGGGGACCAGAAGACACTTTCCACTCATAACACGCTTATGTTTTCTCACGGCTTCTTCTGTCTTTTTTCTTACCACAGAAAATCTGTTCAGGGTGAAAAAGGCCAAGTAGCTGAACCATGCCTTCTGACTGGCGCTGCTAGGAGCCCTCCATCTGGAAGACCCCGTTAGCAAACAGTGTGCTTGTAATCTGGGAATCAGGCAGTGGGTCCAGAACTCAAACGCAGGATCCTGACAGATCCTCAGATGGCATCGCTGAACCAGCCACATGAAATTGCATCAGCGAGCATATCCGTTTGAGGGAATTACTGTTTACTTATACAATTGTGGGTTTGCAGCTGTTTCATTATAGCACAGCGATTGCAGACATCAGTAAGCATTTCCAGAGGGGGAGCCGTGTTTCAGCAAAAACAGCAAAGAGTCTTGTGGCACCTTAAAGACTGACAATTTATATTCCCCCACCCCCACCTATGTATACCAGTCTGCTAACTTGAGGTTAATACTTCATGCATCTGATGAAGCGGGCAGTGCCCATCAAAGCTTAAGCCAGAAGAGGTGTCAGTCTTTAAGGTGCCACAAGACCTTAAAGTTGAGAGGAGGTGGGACGCAGTCCTCTTAGGGGAGACTGTCCATTTAGTTAACAGGCAACTGTCTTGCTTTGTTAAGATAATTAAGCTTAGAAGATAGCTTAATGCAGGAATCCACCTTAAAGCATCCCTGACAGATGGCTGTCCAGCTGCCTCTTGAAGGCCTCTAGTGTGGGAGGGCCCACAACCTCCCTAGGTCATTGGTCCCATTATCGTACTGCTCTAACAGTCAGGAAGTTTTTCCTGATGTCCAGCCGGAATCCAGCTTCCTGTAACTTGGGCCCATTATTCCTTGTCCTGCACTTTGGACTACAACTCCCAGGGAGCATGACCCATGGCCAGAAATGATGAGAGTTGCAGTACAAAATGGAAACCCCCTGAATAGCTTCTTTAGAGTTCCGACAGGTTCTGACCGAAACCCCGGAAGGGATTCACCACCCGGCTGACATCTGAGCCACCAGCCTCCACTAAGGAAAAGGCATCTCTCCGTTGAGATACTGGTCCCATTTTCATTGCCCAGAGGAAGGCATCTGTACCACTTGCCTGGTGGGGTGGTAACAGGCACATCCCAAGCAGCTACTTCAGCTGCTTCGCATGCATGGTTTTCCCACAGTATGTCCAAACCCTTAACGCCAAGGAGCTGCTGATTGGCTGAGTCCATTCGATCATGGAAATTGGCGTGCAGGCAAACACACACCCGATTGTTAAGAGAAAGGCAAAGTCAAGACAAAAGCATCAAATCTATACAACCCGAAGCCCAGCGCAGCTGGGATTTGGAGGTATTTACTTTTCCTTTGTGGGACACAAGGCTCTGTATGTGTTTGTGTGCCCGAGCGCGTGATAAGGCATGCAAGAGAACTAGTTTAGTTATTTCATCAGGTTTTGTTATTAAAATGTCATTAATTCGCTTCCTTTTAATTCTTTTTCATAACTGATGTGAAATAGTTCGTTTGTGTCTGTTATTTCCACTTGTTGCTGCTCCCCATTGCTTTTAATGGGAGCCCAGGCAATGTTATGGTACCTATAGCTTCATTTCTCCGCCTTCCAAATGGATTGATGTTTTCAAGCATCCTACATCGTCTTTCAAGGCACGAAATCTTCGACATTTCAGATGCGCAGAGTGAACGGTCCCTATTTTATAGGCAATTTTAAAAGGCACACATTCTATAAGCTTCCCATTGCTTGCAAGGGACATCCATCAGCCCCTCTCCAGCTTGAAATATCTGTCTTTCATACAGTTAGAATAACAAATTCAGGCGTTCTGCTAGTCACTACCCATGGAAAGGATCCAATCTGCCATATTTTAGATTGAGAAAGATAAAATGGGGACTCTGGGGTTGTTCATACAACACGCTAACCCAGTGGTTGAGCGTGGGTTGTTGTTGAATTGTAGGTTGTTTGTTGAATCATTGGTTAAGTGCGTTGTCTGAACCCAGGACATTTTACACAGGGTGGCTTGTTAACCATGCAGTGTGGTTTGTTAACCACCCTAAAAACCCATCAATAATAATTAATTCAAATATATATATTTTGTTTGGATTCCCATGTGTTTTTATAGCTAAAAGTAGTGGAACAAATTGGTCTCCATTTTGTTTTAAAAATAAATGCCCATCAGTGCAGGAGTGCTCATTTAGTCTTTACTCGCACACACAAAAGCAGCAGCCTCGGGTTTTTTTCCCATGAAAGGCAAAGTTACATCCTCCCCAACCCCAAATATATATAGCTGTGTCCCAGCTTTTAATGGACATCTGTGTTGTTGTTTTATTTGGTATTGAGGACCACCTCCGAGCACAAGGTGCCCCAGTGACGAAGCATCAGGATACACATGAGGTAAGCAACTGAGTGAGGAAAGGTAAGTGAAATTACTAAACTAATTATTTAGTTACGTGAGGTAAATCATTGGCGGGAGATTCAGGCATCAATAGAGGTTATTTTCTTTTTCTTTTTGCCCCCAGAAAGGGGGGTTTAGAAAACAAGAGGCTGTGAAGGAGATTTACACCTCCCCTTATTTGTATGAGGTGGTCCCAGTCTTCATCACGACCCCACATGGTTACTTTAGACCAGGTGTTGAACCTCAAACCCATAGGCCAAATCCAGCCCTCTGGGGGCCCAATACGGCACTCTGAGTTTCCCCAGATGACAATGCCTCCTTCTTCTGGCCCTGCCCACCATCCCCCAAACTACCAATGGTTTGATGGTTATGCACTCCCCCCTCCCCACCACCATTTTAAAAGTTGAAATGCCTCTCCTAATGTTTAGCTACCAGCAGTAAGAGCTTTAAACTAAAATATGTTGATATTTTTGGTAAGTTGGCCCATCCCTTTTTGCCTTCGGCTCCACAAACCACTGGATTGCAACTGCTGGGAGCATCTCCAAAATCAACAAAAAGCTGAAGGAGCTTCTCCAAGCCAACTTTAGAGTAGAATCATAGAATTATAGACTAGTAGACTTGGAAGGGGCTTATAAGGCCATAGAGTCCAACCCCCTGCTCAATGCAGGAATGCACCTTAAAGCATCTCTAACAGATGGTTGTCCAGCTGCCTCTTGAATGCCTCTAGTGTGGGAGAGCCCACAACTTCCCTAGATATTTATTTATTATTACATAAATAAATATGTAACTGGCTCCATTGTCATACTGCTCTAATAGTCAGGAAGTTTTTCCTGATGTCCAGCCAGAATCTGGCTTCCTTTAACTTGAGCCCATTATTCCGTGACCACCTTTCAAGAGGGTTAAAAACAAACGTGACCTGCAACTAAATGTTGCAGTGTTGATTGATCCTGTTCAGGGTTCATAGAATCATAGAATAGCAGAGTTGGAAGGGGCCTACAAGGCCATTGAGTCCAACCCCCTGCTCAGTGCAGGAATCCACCCTAAAGCATCCCCGACAGATGCTTGTCCAGCTGCCTCTTGAAGGCCTCTAGTGTGGGAGAGCCCATGACCTCACCAGGCAACTGATTCCATTGTCGCACTGCTCTAACAGTTAGGAAGTTTTTCCTGATGTCCAGCTGGAATCTGGCTTCCTTTAACTTGAGTCCATTATTCCGTGTCCTGCACTCTGGAAGGATCGAGAAGAGATCCCAGCCCTCCTCTGTGTGACCACCTTTCAAGTATTTGAAGAGTGCTATCATGTCTCTCCTCAGTCTTCTCTTCTCCAGGCTAAACATGCTCAGTTCTTTCAGTCTCTCCTCATAAAGCTTTGTTTCCAGTAAGAAGGAAAGAGATTAGCTTTACACTACATATATAACATATCACATCATAGTTTCACCCTAAGATGTGATGGCTTGCTCAAGCTGATCGTAGGGCAATTTGAGACCAGGCCAGCTTTGTATCTAAGGGAAGGTGAGATCTTAGTAATGGGCTTTTCGACACGCTCTTAGCTCCCACATTGTACCATAAGAAATAGTGAGCAAAGCAAAGTCATTCAAATGTGGTGCCTTTGAAAAACACAACTCCCCCTTCAGGGTATGTAGGAAGGAAGAGAATTAGAAGGAAGAGACTTCAGCAAGGGGGTTTATTATACATTGGGGGCAAATCAGCTGGAGGACGGAATTTACATGTGGATCTAAAAATAAGCAATGCAACCTGGCAATCTTCAAAGCTGCTTCAGTGGGTGATTGCATTTTGTTAACAACCGGGCGTTCTGTGCCAAAGTTCCGTACTGTACAGCCATGCCATCTGGCGCTGTGCCCAGCATGGAGCTGAGCGAACAACCACAGCGGCCCAGTCGCTTGATCCCATCCAAACATCTCAGCCTCAGTGTCTCAATCCTATAGCTTCATTTCCATCGTAAGAGTCACAGAACTGTATTGCAAACTATCAAAGCCCTTCAGCACATAAATCTGCCATCAGAGAGGCCAACATTCAGAAACCAAGAGGAGAATCTTTCACTCATTCAGACATTCTGCTGCCAGGGGAAACTCCAGTGAGAAAGAGCTATTTTGGTGCAAATATGAAAAGCTGATACTATAACTTTTAAGCTTGAATAGGTACGGTGGTTTCCCGTCCTACCACAGAAGTTAATTTACTCGTCCAGGCTAAGATAATTGACTTATATCACTGATTAGCATTGCGAATGGTCCCTCTGCTTATTTTGGCTACATTTCAGATTTTAATTAATTGTCACCAATTGCTTTTTGTGCTTCATAGAATCATAGAATAGCAGAGTTGAAGGGGCCTATAAGGCCATCGAGTCCAACTCCCTGCTCAATGCAGGAACCCACCCTAAAGCATCCCTGACAGATGGTTGTCCAGCTGCCTCTTGAACGCCTCTAGTGTGGGAGAGCCCACAACCTCCCTAGGTAACTGGTTCCATTGTTGTACTGCTCTAACAGGAAGTTTTTCCTGATATCCAGCCGGAATCTGGCTTCCTTTAACTTGAGCCCGTTATTCAGTGTCCTGCACTCTGGGAGGCTCGAGAAGAGATCCTGGCCCTCCTCTGTGTGACAACCTTTTAAGTATTTGAAGAGTGCTCTCATGTCTCCCCTCAATCTTCGCTTCTCCAGGCTAAACATGCCCAGTTCTTTCAGTCTCTCTTCATAGGGCTTTGTTTCCAGACCTCCTGATCATCCTGGTTGCCCTCCTCTGAACACGCTTCAGCTTGTCTGCGTCCTTCTTGAATTGTGGAGCCTAGAACTGGATGCAGTACTCTAGATGAGGCTTAACCAGGGCCGAATAGAGAGGAACCATCTGTCCTCACCGTTTACATATTTTACTTTATGCATCTGATGCAATGGACTCTAGTCCACAAAAACATGTGCCATAATCAAGTGTTGACAAATCTTTAAATCTGGCCTCCTGCCAACCTGTGGCATCTTGGGCAAGTGTACAAACCCAGAGGATGTGATATTTCACCTGCTGCAGTTCGTTGACAGCCACCAGCGCTGCAACTGATGTTCAACAGATGTAGCACAGTTGGGTGGTGGTAAAGACTGAGAAGATGGACCAGCCCAGGACATCAGAGAAATCTGTAATTGATTCAAATGGATTTGGATTTCTTTGAAACTGACCTGTGGACTCCACAGTGTGTTTGCTTTCTTTGAGTCATACGAATTCCGTGTACTTGCAGACCTTTTTTTTTTTTTACTTTCTGGATTTTTGCACAAATTTAGCCACAGAAAATAATAATAATTTAAAACTGACTGAAAGTAGGCGCACACACCCATAGGCTAAAGCGTGCAAGTGTGCATTTTGGGGGGGATTCACCCATTTTCAGAAGTGCACATTTGCACAAATGCAAGGACACGTAATTGAGAAAAATCTGATTCTGTCCATCAGTGGACAATGGAACGAAAGACGCTTGACAATCCGCAAAATGCAGGAGACTCTGGATCAGCGTCATGCATTGTGATTTGTCGGAGCTGCGCCATTATGTGGTGGCCCCCATGTGAGGGCCTGGAGTTTTGCTGTTGTCAGGCCAGCGAGCGAAAGGACCTTTTATCCTGTGTAGATACTGGGGTGACCACTTAGACATAGGCCTTAGCTAGACCGGGCTTTATCACGGGGCAAACCACATGACACACAGGGGATCCCGGGATCAGGGAGGGATCATCCCTCCCTTGCCCTGGGATACAGCCCTCCCCTTTGGGCCCGCTTTTTCCGCAGTCCCAGGCTGAGCCCAAGACTGCAGAACGTGTGGCCCATTGCCACGGTTTGACCCGGCTTCGCACGATTACTCGCGTGGAGCCGGGAGGAGCACTGTGCCCATCGGGGTTAGGGTTGGAGGAGCGGGAAAAGTAGTTAACATTTTTTTAAAAACTTACCTTTGGTGCATGATCGTCCGTGCGCTCCGTCCTCTTTAAAAATAAAAAAATGGCGGGCGCAACGCCCCTCTTCCTGAGGTCGTCGCGCCTCACGTGTAAACAGAGGTGGGATCTCGTGGTAATCACAACGCGACATCTTCCCCTCTTCCGTCACAGACTATAAGGTAAGTCTAGCTAAGGCCATAGGCTCTTTCTACACCTAAGTGTTATCCCAGGAAAATGGAGGGGTCGTCCCTGCCTGCTCCCGGGATCCCCTGTGTGGCATTTGGATGCACAGGAACGATCCCTGGACGTTCCCTGGATTTAGGCCTGGTGTAGACATGCCCCAAGTCCCTTCCCCCAAAAAGAAAGAAAGAAGACAAGAAAGGGACTGGCTTGCATAATGTTTACATGCAAAATTAGAAATAATGACTATAAATTAAATAGAACTACATTACATCTCACCCTAGTGGGGGAAGACAGCAACCGGGTGACCCAGTGTAAATGCTCAGTCTGCTGTCCAGGTGCTGACTATTGGAGCTTCATCCCATGTACCTGCTTCCCTCGGACTATCCCCGTAGCGCAAAGCTTTTGCAGTTGTTGTTGTTTTTGCTACCAGGCGGCAGCGATCCTTTGCATACCAGGAAGTGAGTTTAAGGGGGGAAATGTAAAAAATCATTAAAAAATAAACGAATGACCCAATTCAATTCAAGTTTGGTATGCTTAAAGCTCTCCCTGATATCTATTACTGTGCCAATGTTGGTGCCTTTGTCTTTAAAGCTTGCGCAGATATAAGCATTTGTTTAAAATCCTGCTCCTGCACCCCAGGGGCGGCTCGGAAGATTCGCTCAAAAAGTAGGGGCTAAATACGGCAAATCTTTTTGCTTTATTGCACCATTAAGGCAGGATGCATGGGAGTACTTCACAATCAAAGCAGATTATAAGGTGGAAAACTTCTGACTCCTTTGCATGCAATTCGCAGTGATTGCACAGTATAACGCTGGTGTGATAAAGTTCTTGATGGGCAACTTCAAGGCCCCTCCCTGCTTTCCCTTCTTAGGGTTCTTTATCTTTGAACTGGACGTGAACTGGGCACCCCTCCAAATAGAGGATGTCCTCAAAAAGAGGAGGGCCCTCTGACAGAATGTCCTATGTAAACTGGGACAGATGGCTATCCTAGTTGATAATGTTGCAGTTATTATGAGATGGCCCAAAAAGTAACCACAGGAAATGCCAATAAGGTGCTCTCTTTAGTTGTTTTGGTAATGTAATCTTTAACACATGCAAACGCCGGTCTTGTTGCAAATTCTTTGTTCCCACCTAACATGGTCTCCTTGGCCATCCTGTACTAGAACCTAAAACGGCACTCTGACCATGCATAAGATGGAGAAGGTGAAAGCCAAAAGCAAAAGTTTTTACCAGCTTTGGCTGGTTCGCCAACTAGGGCCTCTCCTGGACAGAGATAGCTTGGCCATGGTGGTACAGGCATTGGTAACTAGGGTGACCATATGAAAAGGAGGACAGGGCTCCTGTATCTTTAACAGTTGCATAGAAAAGAGAATTTCAGCAGGTGTCAATATATGGGGAACCTGGTGAAATTCCCTCTTGATCACCACAGTTAAAGCTGCAGGAGCTATACTAGAGTGACCAGATTTAAAAGAGGGCAGGGCACCTGCAGCTTTAACTGTGGTGATGAAGAGGGAATTTCACCAGGTTCCCCATATATACAAATGACACCTTCTGAAATTCTCTTTTCTATGAAACTGTTAAAGATACAGGAGCCCTGTCCCCCTTTTCATATAGTCACCCTATTAGTAACCTCAAGACTGGATTACTGCAATGCGCTCTATGTGGGGCTGCCCTTGAAGCTGCTCCGGCAACTGGAGCTAGTGCAGAATGCTGCAGCTCGGCTGTTCTCTGGAGCTGCCCCTTTCCAGCATGTAACTCCTCTGCTGAGGGAACTGCACTGGCTGCCTATTCACTACCGGGCCAGGTTTAAGGTTCTTGTACTTGTGTACAAAGCCCTAAACAACTTGGGACCAGGATACCTGAGAGAGCGCCTTCTCCCCTACCAACCTGCCAGGTCACTGAGGTCATCCGATGGACTGTTCCTGGTGGTTCCACATAGATCCATCCTCCAATTGGAGTCCACCAGGGGAAGAGCCTTCAGTGTGGTGGCCCCCTCCTCTGGAATTTCCTGCCTCTGGAGGTCAGGCAGGCGCCAACTTTGTATTCCTTTCAGCACCTCCTGAAAATGTAATTGTTCCAGGAAGCCTTTCCTTAATGTCCAGCCATGGTTCACGGTTCACTTTTCATTTTGCTTCTTTTAAAAATCTATTTTAAGGCATTTTATTCTTTTTATTGTATTTTATTTTGTACACTGCTCCGAAATTTTGAATGGGGAGCAGTATATAAATATTGTTAATAAATAATAATTAATAAGACCTTACATAGCGTCCGTTTTCTGAGATCTCTACTAATGACAAGGGCACATTGATTCCAGACTCAACCCCCTCCTTTACATGAACCATTTCAATTTCCTTCAACGAAAATTTAGGCTACCTAAATTTAGGTGGATAGAGCAGCGTGGTGAGATGATAGACGTGCAGGACATCTTCCTTCTGCATGGCTGGACTGTGCCTGAAATGTACCTGGGCTCAGCCAAAACAAATACAGACAGATTGACGGATAGCCTCAACAAAATGTTTAAGTCAATTTATAAACTGCAATCACTGTGAGCAAAATGAACACAGAAGACTTCTTTAGCACACATCCATAGCCTTGGAAGAACGAAATTCTTGCAAATACAGATTTAAAACAGCAAGTTAAAAGACCAGGATGGTAAAGTGTTAAAATACTGGGGAAATAAAAAGGTCTTCACCTGGCATTGGAAAGAGTATAACGTATGTGCCAGGTGATCCTCTCTGGGCAGCTCATTCCACAGCCAGGGTGCCACAGCAGAAAAGGCCCTCCTCCTGGTAGCCACTCACCTCTCTTCCATTTATTTATTTATTTATTTGTTTATTACATTTCTATACCGCCCAATAGCCGAAGCTCTCTGGGCAGTTCACAAAAATTAAAACCATAATAAAACAACCAACAGGTTAAAAGCACAATTACAAAATACAGTTTAAAAAGTATTTTTATACTTTATACTGGGGTTCTTCCTTTGGGAGAAGAACCCCAGAAGTTGATCTTACAGTCTGGGCAGGTACATATGGGAGGAGGCATACCTTCAGATAACATGGCCCTCAGCTGTTTAGGGCTTTGAATGTTAATACTAGCACTTTGAATTGGGCCCAGACCTGGACAGGCAGCCAGTGAAGCTGGAAAAGGACTGGCATAATGTGGTCTTGTTGGCCAGTCCCCGTTAACAATCTTGCTGCCCTGTTTTGTATCAGCTGCAGTTTCCAGACTGTTTTCAAAAGCAGCACACATATAACACATTATAGTAGATCAGAAGGCAGGTTATCAGTGGATAATTGTAGATAGGCTATCTCTGTTCAGATAAGGGTGTAGGCTATCTCTGTTCAGATAAGGGTGTAGTCGATATATCAGCCTAAGCTGATAAAAAGTGCTCCTTGCCACTGGGTCCACGTGTGCCTCAAGTGACAGTTCTGGATCCAAAAGCACCCCCAAACTACGAACCCAATCCTTTAGGGGGAGTACAACCCCCTCCAGCTTTAAAAGTCTCCACTCAAAAAATGGGCACGACCTATAAGCATTTGCAATCCCTACTGAATTTAGTGACAGAGTTCAGCCCATTAGAAATATTATTAATATTTGTATAACATCTTCAAGTGATCAACGGGTGTTTCCAGGTAAGGCTTTTATTGTGACCTCTCCCTGCCACCTCTTTGGAATTTTTCCAGGTATTATGTGAATGCATGCATGTGCATGTAGCTTCCTTCAGTTTTTGCATTCCCCCTCCCCACAACCTTCTAGACATCGCTTTCAAGCAGGCCTGCACAACACGTGTGGCCCTCCAAGCCAAATCCAGCTCCTGGGCCACGTCCTGAGCCCTGCAAGATACTCCCATCCCACTACCTTTGATTTTGTAAACATAGCAAGTTCAGGACATTTACGCAGGAGGGGTGGCTGGCATGCACGATGAGCTGTATTCAGCCCAGTGGGTCATAAGTTGCCCAGGCCTGTCTTTAAGGGAGCCCATTGATTGGAAATCACATCAGAGAGGGGGAATGTTCCTTTGATGTCTTTGTTGTCAGGAATTCTGTCCGGAGTAGCATGGAATTAAGGCCAGCATACAGTACAGCAATTGTAGAGGAACAACAAACCAGAAACAGCCACAAAAATCCCTTCTGATTTAAGCACTTCTTCCATTATCCTTGCGGTGAGGCCCTGAAGACTACGGCACTGACCTTCTCTGCTTGTTATTTCTAAAACGTATCTCCAAAATTTACATCCTGCTTAGCCTACAGGACTCTCAAAACAACTAAATTGGGATACTTTGGAAGAAGCTCTCCTGTTAAAGCAGTTTCATGTTGCCACCCATCGCTAAACAAGCCATAGCCTCTGCTCCATAACTCAGGCAGGATCTACACTACTGCTTTATAATGGTATTGAAGTGCACTGACAACTGTTGGGGACCGTGACGCCTTCAATATACCATTTTCAAACTGCTTTCAAAGTGTTATATCCTGCTTGGTGCAGATCTGATCAAGAGGGGTCATAATATGTCCGTGACAAACATGGGCTCAGATCTTATTCCATGTCTGATGCTTTAGCCAAATAAACAGCTCTTGGGCTGCCTTGACAATGGCAGGCTGTACCCATCTTCTTCCTTGTAAACTGATAAAAGGCAAAGGATGATGAACAGATCTCTTCTGGATCAGAAATGGTCAATCCAGAATCATCAGCAGGAGATCTTTAAAAACAACCACTACCTGTTGCAGACCATATTTTTTGCTAGTTATGGCTGCAATCTGGGGACGTAATCAGTGGGAAGTAAGCTCCATTAAACTTAATGGATCACACTCTTGAGTAGACATGTAGAGGATTGTACTGTTAACAGAGAGCACTTCCAGAAATAATCCTCTGAACACTGTCCTTATGTTGTATTATATGCCTACTAGTGTAAAGTCCATGTTGCCATAGGCACAAGTAGTCCTGATATTTTGCCCCTCCGCCCCCTCACTACTGAGCGGCTCATGAATAATGCAAATGTGACTCATGCATAGTGAATCCCCCCTCCAAAATGTGCATGTGGCGTAGCCCCTCCCCCCACCCCGATTGGCTGCATCCATCCCCTTCCCCCTCCCCACTGGCGGCAACAACCTAACCACGCAGCCATGTCCGGGCCCACCTTCACGCCGTACCGATTGGCCGAGCAGGGCTGTCCATCATCCCGCTGGTGGAGAGACTGCCCTACCCATTTGGCACGGAGGAAATTAATTACTATGAATGTTCGAGCTTTGGGCTTTTTCAAACTTTCAAAATTTTCTGCTCATTCACCCTGCTCAAGCTTTAGTTTAAAACAAAAACGAGCAAAATTGGTCTGGTAGATCTTGAGTAATAAGCCTTACACTATGGTATTCTTATATAAGATTTTAAGAGTGGCTTTAGTATTTTGTATGTAAACCACTTAGATATATTAAGCTGTACATAAGTATGATTACTCAATAAATAGAAGTGAGGAAAAGCACGAGGGGGTTGCCAGTGTTTAAACTGGCCCTTGTAGTTGTGCCTTTAGCAGTAGTTTGATCTGTTGACAGGACTGTCATTAGGTATGTATATCGGAGAGTGACCTGCTATAGAGGACATCCACCATTATGTTGACTTTTTTGTTAAAAATGTTCTTTATTTTGGCTAGTTGACCATCCCAATTTTATGCCTTCTAGAAATTTGACACTGTGCAATGCAATATTTGTCTACTCAAAAGTAGGCTCCAGTGATTTAAATAGGGCTTACTTCCAGGTAATAGAGTATAGACCTAAGACTGCAATCCTATGCATACTTATCTGGGTCTAAGCCCATTGTAATCAGTAAGACTGACTTCAGAATAAAGATGCATGCAGCAACCTGATTCACATTTACTTGCGTGTTCCACTAAAACCACTTTCATTTCAAATGAACATGTGTGGAATTAGGATTTCAAATGGGACAGTTGTTGGAATAGTGAATGCAGGAGATCACAAAGAGAGAGAGAGAGAGAGAGAGAGAGAGAGAGAGGTGCAAGCGAATGGTTAATTTGTTCTTGCTATTTTAAAAGTAGTTAGTAGGTGCGATAGCAAGGTCACTTAGGTTTCAATGTTAATTAATAGCTCAGCCATGTTGCCCAGCAGCCAGGTGGAGCCATATAAGTTTCCTTTTAGCTTGGGTTTCTTGTGTATAAAAAAGACTAGTATGTTCAGTATGTTCTGTAGTAGTGCTGATTTCATTCTGTAAGAAGCCTGACCTGATTTGCTATTTCATACTTTTGGCTGCTTAGCCAGTGGACTTTGTCCATAAACAGATATTTACAGCAGTCTTGTTACAGTTTTGTTCAGCCTGTTTACGACGCAGTAAAGTTTGCCAAGCCCTTCACTTTCTGGATTCAGTCTGCTTCATTCACCCATTTCCTCTAAGTATGCATTTTAGTGAACCAAGTGTTAAACTTGCCCTGTGGAATCCTAGGCCTCAGCTAGACCTACGGTCTAGCACAACGGAGGGGTGAGGATCTCGCGATATTGTTATCGCGAGATCTCCCCCTTGGTTTACACATGGCGCATGACGACCTCAAAGAAACAGGACGTCACGCCCGCCATTTTGTTTTTTCTTAAAGGAGAAGAGTACAGAGCGCTTGTGCGCAAATTGTATTTTTTAAAAAATTTTAAACAATTTTTCCCCCTCACCCCACCCCCTCAGGAGCTCTGCGCCCCGTGCATGGTTCCCAGCTCCTTGCGAGTAACCACGAGGAGCCAGGACAAACCGTGACGCCTGCCTACACATTCCGCAGTCTCAAGACCGCGGAAAAAGCGGGCTACAACTGTAGGGCCATATCCTGGGGAAAAGGAGGAATCATTCTTCCCTGCTCCCGGGATCCCCTGTGCGTCATGTGGACACACAGGGGCGATCCCCGGGATATCCCCCCATCTAACTATGGCCCTAGCTTCAAATCCCTGCTCAGCTAAAACATGTATTGGGTAGCACTGAGCATTACCATCACATCCTAGCCTACCTCACAGGGGACAATAGGATAATCCCCTATACACCAAATTCAGGTCCTTTAAAGGAAGAATACAAATGTCACCAATATATATATATATATATATATTTTAACAAGAAATCGCTTAGTTTATTTTTCAAATTCAAGCTGATAAAAAAAACTTGTTAGATTTTTTCCCCAAAAGTTAAGACTTTTTATACATATAAAAACACAAACATCTGGAAAATAAATAGGGGAGGTGCAAGTATTAGAAAACCTATTATATACACATTAAACTTCACAAGGCTTCAAGATCGTTTGTATAAATATGTAGCACACATGTCACAGCAAAGTTATCAACGGCTTCAGCTCTGCAGGATCAAGACAAATTATGCCGAAAAGAATTTTGACTTTCGGGACAGGACATCGGACAATTCGCCCACGCAGGTACCACTTGCAGCTGAAGAATGCCCAAAGGATAGTTTCTTTGGGCATAGCTTCACGCATGCTCAAAGTAACTGGGCACTTCCGTAGTGTATTTGTAACACTGAATTTTGCAAACATTTTATAGCTAAGGCACAACTTTGTTTCTGAATTACAACTGGAAGCACACTTCACATATACCTGAAAAGGCTTCTTGTTAGTACGTGTGCGAGCATGGGTTGGAATCACCCATGCGCAGTGGAGTCCACCCTGTATGGTCTCTACATCAGTCCCTGCTGTGAGTGTACCTCCTCATGAATGAAGAAAGCAAGTCCACAGCAACCAATTGCAACAGGCCTTCTCTGAGTAATTCAGTAACATCTTGGTTATCCCATGTGTGCACGACTTCATCCTACAATCACATCCAACATGCAGGTAATTGGCCCCACAGCTGACTGGAGAGTTGTGTGCCAGAGCAGTAAATCACAAAGAGATGCAGCAGGTCGCCTCGGTTGGGTACGCCAGAGCCTTCAATGGCTACTAGCTCTGATGGTTGTGTGCTATCTCCAATATTTGAGGCAGTAAGCCTGTGTGCACCGGTTACTGGGGAACATGGATGGGAGGGTGCTGTTGCAACATGTCCTGCTTTGTTGGTCCCTGGTTGATGGCTGGTTGGCCACTGTGTGAACAGAGTGCTGGAACAGATGGACCCTTGGTCTGATCCAGCAGGGCACTTCTGATGTCTAAATTATTATTTAATTAGTTTCTCACAGCATCCTAGCAGTTCTTTCGTGGCCTAGTACACTTTGTGGGAATGACCAACTTAAAGGAACCGAAGGACATGGCTTAAAAAGCAGAAAGGGGATGGGAATGATGGGAGTTGTAATCCAATACTTTCAAAGGCACCAGGCTAGGGAAGGCTGGTCATGTGATTGAGCTGAACGTGAAGAACAGCCTGGAGTGAGGCAATCAAATGATTTTATTGCAACCCTGTGCAACGTATTGGTATTTTTATGAGCAGGGAGTAGGAAAGATGTAGAGCTGGGATTTGGCAGGAACGCTCATCAGGACAAGTACATTTAGGCACATTAAGACAGGCTCTCCAAAAGGAGGGCCAGTTTAGTAACAGGTTGCCCGGTGTTTTTTTCATTTTTGTAAAATAGTCAGAATAACTTATTCTAAAAAAGGTAGCCACTGAAGCCATAAATACATGAAGTTCTGAGAAGTATTGTTCACATTGTCACAGTTCTTCGAGGCCATCCCTCCTTAAACAGCAAGTTGTTGCAAGTGCTAGCAAGAAAGAATAATAATAAAAATAAAAAATAGAAAAGAGTTTGCAACAACATCTTTTGCCTGAGCCATTTTTCTCCTGCAGTAGCTTTCTCCAGTTGATTTGGCTGGTTTGGTCCCCAATGAATGTAGAAAGTCAACCCAGAAAGACATTTTCAGTGCAAATCTGATACTGATCTAAAGGAGAGGGAAAGATTGAGAGCAAGATTTAAATGATTTGAATGCACTTTCATATAGTCCGACAACATTAACATAAGACGAGTTGTGCTGGATCAAGCTACCTAGGCCATAGCTAGGCAGGGCGAAATCCCAGGGCGATCCCTGGGATCATCCCTGTGACACACAGGGGATCCGGGGAGCAGGGAGGGATGATCTCTCCTTTGCCCCGGGATCTTGCCCTCCCCTTTGAGCCCGCTTTTTCCATGGTCTCGGGATGATCCCAAGACCGCGGAACGTGTGTGCGGGCATTGTGGTTTGTCCTGGTTCTTGTGCCCATCAGAGGTGGGGTCGGGAGAGCGGGGAAATTAATTTAAAATTTAAAAACCTCATCTTCTGCGCACGACCGTTCATGCGCTCTTTTCAAAGTATAAAACAACAGTATAAAACCATAATATTATAATATTAACAACAACAAAATGGCGCTCGCAACATCCTCTCCATCTGAGGTCATCGTGCACTGCGTGTAAACAGGGGGAGATCTCGCAATAAAAATATCGCGAGATCCTCACCCCTACGTCGCGATAGACCCGTAGGTCTAGCTGAGGCCCTAGTCCAGTATTCTGTTTTACAGTCTGACCAACCAGAATTCCCAGTGGGAAGCCCACAACCAGCAACCTCCCACTCACGTTTCTCAGCCACTGGTATATTGCCTCTGATCCTAGATGTAGCATATAACCATCACGCCTAGAAGCCATTGATGGCCTTCTCCTCCAGGAATTCACCTAATCCCCTTTGAAAGCCATCCTGGTTGGCTGCCGTTATTACATCTTATGGTGATACTGGGCACTGGGCAGTATCCATTGATACTTCTACATAGAGTAACCCCACTGAAGTGAATGGGCCTAGTGTACCTAAGACTGTCATTGGATACTGCCCACTGTAAGGCAACTGGGGGGGGGGGGGAAGAATGAAAGAAAAAAAGCTCCCAGTTTTTCTTGGGTCAAATTTGCCATCCGGCGCAGCTTATGAAGGGTGTTATTTCAGCTAATGGGCAGTGGACCGCAGAATAAAGATGTCGAGGTTCGAAACACCACTAATGAAGGCTTCCACCCACCACACAAAGTTAAATTTGCCTTATGGTAAAACTGTGCCACTGGCAAGAGTTCAATAAAACTCCGTTTGTGCTCCGTGAGACTTAAAAAAAGTCTTCTAAAGCGGTCATGAAGCACTTGCTATGAAGCTGGGCAGTTGCCCTTTGTACTACTGCAGAAAGCACATGAGCTCCTGGAGTCTCATCAGACCCTTACATGGTTTGGTTCTTCTGCCAGCCGTCTCGACATTTTACAAACCAGAGCTCTTGGCCAGGAGATATGCTGGTCATCTGGAGGTCTTCTGCACAAAAAGTGAACCTGAAACAAAAAGAAAGAGAAAGAAATCCAACTGTCCTAAGATTAGAGCGATACATGTTGTAGAGAGACCTCAACATGGAAAGCGTGATAGCAACCCACATGCTCCAACGCCTAGAACTTTCGGTAGCAGAACTGGTAACTCCGACACTTTCTACACCACCTGGCCTTCTGGGAGGGAGGGGGGAGGATCTCGCGATATTCTGCTCACGAGATCCTCACCCAGGGTCCATACACGTGCGTGACATCCTGGGAGGAAGGAGAGACGTCGTGCCTGCCATTTATTTATTGTTTAAATGAAGATGAGCACACTTGCGCTCCAACAAAAAGGGAGGGTTTGGTGTGTGTTTTTTAAGAAAGCCCTGCTCTCGCTCCCCCCACTTCCCATGGGCACAGAGCGCCTGAAGAGCTCCGTGCCCCATGCCTGTTTACAGCTTTCTCGCGTTTACTCACGAGGAGGTGGGACGGAGCTGGGACGGGCGCCCACACACCTCCCGTGATCTCGGGACATGTCCCCGGGAGTCCCTGTGCATCATTTGGACACACAGGGACTCGGCCGTGACCAGCCCGGATTTTCGGGATGGTCTAGAAACGGCCTCCCACAGAGCCATTTTCTTGTCAATAAGAAGAGCAGGGTCCTCAGCTATTTTGTGTTGGTGGGAACATCTAGAATTTTGGGTTAGTGTTGTGGGCACTCTCATAAAATGGCAGCCATTGGGGAGGAGGGCTTGCCCATTCATAAAATGGTTGCCACGGTGGGCATCGTCACAAAGCCCTCATTTGCCAGAAGGTAAACCGATAAGCCAAAATCAATCAATCAATCAATAACCTACCTAAGTACAAAGCAGAGGTGAGGTTTGGGTCTCACACACAAAACCAGTGCTTTGAACACCAAAGGGTGGTGTTGGATGACAGACCTACACTCTGCAGTATGTCAGCCTCCCAGGTAATTTTCTTTTTAAAAAATCTTAATATTCAAATTAGAAAGGGCAGGGAGCCTGTAGGGGCACTTAGAGAGGTGTCTGTGGTCACAATTAGGAGTGTTTGTGCAATTTGTTTAAATAACCGGAGTCAGCAAGACTATCTCAAGCATCTTGGCCCTGATGGAAAAATGGAACCTCCATTTGGTGGCCAAGTCATTCATTGGTTTCTTCCCAAATCCTGCCATTTTGATTAAAGCCAACCAAACTATCAGAACCAAGAGTCTCTTGTCTGTCTTTCTCTCTGTGTTACTCTCCAGCAGTTCAAGCTGAGCCTTCCTTGCATCTATCCAACCACACTTACTTCTGTTGAGTTTCGCCAGACTTCACCCGGATCCGCCTAATGTGCAGCTCCTTGGCCGAGTTGTCTGGCCGAGCCCAGAAACTTTTCAGATCTCTCCATAGGCTGTACCAGGACTGAGTGGACCCCTCCCAAGTGAGCTTGATCTTCAGAACATCCCCAACGTCTTCTCCAGTGTAGACCAAGAAAGTGTTGGTGAAGTTCAGGCCAATCTGCCCAAACCTGAAAAGAAGGCAGAAGTAGTTTTGGTAAGGAAGCACAGAGCCAGATGGTCAACCCACTCATCTTCGTTCAATGTTGTTCCATGACTTCTTCCCCACAAAATGGCTCCCGGTTCAGCAGTTTTCAAGGCTGTGTTGCAGGGAACCAGGCTGATCAAGGACTCTTCAACAGGAAGGTCAGTAATGGGGAATGTGAAAGCCAGCCTGTCCATCACTTCCCATGAGTTTCACTAAAAGCAAAGTCAATTCTCTGAGTGTCAGTCCTGATGTGGCTGAAACAGCAACATCCATGCACAAGGGTGGGTGGGTGGTATCCCCAGGCTTGGGGAGAACCCCAAGGTTTGCAGAAGTACAAAAGATATAGAGATAAAAATAAAAGTGGGGAGAAAGACATCAAAACAGCCCAATGAATGTTAGAGTTAGATGGGACCACAAAGGTCATCTAGTCCAGCCCCCTGTTCAATGCAGGCTCTGTACTCCGAGTTGCAGCTACAGCATCCCTGACAGATGGCCATCCAGCCTCTGCTTTAATACCTCCATTGAAGACTGAGCAGGCTCAGTAGGCACGAAATGCTGAGTGTTTGCTGGGAAAGAGGAAGCGGAACAGAACGGAGTATCTTGAAACAAGGTATGGCTGGCTGGAACCCTGAACAGGTGCACTTCACAGAGAAATGTTTTGTTGCTGCCTCCATTTCTCTCCCTCCAATATGCAGCCAAAAGAGCATGAGGTGCGTCCTCAGTTCTCACAGAGCAATGATAACCAGCATTAACCCACAGTGTGCCCTCCAATATCCCACAGAATCTTCTGTAATGCACAGGTTCACGGCCCCCATGCAGCGGTTCCTCAGCAGCCAAGCTGAAACAAAGGAAGTGCCTCCACTATAAGGAAGCTGGAAGACCATCATCATAATCCAAGAACCCACTATTCTCGCATGTTGTGATCGCCACTACAGCCTTGTCTTCAAATGCAGCGGGCTAAGGCAATGCGATCTGATGGCGGCAGACTGGACAGAGGAAAAACCCAATTCATAAAATGTCCTTATAAATATATTTAAAAATCCCTGCAGGAAGAAAACTAGCACCACAGGAGGAAAGATTCCAGTCCAGATTGCTCCTTGCTTTCTTCCTGTGGTTTGTTTTTTCTTCTTGGACTTCTGCCTTTGTGAGTCGTCCCCCCACTGTGTGCCACTCCTCTCAGGGAGAACTACCCCCTCAATTTTGATCTAACAGCCCAATCAGCCACAGATTCAGGTCACACACACACACACACACACACACACACACACACACACACACAGACATTAGGGATACACTGCAACATTTTGTTGCAGGGTCTCCACTCATTTTGTTCTAATTGCCAGCTTAGTCTTAAAATTATTGAGTATCTCAGCCTACCCCAACCTGTTGCCCTCCAGATGTGTTGCACTGGAGGGTAACAGGTTGGAGGAGACTGGAATATCTTTTTGAAATCATTCTCCCATCATTCTCCATAAACCATTCCAGGTGATTTATCGCAGAACAGAGGTGGAGGAGCAAAGCAAGAAAAAGGTGCTTCATAAACAACCTATTTTAAGAGCATCAAGTTGAAGAAGGGTGGTGAGGAACAGATTGATCCTGTTCAGGCAAAACACTAAGCCATGATTAGGCCAGTAACCCTGTTGCAGCAAATGGTTGGTGGGCATGTTTAAACCGTGGTTATGTAGCCACCATGGTTAGAATGGTTCACAAAACAAGTCACGGTTCACATGACACATTAAGCCAGAATGTTTAGCTCAAAATGCTTAACCATGTTGGCGGATTGTGGCGTCTGAACAGGGTCATTGATATCTAAAATGCCCCACTTACACTTCCAGAGGGAGAGGCTGGGAATCTCCCTCGGTGCCGTGCAGCGTCACAGAGAACGTTGGTTCCGTTTCACCCATGTTTTTGTAGCTGAAGACGTGCATTTTCATTTGATAGTGGAAAACTGTGGGGACAACAAGCGAAGACACTTAGCAGAGAGGCAACGTTTGGGCTACAAATCCATTGTTCCATAAACAGACATGGTTTGCGAAGCCAGTGCCAGCTGGCAGAGGGTCCCCCTTTTCTTTGCCAAGTAGCATTGCCGGGATTCTGTGCACATTAACCTTGATCAGAAGCAGATAACCACAGATGATGGGGAAATGAAAGAACCTGGAAAGCGTTTGTATGGCTCTGTCATTTCCATCCCAATCCCTCCAAAGAGGAGGAGGAGGAGGAGGAGGAGGTGATCCCTCTCTGCTCTCCTGCAAAGATCAGCCATTTTACACCAGCTGACTAGTTACTTGAAGTGGCAAGCTGGAGTGCTTACTCATGAGGAGCAGTTTTGTCTCCCGCTCGCAATGCAGTTCTTTCCAACTGAGCCAGCAGGTCCATGGCAGCTTTTTGTGGGAGCAGATCCAGCAGTCCAGATGATGAGACATTCAGATCACACATGAGAACTATTTTTTTCTTGAACAAGAGACACTCCTTCATACAATCCAGGATTCGAGGAGCACTCTACCATTCTCCCTAACAACGACGTGACAATGGCCGGTGGAGTACATGGGCTTCATGGAGGATAGATCGATCAATGGCTATTAGCCCCAAGGGCCAGTTGGAGCCTCTATGTTCAGATTCACATAGCAGAGTGCCGTTCATTTAGTGCCTGCTTGTGGGATTCCTAGAGACATCTGCTTGGCCACTGTTGGAAACAGAATACTGGACTAGGTCCATACTTGGTCTGGTCCAGCTGGCCTCCTCTTCTTATGTCCCAAGGCATACCCCAGTGGTGGGAAAAGTACTGATGTGATCTCATCCTCAGACTGATGTGGGTTGGTGTTTGGCTCCTTGCATTTCCTTTCCTGAACGAAAGCTAATGCCAGTGATGCCTTCATCATGATTTGGAGTCAGGAGGTTGGTGGATGTCCAACAGCAAAGCGAACTCTGCTTTGCCTTTCGTAACCCAGGAGCAAGGCCTCTTCCCTTCTTACTACCTAGCCCAGCCTTCCCCAACCTGGTGCCCTCCAGATGAATCATAGAATCATAGAATAGCAGAGTTGGAAGGGGCCTACAAGGCCATCGAGTCCAACCCCCTGCTCAATGCAGGAATCCACCCTAAAGCATCCCTGACAGGTGGTTGTCCAGCTGCCTCTTGAAGGCCTCTAGGGTGGGAGAGCCCACAACCTCACTAGGTAACTGATTCCATTATTGTACTGCTCTAACAGTCAGGAAGTTTTTCCTGATGTCCAGCTGGAATCTGGCTTCCTTTAACTTGAACCCATTATTCCTTGTCCTGCACTCTGGGAGGATCAAGAAGAGATCCTGGTCCTCCTCTGTGTGACAACCTTTTAAGTATTTGAAGAGTGCTATGAGTTAGACTACAACTCCCAGAATGCTTGATCATTGGCCATGCTGACTGGGGTTGATGGTCATTGTAGACCAACACACTCGGAGGGCAACAGTTTGGGGAGAGCCGATTTCTTGACTGCTTCTGGCTCGCTTGCTAGCATTGACAGTACTAGACATAGTTGAGCCACCGGGGGCGGGGCAGGGGGCTGAGAAGAAGAGGGAGCAAGCAAAGAATAAAGACCGCTGTGATGGGGCAAGAGACACCTTGCATATGCAAACAGAAATGGAGATCTATATGGGATAGGGGCACTGATTTTCTCATGCCCATCTGTGCCTCCTGTGCCAGGGTGGACAGAAAGGAGCTCCCCAGATGTCTTGGACATCAGCTCCCAGCACTGCTGACTATTGGTCATTCTGTCCAATGGAGCCCAAGCCCAGATGTTGGGCCTGTTCAGAAGACACCTTAAACCCTGCTGGTTAAGCAACAGGGTTTTAAGGTGTCTTGTGCAATGTGTTTGGCTAAACCCTGCTCACTCACTAATCACAGACCATCTGCAGCAGGGTTAGGAGCTCTAACCGTGGCTTAAACTGTTGTGTGCAACAGCATGGCTTGTGGTTCGCGCGAACCCCAGAGAACCACAGTTTGGCTAACCACAGAGCCTGAAGCGTCACCTGAACAGGCCCTTTGTGACAGAGAGCCCACACTGGGTTTAGCAGCACGAGCCACCAGGAGGTTAGTAGGCCGTGAGGGAGAGGCTCCTTGAGAAACCAGAGAAATTATTATCTAAGAACGGTTAGGAAGACGGTGCTGTTGCAAAAGAGGAGCCGGCATTCGGAGTTACACTGATCAGCAATCAGGCCAGTCTGGCAAGCGCAGGGAAAGTGAGACATGACGTAAGCGAGTCAACGCAGATAACAGTCTGTCAACCAGGATTTATTGCTACCAGCGGGACCTGCAACAAGATGTTGCAGTGTGAATTCCTCCCTATTCCAAGTCCAATTCCTTTACCACTCTGGTTTTCCGTTTTCTCCCCGCCTTGCCCCCAGTCAGTTATCATTCCATGGCCAATCAGCATCCAGTCCTCACTGGGTTATTGCGTAGGGATGTGCTCCGCTTCTAATCGGACCGGAGAAGCAGGAGCGGAGCGGGGGGCTTCGCCTGCCCTTAAGGCGGAGGTGAAGAGGATTGGGGGGCCGGCGGAGCGTGGCGAAGAGGATCGAGGTGAAGGCGGATCCTTCGCCTCGATCCGGAGCTCCACCGGAAAGGTAAGTGGGGTTTACCGGGCCCTGCTGCTGTCGCTGTCGCCCATGCGGCGACGGCAGCAGGGCCCGGTAACGCCCCCCGCCCTCCTCTCCCTTACCTGCCTCCGTCCGCGGTCCGTCAGCGTCTCCAATTGAGCCCGTGGTTCCAGCAGGAAGTCTGGGCTGCACTTGCGGCCCAGACTTCCTGGTGGAACCACAGGCTCAATTGAAGACGGCGGCGGACCGCGGACGGAGGCAGGTAAGGCCCCCTCCCCCTTGGTCCCTTACCGGGCTCTGCCGCCGTCACCGCATGGGTGGCGATGGCGGCAGGGCCCGGTAACCCCCCCTATGGGGGGGGACCGGAGCTCCGATCCGGATCCGGAGCTCCGAGCGGAGCGGAGTGGGCACAGGCGGAGTGGGGGCGGAGTGGAGCGGGCCGATCCGAAAATGGCGGATCTTAAAGTGAAGCGGAGTGGGGGGTCCGTGCACACCCCTATTATTGCGGGGCATGCGTCCCCCTTTAAGGGTTATTTTCCTTTAAAAACAAACAAACTACTTCTACTAATCTTGGCGTTTCCCTGAGCCATTCTAACGGCTTCTTCTTGCCTGTGGGTGGTGCAGTTTTGACTACATAAGCCTCGACACTCACAGCCTGAACATCAGAAATAGAAGGAACGGGATTATGAGGATCTGAATGGAAAACAGCCAGGGGAGGATACAAATTTGTTCGGAGGGACAGTTTCATGGTTTCCCATCCAGCAGTTCTTCTGCTCAAAACTGTCCCCTTCCAAAGGGTTATTCACCTTCTCCCAGCACTGCTCGTCTGCTCTACAGCTGTTTTTTATTCTTAATTGACCACGTAATGTCTAGTTTGGCTTCAGTCTCTTAGCAAAAACAAGCTGACTGGCTACTGCCCAAACGCCAAGGGCAATCGTTTTCAGCTGCTGGCCTACAGATTTAAGCTGGCTCAGCTTCCACCAGCCCTGCATCGATGGAGTCAGGGCCATTAAGCCATTCACCGACCCCATAAGAGGAAACCATTACGGACTCCCAACCCTGGGCCCCTCACATTATGTTGGATTCCAACTCCCATCACCCTTGGCTCACACAGCCTATGTTAAGGGATGATGGGTGTTGAAGTCCAGCATCTGGAAACCCAGGGGCAGTATCCAACTGTATTATTCCATCAGCGCAAATGACGTTGCACCAGCAGAAACTAGGTTCCAAGCTAGGCACAAAAGGAGAATCCACCTAAAGTTATGCTTGTGCAAGCAGTTGTACATTCCATTTGCGCAACCCAGGGTGCAACGTGCTGCTCAACCAGTTGACCATTCTGCTTCAACAAACTGGTGTGCAACCAGCCGCACAACTGCTTGCACAAGCGTAACGGGCAGCTGCCTGCACAACGGAAAGATTCAGCGAAGTTTGGCTAGCACGGTCTGAGTCTGTGGAATGATGCGTTGGATACTGCCCTAAGGTTTTAAAGAAAAATAGCTGTTTGTTTGCCGTTGTCGCTCTACCTAATTTTGGCAGCAAATCCAACCAAGCTTTGCCCAGTCCTGAGTAACTCCTTAAGGGGAAACTGCTGGAATTTGTCCACCCTTGAGTTACTCCCTAAGAAAAACCTTCTGCTCTAGTGGTTCCCGTATACAGGTCGCCCAGATGTTGGACTCAAACTCCCATTATCCCCAGCCTATGTTGGAAGATGGAGTCCAACATCATCTGGTGACCCAAGGTTGGGAACTTCCAAAACTACGCCCTTATCTGGACAGAGATAGCCTAGCTACAGTTATCCATGCTCTGATAACCTCTCACTTGGATTACTGCAATGCGTTATACGTGGGGCTGCCTTTGAAAACGGTCCGGAAGCTTCAGCTGGTACAAAATAGGGCGGCCCATTTACTAACAGGGACTGGCCGACGAGATCACATTACGCCAGTCCTTTTCCAGCTTCATTGGCTGCCAGTCCAGGTCCGGGCCCAATTCAAAGTGCTGGTATTGACATTTAAAGCCCTAAGCGGTTTGGGGCCAGGTTATCTGAAGGAACGCCTCCTCCCATATGTACCTGCCCGGACCTTAAGATCATCTACAGGGGCCCTTCTCCGTGAGCCCCTGCCAAAGGAAGTGAGGCAGGTGGCTACTAGGAGGAGGGCTTTCTCCGCTGTGGCACCCCGGTTGTGGAACGAGCTCCCCAGAGAGGTCCGCCTGGCGCCTACACTGTACTGCTTTTGTCGCCAGCTGAAGACCTTTTTATTCACTCAGTATTTTAACACTTAATTTTAACTTAAATTTAAATTTTACTGTTTTAACTCAGTATTTTAATCTTATAATCAACTTTGCTGTGTGGTTTTATCCTGGTTGCGCTTTTTATACCGTATTTCGTAATTGTGTTTTTAACCTGTTGGATGTTTTTTGCGGTTTTAATTTTTGTGAACCGCCCAGAGAGCTTTGGCTATTGGGCGGTATAAAAATGTAATAAATAAATAAATAATAAATAAATAAATAAAACTTCAGATGTGGGAAGTGCTGTCTTCCATACACACACACACACACACTCCCAGGGACCAATGGGAAAAGGAAGACGCCCACCTTTGAAAGGCATGTCGGCTCGCGTCTTCAAGTACATCTTGGTGTTCCTCTTGTGCCTTATTTTCCTGGCATTGTAGCCGATGCTATTGCATCGGTTCTTTCGGCAGCTCAAGCAGATGCCCTTCTTGAAACGGCCGGGGTCCGTGCACTGGAAGGCAAAGCTCTGCTTATCTTTGTTCACGAGGGAGTCCACGAAGAGGTGCACAGACCGCTCGTGTTCGCACCTCATAACCTCCGCGATATCTAGAAGGAAGGGTGCGGGGGACAACAGACGACACTCGTAAAGCAGGGAAACAGCCATTTGGCACCCTCCACCTCTGCCAGCAGGGAAAAGACACACTTCCAGCAAGATTTACAGACTTCTCAGTCCTTTGAAGCTCGGCACGAGCCACACTTGGCCACAGACCAAGCAGGCCCGTAGCCAGAAGTTTTGCAGTGTGACCCAAAGGCTTCCAAAAAATCCATGCAGAACATAAACACAGGTGGTTTAATATGTTCAAGCCACTGAAATGATTAAAGGCAACATTTAAAATAGGATTAAATGGGTTTGCCAAGGTCTCGTCCATCACCCCAGTGGCTGGGAAAGGTTGAAGCCAAATTCTGTATCGGAATGAGCAGCTGGATAAATCGGCCTTCCCAAAACCTGGTGCTTTCCAGATCGGTTGGACTACAACTTCCATCATTCCCAGGCAGCATGTCCAGTGGGGGTTGCAGTCCAATATATCTGAAGGACACTGGGCTGGGGAAGACTGGAGCAGAATATTGTTGGCATTCTTTTCCTTCATGTTTACATAAGCAAAATGTGAGCGAAGATATAGATAGATCACATCCATACAGCATTTTCAATTGTTCAAAATGCTTCACGTGCATTATCCAGATCAGGTACCCTCCAGATCTTTTGGACTACAACTCCCATCATCACTGACCATGGGCTAGGTTGGCTTTGGCAGTGAAGACTGATGGCTCCAATGTCAGGGTGGTGGTGAATCCGGGTTTCAATCAGAACTCTAAAGGAGCACCTTCAGTTCTTACTGAAACCTGGATCACCACACTACTGACACTGGAGCCTCCACTGGGCTGTGGCTTGTGGGATCTGTAGTCCAGGATGCCTATCCATGAACTAAATCATAGAACCATAGAATAGTAGAGTTGGAAGGAGCCTATAAGACCATCGAGTCCAACCCCCTGCTCAATGCAGGAATCCACCCTAAAGCATCCCTGACAGATGGTTGTCCAGCTGCCTCTTGAAGGCCTCTAGGGTGGGAGAGCCCACAACCTCCCTAAGCAACTAGTTCCATTGTCATACTTAGTTTAAGTCAGTGTTATGTCCCCTATACTACAGGTGGGAGACGGAGGCAGACTGACTTGTCTAGCACCACCAGGGGTTCATGGCACAGGCAAAATTCAAATCAGAGGCATCCTGATTACTACACAGGTTCCTACACAGCTTCTTAAAATCCAATTTAAGTCCTTCTTAGAGCAGACCCATTGAAATGAACGGGACTTAAGTTAATCATGACTAACTTAAATCCCATTCATTCCAATGGGTCTACTCAAAGTATGATACTGGATTTTGCCCAATATTATTAATACTTGACACTGGCATGTTCAAGCACTTTACATGCATTTATCTTGTTATCATCCTTACAAGAAGACTGGAAGGTAAGAGTAGTTTGATTGAAGCAGCCTTCCCCAACCTGGTACCTTCAGATTTTTGGAGTACAACTCACAGAATTCCTGACTACTGGTCATGCTGGCCGGGGCTGATGAGAGTTGAAGTCCAAAACAGTTTGAAGGCCCCAGGTTGGGGAAGACTGGGTGAGAGTGGACATCAGGAAAAACTTCCTGACTGTTAGAGCAGTACGACAATGGAACCTAGGGAGGTCGTGGGCTCTCCTACATTAAAGGCCTTCAAGAGGCAGATGGACAACCATCTGTCAGGGATGCTTTAAGGTGGATTCCTGCAATGAGCAGGGGGTTGGACTCGATGGCCCCTTCCAAGGTTTCTATTCTATGAGAGCATTAGACTTTGGCTGGGGAGATTTGAGCAAAAACTTCCCCACTCTGCCTTGAAGCTTACCAGTTAAGCTTAGGCCAATCACTCTCTTAGGCTAGCCTACCTCACAGGGTCGTTAAGAGGCTAAAGCAGGGAAATCCACACCCATGCATGTCACACTGAGCCCAATGGAGGGAGGTTGGGATACAAATGAGAATAAGAATATCACCATCATTCATGTCGTAGATAAGGCCAAGCCAGCTTTCCTCAAGACCCCTGAGAGCAGCAACTTTTGCCCAGCATGTCGCAGACATGACACGGAATTTGAACCAGGGACTTGGCTTCCTAAGCCCAGCCTTAGCCACTACATTATGCCACTATTCCCAGAGAAGAGCAGTTCTGCCTGGGGAGAAGACTTCGTCCCAATCCGTGCGGCCCCCACGATCCGCCAAAATGCCCGCTTGCAGGAGAACTTACTCCCGGTGGCAATCGCGCCCAAGACGTCGGTGAAGCCGCATCCTGGCTGGGTGTCTCCTCCGTTGGGGTAGACGTCAATGTGGCCCACGGGCATCTGGATCCCAATGCTGAAGCCCAGCGTCTCCGACGTGTACGTGTGCAGGACGTCGACGAAGTCCGCGTCGTCCGGAGAGAGGCGCCTGCTGGGGTCGGCGCCTTCAAACATTGGGCCAGCTGGATCCAAGCCTGCAGGAGCAGAGGTAACTGGTCAGCCCTACTGTTGAGATGGCCACAGATATTTCGCAGGAATCTGGTCACAGTATTTGCCCGTCTAGGCAGTGGAGGCTGGTGGGCTCCGATGCCAATGGGGTGGTGAATCCGCTCCGGGTTGCAGTCAGAACTCTAAAGGAGCTGCCAAGGTGTGAAAACACTAGGGCTGTGCAGGGACCCCCTGATCCGCCCTGGATCTCCATCCGGACCTTCCCGATTGGGTCCGAACCGTTCCGGATCGATCCAGACCTCTTCCAAACCCATCCGGATCTAAATTTAGGGGGTCCAGATTGGCTCAATCCACTCTGGATCCAGGGGTCTTGAACAGAGCAGATCACAGCCCTAGAAAACACCTTGGATATCTCCTTTAGAGTTCTGACTGAAACCCGGAGCAGATTCACTGCCCCATTGGCATTGGAGCCACCAGCTTCTACTGCATCTAGCTTTCCGGGGTTTGCTTTCCGGGGTTTGCTTTCTACTGCATCTAGCTTTCCGGGGTTGCATTACCTGCAACCTGATCTTTTTAACTGGACGTGGCAAAGACTGAACCCAGAACCGTCTACATGCAAAACACATGCTCTACCACTGAGCTGTGCTCCCGTCTCGTTTCAGCTGCTCATTTAATTCCCCGCCCTCTGTTTCTGTAACGCCCAATAGCTGAAGCTTTCTGGGTGGTTTACAAAGATTAAAATCCATTAAAAACACATTATACATACTAGGAAAACCCACTGATATACATACATGTAAATAGTATGTATATCAATGTAAAACCCATTGATATACATACATGTAAACATATAAAGCACACACACAGACACACAAGTATCTAAATCTTTTTCTTTTTTTAAAAAGGTCAGTAAGAAAAATCCAGAACCTGGTTAAAACCTCATCACATGCTGCCAAGTGCCTGAGAGAAGAGGGAAGTCTTAACTTGGCGCCAGGCGGGCCTCTTTGGGGAGATTGTGTAAGAATGGGGGGCCACCACCGAGAAGGCCCTCCCCTTTGCGGACGCCTTCCAAGGCTCCCTCGAAGGGGGTAATTGAAGGAGGGACTTAGATGATGAACACAGTGTACAGGTACGTTTATGCCGAGAGAGGAGCTTTGTCAGGTATTGCAGTCCTGAGCTACATCACATCAATTCCCCCCTAAAGGCCTGTCACTGGCTGCTTTAAGTTGTTTAGAGGTCACAGGAGTCACTAGCAAACCATTCAAGTGAGACCCATTGACACAGCAGTGAGGAACGTAGGCCCTCCAGATGAGGTTGGATTGCAACTCCCATCAGCCCTAGCCAGCATGGACAATGGTGCAGGATGATGGGCACTCCCTGTTCTCGTTGCTTCCCTACGGCAAAAATCTCTAGCTTCCTGTCTCTCAGCTAGATCAGCCTTCCTCAGCCTAGCACCTCTAGATACGTTGAACCACAACTCCCATAATTCTCAGCCAGCATGGAATGATGGGAGCTGTAGTCCAACACATCTGAAGAGTGCCATGTTGGGAAAGGGTGCTCTAGGCTGAAGCAGCAGGCAAGACTGACTGATCTACGCTATCAAGTAGCAGAGTGGGGAAGGTCAGATAACCCAAGTCTGTTTTGAGTGACTTCCAGTCAGATGGGGGGTCTGGGCCAATGGTGGGTCACTGAAGTTGCCTTGCACAGCCTCCAGATTCAACAGGTTTCTCACGGCACAAGGCTGCCTCAACCAGAAAACAGGGCATTTAATGGTTTCAGAAAGACAATGAGCCACATTCAGATTTGGAAGGGAAGAAGGACGGCCACCTGATGGCCGGCTTACCTGTAATTCTGCCTATCGTCCCATGTGCATAGTTTCCAGTAAAGCCGGCAACGTGGGCGCCAAGGCTGTAGCCAATCAAGTGGACATTTTGGAGCTGAAAAGGCTCTTTCTCCTGCAAGGACAACATCAACAGGATTAGCCAATCGTTTGCGGATGAAAAGGGATTATTTAGACAAAGTGGGACGCAAAGAACAGAGGTGGAAAAGGACGCTGAATAGTACCAGCAGAAATATTGCTGGATCACTCCCTCTCAAATCTAGGAGTAGTGTGAAAACATCAATAGCAGTCATTTCAAAGGCAAGCAATTCCAATCCGAAGATATCAACCTGTTTTTCCTGTTCAACCCACTCTGGCTTTACAACCTCCAGAGGGCAATTTTCAGGGCAATCCAGAGCGGAATCTTGAGTGATTCATGCTGTTGTGGACAAATGTTGCTTGACTACAGCTCCCATCAGCCCCAGCCAGCATGACCAAAGGGCAGGGACATCAGGAACTGTAGTCCAACAATATTTGGAGGGCCAAGCTTCCCAGCCTTCATCAAAGGGCTACAGACAAGATGCAGAAGAATGGATCCAAGGTTAGCCAAACTTAAGTCCCATTCATTTCAGTGGGTGTACTCGAAATAGCACTAGACAAAGTGGTTAAATATCTCAGTGGCCCAAACAACTGTGCCCCAGAACAGTTGGTCATGGAACCGATCAGAGGGGACGCAACAATAGATTTAATCCTAAGCGGTGTGGCCCAGGGTCTAGTACAAAGGATGTGAGTGTTGCCGAACCAATTGGAAACAGTGAACACAGGCCATAGCTAGACGGCGCGGAATCCCAGACTGATCCTCGGGATCGTCCCTGTGCATTCACATGATGCACAAGGGATCCCGGGATCAGGGAGGGATGATCCCTTCCTTGCCCTGGGATCTCACCCTACCCTGTGAGCCCGGTTTTTCCACGGTCCCGGGCTGAGCCCGAGACTGCAGAATGTGGCCAGGCATCATGGTTTGTCCCAGTTCCTCATGAGGAGCCAGGACCCGCGCACAGGGCGCAGAGCTCCTCAGGAGCACTGCACCCATTGGGGGTGGGATGGGGGGAGCAGGGGATTTTTTTAAAAAAATAAAACACACCCCTTACTTTTTGCGCATGAGTGCTCACGCGCATCTTCTCCTTTAAGAAAAAAAACCCAAAATGGCGGGCGCGACGCCTCTCCCTCTGAAGTCGTTGCGCACCACGTGTGAACAGAAGGGGAAATCTCGCGATAAAAATATAAAAATATCGTGGGATCTTCACCCCTCTGTCCCGCTAGACCAGTAGGTCTAGCTAAAGCCACAGTATCATCAATATATATTGAAGTGGAAAACTGCCCAGGAAGTCCAACAAAGTCACATTTGACTTCAAAAGAGGAAACATCTCTAAAACAAGGGAACTGGTGAAAAGAGAGTTGAAAGGGGGAGTCTGAAGTGTTAAATCCCTTCAAAATTTATTTATTTATTTAGAATATTTATATACCGCTCCCCATTGAAAAATTTCGGAGCAGTGTACAAGGTAAAATGAAAATAAAAACAGAATAAAACAGTGTGCTTGGAGGTTACTCAAAACCACAATAACCGAAGCTCAGCTAAAATATATACCACAGGTTAGTAAAGGCAGCACTGAGTCCAAGAGGTCACTGGCATGGTTAACAAGCAGGGTCAAGGAAGCTATTAGAGAAAAGAAGGCTTCCTTCAGAAAATGGAAGTATTGCCCAAGTGAGGATAACAAAAGGGAGCACGAATTTGCACCAAGCTACTGTGCAGAGAGAGCCCCTCCTAGACTGTACCATTTTACATGGCTGGTGGGGGAAATCACCACTTTGGACGCTCTCTCACATGAAGACCATGTCTGTAAAAAAAAAAGCAAGCGTGTCTGGGAAAAGGTTAGAGACCAATGCATTAGTTTAGGTACAGATATGTTTTTTCCCCTTGGTGGATGCCCATTCGAGTCTGCAATCCCCCAAATGCAGTCTGAAATGTTATAGTCCAGGAAGGGCTGTACCAAGCAATTCAATATGTAGTTCTGAAGGTACGAGTTCAGTTGGGCAAGGCTTGATCATAGCGAGAGGATGAACAGTAACAGATTGGAAGAACGGGTTTGGGGAGGCTATTCCGGAACAGAGGGAGAGTTTTGAAGAGGTAGTGGACCAAAACAGAACCCACACTGTCTAGCTACGGGGAGGCTGGTGGCCATGCTAGAGCAGTACGACAATGGAATCAGTTACCTAGGGAGGTTGTGGGCTCTCCCACACTAGAGGCCTTCAAGAGGCAGCTGGACAACCATCTGTCAGGGATGCTTTAGGGTGGATTCCTGCATTGAGCAGGGGGGTGGACTCGATGGCTTTGTAGGCCCCTTCCAACTCTGCTATTCTATGATTCTATGATTCTATGAATGAGCCTGCAGTCTGCCTAAGGCAACACTGGGGGACAACCACGTTCGATCAGGGATCTCCTTCCAGTACTTTAGACGGGACTCCTAAAGTATTGCCAGCTGATCACACTCTAGAGGTTTCTTCGATGAGAGTGATACGGAATACACGGGGCCGGCCCTGCCATTAACCAGGCTGATGTGCCCACATCAGGCAGCGGAGCATGAAGAGTGGCGAATTGCACCACTTCCTCCCCCCCCACTAGGAAGGGCTCATTGCTACCTTACCTCCACCTCTAGAGAGGCCTGCAAGCCGCAGCAAAACAGCAACCGGCAGAGCTCTCGAGAGCAACCTGCTCCCAGCCACTGCTTCTTCTTACCACTGCTCCCACCTTGGGCCTTGGCCGTGGTGTCCCCATGAGAGGTGGGCCAACCTCTCGTGGGAGCCCCGGGGCTGGGACACAAGGGAGCGAGCAGCCAGATACTTTGGTCCAGGGGAGTAGCCAGATTCAACTTGCACCATAAGAGAAGCCCAAGCATCAGCAGCACCCTCCAGCCTACAGACCAGCGGCTTGGCACCTGGCCCGCCTTCCGAGGCAGCGAGCGGTGGGCCTTGCAGCAGCAAGCTTGGCGCAAGTTGCAACGGTTGCCTTCTTGCTCAATCTTCCCTGTTCAGCGTGGGGAGGCCGCGGCTCGCACGCCTCACCTGTAACCAGTCCAGCAGCTTTGCAACTTCTTTTCCAACCGCTCTGGTGTTGTTCACAGCATCGGAGTAATGCTGATGGGCCAGGGCGAGCCAGTCCACCACCACCACGTTGGCGTCCTTCTCTCGTCCCTGCAGAGCCGACACCAGGCTGTCCATCCATGCTTCAAACATGCCACTCAGCTGGAAGGAAAGAAACCCAATTCTTCGGTCCTCGGTGATCAAAGGAGGGCTCTAACCGAGACCCCTCAATCGCACGTAACGACAGGGCTCAGCGGCATCAAATGTGCGGCGTCCAGTGCACCTGGCGCGTCTGTTTTCAATTAACGACCCAAGAATGCTCCCACAACGCATCGCCCGTTACCCCGGAGCAGTGAAGGCTGGTGGCTCTAATGTCAGTGGGGCGGTGAATCCGCTCTGGGTTTTAGATGGAACTAGTCAGATCTGTAGAAGAGCTGTCCAAAGTGCAAGTAGAGTTCTGACTGGTCCTGAGCAGTTAACTCCCTTAGAGTAGGGTAGTGAATCCGAAGCGGATTCACTACCCCACTGGCAATGGAACCCACAGCCTCCACTAGGCTGAGCACCACACATCTCCATGCTTAGTCCTTCACTCATGCTGCAATGTACCACACAACTTTGCTTATCTTTAAGGAAAGGGAATCCCCCAAAGTCTCCCCAGGGACAAGACCAGGACCAGGATTAATCAGACCATCTCCAATTATCATGGCCACTTTCTCCAGATGCCACAATCAATCAGCAACTGGTTTAAAAAATAGACATTGTCCCCATTCAGAAGGCACCTTAAGCCACAGCTTTAAACCATGGTGACTAAGGCAATGGTTAAAGCCATGGTTTAAGGAGTATTCTGAGCATGGCCCGGCTTTCTGGCTTAACCACCATGGTTAAAGCTGTGGTTTAAGGTGTCTTCTGAACGGGGCCATTGAAGTCCCTTGTAAAAACTGGGAGAGTCAGAGCAAATCCAGATTATATTGGACCAAACAAGTCACTTCTGGTTGGATAAGCCCTGTGCTGCTGTGGCCCTGTGCAAAAAAATGACTCTGTGGCATTTCTATATACTCCGTCCCACAAGCAAGGTGTTTTCCCAAGTGTCCTTGGAGCCAAACATAGCGAAAACCTGGTTTGTAGCCCAAACCCAAGATTTGGCTAGTCCTTTCAGACCAGTAGGTGAATGTTGCCTTCTTTATAGGGTCACCTTATGGAAAGGAGGACAGGGCTCCTGTATCTTTAACAGTTGTATAGAAAAGGGAAATTCAGCAGGTGTTATTTGTATATATGGAGAACCTGATGAAATTCCCTCTTCATCACACCAGTTAAAGCTGCAGGAGCCCTGCCCTCTTTTGTATCTGGTCACTCTAGTGTAGCTCCTGCAGCTTTAACTGTTGTGCTGAAGAAGGAATTCCACCAGGTGCTGCATGCACACAAAGGACACCTGCTGAAAAAAACCCTTTCAATACAACTGTTAAAGATACAGGAGCCCTGTCCTCCTTTCCATATGGTCACCCTACTTCTTTATCCATGCAGCTCCAGGCCAGCTTGACCTCTTCTTTCTGCTTACACTTTCCGCCTCCCCAGTCTTTCCTCCCTGCTCAGACCTTTTCCCCATTCTTCTCTGTCAACCCTCCTCGAGTCACCAGGCTCCCCATGGATGGCGGCTGCCTTTGGGCCAATATGGCCAGGAATTTTCATATACGCATCAGAGTGGGAGGCTCCCAAGTGGGGTGCAAGCCCTTTTGCATCCTTCTGTGCAAATGCATGAGAATTCAGGGTGGGTTGGGGCATAGGGTGACCATATGAAAAGGAGGACCGGGCTTCTGTGTCTTTAACAGTTGTATTGAAAAGGCAATTTCGGCAGCTGTTGTTATGCATGCAGCACCTAGTGAAATTCCCTCTTCGTCATAACTGTTAAAGCTACAAGAGCCCTGACTAGCAATTCCAGATACAAAAGAGGGCAGGGCTCCTGCAGCTTTAACTGTTGTGATCACAAGGGAATTTCACCAGGTGCTGCATGCATACAAATGGCACCTGCTGTAATTCCTTTTTTCTATACCACTATTAAAGATACTGGAGCCGTGTCCTCTTTTCCATATGGTCACCCTATTGGAGCAGTGTGGTTGCAGTGCTGAGTGAGGCCTGGAGAAAAAGCATGGGTGGGAAGAAACATAAGAACACAAGAAGAGCCATGCTGGATCAGACCAAGGGTCCATCTCATCCAGCGCTCTGTTCACACGGTGCCCAACCAGCTGTCAACCAGGAACCCACAAGCAGGACACGGTGCAACAGCACCCTCCGGCCGACGTGCCCCAGCAACTGGTGTATATAGGCTTACTGCCTCTGGTACTGGAGACAGCACGTAGCCATCAGGACTAGTAGCCAGATATGCTGGAGGGCTATAGAAGGGAGAAGAGGGAGAAGAGAGGGAGGCCCTTTTGCTATCACTTGTATTGCGCGTCAGAAGTGGTTTGTTGTGCAAGTGAGAATTCTGGGGGTGGGGTGGGATGGGGGGAAGACACAGTGCAGCCTTTGAACTGCATTAAAAAGGAGGGGCAGCAAATATGCCAGGGCTCACGGCTGCCAGGTATGAGAAGGGGGAAATGAAAAGAGAACAAAGTGCCGTTATTAATCTTTAAAGCTCTAAAGGGCCTGGAGCCTGGTTCCCTGAAGGACCATCTCCTCCCATACTTACCTATCCAGGCCCTAAGGTCACCTGAGGCCCTTCTCCAGGTGCCCCACCCAAATGAGGCAAGAGGCTGGCTGCAAGACAGAGGAATGTCTCAGTGGCGGCACACCGTCAACGGTGTGTTGTGAACCGCCCAGAGAGCTCCGGCTATTGGGCGGTATAGAAATGTAATAAATAAATAAATAAATAAATAAACGCAGTGCTCTCCCCAGAAAGACTCATTGTGGTCTTTTCGGTGCCAGGCAAAGATCTCTCCCCCCCCCCGCGCATTATTTTCCAAAGCATTTTAGGAATTGTTTTGAGAGCTTTTAGATCTTTGCACAGTTTTATCCCTGCTGGCTGGTTTTACTTTTGCTTTTTATTGTAATTTATCACTCTTATTACATTGCCATTGTTTCGTTAGCCTGTATTTTATTTTTTTGATTTGTATGCTGCCCGGACAATTACTTTGCGGTTTTGAACAGAAATGGCAGCCCCAGTGCTTTCTTCCTTCCTTCCTTAGCCCCTTCTGCCTGTCCTGCCTAGTTAGGGTGACCCTAGGAAAAGGAGGACAGGGCTCCTGTATCTTTAACAGTTATTTAGAAAAGGGAATTTCAGCAGGTGTCATCTGTAGGCATGCAGCCCCTGGTGAAATTCCCTCTTCATCATCACAGGTGAAGCTGCAGGAGCCCTGCCCTTTTTTGTATCTGGTCACACTTGGCAGGGCTCCTGCAGCTTTAACTGTTGTGATGAAGAAGGAATTTAACCAGGTGCTGCATGCATACAAATGACACCTGCTGAGATTCCCCTTTCAATGCAACTCTTAAAGATACAGGAGCCCTGTCCTCCTTTCCATATAGTCACCCTATGCCTTGTAGTTCATCCAAAGGCAGCATTTCAAATAATAGAACTACATACCTTTAAGTTCCAGAGACTAGAAAGAATACCATTCCAGAGACTAGAAAGAATAGGTGGAGAAGCCTCTACACACCAAGTAAGATGCACTCTGTATTGAATCCCTGCACAAGGCTATATATAATATCTGCCTAGATATGGAAATGCTGCCAACACCAAGCACAGCCTTAATTGGGCGGTTTCTCTTGTGCCAAGAGCAACCTGGAGCTATGTAAAGTTTCCCTGCGCTTACCGTCCATCCGTGAATAATGAAGAAGCTTTTAGCGGAGGAATTGAATTTGCAATCTTCTAAATTCTGGTCTTGGCCAATGGTGAGGTAGCAGTCTTTGTCTTCTGAGTCTGCAGAGGTGCGAACGTTGAATTTCACTTGCAGGTTCTGAACATTTGATGGCCTTTTTCCTGGCGTTATCAGCTGAGAAATGCCACCATCTGGAACAAAAATATTTGGAATTTCGCATCACCCAGCAGGGGCGAGTACTTTGAACTAGGGATGTGCTCCGCTTCTCCTCGAACCAGAGAAGCAGGAGCGGAGCAGGGGGCTTCGCCTACCCTTAAGGCGGCGGCGAAGAGGATTGGGGGGCCGGAACCTATGGCCTTCCACATGTTGTTGGACTCCAACTATTGCACATGTCTTACTTGTGAGTTTCCCAGGAGAAGCTGGTTGGCAACTGTTTGAACAGAATGCTGGACTAGGTAGACCCTTGGTCTGATCCAGCATGTCTCTTCTTAGGTTCTTAACTGTAAGCTACAGGTAGCCACAAGCGCACATAATCTTCCCATTCTCCACAGACATGTACAATGTTCTGTATATCTGGCAGCTTTTCAAACTACCTGAGGCACAAGCAAGAACTCACTCCTTATATACAATACTTAGTATATGTGTCAACTGCAGTTCCCATGGATAAAGGCTTCAGCCTTCATTGGGGACTTACTGAATGGCATTGGCTAAGTAACATAGGGTTCTTGCAAATGTTGGCAATGCCATTTATTTATTTATTTATTTATTGCACCGAACAATTGTTATACATTTTTTAAAAGTACCTGGATAATGAGACACTACAATAACCACAAGAGACACAATCCTGTCCAAAGGCAGATAGGAAAAATTAGCAGAGAGCCAGAGATTTAAACATTTGGATTTCCCCCCTCTGCTAAGAAGCTCAGGTCACCCCATTTTTATCCTCACAAAACCTGCAAAGTAACTAAGCATGAGAAATAGGCCGCTCAGTATAACTCCTTTAGTTGAACAGAGTACAGCATTCCGCCTTCTCCACCACATGGGCTTTCTCCTCCTTAATGCCTAATGTTCAGTGTTTTTCAAATCTTCAGGAAAGGTTTTCCACAACCCCTCGGCAGCTGGGAAAGACCCACATGTCTGCCCATTGCAAAGCATTCTGGGGGATCCATGATACACGCTCAGTTCGAGCAGGATTTGAGGCTGTCCTTCTGGGTCCCACCGTTGAGTGGAAAGTCAAGCGGTTCAACTGAGGGCCTTGCTAGACCTACCTGATAATCCGGTGGGGAGTCGGGGCGAGGCCGTGCTACAGCTAGCGCGGGACGTCGCCCTTTTCTACACGTAACACACGATGGGGTAAGGGAAAGCCCCGTCGCGTCCTCCTTTTTTTTTTTTAATTAAAGGGCCATGTGCGCAGGAGCGCACCAACGGAAAAGTAAGTATTTTTTTAAAAAAATTAAAGGGTTCCCCGCTCCCCCTGCCCCTGATTTCCCCCCCCAATGTCTGATGCCCCCCTGCCCGCTTGCTCGCCTGCCCGTCCCCGCTCGCCATGTCCGACCCCGCTCGCCCGCCCGCCCATCCCCGCTCGCCATGTCCGCCCCCGCTCGTTCGCCCGTCCCCGCTCGCCATGTCCGCCCCCGCTCGCTAGCCCGTCCCCGCTTGCCATGTCCGCCCCCCGCTCACTCGCTCGTCCCCGCTCGCCATGTCCGCCCCCCGCTCGCTAGCCCGTCCCCGATCTCCTTGCCCTGGCCCCGTTCTTCTCCCCCCTGTCAGCCATGTCTGATGCCCCCCTGCCCGCTCGCCAGCCCACTCGATCTCCCGCCTGCCATGTCCGATGCCCCCTCTGCGCACCCCCCCCGTCCGTGATCTCCCCACCCTGGCTCCGCTCTTCCCCCCCATCTTTCCTGCTGGGTCCGCTCTTTCCCCCTGCCCCCATCTCCTCCCCTGTGATTCCCCCCCCCGCCAGCCCGATGGGCACAGCGCTCCTATGGAGTGCTGTGCCCAATGCGCGGCTTCTCCTGGCTGCTCGCGAGTAAGCGAGCAGCCGGGAAAAGCCACGGAAGTAGCTAGACCTTCCACAGTCCCGGGTTCAGCCCAGGCTGTGGAAAATCTGGGCCATAAGCGGATCTGGTTATCCCGGGTCAAGGGAGGACTTAGCCCGGCCTGACCCCGGGATCCCCTGTGCGTCATCTGCAAGCACAGCAGGGAGCCTGGGCCTCACACCGGGCTAAGTCCTCATCTAGCAATGGCCTGAGACACCCAATGGTTGCTTACTGCTGGACGTTGCTGGAGAACTCTGCCAGGTTGCCTTTCATGGAAGCTTGTCTGCTGATATTCACGCTCTCATCAAGGACACCCTGATGAACTTCCAAAAAGCCCCAGAGTTCCACAGAAGGTAACACAGCCCCATGTTGATCAAATTCAAATCCTGCCCAGGCATTTGCAAAGCATGTAGCCTCTCCTGTGAGGACAGGGAGCAGGTATAAGCAGGGGTGGGGTGCAATTGTCTGCAGCATACAGCCTCCGCTGTCCATGCTTTAGAACCTTGATTTTCCAGGATTCTGGATCACACCAATGGCCTCCATGGACAAGGAAAGCTCTCTGTCACGTTCTACACATGGAGGGCTATGAGAACAGTGCCCTGGGTGGGGACAGAGCTAGTGTGCGTGTCCCCTTTCCCTTGTAGAGCCTACACCTGGAATCCTCCAGGCATTTTGGGCTGCAACTTCCATATAACACCCAATGGCCATGCTGGCTGGGGAATGGAAGTTGTAGTCCATCAAACCTGTACGGCTTCTGGTTGAGAAAAGCTGCTCTATGTACCACAATACTTGACAGAAGGCACCTCACCCAACGTGAACCTACCCATATACTATGATCAACATCAGAAGCCTTCCTCCAAGCGCCTCCTCTGAGGGAGGTTTGGAAGGTGGAAACAAGGAAGAGGGCCTCCTCAGTGGTGGCCCCCGATTATGAAACAAACTCCCCACTGAGGTCCACCTGGTGTCAACACTTATTTTTTTGGCACCAGATTAAGGCTGTCCTCTACTCCCAGGCACAAGATGGGACATTTATGTCAATTTTATATATATATATCAACTGCAGTATCTTATTGTAACTACTTTAGCTGTTTAAACTGTTTTAAATTTTTTATGTGAGAGATTTATATTATGTCTATATGATCTTGTATTGTGGTGTGGGTTTTTTTGTGAACCACACACAGGAAGGAAAGGAAAGGAACCTCTCGTGCAAGCACTGAGTCATTATTGACTCTTGGAGGGATGCCAGCTTTCACTGACGTTTTCTTGGCAGGCCTTATAGCGGGGTGGTTTGCCGTTGCCTTCCCCGGCCATTATTACCTTTCCCCCAGCTAACTGGGTACTCATTTTACCGACTTCGGGAGGATGGAAGGCTGAGTCGACCCGAGCCGGCTGCCTGAAACCAGCTTCCGCTGGGATCGAACTCAGGCCGTGGGGAGAGTTTCAGCTGCAGAAACTGCTGCTTTACCGCTCTGTGCCACACGAGGCTCAAACCACACACAGAGCTTCAGCTAATGGGCAGTATAGATATGAAATAAAATAATAATAACACATGTAAACACAGACTTTTAAGAAAACATGTGCTTTTCTTTCTTTCCCACCCCGAAAGATAAAGTCTCAGTGCACTCAGCATACCCAAACCCCAACAGAGACTGGCGCTCAAACTGCACTGGACACTACATGCCCGCACAACAGGTACAGAGAACTGGAGAATGTGCACACATAAGGCCAGTAAGGTACACACATTATCACTGTATAAAATCTAAAAAGTACATACAGGGGGTAGTGGGATCACGCCTACTAGCACCACACCCTCTTTATGCACATTCAGTGTCATGTACACACAGAGCTTATGCATGTACAAACTGTTAGGAAACCTGCCAAGAGCAGGGTTTCAAAACAATGTGCACAATAAGTACACATAGGCTTTCTGCATACATTATGCTGAACACATGTTGAAGAGGGGCAGAATTGACAGAAAGTGTCCTACTCCCACTTAAGCGAGCTTTCCCCAACCCGTTGGCCTCCAGATGCATTTTGGACCACAACTCCCATCATCCCCAAACACTGGTAGGCCAGGGCTGATGGGAGGTGTAGTCCAAAACAGGTTGTGGAAGGCTGATCTAAACCGATGTAATGTGCGTACACTCCTATAGTCTCTTCTGAAAATTGGGAAGCCATCCCATTCTCCCTCCAAATATCGCGCCCCTCAAATTCAGCAACCGCAGTGCTGAAAGGTTCGCATTTTAAATAAAGCTTATATATTCCACACATCATGGGTATCTTGAGGAAAAAGAAGACTGTAGTGAAGACTGTTAAATCTAGTTTGAAAAATGCTTCCTCATTACAAGCAGTCGGTTCGGCTTGCTCCCTTTCCACATGTGGGAGACCTAATGATCTATTTTCCGCTCTTTGAGCAAAATTCTAGCATACCCTTTATTCTAGCATACCTTTTCTCTCCTAAAGAAAGCAAGGGTGATAAAGAATCCTTGAAACCTTGAAGCCCCCAGTAAATTAAGCACACCTTCAGCTGTAAGTTGCATGTGTGTTGACATATAAGCCGCTATAGTAAAATTCAGATGCAGGCAAGTGGAATTACACACAGTGTTACACCACAGCGGCAAGTTGGGTTTTCCTTTTTGAAGTCACAGAACCAGTTGAACAGGCTAGACCAAGTGCACGTCAGCAAAAGAGATAGTGTCCTCCAGTGCCATTTCTTCCAGGTCGCCCACAAAATTCCAGAGAGCACCAAAGGCGAGGCACACAGGGAGACAGCAGACAGCAGCTTTTTTTCCTCTTTTTAAAAGAGGCACAGGAGACCCACCAATGAAACGAAATTGGAATATGAAGCAGGCTTGCTTTATCTCTCAGTGCTTTGGGCATGGTTAACTAACAGCACAATCCTATGCATGTTGATTCAGAAAGAAGCCCAACTGCAGCCTTCTCCAACCTGGTACCCTCCAGATTATTTGGGCTTCAGTTTCCACCAGCCCCAACTAGCACAGTCAATGGTCAGGACTGCTGAGAGTTGCAGTCCAAATCATCTGGAGGGCACCAGGTTAGGGAAGCCTGCCCTATTGTGTTCCATGGGGCTTACACCTAGGAAAATTGGCACAGCATTCCAAGTTCAGCTCCTTCTATTTAAGAACTTACACTGCAGATCAAGTTTTCAGTATCATACCAATACAACAATTGCATGAACGCTGGTACTGTTTCTTATGAGTCCAGGCTTATTTCACCTAAGTCTCCACATTCTGCTTTCAGAGCCAGGGCATCAAATTTGCCCTAAATAACCAAGAGCTTCTGCCCATGTGCAGAGTGCCTCTCCTTCCCCCAGCAAGGACAACCTGTCCCTGCCCATAAAAAGGTCTTGTTGATCAGATAATTAAGTTCAAGGCAGTCTTGTGCCCAGGATTATATATTTTTAAAAATGTAAGTGGGAACTAGCCGTCACTTTCCACACCACAAGGATGTATTTATTAGCGTTACCTCCGACCAGCTTTAAAATAAAAACTCAACACATAGCAAAAATTTATCTCTTTAGGCGTTTTCTATTAATAGCGGAGCAAACATCCTAACCAACTCAGTCCCTTTAAACCTGAGAGCCTGCTGCTATAAATCAAGAGCAGCGTTAGCAGAAAGTCATCAAAGCAGAGAGCTAAAATAAGGCCATTGAAAATGAAATCTTGTGCCTACTCAGAAGTATGTCCCATTGAGTCAATGAAACTTACTGCCAGGTAAGTAGGTCTAGGATTGCAGTCGGAATTTCTGCAGGATCAGCTTATTCCGTCAAGGCACACAATCCAGCATGAACTTTTAGGCAAGCCCCATGCGTGAGACGGTACTGGGGGCGTGTGGTGTGTGCCTCTCTCTTGAAGCTCTCCTACTTTTCAACAGTGCTTGACCCACGCGGATTTTGAAAACTTCAAGGGTGCCATCCTACGCGCGTGAAGACAGAAAAACGCCCTAAGCCTCCAGCTAATTTAGAAGTCCAAAAGCAGTCAGGAGTGGAGCACACAAATCGGCACCAAAACGGTTCTTTGAACACACTCCAAGCAAACGCACAATATGCCACACTGCTGCCTCCCAAGGCTTTTCCCCAAAAGCGAAGTGCACGCGTTTTTCCCTAACAGTGAGAAAGAAGGGCTCTACATGCATTTCTCCAAGGAGAAAGCGCCAAGTTCCTTCCCACCCTTTGGTGGTGGCAGTAAGTGGGACAGTAGAAGACTTTTCCATACTCCAAGGCTTAAAATGCTTGTAACCGCTGATCTGAGTACAGTGTGAATAGAAAATCTACATGGGCCAGAATGCTCAGGTGCATCACAAATGCCTCTCCAACCCATTAACGATCACACACTGCCAATCAGGAGAGAGGGAGGGAGGGAGAACACACACTGGTAGCAATTTAAGCCTCGCCTAACCTCAGACCATCATTCCATTTAGCCCAGTGGGGTTGACACTGACTGGCAGTAGCAGTTCTCTGAGATCTCATTCAGGAGTTTTCCAGCCCTACTTGGCGATGCCTAGGGTTGAACCAGGGACCTTCTGTATGAAAAACACCGGGTTTCCCACCGGGCTACAGTCCTCTCCTGCGGGCGCTTGGTTTTAAGCCATCCAAGTACACCCAGCCAGTGGAGGCCGGTGGCTGCGAGACCAGTGGGGCAATGAACCCGCTCTGGGTTTCGGCCAGAACCAGGCAGAACTCTAAAGAAGCTATCCAAGGTGCGTCAGGAGCTACCCAAGGTCCTGCCTGGTTCCGGCTGAAACCCCGGAGCGAGTTCACCGCCCCACCGGCTTCGGAGCCCCCAGCCTCCACTGCAGGCAGGTGCATTTCACCGGCCGGAGCACGACGCCCGCGGCCCGCTCCGCAAGCAGGTGGCCGGGCGAGACGCGCCAAGGCTCCCGCGCTCCGCGGCGCGGCTCGACGGCCAGAGGCAAGCGGTGCCGCAACCCGGCCCCGCCGCCGCCGCCGCACGTGGCGGGGATGGCGCCGGGCACCTCCCGGCCCGGCAGCTCCTCCGTTACCTTGCCGGCGGGACTCCCCCTTCGCCGGCGAGGGGTCCTCCAGCGAGGCGGCGATGGAGACGCACGACTGCAGCAGCAGCAGCGCCAAGTTCCTCATGGCTTCGGCGCCGCGGGGGCTTCCCTCGAGGAACGGCGTCGGCAGTGGCTGGGCGGCTGGCGGGAGCGGGTCGGTGCTGCTGCTGCCGCTGCTGCTGCTGCTGCTACCCCGCAGAAAGGCGGCCGGGCAAAGGGGGTCGCGTTTCTAAATAGGCAGCCGGCAGCGTCACCTGACCCATGGCCAGATGGGATGGGACTCCTTAGGCTGGGGCTCCGATTGGTCACGCCTCCCTGACGCGGAGGGAAAGCCGGCCAAAAAGTTTGAATGAAAACGCCGCACACCCACCTCGAGGGAGGGAGCCGGGCGGGGGCGGGGCGGCGAGACGCGAGATGAGGCGGAGGGGAGCGAGGCGGGAGGGAGGAGAAGCGGGGTGCCGGGGCAGCCCCAGGGGAGCCTCCCTTCCAAAGCAGAGAGGTAGTGCAGTGGCCAGAGAGTTGGCTCCAGGGGGGTTTTTTGGGGACGACGACACCCAGGCAGTGTCAGGGCCTCTTCCCCCAGTGGACGCTGGTGGCTCCAATGTCAGTGGGGTGATGGATCCGGTCTGGGTTTCAGTCAGAACCAGTCAGAACTCCAAAGGAGCTATCCAAGGTATCTCCTTTGGAGTTCTGACTGGTTCTTACTGGAACCCAGACCGGATTAACCGCCCCACTGACAACAGGGAACATAAGAAGAGCCATGCTGGATCATCTAGCCCACCGTTCTGTTCACACAGTGGTCAACGAGCCATCCGCCAGGGGCCAGCAAAGGAGGACATAGTGCAACAGCACCCTCCCGCCCATGTTCCCCAGCAACTGGCGTATAGAGGCTTATTGCCTCTGATACTGGAAGTAGCACATAGCCACCAGGACTAGAAGCCATTGATAGACCTTCTCCTCCAGGAATTTATCCCGCCCCCTTTTAAAGCCATCCAAATTGGTGGCCATCGCTACATCTTGTGGTCCCGAATTCCAATCCGTGAAGAAGTCCTTCCTTTTATCTGCCCTGAATCTCCCACCAATCAGCTTCATGAGATGAGCCCACTGGATTCTAGTATGATGCCTCCCTGTCCACATCCTCCACACCCTGCATAATCATGTACACCTCTCCACTTACTCGCCTTCTTTTCCAAGCCAAACAATCCCAGCTGTTGTTACCTTCCCTCCTAGGGGAGATGCCTCCAGCCTCTGCTGCCCTCCTCTGTCCCCAGGCTCGAATGGGCTTATCTGGCCATGGTACAAGCAGTGCTGGACAGCTGGCTGGGGATGATGAGAGTTGTAGCACAACATTGCTGGAGAGCACCAGATTTGGGAAAAGATGACTCAAGGACATTTTCCACAAAGTCCAAGGCTTCTCCTGTAAACCTCCATGCCCCAGGATTGAGTAACAGAACTCCCTGCTCTCAAGCCACGCAAGTAACATGAACAGCAGGCCTGTGTTTCCTCAGAAGTCTAGAACAACAAGCTGCCCAGAAGTTTTCACTTCTCTTTCTGACGCTCCCTCATTTCACTTTCCATGTATCTTTGCAAAGTGTCACTTGCCTCTATGTCTCCACTTCAATGGTGGTGGATGTCCCCCTCTCCTGCGTCAGCTGTCTCCCACAGATCCCACTCGGATACTCTTCTTTTTTCTAAAGCTTTTAAAACTTGATTTTGATCTGACTTTTATACTGTTAGTTTTACTCTACCCTGTGCCTGTTTGGTGCATTCTCTTCCCCTTCTTATTGTTTTATTATGATTTTATTAGAATGTAAGCCTATGCAGCAGGGTCTTGCTATTTTATTGTTTTACTCTGTACAGCACCATGTACATTGATGGTGCTATATAAAATAATAATAATAATAATAATAATAATAATAATAATAATAATAATGCTTCCAAACACACCCTAATTTTGCCCATTTACACTTCTGCTGGTTTCCACAATGGAATGCAGGCTTTTATTTATTTATTTATTTATTGTTTCATTTATATTCTGCCTTTTTTCCTCCTTAAGGAACCCAAGGCAGCATACAGAATCCTCCTCTCCATTTTATCCTCACAACAACAACAACTCTGTGAGGTGGGTTGGGCTGAGTCTGTGACTGGCCCAAAGTCACCCAGTGGGTTTCCATGGCCAAGTGGGGACTAGAACCCAGATCTCCCGACTCCCAGTCCAACACTTTAGCAGCTACACCACACTGGCTCTCTTATTTGTATTTGTAATAAGGAGGATTTCTTATTTGTATTTGCGTTATTATTCTTTCCTATCTTGTTAACAAGAGGACTCTGTGGTCCCCTACATGCCCAGTATTGCAGCTGAAGCATCAGGGTCTCCAGATGTCTGAAACTGGAACAAGATGCATCCTTTAAAGATGGGTACTTAATGGTCCTTCTAGGAAGACTTACCTGGAAGAAAGCCTCACTGAACACAATAGGGCTTAGTTTGAAGCAAACTGAGGATCAGGATGCAACATGAACTTACCCGTACACTACACTCAACATCTAAGGTCCTCCTCTGAGGGAAGCTTGGAGGATGGCAACAAAGGAGAAGGCCTTTTCAGTGGTGGCCCCCCATTACAGAATGACCTCCCCGACAAGGCTCGTCTGGCGCTGACATTGTTATCTTTTCGGTGCCAGGTCAAGACTTTTCTCTTCTCCCAGGCATTTAACAGCATATGCTTAGTTTTTTAACTGTTGTTTGTTTTTATTTTATGCTTTTTATGGTTTTAAATTTTGTATATTTGTTTTTAATGTTCACTGTTTTTAACCTTTGTAACCCGCCCAGAGAGCTATGACTATGGGGCGGTATATAAATGCAATTAATAATAATAGTAATAACAATAATTCTACGGATGCTTTGTTTACTGAGGAGTAAGTCCTACTGGATTTAGCAGAACCTACTTCTGAGTAAACATACCTAGAATTGGGCTCCACTGCAGAAAAGATTTGGATCCCAAGAAAAAGATGCCTTATTCAGAGACAGAATAGAAGTACTTCAAACAGAAGCACAGTACATAACAGAAATAGGTGTTTGGGTCAGAATATCTGTTAATCCCATGCGCTCCCTTAGTTTAAACCCAAAACAAACAAAGGGAAAAATAGTGTGCTCAAATATTCTGGAATCACAGCTCCGGTTTCCTAGGGGCTTGCTGGGTGGGTTGTTACTGAAATTAATTGCACAATATTAAGAGAGGGAAACACTTGTAGAGTGAAAAGAAGCAAACTCTCATTTGCATGAGAAAAGCCCAAATGAAATTGCAGAGGAGTCTTATCTTCCAATCTGCAATTAAAAATCTAGGGTATGCTTTTGACCTACTTCTGGATTTCCCCTTTTATATTACTTCCCATGCACCTGTCACCCTGCAATCACCCAATACCTAACAGGAATTTTATGTATATATGCCAAAAATATACCCCACCTCCACTCTCTCTGTTTGTATTTTTTCAATGCTCATATAACATTGGCACAAGAGAATAAAAGTTAAGAGGGCCTTGCTGTCACATTGAAAGCAATGGGACCCAAGACTGTTAGTCTTTTGCTGGATCAAGCCTTTAGTAAGGCTGCACTATTTATTTTGGCAAATAATTGCATATGCAGGCGATCTCCTGAGACACCGTTCCCCCAATGCCTGGCTCTGAGGAATGACCCCCTCAGCGCTAGGCATTTCGGCAGGCTGGCTCTCTGGAATGGCTGCTTCCTCTTGACAATACGGCTCTCAAGACAGCCTGCTTACGCTCTTGCCTTGAGATTCTCAGCGTGAGCTAGAGGGCAGATAGTTCAGAGCCATCCTCTGTCTCCTCAGAGCAAAATCTCCTCAGAACACAACAGAAGATGGGCAGCTGCTCTGAAGAGCCTCAGTGGCCATTTGTCACAGCAGGGCTGGCAGGGGACTCTGGAGTCCGAGGCTGCTCCTGAGAGTCCTGGCAGCCCCATTCTCCTGCTATAGCAAAGGTCACTGTGGAAGAGCACTATTCAAATCTTCTGCTGCCTCAGTTTATCTATGTGTGAAATGGGTTTCATAGAATCATAGAATCATAGAATAGCAGAGTTGGAAGGGTCTCCTTCCAACACTGGTCTCCCATCTCCATTTAATTTAAATGTTGGAGAAGTGGGCTTGTCTATAAATGCCTTTCTCTGTGTTGTAAAATACTCTGGATAAATTGTGTTTTTCTAAGACATTTAAAAATCCTGCTCTCTATTGGTTCTGGGAACATACTATGCTGCAGTTATGTAACCCAAACCCTCCCTCTTGCAGTCATTGACTCGTATTTACCTGCTGCCTCAGTTTGCCTGTGTGTGAAATGGGCTTCTTCTTTTCCCACCTCCCCTTGCTTCAATAAGTGGACTCTGCAACAAACGGCTTTCTCTGGCCCTTTCTACACCTAAGGATTATCCCAGGCAAATAGAGGGATCGTTCCTGCCTGCTCCCGGAATCCCCTATGTGTCATTTGGATAAACAGGGATAATCCCAGGATGATCCCGGGAAAACAGGCAGGTGTAGAAACAGCCTCTGTGTTATTCTGGAGAGGTTTCTGGGAGGGAGGTGACCTCCTCGGCTCTGCCTCCAGCAAACCCACTTTCTGCCTCACCAATTAGGTTAGGTAACTGAGGTTTGGGGTGGGGGCACTTATAACTGCATCACACTTAAAACCCCTGATGCTTAAACTTATTCTTGGCAGTTCTCCAAACTATATGCCAGCACCAGCAGCCAACCAGCTAGAACACCCTTGGAAGAATTAATGGGGTTCCTCAGAAAGACTAACTGAACCAGAACTTGACTGGGAGGAGGAATAGTCTAAAATAGATACTCTTCCTCCCGATGCAAAGAGCACACATTGTTCCATTCAAGATGAATAGTTAAGCATTATGAATAGTTAAGCAATTTCTCATGAAGTGAAGGATGCTGGCTTCTTCGCAATAATTGATGATGAAACTAAGGACATACCCAAGCAGGAACAAATGTCAGAATTTCACTGTTATTGCTACAATGGCAATATATATGAACGTTTTGTTGGTTTCCATCCATGCCGTTCACTGAATGCTCCTTCACTACTGAGTTACATAGGGGAAATCTTAGCATGTTGTGGCACAGATATCAAGAACTGCATAGCGCAAACATAAGGTGCCACAAGCCATCTATGTTCACTGTTTCAACCGCAGGCTGAACTTAATTATTGTTGATGTGTGTAAGAATATTGATGTTGTTGCAAACTTCTTTAATCTTCTTCAACAACTACATATTTGAATCCTCTTCTTATGTGCGTCCACATTTCATTGAATTGCAAAGACAAACAAGGAATACAATTACTGAATTAAAAAGATTGTCAGACATTCACTGGGTGTGTCAGATTGCATCGTGTCTAGCTGTTAAGTCGAAACTTCTTATAATTCTATTGATTCTGAATATAATCAGCAATGAATCAAATTCTGAAAGAAGTGTAGAGGCTTGTGGCATTCTAAATCAAACGGATTTTGGCTTTGTGTTTTGCCTGAATCTTTTTAGTGAAGTGCTTCTTGAACTAAAAGTGGAATCAGATTATTTGCAAGAATCCGATTGTGATATGGCTCAAGCATGTGCCCTTGTTAATTCTGTGATTGATAAATTGCAAGATCTCAGAGATCAGGAGGAAAATTTCCGTAAAATTTTGGCAGATGTGAAGATGTTTGCAGAAGAAAATTCAATCAAATTGCAAAATAAAGGAAAGAGAATGTGCTGTATTCCAAAACAATTTCAAAACTATGTTACTCGATAAAATACAGTGGAAAGTATGGATCCAGAAACTGACCATGATTTTAGAATTAAGGTGTTCCTTCCTGTTGTTGATCACACTATTAGTGAATTTCAGAGATTTACAGACAATTGCAATATTTTGAATGGGGTTAGCACTTTCAATCCCAAGTGCTGTTACTTTCTTGATCCAGAAAAACTCAGACCATTTGCAAGTCATTATAGCAGTGACATGGATGGATTTGAAGCAGAACTCAGACTTTTTGAAAAGTTCTAGAGAGGTATGAACGAGAAAGACAAATAAAAATTGACAGAGTGAACTAAGTGCTTACTCTTCTTGAAGAACTGAAACTGCCTTTCAGTGAACTCTGCAGACTTGTGTGCCATAGCCATTACAATACCTCCAACAAGTGCTGGATGTGAACGAACATTTTCATCTCTGCAGCAAATTAAGACATACCTGAGGGGCAGTATGGGTGATGAACGTCTAAGTAATATTGCTATACTGGCAATTGAAAAGCAACTGTCACAAGCCCTGGCCCTTGAAACTGTTGTCAATTCTTTTGCAGGCGTGCATAAGAATCGGTGCATTCAGCTTCTTCAGATCTACATGCTTCTCTATTCCCTTTCAGCGAGTGACAATCTAATCAGCCGGCGACAGCTATAATTCAGATACACAACAACATACATTGGGTTTCCTAGGTGTTCAGGGACCAAGTGTCTCAGTTTGCTCTTACTAAGGGCTCATCTACACCAAGCAGGATATTCCACTATGAAAGTGGTATATAAAAGGCAGGAGCCACACTGCTGTTTTATAGTGGTATCGATGTGCATTGCAGGATTTACACTACTGCTTTATAGTGGTACTGAACTGCACTGACAAATTGTTGGGGCTCATGACACATATACATCAAGCAGGATATAGCACTATGAAAGCGGTATATGGCATGTGTCAGTGGGCCCCAACAATTGTCAGTGCACTTCAATACCTCTATAAAGCAGCAGTGTGGCTCCTGCCTCTTATATACTGCTTTTATACCGCTTTCCAAGTGGAATATCCTGCTTGGTGTAGATGAGTCCTAATAGTCTACCACCTTGGTTCTGCCAGCCCTGGTTGAAAAGTAACTGTTTTCTAAAGGAAGTGTTCGGTCTGTTTAATCTGTATGTCAAGGAAATGCTTCTATACTGACGACCTCGTTTGAAAGCCTTTTTCCTTTCTGCGATTTGAATTTAGCTAATACATGCTATATTTAAAAAAAACCTAAATTAATCAATATATGATTTGTTTCAGAATATATTGTTAGGATGGCAGTTATAGTGTGAGATGTACCATAATTTTTCTTCAGAGACCTTAACAACCCGCCCACCTAGAAATATACTTAGCCCCTGCTGTGCCCCACCGGATTTTTTTTTCTAGTTCCGCCACTGCTCTGGAACTGGATCAAACCCTTGGCCTCCACTGCCGCTGCCATCTTGGCCGTCCCGGAATGCAAGCAATTATAACAGGAGTCCAGAAACTGCAGTAGCAACTGGGTGGCAAGCTCCTTGTTTGGGGTGTGTGTGCTTGCTCCCCTCCGCCTGCCCCCCACTGTGTGGTTAGGATAACAACTTAAACTGAATATTATCCAAATATGAAGCAGTTTTCCTTTCACCCTATTTTTGTACATTTCTTCTTCTGAACAGGGGGAGAGAAAAAAGAATGAAGAAAGAAAGGGGAGCAGAGGGGAGGCGGAAACAAAGAACAAGCGAAGAGAACACATGAGGATTTAATCAGGCTGTGGTTGCCAGGTTGCCTGCCCAGCACACACGCACACGCACACACACTCCACCTAATCTGGGTTTGAGAAAGATGGAGAGAGGGAATTTGTACAGGGAGCAGAGAGGTGCTAAGGAATGAATGGATTTATGGGGGAAGGGCAGCTTTGACTGCAAATAACCTCGCACATAAAGCTTGGGTCTCCGAAAGGGCAGTGAGATGCTTACACAGGCTCAAAAGCGAACACAGGATGACTGAGCAAAGACGTCCAGCTGGCCTTGTAGGCCCCTTCCAACTCTGCTATTCTATGATTCTATGACGTTTAAAAAGCCCTAATAGCCTTTTTAGCAGAAACTCAACAGGTGCCGCTTGCTCTGGCATGGAGATGTAGAAATGGGAAACAACTTGACTGTTGAATTCCTGCTTGTTCAGGCACAGGAAGAGAATAGGGAGGCAGACCCAAAGGAACTACTTAGGCCACGGCTAGACCTAAGGTTTATCCTGGGATCATCCAGGGTTCTCCGCTGCCTGAGCACTGGACCCCCTGTGTGTCACCTAGGTGAACAGGTTTGACCCCTGGACGATCCAGGGATAAACGTTAGGTCTAGCTATGGCCTTAGACTGAAATCTATAGATGTTTTTGGAGAATAAATAAACAACGCAACCTTCATGTTTTGTGTTGAATACTGAAGAAGTTGGTTTGAGGTTTGGAATCATAGAATCATAGAATAGCAGAGTTGGAAGGGGCCTACAAGGCCATTGAGTCCAACCCTCTGCTCAATGCAGGAATCCACCCTAAAGCATCCCTGACAGATAGTTGTCCAGCTGCCTCTTGAAGGCCTCTAGTGTGGGAGAGGCCACAACCTCACCTGGCAACTGATTCCATTGTCGTACTGCTCTAACAGTCAGGAAGTTTTTCCTGATGTCCAGCTGGAATCTGGCTTCCTTTAACTTGAATGGTCTGCCCTGTTCTATTGGTGTCTTGTTTTTGTTTTTAACGGATTCTTTTAAATTCTGCCTGCTGATTTTGCAATTGTGTTGAAAAAGCTGTCTATAGTTGATGTTTATAATACCGTATTTCTTCAATTCTAAGACGCACTTTTCCTCCCATATAAATATCTCTAAAAACGGGGTGCGTCTTAGAATCGTGGGTGCATCTTAGGTTGTTTTTTCTGTTGGTGGTACTGAAATTAGTGTGCATCTTACAATCGATGGCATCTTACAATCGAAGGAATACGGTAGTAGTAGTAGTAGTAATCATCATCATCATCATCATCATCATATGGGCATTTCCTAAATAATACTAAGATTGCAAATTTGTCCCTAATGTGTTTTTTTTAATATATATATATATATATATATATATATATATATATATGCTAAGTATAATTAATGTGTGATGTGGGAAATTTTAATCTGAAATTTAGCTATGTAACAGCACAATCCTATACACGTTGGCTTGGAATTCAGTTACAGGGGGGCTTATTCTGATGTAAGTGTTCATAGGATTGCAGTCCTGAGCACATGTATGTAGGAATAAGCCCTCCTGAACACACTGGGACTTACTTCTGAGTAAACATACATAGGAGTTCACTGCACATCACCCAGAGGCTGTACAGTTTGAAGACACAATTTTGTGCATTTAAATAGATTTAAACTAGGGTGACCATATTTGGGAAACCAAAAAAGAGGACACCTAGTGTGTGTGTGGGGAAGCAGCTTTCTGAGTCCTGCAGAAAGTACGTTATTCCCCCGCCACCTTAAAGAACCCGATTGGAGTGAAGGAGGGGAAAGGATTTCATTCTTCACCACCACCATCCACTCCAATTGGGGCCTTTTCTATAATGTCCACGAATGACCCACTTTCCCCTTTAAGACCTCAATTGGAGCTCGGGGTGGGGGAATGACGTGCCTCAAGAAAGCATGTCATTCCGTCCTGCCATGCTAATGGCAGCCTTAAAGGGGAAGGTGTGTCATTCCAGGACATTATTGAAAATTATAGAAAATCCCCCCTGACACCATGGAAAGAACAAAAACCAGGACAAATCTGGGGAAATCCTGACAGTTGGTCACCCTATTTAAACGCCAGAGTCCTGTGAGTAGAAATGAACTCTCTGCACTGCTTAGGTGTGGGGTAGTGAATGAGTGGAGGTTGTGTGTCACCCGCCCCACCATCTCCACATTATTATTATTATTATTATTATTATTATTATTATTATTATTATTATTGCATCAGCAGTGTACATGGTGCTGCACATGTGCTCATGAAATGCAATGGAGGAGTTACTTCTGAATAATAATAATAATAATAATAATAATAATAATAATAATAATAAATTTCTTACCCCTCCCTCTCCCTTTGGATCGAGGCAGGGAACAACAGTAATACAACAATACAATATAAATCAAATGCATAAAACTTATTAGAGCATATAAAACCAATACAACATTAAAATAACAATCAGGGCATCTTAAAATTCTGGGATTTAAAATTCATCTGGGTAGGCCTGCCGGAAGACACTAGTTTTGCAAGCATCCATCTACCCTTTCCCGTCAGGAGGAAGAAGGCCCCATTGAGGGCAATGGGCAAGTCATATCGTTACTCTCCTTTGTAGTTACCCTATTTCTTTGATACTAAGACACACTTTTTTCCCCGTATAAACATCTCTAAAAATGGGGTGCGTCTTAGAATCGCAGGTGTGTCTTAGGGTTTTCTTTTTCTGTGGGTGGTACTGAAATTAGTGTGCGTCTTACAATCGATTGCGTCTTACAATTGAAGAAATACAGTATGTCCATTCAGTTTCACCCTGTAATGATGCCACTTTCCCTTCCGTCAATCAGAGAGCCCGAATGGAAGGCAGTTCAGGTCACATAAAGTACTCCCAAACCACACTGAAGCTGGTGCAATGAGAAAATCTGCAACGAAACCAGTTTGCAATAACGTGGTTTTTAAAGCATGAAAAAACACGCTAAGCTATGGATGGGGGACGTGCATCATCCTCCACGATAATCTCAGAGGCGCAGTAGACCCAGAGTCAAAGCCCTGTATAGATACCCCTTGGAAATCAGAAGCAGTTGAAAAACATGGAATGATGGTTGGGATGTGGTGGTGAAGGAGAGAGAAATGTCAGTTGCATGCTTCACAACTGAGGCAATACACATGGCCATCTAAAGTCCCTCTCCTCCCCCTCCAAAAGACCATTAAGTCCAAGGTCTAAAATTACCTAGCTGCACCACTGCTTTTAATAAATCTGCAAGGTTTTCTGACATCAAATTGTTTAACAATAGAACTACTAAAAGTCTCTCTCTCTCTCTGGCAGGATCTACACTACTGCTTATAATGGTTTATAAGGGTTTTGAGAACTGTTCAGGCCCAGGACATATTACATATACCATTTTCATACCGTTTTAAAAGTGTTATATCCTGCTTGGTGTAGATTGGCCCTCTCTCTCTCTCAATGAAATGAAGAAAACACGAGAAAAAACCAAGAGAGGATTTTTGTGTGAAAACGCTGAGAGTCCATTCTAGCAAGGAAACCAAATTCCTGGGCTGAGCATGTTCTTCTCTACCCCCACCCACCCTAAACCAGGGGTGCTGAACCTCTTTCAGCTTGAGAGCCAAATTCAACTTTGGAGAATTTTCAGGGGCTGCATTCCGGTGGTGGGTGTGGCTGAAGGCAAAAGGAACCAGGCCCAAAATACACAACATGTTGGTGTGTTATAGCTTAAAGCTCTTCCTGCCATGTAACTAAAAGCCCCATCGCATGACATCTAGGTCAAAACACGCGGCTCCGGTCTCTTCTCTGTCATCACTTCCTGAAAACAGGAAGTAATTAGGCCCATTCAGTCCAGTAGGAGAGAGGAGCAACCAGACTTTTTCTGGGGGTGGGTGGGGTGGATTGCAGCGCAACAAAAGACAGAAGGGGGAAGACACGCAAGAGGCAGACGACCTCATATGAACAATCCGTGAAAGCCCAGTAACGAACGTGCAGTAAAACACTCATCGGATGAAGCTTTAAGCCTTAGCAGAGCCGTTTCAACCATTTAGAATGGGAGGAAAATTGCACTAAAGCAAGGAAACAAGGGCGTGGCCAAGGGAAAGGGCTGTGGCCATCTGGGGGAACCCTGGAGGGCGGAATTGGGAGCGCGGGTGGGCCGGATTTGCCTCTCCAACCTGAAGTTCTGCACCCCTGCACTATGCAAAGTCTTGGCTCCAGTTGGTGGCTCTTAGGTTCTGGTGGGGGTGGGAAACAAGGCAGATTCCACAAGACTGCCATCTGCCCACTCTTGCTTCAATGCATAACCCTTAGGGCCATGTTCCAGGGCACACTTTCAGTTCAGACACAGTGACTCTGCTTAGACAACACACAAAGTCATGGTAGTTAAGCATTTTGAGCTAAACATTATGGCTTAGCATGCTGTGTGAACCATGACTTAACGTATCGTGTGAAACATTCCTCACCATGATACATAACCACAGTTTAAACCTGCTCACTAACCATTTGTTACAAAAGGGTTAGCAGCCTAACCATGGTTTAGTGTGTTGTCTGAACAGGCCCAATGAAACAAGGACCAAAAGGCCTGGCCACCATTTCACATGCTTTGAGTGAGCACCCCTGAACACTTCCCAGAATCCTCTACAAACAGCACATTGCATCCTTTGGCAGAAGTGCAGGAGATCTGATCAATTGCAACTGGGTATTTTGCAACTGTTCATTATGCTAGTGTTGGTGTATGTGCGTGGGTGTCTGTACATGCATGTTTGTACATGTGGAATCAGCCTCCTGCAGTGGGACCTTACAGCCACAGCTAAACCCCTGAGATCTGTTTGAATGTTCTTATCCCTACATGCAAGTATGTCGCTCTGGCTGGTTTGCACAAACCATTTCTTAGCGCTCCTGAAAAATGTTAATTCCCATTAATGTGGCTGCAAAGCTGTAGAAAATGCCTGCGTGTACCTGGCTCCAAGCATCTCCATAGAACTCTTTGAACTGGACTCCTCACAGGGAATATAGCAGCTTCTTGTTGCCAAGGTAAATGAGCCGTTTTTCAGGGAGGATCAGGTCTTTTGGCTCTGTATATATAGCTGCCCTTCCAAATTTGCTCTCATTGGCAAACCCACATTTTCTTTGTCTTTTCTTTCTCCTCCTCCACTTCCACTCTCTCTCTCTCTCTCTCCTTCCCTCTGACTTAATCTGTCCTTCCCCACCCGACCCCCGTCCCCACCCCCGACTTCCCTACTTATCTGGTTATCATCATCAGTGTATTGATATGCTGCTTTTCCACCAAAAACTGTGAAGGGAGGCCCCTTACACATAGCTGAAAAAAGAGGACACAGAGTTGTCTAATATTTGCATGTGCTGATTTATAGGTATAGATGAAAATCTGGAAATAATTACTTTAACTTAAATGGAAATATATCCAACCTACTGTGAAAGACTGTCACCAGATGAGCTGGGTGCCTGCCGAATCTGTGAACTGAGGATGGCCATCTTCAAGGCCCCCTGTTCTCCCATCTTATGGTTATTCATCTTTAAACCGGACTTAGACAGGGCAGATAGAGAACATCTTCAAATAGAGCACTTTATTTATTTACTGAATTTTTATACCGCCCAATAGCCAAAGCTCTCTGGGCAGTTCAGAAAAGTTAAAACCATTCAAAGTATAAAACAACAGTATAAAAACATGATATAAAATACAATATAAAAGCACAACCAGGATAAAATCAGCAGCTGTGCAGAAATACAAATTTAAAATAGCAAAGTTAAAATTTATTTATAGACTGTTAAAATACTGAGAGAATAAAAAGGTCTTCATCTGGCGTCTGAAAGACTATAGTGTAGGTGCCAGGCGAAACTCCTTAGGGAGCTCATTCCACAGCCAGGGTGCCACAGCAGAGAAGGCCCTCCTCCTGGTAGCCACCTGCCTCACTTCCTTTGGCAGGGGCTCGCAGACAAAGACCCCTGAGGATGATCTTAGGGACCGGGCAGGTATTTATGGGAGGAGGCGTTCTTTCAAATAGCCTGGCCCCAAGCCGTTTAGGGCTTTAATTGTTAATACCAGCACTTTGAATCGGGCCCGGACCTGGACTGGCAGCCAATGAAGCTGGAAAAGGACTGGCGTGATGTGGTCTCGTTGGCCAGTCCCTGCTAATAGACGTGCTGTCTTGTTTTGTACCAGTTGAAGTTTCCGGACCATTTTCAAAGGCAGCCCACATATAATGCGTCACAGTAATCCAAACAAGAGGTTATTAGAGCATGGATAACTGTAGCTAGGCTATCTCTGTCCAGATAAGGGTGTAGTTGGTATATCAGCAGAGCCTCGTGTGGTGCAGAGTGGTAAAGCAGCAGTTTCTGCAGCTGAAACTCTCCCCACGGCTTGAGTTCGATCCCAGCGGAAGCTGGTTTCAGGCAGCCGGCTCGGGTCGACTCAGCCTTCCATCCTCCTGAGGTCGGTAAAATGAGTACCCAGTTAGCTGAGGGAAAGGTAATCATGGCCAGGGAAGGCAATGGCAAACCACCCCACTATAAGGCCTGCCAAGAAAGCGTCAGCGAAAGCTGGCGTCCCTCCAAGAATCAGTAATAACTCAGTGCTTGCATGAGAGGTTCCTTTCCTTTCTTTTCCCCTGGTATATCAGCCTGAGATGATAAAAGGTGCTCTTTGCCACTGAGTTCACCTGTGTCTCAAGTGACAGTTCTGGATCCAAGAGTACCCCCAAACTACGAACCCGATCCTTTAGGGGGAGTGCTATCCCGTCTAGAACAGGGTGAACATCACCTAGCCGGGCAGGTGAACCACCCACTAACAGTACCTCCGTCTTGTCTGGATTTTCAAAGAAAGGGCTGCCCACTGCCCACACTTCAAGTAGAAGACTGTCCTCAGTAAAGTAGGGGCATTTCTACATGATGCTTTTATTCCGCAGCTTTACTGGGGCTTCTGATTCTGGATTCTTTGCAGGATTATGTTCGGCTCCTTTTCACATGCTTTTTTCCAAGGTTTTACTTTCTCTATATTACACGCCAACTAGATGGCACCGTGGTAGTGGAATTGTGCAGATACATAAAGCATTTCATAGCACTATTCAAGATATACAAGACTTTCCTCAAATTAAAAAAAAAAACACCTCTTGATATGAGTGTACAATAGGGTGGATTCCTGAATTGAGCAGGGGGTTGGACTCGATGGCCTTGTAGGCCCCTTCCAACTCTGCGATTCTATGATTCTATGAAAAGCCTGATGTAGAAAGGCTCTAGGACACATAACCACCTTAAAACAGTACCTAAAGTTGCTCATAACAATATCAGAATAAGAGAATAACAATGGAAAGACCATAAATCATAACACCCATATTTCTTTGTTATGGAGTACTGTAACCTTCTTCTGACTGGCCTTCCTTCTTCTCACATCAGTTTGTTGGTTTCTATTCACCACTCTGCTGCTAAGATCATCTTCTTGGCTCGCCGCTCTGATTATGTTACTCCCCTTCTGAAATCTCTTCATTGGCTTCCAATTCACCTCAGAATCCAATATAGGCTTCTCCTGTTGACTTTCAAAGCTTGTCACACTCTAGCTCCTTCCTATCTTTCTTCTCTCATCTCAGACTATTGCCCTGCTAGTGCTCTTCGCTCATTGAATGCCATGTTTCTTACCCGCCCAAAGGTCTCTACTTCTCTTGCTCAGCTTCGTACATTTTCTCTTGCTGCCCGTTATGCCTGGAATTCTCTTCCAGAGCATTTGTGGATCACGAGTTCAATTACTGTTTCTAAAGCTCAATTGAAAACTTTTCTTTTTTCTAAGTTTTTAGAACTTGACTTTGTTCTTACTTTCACACTGTTAGTTTTATTGTCCCCTGTGCCTATTTGGTGCATTCTCTTCCCCTTCTTATTGTTTTATTATGATTTTGATAGAATGTAAGCCTATGTGGCAGAGTGTTGCTGTTTTATTCTTCTATGTACAGCACCATGTACATTGATGGTGCTATATAAATAAATAATAAATGGAGGTACAGTCGTTGTGAATGTGTGAACAGCTTCTTCTTCTTCTTCTTCTTCTTCTTCTTCTTCTTCTTCTTCTTCTTCTTCTTCTTCTTCTATCCATAGTTTTTTAATTAGGATATTATTATGAACATGGAACAAGAGTGCTTCTGTTTCATCCAAAAATAATCTTTCAGATAGTGGAGGCTGGTGAATCCTATGTCAGGGGAGCAATAAATCCAGCCTAGGTATCCAAAGTGCTGTACTCAACCCCCCCCCCAATGGCTTCAGAACCATGGATAGCTCCTTTAGAGTTCTGACTGAAACCCAGAGTAGATTCACTGCCCCACTGACATCAGAGCCACCATCCTCCAGACACAGGCCCCTTCCCTTAGCTGTGGGGTTGAAGTCCTATAGAACAGACTATTTGTCCATCTATTTGTACAGCATTATCTACACCAGACTTCCTCAGCCTGGTGCCCTCCAGATATGTTGGACTACAACTCCCATAGTCCCCAGTTCCCATGGTCTATGGTCCATGCAGTGACTTTCTAAGCTCTCAGAAAGAGATGTCTTCTTTCTCACCTTCTACCTGATCGTTTTAAGTCAAGATACCAGGTGGGGTGGGGAGGTCAAGCCTGGGACCTTCTGCATGCAAAAGAGGCGCTCTACAAACCTCTGATGTTTCTCTCACTATTCCATTACCATTGTCTCCCAATGAAGAAACACCAGCCAATCAGCCTCGTCCATTTACATGCAATCCATCTGACAAAGGAATGGCTGGCCAACACCAGTGACAATATTGTAATAAACAGTAGGTGAAGTGGATCAAATTAAGCTTATGAAGAAGACTAGCGCCCCCTGCTGGTGCTCCCTTGAGAATCCAGCAGCCAGAAGCAACGGCGTCGCACCAATTTAGGGGGAAAGGCAGGAGGAAATCAGGCTGCATGGGTGCTATCAAAATGGGTTTATTCATAAAATTTACCCAAGGCCTTTCAAACACATTGCTCTTAGTCATGATAACCATGCTCAGGGGTGGGCAACTTATGGGCCGTAAGATGTTTTGGCCTACAATTCCCATCAGCCCTAGCAGAGCAGAGCAAAGGATGATTGAAGCTGGAGGCCAAAATAAGCTGGCCATCCCTGCTCTAGGAAATGAACTCTTCACCTTGGCTATGCTAGTTGGGTTAATGGGAGTTGTAGGCCAAGTTACCCAACCCTACATGCAGGCATACATTTATACTAACATGAAGAAGGGACTCCAATTGGAGACCATCTCACAGCCTGCTCCAACTGGACTATCCCATCTTCCATCTCCTACGAATTGCCCCCGTGGGAAGTCCTGATGACTTATGCTATGTCTGATAAGCTTTGTTGCTTTTTGATACTTATTCAAGTAAGGTGCTAATGTATCTTTTAATGTTGTGAAGCTCTTTAAAAATATATATTAAGTGGTATAAAACGTTTCCGATAAATAAATATGTTGTAATTATTTATTGTTGTTACAATGCATTTTCATTTTATTTGCAAATCACCTTGGAGATACAAATAACTGTAATAAATAAATACATTTCACTTCTTCATTTGTATTTATTCATTATTTATTTCTTATATTTATAAGTGGCCTGAGAATCCAGATCTCCTGAGAGTCCCAGTCCAACACTCTAGCCACTACACCACACTGGCTCTGTAAGTTTGTATGTTGACTTTGTAGAGTCCAGTAGCTAACCTTTCACATGTGTGGCTGTTGGAATGGGCACGACCAGTGGGCATGTCAGCTTCAGAGGGGTGTGGCTTGAGGTCCTGATCCCACTCTCCCCTCACTCATTCATTCTCCTCATTAAAATTCTCTCCCCTGGTTTTTAAAAAGAAAAGAAAAAACCCATTGACTCCAATGGAGACTTTTTTTCTTTGCTTACTGCTCCCATTGGGAGACACATGCAGAATTTCGGGAGGCAAATAGGTGGATGGGTCAGGGTTTAATCCCCCCCCTGCTGGTATGTACTGGTCGTAATCTAAATTGGGAGCTGCAGACACTTACACTTGAGTTTAAAAAAGAAAAGAAAAGGCCCAGCCCCACGCTATGCAATTAACTTAATGTATGGTTTGACTTTGAAGTGGCTGTCTCATTCTGCCAGTCCTATGGTTGGGACAGTCATGTCACAATATTCTCTTCTGCTCACTTACACCATTCTGAAAATGCCCCCAGCAGTAGCAACCTTGTCCTGCCCTGCCTGATATTCACCCATTAGCATCTCTGTCCAGTTTGTCAGTCCAAGGTCACTAACACTAGATAACTACTGATAGATTGCTCCTCCTCTGTGAATGTGCCCAATTCTTTTTTAAGGACTGCAGTCCTATAACCCCCATGGGACGCAACGGGGACTTCATTCTGAGTAGACTTATATATAAGATTGCAATGTAAAGTTATTTGTTCAACTGGCCATCACAAAAATCTCACATGTCTGGACGGTCAAAATTTGATGTGCTGAAAGAACACTTTTAATAGGGACATCTGTAAAACCACTATATTCAAAAATTCAGCCTTAAAATGTGGAAATACTGCTATTTCTGTCTACATATGTTCAGCTTACAAATATTCCTTCAGTGAAACATGGGTGGGAGGGTGCTCTCGCACCGTGTCCTGCTTGTGGGTTTCTGGTGAACAGCTAGTTGGACACTGTGTGAACAGAAAAATGCTGGACTGGGGTGATTCAGAATGGTTCTTCTTATTCATTGCGTGCACATTGTCTGTTATCCATTTCTGGTCAACACCCTGAGACCCATTTCTCCACACGCTGGAGTTCCCCCATACTCATTCTGGAATTTTAAAAATTCATCCCAGAAGGCTCAAACCTGGATACAAAGGCAGCCCAACTTGATCCAATTTCAGAAATGTGATTGCCTGCTATTAAATGCATATGATATGCTGACAGAACTTGTTTTCTTAGGGTATCACATATTATTTGCAAGCACTGTTTTGGAAGCATGGGATGGAACAGAGTTGGAAGACGGGTAAAAGCTGCTACTTCCATATGTTTTCTCAAACATTCTTGTTTTCTGCATATAGCTTTGTACCTTCTTATCTTTCTGGAATCACAAAGATATATTAATTAAATGGAGTCTAGACAGCCTATCTTCAAGCAAATTATGTTAATTTTTAAAAAATTGCTGATAATTGCGCAATGAGTCATTCTTATTATTACGCATACCTGGATCGTACTGATTGTAATATACATTTCTTGAGTACGACCCAAAAGTAGTTCTTTTACCCACCTCCTCGGTCTGGCAATTATATAGAAGGTGTTCCCAGTAGATAGTAACTTTGGAAATAAGGCAATCCCTCCAGTGACTTAAAAGTTGTTATTTTGGGCTGGATTGGACCCTATGGCTGCAGTCTTTAATTTGTTTATTTTGAATTAAAATCACCGCAGGCAACAAGATAAAACAAAAAAAATTGGATAAAACCATTTAAGGAAAGTTCCTGGTTAGTGACTGTAAAGACCCCCTTCCCACTCCAACAGGATTGGTGCTGATCTGATCTGGACAGGCAGGATGCAATGGGAGTCCTTCAACCTCATGGGAAACCTGCAGCAACAGAGGAATTGGAACATTCTAGTGTAATGACCTCAGGGGAAAAAAACAAGGTTCCTCCTTTCACTTGCAGAAATATGATCCTGCACGTGTTTCTGCAGGTACAACACAGGAGCAATTGCCATTGTAGAACAGATGAATTGAGGTACTATGGAACATGATGACCCTGTTCTTCCTACATTATATGCATGAACACTTCTTCAGGAGCTATACTAGAGTGACAAAATGCAAAAGAGGGCAGGGCTCCTGCAGCTTTAACTGTTGTGATGAAGAGGGAATTTCACCGGGTGCTGCATGCATACACATGACACCGGCTGAAATTGCCTTTTCTATGCAACTGTTAAAGATACAGGAGCCCTGGCCTCCTTTCCTTATGGTCACCCCAACGTAGAACCAAATCACTGCAACGTCAAGTCTATGTGCTGTTGCACAACAGCGCTGCGGTTTTCGACTGCAGAAGTGTTCATGCATATAATGTAGGAAGAGCAGAGTCACCATAGCTCCTCAATTCATCTGCTCTACAATGACACTTGTTTCGGTGTTGTACCTGCAGAAACACGTTGTTGTTGTTGTTTATTCGTTCAGCCGTTTCCGACTCTTCGTGACTTCATGGACCAGCCCACGCCAGAGCTTTCTGTCGGCTGTCGCCACCCCTAGCTCCCCCAAGGTCAAGTCTGTCACCTCCAGAATATCATCCATCCAACGTGCAGGATCATATTTCTGCAAGCGAAGGGAGGAACCGTAATATTTTCTGAAGTCATTATAGGGCATGTGGGAACAAGGCAAGCATCTTTAGCCAAACAAAGTATGTTGGAATATCCGTCTTTAGGGAAAGTGCTGACCTCACACTCCTTCTGCTTTTTGTTACCATTTTCCCTGCTATAGAATCATAGAATAGTAAAGTTGGAAGAGGCCTATGAGGCCATCAAGTCCAACCCTCCGGCTCAATGCAGGAATCCACCTGAAAGCATCCTTGACAGATGGTTGTCCAGCTGCCTCTTGAAGGCCTCTAGTGTGGGAGAGCCCACAACCTCCCTAGGTCATTGGTTCTGTTGTCGTACTGCTCCAACAGTCAGGAAGTTATATTTTGTAATCACAAAGGGTTACATTGAGATTAACCTTGCATGCTGTAGCAAACATTGCATCTTGTTTAAAAGATGTGTTCAATAGGTTGTTAGGAAATAGGGATTTAAGGCTTGAAAGCTTTTCAAGTTTTTATTGGCAGAAGCCCTAAAGATGACTTGGGTAAACGAGGGCTAAGGGTGTGTCTGCACTGGTATTAGTGGATGTTTTCACACTTACTTTGTGTAATTTTTTTCAGAGACTTGAAAATGATACAATAAAATGATTTATGACAAACTGTGTGTGTGTGTGTGTGTGTGTGTGTGTGTGTGTGTGAGAGAGAGAGAGAGAGAGAGAGAGACCTTTTTCCTTCTTTATATCTTGCTTGACTAATATGTTAATTTTTACCAATAGTTTATTAAAATGTTCCATGATCAATATTGCTCCTTTATCTTTAACAATAATAATAAAAATGAGAGAAATATTCTTTAAAAAAAAAACCTGTAAGAACCTTATTTATTTATTTATTAAATTTATATACCGCCCCATAGCCGAAGCTCTCTGGGCAGTTTACAACCTTGAAGAAAAGACACAAGTGTGTGTTCTGAATGGATATAACTTGCAAATGCAGTGAGAAGACTCTCTTGTGTCTTTTGTTCAAGCTTCTTACAAATTTATTTATTTTTAATGAATCCATCCTAAAGCTGAGGAACACCAGGGATTTTCACCACTCCTGCTGGGTGGATTCCCTACAACCAATGGAAAAATCACCCTGCCAGGTCTGAACATCACATTAAGCCGTCCTGTCAACAAGCCACCCTAAACAACCCTACTACAAGACGTAAGATTGGAGAGCGTGCAACATTGCTCTAAAACTCAGAGAGACAGAGGCTTTCTTCATCTGATACATCAGATTGTATAGAGGTATTCTGAAGAATTTCCCTTACTTCCTGTAATATGTGATCAAAAGTAAAAGTATTTCTTTAGAAATTTCTTCAGAAAAGCAGGAACTCAAGCATGCTCTAGCTCTGTGCTTTTTGGGTGTGGTTCCAAAATAGATCCTGAATAGAGAACTGTATGAAGAAAGCCAAGAAATTAAACCAGATATTGTGCGCAAGAAATCCCGTCGTGCAAAGCTCTGTGAAAGCTCTCACGTTGCCTGAAGCAGGAGAGCACATGCCCAGCAACACCCCCCATGGCAAGCCCTGTCTCTCCATCACCCCCCTCAGTTGCATCAACCCCTCCGTCGCATCCCACTCATCCCATGGTCGTCACCTCCCTTCTGGCAGCGAGCCAGAGGGCAAGCTCTCTGAAGAGCCACGTTGACTGCTCATGGCCAGCTCTGAAATTCTCAGATGACCCAGAGGGCAAATGTCTATTCCTGAGAGCCCACTGGCTGCCTTCCTACTGCAGCATCTGCCACCGTTGGAGAGTAGGACCAGTAGGGCTCTCCAAAGCTGCTGCCCGCCCAGCAACACTTCAATGGGTGCTCTGGGCGAGTGGCAGCTCAGAAGAGACCGTTCTCCCACTATGGCAAATGCTACAGGGGCATCCATTGTATTGCTGCCATGGGGGCACTCCCGTTGGCGGGAGCACACAATATGTCACTCCCCCCATGCCTGAGGTGGGGGATTCACTCCACCTCATGAGAGGGCCAGCCCTGACTCACCTTATTGGTGTAGCCTATGTTATACTTCCTGTCCTCATACATTTGCCCCATTTCAATGGAGCAGTGTGGTGTAGTGGCTAAAGTGTTGGTAGTGGAAGTCAGGAGATCCTGAGTTCTAGTCCCCACTCAGCCATGGAAACCCACTGGGTGACTTTGGGCCAGTTACAGACTCTCAGCCTAGTCTACCTCACAGGGTTGTTGTTGTTAGGATAAAATGGAGGGGAGAAGGATTATGTATGCCGCCTTGGGTTCCTTGGAGGAAAAAAGGTGGAATATAAATACAATAATAAACAAATAAATAAAGCAAAAGAGGCAGGCTACACCAACTGGTAACTTTGATTGGTCCAGTTTCTATTGGTGAATAGAACCCTAGTAAATAAAAATGATTTTCAAAGTGTGTCCTGAGAAACCTGGTATAAAAGAACAGTAACACCAGGCAGATTTCCCAGAAGAATGGCTCACCCACCATGGATTGCTTTCCCAAGCAATGCACCCTTGTAGGAGAGCATTGGAAATGTTCTAGGGCAGCCTTCCTCAACCTGGGGCGCTCCAGATGTGTTGGACTACAATTCCCAGAATGCCCCAGCCAGCTGGCTGGGGCATTCTGGGAGATGCAGTCCAACACATCTGGAGCGCCCCAGGTTGAGGAAGGCTGTTCTAGGGCACATGTTCTTCTAGGCTTGCAAGGCACAGCAGCAAAGCTGAACAGACCATGAGCTGAGGGTACATCCTACAAACATGCCTTATGATTATTATTATTATTATTATTATTATTTATGATCAGTGAGGGTTTTCTACCAGGATGCATTGCTGGAGGCTTGGGTCAGAGGTTAATTGTGCCCAGTCCCTTCCTTTTGTTCTGGGGATTAACCTGAGGGGCCTCCATCCCTGGCCTTTTGAATGACAAGACAGTAGCCCTGGAAGAGGTCTTACCTTCCTAGAATTTTATTTATTTATTTATTTATTTATTTATTTATTACATTTATATACCGCCCCATAGCCGAAGCTCTCTGGGCGGATTACAAAACAGTGAACACTAAAAACAAGTATACAAACAAATTAAAACCATCTAAAGCATAAAAAACAACAATATCCATTTAAAACAACTATTCTGGGGTCAGTGAAAAACTAACAAACTCAATCCATGCCGTTAACTGCCGGGGAGAAGAGAAAAGTCTTGACCTGACGCCAAAAAAGATAACAACGTTGGCACCAGGCGAGCCTTGTCAGGGAGATCATTCCATAATTGGGGGGGGGGGGCACCACGGAAAAGGCCCTCTCCCTTGTTGCCATCCTCCGAGCGTAGCGTACAGGTAGGTTCACGTCGGAAGGGATCTTGCTTATCGTAGTCCAGCCCACTTCTCAATGCAGGCTCTGCAAGGCAGGATGCAACTACAGACTCTGCTTACATGCTTCCTGAGAAGGAGAAGCCCCCATCTGGACAGAGATAGCCTAGCTACAGTTATCCATGCTCTGATAACCTCTTGGTTGGATTACTGCAATGCGTTATACGTGGGGCTGCCTTTGAAAACGGTCCGGAAGCTTCAGCTGGTACAAAACAGGGCAGCCCGTTTACTAACAGGGACTGGCCGGCGAGATCACATTACGCCAGTCCTTTTACAACTTCATTGGCTGCCAGTCCAGGTCCGGGCCCGATTCAAAGTGCTGGTATTGACATTTAAAGCCCTAAACGGTTTGGGGCCAGGTTATTTGAAGAAATGCCTCCTCCCATATGTACCTGCCCGGACCTTAAGATCATCTACAGGGGCCCTTCTCCGTGAGCCCCTGCCAAAGGAAGTGAGGCAGGTGGCTACTAGGAGGAGGGCTTTCTCCGCTGTGGCACCCCGGTTGTGGAATGAGCTCCCCAGAGATGTCCGCCTGGTGCCTACACTGTACTCCTTTCGTCGCCAGCTGAAGACCTTTTTATTCACTCAGTATTTTAACACTTAATTTTAACTCAAATTTAAATTATACTGTTTTAACTCTGTATTTTAACCTTATATCAATTGTGCTGCGTGGTTTTATCCTGGTTGTGCTTTTTATATTGTATTTTGTATTTGTATTTTTAACTTGTTGGTTGTTTTATGATGGTTTTAATTTTTGTGAACCGCCCAGAGAGCTTCGGCTATTGGGCGGTATAAAAATGTAATAAATAAATAAATAAATAAATAAATCTCCAGAGACAGTCTATGCCACCGTCAAACAGCTCTCACCAGCCTCTGATGCGAGACAGCACATGCAACCCTGCCACAGTATGCCCCATTTCCACATTACGCCCCCTTCCTCTTACCTCTGCCGCATCTTCTCCCCTTTCCTTTACCACATCATGCCCCCACCTCCTTCCCCTCCCTTTTACGCGACCCGCTGCCCCCTTACATTCAATGTCAGAGGGAGCGGCCAGGGCAGGTTTTCAGAGAGCCGTCTTAGCCAAAATGCCTGGCTCCAAGGGGGTCTTTCCTTGGAGCCAGGCATGGGAGAGATGTCTCAGGAAACAGCCACGGTGCAAAGGCCACAGTGAGAAATTTATTTATTTATTTATTTATTACATTTCTATACCGCCCAATAGCCGGAGCTCTCTGGGCGGTTCACAAAAATTAAAACCATTCATAGTATAAAACAACAGTATAAAACCATAATATAAAATACAATATAAAAGCTCAACCAGATAAAAACAGCAGCAATGCAAAATTACAAATTTAAAACACCATGTTAAAATGTATTTATAGATAGTTAAAATGTTGGGAGAATAAAGCAGCTGTCAGGACCGTCCAGAGCACCCACTGGAGGCGGCAGCGGTGGGGAACACAGCGGTTCACTCCTCCTCCTACTCTGCTGCCTGAACTACGGGCTTCACTCTGCTTCATGAGAGGGCTGGCCCAGGCTCTCACATTTAGGGGGATCCCCTAATATTTAGCTGAAATCTGGTTCCCTGCAATGTCTACCCTTGGTTCTAATCCTGCCTTCTGGAGCAACATAGAACAAGTCTGCTCCCGCTTCTGCATGGCAACTTTTCAAATATTTGAAGACCGCTATCAGAAAAGATCAAGCCGGGAGTCAGAGAACTGAGTTGGAACTCTGGAGGCATTTTTAGGGTGCAAGAGCCTCCCCAAACTTAATGGGGGAACAATAGCTCGGATGTTAATGCTTTAAGTCCCCATCTATGCATGTGTATGAGAGAGAGAGAGAGAGAGAGAGAGAGAGAGAGAGAGAGAGAGAGAGAGACAGAGAGAGAGACAGACAGAGAGACAGAGAGAGAGACCTAATATACACCAAGCAGGATATTGCACTAAAAAAGCAGTATAAAAGCAGTATAGAAGAGGCGTATATAAGAGGCAGGAGCAACACTACTGCTTTATTAGCAGCATTGAAGTGCACTGACAACTGTTGGGACCCATTCACACATACCATATACCACTTTCATAGTGCTATATCCTGCTTGGTGTGGCTCCTGCCTTTTATATACTGCTTTCATACAGCTTTTATAGTGCAATATCCTGCTTTGTGTAACTTAGGCCAGAGAGAGGGGCGGGGGCTTAGCTAGACCTAAGGTTTATCTCAGGATCATCCTGGGGTCATCCCTGCCTGCTCCCGGGATATCCTGTGTGTCATTTACATGAACAGGGATGACCCCGGGACAATCCCAGGATAAACCTTAGGTCTAGCTAAGGCCAGAGAGAGAGAGAGAAAGAGAATATGAAAATAAGGCATATATCACAAAAGCACCATAAGCTTCCAAGGAAACCAGTACCCCAGGCAATGCTTGCACCCCTGGTTGCACTCACTGCTTGGAGAATTGGGGTGTGTGTGCAAGCCCATAGCAATATGAATGAGTAGAGGGACACCCCTGTAAGAAGGAACAGCAAACTAGTGTCCATATAAACACAGAAACCACCTGCACCGCCCTGAAGTGATAAGAGACAGGAGAGGCTGGAGTAGTAAATGTGCAGTGTTTACATACAAGCCCTTGGCTATGCCAGTCCTAGCGCAGAAAAACATACCTGCTAGTTAGCATTTAGAATGATTGATAATTAACTTGCATTAGCTAATAGGTATCTGAATGCCAATCCAGAGCCTCCATAGACCCCAAGGCTATGTTGTTCACAAATACATTTGCGTCAATTGACCCCCGAATGAAGTCAGCGGAGTTCCACTTCACTAGCACAATATTATTTGGAAATGCAGACTTGCTCCGGGGATACAAGAGTTTGGGGGAGGGGGGAAGCGTGTCTAAAGGAAGTCTGTGGAACGGCTGGATGGGCATTACTTTTAAAAGCGCATAAAATAACAATGGAACATTTCATTATGGAAATCCATTTTTTTAGGTTGAAATCCTGAATCCGTGGATGTCGCTAGACTTTACTACGCATAAGTGACGACAAAATTAATCTCATAATGGAAAAAATGCACCCTTTTAAAAAACACACCACATACTTTGGTTGAAAGCAAATAATCTATTAATTGAAGTTCAATGTTCATGAACTTGGAAAACAGTCCTTGGGAGAAACTCCCATCAGTTCCAAGTCTCATGATGCAGAATGTGTGTAGTTATGCAGCTGCATCAGGTTCCACTTCCTGTGGTAGGATTCGTGAGCATTCCATTCATGGGGAGCCAGGGGGTACAACTGCCCCCCACTGGATCCCAGTCAACATCTAAGGTCCTCCTCCGGGTACCTACTCTGAGCTAGGCTCAGGAGATGGCAACAAAGGAGAGGGCCTTCTCTGTGGCGGCCCCTCAATTATGGAATGATCTCCCCAATGAGGCCCACCTGGTGCCAACATTGCTATCTTTTTCGTGCCAGGTAAAGACTTTACCCTTTTCCCAGGCATTTAACAATATGTGATGAACTTAACTGATCCCGGATCTGTTTTCATGTTCATCTGACAGCTTATAGTTGTTTTTGTGTATACTGTACGTTTTTATGGTTTTCAATTTTGCATATTGTTTTTAATTGTTTTAATCTTATGTAAACCACCCAGAGAGCTTCAGCTATAAGGCAGTATAGAAATAATAATAATAATAATAATAATAATAATAATAATAATAATAATAAATGTCACTCTGAGAGCAGCAACAGCTGTGCTGTCTATCTCTACCTTCAGTTTCCAGACACAAGGACAAAGCTTAGGACAGGACAGGCACTCAGTAAATTAAATGGAGGAGTGACTGATGCCCTTGAGTTTAACCTGCACCACAGGAGTGTCTCCTTGTAAGGCAAAGTGGTTGTAGCAGACAGCAGCATGACTATCTTGTTTCTCAAAAACCTCCTGCCTTCTTGGGAGAAGATAACGAGGACTGCTAAGTAATCCACAAAGCTTTATTTAAGCAATAAACTTCTCTTCCCACCTGAAGAGAGTCTAATCTCTTGGAAATTTCCCCTAGGCAAAACTATGCAAACTAAGCAAGACAATTGTCCTTTCAAAAAGAATGGAAAGCCTTTTCCCAAGACCCATTAACATCAGAGAGACTAGTTCTGAGGCAGCTTCTGACGGAAGCCAGCTGGGCGGACTTTCTCTCACCTTCCTTTAGCTCCGCCCGTTTCACTTTGCGGTGTATTCTAGGATCGGCTAACCTGTTAGAGCTCTCTCCTTTGGAAGAATGTTGGCTTCCCACTGACTGTATTATTTGCCCTTGATGAGATGAGCTCTGGAGAGAGTTCACCACCAGCTGGTGAAGAGCCCGTGAGAGCTTTCTCCCCCACTGGTACAGGCTGGCCTGCGTCTGGCGCCGACTCCTCTACATCAGGGTCTGATTCTGATTGATTACTTGAAACACCTTCTTCCAAACGAGGGGGAGTAGGGCTAGACATGACAATGACCAGGTTCCTCCACACCAAACTAGCTTCATTCTGAGAGTGGCAACAGCAAGTGGTGCTGTTTATACCTTAGAATCATAGAATAGCAGAGTTGGAAGGGGCCTACAAGGCCATAGAGTCCAACCCCCTGCTCAATGCAGGAATCCACCCTAAAGCATCCCTGACAGATGGGATCTGTCCCATCTATCTCTACCCTCCAGTTCCCTGCAACACAGGCGGACAAATCCCAGCCAGAGAATGTTAGTAACTTCAACCAGCGGCGGGGGAGTAAGCAGCTCCCCAAATTCATCCAGTCTTCCGGATGAATGCTGTTCAATTCCCAAGATCTTCTGCTACTCTGGGTAGACTTTTAAATGTCATGGAATGACATTTAACAACAAAGGCCCAATTCAGACAACACACTAAACCATGCTGCTTAACCACAAAATCCCTTAACCATTTTGTGGTTAAGCAGCATGGTTTAGCGTGTTGTCTGAACCAGGCCAAAGAGTACATACAAGACACATTCACAAGTGTGTAGTAGCGGTGTGCACTATGTGTGAGAATTATAATCACAAACTGCTGTGCAGCTTTGTTCCTCGCTGGATAAATTCCTGCAGACATCCATGGTAGGATTTCTTGAAAAGAAGGGAAATAGGAGATGTTTCATAGAATAGTAGAGTTGGAAGGCCATCAAGTCCAACCCCTTGCTCAATGCAGGAATCTACCTTAAAGCATCCCTGACAGATGGCTGTACAGCTGCTTCTTGAAGGCCTCTAGGGTGGGAGAGCCCACAACCTCCCTAGGTAACTGGTTCTGTTGTTGTACTGCTCTAACAGCCAGGAAGTTTTTCCTGATGTCTAGCCGGAATCTGGCTTCCTGTAACTTGAGCCCATTATTCCGTGACTTGCACTCTGGAAGGATCGAGAAGAGATCCTGGCCCTCCTCTGTGTGACAACCTTTCAAGTATTTGAGGAGTCCTATCATGTCTCCCCTCAGTCTTCCCTTCTCAAGGCTAAACATGCCCAGTTCTTTCAGTCTCTCTTCATAGGGCTTTGTTTCCTTTACTTGCTTAAGACATAAACTGTATGGTATTATCCAGCCAAAGTCAAGCATTTTGAAATCCCAAAGACGGGAGATAGTTAAGCAAGTGTTTAGCTTTCCTTTTGAAAGAGCTTAATTTTGATTGGATTGTGCCCAATATATTTATACGTGGGGAGAGCAATCCTATAACTCCTAGACTACATCTAGAGGCCATAGGATAGTTTGGATTCCTGAATCCAAGGTCAGAGGCAGCACCTACAGCCATCCCCATAGGATTTCACCCTAACTATTTAAATTTCACAAATCTGGAAGTTCTTCCCCCGTGGTATAATCCAGCCCCTCCCAACCCGGTGCCCTCCAGATGTGTTGGGACTGCAACTCCTTACTTTTATCATTCCCATCTGAAAAACTTCAGCTTGTGGAAAGTTGATATAATCTTTGTGCTTGACTGATTGGCTTTAGAATTCTTGTTCACAAGCCACTGAAAGGATGAAATTGCAGGAGAATCCCAGAAATCTCATAGATCTTATTTTCCATAATGATCTTGAGAATGTCAGCTTTCATTTGGGCGTTTGTTTAATAAAGCAGGTTTTTCCGTTCCTTTGATTGCAGACAGGCTCAAAATTGTGTGGGCTGTATTGTCTGCTGAAACTTGACTATTGAATTCAGGCTCCTAGCAAGGTTTGTTAACAAGGCTCTATACTGGTAGGGCTGTTAATACAACCCTGCAACAGGGTTTCTCCTATCCGGCCTTCCCCTTGTGTTGGACTACAACTCCCATTACCCCCAGCCAGCACTCAGAGATCAGGCTTCAGTAGCCAGCATAATTCTTTGACCCTCCCCATAACTAGCAGAAGTTGAATTTGTAAAATAAGCAAATGTACACAACCACATTGATTTATGTAGGTTACAGAATTCAGCTTTCTTTGGCATCCAGTTTGGTTTGCGCTCTCTCTCTCTCTCTCTCTCTCTCTGTCACACACACACACACACACACAGAACGAAGAAACCGCAACAATTCCACTAGCTGCAATGCTAGATCTTGGGCTCATTTAATGAAGCTGTACAAATTTTGACCATATAACCTCAGACAACTAAAGATTAATTACACATTTAACCAACTGCAAGAATGAGGAGGAACAGTAGTAATATATATATATATATATATATATATATATATATATATATTAGTCTTCAGCATGGAAATGAAAGGGTGCTAAAGAATGATGCATAATTTCCGCTGGTGCACCTAAAATTATGCAGATGTTTGTCAAAATGTCAAGAGAGTATCAGACAGCTCCCCCTGGTGTTTGGTTTTGCTTTTTACTCCTGCAGTGCTGCTTCATTCCTCCTTATCAGGAAAACCTCTTCATATCAAGACTTTAGGGTGCTTTAAGATGAGGGACCATAGTCCAGTAGTAGAGCAAATGTTTCACATGCTGAGGGCCCCATGTTCAGTTCCTGGTATTTCCAGTTAAGTGGGGTGGTAGCAGAGACTTTGAGATTCATCAGACAAGCGTTTTATCGCTCGCTCACTACTGCCCACTTACAGAGGTGAGTGCATCCTTTAAATGACATTGTTCGCCTCCCACACACCTTCCGCTCATTTTTCCATCCCAAAATAGACCTTTAACCCAACTTTTTTTTAAAAAACGGAATGTGCCACAGACTCCTGCATGAAAAACGGCCCCAAATGAGCCATGTGGTCTTTGTTTACTTCCTCTTTCTCTTCCAGGCAGAAAGAGGAAGTATTGAGGGACAAAAGCGGGGGCGGAGAAGCAACAGTAAGGAAACACCATTTCCCCCTGTGTGATGACGCTCTTCTTTTTTGCCCGAGACCTTCCAGGCATTTAACAGCATACGTTGAGTTTCTAATTGACCCCTGATCTATTTTTAGACCTGGCTGAGAGTTTAAAGTTGTTTTTAAATGTATATTGTCTTCATTATTTTGTCTATTTTTATGCTTCTAGGGTTTAAAATTTTGTATATCGAGTTTGAATGTTTAATGTTTTCATCTTTGTAAACCGCCCAGACAGCTTTGGCTGTGGAGCGGTATAGAAATGTAAATAAACAAATAATAATAATTTCACCTTGTCTTGATGAATGGAAATAAAAGAGTGCTGAAGAATGATGCATAATTTCTGCTGGTGCACCTAAAATTATGTTTGTCAAAAGGTCAAGAGAGTATCAGACAGCTCCTCCCGGTGGGTTTCCCCCCCCCCCTTTTTACTCATGCATTGCTGCTTAAATCCTCCTTATCAGGAAAACTCTTCATATGACTTTAAGGTGCTTTAAGAGGAGGGACCATAGGCCAGTGGTAGAGCAAATGTTTTGCATGCAGGGGACCCCATGTATTTTATCAGTGGTTTTATTGTATTTGTCTTTATGATGTATATTGCCCTGAGAGCTTTAGATTCATAAATTGAAATAATAATGATATATTTGATGTTCATGTAATGCACTGGCTAGAGATTTGGATCTGGATGTGAGAAAGTCAGATTCTTGTTCAGCCATGAAGGTAATAGTTACTATTTCTGAACTTGACCTAACAAAGTTATTAAGGCCAGCATGCTAAGGCCGCAATCCTATACACATTTATCTGGAAGTAAACATCATTAAACTAGAAGGGACTGACTTCTGAGGAAGCATAGATCAGACTGGGGGGGGGAGTCGAGGTATTTAAGCTAATATTTTATATTAGTTTCTTGACAATATACAGCATTTTATAACACAGTGTTCTGCATTAATTGCTGTGAATAAAATTTTCTTTGAATAAGGAATTTGCTTGTTGTTTCTTTGTTTTAATGTTTTGTTTTACTGTTATGTTGATCTGACTTTTATACTGTTAGTTTTACTCTACCCTGTGCCTGTTTGGTGCATTCTCTTCCCCTTCTTATTGTTTTATTATGATTTTATTAGAATGTAAGCCTATGCGGCAGGGTTTTGCTATTTTATTGTTTTACTCTGTACAGCACCATGTACATTGATGGTGCTATATAAATAAATAATAATAATAATAATAATAAATTTCAGTTAATACATGTGAAATGTAATATGTATAAATACAGCTTTCTAAAAATAAAAGAGATTATATAAAAACTTCAACAAAAGCAAATCAAATATCCCTACATCCATATATGTAAGCTGCCTTGAGTTTGATTTTATCATAGAAATCCAAGGTATAAATGTCAAAATAACATTAGGGTGACCATATGAAAAGGAGGACAGGGCTCCTGTATCTTTAACAGTTGCACAGAAAAGGAAATTTCAACAGGTGTCATTTGTATATATGGGGAACCTGGTGAAATTTCCTCTTCATCACAACAGTTAATAACTAAAGTATAAATAGCAATACAGTATTATCCTCTGCGTGTTCCATATGAAAGGAACATTGCTCACTGCCCCTTGGCATCTTCTGCGTTTTATTCTCACTTACGCACTTTCCCCACGGTCCCTTACTCACAAATCCGGATTTGTGACGAGATCTCGCGAGACTCGGAAGTAACACGAGTTCCTCCCAGAATCCTTTGCTCTTCCTTTTCCCGGCGGTAGTGGCCGATCTGAGGTGAGTGCAATGGAGCTGCGTCGGGCCCTGGTTGATATCCGCCACCGTGGGCTACCATCCCGCCATGGGGGCCCCGGAGACTGCCCCATATGGAGAGGGGAAGCCTGTAGCAGTTCGATCGCTGCGGTATTTATGTATTTTAGACTGTGGGAGGGGGAAAATAGGAGATGGAGAAATGGGGGGGTTCGGGTGTCGAGGCAGTAAAAAATGGCCGCTGTTGTGAACCTCTGAAAACCCCGGATGTAGAAGCTCTAGCTTTAGGACCACATGCAGGCGGCGGGGGATACAGAAGAGAGAGCGGGCCCGGGAAATAGACCTGGGAAGAGGAGGCATTGTGTAGGTTTCTTGCGAGTTAGTCCTCGTAAAAGGTCAGGATGCCTTTGCTTTGGTTCCCCCAAGTTGGTGGCTTCCACTGCCAGCATCCCTGGCTGTGCTGGCTGGGGCTGATGGAATTGAAGTCACAAAACATCTGGAGGGCACCAGGTGGTGGAAGGCTGGTCTACCTGGATAGCTTGAAAGCAGAACTCAAGCTTTGCAATATCATGGGGCAAACGGTATTAATGGGGTAGGAAGTGAAGCCTTGATGCAAGACGTGTCTTCTCTCCCCCCAATGGTTCTACAGATGTCGGAGGCTTCATTGGGGTTGTTATTGCTAAAAGATCCATAATTAGAACACAAACGATCCTGTTTCTGGAGGGGTAGTCGTGTGGAACTGAGAAGCTCTGAAATGTAATAGGCTAAGAAGTAATAACACTTGTTTAAAGTAATTTTAACAGGGCTGGGTAAAAGTTGATCAAAACTGGCTGTTTCTTCAGCTCTGTGCTGGACTGGCACCATTTGCTAAGCAAATCCATTCTAAGGTTGACATAAGATATATCCTGTATTATAGTATGATTCATGCAAGTCTTCAGTGATGGGAGGCTGAGTAAGGAGTTAGGGGGTTGGTATTTCATCCTTTGCACGGCCATGTGAAATTATTGTGAACCATCTAGTGCTGTGTTATGGCTTTAGTGAGATGTTGTGTTGGTTCTGTACTTAAAATGAGCAGCATGATCACTCTGAAAAGCAATGGTGCACTTCTAACATTCTTTTAATTGTTTTAGGGCACAATCCTATGCATGTTTAGACATTAGAAAGGCCTACAACTCTCAACATAGTTGGCTGGGGAATGCTGGGAGTTTTAGGACTTTTTGTTTGTTTCTTTGTCTAAACATGCATAGGATTACACCCTTAATTGCAGTATACTGATTCTGTGATAATTAAAATGTGAGGAAGTGAGACACTGAATTCTCTGTATACATGAATTATTAGGGGAAAAGAGCTTTGAGGACAGTCTGAAAATCTTGTTATAAAAATAGAAGCTGCATTGATGACTCTCTTAGGACACCTTTGGATTAAATCATGAAAATACTAGGACTTCTGAGCAGCTTTTCTCTAACCATCTCAGTCAACTTGAGAGAGTACAAATACATTACTGCAGCAACTCTGAAATATACATCTTTCTAAATTCTTCCTAGGTAACCTCTTAAAATGGTCCGCTACTCGCTTGATCCAGAGAACCCCACAAAATGTAAGTAGGTGCATGCTTCAAAGAGTTCATTCTCAGGTGCATACTTCAAAGAATTCATGCATGACTAAAACTTTCGAATTCTTTTCCCCCCTATAGCATGCAAGTCAAGGGGTTCCAACCTTCGTGTCCACTTCAAGGTATGTGAAATCTTGATTCCTCTCCTGCCCACAAATGTTTTAGGTGTGGACCAGGATATAACTTTTGGTGCAGTCATTATCTTGGACTAAACCTAGTTTGTCACATTGCTTTTTATAAACATCAGGGGTTCTGCAAATGTTAGTTTGTCATATACAAGACAGTACATTATCTTCCAGTAACTGCCTTCTTCTCCCCCAACTTATTTTTTAATTACATTTATATCCCGCTTTCCTTCCATGAGGAAGGCAGGGTGCATTTAGTTTCTAGATTGTCTGCCATCCAGGCACTGACCACAGGTTAAGACCATGCCCTGGGACTACAGATAGTTTCTTGAAAGTCCTATCTTATCCTTGCCTGTGTAATAAGTAAAAGTAAAAGAACTGAAGAAAAATCTATATATAATGCTTCCCCTTACATATTTATGATGGTCAGTGACAAACTCCAGCCTTTTTCCCAACCTTGGAGCTGCAGAGGTAGGCAGGCAGTCACACAAGACTTCCCAACCTCTCCACAGCTCCACATTTAGAAAGAAGGCTGTGGGTTCCTTAACTGCTGCATTGCCAGTTGCTGCATTAACAGAGTTCCTTGGCCAGGCCAGCAAGTTCTTGGCAACTCTGTACTGCTCCAGAAAGAGAAAAGAGTGGGTTGAGCTGGCTTGCCTGGTTGCTCTTTGCCTAAAGCACCTGAAAGTGGAGGTTGCCCTTTCCAGCTCCAAACCTGGGAGTTGAGGTGTAGAGGCCACGGACTGGTCCCGGTCCGTGTCCTGTTAGGAACCGGGCTGTGCAGGTGAGCTGCTTTCACCCCCCACCCCAGCATATCTGGGCGTGGGGTGCCATCTCGCCTGCCCAGCCAAAGTGAAGTCAGGATGCTGGGGTGGGGTGGGACGGCTTTGGAACAGCGCACCCGGCCGGAAGCCGCTCTGGGAGAGCAACTTCCGGGCGCGCCGTTCCGAAGCTGCCCGCCCCAGTGTCCTGGCTTTGCTTCGGCTGGGCGCCCACCCAGCCGAAATGAAGCCAGCATGCTGGAGTGTGGGGGGGGAACCGGGGGGCCCTAAAACCATCCCCCACACCCACCTCGCCCTGGTCCGTGGAAAAATTGTCTTCCTCGAAACCAGTCCCTGGTGCCAAAAAGGTTGGGGACCGCTGGTGTAGAGGATATGGGGTTGACAGAGGGGAGGGCCCAGGGCCCACATTTTTTTTTACCTTTGCTACTTAAGCTGGTCAAAGAAGGATAGTCAAAAACTGGACACCTGTTCAACTCTTTCATTTTGTCAACCATTTATTGTAATGGGGAAAGCTTGATGTTATATTTAAATCCTTTCCCAGAAAGCTCTGGGATTAGGAAGAGTCATAAATAATTATTTTTTTACATTATCCACATATATATCTTGCTGTGATCAGATGTCCTGTTTTAAGATAACATTCGAACAATCAGTGTGAGATTCTTAGTACCAACGATGGGGGGATCTGTTTTTTTATTTTTATTTGCAGAGCTGATATGTATTTGAGAACTGCAATGATGACCAGCTTAGGACACCTTTGGAATTACCATGAAAACAACTAAGTGGATCTGAGCAGTTACTTACCTGGATTAGTTTTGATGGCTGTACAAGCTTAGACTCATTCTATAGACAGTGGCTTTGGGCTGTGCCCAAGTAGGCAGCTTTGCAGTTGAAATCTGTATACCTGACAGAAAAACAGGCAGTTATGGAATTCTTCTTTTTCCCTCTTTAGAACACACGTGAGACTGCCCAAGCTATCAAGGGTATGCACATCCGGAAAGCCACCAAATATTTGAAGGATGTGACCCTTAAGAAGCAGTGTGTTCCCTTCCGTCGTTACAATGGTGGGGTTGGCAGGTGTGCTCAGGTATGGATTTGGAAAATGGGGTGGTGGTGAGTGTTGATGACAACCGATAGCAGTTTGAGGAAAAACTTCTCAGTAGTTATTCATTTCAGTTATTAGTGATGAGAATATTAGTTGGGCAAGGAATAGTCATTTGAAAAGACTTAAGAAGGCTGTTGATTATGGCTAATGTTAAAAATGGAAGCCTCAATGATACTTGACACAATACAAAAAGTATGTTTGCCACTTGGTGCACATGGGATAAAGCAGCTTCAGGCTTCAAAACGATCCGGCTACATTGTTGTCCTGTCAGTCTAGTGCTAAAATGGCCTATTTCAGCAGCAGGTTATTTTTACTATTTGACTTAGTTGCTAACAATCGTCATATAGGAATTTTGGAGATACTGGAAAGTATCAGGGAAATAATACTTGGTCTTTAATGAATCCTTATTCCCATTTTGAGTAGAAACTAGCTATAAAGTTCTTTGGATAGAATATGTTTGTGACGAGTCTTCACAAGTCTTTTCATGTTCTTCCACACATGCCTGTGGTTGCAATGATGACTTTCTTAGGACACCTTTGGATTAACCATGAAAATAAAGTCTGGTTCTGAGCAGCCTGAGAAACAAAAAAAAAACAGAAAGCATGTGAACATTTTAATTTAAAGGAAAGTTCACACTAAACTCTTTATCTTACAGGCTAAGCAGTGGGGCTGGACACAGGGGCGCTGGCCAAAAAAGAGTGCTGAGTTCCTTCTGCACATGCTCAAAAATGCTGAGAGCAATGCTGAGCTCAAGGTAAAATTAAATACATGTTGGTTCATATTGGAGAGTATTGTGCTGTTGCTTAGGTTTCATTCTGCATTAAGGTTCTCTCCTCTAAAATACTGCTACTGTTTGTTGGGAACCTGACTAGCAAAAACAATAAGAGGGCAAGAATAATAGTGTTATAATCAACTCAGAAGCAGAACAGAGCAAGAAGGATGTCTGGTAGAATTCCAACTGGCTTTTCAAAGTCTTTCCCAGTCCTGGTACCTGAGATACTTTTTAACTGGAATTGTTGGGGATTGAACCCGGGACCGTTTGTAAGGCATGTGTCCTGCCACTAAGCTATGACCACTTCCAAGAGTTTTGCTTGGATGGAATAAACGGAGCAATAGTTTCAGTAATTGATTGAGACCATATTGAATAGGATGGGAGACCTTTTGCTCAGTGTGATTGGTGTAGAGGAGATGAGCCAGTATTTAGTGGGAGAGCTGAGGTTAATGTAAGAAATGGAAGACAAATTGAGCCGATTCATACGATCGCCACATCCTACTGTAACTTACTTAAATCGTGATGGGCTGTGGCATGTGCTGATGGCCATTGAGAATATTCAAGTTGCAGCAGCTAGTAGCCATGGTTTATTGTGATGTCTGAACAGGGTGGGTTGTTGCTGTGTTAAACAAACAACTACCCAAAACAGCCCATGGGTTGTGGGCAGTTTATTAACTACGACAATAACCTCCCCTTGTTGGATTCAGACGATAAGCTGGGACCACCTGCCACAGCTTAAATATTCACAGTGGCCGCTAGCCATGGTGGACTGCGGCAGTCACGCGAACCAGGCTTTTGGCTTATCGGGTAGAATGTAGAAATTGTAGTGGGTTTTAGTGGCGATGATGACTATCTTAGGACACCTTTGGAATAATCATGAAACAAATGCAGATTCTGAGCCACTATGATTGTGTATTAGATTTTCTATTGGAAAGTATTCACCATTCCATTATTCCATTCAGTTTAACTCTTCAGGTGTAGTTTTGGAAAGTTTACGATTCACTTTTAACTAGATAAAGCTACTTTGTTGATGGGATTGTAATGGGAAATTTCTAAAATGTTTATCCCCCAGGGTCTGGATGTAGATTCTCTGGTAATTGAGCACATTCAGGTTAACAAAGCCCCCAAAATGCGCAGGCGAACCTACAGAGCTCATGGTCGCATCAACCCCTATATGAGTTCTCCCTGCCACATTGAGATGATTCTCACAGAGAAGGAACAGATTGTACCTAAGCCAGAAGAGGAAGTTGCTCAAAAGAAGAAGGTATGAAACTTGTTGGCATATCTGCAGAAGGAACTTTTGTCAATGTGTAAAAACAACAACATGGCACCTTGGCATAACTAGAACTTGATTTGCCTTTTTTCAAAGTAATCTGTTTAATGAAATTACATCTTACATATATTTATGAAAAAGTAAATCCCACTATGTTAATTGTACTTTCTCCCTGCTAAGTGTATTTTGGATTGTGTTCTAAGGTATACTTAAGTGACGAGGCAACCATTTCAGAGCAGTATTTAAGATTGATTTTTGCAAACATTTTACAAAGTATTTTTTTGTAGTCAGCAGAACTATGACCCAGTTTGCACAACACTGAGCAATTCCTGTGTTTATTTGTTTAAAGAACACAGAGTTAATCCAACAATAAACCGTTGGGTTAATTGTGGGTTGCTTAACTATAAACAACTCAGAGTTTCTGGGTTCAGACATTATGAAACAGCCGAGGAACGATGCGTTCTTAGGTTGTTCATTGAAATAGGAACTGGCACACCCTTTGTGCACTTTGGTCCTCCCACAATTCCTGGATTAAACAAATCTGCAATGGAAATTAAAGCACAGAAATTTCAAGCTTCAAATTTTCATACATAAATATAATTTGAGTTTTACTGTGAAAGTATGATTTGATTTCTGCTGTTGCAAGATCTTTTTCCTGAAACTTCTCTGGACTTGCTAATAGAAAAAGGCATTGCTGTGATGTACATTTAATAATTCCTTTAGAGTATACTGTGTTGTAAAGGTGGTTGTTATTTTCCTGCGTTCTAAATGTTTGTGATATTTGTGGTGAATGAATATTGATTTGATGTATTTTCCCCCCCAGATATCTCAAAAGAAACTGAAGAAGCAGAAACTGATGGCTCGGGAATAAACATCTATTTGGTTCATAAATAAACATAAAAATTGGAGTTAACTGTGTGCAGTTGCTCCTTTTTTATTTCAAATAAGTTTGTGCAGTACTCATCATATCTTCAATTTTAATATTAATATTTCAAAAGTATTTTTAAGATACATGTTACACTCTTATTGGTTCCTCTCAATTATTTTGAAGTTTGGTGTTTTGAACTAATAATATCCACAATGTGATCCCATGTAGATTTAACATGGACTTCTAAATAAACATGCATTGGATGGAGCTGTAAAATACCATTTCCCTACTCCTTGAGTGTGTGAGTGGGACATAAATTAATAAATTGAGACTGGCTTGCTCGTCAATTGGCTCTTCAAATATTGTCAATTCATCAATTGGTGGGCTATTTGTCAGTGATCGTGTGTTAACAAATATTCCAGGAATGCCACAATGGCTTTATTTAGGTGTAATGAGAAGCCGTGGCTTGTTATAATGAAGATGGCCACGTGGCGAAACAGCTGTTGACCAGGGACCCACAAGCAGGACGTTGTGCAACAGCACCCTCCCAACCATGTTCCCCAGCAACTAGTGTATACTGTGTAACTGCCTCTGATACCGGAGGTTTCACTTAGCCATTAGGACTAGTAGCCATTGATCAGTTAAAGGCCAGTTTGATAGGTGTTATAGAGCAGTATACAAATATTTTTTCTCCGCAGCAATGTTGCAACCTCACAACAATTCTGAGAAGTAGACTGCTTGAAACAGTTATGTAAGACAATTCAGTGTGTTTCATAGTTTTATTGTATGTGAACTCAAAAGTTGTACATTAATCACTACACAAGATTGGAAGTGGCCATTCAGGTCCTCGTAGCTCTATACAGAAATGTAAAGACCTACACCCAAATTATCACTATTAATTTCTTGAGTAATGTTTTGGCAGACAATATATCCAAAGAAAGAACTAAAATGACTGCTGTAGAATGTACAATTGCTTGGAAAAGTTGAAGTTATTGGAAATGTCTATTTTAAGTTAATACACACCTCAGTTCTAAAGGTCCTTTAGGATAAAGACCTAAATGCACCCTTTAAAGACAGGCTTTAAATTGAAAGACTGAGAAATTTATTGTTTATTATTTAATCAGTTTATATACACTTCCCATACCTAAAAATATTTCTAAGCTGTTTATAAAAATCAGTAAAATTACATGATTGTAAATACAAAAACGTATCAGTCAAAATGTTTAAAATATTTAAAACCAAAACTGAGAACACAATTTAACTGGGCAATGCAACTGGTCAGGGAAGGCTTGGGGAAAGAGACGGGTCTTTAGCAGGTGCCTGAAATACACCACAGTTGGTGCCTTGGAAATTTCAGTGGGGAGGGCATTCCATAAGGCGGGTGCCATCATTGGTGTGCATAGTGCTTACAGCTGAAGGGGGTGGGGGGAGGAAGTAGATGTGCAATTATTTAGGACTTCCACCTCCTGGCATTCCTGATGATTTGCCACTGTTGGTAGGGGTGTCTTGAGAGTCCCAAATATCAGATCTATCTTCCGTGAAGGCCAGCTTTACAGAGTCTTAAGGGTAAGTTCCTGCCTGCAGAAGCTTCAGCCGAACATTGAACGAAGGGAAGTGGTGGCATGTTTTTCAAGTTTTTCTAATGTTTAAATAGTATAGCTGTAAAAAAACGTCTTGTAGCAGCCCTGTTCAAATAGATACGGGCAGTCAACATGGCAATATGGTGTCTCGAAAAGGGGTTTTCCTTAAAAACAAGGCGCATGAGCAGGACAATTTTGCTTTAAAAGGAGGTGCAGTGGTGGCAATTTCTACAGGGATGAATGCCCCTGGACTGGCCAAATTGCCCACCTTTGAAATGAATAAGACTAGCCGGGTGTGATTATATGGAAGCTGCAGCCAGCAACAGCTTCCAACATGAAAGCCTACATTGATAGACTAGTATTGTTTGCATAGAATGTATCCAGAGGTAGAAACCTGTTCTTAAATCTCACTTTGAACAAACCTCTCAAACAACTTTACATTCACCTATGAAAAGCTGTATGTCTTTAACAGCTGCATGACAGGCAAAGATTCAACACATGAACCATTGCCATTTACTATAGTAATGTGTTGTGGTAAGCTGCACTTGTGGAATTCTTCTCATTTTGCAACTTATTAGCCCTTCCAGAAAACGATTGTAATCTTATGGGGGGAGATAGCATATTCCAATTGATCTTGACAGATCTAGTGATTTACTTGATTATACCCTAGTGAACTTCACAGTGATACTGTCAGGTAATCATGCAATAGGATGATGCTGTAAATGTTCACATGGTTGTATGTGCTCTATTGCAGACAATCCTGGCTCTTAAGTTACATGAGAGAAATCTCAACATAGTACATCTTAGTCTTTAAAGATGCCACAAGATTCTTTATACTGTATTTCTTCAATTCTAAGACTCGCTCCCCCCCCCCCCCCATATAAACATCAACGGGGTGCGTCTTAGAATCGCGGGTGCGTTTACTGTTTCTTCGAATCAAAGCTTTTTTTCTGTTGGTGGTACTGAAATTAGTGTGCGTCTTACAGTCGATGGTGTCTTAGAATCGAAGAAATACGGTAGTTTGAAAATAGGTAATATGCCCTCCCAGTATGCAAACTACCCAGTCTGAACAAAACTGTTTCGGAATCCTTGATCCAAGCCAGTTCATAAGTTTCTCCATTGCAGAATTTATGGTAACTGAGAAGGGGAGGGGGTATAGTGCATACTCTCCAGCCTAGGTGCCTTCCAGATGTTCTGGACTACATCTCCCAGAATTCCTGATCACTAGTCATGCTGTATGAGCTGATGGGAGTTGAAGCCCCCAAACATCTGGAGGACACCAGGTTTGGGGAGGCTAGTTTGGGGTGGGTGGGTCTGCGTGTGGTTACATGCAGGCAGGGAGCCTATATGCAGTATCTGTTAAACTCCAGAGCTTTCCAAAGCTACAATCCTATACACACTTACCTAGGGGTAGGCCTCTTTGAAAGCAATCAGACTTATCTACTCAAAAGTCAGTAGACATGTATAAGATTGTACTCTTAAAGGTGCAATCCTAAGCATGTTTAGGCAGAAAAAAAGTCCTACAACTCCCAGCATAACCCCTGCCAGCCAATTGTAGAATTTTCCCCCGATCTAAACATGCATAGGATTGCACCCTAAGAATCCCTGGTCCTCTGAACACTCAGGAAGAAACTTCTAGGACTGTAATTATCACGACCACTTCTGCATCCCTGTACAGGAGGCTTTTGTCTGGAAAGGCAACATACATATATTTCTGAATTAATGTTTATTATATGCCTACTGTTTCCATTGCCAATCATCTATCAATAACAGTAGGCATGGAGCTTTACAAAGTCTAAGAGCGTAGATCCCTGCCCCGAAGGGCATACAATCCAAAAACTCCGATGAAACAGGAAGGGGAGACAGGGATAAGCAAGAAAAGAATGCACAGTTATTGCAGTTGCATGTACATGGGTTCTGTTGCAGTAGTAAGGCATGGGAAAGAGTTCAGGGTTGGGGCAAAGATCTTTGATGCCCTGCCTCTAGTGTCATGGCTCCCGCAGTGAGCCACCCACTTCCTGTTGCGTCACATTGCTGCCTGCTTTCCCCATTGGAGCTGGTCGAATGACGACAGTTTTTCCTTCCTTCTCGGAAGTGGTGTTTTTCTCTCCTCTCGTCGGAGCTCAGGTAGACGTTACAGATTCGCGCAGGTAAGTGTGAGGCTGGGACTTGGATAGGTGGCCAGGTAGGCAGGTAAAGGGTTGTTATTTGGGGCTGTGCTTTCTTTTTCTCCTAGAATCATAGAATAGTAGAGTTGGAAGGGGCCTAAAAGGCCATCGAGTCCAACCCCCTGCTCAATGCAGGAATCCACCCTAAAGCATCCCTGACTGGTGGTTGTCCAGCTGCCTCTTGAAGGCCTCTAGTGTGGGAGAGCCCACAACCTCCCTAGGTAACTGATTCCATTGTCGTACTGCTCCAACAGTCAGGAAGTTTTTCCTGATGTCCAGCTGGAATCTGGCTTCCTTTAATTTGAGCCCATTATTCCGTGTCCTGCACTCTGGGAGGATCGAGAAGAGATCCTGGCCCTCCTCTGTGTGGCAACCTTTTAAGTATTTGAAAAGTGCTGTCATGTCGTCCTTCCTTCTCGGCCTCTTCATATCTCATAGAAGATGACCTAAAAACAGTTGCTCATTTCCTGATGTTATTTTTTATACTGTGTTCTCGTTAATTGGGGTGGGTGGGTGTTGCTTAAAAAAGTAAGAAAACCAAAAATATATAGTTGCATAGTATGGTATTCAATATATAGTTGTATATTGTAATTTAAATGCATCCAGACGAGAAAATGATCTATTTTAAAAAACAAAAGAGATAAGGAGGAAAAATCTAGTAATCTTGTAAGTGCCATCCCCCTTCCTAAAAATGGTGGGGAGCTTTTGATAGTAACCAGTAACTTAAAATAATTAGCTTAAGGTGCAATCCTATGCATGTTTAGACAGAAAAAGTCCTACAACCCCCAGCCGGAAGTTCTGGGAATTTTTTCCTATCTAAACACGCATTCTGGGAATTTTGGGGGGAATTTTTTTCCTATCTAAACACGCATCGGATTGCATTTTTAACTGGGTAACTTAAAATGCCTGTCTGTATGTGTTTAAACTAAGCGTTCTATGTGTCATAGATATACTTTTAGCCAATTATCTCCTTTTCTCTATAATTTACTAATTGAGGGCACAATCCTATGCATGTTTAGACAGAAAAAATCCTACAACCCGCAGCCGGAAGTTCTGGGATTTTTTTCCTATCTAAACACGCATTCTGGGAATTTTTTTCCTATCTAAACACGCATCGGATTGCACTTTTAACTGGGTAACTTAAAATGCCTGTCTGTATGTGTTTAAACTAAGCGTTCTATGTGTCATAGATATACTTTTAGCCAATTATCTCTTTTTCTCTATAGTTTACTAATTGAGGGCAAAATCCTATGCATGTTTAGACAGAGAAATGTTCTACAACTCCCAGCGTTCCCCAGCCATCTATGCTGGGAGTTGTAGGTCTTAAGGCTGTAATCCTATACCCATTTACCTGGAAGGAAGCCCCACTGAATTTAGTGGGACTTACTTTTGAGTAAACATGGGTAGGATTGATGTGTTAAGCTGCTGTCTTGGCACACTGTTGAACAAGGTGGGATTTTATTTAGTTGCCTCTTTCTCCCCTGTTTTTTTTCTGGAAAAAGAATTCAAAGCTGCTTATGAAATGAAAAATAAATTATATCTTGATAAAATGCCTGGTAAACAGGCATGGGAACTGGCTATAAATAACTGAATTCATTGCCCTAGTGCACTGTCATTGTTCTCAACAAAAATCAAACAGACATGTTGTAGTTTCTTGCAACAGCGACTTCATAACTTTTTGTCTCAAAATCCCATGAATGAAAACTGATTTAAATGTATGACAGATAAAGTATCTGGACTGGTCAGTCATTTAAGCATTGAACCAGGATTCAAAAATTAAAGAAAAAATGGCCATGTACCATCTGTAACAAAAACTGTCAGTTGTTACTATACTACTTGGAAAGGAAGCTCATTATACTTCAGACAGAACCTGATATATTTTTTAAAACTTGAATGTGATGAACCTTCCAGAAAGCTTTGATTGGCAACTATGTAATGGTGACAAATTGATGCTATGTAGTTTGAGAACTAACCTATGTTTTACTATGATTTTATTAGATTGTAAGCCTATGCGGCAGAGTCTTGCTATTTACTGTTTTACTCTGTACAGCACCATGTACATTGATGGTGCTATATAAATAAATAATAATAATAATAATAACCTAAAAAGGGACAGAACTCAGCTGATTGGTCTTCCCCCTTTTGGGGAGAGCAGCACCAGTCTCTGCCTTTTGATCCATAGTGCAGACTCTAGGAATCAACCGTAAACAATATTTTATGCCATGCCAGTGTATTACTGGGATTTAGATGGGTGTTTTTAAAGCTAGAGTTGGTAGTTCTTTAGGGGTGGGTTGCCAACTAGATTGACCAATAGTTCTGATACTGTTATACCTTTTCTCCACCTCTTTAATATCTAGAAAACCTCTTTCCACTTATTCACCATTTAATTTGTCAGCAGAAGTTTGCTTTCACAGTAGTAGGTTCTGAAATTTCTCGAAGAATATATTTCTCTGGAAATGATTTAAGAGTACCATGCATTGGACCCTGATAAATAAATACACTATGAAACTCAAAAGAGATGAAACAGTCTGTGTTTAACCTGAGTTGTTTTTAGCGGTGTGAGACATGATAGCACTCTTCAAATACTTAAAAGTATTTGTAAAAGTCACACAGAGGAGGGCCAGGATCTCTTCTCGATCCTCCCAGAGTGCAGGACACAGAATAACGGGCTCAAGTTACAGGAAGCCAGATTCCAGCTGGACGTCAGGAAAAACTTCCTGACTGTTAGAGCAGTATGACAATGGAATCAGTTACCTAGGGAGGTTGTGGGCTCTCCCACACTAGAGTCATTCAAGAGGCAGCTGGACAACCATCTGTCAGGGATGCTTTAGGGTGGATTCCTGCATTGAGCGGGGGTTGGACTCGATGGCCTTGTAGGCCCCTTCCAACTCTGCTATTCTATGATTCTATGATTGCATGGGTCCATTAATGCTTCTTCTTGGGGTAGCTAAACCATTCCGCCATTTCCCCCAGTGGATCCAGAATTCAGTTTAGGTATATTCAGTTATGCATGTTACAGCATTTGGATTTCTCAATAAAACTGCCTTTCAAAGCGCAAATTTCTAAAATACCAGTTTTTCAAGTGACTTTATTTTTTGTATTTAAGGCTGCAATCTTATACCTGCTCAAATAAGAGAAAGGTCTTATGGGACTTACATCTAAAGAAGATTGTATAATGTATATCTGTGTATATCTGTATATCTCTCCTTCATCCAGTGGTGTCGCGCAAAGGAAATTTGACTAGAATTTGAGGCCTTGTTCTGAATTACATATGTATGTATTTGAATTCCCTGTGGTTTGGTTTCAGACTTTTTCTCTACTGTTCTATATTTTCTCCTAACAAAAACGAATTGTCAGGAGAAAATAATGCAGTACTTTCTGACTTGCTGTTTTGGGCCAAATTGTGTTGATCATGCGGCTTGATCCTATACACATTGCATCCTCAAGGATTCTGGAATGAACAGGCATGGTTTTATTGATGTAACTTGATTTGTTTTGTATTTTGATCTTTCCTTATTGTATGCCTCTCAGGAAACTTTTTTGAGATATAGAGCAGTTTAATTTTTTTGTAAATAAATGGGACGCATAGACTGCTGGATGTATAAATCTGTTACTGCTTTATGTTGTTATTTTTAGCATTCCAGCACATTCCTGCCACAGGATCTGAACGAACAATGGTGTGCATTCCCTGTATAGTCATTCCAGTTCTGCTGTGGGTTTATAAAAGGTTCCTTGAACCGTATGTTTATCCCTTCGTCTCACCATTTATCAAGAGCTTGTGGCCCAAGAAAGCAGTGCAGGAAATGCCGAAGGAAGACCAAACCAGCAGCACTGAAAGTGGACGTGAGACCATGGACGAGTTCTCCACAGATGAATCCGAACTTTCTAAAGTAAGCATTAACTAAACAAGATGTGGAAAAAAAGCTCCTGTCTGAAATAAAGGACAAGCTAATCATGTTGCTTTGCTAGTGGAAAACATTTCTAGGACACTAACTGCCCTTATTCTAGTTCAACACTCATGTGATCTTAGAGCTGATAAAGCTGCTGATCTGTTTTCCGTTCTGCAGCTGTAGCCGTGCATTCCCAGGAGTGTGATTCTCTGTTCTAGAACAGTCATGGGAGGCAAAGAAACCATTCATTTTGAAGCTGATTTAGAAATATGTTGTGTTTCTACTCTCTGGTGGTTTTTTTAAACCTGGGAAGGATGGGGTATCTCCATAATAATTTCTATGGGTAGTCTGAAGTAGGGATGTGCTCCGCTTCTAATCGGACCGGAGAAGCAGGAGCGGAGCGGGGGGCTTCGCCTGCCCTTAAGGTGGAGGCGAAGAGGATTGGGGGGGCCGGCGGAGCGTGGCGAAGAGGATCGAGGTGAAGGCGGATCCTTCGCCTCGATCCGGAGCTCCGCTGGAAAGGTAAGTGGGGTTTACCGGGCCCTGCCGCTGTCCCCGTCGCCCATGCGGCGACGGCGGCAGGGCCCGGTAACCCCCCTCCCCGCCCTCCTCTCCCTTACCTGCCTCTGTCCGCAGTCCGTCGGCGTCTTCAATTGATCCCGCGGTTCCACCAGGAAGTCTGGGCCGCTTGCTCCGCCGGAAAGGTAAGTAGGGTTTACCGGGCCCTGCCGCTGTTGCCGTCGCCCATGCGGCGACGGCGGCAGGGCCCGGTAACCCCCCTCCCTGTCCTCCTCTCCCTTACCTGCCTCCGTCCGCGGTCCGTTGGCGTCTTCAATTGAGCCCGCGGTTCCACCAGGAAGCCTGGGCCGCTTGCGGCCCAGACTTCCTGGTGGAACCGCGGGCTCAATTGAAGACGCCGATGGACCGCGGATGGAGGCAGGTAAGGTCCCCCTCTCCCTTGGGGATGATGGGACTGCCTTGAGTCTGGGCGTGCGTGTGCACCCCTGGATAAGCTTTCATGGTGGAGAGTTTGAGATTTTTAACATGCAAATTGACGGAGCTATGGAAAGGGGTGTGAATGGGGTGCCCGGTTTTCATAAATTCCCCAAAAATCAGGGGATGATGGGATTGCCTTGAGTCTTGGCGTGCGTGTATATACCTCCATGAGGTGTCATGGTGCCAAACTTGAGGTTTCTAACTTTAACAGAAAAAAAGTTGTATACTTTTTTAGCTTAATGCAAGCCTATGGGGGGGGGGGGGAATGGAGCTCCGATCCGGAGCTCCGAGCGGAGCGGAGTGGACATAGGTGGAGCGGGGGCGGGGCGGAGCGGCCCGATCTGCAAATCGCGGATCTGGAAGTGAAGCGGAGCGGGGGGTCCGTGCACACCCCTAGTCTGAAGTCTTTTCTGTAATGCTCTAAACCTGTGTATGCTTACCTATGAATAAGCCCCATTCAGTGTAGTAGACTTACCTCTGAGTAAACACACATGCTTTCCTTCCTATTGAGTCATCAGACAACTATCATTGGAAACGAAGTAGGGGAGAAGGTAAATTGGGGCTAGAGAGGTAAGCACACACAGCCATTTGAAATGAAGGTGGTTGAGAGAGTTTTGCTTTCATATTCTGAATCTAATAGTAGCACTTGGGGCTTCCTCGACAGTTTCCCAACTGTTATGAATACTGAATGATGTGTATACATTACTGTTGGCAGAAATGGATTGGATGAGGGCAAACAAATTGAAGCTTAATCCAGATAAGACAGAGGTGCTCCTCGTCAGTCGAAAGGCAGATCAGGGAATAGGGATTCAGCTTGTGTTAGATGGGGTTACACTCCCCCTGAAGATGCAGGTCCGCAGCTTGGGTGTACTTCTGGATTCAGCCCTGAGCCTGGATGTCCAGGTTTTGGCGGTGGCCAGGAGTGTATTTGCATAGTTAAAGCTAGTGCACCAGCTGCGCCTGTTCCTAGAGATGTCGGGCTTGGCCATGGTGACACATGCCTTAGTTACATCCCGATTGGATTACTGTAACGTGCTTTACGTGGGGCTGCCTTTAAAGAGTGTTCGGAAACTCCAGCTGATTCAAAGAGCTGCAGCCAGATTGTTGACTGGGGCGGGTTACAGGGAGCAGACAACTCCCCTGTTAAACCAGCTCCACTGGCTTCCAGTCTGTTTCCGGGCACAATTCAAAGTGCTGGTTATGACCTATAAAGGCCTATATGCCTCGGGTCCAGGTTATTTGAAAGACCGTATTCTCCTTTATGAGCCTGCCTGTGCTTTAAGATCTTCTGGAGAAGCCCCTCTTTCAGTCCCACCATCTTCACAGGCGCGCTTGGTGGGAACATGGGAGAGGGCCTTCTCGGTGGCTGCTCTATTGCTTTGGAACTCTCTTCCCGGAGAAGCTAGGCTGGCTCCCTCCTTGATGGGCTTTCGGAAGCAGGCTAAAACTTGTTTGTTCCAGCAGGCCTTTGGAGAATAATCTGCCCCCCCCCATGTTAATGACTTATAATTTTGTTGTGTTTTTTCAATGTTTTTTTTTTCAATGTATGTTTTAAACTTTGTAAGGCCGCCTTGAGGCCCAGTACTGGGCAAAAGGCGAGATACAAATAAATATAATAAGAATAATAAGAATATTATATGGGGGAATGGTGTGGTGATGGTTGTGGGTGTTGCCTTCATGCCCTGCTTGTGGCCTTTATATTACCTCCAGTATTGGTGGTAGTTTGCCTATGTAAACCAGTCACTAGGAAACATGAACTGGAGGGTGCTGTTCCATTCATGTCATGTGGGCTTCCCACTGCGGTGTCTGGCTGGCCGCGTTGCATGCGGAAGGCCCTGGGTTCAATCCCCAGCATCTCCAGGTAGGGCTGGAAAAATCCCTGCCTGAAATTCTGGAGAGCTGCTGCCAGTCAGTGTCGACTGTACTGGTCTAGAAGGACCAAGGGTCTGACTCAGTATAAGGCAGCTTCCTCGGTCCCTGCATTCCTGTGAGTTATTTATTTATTACATTTTTATACCACCCAATAGCTGAAGCTCTCTGGGCAGTTCACAACAATTAAAACAATAAAATACCCAACAATAAAATGTCGATGAGAAAATACAATATAAAAGTTTAAAACTACAGTCTAAAAATTAAATAATCAACAGAAGGTAGCAGCACTGCAAAATTTAAAATACAATACCAGATAAAACAAACTGAAAAACTGAAATGCCTGGGATAATGAATAGGTCTTCACCTGGTGATGAAACGAGCACAATGTAGGCACCAGGCAAATCTCTATGGGAAGCTCATTCCCCGATAGGGGTGCCACAGCAGAAAAGGCTCTCTTACTAGCAGTCACCCACCTTAGGGTGGGGAAGGCTGGTTTTACATGTTCTCAGTGTTTGGCCTGCCAACCTGACAGGGCTGCAGGCAAAGTGCTTTAGGGTACACTCCTATGCATGTTTAGACCACAAAAGATCCTACAGCCCCAAACAGCATGACTGGCTGGGGAATGCTGGGAACCTTTTCTGTCTAAACATACATAGGATTGCATCCTTCAACACTCAAAAAGCACTGATTATAGCTGTAATCTGTAGTTCCAGGAACAAAGGTCCTCAAGACTGTGAGTCTGAAAGACCAGGAGATGTTCAGTTCTGTCTGTACCAAGAAAATCCCCAGAGTTGCCCCAACTCTGCTGGCATCCTGAGTTTATGGCCCCGTCTGACTTTCATAGAATCATAGAATAGCAGAGTTGGAAGGGGCCTACAAGGCCATCGAGTCCAACCTCCTGCTCAATGCAGGAATCCACCCTAAAGTATCCCCGACAGATGCTTGTCCAGCTGCCTCTTGAAGGCCTCTAGTGTGGGAGAGCCCACAACCTCACCAGGCAACTGATTCCATTGTCGTACTGCTCTAACAGTCAGGAAGTTTTTCCTGATGTCCAGCTGGAATCTGGCTTCCTTTAACTTGAGACCGTTATTCCGTGTCCTGCACTCTGGGAGGATCGAGAAGAGACTTTTTCCCATCGCTTACTCCGATGAACTGAATGTGTGATTAACAGCATTTTTTCCCTCTCCATGTGTTTTCAGACCAAAAGCAATGGCATTGCAAACGGACTTGCCGGAACTGGTCCTATGGAAATCTCCGACAAAAAGACTGATTAAATAAGCTCGTGTCGTGGGATTGTGGCTGCTATAAGAAATGAACTGATGATGCTGTTCCCAGTTGGAAATTAATGTCATTGCACTTTTATAAAAATGGAAATGTGGAATATGTATAGACACATATGTATAGGATGATTCTGCCTCCGTAACTGAAGGAAAAGAAGTTTTAATATATTGTCTTGCTCTTTTTGACATTTGTGGCCAGAAGTTGCAGTGCGGCTGAGACTGTTAGAGATTTTAGGCTTCACGTTTTATTTACACTGTTATTGTCAAGGTGGCAACTTGTTTCAAAAACTTTCTTGGAATTCTACTTTCGTAGCTAATACACTTGTCTTTGTATGCACTGTGCCTGAAAAGAGCAGCATTATAAATACTCTAAAGCTAATAATAAATGCTAGTAGCTGCCAAACCCCTGTTCCTAAATTCACCCCTGCAAAACTGTGCACTACATTGTTTGGAAGTGCCTCAGGACGTCATGAAGCAAACTTGGTGTGAGCAGATGCTACTGTTTGAAAGGGCAGCCCTCCTGATACGATAGGAGAAGAAAAATACATCCTTGCTTTTGGTGGTTTTGAGTTATTGTTTGAGGCTTGTTGCCCTTCTGATGGTCAAAAAAGGGAAAAAAGTAAAAGGAAACAAAACATAGCATTACAACTTGCGTGCAAGCTGCTATACTGCATAAACTTCAGAATAACTCCAGGTATAATCTAAAGGTTTTGCCTGTATTATAGCAAGCTGCTGTTCTTAATAAAAGGTGTTTTGTATGGGAGTGGATCCAGGTTTTTCTTCCTTCTTGAGTCTTGCAAATTGAAGAGCAGGGCATAGTGACTTCAGGCAATCCAAGGGCTTGCTTTGCAACTGCTATTTGTATATACCATAAACACAAAGGAGAAACAATAGTTCCGTATATGGCCCTGAGCTCCTTGGTGGAGGAGTGGGATAAAAATGCAATAAATAAATAAAAGAAGACAGTAGGTGGTCGTTTAAGTATCCTAGATTCAAGCCATTTACTTTTGAGTAAATATGCTTAGGATGGCTCACTGAAAGTATTTTAACTGCCATCATGACACACAAGGAAGGAGCTAATAGATTGATAGCTTTATAAGGGGAATTGGAGTCAGTTTTTTTGGGTTCTTTTTTACCTGTGGTGTTGATAAGAATTCACAACTTCAGACAGGGTTATTTTAACCATTGATTCAGGGGGAAAATGAAGGCTAGTATGGGTACACATTCTATTTTCCAATAAGGCTGAGAAAACGGAAAATATTGGGAGGATAATTTCTAATTTCACTTGATACAAATGGTAAAAAAAAACACCACAATTTTGTAGACTGGGATCATTGTCAACATTTTGTTACACCAGAACTTCATCCACAAACTGCATTTTGTGTTCCCCTTTTCTGCATATATTTGCATATGATTATATAATTCAACTACTTTTCCCTTTAGAAGAGTTGTGTTTCCAGCCAGAGGCTGTTCTGATTACGGCATTAAAAAGAAGGAGGAATTATTCATGGCTTCGTCTAATTTAATTTTCCCTTAATGTAGCCATTTCCATTAATGGAGATTTGATACGCTGAGTGGAAAGCACATAATGAATGAAGATGCTGGAACTCAGAACTAAGTAATTTACTGAATAAGATTGGCGATACATCTTAACACTTGCATCAGAACCTTTCAGACACAGCTACATCAAGCCTTCCCAAGGCATTAAAAAGCAATAAATTAAGTGCGTCTAGGTGTGATTTAGACAAAGCTAAACATACACTTAATCCTTACTCACAGAAAAACAAGAGTTAAGCCTAGAACAAGAATCTAGATTCCTATGAATGGAAACTTTTGTTCAGTACTGCATCTAACACACTGATGATTTAGAAATCAATGCTAAAAAGCCTTAGAAACACAGGAGGGTTTGCTGACAGGTGCCTCTTCCTGAGGCTTCCGGTGTTACCTTCACAGTGCAGGAAAGACCTGAGTTCCAGAGGTGCTTTCCAGCAGTCACAACATAGCACATTGATCCATGTTCATATTTATGTAATTTAAGAGCCAGGATTGCCTGCAGTTTCAAATACCATGTTACTTAACGACAAAATGGTTAATGGAATGCAGTGTTGTCAATGGGGCCAGTAAGTCTAATTGGCCCAGTTCAGAAGACACCTTAAACCATGGCTTTAACCATGGTGGTTAAGCCAGAAAGCTGGGCTGTCTTCAGAAGACACCTTAAACCACAGCGAATAAGGCTGCCTTAGTCACCATGGTTAAAGCCATGGTTTAAGGTGTCTTCTGAACACAGCTACTGGATCTCTAACTTCTCAGTAAACATGCATAGGGTCTATGGACAGTTTACTGCATTGTGTTTTATTTTTTAATGTGTATTGTTTTAATTATATTGTAAGCAGGCTTGTAGAGCTATTGGGTTAAAAGGAGATGTAAAAATATGTAAACAAACAGCTGTAGTGCAGTTAACTTGTAGACTCGAGAAGAACCAGTTACTGCTTGGGCAGTTGATGGTGGATCCCCCACCCACCCCATCAAGTTGCTTAAAACAACAGAAGCATATTTCAGTGACATACTAGTCATGTTATTCTGTTGTAGCAAAATAAAGAATTAAATAAGAGTTCTGTGGCATCTTAAAAACTAACATTTTTTTTCTAGAGTATTCACACATAGTAAGCATATAATCGTATGCATATGTAGACAGAAAAAAAGTCTTAAAATTCCCAGCGTTGTAGGACCCTTTTCTGACTAAACATCCATAGGATTGTGCCCCAAGCAAGTCAAGGAATTTCTGAATTCTAGCCAATGTGGTGTAGTGGTTAGTGTTGGGCTGGGACTGGGTGACTTAGGGCCAGTCTCTGACTCTCAGCCTGACCTACCTCACAAGGCTGTTGTGAGGATAAAATGGAGAGGAGGATCATGCAAGCTGTCTTGGGTTCCTTGCAGGAGGAAGAAAAGGTGGGATATATAAATGTAATAAATAAAATGAATATAGTATCAGCTCTTTGTAACTTTTAAAAATATAATGTGAATGAGACTAGGCAGCAGAATGAGCTGATAAAAGCTGTGGATACATTTTTTGAATGCCACCTCCAACTCCCTGCCAATGGAAAACTAGTACATCAAGGAGTGAGTTGAGCTAGAGATTTTCTTCCTAATGTACTCGCTTTTTTAAAAAAATCCTCACTTGCAGGGAGGTGTTTTTTTAAGGAGATAATTAAAAAAAAAACCATGGCACTCCTCAACTGTAGTCTGAGGCGGTATAGCCGACTTCCATCATCATCATCCAAATATCAGGCTGTAGGGTGACCATATGAAAAGGAGGACAGGGCTCCTGTATCTTTAACAGTTGCATACAAAAGGGAATTTCAGCAGGTGTCATTTGAATGCATGCAGCACCTGGTGAAATTCCCTCTTCATCACAACAGTTAAAGGTACAGGAGCTATACTAGAGTGACCAGATTTAAAAGAGGACAGGGCACCTGCAGGTTTCACTGTTGTGATGAAGAGGAAATTTCACCAGGTTCCCCATATATACAAATGACACCTGCTGAAATTTCCCTTTTCAATACAACTGTTAAAGATACAGGAGCCCCGTCCTCCTTTTCATAGGGTCACCCTATATCAGGGGTACAAAAACGAAACGCCTGTTCCTCCCCTTCTACTGACTGAACAGGTCTAGGCTCGGAGGACTACATTTCCCGGCATGCTCTTCAGGTGGGCAAGGAAAGCGTTCGCTTGCTCGCTGCTGAGTGGGTGGCAAGGGGGAGGTGTCGGGCGGGGAGGGGAAAGAGTGGATTGGCACGTGACCTCAGGCCCCGCCCTCCCAGAGATGATGGTGTCGGTAGTGGGGAGGGGGGAAGTTGTGACGACGTGGAAAGATGGAGACCGTTGGAGGGAGGGAGTGACTGACTGGCTGAAGGCGCGCGAGTCCCTGAGGAGGGAAGGCGGGGACGCGCACGCAGAGGAGCGAACTAGGGAGTCGCGAGTGCGCGCGGCAGCTCCCTGAGGAGATCCCGCGGGGCGCGGGTTGTCCACGAAGGGAGGGTGCCGCCGGTTTCCTCTTCCTCCTGGGAGCCGGAGCCGGGTGAGTCACTGCCCCACTCCTTCCCCCACACTTTCGCGCCGCCCCAGAGGCTGCTGAGCATCTCTCTGGCCGTGAATAGAAGAGGAGGAGGAGGAGGAGGAGGAGGAGGGGTGAGGGAGTAGATCCGTGTGTCGCAGAGGGACTTGGCTGTGAGGGGAAGCTACGGGGATGGATGGGCAGGGGGTGCTGAGGGAGGAGAGGGGCTCGTGGCAACCGTGGCAGTCGGGAGTTGGGGGCAGAGGGGGTCAGGGGAGGTCAGGACTTGGAGATGCAGACTCACGGCGGAGATATTGTAGTATGACAGTGTCCCCATATGAAAGATAGAAAGGCTAAGAACAGAGTATTTTAAATATCTATCTATATCTATCTATCTATCTATCTATCTATCTATCTATCTATACACACACGTTTCGGCTTCTGGGCAGGAAAGGGCACCTAAAATAATCAAGGGGCTGGAGCATCCAGCCCCTTGATTAAGGGAGACGTGACAGAGGTGTGCAAAATTATGCATGGTGTGGAGAACGTGGCTAGGGAGACATTTTTCTCCCCCTCTCAAAATGCTAGAACCCGAGGTCATCCTGTGTAGCTGATTGTGGGAGATTCAGGACAGATCGAAGGAAGTTCTTCACACAGTGCATAGTTAAATTATGGAACTCACTACCACAAGATGTAGTGATGGCCACCCATTTAAATGGGTGGTTGGATAAATTCCTGGAGGCAAAGGCTATCAGTGGCTACTAGCCCTAATGGTTGTGCGCCATCTCCAGTATTCAAGGCAGTAAGCCTGTGTGTGCACCAGTTGCTGAGGAACATGGGTGGGAGGGTGCTGTTGCACCATGTCCTGCTTGTTCATCCCTGGCCGATGGCTGGTTGGCCACTGTGTGAACAGAGTGCTGGACGAGATGGACCGTTGGTCTGATCCAGCATGACTCTTCTTATGTTCTTATACTCATGGGGAGATATTGTAGTATGCCAGTGTCCCCATATGAAAGATAGAAAGGCTAAGAACAGAGTATTTTATATATATATATATATATATATATATATATATTGCTAAACGTTTTGGCTTCTTGCCCTCAATGGCAGAAAAGGGCAGCTAAAATGATCAAGGGGCTGGAGCATCTCCCTTATGAGGGAATGTTACAACAGATGGGATTGCTTAGCTTGGAGAAAAAGGCAAACAAGGGGAGAGGTGTACAAAATTATGCATGGAGTGGAGAATGTCCACAGGGAGACATTTTTCTCCCATCTCTCATAATACTAGAACCTGGGGTCAACCCAGGAAGCTCACTGGTGGGAGCTTCAGGACAGAGAAAAAGAAGTACCCATCCACAAAGTGCACATTCAGAAAGATGGAATTCGCTACCGCAGGATGTAGCGATGACCACCAAGTTGGATGGCTTCAAAAGGGGATTGGACAAATTCATAGAGGAGAGGGCTATCAGTGGCTACTAGCCTTGATGGCTATATGCTAACTCCAGTTTCAGAGGCAATATACCTATGTACATGAGTTGCTCAGGAACATGGGTGGCATGGTGCTCTTGCATTTGTGTCCTGCTTGTGAGTTTCTTATGGGCAGCTGGTTGGCCTCTGTGTGAACAGAATGCTGGACTAGATGGACCCTTGCTCTGATCCAGCAGGGCTTTTCTTATGTTGTTTTGTAAGTCAAAATGTTTAGCTCAAATATTTTGCTTTAAATAATGTGTTCTTAGTCTTTTATCCTTCTTATTATCCTGGATCGAGGCGGGGAACAGCATTAAATATACATTCAATACAATATAATACAATATAACATATTTTACCTTAAGACTGACTGCATCCATAGTGGATCCAGAGCCTCCTTGTTACTTTGCTGTTGTGCCTCTTTGCATCTGCTTCTCTCTCTCTCTCTCTCTCTCTCTCTCTCTCTTTCTCATACACACACACACACTTTGTAGCATGCACAGTGTTTGACATATTGGTACTCTGAGCCCTTTGCAATCCTGTGCAGGCTTATTTGGAGGCAAGACCCACCTGTGTGCAGGATTGTATACTTAGTGATTTACTAGGGCATGGTTCAATTCATGCTAGGAAAAAGAAGCTTAAAACATTTCTGTGAATTGGCCCTCAGTTTTGTCAGGTGTTTCTTCAGTTATGCACAGAAATTTCTATTTGAACAGATCCAGTGTGAACTTTGCTGCAACAATACTATTAATTATAACATATGTCATGAAGCCAGTCCCTGGTATGTTTATATATGTTTGTTTTATCAATTTTTTATTGTAAGCGTCAACAAAACAAACAAAAACAAAAAGTGAAATAAAAATAAAAAGCATGTGTAACTACATACTTTAAAGGCCTCAGTATCAAATATTACAATTTTCTAAATAAAAAAGGAAATAAGAGTAAATTACACATGAACTTTTGTAAAGGCAGACGAAATATCCAAATATAAGTCCATTCGGCACCTATATACCACTCTTTCAGATGTTGCAAGTGTTTGTTGATAGGTCTTCAATCCGTTCTGTTATAGGTGGTGAGCTTTTATCTTTCCAATGTTGGAGTGTCAGTCTTTTAGCAGTCAAGAGTGCATGAAAAATCCATTTACACTGGCCATGTGTTAAATTCCAAGTAGCAGGTACATAATTTAAGAGAACATGTACATCAGAAAATATTTGTGTAGAAAAGAAAACAGTGTAACCATTTTTAAGTTTCCCATTTCCTTATTCACAAGCATGTGTGAAAATGAAATACGGTAAATTGGACCTCTGAAGCATTATAAAGGCTGAGGTGTACATGGTGCCAGAAAATGGAAATTCTAGACCAAAATAACCCAAGTTCCAGGCCAAGAATAGATTGTGATCTGTGTAAACCTCACAAATCAAGCAAATTTATATAGTATTTCCTGACTTTACAATTTTGCTATGTTTCTGTTAATAATGGGATGGGGCAAGAATTATGCAGTTAACTAAAGTTCTTTACCAACGGTCCTCTCTGGGTCCTGTGCCCTGGGTGTTTTCTGAAGTTTTGCTAGCATAGGCTTAAAAACATGGGGAACCTTCATAGCCTTACAGGGGAAAAGCTTGCTTATAAAAGCAGGAGCTGTAGTGCTCTAGATACCAAATTAGGTAGACTGTAACAAAATCCATACAAGCTGCACAGAGAGACATTGAGTTATGACCGCTTAGCACTGGTTTCCAATTAGTTTCTAGGCTCAATTTAAAGTGATGATTTTTATCTTTTAAAGTACTTCATGTGACAGGTGGCTCCAAGGGAAAAGCCTAAGTTGGTGGTGGCATCATGGCTGACCAGGCCCTTACCTTGATATCATTTTGGTGTCAGACAAATATCTTTCCGAAAGCTTCGTAATCTTTGTCCATTGCTATTATGCTGATCAGTATTTTATTTATTGCTGCTGATTGCTTTTATACTGCTTTTTATATTGTGTTTTAATGTTTTTGCTTTAATTTATTTTAATATGTTCTTATTTGTTTGTAACTCATTCTAGGACCCTGCTCAAATTTGAGTATAAAACCCATTAAAAAAAAAATCTGTGAGCATAAAATTTTGTGTCTGTGTGTCCATATATTACTCCATACTTGGGAGAATGAGGTTGATTTGCCATCCATGTTCCTGCTATCTATTCTATAATCTGTCTGGAGTAAGGTCACATAAGGGCACTGGGCTGAAATTACTTTGAATATAAAATGATATCTGAGTGTAATTTAATACCTTTTTTGCATGTGACATCCATGAAACAGAAATTTTCCTCTTAAAAGAATTCTTATGAACTGCTTAAAAATAGCACCATATTTTGAATTACTTATCTCATCCTTCACCAGGTGTGCTGATGTGAAGGGAGATGGGTGTAGAAGTATTAACCACTTATAATTCCTTAGCATTGCTGTGCATCTGAGTAATATCTACTTGTTTCCATGGTTCCCTTGGGTTTGTGAACTGTGTTCTTGCTATCTCTTTTACACCTGCTTTCCAGAACAGCCGTACCAGTGAGAACAAATTTTTAAAAATTGATACGTTCAGTGATTTCTAAAAGTGAACCATTTCAGACAATGCTATTTCAGAACTTCTATTGCCCATAGTGACTTGATAAAACAGAAGGTTCAGAAATCATCAGAAATGTCTGGATGGGTTTACTATAAAAGTTTGGCCATGGAACTAGGTCTTGACATTGAGCCAGCCAGACTCTTGTCAGCCTAACCAGCCTCAGAGAGTGGTTGTTATAAGGATAAAATGTAGAGTATATCCCACCATATACACTACCCTTTGGCTTTGGGATGTAGATGTAGATTATAAAAATGTGATAAATTATTATAAATAATGAGAGAGGAAGAGAGTATTCCATACAGTTTTTCCATATCCTTAGCTTTAATTCTCAGTGCTGCTGTGGTAGAGTTCCAAGTATGGTAGTAGAGATTGAGGTGGTTCGAACAACCCTATAGCTTTAAAGTGTAGGAGCTGAGAGCTGGTTTTTATGTTGTTTAACCCATATAAAAAGCCTCTGGAAGACATGGAGTTCAATGCAAAGGACATGTGGTGCTATTTTGTGGACATTGCACACATTGGGACCTGTGTATATAGAATCATAGAATAGCAGAGTTGGAAGGGGCCTACAAGGCCATCGAGCCCAACCTCCTGCTAAATGCAGAAATCCACCCTGGAAATCCACTAACAGTCAGGAAGTTTTTCCTGATGTCCAGCTGGAATCTGGCTTCCTTTAACTTGAGCCCGTTATTCCGTGTCCTGCACTCTGGGAGGATCGAGAAGAGATCTTGGCCCTCCTCTGTGTGACAACCTTTTAAGTATTTGAAGACTGCTATCATGTCTCCCCTCAATCTTCTCTTCTCCAGGCTAAACATGCCCAGTTCTTTCAGTCTCTCTTCATAGGGCTTTGTTTCCAGACCCCTGATCATCCTGGTTGCCCTCCTCTGAACACGCTCCAGCTTGTCTGCGTCCTCCTTGAATTGTGGAGCCCAGAACTGGACGCAATACTCTAGATGAGGCCTAACCAGGGCCGAATAGAGAGGAACCAGTACCTGGTTTTTGTACAGCTTGTAGATCAGATAAATAATAACTAAACTGGCCTGCTGGGCTAGAAATGGTGCATACTGGGGTGTACAATCACTTCAAGCTGTATTCATCTGTGGCTTGGTCTTTCCTTTCTGCTGGGTGCTTGTGTTGAGATTCTGTACATGAGTTCATATCTGTTTCTTTCACCATATTTACTATGACCACTAGTGTTCACAGCATTTCTTCTGAATCCTGAGAGATCTTGGTCAGTTGGCTGTTTTGCAATGGCAGTCTCTTTCTCCAGTAGGCTGTAGAATAAAATTTATAAAAGCTATTTTCAATTTGGGAGTGCTTCCTAAAATTATCCTGAATAATGATCATAACACACTTAAAGTCATTTGTGGCGTTGGCATCTGTGCCTTCTCTAGTATTGTAGTTTTCATAGGGACATCTGTGTTTCTAGTTGTTTCCCTCCCCGATATTAACTTATTGTATACATTCCCAGCAGGGAAAGGAAACAGTTTATTTTATGTTAAATACCCTTTTCCTGAACTTTTATATAAACATTTTAAATACTCCATATCCTGTCCTGGGTCATAAAATACCTAGAAGTGTACTATTGAAGTGTATGGTGAACATGCAGTCCTATGCCATTATTACTATTTATTTCACAATTTCTGTTCAGGCTCTCAGTAGCCTTGTAGCTTATATGTTTCCATTGTAACTCTTAGTGTTCTGAATAAGTTATTCATCTAGCCTGGTTGAATAGCAGAACTTATTTATTTATTGTTTTTCTATACCACCCAATAGCTGAAGCTCTCTGGGCAGTTCATAAAAATTAAAACCATGAAGACTATTCAAAGTATAAAACAAACAACAGTATAAAAACACAGTATAAAAGTACAGGGAAGATTTGATGGTGTATATTACTCTTGACTCAAAGGCTAAATATGCTATAGTGATCATGAGTCTCTGTGGTTGTGGAAGGCCTTCTAATAAATATTAACTTGTTCCATTCCTTTAGCCTTGTTACTGGAGGAAGAAGTTATTTGACTTTACTCTCCCTTTTATTGTTGGGAGAAAAACTGGAAGTAGTGACTGTGCTTTGTAAAGCTGGCCTTACTGATTTTAATTAATTAATTAATTAACAATACTTATGAATTGCTTATATTAGATAATTTTCTAAGCGATGTACAAAAACAGTCTTCATACAGAGAACAAGATTACCTTCCTGGGAATGCCTGTTGGAAAAGTTATGTTCTCAGTAGGTGCCAAAAACCTGGAATAGTTGCCACCTGCCTAACTTGTTGGCAGTTCCAAAAAGTGAGCACTACAATACAAAATTTATTATTTTATTTATTTATTTTATTACATTTATATACCGCCCCACAGCCAAAGCTCTCTGGGCAGTTTACAACAAAAGGCCCTATTCTGAATCATGATTGATCAAATCTCTGAAGTCTTGGGTACCATCTTTTGATGAACACAGTAATCAAGCAGGCTGGTGGGGGATCAGGCTATCTCTGATGTAGATCCCAGAATCTAACAAGTTTGGGACAACCTGCACAGTTTTTGCCAATTCTTTCCAGCATTTTAGAGACTACTTCTTCAAGCCCTCTTTGCTCCCCTTAGTATGGCTAAGCCAATGGAACCATTCAAAATTTATTTGGATGTGGGATCTTCCAGTGCCCCAATTTCCTTCTCTGTGGTGAGGGGAACAAATGCACAATTCTAAGGGCCCACTTCCTACTTGCTGCAGGTAAAATGTGTGTGTGTGTGGGCAGCCCCCAAATATCTGTTCTGAAAATCCTTTATGTAGTCCCTGTGACTAGTTTTGAGGGATACTGTGTATGCGTTCATGCAGCTTGCCAGCCAAAATATTCTGGAAAATTTCTTTATACAGCAACCTGAGTAGATAACCATTCTAGGAGAATGACATGGACCAATTGCAGGAATTATTGCGATGCTTCTATGTGGCACTTCTTATTTCAGAATGGTTTATTCCGAAGCAGAACTCTGCATTTTCTCCCAACAACCATCTAAGCAGTCCCCATAAGGAAAATTTACGGTAGCCAAAGCTTTAAACCGCTCTGTTTTTACCTTGATATGTTGAATATCAGCTTTGGATTTTTTTACGTGTTCAACTGATAGGCATTTATTTGCTGTCACTGCTAGGATTCAGGTGCTCAGAGGATTCCAACACTTTCGAAGCCTTAGGAATTTAAGGAATGCACAGAAAAGAATATGTGTGGTGGAGAAGCCACAGCTGGTAAAAGAAAAAAGAAAAAAAACCTTCTGTGCAACTCTTAAAGATACATATACAAACCAGGCAACTATATGCATGGAAGTTAGTTGGCTGATATGGCATGAACTTTGCCATGTAAATTGAACAAGGCTTTGTTAGAATCACAGTGGATGTGGTGCTTGCATTGGTCATGAGAAGGAAAGCTAAAAATAGTATGCCTGAATTGGCCTTTTCCACTACTGATTGATTTCTTATTCCAAATAGGATTTGTAGTTTCTTCTATTAGGATATTAGCATTTTGGAAGACATTTCACGTTGTGTATTTTATTTAAATTTCTTTCCCCTCTCTTTCTGTTTATTCAAGGCAGGTTGCAGTGTATCCTTAATATTATCCCTTGTGAGGGTAGATCAAGCAGTGACATAATGGCTTGTTTAAATTTTCTAGTGAGTTGTATCAGTGAGCCAGGTCTCTCATGGCCAAACCACTGACTCAGTCAAATGCATTGAGGCCCTCACTCCTCTTTTTCCTGCTTCTCAGAAGGAGAAAGTAACAAAGAGCCTTTTTGTTCTTGCTTTACAAATGCAAAATGGGGCAAGGAGCATTTAATGTGGTTCAGATTAGATTTAAGGTATGCTATAAGTTTTCATACTGTGTCTCAGGGAATCCTGGAGTTTTTCACAAGCTTATTGGAGATTCCTCAGTGAGATGATCAGTACTGAAGGACAAGCTTCTGTGGTGGTGGACAGGCTGACTTTCAGCCTTCTTCTGTGATGTGCAACCTTGGAAGGGTGGAAGCTCATTGCAAGCAGATGCAATAGCTGTGCACTTTATGAACTGTATCCCTGAATTGCCATTTCTGAATAGCTCTGCTCCAGAGCTGCCATCTTGTAGTTGGTTTTACTTGAACGTTGGAGCTTTTATATATATATAATATTTCATGTAAACTTGAAGTTTATGCATCCCATATGTAGCGGATAGTGTGTTGCATTTGGACTGGGGAAACCTAGGTTCAGATTCTGCTTGGCTGTGAAGTTCATTGAGAAGCCTTGGCCCAGTGTGTATGTCAGTATATCTAACCTAATTCACAGAATTTTAGGATAAAATGGGGCGGGGGGAACCCACTGTGTGCCACCTTGATGTCCTTGTAAGAATGGTAGTATATACAAATACAATGATAATAAGAAAAATGTTCTACAATTTCAGTTGATGGAGAAAGCAGAATAGTTTTTTGGGGGATTGGGTGTTCTATAACCATCTGTCACCAGATTTCCTTACAAATGATTTTTTTTCATGTAGCAGATGTCAAATACTTTTTTTGCTGCCAGGCTCGCTGTTGCTCAATCTGCTTTACATTTTTTAAATATAGTATATATATATCCGCTTTTTTCTATATATCAACACTGTATGTCCTGATTCAGGATTTCAGGTCTGCATGGTCAGACGTACTGGTCTGGTGAAATCTATACATATCAAGTGATCAAGTCAAATCAGAGAGTACACATGTATAAAATTGCATGGTAACATTAGCAAGAAATGGAACCCAAGGTGAAGCACTGCAGCCAAGAACAGGTGTGGTTCTTAGCTGGGTTCCCAAGAGGCAAGGAACTAATTGATCTCCCGCCCCACCAGTGCCCCTGAGTGAATCTCTTTTCTTATTCCCAGTTGCCCCATGAGGAAAGTAAAGTGCTGCATTCAGGGATACTGTAGAGATAAGGTCCCAGCTTCAATCCCATCTCCATTTAGAAGGGTTTCAACAGGACCAGGGAAGACCTCCCCATGACGTCTTGGCAGGCCACTACTAGCCAGAGTAGAAGGAACAATAGGCAAATTCTCATCATCATATATTCTCTGACACTGGGTGGCCTCACCCTGAGTGACAGGGATACCACAGGTGGATGTCAGCCGCAGGGGTCCTTACAATATAAAAGCCCCCTCTCATTCTGTATACACATCGTGATGACAGGCATTTTGCTCTCAACTCTAAAAGGTACTGTAACGTGATTGCCAATGCCTGTGGCAAAAATCCCAGTCCGTGTGTTTTTTGTAAACTTCTTTTCTTTTTTTTCTAGTTTTTCTGGCTGTACTCACCCTTTCTGTTCTGGGTTCTCATACTGTTTATCATGCCAAGCTCATGCAGAGAGACAACAGTCTTTATTTTTTGGGGAGCTCCACTATCTTGGCTTCTCTGGTAACCTCTCCCACAGGAAGGTTAGAGGCTTCACAGTGAGACTGCAATCTTGGGTATTATCGGCTGTGTTCTAGGCAGCAAGTGGTGGCTCATCAATCCCTTGCACCCCATTTCCTACTAGCCTTCAAGGTCTCTGGGTTTTGAGGAGGGGGTTATTGGTGCCAAAATATTTCATAGATCTGTTGGAAAAGTTGTTATACCCAGAGGGCATGTCAAGAGGGATTTACTTAGGTTTGACATTAATGACTTTTTGGCCGTGGATGAGAAGTTTACCATTGGTTGTAACTTGTCTCTCTGGCTTGGTAGAGATGACTGTGATCAGACAGATGACAGTGAGCAGAAAGCAAATAAGAATGAAGTTTTGCGATAGCCTGATTCTAACTTGCACCGTTTTATGGGTGAACGTCAACACGATCTTGTTAAAGTTTTACAAGGCTGAGTTCCGTTTCTGCTGTAGAGTGTTTCCAACTTTATTCTTAATGTCACAGTAGCTTGCAGAGTAGTATTACATAAAGTATTACAAAATATTGAACCTAAAGATATAGGTAGTCTAGTGGCCTGGGGAAATAAAAAATATATGGAATCTAGAAAGACAGAGGACAGTTTTTCAGTTAACAGAGATGTATAAGATTACTTGAACATTTAATTACTTGAACATCTTACTTGAACATGTTTACTTCTATAATGCCAGATCCAAAGGATGAAGCCCTTAGAATATCCAAGTAGGCAGCAGCTCAAGTACTTTAAATAAAGAACAAAAACTACCCATCACCCTGGATTAAAATTTAAGTGAAAATATGGAAACTTTTCATTCTGAAACTTGGCCCTTTAAACTTTTAAATATTCTGTGAAGCAATTAATTAAAGTAGCAAGGGCCATGTTCGCAAACCTGCAAAAATGTAGTCCCAGTTCAAGATCTTTAAAATAAAAGCAAACAAGAGTCTTGTGGCTTTTCAATTGCTAACAACTTTATTAGCGGATAAGCTTTTGTGAACTGCAGTCCACATCATCAGATACATGAAGCATTATCCAGTGTTGCAGGTATATGTATATATGTGTGTGTGTCACAAACATGCACGCACACACACACACACACACACACACACGATTGTGGAGGGGTGTAAACTGTAAGGTCAAAGGGAAATACAAAAAGCACTGACAGTGACAATCACATCAACAGTGGCTGTCCACAAAATTGGTGTTTGTTGAGAACACAAACATAATTTCGGAGGAGTTTGGATATGCAGACTTCCTGAACATGTGCATCGTGAGCTATCTATGTATTACATTGGCTCAGGGATTCATTTTGGTTTTGGAAGCATGGCATGGAAAATTGCCAAGAATGTCATTATGGCTCTGGACAGCCACAGAGCAATATTATGTACATGCTTCTTCCATTGATAAAAATAAAAGGGAGTTCTCTGTGACTTATGGAAACATGTTAAATGTCTGCCTTATTGCCATGCCCATCACCCCATAAAGGAACCCACAAGGGTACCTTTGAGTTGGCCAATTGGGAACTTTGGCGGGAACTTTGGCCTAATCCTGAAGCATTCCCATTCCCTAGACAGGTCAACAGGTTCACATACCACCTGGATGATATTGACAATATCTGTTCTGAATACCAGTCACTAATTCTTTTCTGCTGTACTGCTATGGCCTGAGTAGCCAGTCAGAGGCAAGAAACTCCCCGAGCTTACTTTTCATTCCCTACAGCCAACTTATTGTTGCCTTTGTTCTGACCCATCCTTGGTCCAGGCTCAGCCATCAAACCTTTTGAACCCTGTAACTGCTCTGGAGTTTGAGCAGTAGTTCATTCTTTCAGTTTGGCCAGACTTCACGCTGAGGGTCTCAGGGTCTGATTGGCTTTACCTATAGTTCCTTGGGATCTTTTCTTAACATCCTTCACATGATTCCTCACTCCACTCTAGTGCCTATTCCATGTTTCCAAGGCCAAAATTCCCACTTCCTTGCTTCGTTTACAATATATGTCTTGTATATCCAGATAGAGAAGTATTACAGAGCTGAACAAAGACCTGGTTAGAGGCAACCAATTAATACTCATGTTTTACATATGACGACCCCTGAGGCTGAGAGAGAAGTGATTAGCACAAGGTCCATTTTATTTTTTGCAATTTTACTTGCTATTGTCAAAATGCTGGGAGTTGAAAACACTTGCTGATTTAATATAGATCACCCAAAGATGCACCACTACATCCCAGTCGACTTTCTGTCCACCCTGATAACGAAATGTAAGTAAATGGGGGAAATTAGAAGTAGGGTAGTATGGTCCTGTAGTATGAGAAAAGCTCAAACACTGCAGTAAATATGATTCTTAAATAGTCTTCTAGTGGTCCTTCCTAACTGCTCAGGGAAAGTTCTTTGACACTTGCATATCAGCGGCTTGATTGTGATGTTTGTATTAGCATCAAAGGGCCATGAAGCAGGATGCACTAGTGAATAAAGAAAGGTTACTCATTAACTTCCTAGTAATTCTAGATGTTCCATGAGGACTGATTCTCTATGCATAGTCTGTTATGAGAAAACCATGAAAACTTGGTATTGCTGCTTGATTAACTTCATATTTATAAATCTGTCTTGCAGTTTTTGCAGTAGTCGTTGTGTCCTCCCGTAAAGGAAGTCTGAAATTCAATCAGCAGAACAGTGTGCACTAAAGGTAAGAAACTATTTTGGCACATAAAAACTTTTAATGTTGTTGAAATGTAGCTTTTAGCAGAGACTTCACATGTACACCTTATGGAATGTAGCAATAAAAGGGAAGTATGTGGGTACTAACTGTCTGCTTCTGTTGACAAACCGAGGAGCGTCTACGAGGAAGTGAATGAGATTGCAAGTACTTTGCTCGTTCAGGACAATGCATATTTTACACACAATGGTGTGACTTTTAGACTGCAAGGTGGCATTCCAAGGGTGGGCAAGTGACTCTCTAAAACTTGCTCGCTCCCTTCTGTTCCCTCATCAAGTTTTATGATTGCCTGGGAAGAATGAGTTTTGGATTGTTATTTTTCCTGGGGATAAATGGAAAAATAAAATTTAAGATTGTAGATTTATATAGATGTTAATATTAATAGTGGCACAATGGTATGGGATAAATGTCCAGCAAATGTAAACTGAGTAACTTCAAGTTTTGGATATATTAATCCAAAATTAACAAGTAAGCTTGCTCTTCTACATTGAGAAATGGTATTCTGCCATGGAACGTTGCATGGCCATCCAGGTATGAACTAATAATTATAAAGTAATATTAATATTTTACTGGAGTCCTCTAGCATTGGTTGCTATTTGCTTTTTGTTTTAACTTTGAGGCTTTGGCTTTTATTACAAAATCTGGAACATATGTTACATATGTTTAGGGAAAATATTAGAATGAGAAACCAAAATGTATGTGTGCTACTTAAAAGTATTAAATGCTATTGTTACACTTAACTTAAATTGCAGATTGAAATGCTAAGTATTAACAGTCATTTTTGCCTTTGCAGTTGCGACTACTCTGATATGTAGGTTAGTGTTGCTCACATTTTACAGATGAGGAGCATAGGTTAAGAGAGGGTGACTTTCCCAAGACAACACAATGGCTCAATTCTTATGTCACAACAGGCTTTGGCTTGTCTCTCTCCTGATAAGCCAGAGAAAGAACCCAGGGATTATTGTTGGGTTGTTGTTTTTTTGTCTTCTTGGGAAAGAGACAAGCCACAGTTCCTGGTTTCGATGTAGTTCTAAACAAACCACGGACAGAATGTCTGTGGATTGTTTAGCCATGCGACTGGTCAGGCTCATTCACGATAACTCACAGTTTTAAAAAAATGTGCAAGCAGACCCTCTGAATTCATGTAGAAATGGGATTAAAGTAGAGCTACAAATTCCTGCCAAGCCAAGTCATTGGCACTTGTAGAGCCTGGTGAATCAGTAGGTGGAGCCCACAAAAGAGAGAGTATTCATTCTCTCACTCACAGACAAACCTGCAGCAGGCAAAAGTTGCCACCTCTTTGCATTACAATGGAGCTCTTTAGCTATGAATACAGATATTCTGCATTGTTTAGGGTTTATTTATTTATTACAGTTCTATACGTTTCTTGTGTTGTTGAAAATCTACTTGGGGTCCTGGAAATTTTATTCCATGTAAAATGTATGACAGTGTTGGAATTTACTGTGTTTTTAATCCACCCATTAATAAATTTCCTCTGGGCGGATTACAAATCTAAATGATTAAAAACACAATACAAAACAACAGCAACAAAAACTACAGGAGGACAAAAAGCTATTTTGGGCAGAAAATCCATTTGACAAGTTTTGTAGGATTGTGTATGTGTGTGTTTCCACCCATTTCATCCTCTCAAGAATCTCGATATTTAAAATAAAAATAAAAATGCAAGAAGCGTCTCTTAGTCTGCGGAAGTGTGTAGGCTCATTTAGTTAAGTGTCTGTGCATCTCTGAGGTATGGATTCTTGACTGATGGGTAAAGAGGTTAATTGTATGATCTCCATCTGTCTCCGTTTTAATCCACACATCTCCTAAATCCCAATTAAATTTGACAAGTTTTTGCTCTCTTCCTATAGATTAAAGTATTTATAATTGACAGCCAAGAATTTGAGCTGCTTCCTTCTATGTACAGAACTATTACAAAAGTGCTAGTGAAAAGGTAGCACATTTGATTCTGCCAGCATAAAGCTAACTTCATTTGACATGAGCCATATCTATATATGTCTACAGGGAAGTAAGACCCTAGAGGTAGTATCCTGTTGTGCCTTTGGGACCCATCACTCATGTAATGGAGCTTTGGTACTTCAAAAAGTAACCTGAAGCGAGTAGAAACACTTCATTTCAGAACAGGGCTGATCAGTGGAGCTTGCAGAAGGGAACTTCTCTGGCTTGTTTTGATCTAGAAACGAGCATTTCTGGGGTTGTTTTTAGAAGCATGAAAGCCTTGTTGAGCAAGTGGTGAGTCCCGCGGGCGCAGCAGAGCCGCCCCATTGGATAGAGCCCATAGAGTTCAACAGGGCATATTTCCAGGTAAATGTTTATAAGAGTGCAGCCTAAGTTAGAGTTGAGGATCCCATGAATTCTGTGTGCAAAAAGTTCTGCATGCTTGAAGGCTTGTGTGTCTCAAACAGCAGCTCCCATCTTATGAAATGGAAAGGGCCTTCAATAAGATGCTTCCAGCATGGCCAGGGGTTCTGTTTTTTCTTTGAACAGCAATAAAACGTTTCACCAGCCATGTGCAGGCCCAGAGGCAGGCCTAAAGTAGTTCTTTGGATCACAGCCATAATACAAGGTACCAGTTTGGTAGTCAGTGAGCTACTCACTTTCCAAAGCATCTGTTGTATTCACATAGCCAGGATTCCTTGCTTACTATGAGAAACTGAATGATCATGTGCACTACTTCACAAAATATGTAACATAATATTGTATAGTTGGTACAACACAAACTTAAATGTGATAGGTTAGGAAAGATGATATTTTAATACTTGTTAAATGTTTAAATTTCCTATGTTTTCCTTAAATTGCAACATGGTGTTCTTTAGTTTATCCATACTGGGGTATCCATACTGGGGGTGCACAACTTTTTCTGCCCTGAGGGTCACATGTGATGCTGGCTCAGGGGCCATACATATGTGTACACACACACACACTTGCATCCTAATGACCCTGAAACAGATTACTCTTTCCTCACTGCTAGCAGTGGCAGGAAAAGACCGTTCTGTATGAGGATCTCTGGGGGAGGCAGTGGAGAGTACAGGTGGTGGGGAAATTGGTGATGCTAGGAAATTTGGTGGTGGTGGTGGGGTCAGGGCACCATTGGTGGGCCACAGCAAAGACCTTGGGGATCCACAGGTCATGCACTGCAAAACTATACATAAAAGTTTTCCACTATCTATCACTTACAGGTCATTAAATATAAAATCCAAAGAGGTCATTAAATATAAATTCCAGAGTTCCTCCTCTGGAACTTATAAAAAGCTGTTTGGCCATAAGAAAAATTCCAGAAATTATATTAATTCAGTACCTTTATTAGGCTAACAAAAAGATCACAAAAATGTGTAAGCTTCCAAGATCTTCAGATACCTTCATTAGGCATGATGTTTCAAAAAAGCAGGTTGGCGGTGGTGGGGTGGCAATAGGAGGGTGGGGGGAAAGTCTGACAGGATGTTGTAGTCAAGATGTCTGCCTGATCACAATCTTGAGATGGGATGGTGGAGGAAGGTGCCACGACACAGGCTCTGAACACCAGACCTCACGTCTGCCACCACTTATTATGGGGCGACACAGGCTCTGAACACCAGACCCGGCCGAGGCTACTCCCTGCTCAAGTCAAGCACCACCGCTTGATACGCCTGAGGCAAGGGATAAAACCCACCTTCCTCCAAACTATGTGGAGAAAGGGGTTTAAAATGGAGAATGGATTTTAATATATATATAATATAATATGCTGTGAGTTATATCTGCTTAGGTGAATGATTGTCAGAGTGGGTGTTAAATGTGTAAACTTAAGATGATAAATGCCAAACAGACACATGGGACTTTTGTGGTAGTTTAAAAACAAAACAATCAACATTTATTTTTAAAAGTTCCTAAGCTTTGTTTCAAATAACAACATTTAAAAACCTTTTTGAAACCTTTCATACAATCCGGTCACTCATTCACATTCGCGCTTTCCTTTTTCTCACACAATCACTCTTGAACTTTCTTTATTCTCAGTATTGATTAATATACATCCAATATGTGCACCCTACACTCTAAAGACACCACTCACTACACTGACCCTCAAATTTCCCAGAACTTAAGTACCATAAATACAGAGAGCACTACAGACTCTAAGAGTACCTAACAAGTCTCCCTGAAAAGATTCCCTGAAAAAGAACTCACAATCCCCTCAGTCCTTCCCTTATATATCACTCCTCCCCCTCCCCAGACATTCTAACTCCGCCCACTCAGGCCAACATTCTAAAAACCACAGACTTACACACTGCAGACATACATTTGGAACTGACTTGTGGGGTGTAACGCCACAGAAGGGTCTGCAGACGTTCAGGTTTCACAGTCCAAGTGAAACCTGAAACCATCATCACCATTCAAAGTGCTGGTATTAACATTTAAAGCCCTAAACGGCTTGGGGCCAGGTTATCTGAAGGAACGCCTCCTCCCATATGTACCTGCCCGGACCCTAAGGTCATCTTCAGGGGTCCTTCTCCGTGAGCCCCTGCCAAAGGAAGTGAGGCAGGTGGCTACCAGGAGGAGGGCCTTCTCTGCTGTGGCACCCCGGCTGTGGAATGAGCTCCCTAAGGAGGTTCGCTTGGCACCTACATTATATGCTTTTAGATGCCAGGTGAAGACCTTTTTATTCTCCCAACATTTTAACAATCTATAAATTTTAAATAACATGGTTTTAAATTTGTAATTTTGCGTTGCTGCTGTTTTTATCTGGTTGAGCTTTTATATTGTATTTTATATTATGGTTTTATACTGTTGTTTTATACTTTGAATGGTTTTAATTTTTGTGAACCGCCCAGAGAGCTCCGGCTATTGGGCGGTATAGAAATGTAATAAATAAATAAATAAATAAATAAATCTGCTAGTTCCTGGGTTGGGCAACTTGTGGGCCTCCAGATATTTTGGCCTACAATTGTCATCAGCCCTAGCCAGCATAGCTGATGCTATTGCAATTGTAGGCCAAAACAAGTTGTCCACCCCTCCTCTAGCAGGTGATGGTTTCTGGTTTCACTTGGACTGCCCCTAGGGCTGCTTGGAGCAAGAAAGGCAGGAAAATTAATGCCCAATTTTTGAAAATGTAAAACCCAACCATTACTCAAAATGTCTCCATGCTGAGCAAAGCACACGGAAGCTTCTGATCAAACGTTTCTGCCTTTCTTGCTCCCAGAAGCCCTAGGGGCAGCCTCATCAGCTTCAGGTAAAACTTGAAACAGCATTTCCCCTGCCAGAGCCTTAATTAAACATCTGCAGACCCTTCCTTTCCTGGTGTAGTTTTGCTGTTTTGGCATGAATTAGAGCATTATTTCCCTTTGATACTATTTTCGTGTCTACTTTGTCCAAAAGATGCGATGCTGTTAGTGGAGTTTAAGTTTCTTCAATCTGTTTGTAGGCTTTTCGTCAGTGGCATGAAACCTTAAAAGGTGCGATCCAAATAAGGAGAAGATGGGAGCAACTAGCAGCAGCATTAACGAGCTTCCAGAAAACGAGTACTTAAAAAAATTGTCGGGACGAGAGGCGATCTCAGAGAATGACCCATTTTGGAATCAGCTCCTTTCTTTTAGCTTCAACACACCAACAAACAGGTAAGGTGTTTAGTAAATATGTGGAGTTTTTAAACTAAAGCAGTGGCAGCTATTTCCCCAAATGGTTCCTTTTTAACTGGTTTGGCCTGACTCCTACTTTGAAGCTACCGTTTCTAGTTCTTTGCCTGCAGATGATGCCCCTCTCTCTTTAAAAGGTCTTCAGCACAGACACAGTAAGCAGCCATTGGGCTTTTTGCCCACCTTTGTGCCTAGCTTGCTGTAGGAAGTAGATCTTGGGTTTTGCCCTTCAGCAGGTGGGAGAGAAGAATGGGTGAAGGAAGTGGTAGAATAGTGGGGTGAGGAAGGCACAGCAGTTTCATCCTCGCTTGGTATTGCAGAGTTTTTATAAAGACAGGTGTCGTATGTGGATGAAAGACCTAGCAATCTTAGTAGGTTGCAGTTGCTGCTTTTTTTTCTTTTGCAAGAATGGTTCAGTTAGTTTATATCAGGGATGCACAATCTTTTTGGTCCCAAGGACAGCATCAGGGTACACACACACACGCACATACACATTCTCACATGCTCTCTCTTCAGAGGTCTCTGCTGGTGGTAGAAATCTGCAGACTGCCCCAGCCTCTTTGGCCCGATTGCTGCTTTATTGGAGGTAAAGCAGCGATCCTAGCTGCTTCAGAGTTGCTGGGAAAGGGGGGATGTTAGAGGCCCCTCCCTGCCTCAACCACCCAGATCCAATCAGTGCTTTACTGGCACCAGTAGCCCCCAGTGTTGTGCTGCTGCGGTTGTGCAGCAGTGGTTTTTACATTTGAGGGACCAGAAAACAGGGCTTGGACGACTGTGGTTTGTGTGCATCCCTGGTTTACCTGCTTTCTGAACACACTTGCTCCACGCAAACTTTGTTGACGTCTTTGCGGACACATTTGGAGACAAAACTTGGAACTGCCTAGTGTCACCTACTGCTTCATATTATTAAGGAAACTTATTAATGTAATGTGTATTTGCATGAACCGAAGGAAACAGTGTTGCCTTTCTCTGTAGGTTATCCTTGATTTTAAGGTCCATAATGCCAAGTTGGCCTTGACTCTAAGTTGACTAAGTCTGGATCCGAGCCATATTTAATTGAAGTAAGTCTTCCAATGAATGTGGCCATATTGAGTAATAGTTTGGGATGGAGAATGTTGCAGAAAGCAGAATTAAAGGGCCCTACTCTATTTTTATATTTTGCTTTATATCTTGATATTCCCCATAGCTTTGTGAGTAAGCATTATCATTTTGTTAATAATCAGTTCAGTTACAGCTGATTGTACTTGAGTGTCACGGTGCTGGGTTCTAGAATGGTTATTTTATCAAAACAATATTTTAGTTGTTAAAGAAAATTGATTAAAAATGTAGTATGTTGTGCTGAACACTAGATGGTGCTGCTGTAATGACAACTGAGCTATTGAGAGGCGTAGTGTCTGTTACCATTTAACTATTAGAAGCTTCAGATGTGAAGTATTTCCTACATAGATACCGCTTCCATATAGAAGCTTCGATGCAGACCACATCTTCATTGTCAAGTGTTAGAGTCACACACCTATATGTTTTGTTCTTCATGCTCACTCTGATTGGGTATATATGCACGTAGGAACTCTTCTTCATTATCTGCCCATTCAAATACCCTGACATATTTTGCCTCCTTAGGATGGTGAGTTTTGTGTGGCAGTACATAGATTAGACATTTGCATATCAGCAACGCTAAAGCTCCTTGTGCTTCTCTGAATTGCACCTTGATTCGGATTCACAATCTGAATCCGATTGTGAGTTTTGTTTCACTTATTCATATGAAATTGCATGGGTACTTTCATGCACATTTTCCAAATTAACACAACAGTTGTGTGCATCTTTGAAATGTATGTGATTCTCCCATTGATTTAAATATGTCTGTTTACATTTTCATAAATATGCATTTTTCATGTGCATTATTCAAATGTATGCACTGTTTGAATGCATTACCTCCCGCAATAAATCACATTGTGAGCTCAGAAATATATAGATTTTGAACACAGATTGCATTTGGGGCTGTTTTGGGGTCCGAGAGGTGCGAACTGGGTAAATTCTGGTGAAAAACAAACTGAAACAAATATCTTATATATCCCTAAAAAGTGAGAGAGACATCTTTTCCCACTGCCTCATAGTTAATAGAGTAAATGTATTTACTAACTTTGATGTATAAGAGCTCTTGGAACTCTCATTAGTACATTACCTGCACATTTGTTTATGGACAAGTGTGAGCTGCTTTACTGCTGGAAAATGTCAAATTAAAGCAAAGTTTGCTGAAAAACTTAGGCTTCTCTTAATATTTACTGTTTTACTTTGTTCTTTTCCCTTAAGTTTTATTCAGAGCTGATTGAAGAATAGTGTATATGACTCTAATGTTAAAACATAAAGTGGCTAGCTTTTAAGTTGCCTTAATACACTGCATTTTTTAAAAATGGGCACAATAAATTATATGCAGGTTTTCCATGCATCAGTGTCTTATGAATAGTCCATTAAAGTCTGTACTATGAGTGTATTGAATGATGACAAGGAGTGAGGAGAGCTTTACCTAGCCAAGGGACAACAGCATTCATGAAAACTACTTCACACACCCTTCTGCCACAATTGCTTTGGAAGATGTTGTTTGTATGTTATATGAAAAGTCAGGTGATTATCTGTTGTTAAGTACCAGTTGTCTTTTTCTGGTGTGTATTTTCAAACCTTTTTAAAAAGTCCTCTGTGCTGTTAAAAGCAGATTTTATTCAACTAAAAAAAGAATTACCTTTTTTAAAAAAAGAATTTCAAAAGATGTTTATATTCACTCCTTCTTGAAGGAAATGTCTACTCCAGGGTTAATGTGTCAAAAAAAATGACTGCTGTGTGGGCAGCTGCCATCCATTTGGATGTGTAAACTAGCCCATGGCTTGGTATAAAGAGTATGGGTGACACTTGTTTTGGCTGACAAGCTGCGTGTAGTTCACAGGCAGCTCAAGTGTGACTTCTGAGCAAAAAGGTTCATGTGTATTTCCTTTAATGGGGCTTTGAGAAGAAGTTCCTTCTGTCTACTTATGCTTAGAGGGGCAGATATGGCTAGCTGTGGCCAAGGAAGTGCATTTTCCTCTCTTTACAGTGAGTGAAAAGAATAATGGGGAAGGGTGGCGTCTGTCCTATGAAAAGAGGACCAAACTGTGCAAAAGGATATTGGAATATGGAAACACAGGTGAGAGTGGGATGGGTTTAAGGGAACATAGATCCAGCATTCTTGCCATTTATCTGGAAGAGACCCTGATGCGTGCAGAAATGGCAGCAGCACTGATAAAATTAGCTATTGGGCCTTATGGTGTCTTGCAGTGTAGGTGGAAGAGAGAGTTCATGTCCTTGGTGATTTTCTTCCTTAGCTTGCAGCAGTAGCAGTCCTGGTCACTGTTAGTCTATAGGATTTACCTTGACATACCTAGCAGGTATAAACTTGTTCAGACTTTTGCTTTAGAGTCCATTAATTCAAGCTGGGAAATGTGGTCTAAAACTGCAAGGCAGGGTGAATTTTTAATGTCAAGCTCTTAAATGTTGCTTGACTTAATTTAACATCATTTTGACTGTTTAGTCATTTACTACTACCAGTGTTGTGAAACAATTAAAGTTAAGTAGCTCTTAAGATAACTATCATAAATTGTGCAAAGGTTTCACAAGAGCAGCACTGAAAGCCCATCAGTTAACACAAGGATTACTCAGTTGGAAAGACTACAATAACACACACACACACTTTATGTAATGCACACATAATCTCCAGAAAATGTATTTTTCTTTCTCCCTTTGATGAACAAGAATTACACCTTTGTAGATTAGTGCTGGGGTCCTATCTGTTCTAGGATGCCCAGCTCTATATACACAGGACATCTTTACCCCACCCTCTAGGCATGCTGGTGATTTAGGAGACTTGCTGGAATTCTTCAATCTCTGAAAGATCCAAGATAGAGTAAGGCATGGTGTTGCCTTCTCTACTTTAAAAGCATTTTTTGGATTGTTTTAAAAGGGGGTTGAATAAATTCCTGGAGGAGAAGGCTATCAATGGCTACTAGCCCTGATTATGTGCTACCTCCAGTATCTGAGGAAGTGCCTATGTGTACCAGTTGCTGGGGAACATGGGTGGAAGGGTGCTGTTGCACCATGCCCTGCTTTGTTGGTCACTGGTTGACAGCTGGTTGGCCACTGTGTGAACAGAGTGCTGAACTAGATGGACCCTCTGTCTGATCCAGCATGGCAATTCTTACGTTCTATGTTATTACTTCAGTGGCTGGCTGGCTGGCAGTTCTGGACCTTGCTGTCCATTGGTTAAATGGGACAATTGTCTTGGGCACTAGCCACATGGCAGGGCAGGTGAGGTAGGATAGAGAGCTGGCTGCTTAGCATCTCTTTCTTACCACCATTGTTGGAAGAGCCTATGAAGAATGTCCTGTGACTGCCTAACAACTGTGATGTATTCCTTTCCCTTTGATGCAGAGGAGGGTGAGGGAAGGCCATGCAGAAATATGGAGACAGCTTAGTGAAGAATGAAGAATAATGTCAGGGTATTTCTGTTGGAGGCATCAGTGTCAGAAGGGAGGTTCATGTACTCGTGTTCCTGATGTGATATTGATGCTGCAACATCCAGTAACCATTTATGTGAGTGAATAGGCCATCACAGATGTAGCACCACAGGCATAACTTTAATATTCCTTCAAGCACAATGCTTTTTGGTGGAGCTAGTTCACAGATCCAGCTGCCAGTCATCCATGCATCAAGTGGGAGGTGCAGTTGGCCACGGTGTGAACAGAACACTGGACTAGATAGGCCTTTGGTTTGATTCAGCATTGCTCTTCTTATTTATTTATTTATTTATTTATTTATTACATTTTTATACCGCCCAATAGCCGAAGCTCTCTGGGCGGTTCACAAAAAAGCTCTCTGGGCGGTTCTTATGTTCTTGTGTATGTGTGAAACAGCTGTGAGGCAAACCATGTCTTCCTGTGAAATGCTGTAGGCCTTCCATCCCAACAGCATATCGTAGGAATGCAGGGAAGGATGTTTTCTAATCTCACAAACTGTTTTACAGGCATATCCTTTTTCTTGGTTTTGGCTTTTCGTCCCTGGTTTGTAACAAATCTTTTAACTGGGACCAGATTTTCATCTGAGCAAGAGCAGAGGGGCCAGCATCGACTCCTCCCACTGACTTGCTCCAATGTGCGTCAAGATGTAGGCAAAGAGCTCTTTAATCCCTGTCCCCAAGTGCTTTGGTCGAACTCATCCTTGAGGGACTTCAGCTGCCCTCCGCCACTTTCTTGTGTCATGATTTGTGTGTTGGAATGAACGCCTGAGGTGCATGATAAGGGGAGGCCCTGCCAAGACCTCTTGTGCAGTCCACGCTGCAGGAGAAATAGGTTAATGAGCCATTGCCTGTGCTTCCGTATGGGAGTAAATGGGATGTGTCTGTGTGGTCCTGAGGATCTGGAGGTTCTCTTGGGCTGGATTTGGTATCTGAGCCCCCAGTGACATGACACTAGAGTAGAGTGGGTGGGTTAATCTAGCGTTGCGGAAAATATTGCACTTTAAGATTCATGTCAATAGTGTTCTGGGTTTCTTAAAGTCATGTTTGACAATATCAGCAATATATTTAAGTGGGAATTCATGAACACCTGTCAGCCTGGTAAATAAACTTTTACTGCTTGGAAAATACCACCCTCGGGTTAATTTTTCAGAATCAGAAAGCAGTTTGAAGTTTAACAGTGCCACACTGTGGACTAATGAAAGGATCCATACTACCCTCCCCCCTATGTTTCCATCTTGATATTCATTCATTTTTAAATGAGCAGGGCCTCCATAGGGATTGTGGTGCAAAGCAAATGTAATAAATAGGTAACGTTAGTGTTGCTGCTCTTGTGCCACTTCATGAATCTTGGTTGATGACATGCGGATGCATTTTCTACGTAAGTAGGTAAAATAGTTCTTCTTCTGTCTTCACAACAGAAAAAAAAATATCCAGGCAGTTTTTCTACCACTTCTACTCATTTCCCCCCCTGCCATAACGTAGCTGTTACTTATATATTCTGCATTTCCTTGGAAGGTTTGCCATAGCTTCCTGAATGCAAGGTGAGCATTGGCACGCTCTTTGACGACTTAGTTATATCAATTTTGGTTAAGGCAGAGTATTAAGTCGAAAGCCTTTCTGTTGATAATTTCACTTAAGTAATCATGATAGGATAAAAGACATGTTGGTGGATACGATGAATTTTTTTGATTGCTCAAGCATGACAATTGTTTTAAAATTGAAATCATTTAAAGTGCCAGCAGTGGATAGAGAAGAATCTGGAATATGTTTGAATTTGAAAGACTTTGGGAAGGAGCACAGTCTTGAAAATATGAAGACAGAATTGAGTTATATAGGCTAAGATCCAAACCTCAGTTTGGGCACATAAGGGTATATGTGACCAGATTTTACACATGTGCACGCACGCACTGCAGCCTCTCACGCAACCCCTGTTGCTTTGGAGGAGCAGACAAACATATTTGGATCCAAGCCATGGTCTTGGAATTACGACTGTTTAATTCAGGTTTGAAGCTGGTTTGCAAACGTGGCTAAGAGGGAATCTGGTTAATGTTAACCATAGCAACAGTTGCTGCAGAAGTAATGCTAAATCTGAGAAATTTGTTGGAGGGATGTGAGGGGGTGTACAACCCTGCAGGCCCTTTAACAGGGCATCCCGGCTGTGGAATGAGCTTCCCTGAGAGATTCGCCTGGCACCTATGTTATACCCTTTCCGACGCCAGGCTGTTTTATTTTCCCAATACTTTAGCTTTTTACCATCCTGGTCTTTTAACTTGCTGTTTTAAACCTGTGTTTTAAACCTCTGCATTGCTGCTCGGTTTTATTCTGGTTGTACTTTTATATTGTGGCTTAAATTTTATACTTAAGTTGTATTTTATGGTTTTAATTTTTGTGAAACGCCCAGAAAGCTTCAGCTATTGGTCGGTGTAGAAATTCAGAAAATAATAAATAAGTATATAAATAAATCTGCACCAGGCCTGTTCAGATAAATAGGCTCTACCTGAAAGCTGCAATTTCTCTGATTGCATTTTTCAGCAGACTGCAGATGCTACAGTTGCAATTGGGCCTTTCTATTTGAAGGATTTATTTATTTATTTATTTATTTATATAGCATCATCAGTGTACATGGTGCTGTACAGAGTAAAACAATAAAATAGCAAAACCCTGCCGCATAGGCTTACATTCTAATAAAATCATAATAAAACAATAAGAAGGGGAAGAGAATGCACCAAACAGGCACAGGGTAGAGTAAAACTAACAGTATAAAAGTCAGATCAAAATCAAGTTTTAAAAGCTTTAGAAAAAAGAATAGCTGAGCTTTAAAAATTGCGATTGAACTTGTAGTTCGCAAATGTTCTGGAAGAGTGTTCCAGGCGTAAGGGGCAGCGGAAGAAAATGGACGAAGCCGAGCAAGGGAAGTAGAGACCCTTGGGCAGGTAAGAAACATGGCATCAGAGGAGCGAAGAGCACCAGCGGGGCAATAGTGTGAGATGAGAGAGGAAAGATAGGAAGGAGCTAGACTGTGAAAAGCTTTGTAGGTCAACAGGAGAAGTTTATATTGGATTCTGAGGTGAATTGGAAGCCAATGAAGAGATTTCAGAAGTGGAGTAACATGGTCAGAGCGGCGAGCCAAGAAGATGATCTTAGCAGCGGAGTGGTGAACAGAAACCAACGAACTGATGTGAGAAGAAGGAAGGCCAGTGAGAAGAAGATTGCAGTAGTCCAACCAAGAAATAACCAATGCATGAACAAGAGTCTTGGCGGAAGAGACAGACAAAAATGATCCAATCCTAGCAATATTATACAGGAAAAACCGACAGGATTTAACTACTGCCTCAATTTAGAAATTGCAACATGATCTTCGTTTGTTTGTTGTTGTTTTGAAGATAAAATGCAACGATATTATTTTTTCTGCGATAAATTACATAGGTATTCCCTTTATTTCTGCTTGTTTTTTTCCTGAATTAAATGTGAGTTTTTATCATATTACTGGTGTCATTAAACACTTCACATATTTTTGTGGAAACTTTTGTAGTATCATTACAATAAAAATTATAGTTTCAAAAAGGGATTTAGAAACCGTGCTAATGATGATTTTTGTAATGATGAGAAAACCAATGGTAAAGCCGAACAATGTTCTGGTAATCATCTCATCTAGTGGAAGTATATGTTCCATCAGAAAGAAACACTTTGGTTCATGGCCTGCCCTATTGCCAGGGTTTAGTTCCCAGCTCTGTTATGTTACCCAGGTGGGTGCACACTACCGTTTCTCATCAGTCTGTATGTCTTTAAAAACTAAGTTGCTAATTATCCTATTAAGGTAGCAAAACTGAGCACAGCAACTAAGGCTTTCAAAACTAAAATTTGTCGAATGGAGAGGCGTCCATCATGCCACCTTTTGTTTTTAAAATAGAAAAGAAAAACAAAAGGCTGGTTTGCTCCAAAGACAGTGCAGCACTTCAAGTAGCTAGTTAGTACTTCTGCAGCCTAAAATCATTCTATGTCAGGAAGGGATGCATCTTGACGTCAAGCAGCCAGCTGTAATGCTTTAAAATGTGTTGGGAATTACTGGAGTCCCGATTTTTCAGATCCAAGGAACTGTGATGTGTGACTATAGATTGTATGGCGTTCATACTCCCTTTTTCTTTTCTTACCATTTGTCTTTAATTATAGCTGTCTGTTTCTTGAGCTGAGAAAAAGGACCACCTAGGAGATGAAGCTTTAACACTACTTGTATGTAATCAATAGGATCCATTAGACTTCCTAGCTTTGTATTCATATTCCACCCCCCAATGTTCCTGTCCTACTTGTGTGTGTCAGTGAGTGTTTACAGTGTGGATTGACTCCTGTTGGGTGTGTTTCTTTGATCAGACACTCCTCCTTTGTTGCGCTTAAAAAAAAGTACACATATGATAAGAGCGATAAAATATTATGTACAAGAATCAATAAGACATCCCCTCTGGCTTTTTAGAATAAGGTAAACGCATTTTAACACCCACTTATGTATACATTATATGTTTCATATGCAGAATTCAACACCATATTTACCAATAACTTTTTTCTTTTCTTTAAGTACATGCATCTTATAAATAACGAAATCGGGTTATTGAAAAACAAAATTGAATATTTGGATATGTTAGGGTATTTTATCTAAATATTCTTCCCTCAATGGTATTATTTGCACTCTACACTATTTTGCATTTTATAATTTACCATTAAAAGCAGCCTAAACATAATTTTAAATAAATAAAATCATTCTTGCTATAGCCAACATATTAATCATTCTTTGATACCTTTTGGGTGTGTGTGTAAATGGACATTTTCACCATAAATAATAATTTTAAAAATCCTATTGATTTCTGGCATTTTCAACAAATAATTGGATCCAGACGCTTCTGCAACTACTAGCAGTGATAACATCTGTAGTGGTTAACAGGAAGCATTTCTAAGCCCAAAGGTACACTACTACCTCACATGCGCATCTATAACAAGATTGCACAATCATGTGAGCTGGCAAAGCAAAATCAGTGTTCAACTTGGAAAATGGCAAATTGTGGAGATCTGCTATATGCAGTTAGCATGTGGTAATTCCAGGTTTAATTCGAACAGTTTGGGCTAATGTTTGGGTGATAGCGAGGGACATTTCAAGTCAGTGCAAAGCAGACAAAAACTGAATGTAAAGAAGCTAGTATTCTTGCATATGTTTTGTTAAAATTATTTTAATACATTAAACAAGCAATTCTATTGATTATGTCCTCTATGGTTGGAAACCCACCCACCCCCAAACCTAGAGGCTTCTGATCATGTAGTGGAGGCAATCTTCACCTCCCCATTCTCCTGACCTGAATTTTTTGCTAGATGGGCTTCTTTGCCCATCTAACTGGGGCGTTTAGGAGGCAGAGGGAAGGAGGTTGGAGAGACCTCAGGATTCCTCATACCTTGACTTCTCCTGTCACCTCTCCTCCCCACCCACCGAAATGCCTCTTTCCCCCCTCTCTGAGGTCACTTTTCTTACCTCAGAGAGCAGACGGTGTAGTTCCTTCCATGCCAGCTGCGAGGGGTTGGTGGGTTGGATCTCCAACTCCCTCTTCCAAGGTCAGAGTACTGTCTCGACCTCAGATAGGGGAATCCAAACGATCCTATGGCCCCTCAGACGATGTCTGGTGCCCATAAGATTGCTCCCTAAGTAATGCGTTCATTCTAAGCATATTTTTTAAAGTTGTCAAATGTTTGTCAATCATCCTATTACCTTTGCATTTATTGGCCAGAACAATTCAGTGAGAGCAGGGTTACTTCCTATTCAACAGTTGTGCGGAATATTGCTGGCATGTTTTCTCTTATTTCTAACTCTTTTACTTGCTGAGATACAAGTGTGTATTGGTTTTTTTGGTTTTTTAAAAAATGTCTGTTTTAGAGTTGAACTGTCAGAGAAGGGGCATAGAATGTTGCTGGTTGGGGAGGCAATTTCCACTCCTCTAGCTTTGTATGAATCCACATAGCATTAATTACATCAGAGCAAGGGTGTTGTACATCCTTCAGCCCGTGGGCTGAATTCCATTTCAGAAAAGCTCTCTAGGGCTGTGTCTAGTGGTGAGTGGGGCCAAGGGCAAGGATCTGGCCCCCAGGCGGGCCCAATTCTGCACCCCTCCATTAGAATTGCAAGAGTTAATACCACCTGAAAAAGATTGTTTTAGTTCATATTACCTTTATTGTTTCTTTCTAATCAGGGTCATAAATAAATGGTTCATTTATATATCGCATTTTCCGCAAATACACTGTATTTAAAGTAGTTCATAGAGAATAGACAAAATACAGTAGCTACAACAAAACGACACTGCAATATACCATTGATATTTCAAGAATTGCAATTTGTTTAAACATATCCAAAGTATAAATGAACATGAATGGGACAGATAATAATATACAATACTATGCTATATTATATTATACCCACCTTTAACAGTTCATATTAAGAGACCCAGCTAGCTTGCCCATACCGAATTAGTAGTAAAAGAAGAAATGATAAAATTAATGCAATGAAATTGCTCGTAGTGCATGCTCACTTGGAGGCTGCTGCCATTGGTATACACGAACATGTCAAATGCAAAAGCCACAGTTTTGTCTGGTTAAGACCCCACCCCCACCCCAGCTCACTGGGATCTGAACTTTGGCCCCAAAAGAGATTTCTTAGGTGGAAAGGTGTTCCAAGGCACTGTACAAAAGTAAAACTTTGGAAGATGATATTCCAGGGTTCTTCAGATGACCAAAATAGAAACAGTGACTGTGTTTTGGTGTGGCATGGAGCAATGAGAGCATGGGGCAGCCCCTCTGCTCCCAATCTAAGCATGTTCATTAGTCTGTGTATACAGTCCCTATATAAAACTGTATGTGTGGTTGGGAAACCTATACAAAGCAGTTGATAAGTGCATAAGGTCTGTATGCACAGTCCAGTGAATCCATACAGGGGTTGGGGCCCTTTCGCCACAGTCTGGCTCCCCTTTTACATAGTGTTCACTGTATGTGCTTCAACCGCCTGTAGAATTTTGTCTTTTGCATTGTAAGTGATATGTTTGCAAGTATGTGAACTTCTTTTGCAGTCCTAGGAAAGGTCATGTGTCTCTGAAGCCCTCATCAATGCTGAGCTACAAAACCTCTCCAACACACCCCAAAGGTTATAAAGTAGTTTGCAGTTCTGCAGAATGACAGGGTTGCTGTGGTGTCTCAGCTATACACAGAGTCTTGACACGCACACATTCCTGAGGATCATAGCTGATTCATCCATAGTTTGGTAATGTCTAAGTGCAGAAGTTCATGTTTTACAGGCAAATACAAATTTTGGAAAAAGGGTATGTAGTGGCTAACACACATGTGCCATTTGTGGTTGTATGTGTGGTTCAGCAGGGCAGAATCAGCAGGTGGGAGGGATAGCGGTGTTCAGTCTTTGTGTGTATTGTTTCTATTCTACAAATGTCCTGCCCTGGCTTGATTTTCAGCTTGGCTTCTTCTGGATATGGACCTCAGCTGCAAGGAAAATGATAAACATAGCTGAGGAGAATTGGTGGGAAAGGCACTGTAATGCCCCCACTACTCCTCTATTAATGTAACATATAGACCCTGTTCAGACAACACTCTAAGCTATGGTGGTTAGCATTTTGAGCTAAACATTATGGCTTAGCAGGTCATGTGAACCATTCCTAACCATGGTGGCTACATTTGCTGCAGAAGGGTTAGCAACCCAACCATGGCCTAGTATGTTGTCTGAACATGCCCATTTTTTTAATCTTGAGGGTAACTGGTATATATATTTCTTTGCTACTGTGCAGTTTGCCATTACTTACAGGTTCTCTGCTTTCTATATCCGAGTTTCCTTGCAGCGTTGCAACTCAAAGGGCGATTTTGTTGAATCTTATTCCTATAATCTTTTGGCTAGAAGATGAGTGAGATAACCAGACCTCCCTGAAATGAGTTTGCTTTACATCTTAACTCCCTGGAGAAGTTTACGCTTTAGCACGCACCTCTAGTACTTCTACAAATGGAGAATCCTATGGAGAAGATGTGGGGATGATATATAATTATCCCATGAGTAGGCAGACTGGGAATGTACAAAAACATCATTGCATGAGTAGATACTTGAGCTTCAGGACGGCTCTCAAGTGGATTTCTGCTGTAAATGTACTCTGACCTTTTGCAGTGGTTTTGATTGCACAAAGTGGGTGGCAAACAGCCTACCCTAATCTTGGGAAGAAGCAAATTGCTAGAGCTCAGCACTGCTTTTTCCCTGACTTCCACTTCCTTTAAGCACTGTGTGCTGCTGAATGGCTATTAATGGCAAGTAATACTGTTTCCAGCAAGAAAGACCATGAAGCACGCAGTACAATGATTTTCTATACAGCTAAGGGCCATTTCACACATTTTCATTAAACAAGTTGGTATTATGGGGAAATGGTAAGAGTTTCTTCTTTGCTGTTTGCCGCAGATTTGAAGCTGCGATGTACCACAGCTTCCAGACACAAGTACACATGGCCAAATAGACAGGGTGTACTAACGATTGATGAGAGTAGGGAGCATGTAGACTATCTTCCAGAAAGGGTATCAAATCTACTTATGTAGATAAAATGTAATGTATGTGAAACGGCCCTGCTTCAGTAGCCTGTTTCCCATTAACCCATGTGGTCCTCCTTTGGCCTACAGCTCCCATCAGCTCTAGCATAGCCAATGGTGAGGGATGATGGGAGTTGTAGTTAAAAACATCTGGAAGGCCACATGTTGCCCACCTTTGCATTAACCGACGGATAAGAGGTTTTGAATGGAAGACGTTGACCTTAAAGTAAGTGGCACTACTCAAATATGGACCTTCAATCCCGAGTCATATCTGCCCATCTTTAAGTTCTAGCAGTTTCTTGCCACTCTTATCTAGTCTCCGTCCATGTTATGTTGTCCTAGAAAACCCTTTCTTTATTATTTTGGAGAGGCTTCTCTGCCTTGTAGTCTTCCATTGCCTTGGTGGCTCTATCCCTAAAACTGTCCATAGCTGGAGCTTTATGCCTTCTACAGTTAGCAGTTGCACTGCACAAATGTGAAATTTGGCATTTGAATGTGGACTTCAGCATCTTGAGAAGCATGGCTTTCATTTTCAGAAGCAAACTTCTAGCCAGCTCTTGAATCTGCGTGTGGGATAACACGTAGTGGAATCTCAGAAGCCAGATGAGAGCTGAGCAAGATCTCTGGTGTCCATGGGTGGAGCTTCAGCGTTCTGCACGACAGTTTGTCATCCACTATGACTGGCAGGAGCAGTCTGAATTCTGCAAAGCGAGCAAATGTATGCAAGTTCAGCTTTTCTTGGGGCAAGATTTTGATGGCACTTTAAAAACAAAGCGTATGCATCCCTATCTATTGCCAGTGGCACTCTGCTCCCTGCCACTTTTACATCTCTTGCTACTGCCAGTTTCCCCCCCTGGAATTACTGCCTACAGACTGTAGACTACAGGGCACCAGTTAAAATCACCTGATATGGGAAGGGAGACTGCAGTGTACAGAGGAGCAGTGAACACCATAAAGGAGGGAAACGGGGTGTTAGACTCCTTGGATCAATGGACAAGGGTTGCTACTGGCAACTGTGAATCTTTTCCTGGCAATTGCTTACACAACATGAGGCACACCCCTTTCCTCCCCTGAGTTCTCTGTGCGTCGCAGAGAAGGCGGAGTAAAGGGAGGTCTCTCCCTTTCTGCTGGGTGGGAGAGCCAGACTGCATTCCCCCCACCCCAACCCCACCCGCCAAAGATTTGGGGCTGGAGATACTTTGGAGATACTCAGAAGCAACTTGAGAGTTTCTCTCTCACAGCTTTTGAGTATATAGCCTGGTGCCAAGCAAGTGAACAATCTGCCTCTATTTCAAGTCTGAGTTGCACTCTTGGGTTCAACCACATTAAATGAGGAGAATGCTTCTCACTGCTTCTGAATTTCTGTAAGCCTGGTGCAAAGTAGGAGTTGGGAAAGGTCAGAAATAGTGAGAGAAATTGGGAACAAGCAAGTGCAAATAATGTCTGGCTACAGTTTAGAACTCTGCTCAAAAGTTATAGTTGCTTTTTTTTTTTTTACATTTATTAAAATATTAAATTAATGTGTTCAAGTTTGCTGCAATTACATATTTTTAAAGTGTTGGATGTAAAAGAGATGTCATGCCATTGGTTGGTGTTGTCCACCATGTGTGAACACGCCATTAAAAGCCATGCATTGTACTCTGGTAATCTGTGCATTGGCCCCTAAATTCCTGTTTCATACAGCACAGCATGTTTTCATTGTTTTCAAAACCCAATCTGAAGCAACTATTATTCACTAGCATATTTCTTTTTATGAAATGTATGTTTAACTTTTATACAGTTCCTCGATCTTCAGGAGCTGCATTTGTTTTGCTGATGTTATAGCTTATTGAAAACTTGTACATCCCTGAAAGCACTAAGCACACAAAGACAAAGTTTTTAGTAGAATGAACCATGCTTTGAGTTGCACATAAAGTGGCATTTATGTATTCAGATGACTTCCAGATGATCTTGGTTCTACAGGACAATAGGGATAACAGTGTTGACATCAAAGCTATGTTATGTTTTAATTAAGAGTTTGTTTTAACTTGTATTTTATTATTGTTAGTTGCCTTAAGCACAATTTTGGGCAGAAAGCTGGGATATAAAAGAAGTAAATAAAGCCTGAATAAAATCCTGGCATAGACGTGGGAGTGATGAATGTGATCAAGATAACTCTTGAATTATGTAGAAAAGGACAATTATGTGGAGGAAGGGAAAGATGATGGTGATAATGCAATCATGATTTTTCTACTGACATCTATACCGGTAGTTGCAAGAAGACCTGAGGTCAAATCCCACTTCAGCTGTGGATGCACTGAGCAATATAAAACAAATAATTTATTCTCCATATCTAAGCACGTGCCCATGGGGGATGTCTGGGCATTTTTGGTTGCACCCCCTATAGTTCCAATTGTGCCCACTTCTTACTTGTACTAGTAACAACCTGTTTGTACTGAGGACAGGTTCCAGTGTTGCCGGTACAATCAACACAGGTTTATGTTTGGAGGGCAGTGTTAAGTAATGGCATGAGTTTTTCCCATGCCACTTTGTTCCTGCTTCTGTAAGGATACACTCTTACGTCCCCCCTTCTAATTTTTTTGAAAAAGGAATATATTTTATTTAAAGGAATGTATTAGCTGCCTTTCAAAATGAAGTATTTTCCAAATGCAGCAAAGAGTTTATAGTAAAATCAATAAAAGAAATCTATAACGTTATTAAAATTAACAGTTACCTAGGGAGGTTGTGGGCTCTCAGTTACTTAGGGAGGTTGTGGGCTCTCCCACACTAGAGGCCTTCAAGAGGCAGCTGGTCAACCATCTGTCAGGGATGCTTTAGGGTGGATTCCTGCATTGAGCAGGGGTTGGACTCGATGGCCTTGTGGGCCGCTTCCAACTCTACTATTCCATGAACATCACAATAAGGATAAGCAGAAAAACATGACAAAATTAAGCAATTTAATTCTATTGCAGCCAGCCAAGATCTACAAATAGGGCTATTAACAATAAATGCAAATATAATCTACCTTTCCATTTAAAAGCAGTCTGGTATGAAAATGTTTTTAGGGCCAACCCAAAAGAGGGAAGGAGCTGATTATATCATGTGAGGGATGATTATATCATCTGAGGGAGGGAGTTCTAGAAACGTGGAGCCATCACTGGAAAGGTTCTGTCTCTTGGGCCCTCCAGCCCGCCCTACAAGTGGGTCCTGCACAGTTAATCTTAGTGCTCTAGCATGTTGGTATGGGTGTATGTCCTTTCAGTAATGTGGCTCCAAATTGGTAAAGCCTTTAAAAGTCAATACCAACTTTCACACAGATGTACCTTAAAATTAGATTTGCGATCTTCATCAAAGTAAATGCAAGCTTTTGCTTATTAAACATTTTGTGTAAATGCTTATTAATTATTAGATGTTAGCAGTGAAATGTTAATGTGAAGAGGTTCTGCCTTCTTGAAAGCATGAGATGAAGGTTGGTTGCCTTTTGCGTGGTTTTCAAACGGTGTTCCTGGAATTCCTCATTGATCAGGGTTTCCTCAGTGAGAGAACCAATTACAGTGGATAAACTTCCTTGAACGATTGGTAAGGATGGGCAATCGTAGGGTGACCATATGAAAAGGAGGACAGGGCTCCTGTATCTTTAACAGAAAAGGGAATTCCAGCAAGTGTCATTTGTATGCATGCAGCAACTGGTGAAATTTCCTCTTCATCACAACCATTAAAGCTGCAGGAGCCCTGTCCTCTTTTGTATCTGATCACTCTACTATAGGTCCTGCAGCTTTAACTGTAGTGATGAAGAGGGGATTTCACCAGGTGCTGCATGCATACAAATGACACCTGCTGAGATTCTCCTTTCCATGCAGCTGTTAAAGGTACAGGAGCCCTGTCCTCCTTTCCATATGGTCACCCTAGGCAACCTAGCTCTCGTAGTGTGTGGCCAACTGAGAGAGTGGGTTATATTCCTGGTCTTACTTTTCACTCAACTGAGGCAAAGGTTAGCCCCAGTAGGCCTGGCCAGTGTCTTGCATGAATGTCAGGTGTGCCATGTGGCATGTGTGCCCCCAGATTCCTTTGCAAGGAGCAGAGGTTCCATGGCAGACAAGTTGAAGTGGAAACTATTCCCTGAGGGTAGAAAGCTTATAAACCAGTGGATTGTCATAACACTATACAGATGCAACATGTTTCTTTTGTCTAATGCAATGAGGTAAGCCAGCATTCCCCCAACCTGGGTCCCTCCAGACGTTTTGGACTACAACATCCACCAGCTGCTACCTGTATGTCCATTGGTCTGGAGTGATAGAGCTTCTGGATGGAAGCTAATTTTTGTATTATATAATGAAGGAAAAGGAACGCACAGATTACCTTATGTGCCTTCCTTCCAGAGAAACGAGGCATTTGACCATTGTAAGCAGCTCTCCGTTATTAGCTATCTACAATTTAGAGGATGCCACTATATGCTCAGGCACTTTTGTAGATGCCCCAAACTCAGTTAACTTTGACTGTATTACTTTTTTTTTAATTTACCATCTAGTAGCTGGAATTAAAGTGGTATTAATGTAGTTTTAGCTATCTTTGTGCTGTATCACATTTCAGTAAGTTTTTCAGTGTGTGTATGTGTGTTTATATATTGGATTTTTATTTTCACTTACCCTGAGCCCTTGAGTAGGGAAGGGCTAATATTGCAGTTCATAAGAACCACATGCTTCATGATAACAGATGTTAATTGCTTTCCTTTTAAAAAAAATTTCTTTGTGTCCTTATTAATGAACTGCTTCTACAAAAGCTCAGTGTTGGTTCTAATCATTTTTTTTTCTTTGGTCTTCAGTGCCGATTTAAAGCTTTTGGAAGAAGCTGCTGTTTCAGTCTGCAAGTCTTTAGGTAGGAGGCTATTTTGATGTTGGCATTTATTTCCATGTTCTTCATATTGTCAGCTTTCCTACTAAATCGCACTGCTCTATAAACCTTTTGTATCTGTGGTGCATTTAATATCTTCCATCTGTGCTCTGTGCATGGGATTTTGAAAGCCGCTCTTGACTCTCAAGGCTTGATGTAGACATATTGTACCCGCATGTGCTGTTTGAACATAAAGTTTTCACAGGTTTTTCCTTTATTTTGCATGCTGTCACAGGAAGTGGCTTGGGCATAGCGATATTAAGTTGTAGTAGAACAGGTTGTTTTTCATCTTTCTTTTCTTTTAAAAAAAGATTTAAAAGCATTTATTCCAAGGAGAATATGTGTAGGAGGTAAAAGCAGAGATGGAACATGAAAAGGGTCCTGGAATCAGCAGTAGCTGCCTCTTTAAAATTCTGAATGGTGAACCTTCCTAAAACCTATTTTGAATTGAATCATGAACATAACAATTGCCTTGTTGAATTAGAACAAGGCAAACTACCCCTGAACATCGTGATTTGTTTTTTTAAAAAATTTGATCACTTCTGTCATGCCACATGGCTCCTCAGATCTTGTACTATGGGTTCTATTTGGCTGGCACAGCTCATAGCTGTTGACAGACCTACCTTCCATGAATTTGTCTAATACGTTGTCTAATAAGTCATCTGAGAGGGTAGAATTAGACATTATGGGACATATGTGGCTGCTGCTAAAAATGGCAAAACCATGTTAAATTCTTCTACCCCTTTAGAAAGTTCCTATCTATGCTGTGACACTGGAAAAACATGCAGCAGCAGGACATTATGCATTACCGAAGGGGAGGGGACAAGAGTCAAGAAAGAGATGCTGTTCAAAGGCTGCAACTAGTTCCATCTAACCTAGTGCCCATCAATACTATGTGATTCAAGAAAAGTTAGTCGTGAATTTTAACTGATTGATCAATCAAGACTTTTATACAATGAAACCTATTGCTTAAATGCAATAGATGATCCATGCAATAAACATTACATTAGAAGAGGCATTCTTTGATGTGTATTAGAGAAAGGGCAGTGCCTCTTCTGAGATAATGCCTGTCACACACAGTGTTTGTAAGTACAATGGTGTAGTGGTGAATTTTGAAGTTCAGGAGCTCATCACAACAGGCCCCGTAGCCATGTCCTCAAGGATAGTCCAACATTTCCGGCAGCTGTGTTGATCCATTTCATTCGTGTGTCTGTGCGCGCACACACACACACACACACACACACACATACACTCATGCCACTAAATAGCAGCCGTACATAGCATAATAATGTTTAATTAACGTTTCAGCTCCACTACCTCACTGGTAAGTACTTGGATGAAAAGTAATTTTGCATAATTTTTGCTTGATAAATTAGAGCTTGATTAACTGGGGCACCTTTTTCAGTGAAAGAGGTTTTTTTTTAATTACTTTAACCCATCAAGTGACAGAGGCTGCAGTCTAGGACGTAAGCCCCATTGAATTCGGCAGGACTGAAGTTCTGAGTAAGCATGTATGGGTTTGTGCTGCAAATCTTGCAGTCCTGTTATGCATTTGTGAAGAAACTTGCAATATATATTATGAAAACAAAGAACCCTGAATTTTAAAGAATAGGAAGAATAGATAATAGAAGTGTGAATCTCAAAATTATACTAACTAAAGGGGAAGTTAATAGAAGTGTCTTTACCTGTTCTGTCCATGTTTAAGGCAGAACAAAACAAAACAGCCCAGCCCCACTTTAGGGAATAACCTTGTAGTGGCAGAGTGGCGGACTCAGTGTTCTTAGTTGTTATGGTGACATCCAGTTAAGTCCGTCAGTGAAACGGGAAGGGGGCCAATGCTCTCTGCCCACTGCAGCTCTCTGTGCACTTTCAAAATCTACTCTGAAGGGTGGGGTGCCCTCCAAATAGATTTGGGAAGTGTGGGGCGGCCTTTGAGGGCGAGGACTTTGCAACTTGATTCTAAGCACATTTGCTAGGAAGTATGTACCACTGTGTTCAGTTGGGCTTATTCCCAGATGCGTATACATAGGATTGAAGCTTTAATATTTTAAACCTGAAATAAGCTTTACAGCAGCCTTTCTCAACCTGGGGCGCTCCAGATGTGTTGGACTACAACTCCCAGAATGCCCCAGCTGGCTGGGGCATTCTGGGAGATGCAGTCCAACACATCTGGAGTGCCCCAGGTTGAGAACCACTGCTTTACAGGATCTGAAATGGTCTGTAACCTGTTCAATTCTTCCTCCTAGTGGAGAATAATCCTCGGACAGGAAATCTTGCAGCGCTGATTAAAGTCTTCCTTTCCAGAACCAAAGAGTTAAAAATCTCAGCAGAATGTCAAAAGTAAGTGCATTATGTTTGTGAGTTTAAGCTAGCTTTGCTGATTTTTAAATACGAGAACATTTACCACCAGGCTCATCAGTGTGTACTCAGAGCTGGTGGAGCCATGTGGCTGGAAAGCTACTCACCCAGGGGGATAGCTAAGTGAAATGCTGGTTTTAAGTATTTCTCACAACCCTCTCAAACTAGGTGTAGCTTGCACCTCCTGTAAGCTTAGTGAGTCCTGCCTCAGGCCTATTGTGGCTTTAGTACCAAATTTCATCATAGTACCTTGATTTATAACAATGGGTTTTCCTTCTGTTAATTGCCATCAGCAAGTCATACTAACAAGTTTGCATATCGCATCAAGCGACATCAGTAGTGGCATCAGGTCAGATAAAGGTCTTGCATTGTGTAACCAGCCCATGGCACCATCTTCTGTGTTCATTGGCGGCTGTTTGGCAGTGGGTCCAAAGAGGTTGGGCACCTCAATGTGGCTGTTAACATAGGTTCAGGCTGGCCAGCTAATTGCATGAGGCCCACCTGAGCCACAAATGTCTTCCTACAAATACTTCACACATGTAATGTCAAGAGAATCTGGCATTTCATCCATACCAATACTTTCAGAACTGGGGCTGTAGTTAGCAAGGTGCTCTATTCCCTAAATGTCTGTAACCTTATATTTTAAATAAATTTATTTAAAACTCCTTGCATGGTTCAGAATTCTGGGGATGAGTTCTAATGTTGGAAAGCAGTGGTGTCTTAATAGACTTTGCTGCGTGTTCCCAGTTACACAACAAATATTTGCTTACGTAAGTTTGTATTAATCTCTGGTGTATGTCTTACACAGGGCAGTGCTGCCCCATTATTTGCAGAGGGTGGGAAGGAGAGACAATAAAAATGGCGTCCCAATGCTTCTTTCCTAGGTTTATAGTCTGTGACTCAAAATTCCTTGGAGCTTAGAAGTTTTTAAGATAATGATTTAGCAATTATTTTATGTGCGTTCCCCCCCTTTTAGAATGTAGCAATCACTTCTAATGTTGTGCTACCAGCTGTCTAGTTTGCAAAATAAACATTTGTTTTTCAGCTTAAGTGATTATTTTTAGGCGTATTTACAAACCAGCTTGATGAAGCTTTGTCGTTAAACCTCAATTTGTTTTAAATCCAGCGCATTATCTCTGGAATACAGTCCTTTCGTATAGGATAGAAAATGTGACTTTCTGTTTCCTCCACCCCACCCACCCAACACCCACCCCAAACAGAGGGATTGTTTCAGCATTTGAATAGACTAGTTCGTATAGAAATTGCATTCTAGATGTTCTTCATCTTCTTTGAGAAAAGCAAGATGTGCAAGGTACTCATATCCCCAGTATACTTGGGGGTGATTAAATCAAAGAGCTGAGACAGGAAGAACTTCTAAGGCTGCCTAAACAATTTTTTGATCTCATGTCCTTTACAGTAAAATGGTGTTTCTTAGTAACGATAGCTGTTATTTCACATACAAATTTGAATATCTTTTTAAAATTAACTATTTAGATAAAATATTTTCTCTTTTTAATTGCATGCGCAACTATTTCTGGCTCACACAAGACCTTGGTTTTAACTCACACATGTGGCCTATAGAACTTGTGATAATGTGTATTTAAGTCCAGTTTTTGCATTACGATTGATTGGTAGATGTGCCGTTGAAACTTCTGTTTCTCTTCTAGCCACCTCTTTATCTGGCAGGCTCACAATGCACTGTTTATTATTTGCTGCCTGCTCAAGGTGTTGATCTGTCAGATGTCAGAAGAAGAGTTGCAACTTCATTTTACCTACGAGGAAAGAACGCCAGGCTCTTATGGTAAATATTTAACAATTCTAAGGGAACAAATGGCATCACACATTTACTAGGCTAAATAAAGTAATAAAGGCTACTTTATTACTGAAAATGCTGTCTGTTGTTAAGCTTCCCGGTTTTGGGTTTCATAATGCATGCATTTTATGATTGATAAATAGAGAACTCATTTTCAGAATGCCAATCCCTGTGTAACCAAAATGGCATTCTCGATGTACAGTAGGGGAGGCTTTAGCAGGCTTGGGCAAACCCCAATTTTGGAAGACGTACAACATATTTTTTCCAGAATAAAACCCCTAAGCAGTTTTCCTAGGGGGGGAAACCCCAGCCCAGTAAGGACTAGGCAGGCTGAATGGGCATGGAATACTTTTTAATATTTTATTTATTTATTTATTTATTATTTTATTTATTAAATGTATATACCGCCCCATAGCCGAAGCTCTCTGATTATGCTTACTGATTATGCCTCCCACCCCTGAAAAACCAGGGATGGAGAATGGAATGGAGTGGCTGAAAACCTCAAGAGTGTCTTGTTGGGGATATAGGCCGCATGCAAATGTTGCAGCATAAAATTAAATTAATAAACAATCATAAAATTAAATAAACAATCTCAGACTAGGACATGTATCATGTGAAAGCCATTCACTAAAATCCTGTTTCAGTCTTGAGAACTTGCTGTTGCTCTAAAACATCATGAAAAGTAAAATATTAAGATGGTTTTTATATCTCCCGATTTCGAGTAATACTGGAGTGAGGTGTGCTAGTTGATAATTTTATTTTAGCAGGCAATACTGCTTTTATTTGTCTCAGGAAATCAAGGGTGAGCTTTTAACAGCTACAGTAATATTCATTAAAGCTAAATCACTTGCCCGTAGAAGTGCTCCACGCAAGCCCTATCACACACAAATCCATTCATCTTGTGAGTTAGCTTGTTTATGTATGGCGCTAACATGACAGCGAACAGCAGCCTGCGCTGTCGTGCCAACTCTGCATGTGAATGGGCTGACTTGCATAGCAAGTGTGTTTTATGCATGACTGAGGATGACATTCTGCTGAGATTTTGCCCATTTAAATGGGCAAAAGCTTTATCCATAAATACTGTCATATCTGGTTCTTATGGTGGCATAAGGTACAGTGTTAAGTGCTCCCCCATTTTCTCAAGCCATAAGAAGTCCAGGGACATCTCTCTCTTAGTTATATTTGTTTTAGTTATAAATGTGCAAGCACAATGTATTGGAAGCAATTGATTCATACAGCAGCGACCACAGGCCCAGCATCAATTCCTCAAAGAGCAACTGTTTGGATCCCTGCAGCCCTCTACTGCTTCCAATTCAGCTGAGCACAGCTCTTTGCACACACACCCCAACACTCAAAAGCTCACTTCAAACATTTCTCTCTATCCTACTCACTAGTTCTGAACAGTGTCACATTCCAAAGGGAGAGAGAGGCATTAAATCACCCCCATCCATTAAGGAACATTAATTTTGTTCTGTCCCTGGATGGCAAAACTTTTGAGATGGTCCCATCCCTCCGAATCAAGACAGCAAATCTCGCAACAGTATATTGGTTGAAGAAAGTGGCATTTAATTGCCTTGTTTATAGACAACAGCATCTTTAAAAAAGAAGGTGCTTGTGTGTGGTCTGTTGGTTTGGAGCGGGGATCCAGAAGCCAGGAAATTGGAGTTCCTCCTTGGTGTGATTTCTGCTTCACTGTGATCTTCTGCCAGCTGATTGTTTCCTGCTTTAGTTTAGCTCTCTATAAAATTGGGATAATTTCCTCATTTGGGATGTTGTGAGGCTTGGATAATGATGGCACATAACATTCCCTTTATGCCAGGACTTAATTCTACAAACTCATGCATTGAAAGGCGCTCTCTAACCATGTGTAAACTCAAGAATGTCTTGGTTGCAAATGACTGGCGTGTCCTCAAGTAAGCATAATGGAAAGAGGATGGGGTGGGTGTGGGTGGGGGGAAGAATCCTGTTGCCTTTGGACCTGGCGAAGCAGTCAAATGAAAGCTATTACATTTTAAGGCCTTGCTTAATAACTGCATCTGAGAGAAGAACACTTCCCACTACATATTTTTTCAGCTGTGCAGTGCTCATAGTAATTTCATAAGGAAGTGCTAAATTGAATGAGTTGTGTCTCAGCCAGCCAGTTGTACCCATCATTTGACCTAACTTGGTAGTCTTCATAAACTTCTGAGATCCAGGAATTGCCTTTAACCCCAAACTGAAATGTAGGAACAACTTTAATTTTGAATTATATATGTGTCTTCTTTCTCTGTTGCTCTTTTTTTCCTCCATTCGTCTTTCTTTGCTCCTTACCTTTCATTTCTCTTGAGCTAGGCGTCTCTGCTATAAAGTTTAAAACACCAGGTGGAGCCTTTCATATAGCTTTTTTGCTCCTGAAGATCCATGGTGCTCAACCACTTTGAGTGGTGGGACTGATGACATCAAATCAGTACATGTATATTTTCCTTCAGATATGTACCAAAAATGTGAGGAGTTCAGAACTCCAGAAAAGTATCCAACTGTGTCATTCTGCTAGTGCAGATGATGTGTCATTTCTGTCATTCCACAATATGCTGGAGAAGAATCTAACTAAAGTTACACTTGTGCAAGTGTGATTGTGCATTGTGCTTGTGCAACCCATTGTGCATTATACACTTGCACAACCTGTTGTACATTGCGCTTCCACATCCAGTTGCACAAGCGTAATGCACAGTTGCTTGCACAATGGAAGGATCTGGCGAAGCGAAGCTCTGCTAGCACTATTTTACTTTGCGGAATGACACAGTTGGATACTCCCCAAAGCTCTTAATATCCTCCTAGCCTAGCTTAAATTGTTTCTTTGATATGAATGCGAGTATTACAATTTTTAATTATTGAGATCTAATGTGATGAACCAATGACTAGAGAGTTGGGACTCAGAGCTTAGAGTTTGGGGATAAGTCCAGCAAGCTCTATCTTGGGCAAATCAGACTTGATGCCCTATTTTATAGAATTGGAATAATAGTTACCTACCTCACAGAGTGGTTGTGAGAGACAACACGAAAAGCACTGAGCGCACTTTATGAACTCAGTCTCTTCATTTCATTCCTTCACCCCTCTCTGCCCTGTTCTCTTCTTGTGTTTCTACCCACCAGTTCCTTCCATTGTTTTATACTTTATTTCCATGTGACACAGTATACTAACCGTTTTCCAGACAAACTTCAGATACGTTTTGCCATGTTTATACTTTATCCATGGTAGTAACATTGAAAATCTGAAGATTCTGAATTCGTAATTTTGAGAGAATTAAATTCCCATACACCCTTTCGCCAAATTTCAGCATTGTGTTGTTCATTTGTTGTTGTTTTTAAAAAAACAAATTTTGGTGGGCTTGAACTACAGTCAGTGGGAATCTGGATGAAAATTGTGGATTTTCTCTGTAATGAAGAGAAAGCAAGACTGCTAATATTAAAACTTTCAGTAACGGTGTATATTTTTGTTTTCTTTAGGAACAGAATGTGAAGACCTTATAGAAGAGTTACTGTGCTGCCTCATTCAGCTAATTGTTGAGATTCCTCTTTTGTAAGTAGACTTTATATCATACAGGGTATAGAATATCTATTTCAATTGCCTTCTGAGAAGATGTCGTTCTCATTGTTGCAGAATTCCATAGCAATAGAAAATTTAGTCAACATTTTGCCAATTATATAATAGTCAAACAAAAAACACAGGGCAAAGGATACTTCTGTTGGACCAAGTAATGTTTGAAATGCCACAAGCAATCTTTTGAGTATTGGGGCAGGTGTTCAATGAAATAGGTGGTACAATATGTGATTTAAAAGAAAAACGAAATCAAAACAAAATAGTATTTTATGCCCAAGGTGATATTAACCAGATGATGGTGAGTGCTTCTTGAAACAAAATAGTAGGAAACCTTTAAACATAGTTTTAACAGGCAACATGGTAAGTTTATATTTCTATATGGTGGGGTGCTTTCAAAGTTACATTTCCCTCCATTTTTTCTTTTGGAAAAAGCAGCACAGTTACACATCCTTTTGTCCAAAACGTATTTATAGTTTAAGTTGATATTTCCCCCCAAAGGATGGGGTGGGGGTTTAACGAAGCAATCTTAACTTATCGTGTGTTTAGCTACCTCTTTTTAAAATATTTGTACTGGCTAGGCCTGAACAATCTCAGTAGAATTTGTTTTCTGTTTTCCCCAGATTAGCTGCTGAAGTTCATGTTTCTCTCTTTAGAGCCTTTTTATATTTTACATGGCTGATTTCTTTTTCACTTGGACGTTAGACAGCCATTTAGCATCCTGATAAAGTTGCTGCTGTTTTCTTTGGAAGCTTTGCTGTCATGAAACATGGTCCAGTCGTCATTACACTAATTTTGGGGCAGTGGTTGTCTAGTGGGTTTGTGGCATGATTTAGAGAAGTCTTTCTGATTATGCAAAGAGGCATTGTCGGTACTTCCTGCAATAATGATACCTCTGTCTGGGGCAGATTAGAGGAAATGCTGAGAGGTGGAAGGACTGAGTAACATAGACACATTCATAAATCATTCTCTTTGTTGGAAGGCAGCATGGGGCTGTATGGAGACAAGCGATAGCCAGTCACTCCATTTGAAAACAGGCTGCAACCACAGTCAACCCCTATAAAAATCACTCACCAGGATCCAGAGTCCCATGAGCCCAGCAGGGCTTTAGAGGCGTATTTCTTAGTGATCTCATCCCCTTAAAAATGCTGCGTGGCAAGAGACATTTGAATGGCGTTTCAGAAGCAATCTGTGACATGGAATGGGGGCAGGGGGCAATTGTTCAAAGAGAGGTGCCGGGACTAGTGTCTTCCATAAAGACATTATCTGCCCAAGATGCTGGGCTAAACTTAGAACCAAGTATAGCTAAATTAATGGCACCTGTGCCTATCTCTTGGTTTGTCCAAATGCCCACTTTTCTCTGAATAAGGTGCCCTGAGAGAAGAATGCTATTAATCTGAGACAAACCTTCTGCTGTGTCCAGGAATGAATTCGTTGAAAGCAGTTTGCTACGGAGACAACCGATGGCTGGGAAGATAGCAAGATGAAAATCAGCATTGGGAGAGGGGGAATAAACAACCCAAAGCTTCCAGAAATGAAGTGTGCATATTTCTAGGCTTTATTTCAATTCAGGATGTTAAATTTGAGTCAAAATATGGGATTTTGAAAGAAAGAAAAATGCCTTTGCCCAAGAGTGATCTGTATTTCTGACATTTTAATTGTGTTCAAATGAACTCTTTAAATATGGGACTTCTCTGCAATTCGCAACATGCATGAAAGGCATTGACATGTCAGATACCACAAAGGCTTTTATTTGCCTTATTATCTGTTCCTGCCATCTGGGTGTGTATATAGGTATGTTTAAATTTCCCCCTTCAGCCAGCCAGAATTATGGATGCTAATTTAAAAAAACAAGCAAACAGGCTTATCAACATTTTAAAGCCCTTTAGGTAGTTATGGGTACTAGAGAGTTGAAATGCTTAGGAAAAAAATCTGCACCCTAGCTTTTCAAATCTCATAGTCATCTCCCAGTGCCAGGATCATAGAATCATAGAATAGCAGAGTTGGAAGGGGCCTACAAGGCCATCGAGTCCAACCCCCTGCTAAATGCAGAAATCCACCCTAAAGCATCCCTGACAAATGGTTGTCCAGCTGCCTCTTGAATGACTCTAGTGTGGGAGAGCCCACAACCTCCCTAGGTAACTGATTCCATTGTCGTACTGCTCTAACAGTCAGGAAGACCCCGTTATTCCGTGTCCTGCACTCTGGCAGGATTGAGAAGAGATCCTGGCCCTCCTCTGTGTGACAACCTTTTAAGCATTTGAAGAGTGCTATCATGTCTCCCCTCAATCTTCTCTTCTCCAGGCTAAACATGCCCAGTTCTTTCCATCTCTCTTCATAGGGCTTTGTTTCCAGACCCCTGATCATCCTGGTTGCCCTCCTCTGAACACGCTCAAGCTTGTTTGCGTCCTTCTTGAATTGTGGAGCCCAGAACTGGACACAGTACTCCAGATGAGGCTGAACCAGGGCCGAATAGAGAGGAACCAGTACCTCACATGATTTGGAAGCTATACTTCTATTAATGCAGCCCAAAATAGCATTTGCCTTTCTTGCAGCCATATTGCACTGTTGGCTCATATTCAGCTTGTGATCTACAACAATTCCAAGATTCTTCTCGTTTGTAGTATTGCTGAGCCAAGTATCCCCCATCTTGTAACTGTGCCTTTGGTTTCTATTCCCTAAATGTAGAACTTGGCATTTCTCCCTATTAAATTTCATTCTGCTGTTTTCATCCCAGCACTCCAGCCTATCAAGATCACTTTGAAGTTTGTTTCTGTCTTCCAGGGTATTAGCTATCCCACCCAATTTTGTGTCATCTGCAAATTTGATCAGCGTTCCCTGCACCTCCTCGTCCAAATCATTAATAAAAATGTTGAAGAGCACTGGGCCCAGGACTGAGCCCTGCGGCACCCCACTCGTTGCCTCTCCCCAGTTTGAGAAGGTTCCATTGATAAGTACTCTTTGAGTCCGATTCTGTAGCTAACGGTGAATCCACCTAATAGTTGTTCCATCTAGCCCACTTTTAGCTAGTTTGTTAATCAGAATATCATGGGGCACTTTGTCGAAAGCTTTGCTGAAGTCAAGATATATGACGTCCACAGCATTCCCACAGTCCGCAAGGGAGGTTACCCGATCAAAAAATGAGATCAAATTAGTCTGACAGGATTTGTTCCTGACAAATCCATGTTGGCTTCTAGTAATCACTGCATTGATTTCAAGGTGTTTACAGAATGACTTCTTTATAATCTGCTCCAGAATTTTCCCAGGGATGGATGTCAGACTGACTGGTCTGTAGTTCCCAGGTTCCTCCTTTTTGCCCTTTTTGAAGATAGGGACAACGTTAGCCCTCCTCCAGTCGTCCGGCACCTCACCCATCTTCCATGATTTTGCAAAGATAATAGACAAAGGTTCTGAGAGTTCTTCTGCTAGCTCCTTCATTACTCTAGGATGCAGGATAAAGGGCATCAGTAGATTCTCCTTCCTCCAACACAGACACATGTACACACACACACACACACACACACACACACTTTTCAAAAGGCTACCTGCCAAAGCTTGAAAAATTAAAATCAAACCTAAAACTGCAAGAACTGTTTAATCTGTCTGTAAAATATATATGCCTGCCTCTGTAGTAGCTGCATTCAGAAAACATGGTTTGCCATTGTCAGCATGAACAACCTTGAGCATACATACCCCATCTTCCTCTTTTCCTCTGTTGATGGGCTTTTAAAGGGCATCTGGTTGGCCACTGTTTGAAAAGAATGCTGGACTAGATAGGGCTTTGGTCTGATCCAAGATGGCTACTCTTATGCTCTTAGATTAGAAAGTCTGTATCCTGATGAGTGGCAAACCATAGATTTCTGTTTCATCTGAATGTGGCAAACCATGGTTGCCTCATTGAGATGCAGTAGCAAGATATGTTTTTTCATTAATCAGTGTAGGAAGCTTCTAATCTGCTCCCCTTGCACAGAGACAAAGGGGAGAAAGGGGTGCACAAGTTCATTGTTGCATGTGCTCAGAATGGCAAACCATGGTTTGCAGTACATCTGAATGCCCCCAGTTTGTATGGCTAAACCATGCATCTGAACAGTTTTTGTTACTGACTGAGAGTGGGTTGTTGTGGGGATGAAAACTCTTTTGTTTGGTTTAGTCTTGCTAGAAGGAACTCTTCATTTAGGATCGTTAAATTTAGTTTCACATCACTTATATAATTTTTATTTGTATGGATTAATATAATTGTTGGTAGGGATGAGAAATTTAAATATTGAATGTCTGAGGTTTGCCCAAAGAATTACTCATAAACAAGACATCTTTATTTCCCCTTGTAGCCTCTGAATGCACTCCCTTCCTTTTTGTGGAGGTGGGAGAGCTTACTGGGAATATTTCCTGTTCTTTCCATTAAGAAAAGGTTGGCAGAAGAGGTCACTGTTGGACTTTTGCTTTCAATTGCTTTTTAAAAGTAAATTGGGAAGTTTTCCAAACATTTCTTGACAGCCATAAGTAGTGTATTCCTTGCATGCATGTTTGCCATTAGTGGGTGTTAATTTTGGGAGCTTTGCCAAAGAGGGAAGATCATGTTCACATTGAGCTCTTGTATTTGTGTCCTGAGACCGATAACCAGATACTCAGCATTGCTTTTCAGTGTTCTAAACCAACCTATCCTCTTTGGCGACTTCTCTTTCACCTTTCTGGTGGACCCTCAGGAAGTATGGCAGTCAAACCCTGTTCCTGTATCATTTGAAATTTGCAATGTGAATCAGCCTGTTCTGGCAATCTTCCTAAATGAGTGAACTTTGAACTCTTAATGCTTCCAGTGCAATACGTTTACTAGGCTGAAGTTGAAGAATAAGAAATGGCAATTGTTCAAAAAGCTAATGTGGGCCAATCTATAGATCAGCAGTTCCCAGTCTGGTGTTCTCAGCTGTTGGTCTGCAACTCCCATCATCATTTACTATTGACCATGCTTTCTGGGGATGATGGGAGTTGTAGTCCAACAACATGTGGGACCCAATGTTGAGAACTACTACTTTTAGAACATCTCTCCCATCCAGATATCATACATCAGCAAGGCAAAAAAGAGAGAAGAAGTTAAAGTTAAGATGAAAATTATTCAGCTATCGTTTCTGTAAGCTGAAAGTAAGAACCAAGTAGGCTGACAAACTCACTTCGTAATCTTGAATGTAATCTTTTTTTAAAAAAAATCCCCTGTGATTCAGATCACAAAAACGTTTTGTTAGAAAACAACTTGTATCTCTGAAGGGTCCATTTATTATTATTTATTATTATTTATTTATATAGCACCATCGATGTACATGGTGCTGCACAGACCACACAGTAAATAGCAAGACCCTGCCGCATAGGCTTACAATCTAATAAAGTTGTAGTAAACAATAAGGAGGGAAAGAGAATGCAAACAGGCACAGGGAAGTGTAAACAGGCACCGGGTAGGGTGAAGCTAACAGTATAGAGTCAGAACAAACTCAATGTTTAAAAGCTATAGGGAAAAGAAAAGTTTTTAGCTGAGTTTTAAAAGCTGTGATTGAGTTGGTAGTTCTCAAGTGTTCTGGAAGAGCGTTCCAGGCATGAGGGGCAGCAGAAGAAAAAGGACGAAGCCGAGTAAGGGAAGTGGAGGTCCTTGGGCAGGCGAGAAGCATGGCATCAGAGGAGCGAAGAGCACGAGCGGGGCAATAGTGTGAGATGAGAGAGGAGAGATAGGCAGGAGCTAGACCATGAAAACCTTTGAAGGTCAACAGGAGAAGTTTATATTGGATTCTGGAGTGAATTGGAAGCCAATGAAGAGATTTCAGAAGCGGAGTGACATGGTCAGAGCAGCGGGCCAGGAAGATGATCTTAGCGGCAGAGTGGTGGACAGAGACCAGCGGACTGATGTGGGACGAGGGGAGGACAGAGAGAAGGAGGTTGCAGTAGTCCAACCGAGAGATAACCAGTGCGTGAACGAGAGTCTTGGCAGAAGAGACAGACAAAAATGGTCAAATCCTGGCAATATTATACAGGAAGAAACGACAAGATTTAGCTACTGCCTCGATATGTGGAATAAAGGAGAGCGAGGAATCGAATATAAAGCCAAGACTACGAGCTTCCTTGACCGGAGTAAGCGTGACATCGTTGACAGTAAGAGAGAATGAGAGGTGAGGAGAAGGTTTAGGAGGAAAAACAAGCAGTTCAGTTTTTGCCATATTGAGTTTCAAACGGCGATGAAGCAGCCAGGCTGAGATATCTGTAAGACATGCCGAGATACGATTGTGAACATCAGGAGAAAGTTCCGGAGATGAGAGATATAGTTGTGTGTCATCGGCATACAGGTGATATTGGAGGCCATGAGATTGAATAAGTTTACCCAAGGGCAGCATGTATAGAGAAAACAGCAACGGGTCAAGCAACGAGCCTTGCGGAACCCCTACTGAAAGGGGAAAGGAGGAGGACGAGCTGCCGTTAGCCGACACGCTGAAAGAGCGACCCTCTAGATAGGAGGTGAACCAGTTATAGACAGAGCCACAGAGTCCAAGGTCATGGACGGAATCTAAGAGAAGATCGTGATCAACCGTGTCAAAGTGTGCCACTTCTCTGAGAGTGACCATTACTTAGTTGTGGTAAAGTTTAAATGTTTTAAATCAGGGTTCCCCAATGTGGCCCCCACGAAGCTCTCTGTTCCCTTTTTTCTAAAAAAAACAACACTTGTCAAAAATGTTAGGGCAGGTTTCTTTATCTCCCTTTTTAGCTCTCTATTATTGTTCGTGATCTTTCTCTCGCTACTAACCCTTTACCTTGCTATTTCCACCTCCCTGCCGGCCTCCCTGTTTCCGACCCCTCTTTAGTTCACTGTTTTCCCACCTCCTAGCCTCTGGCCCTTCTCTCTCTCTACCGTTTTGCCTTGCCATTTTGGCCTCCCTCCCAGCCTCTAGCCTCACTGTTTCTCTCCCTCACCATCTCTGTGGCTCAGTTTTGATGTGCCAGGTCCCCACAGTGGCCATTTTACGACTAGTCACATCTTCCGAGAGGGCCATTTTGTGATGGTTCCCACAGTAGTTTCTCAATTCCCAAGGTAGGGGGACCCCTGATTTAAATGACCCTATTTAAATGGAGAGTCATTGTGTGAGCCTTTCCCATCACAATTTCCTTGTTTGAGGGCTCTACCTACCGAAAGCATCATATAAACATTATCCTAGCCACAAGGGATGGGAGATGCTTTTATGTGAGAAGCTCTCATGTGGTTGGGTAATATTTAAAGAGAAAAACACAAAAATGCTAGAAAACTGCATACGAGTGACCCACAAATTCATGAATTGCTAAGAGAAAATTATTTAACAATGGAAATGCTCAATTTACGTGTCATGCCTAGCCTGCTTCAAGTACAACATATTCTTCTTTCAAGGCAATTCATTTGTATTAAATATTTGCTATTTACTAGTCTCTTGAATAAGGAGTTTCTTTTCCTTTTCAGAGGACGCTTGTCCAGTGTCCTTTCTTATCTTTTGGGTGGAACTATATATTATGCGCAACACAGGGCTACTGCTAAAAATGGCATCCTTAGGTCAAGACCCAGCTGTGACATGTAGAAACACTTACCCCCTTATTGTGGATTATTGTGTGGTGTGTTACCCACTACTTGCCAGATAATGATGTGGGAGTTGGGAAACACACAATAACACCACAGCATGGGGTAAGGGATCCTCAACATCGCAGGGAGAGAACGCGATATGGGGATGCCAGTTTTGGTGGCCGCACCTCATACACACCTTCTAGCTAAATGTATGCACTTAGTTTATTTGTAGTTATAATGAGACCTCATTCAATTAACTAAGGTTGCAATCCTATACACACTTACCTGGGAGTATGTCTCATTGAACTCAGTGTGGCTTATTCCGGAGTAGATGTTTGTGTGATTATGCTGTAACAGAACAAAGAAAAATTACCTGTAAATGAAGCTTTTCATTTAAATAATTTATAATATATAAAGGATGATGGCTATTTCATTGTAAGACGGAGTGATAAGGATGGTCGAAATGGGAGAATACTGAGTAGTGTATTCTTGACTCATTGCCTGTTTGTAAGTACATGTGGAAGAGAGTCTGTGACTTACTGCTGACAGGAGCCTGGGAGTGGTGGGGGGCATCTTTTCTTATTGTCAAGGACTCCCTTGTGCCAGACTTTTTATAAATGCTCAAAACACTAATTTCAGGCATTTGCGTATAATAGAAAATTTCAGCTAATAAAGATATATTCATTGGTTTGAATTCACAGTTGGCATTATTGTTTTTCCTCCCCATGCAGAGACATAACATACAGCATTTCTTTGGAAGCTGTGACGACACTTGTTGTTTTCCTCTCCTGCCAACTTTTCCACAAGGAAATTCTGCGGGAAAGCATCGCTCATAAATACCTCATGCACGGTCGATGGTATGTCAAACCATAGTGCTGTTAAGTATATGAAAAGAAATACTTGCTTAGTCATTAAAATTGTGTGTGTATGGCTATCTCAGGGTTAAACAGAGAAAGTCTATCTGTGGGCAATTACCTTGAGATAGAGGCTCTTCTGGGAACCTTGCCAAGATTCTAAGTTAGCCTCATCACAGCTGTATGTAATGTAGATAAGAATTGTGTAGATCTGTATATAGTTTCTCACTTGTGTAAAATGGAACTGATCACTGCTTACTGATCACTGCTCTCTGATCACTGCTTACTGATCACTGCTCTATGATCACTGCTCTCTGTGTATGCCTCAGTGTGCTGATCTGAACTGATCTGAATTGAACTGCACAGAAGCCTGAAGGAAATAAACCAGCTCTGCTGTGTAAGACCTGTGTGATGTGTGTTTGTTTCTGAGCACAAACAGAGTTCTAGAGAGAGAAAAGTTCTGGCACAATAACCCAACAAAGGTTATGGGCCCAGTCTAGCCTAGACCAGCCTACGCCAGCCTAATCCAGGCAGAAGAACCAGAACTTGGTGGGAACGGTGCAGTATCAGAACCAGGAGTCTGCTAAAACAGAAAACTGTTGATGAAGGAAGACATCAAGCTAAAGCCAGTGCTGCAAAGTGAGGAAAAATCTCAGTCGGCTGACTCTGAGGAGGACTCTGAGCAGGAGGACGGTGAGATACAAATTCCTAAAGCAGAGGAAATGGCAGGAGCTAATATGTCTGGTTTGCATCAATTGTTGGAAAAGCTGAATGACTCTAACTATGCATTATGGTCTTACAAAATGCAAATGTATCTGATTCAGGCTGAACTGTGGTATGTAGTCACAGAGGATCCACCAGATAGAGCAGATCCACAGAATGCTAAATGGTTTAAGGACGATGCAAAAGCAATGGCAGTTATTGCATTAGCTGTGGAAGACTCTCAAATTTCCTTCATTCAGTTTTTGAATACATCAAAAGAGTGCTGGAATGCGCTACAAGCTGTATATCAAAGAGAAACAGCGGGCAGTAAAATAATTCTAACCCGGAAGCTGTATGGAATGAAGCTGAAACCAGGGGAGTCTATGTCAAACCATTTGAAAAGCATGAGAGAAATCTTCAATCAACTCAGGGCACGAGGGATGGAGTTTACAACTATACACCAAGTCTATGTGATTTTGTCAAGTCTTGATTCATCGTACGACGCGGTTGTCACCATGATGGAAAGTCAAGAGGAGAAAAATTTAACCCTCGAGTATGTAGCTGGAAAACTACTGGAAACCTATGAAAGAAGACAAGCTTCAAAACAACAGAGCCTTAAACATCCTGTGGCTGAATTTCAACAAAGCCATAAATCTTCTGACGTGGTGGCTGCATTAAAGGCAAGGAAATGCTTTAACTGTGGTTCCACAGGACACTTAAGGCGGGATTGCAACAAGAAGAAAAAGCAGTTGACAGCAAAGTGGAGAGAAGAAAACAACATGAATGAAGCTGAATCAACAAAGAAGTGTCTTCTAGCAAGAGTCAAAGAGACAATGAATCCTTGGTTTTTGGACTCTGGGGCTTCAATAAGTATGGCAAAAGACAAACTTTCATTTGTAACCTTGGAAACTTCTACTTCAGAGCAAAAGTGTGTTACCCTTGCAAATGGAACAAAAATCCAAATTTGTGGTGTGGGTAATGTATATTTTGATTGTCTGGGAGTTGAACTACAAAGTGTTTTATATGTACCAGAATTAGAAACAAACCTTCTAAGTGTGTTTCAGTTAACAGAAATGGGATATGAGGTTTGTTTTACTGAAGAAAATTGTACTATAAAACAGGGAAACAAGGTGTGTGTGCAGGGAATAATGAAAGAATCTTTGTATGTGATTAATACTTGTACAGAAAATGAAGTTGTAGCCAGCAAAGTCACAACAAAAACAATAGCCAATTGTAAACCACACCAAGAGTGTATCCATTTAACTCATAAAAGGTTTGGTCATGCTAACTATAAAACAATTTCTAAGATTCCAGAATTGTGTGAAGGGGTGAAAATCAAACCATGTTCTAACTATGTAGAATGCAATGTATGCAGTGAAACCAAGTGTCATAAGTCAAACATTCCAAAACATAGTGAGAGAACAACAAAAAGAATTTTTGAATTAATTCATGCAGATCTTGCAGGTCCTTTTGAGACAAGTCAAGGAGGAAACAGATTTTTCTTGTCTATTGTTGATGATTACAGTAGATTTGGATTTGTGTATGTGTTAAAACAGAAGAGTGAAACTTTTGGAAAGTTTAAAGCCTTTGTTAAGTGGAGTAAAAATAGATTTAAAGAACCTATAGCTAATCTAAGAACGGACCGGGGAGGTGAATTTCTTAGCAACCAATTTAAAAAATTCCTCAGTGATGAGGGTATACAACATGACCTTACTGCTCCATATTCACCATTTCAAAATGGAGTTGCAGAAAGGAAAAACAGAACCTTGCAGAACATGTTAAGAGCTCTATTGAAAGAGTCAGGATTGTCTAATCTGTTCTGGGCAGAAGCTTTGTCCACCTCAAATTATTTGTTAAACAGGCTTTACCACTCTGTACATGAAAAAACTCCATATGAAATGTTTTACAAAAGAAAACCTAGAGTGTCACATATAAGGGTTTTTGGAAGTAAATGTTTTGCTCATATTCAGAAAGAAAACAGACCAGGAAAGCTAGCTCAAAGAGGTTTGGAATGTAAACTGTTGGGATATGATACACAAACAAAAGGCTATCGTTTGTGGTCTCCATATCACAAAAGTGTAATTGTGAGCAGAGATGTAGTTTTTCATGAACAAATGCAGGAAACAAAACAGTATGTAAGTTTGCCTGTAGAACAGAAAGCTGTAGAAACAGAAGAAATTCCTGAACAATCTCAGCAAGAGAGGGAGGGGGAAGAAACTGTAAAGGAGAAAACTATGCCTGTAACTATGCCAAGACGATCAGAAAGGGAACGCAAAGCTCCAATTCGTTACTCAGATGAATACCAAAGCAAACAGGTTTCTCATAGAGCTTTACTAATAGCCTATGAACCTACTTCATTTGAGGAAATTCAGGAAATGGAACCTACAGAAGCTCAGGGCTGGCATGAAGCAATGTCAGAGGAAATCAGAGCAATGGAAAAAAATGAAACGTGGGAGCTAGTACTTTTACCTGAAGGTCGTAAAGCCATTACCAGTAAATGAGTATTCAAAGTAAAACAAAATGAGAAAGGACAGGTGGAACGTTCAATGGTAAAACACAAAGAGATGTTTTAAAGCTGGGTCTCAGATTGTAACACAATTTAAACAACATGCGCAAGAGGAGGACTGTTAAGTATATGAAAAGAAATACTTGCTTAGTCATTAAAATTGTGTGTGTATGGCTATCTCAGGGTTAAACAGAGAAAGTCTATCTGTGGGCAATTACCTTGAGATAGAGGCTCTTCTGGGAACCTTGCCAAGATTCTAAGTTAGCCTCATCACAGCTGTATGTAATGTAGATAAGAATTGTGTAGATCTGTATATAGTTTCTCACTTGTGTAAAATGGAACTGATCACTGCTTACTGATCACTGCTCTCTGATCACTGCTTACTGATCACTGCTCTATGATCACTGCTCTCTGTGTATGCCTCAGTGTGCTGATCTGAACTGATCTGAATTGAACTGCACAGAAGCCTGAAGGAAATAAACCAGCTCTGCTGTGTAAGACCTGTGTGATGTGTGTTTGTTTCTGAGCACAAACAGAGTTCTAGAGAGAGAAAAGTTCTGGCACAATAACCCAACAAGTGCCACTTTCAATATAAGATTGTTGTCATTATTGGAGTTTATTCAATGCTTGTGTTTGCCTTCTCAATGTTGCAACTGCTTTCATTTAGCTATATGTTTATCTGTGATACCAGAGTATCTCTCACTTTATAATACGTATCTTAGAATCTTGGTGAATTTGGAAGGTTCAGCAGATCTAGAACAATTTTTTTTTAAAAAAAATGCTACAGAATTTTTCAGTGCACAAAGTGCTTCATAGTATTATTTCGCTTACAGCACAATCCTGTGCATATATTCCTGCAAGTATAGGGTGACCCTATGAAGAGGAGGCCAGGGCTCCTGTACCTTTAACAGTTGCTTAGAAAAGGGAATTTCAGCAGGTGTCACTTGTATGCATGCAGCACCTGGTGAAATTCCCTCTTCATCACAACAGTTAAAGCTGCAGGAGCCCCACCCTCTTTTGTATCTGATCAAGAGGGCAGAGGGCTCCACAGAAAAGGCCCTCTCACAAGCAGTCACCCACAGAATTTCAGTACGTGGGGGCGCTTGGAGTAGAAGACCCACTGCATTGCCAAAAGTTCTCTTGGCTAACTTCAGTCCCACCTTTAACTAGAAAAAACCAGCATTGGGGAAAGGGAAAACATCCACCCCTTGAGACATGGACCAATACATGCATTATAAGCCATAAAATGTGCAGGAGACCAACCTGTAAAAAGCCAATCGGGGAAATGTATTCTACAATGAATTGTCCATTCTCCATACTACGGGAAGTTGATTTGAACCACTCTGGTGGACCATTTCTGAGATGAGGAAGTACAGAATATTTAATTCTCTGGGTTAGGTTGGCCAGTTCCCTCCAAAGCACCTAAGAATATGTGTGTGTGTGTGCGTGTGTGCGTGTGTGTGTGTGTGTGTCTCAAAATAGTAAAATGCTTTTAAAATGGCAGTAGCCTCATCATGTGCACAGTTGAGAGGATGTCTCGGTACAATCAGAGACTTGAGATTTGTTTCCAAATGCCTGTGCTTGGGTTCTGGGTATAGATTATTTAGACTGAAGTGCTGGTGTTAAGAACCTTTACATGCATCTTTTACTGTCCTGTTGTCAAATGCCTTTTTAAAACTTCTTTAAAGCTTGGCGTTTATGTAACCTAAATATTATTTCTGTGCCGTCATAACTCAACTTAGACATCTGGCTCTTTTGCATTTTCAGTCTCCCATATACCAGCAGGCTTGTGAAAACTTTGCTATATAACTTCATCAGACAAGAGAGAAGCCCTCCCCCAGGCACCCATGTCTTTCAGCCAGAGTCAGATGGAGGAGGCCTGCTTTATGGAATTGCATCAGGAGTAGCAAGTGAGTCTTAATTGTGCCAGTGCTATCTATGTCTGAGTCCCTGTGGCATCCAAGCCTTTGATTTTACTGCATGTGTGGTTTACTTGCCTATCTGTGGGAATGAGGACGGGATTCTGGGAGCAATAGGAAAAACGGAAGCAGAGCAGGACTTGAGCTGTGCTGAGTGGGAGGGATTTTGCTGTGGGTTTAAAAAAAGGCTGAGGGAAAGCCTAGCAGTAATTCTGTAGCATGGATATTTTTCCACTTCTATTTTCATAGTTCTTTTCTAAAATATGCTGTCAGATGGTATGAATTTCTTTTCACCTTTATAAAGAATAGACAACAAAAGTAGCATTGTTTATTACGATCTATATCTGGAGAGTTAGTTGTCTTAATCATTTCACCCCAGCCTGCCTAGCCCATTGAAGCTGGCGTGGCAAAGCCACACGAGTTTCAAATGTAGGGCCCAATGGATCATGCCGCCTTTCACTGTGATACCAAGTGAGACGGAAACCCTCATTTTTATTTATTTCGTTTTTATACCGCCCAATAGCCGAAGCTCTCTGGGCGGTTCACACAAATTAAAAACCATTCAAAATATTCATATTTGGTCATGTGAAGTGCCCTGATCGTGTTGCTCCTACATCTCCCTTATAAGGCCGCCCAGGAGATATGGCAGACCATTTTGAAGGTATAGAAGAGCAAACACTTGTGAGTGTTGGCAGCTGTTTACATTGCAGGGGCAGCTGTGTGTCCCAGTAGTAGACCAGTTTTTTATGCCGTATAAACAGGTATTGCCTCGTTGTTGTCTTATCAAGTTTTAAGTTTTCCTTCTGCTCTGACAGGAATCATATTTTGGTACGTCCTGCCTCCTTGGGTATTTGTTTTCAGCATGAATCAATTGTGTGTCTGTAGGGAATGCTGACAAGTCCTAACCACAGGGCTGTGTGTGGTAGGAAGGCTTTCATATGCGTTTTATTTCCTCTTTTCCCCTCCCCTGTCTGCAACTCTCCTGCAACAAAAACAATTAAAGCAGATTGTCTGCACTTCCTCCCCGTTAAAGACCCCACGGTGAGCAAAATGTTAATCCTAAACATACTGACAATTTTCATTCTTGTGATGTCTCACGGCAGCAGAGAGCAAAGGAGGACTTAAAAAAATAATAATGAAGGGTCTTGGATGTACTGAGTTGCAAACAGTCTACATCTGCGTGGGCTAGATTTAACCCTTTAGTAGTCACAAGTCAGATAAAGAATATCCTGTAGCATTGGCAGTAGACAGTTTGTTGAAGCTGTGGGTGCTTAAAGAGCAGATAGCTTTATTTTTGCTAGTGATTTCGTTACTTGAAAGGCGCCTTCTCCCTGATTAACATCCTCTTCAGAAGCCCTCCTCTGAGAGCCCTTGCCAAATGAAATGAGGTGGGTAACCACTGGGCAGTTGGCCTTTTCAGTAACGGTATCCCAGTTATTGAATAGCCTTCCAGGAGAGGTTAGCCTGGGGCCATCTTTCTGGTCTTTATGGCACCAGGAGAAAATCTTTTTATCAACCCAGAAAATATTTTTATTCACCCAATAATACTGAGTTCTTTAGTTTTCAGTGTGTTCAGACAGTATTAAGACATGAGGGGTGCAATCCTGTGGCCCCTAGACAGAGTCCGGGTGGGGAGGTCAGTGGATACTTCGGAGTCCTGGATCCAAAGTCCCAAGAATCCAGGCTGCACCCTCTCCCTCACAGCTGGTGCAGAGAGGAAGGGAAAGGCGGCATGCTGGTGGACAGGGAGGGGATAGCTTATACCGTATCCACAGGCCACCCCAGCCTCTGCCCTTCCCCTTCCTGCTGTCTCAGAGTAGGGGAAGTGCTAAGGTGAATATTGTCTCTGCTGCTCTTCCCGCTCTGCATTGGATGGCCATAAGCCTCTGAATTTGGAGGCTTACAGCCATCCTGATACGATTGCACCCTTACACACCTTCTTAAAACTCGTCTCTTCACACAGGCTTTCCAGGAAGTATGACACAGCCAACTGTGGTTTGTAGCACATGGTAGAGTTTGCAGTTTTACTGTTGATTAATTTTGCACTGTGTGTTTTATTGCATATTGTATTGTTCTGATGCCATTGCATTTTACATTCACAGCTTTGATACCTCTGTGGAAAGTAGTATATAAATAAAATAAATAATAGTTCGTTGTTGTTGATGTTGTTCCTGGAGGCAAGGACTATCAATGGCTACTAGCCCTGATGGTTGTGTGTTATCTCCAGTATTCGAGGCAATAAGCCTGTGTACACCAGTTGCTGGCGAACATGGGTGGGAGGGTGCTGTTGCACCATTTCCTGCTTGTTCATCCCTGGCTAATGGCTGGTTGGCCCTGTGTGAACAGAGTGCTGGTCTAATGGACCCTTGGTCTGATCCAGCAGGGCTCTTCATATGTTCTTATGTTGTTGTATGGTGTATCTGTCTAGTGGGCTTCCCAGAAACCTGTTGTGGGATGAATATATAGATACTGTTTAAATAAATATGTATTTATCTATTTAATATCCACTTTTATGCCAAGGATCTCAATGTTAAACTGAGAGTGTGTGACTGATCCAGGATCACCCAGTGAGCTTCATGGCTGAGTGGGTATTTGAACTTGGGTCACCCAGGTCATTGTCCAACTCCGGTGACTACATAGCACTGGCTCTCAGCTTTTTGATTTCTTTATTCATAACCGACCCTCTTTCCCTCCCAGGGGGTGGTAAATTTGCAATAGCATCTCGGATGACCGTTGCCTACAAATTGTAGGTACGATTCCGTCTGGGGCTCAGGCATCAAAATACAGCACCATGTACATTGATGGTGCTATATAAATAAATAATAATAATAATAATCTGTCTGTGCAAGGATCCTCATGTGCTAAACTATGGAAACAGGAATTGTTCATGGCTTGGGGAAGCATGGTAGAAGGTAGAATCAGTTTAGAAGTTGGGCGTGAAGTCAAGAAGTTTGAGAGATGTTGCAGCAGTAATACAGTATGTGTTTCTTTTTCCCGCCCTCTGCAGTGAAGTGAAATCCCATGCATGCAAGTGGATAACCTAGAAATATGGGAACTTCTTTTTTTCTTTAGTAAAATCTATCCAGTGACTAATTTGCTGAGCCATATTAAAAAGCAGGCCTGTGTTAACTTGCCAGGAAAGTTTACAGCCCAGCCGTGACAATGCATCTGATTTTCCTCTTGGAGGCAGTAAAAGAGCACTTTGTTCTTTGGGATAAGTACAGGGTATGCTGCTCATAGAACGGGCAGCCACCCACAACCCTTTTTGGCTCTGTTTAATTTAGAAACATGCATATCATTTAACATTTTGACTTGCAAGACTATTGCTGTTCTTTCAAACATAGAGCAGTTTTTCTTTCCTCTAAAGTCACGGATAAATTGCTTAAATTGTTTAGAGATTCCTGGCAGCCATCTTTCCGAACAAATAGGACTCTCTTCCCTCTTGTGCCAGAGACGGGATCGTATAAAAAGTCTTCATTTGTCAGGGTTATCAAAGTGCTTAACGCATTTCCTCCGCGGAAAGGTGACGTTTAGTGCATATGTAGTTCAATGGAGCTTGATTACTGGAAAAGCCTGAAAACGGGTTTCCCCTCTCAAATGTCAGAACATGAAGTCTGCCTTTTAGCAGTAGCTAGGGCTCTAGTACAGAGCAATCCAAGGCATGGCTAGGATGGAAAAGGGTGGATTTGCTGTAGAAGACTGGAATATTTGATACTTGAGAGAGCGCCTTCTCCCTTACCAACCTGCCCGATCACTGAGGTTGTCTGAGGGCATGCTCCTGGTGGTTCCATATGGACCTGTGGCCCGATTGGAATCCACCAGGAGAAGAGCCTTTAGTGTAGTAGCCCCTTCTCTGTGGAACTCCCTGCCCCTGGAGATCAGGCAGGCGCCAACCCAAGGCTGCTTCCAGCGCTTCCTGAAAACAACTCTGTTTCGAGAAGCCTTCCTCAGCTGACTAACCACTGTTTTTCTGGTTCCTTTGTTTTTAAATTGAACAACTCTAATTTGCTTTTTAAAACCTTCTTTCTTTTACTGTTTATACCTATGTTTACTGCTCTGGAATCTGGGTTAGATAATTAAGTGGTACATAAATATTGTAAATAAAATAAATAAATATAAATCTGAAAATAGGACAGACTACTCAGCTGGGAATTCTCCTTTACACAACTTAACAATTTTTTTAATATACATATTCTTGCATGGGAAGTTTTGAGTAGTTTATGTGGGGTTTGCAGCCTTACCTCATCCAGTCACCAATCAGGTCCACACCCATTCAGCTTCGACATTGCTTACAGCATTAGGTCCATCCAGAGCATCTGCAGGTCCCAATCCTTTTCCCCAATGATAGGAACTTATCCATGTTGGCAAATTACAGACTTTCTCTAACCTGGCACCTTCCAGATGTGTTGGACAACAACTCCTATCATTCCTAGCCAGCATGACCATTGGCCATGCTGATGGCAGTTGCTGTCCAGCACATCTGGCCAGGCTGGGGAAGGTTGCTTCGTCTGCTAGAGCAGGGCCCATGGGCACACCTAGAATTGTGTGAAAATGTCATGGGCGCCTTCACAAAATGGTTGCCATAGGGGCATAGCCTTTCACAAATAGGTGCCCTGGTGGGTTTGGCTGGCCACAAAAAATTCATTTCACTGAAGGCAAATTGCTAAAGCTGGGAGGCAAATAGCTTGCCTAAGAAACTGCAAATTATTATTATTATTATGAGCCAAAGGTGAGGAATGACCCATAAAACCACTCCTTTGAATCTACAGTTTTCTACATAATACTTATTTCACATGAGGCAAGTAAATTAAGTTCCCTAAATCATCTCTAAATAGGAAATTAATAGGGAAATTACCCCAGATCAATTCCGCCCAAATTCATTATTCAAATCAATCCATTTAATTCTCAGTCCATTCATCTCCCCTCTGCCGGTCAATTCACCCCCTTCCTCTTTCCCTCCCATGATCACCACTGAAACATACACATGCATCCTCCCTCTTTCGGAAAACAAAGATGGCAGGTGACTTTGCTTTGCAGCGCATCTGGCCACCTTTGGTTAAAAACATTTGTTTTTATTTTTTGGGTAGGGTCAGAGGACCTTTTGGCCTCCAAGGAAGATGTCGGTGGGTACCATGTGGGAGAAGGGAGAGCTAAGATCTTTATTAAAATTCACAAGCAGTTACATTCATTTTTGGCTTATACAACTAATGTGTTGCTATGATTACATCTGTCAAGTGAAAATTTTGTACATTTATTTTTAGCTTTTAGGGGGGAACAGTTTAGACTCTGCTATTACATGTAATTATCATAAAATATCTCCTTCTGCTTGTATGGAACTTAATGTTTTTACCACATCATAGCGATAGGTCACTTGAAGAAAAACAGACAAATCTTCCACTTTTCTTGGTGATTTTTGGGAAGCAACTTTTAAAGATGTAATGAGGAAAGATCGGCTTTATGTTTTAATTGGATTTTTGAGATTTATTGTAACCTATTCTGAGAGGGCAAGATAACAACTCTTGATAAAAATGCTATTATCTGTCTTTTTTGCTAAGTGTAAGCTGCTCCAGGAGCCTTTTTTTGGCTGAGGAGCAGGGTATGTATAAATAAATAAATAAGTAAGTAAGTAGGGATTATAATCAATTTATAAGTAAATAATACTATGAAAATAGTACTATTGAATGTAGCATTACAGTTTCTGGATCCTTGAGCTAATGGCATGCTTTCTAACACTACTGAGGCAAAATGGAGGTTGTATTGCTTTCATAAAATAGTATGTCCCTCCTCATTTCAGCAATAATTTGGGGGACAAGCAAAATGAGGTGAAAAAAAGATATTATAGAGCTGGAAAAAAAAGTGCAGAAAAGGGCAACTAAAATGATCCAGGGGCTGGAGCATCTCCCCTATGAGGGAAGGTTACAACAGCTGAGATTGTTTAGCTTGTAAAAAAGGAGGCTAAGGGGAGACGTGATAGAGGTGTACAAAGTTATGCATAATGTGGAGAATGTGGATAGGGAGACATTTTTCTCCCTCTCCCATAATACCAGAACCTGGGGTCATCCCATGAAGCTGATTGGTGGGAGATTCAGGACATATAAAAGAAAGGACTTCTTCACAAAGTACATAATTAAATTATAGAATTTACTACCATAAGATGTAGCGATGGCCACCAATTTGGATGGCTTTAAAAGGGAGTTGGATAAATTCCTGGAGGAGAAAGCTATCCATGGCTACTAGTCCTGATGGTTATGTGCTTCCTCCAGTATTTGAGGCAGCAAGCTTGTGTGCATAAGTTGCTGGGAGGGTGCTGTTGCACCATGTCCTGCTTTGCTGGTCGACATCTGGTTGGCCACTGTGCGAACAGAGTGCTGGACTAGATGGACACTTGGTCTGATCCAGCATGGCACTTCTTCTGTTCTTCTGTTCAGGGTAAGGGCAGGAAACATCCCCTTGTTCTGATTTGGCATTATGATGTTGTCATATAGCCAAATCTAATTGGGTATGTGGTACAGGCATTATGTTCTGGTGATATGACCCCTGATTGGCTGGATCATGTCACCAGCATGAAGACCCACCCTTTTGGAAGAAAAACGCTCCTAAGCATTACCTGAGAAGGGGAGTAAACAGAAGTGAAAGAGGTGGAAAAGGTGGGCTTTCAGGGGTCTTCTGGACATTGCAAGCCTTCGAAAACTTCCTCTTTTTGCCCGCAAAAGTTCAGACCAGGGCTAATAAAAACACTGTGCACTTGTTTTTTTATATTCTGAGAGAAGCAAGCTTCTGATGTTGGGGTAGCATGCAAGCAACATGAGTAAGCCGCTTCCTTGTGGTCTCAAGGCTGGCATACCGCGTGGAAGAATTTTGGAATTCTCAACCTCAAAATGTTTTGGGCAGCGTTTTGTTAGAAAGGCAGCCAGTACATGTCAAAATAAATAAATGTTTATCTTTCCAATAGCACAGAAAACGTATGTTTAGATATCATCTTCATGTACATTTTTCACTGTATCCTACAGATCTAGCTCCCAGACGTCCCGGCTTCCAGCTTTTTGTGCGGCTTAAGTGTAAACGCTTTAAAGCCTTTGACCCTGCGAGTCTTCCCAAACGTAGGCAGCGTCTCCCTGCCAGCGCTGCACATCCCTGGCAGCCCTGGGCATGGCTATGTTGCAGACATTTGGGCTGACACAGAGATGGCTGGAAGCCTTACACTTGCCTCATGGAGCACTGCCACTGAAAAGTGCTTTTCGGCAGCTTCCACATGGGCGCGGTAATGTTTCAATCGCCCCCCTTATTCTCTGAGACCAACATGGCAACAACTGTCAGTATTAAGGAATCTGTTCTGACAGAAAATGGGCAACAGCCATGGCAAGCAAGGATATTTGTCTTAATTTGCCTTTTTGGATGTGAAGGTTTGAGGGAAGTTTTCTTTTACTTGTCCCATTTATTATTTTTTTAGACATAAAGGCTGGGTTAAGGATGTAGGAAAGTCTCTGACTTTGACATTTATTTCTTTTAATTTAGGCCAAGCTGTTAACAGGATTATAACAAACAACATTATTTTTTCTCCCAACGTTTTAAAAGAACCAAATCTAACAAAATGTGTTCTGCCAAGCTAGAGTTTCCAACACAAGTATGAGATTTTTTTTTTTTTTTACACAACCTCTGATAAATGGCTGTTTTTCCTTTTGAACAAGCCATCAAAAACATTTTCCTTCTTTCTGTGAAAGCTTGCCCAGCCAAATTATAACAAGACTAAAATAGTGTTTCTGCCCTTAGAAAAATAACAGTGTGTGGGTAAAACTAACTACTTAGCTGTCACGGATTAAATTTAATTACCTCCTTCCCAGATCAGTGGTTATAGATGAGTAGATTTGGGGACTAATGTGGCTGCATTTGTGGCAGGGTAGGGTTTGTGTCAGGTCAAACTGTTTGCTTCTCCGGTGGTGTTTCCGGGTGACTTATTTTGCAGGAAAGTGACACCATTATTGGGGGGGAAAATCCAGGTGGAAATATGCTGATTTAAGAATGGATGTCACTGTTTTGTTTAACATAAGACCACAGCTAGCCTAAACCCTTTTGCCACGTGAGGACTGCACCTCCCATGCTACATACAGCAAAGGGGGACAAGTCAGAGCCTTTCCCTCTTCGCCCACACTTCCACTTCCACTCTTCTCTGGAAGTCCTTGCAAAGTGAGTGGATGACTTCTCTTGCTGCCTCATTTTTGGGCCAACCCTACATACGGCAGGTATTTTTAAACTCCCAACCTTGCATGAAACTGGGTGTATTTTCCCCATCCTTAGGACTTCTCTCCATAGTGGATTTGGAAATGATCAGTGAAATGTTTAGAACTTTGTCACATGGGCTTCAGAGTTGGCTCCAGGTTTGAGGGATCCCTGAGAAAACTGTTCTCTGGTCCCTTCCCACCCACCCCTCCATTGGTGGGTCTTGGAGGAGTTCTCTGGCGGTAGCTGCAGCAGCACTTCAAGCAACAGCTGGGTTTAGCCACTATTTTAATTTCCCACAATGCCCTGATGCAGCACTATGGCTTGGTTCAGACAACGCGCTAAATCATGCCGCTTAACCACAAAAGAGTTAAGGGAATGCATTTTGTGGTTAAGCATCCTGGTTTAGCGTGTTGTCAGAACCAGGCCAATGTCAGGTAGATTGTGGGAAATTAAAATGGTGGCTAGACTCAGCTACTCAGCACTGTTCAGATTTCTGAGTCAGATATTTTTTTTGAAGGCCAGTGTCAGTGGTGGTTCCTGCCAGGTTGATGGCTGGCTGGTAGTGGGATTGCATATACATTGGGAGGGTTTCCAAGTGGAGGGGGCAGAGGTGTAAGTGTGTGTGAGAGACAGACAGACAATGATATATGCTGATGCAGGATCAATGAAGATGACACTTTATTTATTTATTTTTAAAAAAGCAGCATCTGCCAGTCTTAGTGCAAATGCCCTGTACTCTTTCAACTGACTTTAGAGAAGCTGACTTCTTGAGATTTCCTCACCTAATTATTATTAATAATCTTATTTGCGTAGTGATTGTTTGTGTTAAATTATTTTTGGACATTCCTCCCCCTCTCACAGAATGTATTACTTCTCTTGCTGTAAGGTTCAAATCACTGTGCTATGTCCCCAGGCTCTGTCGCAGCGATTCCAATATGAGAAGAATCACTGTAATTCTGTAAAAAGAAGGGAAAAAAGGAAATGCTCTTGGCAGCCCTGCCCTGCTGGAGTCTGGAGAGATCTCTTCAGGCTGTGGGCTCAGATGCTTGGCCCTGAATTCTGTGGCTGCATCATTTGCAAGCAGGAGAGGGCAGCCTGGTCCTACTGACTTTGACGTTGGAATCACACTTATTTAAGTGGATGTATCATCAGACTCACCCCTACAAGACTCTGTGAGAAGCAGATGAATCAGACTTCCTTTCCCCCAGTGCAAGACCACAACATGCATCGTTGTACTAGTGCAGCCATGCTTTCGACTAAAATGCCCTTAAACTCTTGAGATAATGCCATCTAAGCCCCGGCCTCTGACTCATTTGGTCTGTAATATGTGCTACCTTGGGGAATTGAGTGAATTGAATTCCAACATGAAACTCCTGTTTGCTGCAAGGTGTATCAAAGCCTAGGCGTTTAAAGCGTTTTGGGGTCTTTCTGAAGGAAGCTGTCCCATGTAGATAGAAGGCCAGGGGCTGTCACTGTGACTTCTTCAAAGAAACCGATGGGGAAAGGTAGGAGTGCTGCCCTCTGGGCACGTGTGGGAGAGAGGGAGAGCAGGTTTTCCACCTAAATGTCTCAGCTCCAGAAGGTTCTGACTTAGGCTCTGCACAGGCCCAGAATTCATATTTGTGCCTGCACAGATGACCACCTGAAGAACTACAGTGACAGGTAAGCAACCTGTCCTAGGAACGCAGGGAATGAACTTATTCCAAGTAAGACGATTGATCATAGGAACATACAAACTTCTTCTGTTGACCTTCAAAGCTTTTCACGGCCTATCTCCTGCCTATCTCTCCTCTCTCATCTCACACTATTGCCCCGCTCGTGCTCTCCGCTCCTCTGATGCCATGCTTCTCGCCTGCCCAAGGATCTCTACTTCCCTTACTCGGCTTCGTCATTTTTCTTCTGCTGCCCCTTACGCCTGGAACGCTCTTCCAGAACACTTGAGAACTACAAACTCAATCACAGCTTTCAAAACTCAGCTAAAAACCTTTCTGTTCCCTATAGCTTTTAAATATTGAGTTTGTTCTGACTCTATACTGTTTAGCTTCACCCTACCCAGTGCCTGTTTACACTTCCCTGTGCCTGTTTGCATTCTCTTTCCCTCCTTATTGTTTACTACAACTTTATTAGATTGTAAGCCTATGCGGCAGGGTCTTGCTATTTACTGTGTAATCTGTACAGCACCATGTACATTGATGGTGCTATATAAATAAATAAATAAATAAATAAATAAATAAATAAATAATAGGGACCTGCCTTATCCTGAGTCAGACCCTGGGTCCATCTGGCCCAGTATTGTCAACACTGACTGGCAGTGGCTCTCCAGGGTTTCAGGCAGGATTCTTCCCTAGCCCAGCCTGGAGAAGCTGGGGTTCAAGCCAGAGACCTTCTGCATGCAAAGCGTGTGCTCTATCACACTGAGCTTTGGTCCTTCCCTGTCCATCTGGCTCAGTATAGTCTACGCTATGGGTGTGCAAGCCACGGCCCACAGGCAGCCCTCTGCTGTATTTTGTGCAGCCTGGCCCTACAAGTGCCCAATCCATTTCCCCCCACCCTAATCAGCTGTGCTGCAGCAAAAGGACAGCTGCTCTAGCGCTGTTATTAGCATCACTAATATGCTAAATAACATATTATTAGCATATAATAATAATATGCAGGGGGAGCTTTAGCCTCCCTCAGTGACCTGGAAGGAGCAGGACCACTGTTTTACCTCTGCTAATGGCAGTGAGAAAGCAGCAATCCAAGTTGGGGACACCTGAGCAAGCTACGACCCTTCCTGTCCTGTTTAATTCCTTCTTGTATTCTAGTCTGTTTTCATCTTCCAACACAGTCTATTTTCTTAGGTTAAATCCCAGCTTTCTTCTTTGACTTTTGTTTTTTGCAGTTCCTTTTACATGGAACTCAGCTTCCACCTTTGTCTGCCTTGCTTGCTCTCTTTCCTTTTTAAAGGAAAAGAAAACTCTCAACCCTCCTGGCTCAACCTGGCTTTTCTTTTTCCCCTATGTGTTTTTTCCCCCATTGCGTCCTTGAGGCTAATATACACTATATACTCCCATCAGTCCAAAATGTATGAGAACCTTACAAAGCATCTTACGCAGTCTTGCCATGAGGGAATGGCTGGTTTTCAGCCAGCAATAGCAAGAGCTGTGGAAATGCTCTTCACCTCAATTAGTTGCAACCCAAGTAATCCAAATTATATCTTGGGGGTGGGGAGGCCCCTGAAAGCACCTCAGGTGGCACAGGGCAATAATATGGTTGTATGAAACATTAATGTGCAGGTATGGCTCACCATTGGTGTGAGAGCATTTGCTCCTTTGTTTATCTCTTGCAATTGAGCCATCTTGCCAAGACACGTTCTTGGAACTTCTTAGATGGTATAATTCATTTTTTTATTTTAATCTTAGGACGTTTAATCTCAGCCAAGCACATCACTCCGTTTTCAGTTTCAACGCTTTTCTGGCCATAAGCTGCTCCCTTTCCCATAGAAGACACCGCACCTAAGATTCAGAAACAAACAGACGTTAGCGAAAGTATCCAGTATCATCACACAGATCATATTGTAGCTATTGAAGCCGGAGTAAAGTATAAATGGCCAGTTCCATTGAAGGCCAGCTACATTCCTATTAGATTAGTTGAAGGGGCAGGCAAATTCTCTGGGTGTTGCTGGAATTTCATCTTATGAGCCAGAGGGAAATGGCAACATAACCTTTCTTGATGCTGCAAAAGAGGCCTTGGGGAGACTGATAAATTTCTTGGAAAAGTCGGTGGATGAGCACTTCCCCTTATTGGCTTTCTTCTGTGACTGAGTGTATCTGAAAAAGTTGAGTAACAACCTCCCAAGTTTCCCCTTTAACATTCTCATCTTTGGTACTTTCTGTTGAATCCTTGGCAATGAGCAAACAATAGACAATGGGAGCTGTAGAGGTACAGCACTAATCTTTGTTTCAACATTCCAGGTTAAAATGCGAGGGAGGGTAGATACATGGTAGAAGAATCTTCACGTCTGTTGCTTTTCTTAGAATCTTTCCAGATTAATTTTCAGACAACTGAATGAATACTGTATCAACTTTATTTAAAAAACGACAAACCCTGCTGGATTTCTGATAATGCTTATTGTGAACCCGTAATATTGCTTTATCTTTGTTTTTAAGGTTTTGCGAAGAATGCATTGCACAGTATTCAGAATATGGCCACAATTAGGTGTTCGGAGGGCAGATGTTTGGAGGGGTGGGACTGTAGCTCAGTGGTAGAGCATTTGCCTTGCATGCAGAAGGTCCCAGGTTTAGTCAACAGCATCTCCAGGTAGGGCTAGGAAGGAATCCTGCCTGAAATCTTGGAGATGGACCATTGGCCTGATTCAGTATAAGGCAGCTTCCTGTCCTCCTATGCTAAGTGGCTAATGTCCTCAACTTGGCAAAGGTGCTTGGAATCAGCCATCCTAGTTTAGCCTTATCTATACTGTCCCTTGACTGTCCCATGCTTACCATTTATTTTTAATCCCAGACCTCTTTTTCCTCTCCTTTTCACTCTGCTTTATGTACCATAGTGGTTTTCAACCCATTTTTAGTTAAGGAATCCCTGTGAGATCCTGCAGAACCCCTCTTTTCTCTCCCTGTTTTACAAAGTACAATGATTTAAAGTAGCCCTAAGTAATTCGGGACCAGGATACCTAAGCAAAGAGTCTTTTCCATGTGTGCACCCAGCCGTCACCTAAGATCTTCAGAGAAGTCCTTGTTGGCCTTTCCACCTCTGAAAATGTCACCATGTAACATCTTGAAAGCGGGCCTTCTCAGTAGTGGTGCCCACCCTCTGGAACACCATTCCTCATATGGCTCAGGAGGCAGAAAATGTGGTGTGTTTAAAACTCCTCCTGAAAACTAGCTTGTTCGTGTAAGCTTCCTCTAGCTTAGAATTGATCATGCTGTTTCTGCTGCTCCATTTTACTGTTTATTTTTATCTTACCTTTGTTGATGTAAGTTGCATTTTTTTTGCTGTCATATTGCATTGTATATGCATTTTTACTGTTATTTTTAATACCTTTGCACGTGAACCGCTGTTTTGTACTACTTGACCATTATAAATTGGAATATTATGCAAGGTGATCAGACAATTGGAATGTTCAAGAACATTCATAATGTAATTTTGAGAGTTTACTTTTCAGTGTGAAACTTATCAAAGTGTCTTGGTTGGGAGGCTGTAAGATTCTAGAGGATGTTCACAGAATCCCACTATTCTACAGTACCCTTTTGAAAAAAATACTGGTCTATCTAATGTAGATTGCAACCACTGAGGAAAAGAACTTTGCTCCTTCTGCATTCTGTACAACACTCAGGCATCTGTTGGAAAGTATATATATGGTAAACAGTTGTAATAGTAGTCTATGAAGAGCCCTATGAAGAGAGACTGAAAGAACTGGGCATGTTTAGCCTGGAGAAGAGAAGATTGAGGGGTGACATGATAGCACTCTTCAAATACTTAAAAGGTTGTCACACAGAGGAGGGCCAGGATCTCTTCTCGATCCTCCCAGAGTGCAGGACACGGAATAATGGGCTCAAGTTAAAGGAAGCCAGATTCCAGCTGGACATCAGGAAAATCTTCCTGACTGTTAGAGCAGCACGACAATGGAATCAGTTACCTAGGGAGGTTGTGGGCTCTCCCACACTAGAGGCCTTCAAGAGGCAGCTGGACAACCATCTGTCAGGGATGCTTTAGGGTGGATTTCTGCATTGAGCAGGGGGTTGGACTCGATGGCCTTGTAGGCCCCTTCCAACTCTGCTATTCTATGATTCTATGAATTCACAGCCAGATTGCTTATTGAAGGAATTTCCCAGAGTTCTTCTGCATCAGTTCTGCATATGTACGTTTTGGCTATCCATTGAGAGCCAGATCAGTGTAGTGCTTAAAGTATTAGATGTGGACCAGGAATACCTGGTTTCAAATTTCTGCTCTGCCATAACTTCACTGGTTGACCTTTGGCCAGTCACACACCCACTCAGTCTAACCTATATCTCGGGGCACTTTTGTAGAAAAAATGGAATAAGAGATATGAACATTAACTGGAGGGTTCTTGGAAGAAGGTTGGAATACAAATGCCATAATAATTCAATTAATGCAGCCTTCCCCAATCTGGGGCCCTCCATATGTTTTAGACTACAACCCTAGTATTCCTGGCCATTGACTATGCTTGCTGGGCTGATGGGAATTGAAGTCAAAAACATCCAGAGGGTACCACATTGTGGAAGGCTGATCCAGTATCTTATGAAGATTTCTCCAGTCATTTGTCCCATAAATTGTCCCACTAAAACAAAAACAAAAAAAAACACGTTCTTGAGATTCTTTTGTCATCAGTTTAACTGGGCAACTCCTTGCAATGAGGCAAGACTCCAGCAGGTAATTACCCACTCAGAAAAAACTTTTTAACAGTTTCCTTGGCGAACACTGAATCAGGCCTGTATATTTTTATTGGAGGAGAACCCTTAAAAAATAATGATCAATGATTACTTCATAGTGCTTTGCTTGTTCAAATTCCTACATAAATGCTAAGTATCTTTATCATTTAAAAAAGAAATAATCCTCTTCATGGACATCTGTTGGCAAGGAAGGCAAGTTTTTACAGGGTTGAGTGCTTCAGGTCTCCCACAGGGTTCTCTCCTTGTGGAATCACATACACAGGCACAGACATGCATCTGGCCAGGGAATCTGAGGCTGAAATCCTATATACGCTTACCTAGATGTAAGTCTCATTCTAGTCTGTGGGAATTCCTTCAAAGTAGACATGTAAAAGGGTTATGCTGTAAGGCTACAGTTCTAAAAACTAAAAATAAAAAAATACTAACCAGGACGTTAGCCTAGCTAAACACAGTAGGACTTACTTTGTAGTAAACATTCATAGGATCGCACCGTTAATGAAAAAAGCAAAGCTTAGTCAGCTTTATCAGTACGGCAGAGGAAGACAATGCACAGTTCTTTATATTTTGGGTACCTGTTTATATCCTCATTTAAAGTTGTTGAGTCAAGTTTTAGATTACATATTGAAATTACTTACATGACTTTCAGGAAGCGATCAACTCAAATAGCGATGCTCTTGGCTAACATGGGATGTGTATATTTCTTGCTTAAATCATTGTTACGTTAAACCACAGTTGCGACACAGCTTTTCCTAACAGTCCCTAATTAGTCCTATCAGCATCAATGTCTAACTTCCAAGAAATGTGCCCATTTCACAACCAATAGTTCCAACCCCCCTAGAAATGAGAGTACCTTTTGCAAGAATAGCTAGAATAATCTCTCTTCACCAGCCAGTTAATTCTTGTCTGCGTCATGCAACCGAAACCTTCTGGCTTTAGGTCATCCATATGTAAGAAGTTCACTCAGGCCTTTAATGTTGAATATAATATAAAAATAGGGCAAATCTATCTTTCTGGTCATCTTTGAGGATTTTTTAAAAAAGCAAATTGTGCTTCCATTTGGCAGTTTTTGTCAATAGTCATGGAAGCTAGAAGCCTACATTTAAAAAACCAAGTATTTTGGAAATGGTGCTGCATGCATCACCTCATCTTCTCCCCCACCCCTCTGTTTAGCACTGCTGCTGGCTTCAGCATACTTGCATGTGAACTATTGTTTTGGTAGGTTTTCATCTTGTATTCACAGTAGAATTATTTCAGGCAACTGGGCTGGGCTGTCCCTAGAGATGCATTAGTGGAGGAGGGCAAACTCTATTGACCCCAACACAAACCTTCAGATTTCAGGGTTGAGCAAGAATGGCTGTCTCAATGTACAATTTGCACGGTACCTGTTAACATACTTCTTTTGGTAGCACAACAAATAAAACGTTCTTCCATTTCCGACTTTGCAGAGCTTTTTTTTTTGCTGGAATGCAAAAGACTTATTGTTCACAAAACATAATAGATAAGGATAAAAAAAAATTCCTGAAATTTGTCAATGGGGAGCAGTAAATAAATATCCTAAATAAATAAATAAAAATATCTAACCTAGATCTCTGCCCTAAGACAGGATGCTGTATGCAACAGCATCTCCTCTTTCTTCCTCTCTGTTTTCCCCACCAGAATCAGGAGTTGGTTCACTCCAGAAAGGTGCTTGCTACCAAATAAAAATAGTTAATTTAAGCATGCATGCCAAGCCGTGTCTCGTAGAGGAAGGCAAAAGTGATGCATCAGATGGTTCTTACGGATGCCTCAACTATTATTATTATTATTTATTTATTTATTTATTTATTTATTTATTTATTTATTTATATAGCACCATCAATGTACATGGTGCTGTACAGAGTAAAACAGTAAATAGCAAGACCCTGTCGCATAGGCTTACGTTCTAATAAAACCATAATAAAACAATAAGGAGGGGAAGAGAAAGCAAACAGGCACTGGGTAGGGTAAAACTAACAGTATAAAGTCAGAACAAAATCAAGTTTTAAAAGCTTTAGGAAAAAGAAAAGTTTTTAGCTGAGCTTTAAAAGCTGCGGTTGAACTTGTAGTTCTCAAATGTTCTGGAAGAGCGTTCCAGGCATAAGGGGCAGCAGAAGAAAATGGACGAAGCCGAGCAAGGGAAGTAGAGACCCTTGGGCAGACGAGAAACATGGCATCAGAGGAGCGAAGAGCACGAGCGGGGCAATAGTGTGAGATGAGAGAGGAGAGATAGGAAGGAGCTAGATAGTGAAAAGCTTTGTAGGTCAACAGGAGAAGTTTATTTATTTATTTATTTATTTATCATATTTATACCCTGCTCCTGAGCCAAAAAAGTCTCTCGGAGCGGCTCACACTTAGCAAAAAAGACAGTTTATATTGGATTCTGAAGTGAATTGGAAGCCAATGAAGAGATTTCAGAAGTGGAGTAACATGGTCAGAGCGGCGAGCCAAGAAGATGATCTTAGCAGCAGAGTGGTGAACAGAAACCAATGGACTGATGTGAGAAGAAGGAAGGCCAGTGACGAGAAGGTTGCAGTAGTCCAACCGAGAAATAACCAATGCATGAACAAGAGTCTTGGAAGAAGAGACAGACAAAAATGATCGAATCCTGGCAATATTATACAGGAAAAAACGACAGGATTTAGCTACTGCCTCAATATGAGGAATAAAGGAGAGCAAGGAATCAAATATAAAGCCAAGACTACGAGCTTCCTTGACTGGAGTAAGTGTAACTAGGTGCTGATCTACAGCAAAGGAACTTAGGATAGATCTGACTTTTGGTGGAGAGGCTGGTATAAAACTGCTGGAATTTCTGTATCTGGGAAAGAAAAGGCAGGCTGGATGAAACAAAATTCGTTGCATATTTCTCCTGCATTTCTTTTCCCTGACAAATCTATTCTTTGCTTTGTCTCTTACCGGGTCATCTCTACTGTAGGGTTGTATCTAGTGTTAGTCCTGCTTAGAGTTAGACCACTGAAATTAATATGAAGCTAGTAATGAATAACTGAAGTCCCATTTGTTTCAATGTGTCTACTCTTAAGAAGGACTAACATTGGATACAAGCCTTAATACCCAAGCCCCGTTGCCGTCTTGCATGATTACAGCTGTACTTTTAGGAACCACTTCGTGTTTAAGATTCTGAGCTGTTTATAAACCATTATTGGTGTTTTAAATAAAAAGCTTAAGAGGTGGGCAACTTGTGCCCCACCCAACTTCTACCATCCCTCCCCATTGGCTATGATGTCTAGGGCTTATGGGAATTGTAGGCCAATACATCTGGAGGCTCACAAGTTGCTCACCCCTGGCTTAAAACATATCCCTGGGTAGCTGCTGTAGATCTGTGTCTGATGTGCTTATGGAATTTATATAGTTGTATTCAATAAAAAAATTAAAACAATCAATTTGGCTTAGCACATGCCACTGAGGGAGAGTGCCATATTCGTGATTTTTTTCTGCATTAATGTTTGACATGAAGTTTTGGTTCCATAGCTGTGTTTGTCCCATCTGGTTTTATTCTTAATACCAGTTGCCTACACCCATTTTAGCACTACACTTTGACTTCTTATAGTCACATGACCATGTGGCATCTTTTCAGCAGCATCTTGATTTGCCAGAACTTTTGCACAACTGAAAATTAAAGAGCTGTGTTTATGGAATGTGTGATCTTTGGAAAGAACTGCTGGTATGAGTACATCTTGAACTATAAATTAGTGGGTTTGAAACTTAGTGAAAATTAAGTAGGCTTTAGAATAAATCTTTGCCAACCATTGCAGATGGAAGCTTTCAAATTTAAATTTCCAGTTAGTGCGTGACATGTAAAGTTAGTGTTGATGTTTTTCCTGTCACTTCATTCTTATTAGGAGGTCAACTGTGAAAAAGTTCACTTTTTGAATAGTAATGTACAGTTCTTAATAGCACGTGTAATACTTGCAATAACTCCCTCTGAAATGTGTGTGCATCTTCATATAATAACGATCCAGCCATGGCACTGATGTCATTTCAAGGTCCATAATAATGGGAACGCGTGTTTCTAGATTTAATGTTGACCTGTTATATGTAGATGAATTTATTTGGATTGATATAGATGCTAAAAAATCCCCATGCTCATTCTGAAAGACCAGTCTCGCTGTTTGGTAAATTGCCCCAAGGACATCATCATCATCATACAGTTGACAGGAGCTGTGACTGTGCAGTTGAATTGAACTGATTTTCTTTGGTGGCTTTCTCTCCCACCCTCAAAAGGGGTGTGTGTGATGACTTACTTTTAAAAACATTTCTTCCTCCTGAGGTTGTTGGTTAAAAAGAAAAAAGAAAAAAGCTCAAAAGAGGCTTTTATTACGAGGCAACAGCGTTTAAAGCAATGCAGTTGGGTCAAACGCCATCCCTAATAACAAAGATACCTATATCCTCCAATATTTAATGGTGTCTAAATTTATGGAGCCTGAAATTATGTGTTAAAAGTGACTGGACAAACAGCCCATTTCGGCAAAAGTGATTACAGAGGCAAAAGGGACTGGCTGAGCCGAAGAGAGAAAACACGGAGCAGAGTTGGCCGGTGAGCAAATATGTCCAGTGAGTCAGGAAGCCGTCATGCCAAGGCGCAGAAGCTGGAGCCTTGGTCTAGCCTGACTGGTGCCAGCGATGTACAGGGGTCGGTCACAAGACCTTGCTATCTTAACTCACCCTGTCAGCTCCCTGCTCTAGCTGTGGATGGAGCTTGCTAGAGGATGCAAGATTCAAGCAGCTTGGCAGTGATACCGGCTTACCCGTTCTTTTGCATGACGTTAATGAAAGCTGACAATTGTACAAATGTTACGTGCACATAAACGTTGAGAGCAGCAGCAGGAGGATTTTGTGCTACAGAATATGTGAACATATTCCTAGTGAAAGGTAAACTGTTTATCCTGTGGTTTTAATTTAAAACAACAACACCAAAATTGACTATCACACATTTTTCGAGGTTCATGAATATTTTATATAAGTATATATGTGTGTCTGTTGTTTACACTTTCCAAAGAGTCCTAATTCAAGGTAGTGTCAAATTAAAACTAAATGTATTTGAGAAGATTGGATAGAGGAGATGAGACCTAGTGTGGTCTCCATTCTAAATAATGCTGGGAAACTCAAATTGGCTGAGGCTAAGCCACCTCTGACTCTGCTCTAGCTGGACTGTACCACTTCTAGCTTCTGTGTACCACTCCTGTGGGAAGGATCCTGATTGCTAGTTTTTTGTTCCTTTTTAATACTGTTGTGATTTTATTAATGGTCATCAATGTTACTTTTAAGCTGCCTTCTATCCTGAAAGGCAGGATATAAATAACTGTAGGAAACGGAGAAGCAATTGTAGTAAATAATTATTATTTATTCTCCCACATCCAAGTATGACAGGGTCTAATCCCTACCCTCATCCACTCAAGATAATCAAAAACAATCTCCCTGATGACCAGAAGGGACCATAAGGGAGGGAGTTTTCTCTTCCCCACCCCACAGTCCAATCCTCCCTATGGTGCCTGATGTACTTCTATGCTGCATGCCATGATAAGTCAACTTGGAGAACGTTCAGTCCAGTCTCCTTTGGGAAATTACATTTTCCAGGACTAGAAGCAGAATTCTTCTCTACCTTAAACTTGGAGGTCATAACACTCACCTTGCGTTTGACCGAGAAATAGAAGTCTTTGTGACATACCTCAATTTCATTTGTTTGCTTACTTTGAACCTGCTCGTTGTGACTCCTGTATAGTTTAGGGTACCAGAGGCTCTGGCTGGGTTCACACATCATGATAAGCTACCCTGTGAATAAGCCACAGGGGACTAGTTGTTCACTGAACATCCCACAAAACACCCGACAGACGATCAGGCTTGCAGTCTTCCCCTCCTCTCCCCTCAATCCTCCAGCCAGCTCTGACGTATGTCGCAGCTGCCTTTGTGGCAGGACCTGTCTTGTCTCTTTGCCTGGTCCCCTCCCCATTCTGATTGCTCCCCCTTTTCAGTTACCACTTTTAAAAAATGGTGCTTTGGGAATATGCAAATATATTCATAAATTTTAAAAATTTAACACCCCTTCCAGTTTTTTCACAAGTGGTGAAGAGCGCACTTTCATCAATGTACATTGATGGTGCTATATAAATAATAAATAATAATAATAATAATAATAATAATAATAATAATAATAATGTTTGATATTTGTAGTCTTTCCTGGTCAATTTCCTTTCTTTGGTATGTTTCATCTGTAAAAGGGAATGGCAAAGTAGAGTAGGTAACATACAAGGAAACTGACAAGACGAGGCTGCATATAGACTGATTTGTGCAGAGTTGCAAAGGTTCTGGGGAGAGATAATAGTAAGAGAAAGGAGGGACCCAGTAGTGCAGTTCAGAAGCACTGAAAATGGGAGGGGGAAGGCAAATGGAGTAAGTGCACCGAAAGGTGGGGGAGACAATATCTCCTCCTTCGCAATGTAATCCTCTTGCTTTGTTGAACTAACACTTGTTAGGGCCCTCCTCCCATTAAAAAAATGGGGGAAGCAGGATTTAAAGAATGAACCCGACAATGGAGTTTTTCTCCTTGCAGTGCACACTTCCTCAAGTTGCCATCCCCTCTTTTTTCATAGAGAAGTGCACTTTTCTATGAAAAAGAAGGGAAGCCAACTTGGTATGGGGTGGACTAGGACACGTGCAAGCGTCCGGTCCACCCTTCCTCACAATCCCATTACGAAGTTGGGAATGTGTAGCGCTTTTCCCCTTAAAAATATATATCTTCATGGTGCTATAGTGCTATTCCCTTGGAGTGATTGACAGCTTCCCAGGACATTGTGTTCCTGTTTGATTCCCCCCACATTATGCTGCTCCTACTTTCCCTATTCTGTCAATGTCATGGTCAGTTTCATCCCTGCTCTTGTTAGCTGCTTCCTCCCCCTTTTTTAATTCTTCATGGTGCTCTAGTGCTTTTCTGCTATAGAGAAATATCGACCTTTTTTAAAATACCATCTGTGCAAATGGCTAGTTCATGAAACTTCTTTTTTAAAAGAAGAATGGAGAAGAAGAAGAAGAAGAAGAAGAAGAAGAAGAAGAAGAAGAAGAAGAAGAAGAAGAAGAAGAATGGAAATGTCAGAGCCTCCAAAGTGCCACTTGAACACTGTTAAAGGAGCTGCCACTGGTGAGGGAGACTTGAGGTGGCTTGTGGTCTGGAAGAGCAGGAGAGGTTTTTGCCGCTCTTGCCAAGCGACTCACATTTGCAGCTTCCTTCAACCTATGATGGATAGGGTGTCCTGGGTTTGGATGACACGCGAACCAATAATGGGTAATGCAACCCTTAGAACAAGCCATTGGCTATTGCTATGGCTTGTTGCAAAATATTAATCCACCCCAGGGAAAGCGGCCTGGGTTCGGACGATATGCTAACCCATCAAGGGTGATCTCCCACAGTGTGTTGATGTGTTGTGCGTACCGAATCCAGGAGGAAAGGGACCTAGTTGTGATCTATGCTAGAGGCAGATGTGGCTAACTACTCATTTTTAAAATTTCTTCATCCCAGCACACTTTGGTGTAAACTGAATAATTAACACAGCCTTCCCCAACTTGTTGTGCTCTTCCAATTTTGGACTACAATTTGCAGGGTTCCTAATAGTTAGCTATGCTGGCTGGGGCTGATGGGACCTGAAGTTCAAAACATCTGGAGTGCATCAGGTTGGGGAAGGCTGCATTTACGCAAAGTATAGGTTGAACCTAATTAGGGTTGCATCCCTATGCACACCTTTAGGTATAGTCCTAATTGTAACGCCCTGGGACTTAACTTCCTAGTAAATGTGTTAGGGTGAGGTTTAAAGTCTACAAGAGCTTCATTATTTGTATAGAAATACTGGAATGACCTGCAGTCCTAAGATGGTGGTTGTGGAAGCTTCCAGCGGGGGCTGAACCCTGTTAAAAATGGTTTTCATTCTCCCTCCCTGTCCACCGAAAGGTCACAGGACACACCCAGCATCATTGTCTCAATCTTGGCTTGAGCATAGAAAACCAAATTTTTACTGATGTTTACTTGCTATTTGAGGCTTGCATAAGTGCATTTACATTTTGTCTGTCTTGCTTAAAAAACTTGTCAAGTGCTAATATCTCAAAGCAAAGCCAATCTACAAGCATTCAAGAATTCAAAACTGTCTTTATTTTGCCAGACTTCATGTCGCCGGGAAATGATGCTTTCATAATTAGTTTTCAGTTGTCTTTTCTTCTGCATTGCAAACTAGTGTCAGTTAGTTTTCTTAGTCAAATGCCATTTACTGGATTCAACTTTCACTCTTAATGCTATTGAAAAATTTAGGAATTTTCTTAAAAATACCCTGGTACTGCTGTCAGTCTTTGAAGCTTTGATTATCTAGTTCTTCTAATGTCTTTCTACTTGAGGTACAGTGTTTTCTTATGCCTAAATATTTAAGAAGAGGAATTCACATTCCATCAAGCTGTGAAATTGCAGTTCTTGAAGGATGACAGAAAGTACAAACTGCTTTCTTCTTGACATATCCAATGCGTCTCTTAGTTTCCATGCCTACTGAGACCACATCACTGAACACTTGGATCTGGGAGTGTTTGTATGCTTCCGTAGTATGTTTTCTTCTGCCTCTGTGATTTTGTCAAAAAGACTTTTCAGTGGAAAGATCATAAACCAAAGGGCAGTGATGTGGGGTGGAATTCCCCCCCCATAACTTTATTAGCAAAAATAAATGTATGTCAATTGCAAATGCAATATCAGGCAGGCCTGGCAGTTTCAGATTTGTAATTAATGTTTTTCTGGTGATTATTCTTAACAAGTATGTGAGAGAATGCATATATGTCTCACAGTGAAATGGGACTAATAAATAGTGATAGTGAAACTGAAGGTGCTCCAAGAACCTTAGCAGAAGAGAGTTGAACTCTGTTGAAATAGATGGCTGCATTCGGACGTCACAATAGCCCACGATGGGTTAATAAGCTTCTCAACAGTTACTTATTTTTTAAATAGTCCACCGTCAGGAGGTGCCCAGTCTACCATCAAACCCCCGAGCATTTACTCGAGAGGAGCAAAACTCCCAAGTGCCCCTAAAACGGGGAAGTGGCTAGAAAACTTTGGGGGTTTGCAGGATCGTGACAAAACTCCACGCACAGCTGCTCCTAGTCAAAGGCACGCAATCCACTAAACCCCATTTACTCCAGAGGAGCGAAAATCGCAATGCCCCGCAAAGGGGGACATGCCTATAACTCCTTGGGGGTTTGCAGGATTGGGGACCAAACCTCGTACCCTGCCTCCTCTGCTAAGGAGGCACCCAATGCACTATGAAAACCCAGCCCAAACTGTGAAAGCAGCGAAAATCCCAGGTGCACCAAAAAGGAAGGGAAGTGTTTGGGGCTTTGTATGTCAACAGGAAAACCTTGAACATGGCTCAATAGCGAATAGGAAGCTAGTGCAGTTCTTTAATACAGGTGTAATGTGTGTATAGCTAGGTGCTCCATTGAGCATCTCAGCTGTTTCATTCTGCACTACCTGGAACTTCCAAACCAGGAGCAATGGCAGCCCCACTTGATGGCCTTTTTTTTTTTGCTCATCTCCAAACTTGCAGTTCAGGGTTGAGAGAAACACCAGTTCAAGGGAGAGAACGCTGGACCTGGGGCCCATAGCTTAGCTGTGCAATAAGCGGAACCACATAGTGCAGCTTTTGCTGAATGGTACCACTTCACTCCATGGAGGGAATAACGCATTTCCCTATTTCCCATGAACTCACCCCCACCCCGCAAATAGAATTATCATGTCATGGAGAAGGCTGGGTTTCTGCATGTGGGGAATTGGGCCGGGGGAGGAGGGGTATAACACGCAAACGAATGTCGTTTCTGAGTAGCCTTGCTCTTATACTATAGGTGCACCATGCCACATCGGGACAGCTATGAATATATGTGTAGAGAGCTTTATTGCTAGGTTAAGCCTGTTTTTAATAACACATGACATTACTATGGGGCAATGGGTATACTTTATAGAGTCCCAAAGGTGCCTTATATGTTTAGTCAGACCACCTAGACAACTGTGTTGCTGTTGCATCTGTGATTGCTTAAGAGAAATTTCACCACAATTGTGTTATAATCAGCGTTTGCTTTTATAAAGCTCTATGGGGTTTGATGCATGCCATTACAAGCATTACTTCTTTGGTGTAATAGAGCAATAGTCAGTACTTACTATACTTTTAAGAACAAGGACAAATTATGATTATTGCATTTGTATCCTGCCCTTCCCCGAAGGTGCTCAGGGTGGCATACGTGGGATTAACGACGTTTATAATGAAATAAGCAGGTGGCATCACTGAACAAAACATGCTTAGCTTCTTTTTAAAATGTTTCTCCTGACCCCTGTATAAAAAGTTGTGTTAGCAGAAACGCGTAGAAAGGAAATATTGCCTCAACAGAAGGAACAAGTGAACTGCCTCAGCCCCTAGTCCTAAAAGTCTGTGCTGCTGTATCCTTTGTGTGTTGTGATAACACTGAGTTGAGGAGCTGTTCGGGAGCTGTTTCTGGGCGCCATGCTACAGGCTAATCCTGATCCAGGGATGATGTGTAAGATGGTGACTAGCGCATTTGCCTTTCCATGGCATCCCCACCCACCCCTCTTTCCAGGCACCTCTGGCTTTTCTTCGGACGTACACGTTGGGCACAATTATTTAGTTCAGAGTATCTAGCTTGTTGTACCAGAACAAGGGGATTTGTTTGTGTTCTTCTGTCCCTCTGTTCTTGGCAAGGGATGCTATCACACAGCATAATACTATGAAACTGCACGTGGAAACGGGCTGCATGTCTGTTTTAAATTACATGCTTAAGAAGGCCCTATTTCTTCATTTTGAGATGATTTCCGTTTTGGCTCTGACGTACTTTGGTTGAAAGAATTCTGTCCTATTGGGGTGAGGTGTAGATACGACTGATATCTGGTCTAAACTTCTAAATCGCTTCCTTAATTTGTACAAACTAAACCAGAGCTCAGAATATTGTTCAAGCATCAAGCCGAGGCTATCCGAGAAATTTAAATCGCACTCTTTCTCCTTTTCATTCAGCTGGTCTGTGGACAGTGTTCACTTTAGGAGGCGTGGGAAGCAAGCGGGCTCCTCAGCAAGAAGAGTCTTCACCTCTAGCTAATCAAAGTCTGCTGCTGCTGCTTGTGCTGACAAATCTGACTGATGCACCAGATTCACCAAACCCTTACAGACAAGCCATTATGTCCTTCAGGAACACACAAGGTATGTGCCTTTTAGAAACTTATCACCTGCCAAGAAACAAAAGTAAGGGGATTTATTACATTCAAATCCTAGCCTTACTCTGGGCTTATTGGTGGTGCTCAAAGTAGGTGTGTGTAAAGTAGAAAAACCTTTAATATTATCCACAAGCGCCAACCCCGGACTCCCCACATCTCATTTTAGCCAAATCATTTCCTCCTTCCCCCCTGTTATCCTTCTAGGACTGGTAGCTAAGGGGGCATCAGAAATGGTATGGGGACCAAGCACGTTCTCTCCTCCCCTTCTCTCCTCCCCCCTCTTCTTCCGTAATTTGGGCCCTGGTTGTTGGGTGGTTATATGTAAGTCTTATCCTCCCAGCCTCTTGTTTCTAATTTGCAAATCAGGAATAATAGTAACTTATGAATTCACATGTGTCAAGTTGAGTTTTATATGCAGATGCTAAATATAATGACTTAGTTGTGTATGAAATCATTCCAGTTACATTGATGAAGTTATATGAAACTGCATCCTATGGGAGTGGGGGGAGACTGTTTGTTCCTAGGAAAATTCAGGATCCTCAACCTCGTGCCTTATTTGGAAAACAAATGCTTGGTGGGCAGTGACAGGGGTGAATGGTCAGGTGGGAGAGTGGCACTTCAACATCCCCCTGCTTGCTGATCTCCTCCCACAAATCACCTTCCCCCTTTAAAATAGTTTTCCCCCCCCTCTAGCTGGGCTCCAAAAGTAGGGCTAAGCTGCAGCGAAGGGAAAATGGAGGGGTGATGGGGAGAGCAGGAGCCGTACACAGGGGAATTCTATGGATATAGAAAGTGCAAAGCACCCCTCCCTTTCACTAAGGCCATAACTAAACAGGGCTTTTCCCCAGGACGATCCCTGGGATTGTCCTTGTGTGTTCACATGACACACAGGGGATCCCGGGATCAGGGAGGGATGATTGGTGTGGCCCACCATCACGGTTTCTCCCAGCTCCTCATCGAGGGTGGGGTGGGGGAGTGGGAAAATGCTTAAAAAATTAAAAAAAAACATACCTTTTGTGCACAAGCGCTGGTGCGCTCCTTCCTCTTTAAAAACACACACAAAATGGCGGGCGCGATGTCCTCTCCCTCTGAGATCATCGCGCGCTGCGTCTAAACAGAGGGGGAGATCTCGAGATAAAAATATCGTGAGATCTTCAACCTTCTGTCATGCTAGACCAGTAGGCCTTATTCTCCCCTACAAATGCCATTTCCACCTTTGCATTTGTGCACATGGTCAAATATGAGGTTGGGGATATGTGTAGTTCTGTTCAGACCTGTGGCAGATCATTGGTCTTTCTAATCTCAAGCTAACTTCTGCTGCTGCTAGCTGCAATTCCAAGCTATCAAGCATTTCAAGTCTTACTCCTTGAAATCCTTTAAACAGAGATGTCAGGAATGGAATCTGTGTAGTTTTCTAGGATCTTCACTAGAGATGTAAATGGAAAAACAGAAAAATGCTAAAAAGATAAAAGTAAAAGACTGTTATTTTCCTGTTTTTTCAGTAATGTCTTCTATCACTGTGCCCATCATAGGTTTTTGGGGTGTTTAGATACTTCCTTTTTTCAATACATACAGAATGTTACAAAGAAATAAGAACTAAACTTAAAACATAACAACAGATATAGCAAGATTTAAAACATTGGTCTTTAACTGGTAGGTTGGGACCCCCTACTGGGTTGCGCCTTTTCTAAGGTGGGTCACAACACCAGCATCAACAACATTCAAATAGTTGTTAAAAAATTAAGCAATGGGTCCCCAGATGTATATTTAGGCTAAAGGTGATTTGTGTGTCTGAAAAATGAATCCTTTAAAAACTATATTTCTGCTGTTTCCTCCCTTCCAGATAGCACAACTCTTCCTACACCAAATCCTCACACTTTCCAGATCAATTTTAACAGTTTGTACACCACTTTGTGTGAACACCAGAACTCTGATCAAGCTACACTTCTTTTGTACACTCTACTGCATCAGAACAGCAATGTTCGAACATATATGTTGGCTCGGACGGATATGGAAAATCTGGTAAGCATTTTACTGAATATTCCACTAATACTCGACACGTATAAAATTTTCAAGCTGCCTTGTTAAATGTTTCTTCTTGTTCTGTGCTTGAGAGAACTAGGCACTAGAGTGAAAGCTCAATCAGGGCGTGTTTCCTTTTCTTTCTGATTTTATGAAATGAGAATTAAAAAGTTATACAACTGTGGTTGCTGTTGGCTGTTGAATTTTGGAAGTGGTGAGACTATCGTGGGGGTGCATGAATGATGTGTGGGTCATATGGTCTGCACTTCTACATGCCTTTGCCTTTTTGGGTATATTTGTGTGTATTTTTGGACATACTTTCACAGTCACTTCTAAATCACTGGCAATATTACAATTAACTGGGACTTTCTGGCAGAAAAATGCCTCTGAAGTGTATGCAGAGTGCGTGTAACTCACCGTTGAACAACCAAGCCACCCACTCACATCTGGGATTATAGCTAACAGAACACAGAGTAGCATCCTTATGCTGCTGTTATGAATGGATCCACTCTTTTATCACCATTCTCTGACTAGCCCAGCTATATGTTGAAAAGGCTAAGGGGCAAATATTTATTGCTAGTATAAAAGTGAAACGTGTAAAATTACATATTTGAAGAACAGCAAAACATACAAGGATAGTAAAATAATACATTTATCAGGATGAAAGCTGACAATGCAGTATGTGAGCTTTTCAGGGCATGGCTAGACGAGGTCTACACATGGCCTGTGATGTCCCAGGGAGAAGAGGACGTTGCACCCGCCATTTTGTGGGTTTTTTTGAATCGGAGAATAGCGCAGGAGTGCTCCTGCACAAAATGTGATTTTTTTAAGGAAAAAAAACCCCTCCCACCCCCCCTGATGCTCCTGAGGAGCTCTGTGCCGGCTACTCGCGAGGATCCGGCACATACCAGTGATGGAGGGCCACACGTCCGCAGTCTTGGGATCATCCCAAGACCGCGGAAATATCGGGAAAAACGGGTAGGGCGATATACCAGGGCAAGGGGGGTGGGATCATACCTCCCTGCTCCCAGGATGCCCTGTGCATCATATGGATGCACAGGGATGATCCCAGGGCAATCCCCGGGATAAGGCCTCGTCTAGCCATACCCTCAGTTACACAGAACCAGTACTGAGCTATGTGGGGAAAAGTAGGTGGACCTTAATGAAATCCAGTCTTCACTCCCTGTCGCCTCCAGTAGTAGCCAATTCATGGCCCCTGTAGCCTTCTAAAAATAATAGCTAACAGGACCATTACAAATGGTAAGGGGTCTTAGCTCCCTCTAGACACCCATCCTCTAGTAATTTGAGCCCTGTACAGAACCTATTCCTCAGGTTGGATGCAATTAAAAAGCGGGGAAATGAATGTTTCTGGGAGAAGGCATAGAATTTTGTTCTGTTTGCAGCCTGTTTTAGTCTTTAGATGACAGTTAAAAAAAAAGTTATTTACTTAAAACTTTCCTCAATAAATAACGTCAGAGGATCTCAAGACTTTACATCTCTGATCTAGAAGGTTGTGATCTATTCTCTAGTGAAAAGTTGCTTGTAACCCAAGAAATTATATTCTAAAGCACAGCAACACACTTTCTAGGAAAAGTTGATTACGTTGATGGGAAGCATGAATGAAAGTCAATCTTTTCACATCCAGGTTATAAAGCAACCGCTGTTGTTGCCATTTAATTCCAGGTTGCTTTGTATGCATTTCGTTTGTTGTTCCTGTGTTTATGCCACAAGAAAAAAGGAATTGAATCTACGCTGTTCTTTCCTTGATATTCCCCCCTCCCCCGAAGTGTCAGTGACAAATTTGCTATGCTACTTCCTAGCTTGTGAGCCTGACTTCTATTTTGTCAGTTGGATTTTATTCCACTGACATTTTTTTTTTTAAAAAAATCTTTTATAGTAATTGATTCATTGTGTCTTGGTACAGTTATACTCTGGCATTGCTCAGTTCTTTCCTGAGCTTAGTTTTCAATGGATCTGTCTCGATCTGTTCATAGCTCTCCTCTCTCCCAATTACTAGCAGCTCTGAAAGGAATTGTATGTATGGAAGCTTGAAATCCACCTAACCCTCCAACCAATAACCTGAATCTGGAGTCTCCTAAGTGTTGCCGACGGACAATAGACAGTTGTTTTGGCGTCCACCAACCTCTCTGCAACTCATGATTTTTATTTTATTTCTTAATTTTTTAAAAAAAATTTTTTAAAACCCAACAACTGGGAAGCTGGCATGCTGTGAAACAAAGTGCCGCCCTCCAGAACCATCTTTATTTGGGTTCAAAATACCAGTTTCTATTTTGGAGCTCATATCCCACCTCTCTTTTGGGCGAATTACTTTTCTTTGACTCCCACGGCTTTGCCTTTTGGGGAATGGGTATTTTGGAACCAGCCATGTCCATCATGACAGCCATTTTACACATGTGCGAACCCCTTGTGACACTCATGGCAGTCTATCAGAATTTCAAATGATTTATTATTATTTATTTATTTATATAGCACCATCAGTGTACATGGTGCTGTACAGAGCAAAACAATAAAATAGCAGAACCCTGCCGCATAGGCTTACATTCTAATAGAATCATAATAAAACAATAAGAAGGGGAAGAGAATGCACCAAACAGGCACAGGGTAGAGTAAAACTAACAGTATAAAAGTCAGATCAAAATCAAGTTTTAAAAGCTTTAGAAAAAAGAAAAGTTTTTAGCTGAGCTTTAAAAACTGTGATTGAACTTGTAGTTCGCAAATGTTCTGGAAGAGCGTTCCAGGCGTAAGGGGTAGCGGAAGAAAATGGACGAAGCCGAGCAAGGGAAGTAGAGACCCTTGGGCAGGTAAGAAACATGGCATCAGAGGAGCGAAGAGCACGAGCGGGGCAATAGTGTGAGATGAGAGAGGAAAGATAGGAAGGAGCTAGGCTGTGAAAAGCTTTGTAGGTCAACAGGAGAAGTTTATATTGGATTCTGGAGTGAATTGGAAGCCAATGAAGAGATTTCAGAAGCGGAGTAACATGGTCAGAGCGGCGAGCCAAGAAGATGATCTTAGCAGCGGAGTGGTGAACAGAAACCAACGAACTGATATGAGAAGAAGGAAGGCCAGTGAGAAGAAGGTTGCAGTAGTCCAACCGAGAAATAACCAATGCATGAACAAGAGTCTTGGCAGAAGAGACAGACAAAAACAATTGAATCCTGGCAATATTATGGGCAGGAGTACCGGTCCAAAAAGTGCACTCAGGAAAAGCTCAGGGTGTTGCAGCAACAAAGTTGTTTCTAGACAAAGAAATGCATTTCAGCATCACCAATTTTTAAGATGGCTTAACCAAGCGAACCACTGCAAATGCTATAGGAGAGAGTTCCAACACCTTCCCTTTGCTTTTAGCATATGTTCCTATCTTTGCTCACTAGAATAAAAGAATGACGATATTTTGCTTACTTGGGGAAGAACAGTATTGTTCTTCCCCAAGAAGAACAATATTGAATATTCAATACTGAATATTCAGTATTCAGTCGTTTCTAGTATAAGAAGGTAACCCATAAAATGAACAGTATGGGACTGAGTTGCTATCTTTAAACTACGCATTATTCAGAAAACAGACTTCAGTTTCTCCTAGCAACAAGACCTGATTGAGGACTTGATTGGTAAAGACGAGAAAAGGGGAGAGGAGAACAGGCATCTTGTACCGAGGGAAGGAGTGTAGCAATCATTGCAGTACATGCTAAGGGAGTCTTCAAAAATAACCTAACAATAAACTTTGCAGGATCTAGTAAACCGTTTAACCATTCTTTGATTTGAAAAATATTGAAATAATTTCAAGGAAAAAATAACACAGGATGCCTGTTTCAAACAGAAGTAGCATAAGGGCCTTCAAACCATGCTGAGTAGTAATACTGGTAAAATATTAGTCCCTCTCCGCTTTACCTGCTGAAGAGATTCAGTTAGACGTGTATTATTATTAGCCCTGTAATGTAAATTGAGATCTGGAAACTTAGAATATAGTGATCCTTCTTAAATGTACCACCAGAAGTCTTGCTTATTAGGAATTGAATTGTAAGTCGACCCACCCAATTTTGTTTACCTGGTTTTTGGTTTGTTCTGGCAGCAGAATAAAAGCACACAAAAGGGTAATTTTTTTATGTCAGTAGAAATTGCTTTTTTATGTTTCTTCTTTTTCTTCCTAATTAATGGCTAAGTAAAAGCAGGAGTGAAAGCAAAAACTGGACCTGCATTTTTGTTCTGGGAAATTTAAAATACTATTCTAATACATCCCTATTTCTCTCTTCCTCACCCCACACTTCAAGGTTCTGCCAATTCTTGAGATACTTTATCATGTGGAAGAAAGGAATTCTCACCATGTTTACATGGCTCTGATAATATTGTTAATCCTTACTGAAGACGATGGTTTCAATCGATCCATTCATGAAGTGGTAAGCTATGAGTTATGTTAAAGTTACTCAAAATAATAATAATAATTAAATGTAGGTCTGTGTAAGTATTGTTGCCAAGTTCACTAGGATGGCTGTTGATTTTATGGATTCAATTTACTCCTCAGCATTTGAGCCTTTCTAGGTTTTTCCTGTAGTGCCATTCCTGCCAAATATTTTTCGAGAAAGTCTTATTGCCACTTCAGTAAGATTCCCTTTGTAGACCCCATTTGAATAAAGTAATACAAAGTAGCCAATTTACCTTGCAGAGTTGATTAGATAAATATTGAGAGTCCTGAAGAAAGAAGTTAGGTTCAGGGGGTTTTGTCTGCATTTGAACTCTAGTTTGTGATCCATCAACAGATGCAAACTGTTAATCACGCTTAGGTCTCACTGAAATCAGTGTGAAAAGTTATTTGTGACAAGCTTAAGTCTCATTGATTTTAATGGGAACTTAATGGGAACTTAATTCATTTGAATTCAGTTGTTTCTATTGGTTTCTTAAAAACCACATTTATGATGAAGTTAATCTGACTGCAAGGTCATCCAATTTTATGTGTGTGTGTCTTTCTTCACCCCTCTCAAGCTCATTATTATTATTGTTATTATTATTATTATTATTATTATTATTTCTATACTGCTCCATAGCCAAAGTTCCCTAGGTGGTTTAGGAAAAATTAAAACATTAAAAACCGTATACAAAATTTAAACCCGTAAAAACACAACAGGCAGTATACACAAAGACAACATCCATTAATCATGAACCATGGTGTTTATAAGGGTGGGGTATTGGGGACAGGGGAAGCCATGATCTGTGAGCTAGTTGGAAGAAGGGGCTTCCTGAAGCTCAGCTGCCTGCTGGATCATCTGGAATGTCACAAGGGGCATACTGCCAACAGTGTCCTCCATCTTGACCATGCGCCCCTCCAGAGTTGGGGGGAATTGTGCAGTTGGCTGAAGTATTCTTCGCATACCTGGGCAGCCATAGTTTCCATGTCACCTGGTGCCACATCGGCACTGCTGTCAGGCAGCTCATGGAAGGCAGGAGCCTCCTCAGTGTCATGGCCAGACAAGATGTAGGGGGCCTTGCAGGTGGAGATGATGTGGCGGGCATCACCTTGATGTGTAGCTGAACAAATAAGGTTCTACCATTGGGCCATCCAGGCAGGTGGCCCTCACTTCTGCAGCCATAGCCCATCAGGTCACTGCTTTGACTGAGGATGAGAGTGCAGTGGGTGCCACAATAGATGTCTATGGGGCACGTGAGGTTGAGCACCTGGACAAGCTCTCCATGGTCTGTCTTGTCCCTAGTGCCCAGCTGACCATAGTGGTGGTTGTCTCTTTGCCTTGTAGATTTGGTCAAATTCAACCACAAGCCCCAGATGCTTGAGCCAAATCTTGACCACCTTGGCTGGGAGAGGGAGTGCCAGGGGTATTTGCTGATCCACCAAGAAGCCCAAGATAAGATATCATAGAACATAGTACATAAAGGGCAAGTTAGACTCAAAGTATGCTGTGCCCTCATCTGTGAGATAGGCAGTGCTGCTCGGGTTTCCCTGCACTTTGCAGATGGAGATGTGGGGAAGGCTCATGGAGACTTTATGCAGCTGCAAGTGCATGGTGTTGGCATCTGGCTAATCTAGCTCTGTCTCAACTACCAGCAAACCGTACATCTTCCCTTCCTCTGTCAAGAGCAAGAGGTACCTTTGTGTCTTCTGCCCCATCAGCAGGATCTGCTGGATCAGATGTGATGGAGGGAGACCAGGGCATTCTTGAGGAAGAAGGGATGCTGTTGTAGTCCAGGATAAAGATGTGGTCCTTTGTGGGCAAGAACTTTTGGTAGTTGTGCAAGATCAGTGGTGCAACTATCTCCCTGTCAAAATGCTTTGGGCGGCTGAACATCTGGACATACAAGCCCTTGGTGCAGTTGAGGATGGCCAATCTCTTCCATGGCCGGTTATGACACAAGTTTTCATTCTGTAGGCAACAGCTGATCCGTTGCCTACAGAATGCCTACACATTGCCTACACAGAATGCCTACCATTGCCTACACATCCACTCACTGTCGCATACCTCGTGGATGTACCAGCAGGTCTGACCCAGAGCCACCACGTCCCTCATGGTCAAGAAGATGATGTAGTACAGCAGTTCTGGAGAGAAGACCAGGATGGAGGTGGAACCCTCCCTGCCCTTCTGGTCTTTGGTGATCCCTGTGGATGAGCTGTGCTGCTCCTGCTGCCATGTTTGGGCTGTCTAAGCATTTCCTCAGTGCTAGAGAAGCCTGTGCAATGAGCGGGAGCTCTCAGAAGCACCCTTGTTGCAGGGCTTAGTGTGGCCAAGGCATACGAATGCCTCTGCTCACAAAGTCAATGGCGCAATATCTGTCCTGATGTGCTGAAGGCTTCACAGTGGGGTTCTCCTGATCAGTGGGGCACTGTGACAGCAGCCATCTGGAAATGTCTTTGTGACCCAGGCATTAGGGACCATCGTGGCCCTGGGATCAAAGACCAAACAGAGTACATGTGCAAAGGGCTCTGGATCATGCAAGCAGCTCGATTTGTACCAGTACATTGTTGTCTGTCCTCTAAAACCCTCACATACTGTTTTTATGTTTTTTAAATTTTTGTATACTTTTGATGTTTACTATTTTTAATTGTTGTAAACCGCCCAGAGAGCTTCGGCTGTGGGGCGGTATATAAATGTAATAAATAAATAAATAAATAAGCAAGCACTTGGATTCTGAGGAGCAGCGGGCAAGGGGAGGAGAGGCCAGGGCTTCTTTCCTTGCAGTTATAGCACGTTTTCTCTTTTAGAACTGATAGGTGAAGTCAGTCTAGAGATAAAATTAAACACACTGGCCAAGATTCATAGAGGTACTTTTGCTCCCACAAGGGGCTTATGGTAGCCCAATGGGAAATATGTGTGTGTGTGTGTGTGTGTGTGTGTGTGTGTGTGTGTGTGTGTATGTATTTCTCTCCCTTCCACCCCTGGCCTGTTATATCACAATCTGCTTTTGAAATACAACTCTGTTTCAAACGCTTTTGTCATTCAACATGGGGGTGGGTGGGAGGGGTCAGGGTCCTCTGTGTTCCTTTTTTTATTTTCTTTAACATAAAGTTTTATTTTAAAACAATGTTGAAAATACGGGGTAAAAAAAGGAATAACATCACACAGCAATACAACGAGATCACTAATTAAGAGGAAAAGGGAAAATGATAATAACTTCAAGAAAAGAAACTCACTGATTCCAACTCCCTTTGGACACATGGAACTAGTTTCATGGTTGTTGATTTTTTCTTCTATTCTAGACATTGTTTTCTGCTCTTCTTGTAAATGATCAGGCTCTAGGACATCCCTGTTGCAATCTTGCTGAATTGTTTCCCATGGATGGGAATTTATGGTGATGGGCAAATGGTCCGAGTTACGGTCAGACATAATAGTCAGGGGTATTATTATGATTATTTATTTTTTACACTTATATACCACCCCCATAGCCAGGGCTCTCTGGGCGGTTTACAGAAATTCTAAAATTGAGATAAAAACAAGTATACAAAATTTAAAATTCTAAAATACGGAACATACACACATAAAGCATTAAAAGCCGTTAAAGAACTTAAACATGTGGGTAATTAAGATGTGCCGCTATATGCCTGGGCAAAGAGGAAAGTCTTAACCTGGCGCCGGAAAGATAACAGCGTTAGTGCCAGGCAAGCCTCGTCAGGGAGATCGTTCCATAGTCTGGGGGCCACCACCGATAAGGCCCTGTCCCTCGTTGCCACACTCCGAGCCTCTATATCTGCCTGCAAAGGGGTGTGGGAGGAGAGGAGGGAAAATTCTAGATTTGGTGCAATGAAATACCTTCCGCGAAGCATATTGGAATGAAGGTTGGTGTACATACTCAAGACACAATTCATTTCATGTTCAAGTTTAAGCGCCATCTTTTGTATCCATTTTTAAGAGAGTTAGGAATGAATAAGGCCTCTCAAAAACTGCTTTGCTGGGTAATTTTTAGCAGGTTTGGAAGGAAGTGGCTTTTGTCCTAGGGTTGAAGACAGAGGAAACACAAATAATGAAGATGTTCTGCATCAGGCTGCGTTTCCCGTTCCATCCTTCATTACCCCTCCATCCTGCTTTTATAACTGTATTGCCTTTGTGAGTCCTTGAATGTATTTTCCTCTTGTGGTATTGTACCCACACTTATTTATTGATAGTTACGATTAATTTTAGTAAGTACCATTTTATAAATCACTGATTATATAGACTCTGACTTGGGTTCCCCCAAGGAAGCCGCAAAAGCTTTCCTGTCTGGTCAAAGGATTTTTGTTTGAAAATAAAATGTGGTTTTGGCTTCCTTGGAAAGAAGATAAAAAAATAAGATCTCCTTCTGCCATTGGCTTCACACAAGCAGCTACCTGTGCCCATATTGAATCTTGTTTTCTTAATAATGGGAATAACAAGTAAATCTAGCAGGACACTGTTTTCTTCAGGGAGCACTTATTTTTCAGATTCTCCGCCTGGACACACAGCACTGCATGTATTATTAAGCTCTAGGCAGGAGTCAAATCGTTAGGAATATTCTGGAAGGAAATAGTTTTGGATTGGGGAAGTTGATTCTCTGCTGTGCTAGTTGAATGCATTTGGTCCCCTAGTAAATAATAATGGTTGCTGCATAGAAAGATATATGTATTTAGAAGTGCACTTCATGATCTCAGACCAACAAAAAGTACTTTTTCTATCCTCCATAAGCTAATTTTCAGCTCTTTCTCCTATTACCTGAGCCAGAGGTCCTGAAGTACTTTGCTGACAGAATGTTAAACTTAAGAACATAATCATAGAATAGCAGAGTTGGAAGGGGCCTACAAGGCCATTGAGTCCAACCCCCTGCTCAATGCAGGAATCCACCCTAAAGCATCCCTGACAGATGGTTGTCCAGCTGCCTCTTGAATGCCTCTAGTGTGGGAGAACCCACAACCTCCCTAGGTAACTGATTCCATTGTCGTACTGCTCTAACATTCAGGAAGTTTTTCCTGATGTCCAGCTGGAATCTGGCTTCCTTTAACTTGAGCCTGTTATTCCATGTCCTGCACTCTGGGAGGATCGAGAAGAGATCCTGGCCCTCCTCTGTGTGACAACCTTTCAAGTATTTGAAGAGTGCTATCATGTCTCCCCTCAATCTTCTCTTCTCCAGGCTAAACATGCCCAGTTCTTTCAGTCTCTCTTCATAGGGCTTTGTTTCCAGACCCCTGATCATCCTGGTTGAACACGCTCCAGCTTGTCTGCGTCCTTCTTGAATTGTGGAGCCCAGAACTGGACACAATACTCTAGATGAGGCCTAACCAGGGCCGAATAGAGAGGAACCAGTACCTCATGTGATTTGGAAGCTATACTTCTATTAATGCAGCTCAAAATAGCATTGGCCTTTCTTGCAGCCATATCACACTGTTGGCTCATATTCAGCTTGTGATCTACAACAATTCCAAGATGCTTCTCGTTTGTAGTATTGCTGAGCTAAGTATCCCCCATCTTGTAACTGTGCATTTGGTGCCATGCTCAATCAAATGCCATGCTGGATCCAGCATGGCATTTGATCCAGTGCCATGCTGGATCAAATCGAGGGTCCATCTAGTTCAGCACTCTGTTCACACAGTGGCCAACCAGCTGTCAGCCAGGGACCAACAAAGCAGGAAACAGTGCAACAGCACCCTCCCATCCATGTTCCCCATCAACTGCCTCAGATACCAGAGGTAGCATGTAGTCATTGATAGTCTCCAATCTCCTTTCAAAACCATCCAAATTGTTGGCCATCGCCACATCTTGTGGTAGTGAATTCTATAGCTTAACTATGCACTCGGTGAAGAAGGACTTCCTTTTATCTGTCCTGAATCTCCCACCAATCAGCTTCATGGGATGACTCTGGGTTCTAGTATTATGGGAGAAGGAGAAAAATGTCTCCCTATCCACATTCTCCACTTCATGCATACTTTTGTATACCTCTATCATGTCTCCCCTTAGCCTCCTTTTTTCCAAACTAAACAAACCCAATTTCAGGTGGGCATGGTGCACTAGTGGCTCACTGGCCAATTTCCAGTGGATGACCTAGTGCCTGCTGATTGCTGGGCTTCTTGACTTCATCTGATCCAACAGTGTGCATCTAATGCTAATAGGTTGTTCAGCAATTGTGCATGGTCAGGATCATTTAACAAAGATTAGTTAAATGCTTAGTTAAACACAGATGTTCTAACTGTTGAGAGTTCCTTAGTGTACACTCTTGCTTTGTAAATTTAAATAGTTAAAATTGTAACATTTAAAATACATTGGAAGACTATGGCTTTTAGTAAAAGTACACCATGCAAGAGTAGGGTCAACCCGCCCGTTTGATGCCTCACTGTATACAGTGAAACAAATATGCATTAATTAGTTGTGCGTCTGCATTGCCATCTCTACTGTATTGTCTCTTTTCGGTGTCTGGATTAAACTGTATCAATATTGGAAAATAAACATACAGTCAAAGAGAGAATCTCTGGGGAAAATGGAAGACCAAGAGAGCTCCCTCTCTCTTACAAGAGTTCTCTGTCTTCTGAATACGCACATGCGTTTCTCCTCCATCACTTCAAAATTCAAACTAGTAGCTTAAACAAATCAGACAAATAACAAACCAGAAATGTTTTAGTAAGACAAAGTAATGAAAAAACAACCACCCATTAATCTTCGAATTAATCTTAATTCTGTCTGAAATTAAGAATCCCCATTTCTGTTTCTCCCCACCTCATTTTAAATTAATAGTTCCATTTTTGGTATTAATTGTAACTGATCTGTAAATTCACAAGTTATTTTCACAGATGGTTGCTGCCTCCTCCTCCTCCTCCTTCTTCTTCCTATTATCATTACCATTACCATTATTGTCTATTTTAACACTAAGAACTTACTTACTCTTTATTTTCTATGCAGGTGTCATATCAGTCATTCTTTTTTCCCCAAAGTTTTGAGTGAATCATGTTTTAGTATTAGAAGGTTTTATTCGCTTACAGGTTTACTGTGTAATTATTATTATTATTATTATTATTATTATTATTAATTTGTATCCCGCATTTTGCCCAATACTGGGCCTCAAGGCAGCCAGTAATTGCCTGGGTGGTTCAGATTTTCTAGAACTCTTAAGTGGTAACTTCATGCTGAACTGGAAAAAAAAATGAGGCTGCTTTATACCATATCAGACCTGATATAGCCCATTAGCAGTAGAATTTCTCCAAGGTCTTGGGCGTAGCTCTTCCCTAGCTATTCTTCTTGAGAACCTTTAATGAGAGATGTCAGGAATTGAACCGGGAACTTCGTGCATTCAAAGCGTGTGCTCTGCAACGTCTTCCCACCTATTTATCCTTGACTCTTTGGAGACGGTTTCAGTTCCAATAATACCATTTTCCTTAGTTAGCATAAAATGTTTACTGGAAATTGTCACACTTCATTATATTTTCTGCAAATTGTTGATCGCTTTCACACTAAAGCCCTGTAGTACTCCGGGGATATTGCCCAAAACAGATGTTCCACATAGTACTTCATATTCTTCTCCATGGCCAAGATCTATAATGTTCACTCCCAAGTAAGCCCTGTTCAGCAAAAGTCCCCTGCAATGTTAATTAAACATTTCCTCCGCTTTCTGGTTGTATTTCTTCCTGTTTTTTGTGACTGCAGGATTAGTAATGGATTCATTAGTAATGAAGGTGTCATTGTTTAAATTACTAGGTCCCTTGCTTTTTTGCTTTCTATCTTTTCTATCAAAATAAGTATGAAACCTGCAAGGAGGGAAACTTTTAATTAAAAGCAGGGAAGCCTTTAAAAGCCTTGAGCGTTTTGCCTGGCCACATTCGATAGGCTGGCACTGCAGTTGTGTGTTATTGCAGCATTATCAGCAGCATCAGATATTAGGTCTGAAAAAATGTAAGAGGGCAACACTAAATACAACAAGTTGGCCACAACGTCAGGCATGAACAAAGAATGGCAATCTAAAAAAAAAAAGGATTCACATAGAAGCAACTCTTATCTCTTTGGCTAGACTTGTATTGTAGTTGCTTTAGCAACAGTGGCAGTTCCCAAAGACCTTGCAAACATTGGCTTTCCTGAGCTCTGAGAGAATTTCAACAGATAAACTAAAGAGCCCTATAAGCTTTTGTGAACTTACATTCATCAGAAGCATAAAGTGTTGCTGTCGTTTGCCAGAGACACCAGCATGGATTTTTGTCTATCATTCATAACTTGTTCAGTATGTTACTGGAAATGGACTTTGCAAAATTACTATATAAAAACGTTTCAGTAAAAGCAGTGTTGCAACATATACATGCAAGTGTGCACATGCACAAATGCGCTTGTAGATGAGAGTGAGCGAACGAGAGATGTAAACAGTAGCCATGAAATGGGAAAAGTACGAGATGTGTTCCTATGAGCTCCCTAATTTGTGAGGTGGGAGTGGGATTGTACCCACTGACTGCAGCCCCCAGCAGCTGTAGGTTCACTGTTACTGAGATGGTCTCCTACGTGCAAGGAAGTACTCACACTTGTTAAATAACCATGCCGGAGCAAGGGTCCATCTAGTCCAGCACTCTGTTCACACTGTGGCCGACCAGCTGTTGACCAGGGACCCACAAGAAGGACACGGTGCAACAACACCCTCCCATCCATGTTCCCCAGTGGTTACTGACCAAGAAAGAAATCTTGAGGTTGTGCTGAACAGCTCGATGAAAATGTCAGCCCAGTGTGCAGCCACTGTAAAGAAGGCAAACTCCTATGTTAGGCATTATTAGAAAAGGAATTGAGAATAAAATTGCCAGTATCATACTGCCTTTATACAAGTCTATGGTGTGACCACACTTAAAATACTGTGTACAGTTTTGATCAACACACCCAAAAAAAGATATTGTAGAGCTGGGGAAAATGCAGAAAAGGGCAACTAAAATGATCAAGGGACTGGAGCATCTCACCTATGAGGGACGGTTACAACAGCTGGAATATTCAGCTTGGAAAAAAGGAGGCTAAGGTGAGACATGATAGAATTATGTGTACAGAATTATGCATGGTGTGGAGAATGTGGATAGGGAGACATTTTTCTCCCTCTCTCATAATACTAGAACCCGGGGTCATCTCATGAAACTGATTGGTGAGAGTTTCAGGACATATGAAAGGAAGGACTTCTTCACACAGTGCATATGGAATTCCCTTCCACAAGATGTGGTAATGGCCACCTATTTGGATGGCTTTAAAAGGGGATTGAATAAATTCCTGGAGGAGAAGGCTAACAATGGCTACTAGTCCTGATGGCTATGTGCTACCTCCAGTAACAGAAGCAGTAAGCCTGTATACACTATTTATTTATTTATTTATTTATTGCATTTCTATACCACCCAGTAGCTGAAGCTCTCTGGGCGGTTTACAAAATTAAGACAATTCAAAACAAAACAATAGTATAAAAACATAATATAAAATACAATATAAAAGCACAACCAAGATAAAACCAGCAGCAGTGCAAAAGTACAAATTTAAAACAGCAAAGTTAAAATTAAAATTTTAACTAGATGGACCCCTTGGTCTGATCCAGCATGGCTCTTCTGATGTTCTTAACTGCTAGATCTCTTGAACTCAGTGCTACCTTTCCTAACCCGTGGGTTGCATTTTAGCTGATCTTCTGTTATTGTGGGTTTGAGCATCTTCCACACATTTTGAAGTGAATTATCCCTCTTGACTCCCCTTTCAACTTCCTTTTCACCAGTTTTCTCATTTTAGAGAAGTTTCCTCTTTTGAAGTCAAATTGTGTTGGACTTCCTGGGCAGTTCCCTACTTAAATATATATTGAGTCTGATAGCACTGTGGCCTCTGTTACCAATGTAAGCATACTCCTGGAATCTTTGTTGATGTGAAAGTTTTAGAGAACGCTATCCTTTCCCCAGTGTTCCTCTTTCTCTCAGCACAAAGAGCATGACAAGCTTTTATCCTGACACTCTAGTTGTCATGCTTACAGAAGGGGTATCTGAGAGGAATATGCGCTTCACTGTGGACCTATATCTCTTACTTTGCAATTTGTGGTCTTTGATGGGGTCCCTCCCCTTAAATACTCTTCATATTGTATAGGAGAAGGCGATCCCACAGGTAGCCTGGACCCAAACCAAGGTGATAACCAACACTTTATACTTTGCTCGGAAACTAATTGGCAGCCAGTGAAGAGATTTTAAAACTGGTGTAATGTGGTCACCCCGGTGACCAACCTGGCTGCCATATTTTGAACTATCGTAGTTGAAGTTTCCGGACTAGGCACAAAGGTAGCCCTATGTAGAGCGCATTGCAGAAGTTGAGCCTTGAAGTTACCAGCGTGTGCACTACTGTCTTTAGAGAATGGCACAATCTTCCCTACTGAAGGACAATAACTTGTGCTCTTTTTTGCCTTTGCAGATATTAAAAAATATTACTTGGTACTCGGAACGTGTGTTAACAGAAATTTCACTGGGGAGTCTCCTGATACTGGTAGTAATAAGAACTATTCAGTACAACATGACAAGAACAAGGGTAAGTGTTGTATTTTGGGCTGATTTCACATAGAACAGATGTGCAATTCCCTGTCATCACAAGCTAATTCCCAACAAATAATAATGATAATGCAAGAGTGCTGTTATGGGAAAGAAAACACACACACACACACAGAGAGAGAGAGAGCATTCTTGCTATGGAAGAATCTAAGGAGAACCAGTTTTAAAATGCTGTCACAGTGGCACATCATTCACAGATAAGAATGAGAACTGAAAATGTTGGAAATGTGAGAGATTGAATATGTTTATCACTTATAGCCAAAATACTAATAGAGACGTTTATGAAGAATGACTTCTAGTAAACGTCTTTTTTTTCCTGTTGACTATATGAAGCTACTTCAGAGAGTAGCCTTTGGTCCGTCTAGTCTGGTACTGTCTACTATGACTGACAGCAAATCTTTAGGGTCTTGGCCGGAAGTTTTTCCCAGCCTTCCTTATCCGAGATCATTTAACGTTGATGCTAGGGACTAACGCATATGAGCTACAACTGAGCTGTGGCCCTTGCCCATATGCTAAATTTTTCAAAAGTGAGAAAACATTGTGAAATAGTATTCTATATGAGTCCACATGGTTCTAACAGCTGGAATTCTGGAAATTCCATTAAAATCAACACCCTTTACTTAGGACATTGAGTACCAAGCTAAAAAGGGAAATTGAACTATTGCAAACCTTTTTTTATTGTTGTTAGAAGTATTCTTTCTATAAAATAAATATTAAAGAGTGGGAAAGTAAGGAAATCTGTTCTTTAGCTTAGCTTCTGACCAGGTTTAAATATGCAGCCACACACAATAGATATGCAGTGACACCTCTGTAAAAGACCCAAGCATATTATGCTGCGATTGCAGGAGATATCACTATGCTTACTTCTAAAATCAGAACACAAGTTTGGTTTGTCTTTATTGCAGCCTTGCCTCCGGTAAACGGATGTTAGGCCAGTGAGCGATTTTCTTTTGACAGGTCTTGCTGTACACAGAAAGGATAGTCTGACGTGTGTGTTTTTCCCCCTCCTCATCTCCAACAGGACAAATACCTTCATACAAATTGTTTGGCAGCTTTAGCCAATATGTCAGCACAGTTCCGCTCACTTCATCAGTATGCCGCTCAGAGGATCATCAGGTAAATATAAGCCTTTTACAAAATATTTAAACTAGCTTCATCCTAAATTCCGCAGGAAAGACACTTGAATTTCCTATTGCTCAAATTTGGATATTAACCCAAGTAAATTCTATTCCGATTCACGGAGTCTGGATTAAATTTTGAAGTGGCATGTGGTATGTTCCATTTATACCAAAGCAAGTTACTAATTACAGCTCTTTATGCCATTCAGAAATGGTATAGATGGCAAACAATAACATTGCTTATCCTGAATGAAAATCAAGTTATTACTAACACTTTTGGGAAAGTGCAATGTAATCTGTATAATTCACTGTATTGGATAAACAAACATACTAGTGTGTTGTGTAAGAGAAGTGTGATTGCCCTAGATGAATATGGAGTCAGGCTCCCTCAAAAGCAGAGAGCGCTATGTGATTATGAGCCTATGACGCATCTTATTTGGATGGATGAAGCTGCTTGATGCACCATTTTTGACATTTTAAACTTTCTACAATCAAGGAACCCTTGCCAGATTGATTTGTCTACTAAGGAGGCCGTGTGCACCAGCCTTAGAAATGCCTGTAACCTGCAAAGGAGTCTAGTGCGCCTTTTCAATTCATAGCTGAGGCCTGTGCCTCAGAACAGGGGAAGAGAAGTAATCATGGATCGAATACAGTTGGAAAACCCCTGTTCCTAAAGACTTATGACTACAGAAAACTTGGGAAATATCAAACATATTCACTTAAAAATAGTCTAATAATATCCTTCTCCCTTCCTGCACCTAGACTGACAGGTTAATCAAAAAACAAAACACTCTGGTTATAAACAGAAGGCCACCTGGAGAGCTTCGGCTATTGGGTGGTATAGAAATGCAATAAATAAATAAATAAATATTCACATGCTGTAGCAGATTAAAAGCTTACTCCATGGCAACTCTGATGTGTGTGAGTCCTATGACTGGTTGACTCCTCTGCTCTCTGCCTAATGGTTTTGAATGAGATACTTGGATGATTCCCATCTCTGCCTTTTCTCTTATGCTTGCTGAGTTCATCCAGTCTGATAAACAGCCTCTACTGTATCAAGCACTTCCCTTTTTAATCATCATCATCATCATCATCATCATCATCATCATCATCATCATCATCATCATCATCTTGATGTCACAGAAGACCCTGTTTGAATCAGAGTTCTGTTCCTCCAATGTTTCGCAAGCCAATAACTCCTCCATCCATCATTAATTCTTTATAGTATTTCTGGGACTAGTCTTGGAGAAAACTTTGGTGTCATTTGATTGACTTTTGAACATCTCTGCTTGACTAGTCTCTAGATTTCCCTCTAGATTTCTCCTGCTACCAACTGTCTCTGCAGAGGCCACCAGTGAGGGAGGAAGCAGCAGCCAGGCACCTCTCCACCGGGCCTGGGTCCAGCTCCAGCTGAGAGCCCCCTCCCTCCTGCTACCAACTGTCACTGCAGAGGCCACCAGTGAGGGAGGAAGCAGCAGCCAGGCACCTCTCCACCGGGCCTGGGTCCAGCTCCAGCTGAGAGCCCCCTCCCTCCTGCTACCAACTGTCACTGCAGAGGCCACCAGTGAGGGAGGAAGCAGCAGCCAGGCACCTCTCCACCGGGCCTGGGTCCAGCTCCAGCTGAGAGCCCCCTCCCTCCTGCTACCAACTGTCTCTGCAGAGGCCACCAGTGAGGGAGGAAGCAGCAGCCAGGCACCTCTCCACCGGGCCTGGGTCCAGCTCCAGCTGAGAGCCCCCTCCCTCCTGCTACCAACTGTCACTGCAGAGGCCACCAGTGAGGGAGGAAGCAGCAGCCAGGCACCTCTCCACCGGGCCTGGGTCCAGCTCCAGCTGAGAGCCCCCTCCCTCCTGCTACCAACTGTCACTGCAGAGGCCACCAGTGAGGGAGGAAGCAGCAGCCAGGCACCTCTCCACCGGGCCTGGGTCCAGCTCCAGCTGAGAGCCCCCTCCCTCCTGCTACCAACTGTCACTGCAGAGGCCACCAGTGAGGGAGGAAGCAGCAGCCAGGCACCTCTCCACCGGGCCTGGGTCCAGCTCCAGCTGAGAGCCCCCTCCCTCCTGCTACCAACTGTCTCTGCAGAGGCCACCAGTGAGGGAGGAAGCAGCAGCCAGGCACCTCTCCACCGGGCCTGGGTCCAGCTCCAGCTGAGAGCCCCCTCCCTCCTGCTACCAACTGTCACTGCAGAGGCCACCAGTGAGGGAGGAAGCAGCAGCCAGGCACCTCTCCACCGGGCCTGGGTCCAGCTCCAGCTGAGAGCCCCCTCCCTCCTGCTACCAACTGTCTCTGCAGAGGCCACCAGTGAGGGAGGAAGCAGCAGCCAGGCACCTCTCCACCGGGCCTGGGTCCAGCTCCAGCTGAGAGCCCCCTCCCTCCTGCTACCAACTGTCACTGCAGAGGCCACCAGTGAGGGAGGAAGCAGCAGCCAGGCATCTCTCCACCGTGCCTGGGTCCAGCTCCAGCTGAGAGCCCCCTCCCTCCTGCTGTCTCTTGTAACTGCTGAACTTTCCAACTAAGATTGTAGTGCCTGAATTTGCTTTCCTTTTCCCCCTCTTCCTCCTCCCTCCCAATCCCCTTTCCTTTTGTGTCATGTCTTTTAGATTGTAAGCCTGTGGGCAGGGACTGTCAAGAAATACTTTTGTAAGCCGCCATGAGAGCCTTTTTTGGCTGAATGGCGGCATAAAAATACTTAAATAAATAAATAAATAAATAAATAAATAAATAAATACAGGAGGTTGGTTCACAGTCAGCTGCCCGTGAACTCTAAATCTGCATTTTTTACCCTCAGTGTTGCCAGTTCTGTGATAAGGCTTTCTCACACTTTTGTTACTTTTGCAGGGTGCTCTATATTTTTTTCTAAACAAATCCACACATGTGTAGATGCTAGCATCTATACATGTGGAGTACCCAGGGAGGTACTCCCTGGGTAGTCTATGTTCCAGGACTACCAGGAGTGAAGCACAGGCCTGTCAAGAAACTCTTTGAAGAGGGCTAATTTACACTTGATTACTGAGGTGCAAATCACTAGGAATTAAACATCAGTTATATCTGGATGGCAGTGTCTGCACTTCAGCCAAGATTTGGTGATAGACACTGATCAGGTGCCAGAAACATGAAACAAATTTCCCCTCCCTTTTGTAAAAAAATTAACTAAGGCTTCATGTCTCACTTGCACTGTGGAATACTTACGTAAGTGTACTTAATTTCAGGACCAGCAACTTCTTTAATGAACACAAACCTCCGTTTGTCCCTGGATGCCTCTATGGGCATGTCTACACCATGTAAAAAGAAAGGGTGTTGTCCTCAACAAAATGTACAACTATTCAGATTCAAAAGGTTAAGGAAAAAGACAATTTTAACAAGGTTTTATCACATAAACACAATTCAACAACTGTATTAAACAATTAAAATGCACTGGCATCTACTGTATACATCTGATTGCATTAATGTTATACAAGAATACCAAAAGAGAAATTTTAAAAGCAGGTCAAACGCGTTTTGACACCGGGGTGTCTTCTTCAGTGACCCGAGGCTTCACAGAGCTCCTGTAAAATGTACTTGTATGGGCTGACTTAATAGAAAAGCCCTGAATTGGGTAGCCAATGTCACTCCCATCTATCCAATAGAGCAAGCTTCGGTCTCTCTGCTCTATTGGATAGACGAGAGTGACTTTGGCTACCCAATTCAGGGCTTTTCTGTTAAGTCAGCCCGTACAAGTACATTTTACAGGAGCTCTGTGAAGCCTGGAGTCACTGAAGAAGACACCCCGGTGTCGAAACGCGTTTGACCTGCTTTTTAAATTTCTCTTTTGGTATTCTTGTATAACATTAATGAAATCAGATGTATACAGTAGATGCCAGCACATTTTAATTGTTTAATACAGTTGTTGAATTGTGTTTATGTGATAAAACCCTGTTAAAGTTGTCTTTCTCCTTAACCCTTTGAATCTGGATTCATGTCTACACCATGCCTATATTCTGGGGTAGTCCTTGGATCATCCCTGTGCATCCACATGACACGCAGGGGATTCTAGGGGTAACCCGGGACTAGTGAGGAGTTACCCCAGGATATCAGGAACCATGGAAAAACTGACTTTTACATGGTTCCAGGAACATCCCTTAGAGTGCGGCTGTGTGGTCGCTGCTCCCGGGTTGTCCTGTCCTCCTCGTGAGTAGTAGGGATCATAAAATGGGCACGGAGCTGCATGGCGGCAGTCCGTGCACATAGGGGGTGGGGAGCAGGGGCGGATTTCCCCCACCTACCTTTAGCGCTGGAGTGCAAGTGCGCTCCTCTCGTTGTTTAAAAAAAATTAATGGCGGCTGCGACGTCCTAGACACCCAGGGAGGATTGCGGAAGCCAGTAAGTCTGCAATCCTCCCCCTACACCCTTGTGGTGTAGACATGCCCTATGTTATGGCAGTCCAGATCCCATTCTACAACAAACGAAAGCGAGGTGAGGTTATTAATGGTAGTGTTGTCTCATCTAAAACTACCTGGATTGATGTTAATTATTTGAATCTAGTCCAGCTTTTGACCTTGATAGAAGCCTCCTTGGTCACCCTGGTGGATGACCTGTGCTGGAGAATAGATGCTGGGGCTAATGCAACCCTGCTGGTTCTCGTGGACCTCTCAGCAGTTTTCGATACTATCAGATTTTTCTGAATATCTCAAGATGGGCCTTGGGGGTCCTATTCTCTGGCCAGCCTTCAAGATCCATTAGATGGTGGGTCCTGATCATCCAGTTGAAGACCAGCGCTCTAATATATTTATTGGTGGTTTGAAAAACAACACTACTTCTCTCTCCATAGGAATAGGCTTTTTCTGATTTTATCGTATTTGAAGATGAGTAGCAGTCGCTCCTATATAAGCAATCGCTTAATATACTCTAAAGTAAAATTTAATTTATTTTTGATAGCATTTCATGGTAACAAAATTTATATGCTGTGACAAAACTAAGCAACCAACTCCAAAAAATGTGGCTTGGATTATAATCACACAACATGACCTTGCTTTTGAGAGTGGGCTAGGAAGAAGCTTTGAGAGACGTAGAATTGTAGTATATAAGTTTTCAGTGGACCTGGTCAAGGAACTGAGTGTCAAGGTTAATTTTACGTAACACATGAGTGTAAAGAGTGAATGAATGATTTTAGGTGAAGTAAAATCCGCTAAGCACAATTTTAATTTTAGTACTTTAGGGTTTTTGTTGTTGTTGTTGTTGTTTAAAAAAAATTAGCTGAGGAACTCTTAACTCAAAACCTACTTAGCCATACAGCTGACAGAGTACAGACGGTCATAATTCAAGATTCACCAGATGCTCTAATAATTCCTGCCTTAATGTGAGAAGTAATTCAGCTTCTATGGAGGTTTTTTTTTAATCCTCCTCTGAGTAAAGATTGCCAATAGTTTTAAATTATGAAGACTATCGTACATTAAAGATTGAATTGATACTCTTCATTTATAGTTCACCAGGAGCGCAATAAAACAGAACTTTATATCACAGTGTAGTTCCCATCACATTGAAAGTTGACAGATTTGTGTAAATCATTTCTTCACACTCGGCTCCTGGCCATGAAATTAAAAGCAACAGATGATTTGGACGGATGTCGCCCTTGCATTTAATCAGTATCGGAACCATCCTTACTTGGGTGTAAATAGGTTCCCAATCTGAGATTATAATGCTACTCATAGTGTTGAGATTGCCTTTTCTTTCTTTTTTCAAACCTTGGAAGATGTGCTAGCGATGGTTCTTATGGGTCAGGTCCCATTGCTGCCATGCTAATTATTGTAGTGTAGATGATCATGCTCATAAAATAGTAACATTATGACCGCTAGGAGATAGGCATTGGGGTCAGCTAGCCCTATTGTAAAGTTATCTTTTATAGAAAACTGATTTTATAATGTTCTTGAGGAGATCCCTTAAATGCACGTAAATGTATGTGTATGGAATTTATTTATAGTAAAATGCCTAAGTGGTTTACATTAAAATGCCATGTAACAATACAGAAACAAGATAAAATAATAAATAATTAAAACAAGTTAACATTTAAACATTTCATCATCTTAACAATAAAATAGGGTGGTCACCGAGTCCCTCACAAGTCAGGGAAAGCCTTTGTGAATAGGTGTATTTTCAAGAGGCATTTAAAACTTGCCATTGTTTCTGCCCCTGGAATCACACCTGGGAAAGTGTTCCAAGGTGCTGTTGCCACCCCTGAGAATGTGCAGCTACCTGATGACATTCCATTGGTTGTGAACGACCAATAAGGCCTCCTCAGAAGATCTCAGGGGCTGACTGTGTATACATAGCTCAGTAGCTAATAGATAGACAGTGCCATTCTTTTAGCATGGTGTAATATGTGTATATCTAGCTGCTACATTGAACACCCTAGCTACTGCATTTTCCCACAAGCTGCAGCTTCCAAACCAGGTGCAAGGGCAATCCCATTATGCATCCTGAATAGAGATGTGAAGGCTTGGGGTGGGGGGGAGACACACCACATTTTTTCTGTGTGTGTGTGTGTCCCAGGACTGTTTTTGGTCTTTTCCTGAAAAAACTGAAAAATTGAACAGCCTTGGATTATGAAACACTTTCATTTAGAATTTAAGACAAAATGTTTATATGTTATTAGCCAGCCTTTACTCCCCCCAATATAATTTCTAAAAACTATATAATAACAACACTTTTATAGAAAGACTAGAGATATAAAATGTCTGGAGATAATGAAGCCATGAGGGGAAATGTTTTTTTAAGCCTCTCTGTAAGATTCCCAGCATAGTTATTTCTTTCATTCCTAATTAAACTTATTAATCTAAAGTATATTTTACTGACATTTATGCACAGTTTCCCAGCATATGATTAGAGTCACCATTGTGCATTCTTGACAGTAAATGTGCATTCTTGACAGTTTGGATTTTGTTTTATAGAATCCTGTGTTTCTGATGCTGTAGCAGTCCTTTAATGTAGCTTTAATCTATTCAGACAATAATTAAAATTTACCAACTGAGTTTATTTTAAAAAGTTTTAAAATATAATGATAATTTTATGAGCAAACGAAGTTATGCATAAAATTCCTTTAGGAACAGAAAGGCTGCTTTATGTTCATAACTCAGCCTCCCCAGCCTGGTTCCTTCCGGATATTTTGGACTACAGTGCCCAGCATTTCTGATCATTGGACATGCTCATGCCTGAGGCTGTTGGAAGCCGAAGTCCAAAATATCTGGAGGTTGGGGATGGCTGCCTTAAAGCGACCAAGTGATTTTAGATCTGTGAAGAGCACTAAAATAATAAGTATTGCTTATTTTTCCAAAATTTCTGTTTTTCCTCAAAACCTCCCCCCACGGACTCAAAATTTCCAGAAATTTTGCATCTCTAACGTTGGATATGCTGTGCTCCTCTTGCCAGATCCCAGGTGGAGTCACTGATCAGTGCTCCATTCTCAGGTCGGATTGCAGGAAAATGAGTTTTTCTTTAATTGTTCTGATATCGCACCAAATCATAAGTTTGGTTTCTCTTCAGATCATATAAATCATAGTTTTGTTTTTGTGTCTGAACCTATGTCCGCGCAACCATAGTAAAACCGGGATATACTACGGCTTGAAGCTGGTTTGCAAAAATCCGCCTTTAAATCTGTATTCACAAATCATTGACAAAATGCTGCACCGCAGAGATGGGAGATGAATTTAAGAAGCTGATTGGATGGAAAGTGAAAGCAGACATGCAGCTTTAAACTATGGCTTGCCCATTGATTCCATGAAGCTCAAATCATGGTTATAATCTTAACTGTGGTTAGCACAAACCATGGTTTGGTGTGATGTCTAAATTGAACCATCCTGGGGCACATGGGAAGGATCATGTCTGCTGCTTGAAACAAACTTAACAGCTGGCAGATCTGCGGCAGCTTCGGATCAGGTAGATCTTCCAACTAGGAAGGACTCCATTTCAAGTGGCAGGCTAGAGCCTCCTCCCCTGAAATACAGCGGCTGATCTTCTCATGAGCAAACATCCCCTTCGGTGCTTACTCACAAGTAGATTAGTCAACAGGAAGGGCTACAGTATATTACTTGAAACAAGTCTTTCCTTGACAAAATATCAGCACTTGATGGGGGTTGTAGCAGAAAAAGGGTCCATTTCAGATAGTAGTGCCTTCAGCCTTTACCAACTTTTATATGCAAGGAAATAAAACATAAGGAGAGGTTTGATTTGAACTGATGGAAGGGGTTTATTCAGTCCAGCTGCTAAGGGTAAAACTCCAAAATGAAAGGAATGCAAGAATATATACCATTCCTAATTCTCATGTATCCCAACAAAAATAAAATAAAAAGTTCTGATTAAGGATGGCCCAACTGAGGGGGAAGAGAGTACATTTGAGTACATTTGTGTGTTGTATGTGGACTGGCTTTCCGGGTCTGTTGCCAGACCATCTGTCACTTTTTTAAAAGAAGGACAAATCAAGCTCCAAAGAGATAATTATGGTACTACACGACTTGTTGTAGTAGAATTTCCAGGTCCCTAATTGGAGTAGCTTTTCTGAAAACCTAACCATAGTCTCAAGAGCTCGCAGAGGGCAAGGCTGCATAGCTGTCTTGCTGTGTATTAATCTCTGTTCATTGTGAATTTGACACACATTGAATCTTCCACTTTCATTGCTTTTGAAAGAGAGCCGTGTATCCCCACCCCACCCCCGAGTCATGATATTTCAGACTGAAGAGCAGTCAAATTATGCCATTTCCGTTCGCAGCACAATAAAGTGTGTGCAGACAAGAGAATTCTGCTAGCTCCAAATGTCTGCCATAACTAATGCAATGTGTGGATGTAGATGGTTGCTCTCCTTCCATTTTGGTTCCACTGTACCCATCCATCTAACTTGATTGCTGCTTTGTCATGCCATTCCAGCATAGTAAAGGTGTGACATTAGCCAGCTGTTGAGAGAGCTTTTGATCATAGAGAATGCAGAGAAGCAAACCCCTGCTCTGCGTCCACTGCCTCAGAGAGGTCCTAGGCCACAGCATACCCCCCCCCCCAAACACACATCAACAAAGGCGGTAGAAAATGTGCATTAGATTTGGGTGTGAAGAACTGTGATTCTATGATTCTATGAACCAGCCAAATGCAGTACGAAATGTGAATAAAACTGTGCAAAACCTAACCAAGTCATCCCGCAGTGCAGAAGATAGACTTAGCTCACTACCCTGAGCAAGCTTATATGGAAGCAACTTCTTTTCAAGTCAGTAGGACTTCTGCCAACGTGTCTTAATATCATTGTGTTTGCATTGAAGATAAGAAGAACCAAGCTGGATCAGACCAAAGGCCTATCTAGTCCAGCATTGTGGCCAAACAGCCATCTGTGGGAAACCCACAGGTAGGATTTGAGTGCAATAGCATCCTCCAACTCATCTTTCCCAGCAACAGGTATAGAGGGAGATACTGCCTCTGAATCTGAAGCTAATTTATAACCATCATAAGTAGTAGCCATTGATAGACTTCTCCTCCATCCAATTGTAATGATGCTTTATAATCTCTCCTACTATGAGACTGGCTAGGAGTGAATGTGTTTAACTGTGCTGTAACATACCTCATCAGTAGTATCAAATGCGCCCAATATGAAGCCACCTAGGGCTGATTATCGGGCTAAGTTAAATAGAAGAAGATGCGAATTACGTGGTGATAGTAGTAATAGGTAGCAAGGCCTGTCTTCCCGTTCCCTCAATTTCCCTCTTGCATACGTACTTACCATCTAGTAAACATTCTTTAGATATCATGATGGAAACTTGATCTCATGGGAGCCTCACAAAATGAAGGCTATGCATTATTGCGGGGAAAGAAAGTCAGCCTGAAGGAGTTTTCAAAGATTGTTTCAGTAAGGTGTTTAGTGTTTCCCACTTTCAGTTCTTTGAACAAGAGTTGGGCAGATCTTAGTTCTTGCCAAGGTCAGGCTTTTCAAGAAAAAAACCCACACCCAATTCCCCCAAAGGACTATCGCTGTAGTCTTGTTGGTGTGGCTAGTGGTAAAAAGCTAAACATTTCTAGAAAAAATGTATTTGTGTTTAGTGATGGAAACTATTTTTTTTGGCTTGGCTATATTCTTGGTTTTTTTCCAGAAATACTGCTAAGAACTTTTTTTTTCCTTTTGGGTCTCTTAATACTATATGGCTCGTGCAGCACGTAATATGGGAAACAGTAATTATAATTTAAAAATAGCCCCTAAAAATGTAGCTGTTTAATTCAAATGCTCTGCTGGGTGTATGTTATCCTGTTCCTGTAAACAGATTCAATTCATCACTAAAGAATCTCAAGCTCCATTCTCTGTTATTGTTTTGTTTTATTTAGAAGATATTTAGGCAGTCCTTCGGTGTTGGGATGCATGAACTGAGCGTGTGCCCTAGAACTTACCCAACACTCATCTGTGGCTAAACATTACAGGGAAACATGGGTACTGATGGTCAAGCTGTCTTTTATTGAAGCTTTTCTATTGTTCCTGATATATTGAGAGAAGGAGCCCTGAAAAGTTTCCAAGGCACCCCAGGGTTCCCTCAGACAGTCTGAAAATTACTGGCGTGGAAAAATACAGCATCTGGATTCTACGCTTGGACAAAAAGGCCTCTCCCTGAGTAGAACATTCTAGGTATAGCATTTCTAAGAGAGCAGAAGCATGAGTGTCTGCATGCGCATAATGCAGGCTGCTGTGAAATCTGCACAAAGATTAAGGCTGAAATCCTAAACACACTTGCTAGGGAGTAACCCCACTGACTGCAACTGGACTTGCTTCGGAGTAAACATTTGCCGGATTGCACTGCCAATGAAGTGAAAAAAGTGTTCTATAAAAGCAACCTTAATCTATTTTGTAGAAGTGTGTACTGATTGAGTTCCACTTATTTTAATGGGAGAAATGTAAGCACATGTTCAAGTCTCCCACTGAAACCAATAGGTCTAGAAAGTGCTTAATATTGGCTTGCTTGTCCATATTATCAATTGAAAAATAAATGCAATGTACTGGGAGTAAATTTTTCAGAGCTCCATCACTGCGCTTGGACCTTGAGGCTTAGGGGCTGTTCATACAACATGCGGACCCACACTCAGTGGTTGAGTGTAGGTTGTTTTGAAGTGTGCGTTGTTTGCTGAACCGTGGGTTATTGTGTTGTCTGAATGCCACCAGGGTGGCTTGTTAACCATGCAGTGTAGCTTATTTTTCTCAAGCAAGCCACCTTGAGAATCTGTGATTTATTTTTGGGTTGTTCAGGGTATTTAACAAGCCACACTGCATTCTTAACAAGCCACCTTGATTGTGTTCAGACAACACAATACTTGTATTGTGCAGACAACACAATACTTGTATTGTACAGACAACACAACTTGTATTGTGTTGTGTTCAGACAACACAATACAACACAATACCCTGTGGAAAATGTGCTACATCCAGTCAAGACACTAACCAATGGTTCAACAAACAGCCCACAGTTAAAAACAACCCACACTCAACCACTGGGTTAGCATGTTGTGCGAATACCACCTCTGAGTAGTTCCTGTTTGCAATACCAACATAGTCATTCAAAGGGATGGAGAACTAATGCATGGACCTCTGAGAGGCATAAAACAAAAGAAACATATGCCAATGGTATTAGTAGAAGCGTGATGACCTAGTTCAGTTGTGGCGAATCTTATAAGCTGATTAACTCCCCAGTTCTGGGAAGTGTCACCGCAATTAGTGGAAAGTATTGTAACAAGATAAGGAGCCTATTAAAATGAGGGCAGAAATTTGTATTGATAAATTATCACAGCAGAGGAAAAGGTCTCCTTACAAAATTAAATCTAATTAAAAGCATTCCATATGAGAGTCATTATTTATATAACACCAACACATCAACCTTTGTTATAGCATTAATGTTTCTCCTGTGCACTAAGTCTTGCTGTTTAGCCGCATCATCAAAATAACAATTGGTTCATGTCCTAGTGTGTGGAGCATATGGAGTTAAGGGTTTAGGCTAATATCTGTAGGTTCCAGCATGGAAATACTGTTGAACCCTGGTTTAAGCCTGGTCAAACCTTCTGGGGATTCCAAAATGGGCACCTGGTAGGACATTAATACATTCATTATCCATCTGGTGCAAACATCCCAGCATACTGCGTTCCATTAGAAGGGCACTGTGAGTTAGGAGGTCACAGGTTAGACAAATTGCCCAGATGGACAGCTTCTCAACATTGGACTTGGATGGGTACAAAACCATGTGGAATATTTTCTGGTAAATGTCTAGACCCTGAATCCCTTCTCTGCCTTTGAAATATGACAGCAGCTCTGAGTTTGGTCTGGAACTGTTGCCAGCACTTGCTTATACTCTCTGAAATGTATTAATGCCTAGCATGCCTGTAAATATTATTAATTTTTTGTAATTGCCAAGTAGTTCGACCTTTTGCATGCTTGATGGTGACCCTGAGAAGAGGCTCAAAAAAGTAGAAGGGAGGGGTTGGTATTTTTGTGTGCCTGTAATTAGGAAATGGGAGTATCCTCGGGAGGAGAAAGTGGCAACATGCTTACGTTAGAGGCCACATTATCTAGAGTTTATGTGTGGGGGATTGTTTTTGTAAACGTGATGGTGTCACATTATGTGGAGCTACAGTTGCTCAACTCTTTTGGCTGGCCTAGAGGTGGCTAGAGCCCCTCTCTTCATGGAGTAGTGCTAGTTTCCATATTTGTCTTGAAATATACATTGCTTGCTTTGAGGCAAAACAGACTCCTTAGTAGCTATGAGACACCGACAGATAAATTAGGTAGCTAAAATCAGTCCATGGTGGGGTCCTCCACCATTTTGGACCAGTGGGCACAGTTGGAATTTTGAGAGTGTTTCATGGGTGCCACCTCAAAGTGGCTGCCATGGAAAGGTGTGGCTAAGAACATAAGAAGAGCCCTGCTGGATCAGACCAAGGGTCCATCTAGTTCAGTACTCTGTTCACACAGTAGCCAACCAGCTGTCGACCAGGGACCAACAAAGCAGGACACACTGCAACAGCACCCTCCCATCCATGTTCCCCAGCAACTGGTATATAGAGGCTTACTGCCTCTGATCCTGGAGGTAGCACATAGCCATCAGAACTAGTAGCCATTGATAGCCTTCTCCTCCAATAATTTTTCAATCCCACTTTTAAAGCCATCCAAATTGGTAGCTATCACCAATACTGTGTGACTGCTGCACCCTTTCTGCCCTCTTTGTGCCTCCAGGTCCTCAGGGGGTTCCACGTGTTTCTCTCCTCACCCCATTGGGTAGATATCCCAACCAGGCCCTGCTGCTTCTTTGTTCTGGTTGGTGGAAGGCATGCAGGAGCAAGCTTTGCATTGGCCCATGTTGTTGCTATGGCAGCAGTAGGGAGAAAAGCAGGAGGAAGATTGGTGACAGGGCCAACTTTGGAACTGTTACTCTTGTGTAACTCTAGGAAGGGAGCAGACAGCTGTGGAAAGCTGCACCAGGGAATGCTTTATTGACCCTGATTGAGAGCAGCAGCATTTTTTAGGTAGCCTTGTGTTTACTAAATGTCCACGTTTACTTTTTTAAAAAATATTTTTATTTTTCTACAATACTTAAACATACACCAATACAATTAAAGAAACAACATACTACATAAATGTTGAATAAATGTTGAATAACAATAATATAATATCTATATAACATAATCAAACATAACATATAAGTGCTCCCCCCACCTCGGGATCTCATTCCTGATTCCAAAATCTCATACTTTCTTCTGCTGGTGGCTTCCCACTTCCCTTAAAAAACACAAATATTAGGAACTGTTTCCAAATTCCTTCAAAATCATTTGTTTTAGCTATACCTCTTCTCAATTTAATATTACAAGTCAGTTTGTCATTAATAGCTAAATCCCAAACTTCTTTATACCATTCTTCGATACAATATTCCCCTTGAATCTTCCAGTTCCTTGCTACAATCAATCTTGCCGCCGTCAGCAAATTCGTTATTAATTCCTTAATTTCTTTTTTACATTTTACATCTTCCAATAGTGACAGTAATGCAACTTTTGGTGTTTGTTCTATCTTCATTCCCACAATTTCTTCAATCTCCAGAAACACCATCTTCCACAATTTTTGTACGTATTTGCATTCCCACCACATGTGTAAATACGTTCCTTTTCCCCCACATCCTCTCCAACAATTTGCTGAATGCTGATTATTTATCTTGTTTAATCTAACTGGGGTTAGGTACCACCTCCATATAATTTTATAATAATTCTCTTTTATTCTCACTGACATATTTCTCAACACTCTTTGTTTCCAAAGTCCCTCCCAGCTCTGTTGTCCTATTTGTACATTCAAATCTGTCTCCCACACTATTTCCCCTGTACTATTCATCGACCCTTTCTCCAACAATATTTTATATATCTCACTCATTAACCCTTTTGACACTGTTCTTTTTCCCTTATCATTTTCTCTTTTAGCTATTAATTCCTCAAACTTCGTCATTTCTCTGCAATCTCTATTTTCTCTTACCCACTTTTTGGTCCACTGTTCTAATTGCCAATAATTTAACCAAGTTAATTTTTTATCTTTTAAAACCTCTTCCATATCCTCTCTTGTATTCATTTCTCTCAACCATTCCCTTAATTTCATTTTATTTTTTTCTATTAAAAATTTACTTAATCTGCCCTTCAGTTCCTCCGGGAAATTCTTTAACATTAAAATGTCCACATTTACATGTGTACATGAACTTGCATATATACACACATGCCAAATAAACCCACAATATAAGGATCTTTTGCACTGGTGTGGTCCGCATACAGCAGGCCATGCACTGTGCTTTGGCAAAAAGTGGGAACGTTAGCTCTTGATGTCAGAAAGAAAAAGGCTCATTTATTATACCACCCAACAAGCACTGGACTGGCAGACTATTCCTAATGTCTTTGTGTGTGTGAGAGGAGAAGACAGAGATGGAGGGTTATGGTTCAGCAAAGGAGGAACGGGGTAGTTAGACAGGGCATAGGAAGTCAAAGCACATATATGACCTTGTTTCAGAGTATTTATTCTATTTTATTTATTTATTTATTACATTTTTATACCGCCCAGTAGCCGAAGCTCTCTGTAAGAGGAAGCCAAAGGACTCCGTTTGTGGGGTTGTCATGGGTGCTTGGAAACTCACACCAGGCATAGGCTACCCTTGGATCCATAGGTTTTAGTCACAAACTGTGGAGTAATCACCTTGGACCATACCATTTTGTGGTGTTTAGTCTGATGCAGACCAAGACTGATATAGGGGGACGCTGTAGCCAATCTGGCTGCAAAAATAGATTTTGGAATGGAGAACCCTGACGTTTTTCCTTAAACCTTGACTAATCAGAGGGAAATAAGAAACACAGAGACAAGGAGGAGAAGTTGTGTGTGTGTATACAGGTGTGTGTGTGTGCATGCATGAGTGGGGGTGTTTGCACTTGGCTTGAGATCCCAATGTCTTGAGCACAATGCCCTAGGCTCCCAGTCTGTTCACCGAATGAGTAAGAGGATAAAGCTCTGTCTGGGTATGCAAAGTGGTTTGTCTCTCTGGGTATACATTGCAGCAGGATGGTCAAGAGAGAAAACTGGCCCAAGAAGCATAGGTTAGGCAGCAGAGTAGGAGAGGGAGAATGTTGGGCTACTATTGGAGTGGTGTGACAGTCTGTCCATGTTAAGTCCCACAATCAAGAAGAGCACTGGGGCACTTGAACTCAAGGACAGTTACAGACTCCAGACTGGGAACTCGAAAGGGCAATTAGTTATGGGTGGACTCAGGATGGGATAGAACAAAAGGGTAGATGGCTTGACTATGGGAAATGAAAGGGAACCTCAAGGAGGTTTCTGCCTACTTGGCTGAATAAAAGCAAGCTGACTAAGCATTACAAAAGCCATGTTTCTGAGAGAGGTATCTAAGTAGAGGTATATAGAACTAAAGGGATACCACCAGGTTATACTTTAACCCGCTGACCACTTTTGAGGTGAGGCTGCTTCAGGATTGGACTGTTTCTCACCAAGGCTAGATACTGGCCAATTTAAAGGTACCCTCGTGGGTTGGCTAGCTGGGGCGGTGACTTGGTAGTCAGGAAGGCATTTCAGTTTACTTGGACCTCTCAGCTTTTGCATACTGCAGAAGGACAATATTTTTAACTTACAATGGAGGACACATCCGTCAATGAACTTAAATTACAATAAAAGTAGGTAACCTAGCATACTAGCACCAAGATCCTCTTGCTCCTAGCTGCCACGTGCCTCCTGCCTATGCAGCTTTTTCCAGAAAAAAAAAGTATTAGATAAGATGCTAGGATTATGCCATCCAAAATCCAAACTACTTGTGCACAAAAGCTCTCATGGCAAGGGCTTCTCAGTATCACTTGTGTTGCAGTTATTAGGTGTTGAGTTCTTTCTGTCTTTACCCACATGTGAAAACATTATCTACAAGTATCTCTTTAAGCGCTAAAGAACACAAATGATTTATGTAGAGTTGGTGCAGAATTTTGGAATGACTTCGAAGTATCAGATAATACAAACAAAAATATCTGCCCAAGTAGTACATGTTCATTTCAGTATGATTTATTAATTGGATTGGGAAATCTAGCCTAGCTTCTGAGAAACATTCCTTTAATATGCAAGACTTAACCACAGTCTTGTTCGTTTGTACCAAGGGATTTTTCTCACACTGCTTGTTCGAACAGCTTCCCCCCCCCCCAGTAATCACCACTCAAACTATTTGCCTTCTTCTTCCAAATACTTAAATGCCATTTCCCCAAGAACTTTGTCTTTGTCTAATCAGAATTATTGTCTCTACTCAAACATAATAACTTTTTCAGAGGCTTGAAGGTGATATTGAAGAGCAACCATTGCCTCATATGCATGTTAATGTTGGCTTTTCAATTGAATAGACCAGAAACTGCCTGCAATTGGGTCCTATCTGAACAAACTTTATTCCTTGAACTAGTGAGTTTGCTTCTCCTCACCCTCCCCATGCAGTTCTGTAGTGACATACAAAAATATATCAAGCTAGAGTTGCTTTCTAGATGGTACAGTGGTAAGAAGGAAAGTCATTTCTTTCGCCCTACAAATATAGATTGCAAATTTGCAGAGAGTTCATTGCCAGAATTAGTACAGTTGTAGAAAGCGAGTCCTTTAATTCCGCTATATTTTTGAATTACTAAACCTGTGTCTAGCCAAAGAATAAAAATGATAGTACACTTTGATAGTATTGTTCCTTAAGCTGGTCTGTCTAGAGGGCCTTTAAAAACTGGCACTTCTGAGTGATTAAATTCATTACGTGCTTTGGTCTTGTATATTGATATTGTAAAAAAACCCAAAAAACCACCAAAAAACTTCTCCTTGTTTTTTTTTTTTTTTAAACATATTTTCCCCATGGTTCAGCAGTTTCAATATTTATTTCTTACATTTCTATACCACTCAATAGCCAAAACTTGCTGGGCAGTTCACAACAATTAAAACCATAAAATAAAATATAAACGTTTAAAAGTTTAAAACTACAGTATAGCATACAAATAAAATCCAAAATAAAACCTAGCAGCAGTGCAATGGAACAGATTTAAAACAACAGAAATTAAAAGACAAAAATACTTTGGAGAATAACAAGTCTTTTTCACCTGTTGATGAAAAGAACTCAATATAGGTGCCAGAGGAGCCTCTCTGGGAAGCTTGTTCCACAACTGGGGTGCCACAACAGAAAAGGCCCTCTTCTTTGTAGACTGCCCTTCCTCTGGCAAGGGCTTCCGGAGAAGGACCTCTGAAGAATAACTTGGAGTCCAGACTGGTATATATGGGAGGAGATGTTCCTTCATTTAACCTGGCTGCAAGCCATTTAGGGCTTTGAATGTTAATACCAGCACTTTGAATCATGCCTAGAAATGGACAGGTAGCCAGTGCAGTTGCAAAGCATGTGATCTCCTCTGAGCATCCTTCCACCACATTTCATTGTAGGGCATGGAAACTGGCCCCGTTCAGAAGATACCTTAAACCACGGCTTTAACCACGGTGGTTGAGCCAGAAAACCGGCTTGTGTTCAGAAGACACCTTAAACCATGGCTTTAACCACAGTGAATAAGGCTTTTTGCCTTAGTCACTTTGGTTAATGCTGTGGTTTAAGGTGTCTTCTGAATGGGGCCTATGTCATGTAATTCAGAATTCAAATAGCTTGTGAAGTCTCCTGAGACTAAACTACATGGATGCTTTGTTGCTCTGAGGATACACCGGGGGTATACACGTGCATGCACAATTGTGCACACACAAACACACTTCTTACCAGTTTGGGCATCTTCCCACCAAGCTAAATTCTATGGATGTCTACTTAGAAGTAAGCCCCAGTGCAACATCTTTCAGTCTTATCTCCAGTCACTGATTTTATATAAAACTGGGGTTTCTCTGCTTACCTGGCTGAAGAAAGCCTCCTTTCTTCAGTCTTCCTGAGTTCCTTCTTTCTGAGGCCTTGAGAAAAGGGCGTCAAGGGGACGGGACACAGCCGCTAGCCAGAGGTGCATTCTGCTCGCAGGTTGTGCATCCAGATATCAAGAGTCCAAAAGTCTGGGAGTGACCAGGGCACTGTTTTGCACAAATGTCTGTCACTCCCTCTATATCTTATATCTATATCTATCTCCCTCTCCTTAGAATTTTTGTTTCCATATCCCATGCCTTTCTATAAGTCCTATGTCTTAATTCCTCACCTGTGACTGCTCCTATACCTCCATTTGAATATAAAATTCCATACTCTGTAGGGAGATTTCTTCTAAACAAAGAAAATGCTCAGCTGTTGTACAGTGTTTGCAAAGTAAATTCATCCAGTTTTAAAAAATAGTTGCAGTATTTGGGGGGTTGTGCTCACAGAAGTTATACCAATATACAATGTCTGATAAACATTGTCTGCCCTGAAGGAATTAGCTGCATAGAGAAAGAACTCACCCTGTCAAAGCCATCTTGCTTCAATACCAATTATGGGACTATTTTTTCTTTTTTTAAAAAAAAATGCTACTCCTTTTAAGATTATCACAATGGGTTGCTCTCAAACTGTGGGTTACCACAATATAAGGCAAATTGAAAACCTCCACATCTGATCGTCACCCACCCTCTGTACATGTGTGTGTAATTTTGAAGCCCTGCAAATGAAGCATCTCTTTAAGAGTTACTTAAACCTCTACTTTCGCTGCTATTCTTTACTGAGACAAAATTTGGGTCACATGTCAAACTAATGACTACATTTGGAAGAGAGGCGGTTAGGACCAAAAAATGTTTTGCATAGCAAACAGTGTGCGTGCATGTGCTTGTGTTGGTCTGATAATGCAGCAGAAACAATATACTCTGTTTAGGTCATAATCAGGTTTGATAGGACTGGGTTTTTGTGTCTCTCGATCTAAGGGAAATTCTGTGGCTTGCAAACCAAAATCTTACTTTTTTGTGAGTACAGATATATGTATTATCCTCATGCTCTCCCTCTGTCCTACTATATTCACCACAGAAAGGCACTATTTTGGATTTATCTAAGTTTTAAAAAAACATTTGTTTAGAGCTTTCAGGAATTCAAGCCCATTCATGTGCATTATGTCGTTGTAATCCATATACCACCACCCCCATGAAGTAAGTTTGTCATACTATCCCCCATATTGCAAGTGGGGGATTGAGGCTAAGAGAGGTCAGCTAGTACCTTCATGGCAGAGGTGAAATATGAACCAGGAACCTCCTGCTTTCTAGCTGTCTCTAAAGCCACTGCACTACACTGGCTGCATTTGCACCTAACACTAAGCCGTAGTTTATGTCAGCCATAATTCGTTGCTTTAGCCATGAATTGTCTTGTAGACAAATAGGCAAGGTGGCTTGTTTTCTCTATTTCTGGTTTGTTTCCCTCATGCCTATATAGATAGATGTTTCAAAAAGGATAAAAGGCACTCACGGTACAGCAGATGCTTGTAAGGACTTTAAAATTTATAATTCATTTTTAATTTCAGCAGAATGGGGAAAAAAGATATAAAATTCTTTGTCTACCTAAATTGAACCATCTCATAAATACCTTGTTACCCCAATTTCTGAAATGAGTACTTAATATCCCTGAGGCAGCCTGGGAAAACAAGTTTATTTCCAAGACCATAGCCTTTTATTCACGTTTTTAAAAATTGCCTGATGCTTAATGTTTAAACGAGGATTGGAACTATATTTGTTCCCGTGGTGCTGCGCATAGTCTCACATAACAGTGGCTAGGCACTTACCACCTGATGCTCCAGGAAGCATGGGTGAGTCATGGAGGGGCTCTTTCCCCCACCCCACACTTTTGCAATGCCAGTTTTCATAGCATTGGGGGCGAGGTGCTGGATCCCACAGTTGTTAGATCACGAGGAGAAACAGCATGAGCCTGCCCCATTTTGAGCATATAATGCTGCATTTTTGGAGAAATGGCAGCTAGACTGACTTAAAGAAGCCACTCTCCTCTTCTCCTGCAGATCGCATGACATGTTGATGCATGTGAATTCATGTGTCTGGTCATTGCTATCTAAACTGGCTTTAAAGTATAGGGTCATCCCACCAATTAACATACAACCTGAAAGCATTTTAGCCTAGCCAGTTAACTGTGAAAACCAACAGCCCTAAGCCATGATGGATAGATATTTTGTTCTGTAAAAGCAGCCTACCCTTGCTGGGTTATGTGTGACTAATCGACTCAAATATGTTTTATTTTAGGGCTACTTTGATTATTATAATTTCCACACAGTGATCAATCTTCTTGATTCTTTTCAGCATAAGTACATTGCTTGCCCAACTGCTCCTTGTATCAGCTGCCTGATTAGTGTACTTGCGGTGAAAAGTACACTCACACCGCAGTTCAAACAATAAGAGCACACAGTTCTTCAAGTTTACAGAGCTTGGTCTTTGTGTTAGAAATTGTGATGTGTGTTTGAGGTGACCCTTAGTTAAGGTGTATTAAATTTGAATTTGTGAGAGCAGCAATTCTAACAGCAGTAGTTTATTTTCCCCTTCAATACTTAACTTATTAATTAAAATGTTTATATCCCACTTCATCCCCAATGGGCTCCACAAGGCAGCTAACAACCATTATTTAAAATAAAATTACATAAAAAGAGTTAATGGGGGAGGGTGGGCAAAGCTGAGCCGATCGAGTCCCTATCACTCTTTCGCTGTTTCGGTGTCAATGTGTGCAGGGCTTCTTTGATCGGGGAAGTCTGTGCATGGTGAAGCAATAGCGCATGGGAATCACTGCTGTTATCTCTTATATTTTATTTTATTTATTTATTTATTTATTACACTTATATACCGCTCCCATAGCCAGGGCTCTCTGTGCGGTTTACAGAAATTTTAAAATTGAGATAAAAACAAGTATACAAAATTTAAAATTCTAAAACACAGAACATACACACATAAAGCATTAAAAACTGTTAAAAAAAATAAACATGTGGGTGATTAAGATGTGCCGCCATATGCCTGGGCAAAGAGGAAAGTCTTAACCTGGCGCCGGAAAGATAGCAGCGTTGGTGCCAGGCGAGCCTCGTCAGGGAGATCATTCCATAGTCTGGGGGCCACCACCGAAAAGGCCCTATCCCTCGTTGCCACACTCCGAGCCTCTCTCGGAGTAGGCACCCGGAGGAGGACCTTAGATGTTGAATGTAGTGACCAGGTATATTCATGTCAGGAGAGGCGTTCCTTCAGGTATTGTGGTCCCAAGCCGTGTAAGGCTTTAGAGGTCAAAACCAGCACCTTGAATTGGGCTCGGAAACATACAGGCAGCTAGTGCAAGCGGACCAGAGCAGGTGTTATATGGTCGAACCTTCTGGTTCCCGAAATCAATCTGGCCACTGCATTTTGCACGAGCTGCAGCTTCCGAACCGTCTTATCTGTGATGTGTGAGGTCATGGTTATCTGTGATCCGAAATAACAGTAAGGATACCTTTCCCCGTCTCCTCCCAAACCTTGGTAGGGCAAAGCTTATGGCAAGAGTGGGACTTGCAGTGTCGAGGGGCAGGTTCATATAAAACAGTGGAACAGTGGAACCAGGCTGATTTCAAAATCTGGGCAGGTTCATACGAAACAATGTAGTTCTTATGATATCCTGGTCACAGGATATTTAAGGCTTTGAAAGTTAGCACCAGCATTTTAAATTGAGCCAATAAATGAAAAGGAAGCTGTTATAAGATGGGACTTATATGGTCCAGGTTCCAGTCCGCATCCTGACAGTCATGTTTTGAACTAGTTACAGTCTTTAACGGCAGCATACACAAGAAGCTTACATAAGGTTGAACTCACTTTTCCAAGTAATCCTGACTATATCTTCACATAGAACATGTCAGAATTGTAGAACTGTGAGAAGCTCCAAGAGACTACCCTTCTTCCACCAATTCTTGGAAATATTACTTTTCAGAGAAGGATAAAATGAATGGTAATTTATTAATATGACAAATGTACCCAACCTAACTAGCGTGTTCAGAGCGTGTTCAGAGGAGGGCAACCAGGATGATCAGGGGTCTGGAAACAAAGCTCTATGAAGAGAGACTGAAAGAACTGGGCATGTTTAGCCTGGAAAAGAGAAGATTGAGGGGAGACATGATAGCACTCTTCAAATACTTAAAAGGTTGTCACACAGAGGAGGGCCAGGATCTCTTCTCGATCCTCCCAGAGTGCAGGACACGGAATAATGGGCTCAAGATAACGGAAGCCAGATTCCAGCTGGACATCAGGAAAAACTTCCTGACTGTTAGGGCAGTATGACAATGGAATCAGTTATGTAGGGAGGTTGTGGGCTCTCCCACACTAGAGTCATTCAAGAGGCAGCTGGACAACCATCTGTCAGGGATGCTTTAGGGTGGATTCCTGCATTGAGCAGGGGGTTGGACTCGATGGCCTTGTAGGCCCCTTCCAACTCTGCTATTCTATGAATCTATGTCCTTTCAAAAACAATGGGCAGAATCAAATGGGGCGCTTATGCCCTTGCCAATTCTTATGCCCTGCCAGTTCTGTTGCGCAAACAACCCCTACCACTTGCACAATGGTGATTTAACACTACTTGGACAACCCGAAATTAGCGGAAACACTCATTTCTGGAAGGAGGCAGGTCGGTGGAGCTTGCATAAGGCATCTCCGCTGACCTTCCTCCTTCCAAAAATGAGTGTTTCTTCTCATTTCAGGGCTTCCCCTAGGAAGAGCTAAATCTCCCTTAAGTAAGTGGTGGGTCCTGCCTGCACAATGGATTTAGTAGGGCCTACCGCTTGCTTAAGGGAATCAGTGGGGCATAAGGGAATCGACGGGCATAAGTGTCCCGTGGAACTCTGCCCTGAGGCTGCTAAGGGCTTTAGGATATAAGCAGAAAGCTTTAAAGGATCCTGAAATATTAAATATGTCCCTTTCTCTGTGCCTGGGTGCATTTGGGAGTGCACGAGCATTTCCACTTTAATAGCTGATGGCTTGATAGCTGGTATATGTCTGTTAATCTTTATAAATAGCTTTTTGCAGTTATTCATTCTCTGAAATAGTGGTCCTAATATCATTTTGAAATTGTTTGTTCTCTTGAGATATTATTTTTATATTAGTTTGGCTGCTCACACTTTTGGATCATATTTTGGATCTTACAGAGTGGTAGTTCAAGAACATAAAGTTGTTGTTTTTTAAATATTTCTTTCGTTGAAACAGAACAGATGATAATATTTTATTTTCTAATAACGCTTCTGATTTATGCAGCACATAACCTTGGCCGGGGGGGGGGGGGGGATTTATACACTGAGAAGGCACTGGAGATATTTTATTGGTTTCATTATCTCCCCAAATGGCAGAGTTTCATCCTTAAGTAAGAACAACTGTTTTCAATAGGAAAACTCCAAACCACACTTATTGATTTCCCAGGCTCCAGTTACCCAGACATTCCAAATGCTAACTTTTTAGATGGCGATATCAAACATTTCAGTGCTTTACTGCCACATAGCTAGAAATTAAGTTTACTGTTTGCAAGAGGAAAATGTGCAGCCTCTAATCTGCTGTGGGTAGCACATGTCTCTTTGCCCCACCCACTCACACAGAGAGAATGCCTGCTGGTTGCTTTCGGGGTTAAGAAGCAGAAAATGTCCCTGGGAGAGTGCATTATTTTTTGCCTTAATCACTTCCTTTTCATTGATTTTAGTAATAAAATACAGATATTAAATACATATTTTTCCTTTCAAGAAGCAAAAGTAATTGGCAGTTTTAAAAAGAGGACCTTGCAGAAGGCACAATCACATACCGAATCTGGTATACAAATCAACCTAATTTTTTCTTCCCAGGAGAAGGCAGGGGTCTTCGAGAGCAGGATTTTGAAAACAGTGTCAGGGCAATCCAACACTGGAGGGTTTTATCAGTATTGTGGGCAGCGGATGGGAAGAATGCAAGACTGATCTCTGTATCAGGACAGCTTGTGGGATTGGGGGGGGGAGGTTTGAGTATGACGCTTGTAAATTGCCATTTAAAATCACAAATTTTAACTAGGAATTAGCTTCAATATTTCACTGATGATGTGTTCAAATACATAAAGTTGAATGTTGAGGGGGGGGGGAAGTGCAAACTTTAAGTCATTGCTCTCTCCAGTGTAGTGTTTTTCCCAATTACAGCACTTCGTTTTTGTCAATAGGAATGAATAACAACTATTCCCCTACATGGGTGAAAATAAGGGGCTGTATTTGGGGATACCACTGGAGCTGAATTTGTTCCTGATGATCTCAGAGCCTGGAGCACAAAGTCATTCCTCCCACCCGTTGAGTTTCAACTGTGTCCCATGGAACATAGTGGGAGCTATTGACCTAGTTTACACGACATGGCAGCCCAACATTTCATTTCCATTAAATCAGTTGCATGTATATACTGCCCAATAGCCAAAACTCTCTGGGTGGTTTACAAAGATTAAAAAATTTAAAATGCATTATAAAAACCACTTGCATGCCAACATATAGCACACACAGAGACATACATAATTCTAAAACAATTTTAAACAACAATAACAAAAAAAACAGGATCTGAATAAAACCTCAGGCCAAATGCACGAGAAAAGAGGAATGTCTTAACCTGGCATGCTGAAAAGATAACAATGTTGGTTGCAGGTGGCCCTCATCAGGGAGGTCTAATGAGAGGGCTACCTCAGAGAAGGCCCTCTCCCTTGTTGCCACCTTCTGAGCCTCCCTTGGAGGAGGCATCTGGAGGAGGGACTTAGATGATGAACATTGTGTACAGGTAGGTTCATGCCAGGAGTGGCACTCCATCAGGTATTGTGGTTCCATCCCCATGGCTTAATTTACCCATGGGGGCTGTTGCGTTGTGTCTTTTTGCTTGGCGCCTGTGGGCACTCAGCTTGCAGTGGGCTGTCGTGTTATGCAGACACAGGCAGCGAGGGTTTTTTGAAGGTTAGACAAGCCTCAAATAACCCTAAAACAAGTCATGGATTATTTGATGTTTGTCTAAGCCTGAAACAACCCCTGCTGCCTGGGTTCGCACCACATGAAAAAAGGAGCATGTGGGTGCCATGCAAAAGTGGTATGACACAACAGCCCCTCCTTTAGATAAATCAATCCATGGTGGGCTGTCATGATATACAAACAGGTCCATTGAGATTTAAGTTGCCCCCCTCAACCTACCCTTCCCCGGGGTTCTGTTTCTTGCTCTCACTACAGTGGGATGAATGCTGTGAATTGGCACAGAGAGAAAGAGAGCTCAATTACAGCAGAGCCAAGTGTCTGGCTGATAACTTCCCAAGAAGCTTCTGTTTGTGCAGCATGAAGACCGAAGTGGATATGTACTGGAAAACAAAACAAAACCCCCAGAACTTAGAGGCAGCATCATGATGATTCATGCACTGCAGGACTAACCAGCCCATAACTCCCTAACTGTTGTGGCAAACTGGGTTATTGTTAACTGCTAGGTTTCTAAAGGCTGCTGGGAGAACCTCAAAGCAGTAACTTAGAAATGAACTTGGCCTTTTCATTCCTCTACTTGAAGATGGCAGTTTGTATAAAACCACACAAGCTGTGTAACTGTTCCCATAACATTTTATATTACTTCTTGGCACAAGGGCGTTTGTCTTCAAGTCGCATGAAAAGGTGGTTTGAATTTTTCCCTAAAAGTAAATCCACAAACATTGGTGTGTTTACACACACCCTCCCTGCTAAAGCCGGCAACCTCTTTTGCGTCACTAATGAAATCATCCTGGGTTGTTGCAGAGACTATCCGCCCTTTCTGCTTTTACAGTTTTTGACTTCTTCCTTTTTTTAAAAGTGCTGCTTTGCTCTTTGACATCTGCCACTGACTTGTTTCGATCATGTTTGGGTGCAGCTTTCTTAAAGGAGAATTCCTGTTTGTTTTTTCTTTTGTCCTTTTCTTTTCTGTGCCTCCCTTTACCCTTGTCTTGCAGTTACACCTGCCGCCACTTGCGGAGATATGTCTATCTCTTGGACAAACTCTATTTCCCCCACTCCCACTGCTCTACGCTGCAGCATTGCTTCTCGAGCCTCAGTGACAATGGAGAGGAGCTGTTGTCTTTAACTTGTTCTCACATTCTCAGATCCTATGCTTCCAGGTTATTAACCTCTGCTCTCCATTTACTGCATGCTGCATGCTCTGTGTGACTGGTCTGTGCATGTGGGAAAGAATAAATGGGCAGAGGGAGGGATATTTCTGGACCCCCAGTACCTGTTCATTAACTAACGATCCCCTTGTGTTTCATAACACATGTAGTTATAAACTGCCGGTCCAACATGGCTAAGCAGTAAGTAGTGTGTGATATAATTTCCATAACTCTACCATAATTTTAATTTGCAAGCATTTCATACCCAAAGTATATAAATACTTTAGAGTCCTTACTTCACAGAACCTTTTCCGCATCAACTGGCGGAACCCCTGGCGTAGGCAAATATTTGGGGGCATGTTCTAGAGAAGGGGTAAGCAACACATGCCTTCTAGGTGTTTTGGACTATGGTTCCCACAATCTGTGACTATTGGCCACGGTGGTTGGGTCTTACGGGAGTTGTAGTCCAAAACAATTGGAGGGTACAAGGTTGGGGAAGGCTGCTTTGTTCTTGGGTCACGCAAGGAGCTATCTGTTGTTCAGAGACGCTCATCTTCTATTCATCTTCTTATTCAGGAATCCCTGGTAAGTTTCCGGGGAGTCTTGGGGTTCCCTGGAACACAGTATGAAAACCATTGCTTTAGTGTGGAATTAGTCATTATGCTAGATCTGGGACTGCTGCTAAAATATAGCAGCAAGTGACATCAGGCAACATGTTTCTCCAGTCCAGTCCATCGGCTGCCACCTACAGGGTAAGGGAAGCTCAGAGTGTGATGATGACTTTGCATGGTTGGATATTAGCTATTAGCTTCCTTCATGTGTAGAAGGGAAGTGGGGCCAAACTGCTTCCTCTGCCCCAGTGCACACCCCTTAACAGGCCCCACCTCTCCTGAGCAGCTGTATAAGCCACGTGTAGCCTCCCCTTTGCAGACATCCATATAAGCCATTGGATGCCAAGGGGGCAAAGCCAGCAGTGGGGCATGACGTTGGAGCAGGCATCTTTCTCTTCTACTCCTGGAGCCCCTTTATGCATGTAATATATTGAAATAGGCTGCTTGATATGTCTACTGTGTAGAGGGGAGAAATAGATAGAAGACTGCCGCTTTTGACTGCATCCCCTTATCATTTCTTCCTTTCTTAGACTGCTGGGGAAATAGCAGTGGTCACAACTAAATTGAGTGATCGGGTGAATTTAGGAGTTGGTTCTACATACCCCAACCTTTTTCTGATGTTCCTAGTGTGCTTGTTCCTTCTTCCAGGAGATGGAGTCAGAAGACTAGGGAAGCATGGAAAGGTTCCTAAGCAGATCTTGCTTTTTACTTGTTAATCCTCCCTTGTTCTGGGACTGATCTGTTTGTCAGGTTCAGGCTAGTTCTTTGGTCCAGGGAATGGCCTAGTAGTTGCTGACGACCGAGCAGTATCTTTTAGCAGATAAGATTGGGAAACTGTTGAGCAGACACTGATACCCAGCAGCAAGTGACACGTCCATGTAATTACTTGGAAATCATCAAAAGCTAATTGGGATAAAGAAACTTTTAAAAATAAATTAATAGCTTTTTTGAGTTGCCTTTCCTATTTGTGAAATGCTCAAGGCAATGTATGTTAAAAGGTCTACCACTAAGAACAAAGCACAGTACCGTTTCTCTGAATAGAATAGTATGTTTAAATTCAAGCTACACTTGCTTTACACGTTCCTTAATGTATTATGACTGGTGCCAAGAATTTTGGGAAAGCAAGGGGTGGGGGGAGGATCGCATGACAAAATTTGACCAGAACATGGAGAGCATCCAGAATGGAAATAACAGTATCTTGGGTATGCAAGCATATAATGGTACAGAGACCACACAGTAAACATAAATAAAACCAGCTTGATTATCAAGGGAAGAAAAAAAAATGTGGCATACAGTTTGAAATAGTTTCCCTCTCTCAGAACAAAAGGAACAGTATAGCGGTTGATAGAATTATTGTTGCGGAGTCCTAGGAGAAGATGAAAACCCAGTGGTAGGAGAGAGGTTTCCAAGCTATTCAAATTAAAACCAAGAGCAAGGAATCTTTATCTGAAGGAACAATGATGTCGCTTGAGGATGCGATCAGAGGCCTCTGCTGCACAAAAGGGGGAATAAAGTTAATCGCTTGCATAAAATGCCCTGGACCAAGGGTGTAGAACCTCAGGCCAGGGGCCAAGTCTACCCACCAGCTGCTGCTAAAGGTTCGAGTGCCAAATATAAGAGGGTTCTTATTGTTTCAAAATGTGCTAAGCACCACTCTTTTGGCAATCTGATCACTTCAAGTAATTCTAATTCTGGGTGTTTTGATTAGGCCAGATGTAATTATTCTGTGCACGCATTCCCTTGGGGTGGGGCTATAGCTCTGTGGTAGAGCATGCAGAAGGTCCCAGGTTCAACCCTCAGCATCTCCTGGTAGGTCGGGGTGGGTGGGTGGGTTGGGGATCCTCTCTGAAACCCTAGAGAATTGCTGCCAGTCAGTGTCATCTGGGCTGCATGGACCAATTATCTGACTCGGTATAAAGTGCCTTCCCGTATTTCTATGTTCCTGTGTTCTTTTCTTTTTCTCTCTCTACAAGATTTTTTTAATTCTCCCCATCCTTTAGGCTCAGGGTTGGTCACAAAATAAACAAATAAGCAAACCAGAGTCAGATTTCATCTAATTCAGTTTAATTTCCCCACCCTTTTCTGGCTTAACCTGAGTCCCACAGAACAGCCCAAGCAGGTGAGCCTTAAAACACTTCAGGATTTTGGCAAATCTGCCATGGGAGGAATTCTTATAATTGGGAGGCAGTACAATAAACAATGCATAATTTAAGGCAATGTCATCTTCACATGAGAGTTACCAATATAACCTGCTCTGTAAACATATGATGCATTTTACATTTGAGAAAGATTTCATGACCAAAGCTTTATTATTAGCTTTATTATGGTAGCTTTATTATTGCTGACTTCTGATCCAAAATCAAGATCATTGATAGGATCACCCACTCTTTGATGTCTGTCCACTGTTTGGTGCTTGTCTGGACTATGACACCCAATATTCTGTGATATTTCTGTTGTTATTTTTTAAATGTATGTAGGCAAGCCCATAGTTTCTGTGATTTGAATTCCTTGCTGCTCTTTATACATATACTTGATAAACTACTTTATATTTAACTTCTAGAGGGTTTGCTATGTTAGTCTGGTGCAGTCTTGTAGCACCTTAAAGTCTTACAGATTTGTTGTGTCACATGTATTTGTGCAAGTGGTCTGTAGCCCACATAAATCTATGCCACACTAATTCTATTAATCTGCAAGGTCTCCTAAGACACTCTGTGGTTTCCAAAACAGCCATATTTCCATGATTTCTCTCACGACCATTGCAACTACCTCCTGGTGGAAACAGCTATCACCAATTTAGCCTTGTCTTCCTTTCTCTTCTGTAGGAGACAAGTCACATTCTAGTTTATTCTCACTTGCTGATCAGCACTTTGATTATTGGATTTGATTCTATCACTCTTTGACACTTAGTATTAGCTAGAAAAATATCCTTCATTGTGCCAGGCAGGTTATATACAAAGAGAAGGCTTATTATGTGTTAGGAACACCACCATCCCCATCCTACCCAGCCTTCCTTCAATGCAACGTTACCTTCCCCCATAGGAATGAATGTGAGCAATTCATCAAAATGGGGAAAAGTTGAGTGGAATGCAGAGGGCTCCGCCTGACTCTCTTCCTTGGTGACCCCCGCCACTGAGATTCAAGTCTGCCTCTACTCAAGTATGATGGAATGTCTGAACGTTTTTCTCTAGAACAGGAGTGGAGAACTACGGGAGCCCCTGGGGCCATTTTCGCCACTTGTAGGCTGCACTGGGAAGAAAATATTTTTTTATATCATCGTTTTGCCACTGAATTTTGGTGACAAATCACTCATTAGTGCTTAGTAGCACTAAAAACATTAATTTTAGCTTGTTTGCCAGCTATATTGGACCCTTTTAGTACTCTGTAGCAGTTACGGAGTGCTAAAATGGACAAATTTAGCTTGCAAACAAGCTAAATTTGTCCATTTAAGTGTGTTGTGTTTCTCAGAACACTCCTGCTTTCGATGGGAGGCAAATGACGAGGCTTGCTAAGTAATCCACAAAGCTTTTATTAAGCAACAAACGTCTCTTCTAACCTCTTGGAAACGCCCTCCTAGGCAAAACTATGCAAACTAAGCAAGACAATTATCCGTTCAAGAAGAATAAGAAGCCCCTTCCCAAACGCCTGTAACTTCAGAGCGCCTGGTGTGGAGGCAGGTTCTGGCATAATCTAACCGACTTTCTCACACCTTCCTTCTCCCCCCCCCGCCCCCGGGTGCATTTGAGCTTCCGGCGGACCCTAGCATCAGCTAGCTTGTCGGGACGCTCACCTCCTGAAGAAACCTCACTTCCCACTGAAACCTCATCTTCTCCCAAAACAGGGGCAGTAGGGTTAGACATGACAAAGTGCTCTCTAGCCATTAGGGAGCGCCATTTTGTTTGGGGAAAAAATAGGTTTTTAGAATTCAGGGTGCACTGTGAGCAGCTTGTTGCCCACCTCTGCTCCAGAGAGAAAATTCTAGAGCACCACTGTTTGATGCACCAGCAGAGTTCATGTGTTATGGGACTTCAAGTGAGCCTTATATGCAATCCTATGCATGTTCATTCAAAAGTATGTCCCAATGTGTTCAATGGGGCCTCCTTCCTAGTAAGTGTGTTTAGGATTACAGCCTTAAACTGATAGCTCTTTAGCTCCAGTTTAACAAAAATTGGGTTTCCCCCATCCCTAACTATGCGTTTCTGAAAAATGAAACCAATTCCAGTTTACAATGTTAAGGGCAAAATAAATATTGGTGCCAGTTCAGAAATTCAATTTCCAGCGCATTGGCCTAGATTATATTTGTGGATTGGCAGTCTCCATCAACATATTATTTTCTTATATAAAAGACTATTCAATCCAGAAGTTCTGCAAGGAAGAAAGTTTCATTATTTATACACACACACACACACACCTGTAAGTCTCTTAGTTTTTTCATGGTACGGAAACAAGCAAGCCAGTTGTCCTGTAACTACTCACTGTAAGAAATGGAGCTCTGACACATAGGAATTACTATGAACTACGATATCGTGACATTCAAAATCTTAATGTGAAATAAAAATTTGACCCCTTTTTAAAGTGAGGGTTGAGGAATTGGGAGGAGGGAGAATCACAATATCCTGCAAAGACCTTGAATTGCAAACATGACAGCAAAATTTAGTCATATGTGAAGGTTCACATAAGTTCACAGAATAAAGGCTAGACTCAACAAAGAATAATGTGGTTTTAAAAAGCACTAATAAACAAAAAACAGTCTTGATGTTACAGTAAGTTTCCACTTGGAATGCTGGACAACTGTATCAGTGAAAGGCAAGCAGTTTTTTTTTTAAATTTAGCACATTTGCATCTATTAAGTCCTTTCTCCTTCCCCGTTGCCCTCTGTAGATTGAGCCATCCTGGCCTGGATCTCTTTTACCCTTGAGGGCCCCTGGCTGGGACAGAGGTTTAGGTCATGGCAATACACCATGTGCTCCCCCTACACATCTGTTGGAGTCCTGCATATAATAGCCAGCGGATGGTGTAGATCTTTGGGTAGGCAATGGGTGAGATCAGTAGCTGAGTGGTGGACCTAGGTAATGTGGAGTGAGTGACCCCTTTAGAACTGCCAGGTATGAGGGTTCCCCCTTTCCCACAGACAGGGCTCCTATGCATTTAAATGTATATCTCCATGACAAGTAGAAGCCAGCAGATGCAGTAATGGGGAAAGTTTCATCGGCCAATTTTTTTCACTTGCCTTGCTGATATTAAAAGCCATACCAGGAAAAAACAGGGACTACATGGGACTGTTTTTTAGAATTGGAGCAATTCCTTACCACGTGGGGCTTAATCAGCATGAGATCTGATAACATTTGGAACTTCATTGGACTGCTGCTCACCTTTAGAACCTGGTCACATTCTAATCCTAAAGTTGTTTCAGGGTTCCTAATAAAATCTGCAGCAGAGCATTAATTGGATGGAGTAAAAGAAAATAAGTTCTTTTCTTCCCTGCCTCCAAACTGGTTCTGTATTGCACAAATCTGCTAATATATATTAACAGTGCCCTGATATAAACAAATGAAAATTAGATCTTGCATGCTGGCCAAAAGGCTCAGCAATACAATCACAGTTTATACTGCTCTTCTAACTTGGCCAGTAATGTGGGATGTGATATTTCTGTGGTTGGATTAAAATGGCCAATATTTGTTCTTATACTTCAAATAATGAAACTCTGAATATGTGAAGGCTGCGTTCGGACAAGTCAACAGTGGGGTAATAATCAACTTGACAGTTGTTTATCTAGGGGTACTCCCCACACAACCTGATATTCCCCTCAGTCCTCCTGCTAGTAGCCCATCAGCCATTGCTGCCGAAAATCTATCATGCTGACTGGACTAGAGTGGCAGTTGCCGCTTTGACCACTCCTGCCTTGCGACTCTGTGGCTGATGAAATAACCAGTGGAAGCCAAGGAAATAACCAATGGTGCCCTCCACACAACATGATAACCAATGTTGGTTCATATAGCCAACTCTACACAGCATTGGTTATTTTGGCCAAATAACCAACTGTTGGTTAAAACACAGACACACACACACACACACACCCGTGCAACACGATAACCTGGGTTAAATAACCAACCGTTGATTATTTGAATCACCATTGGTTATCATGTTGTCTAAACCCAGTTGAATTGTCCCAGTATTTCGTATGTGAAATATATGTGATAAAAATACTGTGTTGGAAACAAATATTGATTGATATATGGTCTCGACTTCCATGGGTGGTAAGAAGTCAAGGGACAGCACTTTAGTTTAGTTTTCATTGAAGGGGAGAGCACACTGAGGACTTTTGGTGTGCTTATTGGAAACCTTTATTTAAAAGCATATAAGCAGAACATTTTGGAACCAAGTAGATTCCTAAAGCTAGTATGACAGTTTATCATTTCAGAGACTGTACTCCAAGGATGCTTCATCATCTCACCATGATGGCCAGCTGAGATTAAAAATTACAACTCTGTTGTAACTTATTTAAGATGAGCATTCCAAGTTATGGAGTTATGTATTCTTTATTTTGCACTATCCCCCCCCCAATCATTTTGTACAAAATAAAACAAGAGCCGTGCATATTCAGCCCAACTTCTGTATGATAAATAACTGTAGTATTTTTACACTCACCCTAGTTAATTGCATTATGTTTCAAGCTACTTAACATTCCTTTGATGCAACTTTGAATGCAGTTTGGGGAAATTTATCTCTCACAGTGGTTTACGAAGTATGTATAACCATAGCAATACTGGTGTGTGGGGAAATAGTGAACTGTTAAACCTTGCTTCTGAAACGTTGCATTTATATATTGCACTTTTGAAACGTTAAACCATCAAAGATGAGAATCCTGCTACATGAACCACAGAGGAGAAAGATCAGTGGGAGAGGGCGAAAAGAGCAACTTTGGGTAATTAATAAAGATGACTAATTGAATAGGCTTTGAGATGCTCCATAGAATCATAGAGTAGCAGACTTGGAAGGGCCTATAAGTCCATCGAGTCCAACCCCCTAGAGTAATGTGTTATATTTCCTTTTATATCTGAGAAAGATTTCTTCTGGCATTCGGTGGGGGTTCATGTTCGTTTGTGGGGGACATTGTCAAGTCTTTTTGGATTATCATGGCTGATCAGCTTGTATCACTCAGTAACTGTTACAGCAAGCGTATCTTCATCCTGGTGCAATGTCCGCTCCATACTGCCTGGCTTTGCTCCTCCAAATGGAACCCATTGTTGAATGCCCTCTTTTAGAAAGGGGGGGGAACCATTAATCTAAAAAGTGAGATATAACATCCCCCTCCATATCGGATCTGGGAGTTTTCCACATTTAGCTTTGTTTGTTGGTTTTTAGATTTTGTTTTGACACAGCAAATTGAAGCTGTGGAATCTGGTCCTCTTTTAGACTGTGAAATTTTTAACCTTCCCTACACCAAGGTGGGCAACAATCTTCCCTCCAGATGTATTGGCCTACAAGTTCCATGGTCCCTCAGCATTGGGTAGGGCTGGTGGAAGCTGTAAGCCAAAACATCCAGAGGGTCAAAAATTGCCCTATACCCTGATCTCCACAAACATGAGCCCCAAATAGATCTGGCAAATGGAAAAATCTGGGTATTATCCTTGTATACTGTTGTGAATGTAGCACAGAGTTACTGATGGTGCATATGGAAAAGGAGTAGGCAGACTTCAGACTTGCTGATCTACTTTAATATAAATCCTGAGACCCACCAAATGGAACCAGGTTCAAAACACATACACTTCGGCCTAATCTACACCAAGCAAGATATTGCACTATGAAAGCAGTATGAAAGCGGTATATGGTCTGTGTCAATGGGCCCTAACAGTTGTCAGTGCACTTCAATACTGCTAGAAAGTGTGGCTTCTGCCTTTTATATACCGCCTTCATACCACAATATCCTGCTTGGTGTAGATTAGGCCTTAGAATTAAAGAAGTGTGAGCCTAGGAGTTTGTTTCATGAACTGAGCTTACAGTCTTTTCTTATAAAAGTCCGCTCCTGGTTATTTCACCCTCCCCTGGTTGTCTTCATTTCAACAGTGTTAATTAAGGGCAGTTTAAACATTTTATTTTACTTTATTTTATTTTAGCTTCTTTTTTATTGTTACATTTATATCTCAATTTTCTTCCTCTTGCAAGGAACTCAAAGCAGCTTACATGGTTCTGCCCCTCTCCTTTTTTATCCTCACAACAACCTTGTGAGGTAGGTTAGGCTGAGAGTCAGTGACTGGCCCAAAGTCACCCATTGAGCATAGAATCATAGAATAGCAGGGTTGGAAGGGGCCTACAAGGCCATCGAGTCCAACCCCCTGCTTCACTGGGCAGGGAATGGAACCCGGATCTCCCAAGTCCCAGTCCAACACTCTAATCATTATTTATTTTTTATTTAATTATTTATTACATTTATATACCGCCCCATAGCCGAAGCTCTCTGGGCGGTTCACAAAAGTTAAAACAGTAAACATTAAACAGTATACAAAATTTAAAAACCATCAGAAACATAAGAACAACAGTATAAAAACAAGAGTATCCATTTAATCAACAACAGTTCTGGGGTCCATTAAAAACAAACAAACTTAGCGTTGTTAAATGCCTGGGAGAAGAGAAAAGTCTTGACCTGGTGCCTGAAAGATAACCGTGTTGGCTCCAGGTGAGCCTCACCAGGGAGATCATTCCACAGTCGGGGGGGGGGGGGGGCATCACTGAAAAGGCTCTCTCTCTTGTTGCCATCCTCCAAGCTTTACACTACACTGACTCTTATTGTTGCCATTGTTTAAAAATTGGGAGTCAGAAATCTTTGCCAATCTACTCCAAATCACCCAAAGATCTGCTCACTGCTGATATAGAGGACTTCTCTTTTTGCAGGGCTATAATCTCTAAAATAGCCACCTGGAATCCCAAGGATAGAATCCCATTGGTTCCAGTTGTAATGAAACCCTGTTTTGTTGTGTTCATATATAACAACGCTGACATCTAAAGCCACCTTGGCTTCCCATTGACTTCACAGTATATGTTCTTTCTTGAACATTTTTTGTATATAAACTTGTCCATGGATTGATTTAACTTGCAAAAGAGCAACAGTTTTTAGTTTAAGATCATGCCTTAGTTATTTTATTTCAACGTTTCAAAGAACATATCAAGTTTCCTCCATGGAAATGAGATTAATTTCCACATAAATTGAATACAATGTAAATCTAATTAGTCTTAAATCTAACTTGGGCCCCAGACTTTTTGTTTTAAAGATCATAGTGGTTATAAAGATGGAAAAACTTGCACAACCATGCTAGTATGAATCACAAGACTATATTGGCCTTCCCAGCCAAATTGAAGTTTATGTATATTTTTTGGTTAAAAAAAAATGTTTCTGCCTTCTCTTAACATATTCCTGTTCCCACCTGCAGTAGCAGCAGCAAATAATCTGAATTTATTGTGGACCACTGCAGGTGGTTTTTTTAATCATCATTATTATTATTTAACTAACTGTATATCTGCATAACATAATTCTCCAACTTATTATACAAGGGGAAAGTGAAGGAAGAAGACGAACATCATCGCTAAAGAACTTCAGGGAATGGTATAGCTGTACTTCTATACAATTATTTAGCGCAGCGGTGTGAAAAACAAAAATAATTGTAATGATAGCTAAACTCTGATAGGAGAAGGCACCCTAAGAAGAATATCTGCTGCACCAATGTTAATGTTAATCACAGTTAGCTATTTGAAGCCTTAACAACTGTGCAGGTAAACTGCTGCACCATGGTTAGGAGATTGGGGGTGCTGTGTCACCACTGGGTGAATGAGAAAAAGAATGTTGCAAATGGCAGGACAAACAGACTGAAATTGACCCAGTTTAGATATAAAAAGAGAATTTAATGCTTTAAAACTGACAGATCTGGCTTCAGCAAGTTCCTAAATGCAGTAGGGCTGGGGCCGATATGTTGCCAGGCTAAGGTCCATCATTCCCTTCTTGTTCAGTATAGGGAGAGAGCCTCTCCTGAAAGCTTTTAGAGAAGTCAAATGTTATCACTGGCCTATTACTAGGGGGTGGTCTTGTAGAGAGAGAAACCCAGGGGGTCAGGGGCGTTTAATGGGTGGTGAGGAGAGGGGTTATTTTACTTGTGCTTTGTGTGAATATTGCTTGTTTCTTTAAGTATGGTTCATGAGTGTTAGCTGGTTTGTTTGTTTTGGTGTGTGTGCATTTTGCCTGGGGTTTGTGTATGTGTTTTGCCTGGTGAGGTTTTTCTCCAGAATTTTTGGAGTCAGGTGTGTTTTACCTGGGTTGTAGCTGCGGGGAGGGTTGACCTGGGGTTTTGTGTGTGTTTCTCTGAGCATCACCAGTTTGTCTTCTGTGAAGTGGGCATTATGCTATGCTTTGTGTGTGTATGGGGGGGGGGGGAGGGATTGGTGATTTAGTATTTGTGGCTCAGATCCAACTTTTTCCTTGTATTCATTTTCTTGGCAAAGTAGTTTGTCTCTATATCTCATCAGTTTGCCTTCTGTAAAAAGGGTGTTGGAGCAGAAAACTAGGTTAAAAAGAGAGATGTTGTGTTTTAGAACTCAGAGCCTACCTCTGCCATGTACTTGGGTCTTGGGAAAGTTATTTTTTTCTTTTAGTCTCGCCAGTTTGCCTTCTGGGAAATGGGTATTTCGTCACTGACCACACCTATCATGGTAGCCATTTTGTGAACTGGCAAGCCCCCTCATGGCAGCTACTTTGTTAGATCCCTACAATACCCTCCCAAAATTCCAGGTATGTCCACAGGCCCAAAAAGGTTGGAGAGCTGTCCTTTAATGTATTTAAGCCACATTAGTAGATGAGGTGTTGGAGTTACTATTTATTGAGAAATGGTTACTTAAGGGATTTGTAAGTGAAACAGATCATTTTATTTTTCTTTTAATTGCAAGGCCTACTGGGTTAGGGGTAGCTGCTTGTAGATACCTAGAGGTTACTAAGTCCACAGAATGAATTGCCTGGAAAGGTAAGCTTGCTTTGATCAGCCTCTACTGAATAACATGAAGGATTTGTATAAATGAATAGTCCATAAATTATTATGTCAGTATTAAGCCCCTAAAATGCTGTGCACATTTCACAATGGCGCATGTGGGAATTGCATTTGTGGTTTGAGGATATCATTAGGCCTGCTTTTTATGTAAGATCTCTATTTTAAACTACTGTTAGCGAAGAGCTAAATAAAATACATCTCTGTCTTTTGGAGCCACATACCTTGTGATATATGGACCACAAGAAAGAGAAGCTACAATCCATAAACCAAGAACTCGAGAACAACCTCAGAGCTTCCATTCAGATCTCTGGGGATATTCAGGAATTCTCTGAAGAGTGTGGTTTGATAGAGTACAGCCTGAGTAAAGCCGGCATGCACAAAAGCATGCTGTATTTCTTGGACTCGTAACTAGAGAAGGTCGTGTTCAAAATGCTGCATAGTAAAATACAGGCTGAAGCCAGTGTGGTGCAGCGGCTAGAGTGTTGGACTGGGAGTCGGGAGATCCGGGTTCTAGTCCCCGTTCAGCCATGGAAATTCACTGGGTGACTTCGGACCAGTCACAGCCTCTCAGGCCAACCTACTTCACAGGGTTGTTGTGAGGATAAAATGAAGAGGAGGAGGATTATGTATGCCACCTTGAGTTCGTTAAGGAGGAAAAAAGGCAGGAATACACTGTAAATGTAATAAATAAAATAAATGAAGCAGCAGTTTCACAGTTGGGAGTATTCCTGGATCCAGCCCTGTTCCTAAATGTCAAGATAGAAGTGACAGCTGAAAATGCTTTTTTACCAGCTTTATCGTATTCACCAACTGCAACCATTTTTGGAGAAAGCAGACCTGGCCTCAGTGATTCATGCTCTAATCAGCTCTGTATTAGCCAACTGTAAAACACTGTACCTGGAGCTGCCTTAAAGACAATGTAGAAGTTTCGGTTGGTTCCAAATGTGGCTGCCAGAGTTCTGAATATCGACAGTCGATCAGATCATGTTGCACTGATCATGTACCAGCTTCACTGCTTGCCGTTTTGTTTCCGGGCTAGACGCAAGCTGCGTGTTTTGAACTTTAAAGCTCCAAATGGCTTGGGATTAGAATTACTTTCCTCCATACGAACCTGCCTGACATCTCTGCACCTTTTACGAGGCCCTGCTTCTGGTCCCCTCAGTATCTGAAAGACAGGAGGTGAATGCCTAAGACAGAGCCTTTTCAGCAGTGGTGCCCAAGATTTGGAACTGCTTCCAAAAGGAGGTCCAGTTGTGGCCTCATTGTTGCTTGCTTTTAGAGCAGTGATGACGGTTTCAGTTCAACATACTTTTTGCATACTTTTGCACAGTTTTATTCTTAATATGTTTGTATGCTCTTGCTGCATTTTATTCTGTTAGTTTTTAAATGTTTCTATAGAGTCTATTGATGTTCTTGTTATAAGTTTATGCTTGTGTATTTTTATTTGTGCTGTGAACCGCCTTGGATATAAATTTCTATAAGGTGGACAGTTGCACACACACACACACACACACACACACGTAAACTTTTCAGTCCATTGCAGATGTAAAGTAATGCAGGCTTTTAATTAAAAAATGAACATCAATCCTTGGTGCCCCAAGCTAGGTATGAACAACTTCCGAATTTGTTTGTGCTAGCTAGTGAACATCGGTCAGCAAACTCTAGTAAAGAGGGTGGTGGGAAATTGCATGAAGGGGGAGGAGCTAAAGGGAGGGGAGCATGTGATTACACAGCCCATTCTCTTAGTTCTACTTCAGTGGTTATCTGTTCACTCTTTTTGGTTTTCAAAACAACATGTCGGTTTTGTGAACTATTTCAAAAATGTTCTGTTATCAAAATAAACCTGTCCTTTGCAGAGTTCCATTTCTAAGGAAACACACCTCATAAAACTTTTTTATATATAAAAAAGTTGACTCCGTAAGATACAATTTTGAAGAGCCTCTACTAAATTGGCAATCTTATTTTATGGAAGCTGAGCACCTTTGATCAATTCTTATAAAAAAATATATACCTTATGTATTTTCTTCTTCTTCCCCAGTTTGTTTGCATTGTTGTCAAAAAAGCACAACAAAGTTTTAGAGCAAGCCACACAATCCTTGAGAAGTTCCCTTGCTTCAGATGATTCTCCACTTCCAGATTATGTGAGTACCAAGCTTAGTGTTTTAGGGAATGTGTCAAAATAGCATCTCCGAATTCTGCAGAAATCTATCAAAGTGTATGACGACCTGGCAACCACCAACACCAAAATATAGGAAGCTCTACTGATGACATCATGTCTGAAAGTCATGAAGAATTTTTAAAAAAAATACATTTGCAAATGGAAAAATAAAAGAAACCACAGCTATTCATAGCTAAGACATTTACTCCAGTCTGACAGCTTGCAATTCTTGAGCATTTGTATTTGATTGCCATGGCAGGGGAGGGCGGAGGGTGAAGTATAACTGGCAAAAGTACTGCAGGATGCTGAGGAAGGAAAACACCATAATGGTTCAGTTCGGACAACACGTTTCTCAATGGTGGTTTTAGAACTCCATGGTGGAGTTTTACACCACCGTTGAGAAATGTGCTGTCTGGTGGGGAAACTCCATGCAATGGTGGAGTTTTTTTGGGAAAACACTCCATGCAGAATATCCACGCTGTGCAGAGGAGAGTTCCTGCATAACTGTTGTATTGCATGTTGTGTGGTGGGCTCCATGGAGTTTTCTGTTGCATTGAGTTGACTTTTCCCACTGGCTACAGATTCCCCTGGCAAGAGTGGCGAAAGGAGCTAGTGCCGCTCTAGGAGAGCTGCTGGGATTGTTTTTTTTTTTCAGCAATGGCTGATGGGATACCATCAGGAGGACCGGGGTAGAAGAGAGGGAGGAGGCATTGTCAATCAAAGATCACAATGGATTTTACTCAACTCCACGGTAGTCCACAGTCACACATTGGTGGAGTTAGAACATGTTTTGTAGGGAGTACCACCTTAAAACTCAACCATTGAGTGGAGTTTTCACGCTGCGTTGACTAACATGTCTGAACTGAGCTAACACTTCCTTTTAGCCAGCATCCACCCATATACAGCAAATGTACACACAGCTGCAGGTTATCATGTAGTTTGGTTTCTAGTTAGCGTGCACAATAGATAGTGTTCTTCATGGGGAAGTACCATGCCTCCAAAATTGTATAACTTGCAATGAATTATATTGAAATAACAAATTTTACTGTAGAACATGTCTCTTTGTGCTTCTGGTCTGCCAGCAGATATTAATAAATACATTTCCCAATATATCCATTAAATTCAAACTTGGCAATCTTTTCTTAGCTTATTGGACACAATGTTTTTCCAGAAGTTATTTGTTTCTTTTAAGTCCTGACATAACTCTCCAGTTCAGCTCTAGTCGTGCTTAAAAAAAATGTCATTTATACATAACTTGACTGGGATTCCTATTAAAGCAATGCAGTGCAAATGGACAAAATCCGCATTGGTTTATTAGTGCACACTTGGGTACGCTCAGTATACACTCACAACTTCTGATCTAGGAAATGGCAGGTGGTGTGCAGAAGCCTTGGGTACACGTGCAGCTCTCTTTAGCTGGGTTCTTGATGTCAGTTTTCTTTATATCCGTGGAAGCCCATGTTTCACTGACTCTCATTTGGTTAGGCTGACTTCATGATGTCGACATATTTAAACAGATATGAATCTAGCAATACGCATTTCTGGGGGGTGTCTTTTCCCCTGGTTTCGGTTTTGGCTACAGTAGCCCTTCCAGCAGACTGTACCAAGGGGGATGAGAAGGGGAACCAGGGCGAATCCACCAGCCATGCCGAAAGCCTTGATAGCCTCCTACCACTTCCCTCCCCTTTCCTTGTGTGCCGTGCTGTTTTAGATTGTAAGCCTGCGCCAGAGACTGTCTTGTTTTACTGATTATATGTAAGCCAGTTTGGCTGAGGAGCAGCTTAAAAATACTTTAAATAAATAAAGACTGAGAGCATTTTTATCCTAGTCTTCAGCTGACAAGGCTCCCGGAGTGGCTTTCATAAGATCATAAGAACAATAACATATAATTAAAACACATAGGCTATTTAAAAAGGTGGCAATGGTGACAATTTCGGGCTTCTTCCCCTTGTGCTGACAGGACAGTTGGCCCTGGCAGCCCTCTGGGAAGGGAGAAAGGTGCTCAGTCCCAGCTGGTGAAAATGATAATGCTGCCAGGTTATCCCACTGGCTTCTTCTGCTGCTGCTGTTCACACCAGCAAAAGAGCCGCGGGAAAAGTAGATATTCGGGATGTGTAGAAAAGGCAAGATTTGGTCCAGACCCTGCTTTGGAGAGGGTTTTGATTTGGTTTGGAGTGCCTTGGAAGCCACCTGCTTCGATTCAGGTCCAAATCAGAACCTTGTCTCGGAAAATCTGAAGCTTCCTATGTTGTCCCTTTGGCTATAATAAGGAAGTAAACAGCTATAAACTGGTTTTCCTTTTGACAGGATTAGATGACATTTGCGAGCCTAGTAGCCCCTTCTGAAGGGATGAAGCCTGCCAAATTTCAGAAAAATAGTTACAAGTAGTCTTTAAAGTTTGATATATTTTTTAAGAAAAGAGCTGCTGTTAGCCTTTTATTTCTTGGACTAGAAGTTCCTGTTTCCAAGAAACACTGGAACCATCATAAAACAGTGCCCCAACTTCCAACCCAGCCAGGAAATCTAGAAGAATAACGTTGTCAACGACATCGAAAGCCCTAGAGAGGTCCTGCAGAACCAAAAAAGGAACATACTCCCCCTCTCTAGGTCCCAGTGTATATCCATCCACCAAGGTGACCAAAGCATCCTCTGTTCCATAACCAGGTCTGAAACCAAGGTTGAACTGGTTCTAGATGATCCACCTCATCCAGAAACACTATGCTCAAGAATGGAATATTTGAGTCCGGCTCACTACTACATGATTGAATCATACACCCTGTTGTAAAGAGGTGTTTACCACTAACCTTACCCATTCAGCCACCCTTAGGATTGCACCCTACTGTAAGTGTTTAATTCAGAAAATAAGATTTAAACAAACAAACAGCAAATTTTGGAAAAGCTCCTCTAGCGAGATTCAACTCCCAAGTAATTCCCTGCTTTCAAAGCTGAGCGCTCTCCCGCTGCTGTCTTTTGCCCCACTACAGAGTAGCCCACAATGAGTAAAATGGAGTTGGGCCTTACTTAGATCATGTGGTTGTCCTGTGTTGGCCCTTCCATGACCATATCATGTGGTTTCTTCCTTGGATATGTAGCCTTATATCTGGCATGTAGCCTTAAGTCTGAAAATACAAATACTCTTTCTAATCTTGAAGCTCACCGCCAAGAAATAGGTTCAGTGTGAACTGCAGTTTGAAGAATGTATCCACCTTTCAAAGCAAAGTGGACACCATAAGAATGTGAACAAAGTTAAAGTGGTCTCTTTTTAGAGTTGAGTTATGCTAGATTTGTGAACACAGTTAATTTCCCTCCTGCCAGAAAACTGAAGTTTTTCTTACCTGCTGTGCAGGTCTGATTGGCAGGCCCAGAACTCTTGATGTAATTCAGTATCCTCCCCCTGTATTAATAATCCAAATAACCCCAGTTACGTTGTTGCTGCGTGAGATGCTTCTCTCAGTCCCTTTCTTTCTCAGCTAATGCTCCATAACGGAGTCAATGAAGCCCCCTGTTTAGATCCATCTTATATTTGTCTATGGTAAATAGAAAGCAGCTGCCAGTTTCAGCATCTAACTCTTGAAAAACTTTAAACCCCTCAAGCATCATCTGGAAATAATATAGCTTGTAAAACAAAGCTAAGAAGAAAAAGCAATGTTTGTTTTATGTGGGATGAATGACTTCAGTTGGGGTCCTTCTAATTTGGCCATTAGGAGGGTTATTAAAAAGCAGTATTACAAAGGTGGTTTCAACAAAAAGATTGTTTTTGTTCTATCTTGTTATTACGTTTGATTATAGCCAAAGCAGTAAGTACTTTATAAATAGCCCTTCATTTCATTCCCCAGCAGAGAAGCAAAAGACCAGTAATCTTACTGTCTCTAAGCATTGGTGGATGCTGAATTACTCCCTTATATTATTTTAGTTCCTTAAAGCAAATTGTGTTTTAGAAGTCATATTTAATTTCCCCTTACATGCCTTGGCATGTGTAGTGTGTTGCAGAATAATCGCACAAAAGTATTAGCCATCGTTTAAGCAAGCTAACAATACAAAAGAATAATGGTTTTGGAATGAATGCTGTCCCTTTTGAGGAAACCTTACGATTTTCAGTACGTGTAGGTATTTGACCTCATACAAACTCCGGTCTGGGATTACTAAGGCCACAGTCATAGGCACACCTACTTGAGCGTAAGTCCTCTTGAGTACAGTGAGACAACTGAGTAGAATATGCATGGAATTGGGCTGTAAGAATATTAACTTTGCTTTACTTGGAAGGGAAAATCAAATTTCTAAACATCACAATTTCAATTTCAAGAGAACAGTTTCACAGCATGTAGACATGTAAGCCAAATTCTGCCTACTGTTCATATAAGGAGACTTGGGGGCTGTTCAGAAGACACCTTAAACCCTGCTGGTTAAGGCTTTTGGTTAAGCAGCAGAGTTGAAGTTGTCCTGTGCAATGCGTTTTGCTAAACCCTGCTCACTCGCTAACCACAGTTGGACCATCTGCAGCAGAGTTAGTGGCTCTAACCGTGGCTTAAAGTGACAGCATGGATTGTGGTTAGTGCTAACCCCAGAGAACCACAGTTTCGCTAACCACAGAACCTGAAGTGTTGTTTGAACAGGCCCTTGCTAGCGGGTTGATAAATTTCCTATGTTTTCTGCCTGCTTGAGAACTGCCAAAAAAAAAAAAAGGTTAATGGAAGGGATTGTCAAGCACACAGCAGGCCACAGCACATAGTGTATTTGGCTTGATGGATCACAGGCTGTTTGGACCTGTTTTGTGCTGTCTCAGATCAATGGTCCATCAGTTCAAATATTCTCAACAATAACTGAGATGATTCTGATGGCCCCAGGCCTCAGTCCTTCCCAGTCCTGACATCCTTTTATTGATGTTTGCAGGAATAGGAACATCAGCCTCCGACTTACAGAATATGTGCTCTACCACTGTGCTGTGGTGGTGAAGCCCTTCTTCATAGAATCATAGAATCATAGAATAGCAGAGTTGGAAGGGGCCTACAAGGCCATCGAGTCCAACCCCCTGCTCAATGCAGGAATCCACCCTAAAGCATCCCTGACAGATGGTTGTCCAGCTGCCTCTTGAAGGCCTCTAGTGTGGGAGAGCCCACCACCTCACCAGGCAACTGAGTCCATTGTCGTACTGCTCTAACAGTCAGGAAGTTTTTCCTGATGTCCAGTTGGAATATGCAAGAGGAATGGCTTGCCCCAAATGTCCAACTTTCAACATAGGAGGCTTTCTCTGCCCTACATATCTTGTGCTCCTTCCACGCCTCTCAAGTCCTTGTTCCTTTTGCTGCTCTTCCCAAAGTGTTCTGCTTCATGGGGAGAACTAAGCACATCTGAGTAGAATTAAGCGCATCTGTACGGAATTTCACAAGTTGCTCAAGGAACCCTGAATTTGGGTTTCCCTTGGATATACCCATTTCAGTCAGTTGGTATGCATAAGGACAATTGAAAAGTCTGTTCCAAAGTCAAGGTATTCCTGTGGGGCTTCTTTCCCCACCCCCTTTCATGTCTAAATGCACATTGGGACGTATCTTTGTAGTATAATGGCTGTGGAGTTCTGCTAATTTTGTTGTTTGTTTGATGTGACTGATCATAGTCAGGAATGGTATAATGGCATGTTTCCATTTGTGGTAGAAGCATTCCAAAGCTTAGCTGGTGTTGTATTGAACTCATGAAGTGTCTCCAAAGAGATATATATGAGACTAGAATTTTTCAGGCTTTCTGTGCAGACCTGGTGATTTTCTAGATTTCAGCTATGAAATGAGGCAGGCAGACATCAGTGGTCTGGTTGGGACAACCCCACATTCTTTGCATCTGTTAACAAGATAACAACAAGCATGTTATCAGTCACTTTGAATTGTGTTTTCTTTACTTATGATGTCTCAGTTGAGACTGTCCATACGTGACAGTTTGAGATGGTGGTTTTAGCGGACCAGACAGCATTTGTTCACTAAAAATGAAACTAGAATGACAGCCTCATTTTCTCACGGTCTACCAGCTACTCATGTAGCTTTATGTAGCCACTTGCGGTTGAGAAGGAATGGTTTGGGGGTCAATTTTTCTAACATTTTATTGGGGGAGAAAGATTGTATGACTAACCACCCACAAGCTTTGTGCTTGAATAATAACTTCAGGGCTTTCAGCTGATTAATAGGGTAGTTAATTACACACAGTATATGCAAGGTATATGAGAGGCTTCGCTTCAGATACTGCATTGCTATTCATTTTGCTCCCACCACCACCCCAAAAGAGGTGCAAGGAATGAGCAGATGTTCAAACGTCACAGAGAATTGTACTGCAGACCCACACGTGCGCGCACAATTTCAGTGCTAAAATATTGCATTACAATGTCTGTTACTTTTCCCCCTTTTTGAAAATGAGTATAGGGGAGATCAAGTGGAGGTTTGAACTTGAAATATAGAATGGTGTCCTAAACATGCGCACAAAGTCATTCCGCTATAGCATTCTTCAAGGCAGATACTGTGTTTCAGTGTGTGTGGCATCATTCTGACATCAGTGAAAACAGGCGCAAGAAGTTGAGGTGCACAATTGAGTGTAAGGAGCAGCACCCGTATCTTCATCCTTTTCCTCCAAAGAAAGGAGGCTGCTTAATGTATAATAATTATTTAGCACCAACACTGTGCTAGGTGCTGTGAAAAGTTTATAAGCAATGCTTCCCAATGGGTTTGCAATCTAGACTAGATGGGTAAAGCAGGGATTGGCAAAGGATTAGCAGTTGGCAAATGTGTAGTGAGGATGGTGCTGGTGGGAGTTGAAAAGAAGAAATTATCAGGTTGCTTACCAAGAAGAAAAATATTCTCCGGCCACAAAAACCACAAGGGATGTGCAAGTAAACATCATTGGAACAATTACTAATTCACTCCTTCGATTAATTACGTTTTAGTGCGGTGATCTTCTTTACTTTTTTTAAAAAAAACTCTGGGACCTTTTTCTAAACCTGCTCTCTTCTCCCTCCCCCCAGCAATAACTATCTATTGCACGAATCTTGGAGTTAGATATGAGAGCAGAACAGGATAACTATGACCCCTGCCTAAACCATGCACAGGAAAACATATGCATCAACTCTTCTTGAGTTCTCTCCCAGATCAAAGAGAACAAACTGATTCTGGTGAAGGCATAAATCTACCCAGTTCTTGGTTGCAGGGAGAGCAAGACTCCACCTGCCTCAAGATCTTGTTACTCTTAAATATTTGTGAACCACCCAGAGAGCTTCAGCTATTGGGCGGTATAAAAATGTAATAAATAAATTAAACATTTCACCTCTGACTCCAAGTATCATATAGTTTCATGGGGTTCTAAATCCAAGGTTTCAGAACTTAGGCTTTAGCTTACTGTTTTCACCCCACACTGAACGTTAAGTTTCAGGCTATTTGGGATCCTTTGGCTCTAGTCTGATTCTCTTTTTGCATTTGGTAAAGCTGCAGATATACGAAATGTTTTTCTGAAATACTGTGAATGGACTAACTTCGGGCATGTCTATGCCATACGTTGTAGAGGGAGGGAGGTGGGACGATCCCAAACTTGCATCCTTCCGGGATCGTCGCAGGGTATCTAGACACGGCGCGTGACGTCCTGGGAGGAAGAGGATGTTGCGCCCGCCATTTTGTGTGTGGGGTTTTTATCTGAAAAGAGCACAGGAGCACTCCACCGAAAAAGTAAGTGGTTTTTTTTTTAAAAAAAAAAAAATCCCGTTGCCCCCACCACACTCCCGATGCCCGGGTCCTGGCTCCTCGCGGTTACTTGTGAGGAGTCAGGACGAAAACGGGATGCCCAGCCACACGTCCCGCAGTCTCGGGATCATCCCAGGACTGCAGGAAAAGTTGGGGTAGAAGGGTGGGGTGATATCCTGGGGAAAGGGAGGGATGATCCCTCCCTGCCCCTGAGATCCCCTGTGCTAGACCGGGTTATCTCCCCGTCTAGCCATGCCATTTGTTCCTCCTATTCCACAAATTAATCTCTGGGTCATATACACCATAGCCTGCACTTTTCCTAACCTTCCTAACACTCATTTAAAAGTTTTCGAAGAAACTACTATCTATTACCATATGAATGAACAAGCTAGCATTCACATTTTGAAGAGGTGTTTTATATGTCTGCCTCTCAGATTTTGCAAGCTACGGAAGAATACGCTATTGAAGATGGTTTTTGTTCATAGCTCTAATTAACCAGTGGTTATATCTGTTTATCCCTGAGGACAACATGGCGTGTTGTCCTATTCTGAATCATTAGCAGGATTTCTCGCATTACTGTCAGTTTCTTGCAGCGTTTCTGGCATTATGCATGTGAACCACTGCAGTTCAGAGGGAGGCAGCCCACACAGTAGGGTGGAGGGGTTGGCCTGAAGGGTTGGGTTAAAGAAAGAGAAGTGTCATAAAGGGCAGGGGAAATGCAGAAGATGTAAGATCTCAATGGAGAGGAAAAATGAAAGTGGGAAGCACCTTCTGACCTTCCTGTTTCTATCCCACCATCTGTAGAGCCTTCTCCTCCTTATCTTTATCCAGCCATTTTGCTGAGCAAGGGAGGAGGTGTTGGAAGCACCTCACAGTTGCTAGGCAACAATTACACAAAATTCCCCGCCTGCTACACTTTTCTACAAACGTCAGGTAATTTGCTGTGCTATTGTGCCTTTTATTTCATAGCAACCTGAATAGGTGCAGTCCTGCAGAGGGTAAATAGGGGCAATTGGTGGCCATATAGACAACTGTCATATACACCTCCAAGCGTTCTCGTGCCACGTAGTTGCCACTGCCATATTATGCACAATTTTGCTGCGTCAGTGAGAAGATGGGGAAAGGGTACTTTTGTCTCTTGCTAGGCAGTGGCTAAATGCTGTCTCCAACCACCTCTAAAGTGGCAGAGGGTTGTTTGTTATTGTGAAGAAGCAGCTACAATTACTTGACAATGTAATGTGAGGAAAAGTGTAGCATGATACTTTTCTTTTGTTATGGACACCCTCGCAAGCTTCACCCACAATGAATCCTCACTCCAATCTCGCATCTCCAATGACCTCGGGTATTTCTGCTTGGATGCTTCATCATCGTCTTAAACTCAATATGTACAAGACCAACATTCTCATCTTTCCTCCCAAGCCCTCTTCTTTTCTTATCCATGCATAATGCTGCTATCCACCCTGTTGAATAGGCTTTATCTTTGACTCCTCTCTTTGCCTTTGTTCCTCATATTCAGTCTGTAGCCAAGCCATGTCACTTCTCCCTTACTACATTGCAAAACCACAGCCTTTCCTCTATCCCCTCAGCAGAAACTTTGGTTCACGCCCTGGTCATCTCTTGCCTAGACTACCGCAGTCTTCTCCTCTCTGGTCTTCCGTTGTCTCACCTTGTTTTCTTCACATCTACCCAGCATTTTGCTCTCTGATCACGTGATGTTCCCCTTAAATCCCTACACCAGCTTCCTATCCACTCCTGGATCTAGCGCAAGCTCTTTGTCTTTAACCTTCAGAGCCCTCTCTAGTCTTGCCCTTCCCCCATATCTCCCCACTCCTGCATTTAAATACAACCTTGCCCATTAACTTTGCTCCTCTTTCATACAAAGGTCGCCTGCTTCCTTTAAAGACTCCACCTTTTGCTGTCCCATATGCTTGGAACTGCCTCCCAGAACACCTGTGGATGTACATTTTGGTTCCCTCAAAGCCCACTTTTTCTGTGTAGCCCTTGGCACAACCCCCTAGTTCCCACGCCCAGGAGTAACTAAACCTGTATTTAAGAATGTGCAACTGAAAAAAAATCATATAGTGCTCCTCTGTTTGCCCTTGCTTCTCCTTCATCCCCCTTCCTCTGTGTCAAATTTTAGATGCTACACTCCTTGGGACAGAGATATGTCCTCTGGCATGCTGAATATAAATATAAATAATAACATATAAGAAAACAGAAAGGGAACACATAGTCTGCTCTTCAGGACTGTAGCCCTTCTGAATTATACATTGTGCAGAAACACAGAATTGCAAGGACTTGTACCTCCTCAGTTCTGTTCCTTTTCTCATTGCGTTTTATCATTTTATTCATCTGTATCTTCATGGTTTCATGCCATAATAATATCTAGATGGAGTCTAGATCTAGATGGAGTATCTCCTATATTGGCAGTCACAGCCTGTTTCTCATATGATAACAAAATGTGTGTGCTGTTGTATAACTTAGAAACGGAGTCTTTAGAAAGTATTTTATTTATTTTAATTAATTTACAACACATCTCGTCATAAAAACCCAAGACAAAACTTTAATCGTAGCCTGATCATCCATAGTCAACTTAAATAGAAAATTTCTTACATTCCTTCCAGAAAACATACATGCTGATTTTGGGAAGGCTCCAGGGGAGGGAATTCCATAGGTGAGGTACAGCCACAGAAGATACCTCTCCATGTGGCCTTGCTGTCCTAACTTGTCCCAGATGGTAAGCGTAAGAAGGCATTGTTAATGGATCTTAAAAGTTGTGATGGAGAATAGAGGCAGAGGTGAATCCCATTTATACAGGTCACAATCAGCACCGTGAATTTAGAACTGGTTCTAAAGCTTTTAGAACTTGATTTTGATCTTACTTTTATACTGTTAGTTTTACTCTACCCTGTGCCTGTTTGGTGCATTCTCTTCCCCTTCTTATTGTTTTATTATGATTCTATTAGAATGTAAGCCTACGTGGCAGGGTTTTGCTATTTTATTGTTTTACTCTGTACAACACCGTGTACACTGATGGTGCTATATAAATAAATAAATACATAATAATGAGCCAGAACAGGCACTGATCTAATATACCCCACATGTAACCCTTGCTGGGACAATAACATGATGACTCTTTAAATCAGGGGTCTCCAATGTGGCACCCACGGGTGCCATTGCGCCTGCAGGGACTTCCAACGACGCCTGATGAAGCTTTCCACTCCCTGCCTCCTTCAGAAAAAAATGTTTTTAATCATTAAAAAACTAGAAAAACGTTTGGGTACAAGATTCTCTTTTCTGTTCATGAACCTGACACTGAACAGCTGTTCATTGGGCAGAAAGAGAAGGAAAGAGTTGCTTCCTGGCCCCACATGATCTTCTATCTTTGTCCTCTTCATTTCGCCTCACAGCCTCTAGCCTTGCTATTTCTTTCCACCCAACCCCTTTCCTCACTCTCTCCCTTCCCTGTTCCTAGACTTTTCTGTTCTCTCCATCTGTAGCCCCTAGCCTGGTCTTTCTCTCCCACTTACCCCGTTATCTTGCTCTCTACTCCCAGCCTCTGGGCTTGCTATTTCTGTCCCCAACACAGCATGGGAGTGCTGTTTCCTCCTTCCCCCCCCCCCCCCGCGCGTCTAGCGTCCATCTTTCTCTTCCCTTCAGCCCTTTGCCTTGCTTTCCCTCTCCTTCCCAGTCTTTAGTCTCACTGTTCCTTACACACACACACACACACACACACACACACACACACACACAGGGCCTGTTCAGAAGACACCTTAAACCATGGCTTTAACCATGGCGGTTAAGCTAGAAAGCCAGGCCATGTTCAGAAGACACTTTAAACCACGGCTTTAACCACAGTGAATAAGGCTTTTTGCTTTATTCACTATGGTTAAAGCCGTGGTTTATGGTGTCTTCTGAACACAGCCCGGCTTTCTGGCTTAGCCACCATGGTTAAAGCCATGGTTTAAGGTGTCTTCTGAATGGGGCCATTCACTTCTTTTGACTAGCCAGGCCTCCACGGCAGCCATTTGTGACTATTGATTGATTGATTGATTGATTACATTTATATACTGCCCCACAGCCGAAGGCTAGCTACATCCTGCATGGGAACCATTTTGTGGTGGTGCCCACAGCAATTTATCAAATCTCCAAATGTACCCACAAGTCCAAAAAGGCTGGGAACCCTGCAAATAATCACGATACTGAGACTCTCACGTTATCCTGTGGGTTACTTAAAAAAAATCAACACTTTGAACTGCTCATGGAAAGCAACAGGTAGCCAGTAGAACTACTGGATTATTGATGCAATTTGCTGTTGACAACCCATCTCCATTTGGAGGTTAGCCTGAGAGATGAGTGGCCCAAACTTGTTCAGTGATGCATGTTCCAACCTCGCCTAGATTGATCCATAGTATCCATCCTTATCGTCTTCCAACGTGACTAGTCACATGGTAAGCACCAAGACTGCAGAACTTTAACCGATATGAAAAGGAGAGGTACAGCTTTCTTAACAATGTAATGACCTTCTGTTTTCTTGTCCAGCGTCCACATATGTTGAACAGCTTGGGATGGATGGGACTATTGTCAGAAACTGAGTGAGACCCAATGGCCCAAATACCACACCCAAGGGCTGGTTTATGGGGGTGGGTTTGATCATAGAGCAGCTTCTGCCTCCACAAAGCGACTTTCATTATAAGAACATATTTCCTAGAGGAACTGGACTGACTTACAGCATTAAGTGGCTTCAGAGAAGGCTGTGAGCTAATTGCCAGCAATCTTTGCTTTTCCTCGCATTGAGAGAGGGGAGAACTGTAGGCTTTGCCATTTTTGCCAATGTACACTCAGCCTGGGGAAAATAAAGAAGCATTCGGGATCATGGTTTTTTCACCCCCAGTTCCCACACTGTTCTTTCAGCATGCTTGTATAGCAGAGTCGTAGAACAACTCATGTTACACTGCCCTGGGAAAAAAAGCTTAATTGGATTTTCCTGAAATATGAAGTCCTACTTTTTGCATCTCACAGTTCATCTTTTTCTCTCTTCACTCTTTCTTATTATAGCCAGTTAATTAAGGTGCCTCGGAAATCTTAGCCTTGAGTTGTTGCTTTTAACTTTCGAGTTAACAATCATCCCAGACTGACAGAATTTATTTTGAGGGTAATTAAGTGGCTCCAAAGTAGATATGCAAGAAGGTAGTGAGGTTCTCTCTCATGTACAGAAACCACAGAGTCAACTCTGTTGTCACTGACAACTCTGTTGTCAGCCTGGCTGCTTCATCGTCGTTTGAAACTTAACATGGCAAAGACTGAATTGCTTGTTTTTCCTCCTAAATCTTCTCCTCACCTCTCATTCTCTCTTATTGTCAACGATGTCACGCTTACTCCGGTCAAGGAAGCTCGTAGTCTTGGCTTTATATTTGACTCCTCGCTCTCCTTTACTCCTCACATCGAGGCATTAGCTAAATCCTTCTCGTTTCTTCCTGTATAATATTGCCAGGATTCGACTATTTTTGTCTGTCTCTTCTGCCAAGACTCTCGTTCACGCACTGGTTATCTCTTGGTTGGACTACTGCAACCTTCTTCTCTCTGGCCTTCCTTCGTCTCACATCAGTCCGCTGGTCTCTGTCCACCACTCTGCCGCTAAGATCATCTTCTTGGCCCGCCGCTCTGACCACGTCACTCCACTTCTGAAATCTCTTCATTGGCTTCCAATTCACTCCAGAATCCAATATAAACTTCTCCTGCTGACCTTCAAAGCTCTTCACGTCCTAGCTCCTGCCTATCTCTCCTCTCTCATCTCACACTATCGCCCCGCTCGTGCTCTCCGCTCCTCTGATGCCATGCTTCTCGCCTGCCCAAGGACCTCCACTTCCCTAACTCGGCTTCGTCCTTTTTCTTCTGCTGCCCCTTACGCCTGGAACGCTCTTCCAGAACACTTGAGAACTACAAACTCAATCACTGCTTTTAAAACTCAGCTAAAAACTTTTCTTTTCCCTATAGCCTTCAAATATTGAGTTTGTTCTGACTCTATACTGTTAGCTTCACCCTACCCGGTGCCTGTTTACACTTCCCTGTGCCTGTTTGCATTCTCCTTCCCTCTTTATTGTTTACTACAACTTATTAGATTGTAAGCCTATGCGGCAGGGTCTTGCTATTCACTGTGTTATCTGTACAGCACCATGTACATTGATGGTGCTATATAAATAAATAAATAATAATAATAATAATAATAATAATAATAACTTTGAAAACATGTCTGCAAAGGTAGCGCTATGTCCCCTTCAGGACACGGCCCACTGCAATTCCTTCGTGTTTCATTTTCAAAGGCATAGCTGCTTCCTTTCCTGATGCAGGAAATATAACCAGCTGAATGGCCATCAGTGCCTTTGAACCTCCTACCTAATGCTTCTGCACTCCCTCCCTCATCCTCAGACCATTTCACTTCTGTCATTTCTTCCTAGGCCTCTGATGTTTCTACCAACTGCATCTTCCTGGACGCCATTGCCTGATTGGTTCAGAGATCACAGTGGACCTTTGTTTCTGGTTCTTGGGGTGGTTTGTTGCATAGACCCCAGCTCCAAATCTATTTACCAGGGCCTTGGATGTTTTCCCCTTAAAGGTGGCCTATAGAAGAATTAAGTAATAGAAATATCAAATCAAATGGGTTAATCTTGCAAAGCAAGTTAGTTGCCTGGCTTGCACATGAAAGCTCCTCTATGACCATGAAGGGCCTGACATGTGCCTGAAGTGCTACAGTGCTTTGACTGGCTTGGCTCCTATGATGTGGCAGAAGGATTGGCAGACTTCAGCCAAAATCATCTCTCTGTTTAGGGCCAAACAAGATGCAGCAGTACAACATCCATATAGTTCAATGTGGCTGAGACCTATATTTTTTTTAATCGGAGAGAAGTGCAGGAGCGCGCCTTGGCAAATTTTTATTTATTTATTTATTACATTTTTATACCGCCCAATAGCCAAAGCTCTCTGGGCGGTTCACAAAAGTTAAAACCATAATAAAACAACCAACAGTTTAAAAACACAAATACAAAACACAGTATAAAAAGCACAACCAGGATAAAACCACGCAGCAAAAATTGATATAAGATTAAAATGCAGAGTTAGAACAGTAAAATTTAAATTTAAGTTAAAATTAAGTGTTAAAATAGAGAATAAAAAGGTCTTCAGCTGGCGGCGAAAGGAGTACAGTGTAGGCGCCAGGCGGACCTCTCTGGGGAACTCATTCCACAGCCAGGGTGCCACAGCGGAGAAAGCCCTCCTCCTAGTAGCCACCTGCCTCACTTCCTTTGGCAGGGGCTCACGGAGAAAGATCCCTGTAGATGATCTTAAGGTCCGGGCAGGCACATATGGGAGGAGGCGTTCCTTCAAAAAAATGAGTTTTTTTTAAGAAGAAAAACCCCTCCCGCTCACCCCATCCCACCCCCAATGGGCACAGAGCTCCTGAGGAGTTCCGTGCCCTAGTCCTGGCTCCTTGCGGTCTCAGGATCATCCCAAGACCGCAGAAAATTCAGAATAAAACTTTAGGGCGATATCCCAGAGCAAGTGAGGAATCATCCCTCCCTGTTCCCAGGATCCCCTGAGCGTCATGTGGATGCACAGGGATGATTCCGGGGTGATCCCCGGAATATCGCCCCGCCTAGCGATGCCCCTAGTGTTATGGAAAGAAGTGAACAGGCTTCTGATGTTAATACAAAAAGGGGACAGAGTCATGGGTTGCTAAACCCTAACTCTTGCAACCCTCCCTCAAGTGTGTGGTTCTCTGACCCCCCACCCACCCCCTGTGCCCAAGTGCATTTCACCTTAATTAAGTTACCTTGGCTGGAAGAAAAGCACTTCAGGGGAGGGACTGCAGGAAAGGCAGGTGTCAGAGATAAAAGGCACAGCTGTGGGGTCTTGCACATCTTAGCTAAAATGTACAAGACTCCACAGCCATACCTTCGATCCCTGACAGTGGGTGTGTTTATTATTTATTCACGTATTTCCAAGATGTATATCTAGGACCTATTAGAGCAGCTTCCAGATGTTTTAAAAACATCTGCCGCATATAGCCTGGCCTTTAGAAGGAGTGGCAAAAGTTTAGAATCTGAAGTCTGTGAACATCTCACATGAATCTCCTCTGTGGCAGTTTGCCATGAACAGTCAGTGGACACTTTATGAATGCAGATTGGTAGAATGGTCATGGAGGTGGTTTTTTATATATAGAAGAAATGGACAATTCTTACTGCTGATCAAATATGAAAATTTGGTATGTTGGAACTCAATTTACAGTATATATGGGCATCCCTCTCTCTTGATTACCAAGCTGTTCTTTGCAGTTTTGGATCAGACTTTGTGGTGTGCATGTGTTCTTAATATCCAGATTTGTACATCGTTGCACAAGCACCTTTATAGACACTGTTGACTTTGCTGGAGTGTGCAGAATCTAAAAAAAAAGCAGGAAAAACAACTTTGGAAAGATGTATCTGTGAAGGCTGACACAATAGGTGGATGTGTTTGAAATTGGAACAGGATAACAAAATGAAAAACAGTTGGTTGTGTGTACAAGTGAGATTAACAGCAACTAAAGCAACAAGATTAAAAGTGCTATATGAAATTAGAGAAAGGTTGAGAATAAAAATATTATGACGTGTTTGTCCAAACTACTGTTCCTTAGGAAAAATCTTGTTTTAAAGTTGGAAGCATTAAATAACAAGTATTAAGTATTTATTAATACTAGAAGCTTGCAGCCAAAATTGTGTAGTTACGTCAAGTCAATGGCTGTGTTTAAACATCACGATAAGTCCTGGTTTGTTCTGACAGGAACAAGCCTAAGCACACTCCACCTTTATATCCTCCCTCGGGGGCGGGGGGGGGGAGAGAGAACCTTTTTCTGCATCCCTTAGCAGTCTTTGCTCCCAAACCATGAGACAGGAAGCTGAATAGCATCACAAGCTTTTGTGTTTATCAGAATCTGCATTGAACTTTTATCCAGCATCCAAGGAAATAAGCTTTAAAAATAATTTGGAATGTAACAAACAACAACACTTAATCTAAAACTATTGTTGTGAGTTCTGCTATTGTAGCTCTCCCTAGTCTGCCGTATCTTTTCCTTCCTGCTTGTACCTTCAACCAAGAGCTTTGGGCCTTTGGAGGGAAGGAAGACACAGTGGATGAAGAGCTTTTGAAATCAATGTGTCTGATATGTTAGACCACAAAAGCGATAGTAATATTTTATTGATTGATTGCCCAATAATACTGGATAATTAATACTTGATTGGTCGATACGCCCAATAATACTAGATACTAATAGTGAAAGACAGTGCTGAAAACAAGAGTTTAAAATAAATAATACTTATGTCTTCACCTCTAGCCATTTCTTAAGTTCAAAACTGTATTAAAAATTCATTTTTGAACTTCCTAGGCTTGCATTTCCTTTCCAGATAATTGTTTCCAAGCTTAAAATATACTTCAAGGATGTGTATGGACATACACGTCTTGAGATATAAAACTATATTTTTTAAGCGTTGCATTTTTGAATAGTTATCTAATAGTACTCTAATTTTACTCTAATTGTGACCTGGTTCATAAGAAAAAATCAATGCACAGACTAGGTTCACACGTTCATCAACAATCCATGTTTAACAAAAATGCAGTGGGACCAAGCATGTGTGCTGGTTCCTGTGTGCACATCCACTACAATAAACAGCCCAGGACACCCTTCCTAGGTTTTTTATTGTGATGTCCAAACCCAGAACTCTGGATTGTTGGGGGACAAAGAGCCCAGAATTTTAACACAGTGGGCATGTGGGAACTGTCACAGATGCTCCCACTGTATTCGAAACAACCCACAGTTTATTAACCATGGGTTGTTGACGATATGAGTACTGGGTGACAGTTTCTAATTTATTTGTAGTGTCAGCGTCCAAAAAAGTAAGTCCGCCAAATACCTTTTCCATGGACAGAGGTGCCACATTGAAGTTCAGTTCATCCTGTTAACCTTCAAAGCTTTTCATGGTCTAGCTCCTTCCTATCTCTCCTCTCTCATCTCACACTATTGCCCCGCTCGTGCTCTTCGCTCCTCTGATGCCATGTTTCTCGCCTGCCCAAGGGCCTCTACTTCCCTTGCTCGGCTTTGTCCATTTTATTCTGCTGCCCCTTACGCCTGGAACCCTCTTCCAGAACATTTGAGAACTACAAGTTCAATCGCAGCTTTTAAAGCTCAACTAAAAACTTTTCTTTTTCCTAAAGCTTTTAAAACTTGATGTTGTGCGGACTTTATACTGTTTATACTGTTAGTTTTACCCTACCCTGTGCCTGCTTACCCTACCCTGTGCCTGTTTGCATTCTCTTCCCCTCCTTATTGTTTTACTATGATTTTATTAGATTGTAAGCCTATGCGGCAGGGTCTTGCTATTTACTGTTTTACTCTGTACAGCACCATGTACATTGATGGTGCTATATAAATAAATAAATTAATAATAATAATAATAATAATAATAATAATAATAATAATAATAAGACCTATATTGATGTAGTCTTACCACTCAGCTATTTAAGATTATATTTTATTTGTTTATTTATTTAAATTTATTTATTTTATTTATTTCATTTCTATACCGCCCAATAGCCGAAGCTCTCACAAAAATTAAAACCATGAAGAGCATAATAAAACAACCAACAATTTAAAAACACAAATACAAAATACAATATAAAAAGCACGACCAGGATAAAACCACACAGCAAAAATTGATATAGGTTAAAATATGAGATGGAAAAGCTCCCAGAGCAGCTTCCAGATCAATAAAAACAAGACAGTTCCTGCCCTCAGGTTTACAGTAAGAAATGCAGAACTCAAAAGGAAAAATTGACGGAGAAGGGAAAAGAAAACAAGATTGCTCAGGCACCCGTTAATGTTATACGGATTTTATCATGAGTGGCTGTAATGCAGCTGGAAGTTGCAAGGTACAAAAATGATAATGACTGGCTGGAATGGAAACAGGTGAAAGAGAAGAGCCAAAAAAAAATATTGCTAAGCTGACGGAGCGGCCCTGCTGCCTAACTCTCCCTCTGCTACAGCCTGATGGAATGGCTGCTGCGTGACATTTGGGAGGGAGGCAAAGCCCAATGGAGCTGACTTCTTAACTAAGCTAGAAGAGCCTTCAGTGTGGTGGCCCCCTTCCTATGAAGTTTGCTGCCTTTGGAGCTCTGGCAGAAGCCAAGTTGTGCTGCTTCCAGTGCCTCCTGAAAACAAGCCTTCCTTGTGTGGCCAGCTGCAGTTTCATCTGAAGTCTATTTCTTTTAAAAATAGTAAATTTAACATGCTGTTCACTGCTCCAAAATGTTGGATGTGGAGTGATATACAAATACTGTATATAAAATAGATAAGTTGGTGATGCCGCTTTGCTTCTCTGCCCCTGCGGCAGCTTGATGGAATGGCTGCTAGATGGTTAAACTACGCATTACTGTAGTATTGAAGAGGAGATACTTTGGTAAGAGAAGGTTGATGTAAACTTTTCTACAAGAAGTATGTGATTACTCCCACTCCCAATAAAATCTTTGGCCACCATCCAGTGCAGAATTATCAGTGGATTTCACTTCTTCACAGTGAAATCAAATACATATCTACTCAGAAGTCACCATGAGCTCATTTGGGTTCATTCCCATGTAGGTTTGCTTAGGGTTTTAACCCATGTCTCTGTTGGATTATGGCTTTTGAACTCCGCAAGGTTTGATTTTTTTCCTATTCAAACATCTATATTGTGGTGTGTGTTTTAAAGATGATAGTAAAACTAAGTTTTGAATCTGGCTTGAAGTTCATCCTTTCATTTCTTTACTTACCATTCCTTCATAATATAACCTCTTTCTAGATTGATTGACTAATGTTTTGGAAGTAATTAACCTGTTCATAGAGTATTTATGGTTTCCTTTGTGTGTGTGTGTGTAAAAAGCTTTCCTATAAATTTTCTAGACATGAGTCAGGAAAAAAGTACTGACGCTTAGAAGTTTTATTCCTAATTGCTGGGAATGCAAAGCATAAATTAGAATTAATATTAGACTCATCGCCTCACCTGCACCCACAGCAAGTTCTCAAAATACCACAGACTTTTTTAGGCTGTAAACCTACACATAGTTACCTGGGAGTAAGTCCTATTGAATGCAACAGGACTTGCTTTTGAATTGACATGCATAGGTTTGTGCTTTTTCATATATTTTGCTTTTTGACCTCTCACTTGTGGATCGAGGCGGGGAACAACACCAGACATAATATAATACATAGAATTAGTTAAAAGAGCATATAAAACCAATACAATATTAAAATAACAATCACAGCATCTTAAAATTCTTAGGTTTAAAAATCTTCTTTGAACTACAAGACTCTGATATCAAACCCATCAAACAAGCACCCACCTCCATCTGATTTCTGCTGCAAATTCAACTGTTTTGTTTCGTGTTTCTCCTTGGCCGATGGCTGGTTGGCCACTGTGTGAACAGAGTGCTTGACTAGATGGACCCTTGGCCTGATCCATCATGGCTCTTCTTATGTTCTTATGTGTTCTTCTGTTTCCACAGGGGTTAGAGATACATATAATCTTGAAAAATGCTTTCTATAGTAGTGCAGTTTTTTCTGAATAGTTGAAAATTTAGATTACCAGTGTAGAAGTAGAGCTCCACTGAGTGAGTCATTATTTCTTTTTTGTAACACTGATCACTCAAAATCCTGTTGAGTGTATATTTAAGCTTGGGCAGTCTCTTATTGTGTTCACAGTGCTGTCCTCCTGTCCTGCATTAGCTAAAATTGCCCTGGCTGACTGTGTGTATGTAAATCCTTGTAGCCACTAAGAGGCTTGAAACAGATACTGCCAAAACTTAACGGGGATCTGCAAACCTGCCATGGCCATTACCACCACCTTTGCAATTCTTATTGGGCCCATATTACATGCCAGAGCCTAGATATACACATATTTTCATAAGCTATTACCTCACATCTCTAGGCCTCTTCAAATGTTCACTTCCACAGGACTGATTTTAGAATGGTTCCCATGTGGAAAATGTGATGGTGGAATTGAAAATCCACATGGATTTCCCAGGAAATATCTATGAGTAGAAGATGGCAGGCGTTTCAGCATCCTGTTCACTGTTCTTTCCTTGCCTGTGTGTGTGTCTCCAGTTTCAGCGTAATGTTTTCCATGTGTATTCCTTAATGGGAACCATTCTCAAAACACTCATGTGGAAGAAGATGTTATATCAGAATTAATTCTCACTTCCCTGACACTTCTTGTCTATTGAAGCATGGATGTATTTGCATACATGTGTGCCACTAAATACCAGTTGCTGGGGAGCAACAGCAGGAAAGGACTATTGCCTTTGGGTCCTGTTCGTGGGCTACCCAAAGGCACTTGGTTCACCACCATGGGAACCATGATGCTGGACTAGATGGACCTTTGCTGTGATCCAGTAGGGTTCCTCTTATGTCCTTACGATGAATTTACCTTTACATGAAAATAAAGGTAGCCATATTGACCATAAGAAAAATTCCAAAATCTATTTTGTTGTAATACCTTTATTAAGCCAACCAAAAGACCACAAATACATGCACCCCAAAAATATGCAACCTTTTGACCTTTGCTACTCAAATTGGCTTCAATTTCATTACCAAGACCAGCATCTACAATTACCTCCTGCTTTGTTAATATAAAGACTGCCTAATTTCTCTCTGTGATTCACTGGCAAAAGGAGCCAGTGTGCTTTGACCAATATAGAAAGCACTCCTGAAAATAGCTGGACTTTATATGTTCCAAAATGGAGGATTCAATATTCCCCCGTCCTCCTTCCCAGTATAACCAGGGACAGAACCATGACAGAACCTGCTGACCTACAGACACTGACCTACAGACACTGAACTTGGAGACAATGTGATCCAGTCACCTCCCCCACCCCCGGCCTTTTATAACAGATCTGGGGATTTTGAAAGCTTGCATAATTTTTGGGTGATCTTTTGGTTGTCCTAATAGAAGTATTGCAGCAACATGGATTTCAGAATTTCATGGTCATTCTGATGTAGTCACAGACATGGATGAAATTGTAACAGGACACTTGTGGGTATTTTTTAAGTGAGTAGAATGTGGCACAGGATGTAAAGATTTTAAATCATGTAGTTGATGATCTACTACCACAACTAATATGGATCCTTAAAATTAACGGATCCCATCCCTACTTTTACATCAGCCCTCAACCTGCAGAACAGATGGGATATGAGAGGATAATTGTTCTTTTAATGTCTCTCATTCTATCTCTAAAACAGCTCAGCATTGTCTGGAAGCATTACAGCATGTGTATTAACAAATTAGCTCCATATACACAATAGCACTCTTATCGCTGAGAAGTTGACTTTGAAAGCTGTTTACACATTGGGCATAAATGCATTTCCTTTTTCTTCTTTCCTCCCCCGCATCAGTTTTGCTGAAGATTTTATTTTCTGTTGAAAGTGCAGGAAATTCAGACAACTGTCTTGGAAATGTCCCAGAATGATTACAAACAAGATACATATGCTTCTCTCATAATGATTCAAAATAGAGGAAACTATCTTAAAATTGTTTACTAATCCAAGTTTTCTTATAAGTTAAAAAGTACCTACCCTCATTGAAGCCCATTTTATGTGTCGCTACCTGAGATCGGGGCTTGCCTCTTGAATCTGATTGGATGGAATCGAGACCAGAGCAGTCAATCAGAGCAGTCAAGCACCATGTACATTGATGGTGCTATATAAATAAATAATAATAATAATAATAATAATAATAATAATAATAGATGCAGCAGGTAGCCTCCTTTTCAAATGGGTGCTTTCAGCTCACAAGAGCCTTTAATTATTTTATCGATTGAGTTTATTTGTGGGATACAAACCCACAAGGGCATACAGTTTCTAAACTGTTAAGCATCTGCAAAATATAGCCAGAGCCATCAGCATATGTTTATTTCAAATAGTCTGCTACCAGGATCTAAGTTTACAATAGGTTTTGCAAAGATAGAGGCAGTAGAAAATACAAGGCTAACATAGAGGTTAGTGTAAGTAAACCGCAAAAGCAAGAGGGCAAGGAATTTGAAGTCATGCAAGACGGAATTGTATAATTGATGATTCTCACCAGTCAGGCTCCTGCCCAGTCACTCCATTACCATCTCCAACATATAATCCAGAATCCAACATGTAAGAAGGGTCTGGTGAGAATAAGGAAGGTACTCATGCCAGTGGCCATGGTAGTTCTGCAGACCTCATCTCTCCAGACAATATCCATATGTTTGCAGGTTTTTGCTGACAGCAGAAACATGTTTAAAATGAAAGCTATGATTGTAAGGATGCCAAACTCTGCAGCCAATACCAGATTCCAACTTGTTAGTTGAACCTGGATTCCTGCTTGTGTTAATACATAGCTAGAAGTGATTAAACAGACTCAGTAATATAATCCCTGTGTTACAAAAAGACATGAAAGCTGTTTAGGTCTAAGCATTGGCACATTGTCTGAAAGACCATTTAAGTGTATCAGGTGAGCAAAATTAAGGTCAGTTCACGCAACCAAATTGGCACGTTAAGAGTTGTGCATTAAGCAAATCCATAGAGCGGATGTCATATGATAGAGCGGTTCTTCAGCTTGATCCCCATCAACCCTGCTACCAAGTTTAGAGTAGCTTAGCAGTACCTTCGTAGATATGGGTTGAGCTGCAACCAGAATATGTAGTGAAACAGTGACAATTTCGCTACTACCTGTATACTTTATATTGTTCTTAGTATAGCAGTTGGGTTGTGTGCAGTGTGGCCCTTTGGGATAGGGCATCTTCAGAGTACTTGCTTGTGATCTCTCACTTTATCATTTTAAATGTCCCTCTTGGTTTTAATCAGCATAGGCTTTATAGATCAGCATAGGCTTTATAGATCAGCATAGGCTTTATAGACAGTATCTGTTTCTGTCTCAGTATTAGCACAATGTCATTATTGCATGCTAGGCAAAGGGAAGAAGCGGCAATTGGCTGTTGAATTTCAGTGGGAAATCAGACCACACTGACATTAGTGGCAAATCGTGCTGCCACAATTCCGTAGCAAATCACTGCTTTTTTTATATAACAAATACTAATGCTGCTTTACAATAGTGCAACATCATTAGCGTTGGTGCTGTGACAGCATTGGAATCCTCCATAGGCTGTCTGTCTTCTCTATCAGCCTTAGGAAAAGGAATAACCGTCTAAATTCGCACAAGTCTGTAGAGTTAGAAATACCCTATGAGCTAACACGAATACAAGGCTAAAAGCTTGGAAAGTGAGCTAGAACTTGCTTCTTGGTATAGTGTTCAGTTTGGGCACAGGGTGCAGCCACTTCACACACAGGGAAAGGAGTTTGGACAGAGCAGAATTGTTGAACCTAGAATTACCTCGCTAGATCGGTCTGATAGTTCTGATAGTTCAGTACATTCTGGATGCTCCCCGTTGTACACTAGAAATATGCTGGGTATGGATATGGAGGCTCCCTTTAAGCTCTCATGGCCATCACTACACTACATTGGAAAGGCAGTGTGGTATAGTGGTTAGAGTGTTGGACTAGGACTTGGGAGATCTGGGTTCTATTCCCCATTTGGCCTTGGGGACTTAGGGCCAGTCCCTGGCCTAATCTACACCAAGCAGGATATTGCACTATGAAAGCGGTATATAAAAGGCAGGAGCCACACTACTGCTTTACAGCGGTATTGAAGTGCACTGACAACTGTTGGGGCCCATTGATACAGACCATGTACCACTTTCATAGTGCTATATCCTGCTTGGTGTGGCTCCTGCCTTTTATATACCACTTTCACAGTGCAATATCCTGCCTGATGTAGATTAGGCCACTGACTCTCAGCCTAACCTAGCCCACAGAGTAGTTGTGAGGATAAAAATGGAGAGGAAGAGAATTATATAAGCCTCCTTCAGTTCCTTGAAAGAACGCGGGGAAAGGTAGGATAAAAATGTAATGATAAATAATAAATAAACTCATTCTCTTCTAATTTGACTAATTATTTTTTAAGTTACTGGTCTCATCACATGGGAAGGAATCCATAAGATTCTTAGGCATTTTAGGAGGAAATACTTCCTTCTGTTCATCCTCTACGTATGGGGAATCACTGGCTGACTCCAAGTTCTTACGCTGGGAAAGAATAAAATTATTTTTATATGCTCCATTTGTTGGCATTTCATAGTTACTTTGGACATGTCTACACCAGAGGAAGGAAAGGAGAGGATCTCGCGATATGCTGGTCATGAGTTCCATCCCCTGGGTTCACATGCGGCACGCAGTGGTTTTACTCTTTTGAGGTTTTATTCTGTTTTAACCCACATTATTGTTCTTTTGTTTTAATATTTGTTATGAATACCATCTTGTGGCTGAAAAGTATTCTATAAATATATTAATTAATTCATAAATACACACCTCGGTAAAGCCAAATTTACTATTATTGCTAATAATTTGTGTATTGTTTCTAATGCCTTTTAATTGTGTATCTCATTCATTCTTCAACAACTTTAGCAAATAGATTGCATTTATTTCCAGCTTATAGAACAGGAACTGCATAGGGACCTTAAACCCATGGGTGACCTGGGATTTGAAGCTAGGTCTTGGTCGGAGTATAATTGGAATGAGCTGGATCTTAAGACAGGTATATGCAAGCTGTCATATCTATTCATAACAATCAAGACTACAAAAATCTTTGCCATGTGATCCTTTTTTACGGGGGCATCTGTGAGGGTAGACTGAACCAGTTACCTAGGGAGGTGGTGGGCTCTCTCATACTAGAGGCATTCAAGAGGCAGCTGGACAACCATCTGTCAGGTATGCTTTATTGTGGATTCCTGCACTGAGCAGGGGGTTGGACTCGATGGCCTTATAGGCCCCTTCCAACTCTACTATTCTGTGATTCTAAGTATAGGATTTGGTGATCTCACTTACAGGGCTGTGGTACTCTTTGATTAGGTCTCACTCACCTCTTCTACCACACTAGCTGAGGTTTATTCAATGCTCTTGGTTGACGTTTCCTTGTTCTAGAAGAAGAAGAAGAAGAAGAAGAAGATTGGGCTGCCTTTTAGGGTAGGAGATGAAGGTATCTGAGCCCTCAACTTTGACCAACCTGCATTGCCTTCACTTTTAAAATGGCATACCCTCTTTTGTGTTTTCCAGAATCTTGCCTGCATGCTGGCCAGACATTCTTGTTCTACATTTTAGTGTTTGGCTACTGTGTCCAAGGATGGATGCTGCCTAAACAAATTTGTAGAATGTTAGGATATTTATCTGCACTAGTCTCATGATTTCAAAGTTAGAAGTGGAGTGGAGGGCCGCAACTGTTTCAAAAACCTTAACTATGTAGTGCAAAAATACCAGTCTAATTATATACCTTTCCTCGTGGATAGCAGCTGTTGCATCGAAGGAAAACGCTGCTAGAACATTTCTCGTTTGACCCATTGTCTTGAGGGAGGAGAGAGATAAATGATGTGTTTCAATTGTTTTGAAATCAGTGCGCAAGTTATTACACAGGGTGATAAAAACTTTCACGTTAACTCTGAAATGTTTTTATAACCTTGTTTATATCTGCCCTGACGCCATGTCTAGATGCAGAAGTCCTTTGCCATACTGATGATGTACAGCAACAAAGCACAGTATTGCTTCCTCTCGTGACAATATTTCACCATCCTCTCATCCACTCATTGTCCTTGGCTTTCTGCTTGTTATCCTGCCCCCACCCCACTGATGTTGCCTCTTCTTAGAAGCCTAGCATTACTCCAAATGCTACAAGTCAACATCAGAGGGAAATATAATACGCTTTTGATGAGAGCATGTAAGAACTTGGGGCGTTTGTCTTGGGACCGCAATACCTGATAGAACGCCTCTCCCGACATGAACCTACCTGTACACTGCGCTCAGCATCTAAGGTCCTCCTCCGACTGCCTACTCCGAGGGAAGCTCGGAGGGTGGCAACAAGGGAGAGGGCCTTTTCGGTGGTGGCCCCCCAACTTTGGAATGATCTCCCCGATGAGGCTTGCCTGGCACCACCACTGTTACCTTTCAGGCGCCAGGTCAAGACTTTTCTCTTCTCCCAGGCATTTAATAGCATTTAACAACGCTAAAGTTTGTTTTTAACAGACCCCAGAACTGTTGTTTTTAAATGGATAATGTTGTTTTTATATTGCTGTCTATATGTTTCTGATGGTTTTTAAAATTTTGTATATATATTTTTAATGTTTACTGTTTTTAACTGTTGTAAACCACCCAGAGAGCTTCGGCTGTGGGGCAGTATATAAATAATAATAATAATAATAATAATAATAATAATAATAATAATACCTATAAAGCCTTACACGGCTTGGGACCACAATACCTGATGGAACGCCTCTCCTGACGTGAATATACCCAATCACTACGTTCAACCTCTAAGGTCCTCCTCTGGGTGCCTACTCCGAGAGAGGCTCGGAGTGTGGCAACGAGGGACAGGGCCTTTTCGGTGGTGGCCCCCAGACTATGGAACGATCTCCCTGACGAGGCTCGCCTGGCGCCAACGCTGCTATCTTTCCGGCGCCAGGTTAAGACTTTCCTCTTTGCCCAGGCATATGGCGGCACATCTTAATCACCCACCTGTTTAGTTTTTTAATGGTTTTTAATGCTGTATGTGTGTTTGTTCCGTGTTTTAAAATTTTAAATTTTGTATACTTGTTTTTATCTCAATTTTAGAATTTCTGTAAACCGCCCAGAGAGCTCTGGCTATGGGGCGGTATATAAGTGTAATAAATAAATAAATAATAAGCTGCAAAAATTACTAGCCTTCAAATGTGTCTACTAGCCTGCTAGGGGTGGAAATGTCCAGCCCTCCTCCAGCAGCCTGCTGCATTTCTACGGTGGGTTTGAAGGGGGTGTTACATCCTTTGGCAGCCTCTGTACTGCGCACAGAGGAGGGGCAGAGTGTTCTAGCTCTTCACCTCTGCCAGACCACTCACTCTCCTGTGTGAAAATACCTTGTTGCCTACAGCAGCCAGGCAAGTGCTTAAATACAAGGCTGATGTACGTATCTACTCTGCAAACTTCTCTCGATTTTGGACGACTTTAACCGCTGTAGCTATCCCTCAAAGAATCCTGGGAATCTTTGTAATAATAAATTCTGGGTGCTGAGGATTCTCTGTTGACAATCCTAGCGCTGCACCGCCAGCACCAAATTACAGTTCTCCAGGTTACTTTGGGAGAGGGAATGACTATTAGGCCACAACTACACCTAAGGTTTATCCAGGGATCATCCAGGGTTCGCCCCTGCCTGAGCACTGGATCCCCTGTGTGTCACCTAGATGAACAGGTTTGACCCCTGGATGATCCAGGGATAAACTTTAGGTCTAGCTATGGCCTTAAACCACTTAAGGAATGAAGTGTCCATACGTCTTGAGTGGTTTAGCACAGATCTTTTACTTCTCCTTGTTTAAAAAGAAGAGTTTTAGGGTTTTTTTCTTATTGCAATGTCTAGCAGGGGATCTCATTAGCTGCAATTCGAGATACAGCAGTATATCTGTGGCATTAAAAGGACAGATCTAAAATCTCATGTCACCAAAACAGCAGGGCGATAGGAGATATACCAACAATAAATATTTGCTCCTGATCAGGGATTCCAACATTTTGTGCCGTGTGTACTGTGTCATGGCGGGAAGATACTTCAGCTAATTATGAATCTGAGTTAATCTATTTCCAAAAAGATTCAAGCAAACGTTGAATTGGGTCCTCACAGAACTGGTTTGTTTGGGAGCCCTAGTTTGCCTTTTCCTGGTTCCTTTTTGCCTGGCTCTGAGGATAACCTTTTTTATCAGCCTAGTTTGTAGGCAAAGAAGTGTTATTTCTCTGTGCACTTGACACACCTGGAGTTCACCTGTATATGCCACTTCAGTGTATTTCTCCCTTAGCTTAAAATACTTTTTCTAAGGAAGATCAACAAAATTATCAATAAAGAACAAACCAACAAACCTAAGAGATGTTATTTTCGTGTGGGTTAACAGCTTGCTCTGCAAACTCAGAGCTCCATTCTCATTCAGGAATATATAAAGGACATAAGAACATCAGAGGTGCCCTGCTGGATCAGACCAAGAGTCCATCTAGTCCAGCACCCTGTTCACACAGTGGCCAACCAGCCATCGGCCAGGGATGAACAAGCAGGGCATGGTGCAACAGCAACCTCCCACCCATGTTCCCCAGCAACTGGTGCACACAGGCTTACTGCCTCGAATACAGGAGATAGCACACAACCATCAGGGCTAGCAGCCATTGATAGCCTTCTCCTCCAGGAGTTTATCCAACCCCCTTTTAAAGCCATTCAATTTGGTGGCCATCACTACATCCTGTGGTAGTGAGTTCCATAATTAAACTATCCGTTGTGTGAAGAAGTACTTCCTTTTATTTGCCCTGGATCTCCCACCAATCTGCTTCATGGTATGACCCTGGCTTCTAGTATTTTGGGAAAGGGGAAAAAATGTCTCCCTATCCACATTCTCCATATCATGCATAGTTCTGTACACCTCTATTGTGTCTCCCCTCAGCCTCCTCTTCTCCAAGCTAAACAATCCCAGCTGATGTAACCTTCCCTCATAAGGGAGATGCTTCAGCCCATTGTTTTGCTTAAGCTATCGTGGTTTTGCTTAAGCCATCAGCTACTTAAATAGTGAGGACTTTGCTACCAATTAAACTGTGTCTAAAAATAATTGTGTCCTATTCTGTGGTTCCTTGAGAATAACAAAGGCAGTTGGTAGCATCTACTGGCAGACAGATCAAGGCAGGAAGTAAATAGGACCTTGGCTAGCTCTAAGTGGGCCCTGCTGACTGGAACTCTCTCTCCTATTAAAATAATAGGAGGATGTTGTCTCAGCAAGGAGATAACAGAGTTCCTACGGAGTTCTGTCTACAACTTGGCATTATGATCTGTTCTGAGGATCAGGGAGGCATGCTGACAATTCTGCAAAGGGGTGGTGTGTCGTTTGAAGATTATATGAACGCATAGATTCCCCCAAGATCTTCACCTTTGCACTTCAAAGAAAATTATTTATTTATAGACTTCTACCATACCTTTTCTCAGCAATTGAGGCACGTACAACATTTTTAAATAGTGAAATTGTACATTATTATTATTATTATTTATTTATATAGCACCATCAATGTACATGGTGCTGTACAGATAACACAGTAAATAGCAAGACCCTGCCGCATAGGCTTACAATCTAATAAGTTGTCAGTGTAATTTAAATGATGGGGAATACATGGGACTAAAAGTGAAAAGAGATATTTGCCTGTTTTGCAAGACAGTTCAATATTATTATTATTAATTTATTTGATCCAGAAGGATTCCCTTTCGATCCAGAAGGATCCCCTTAATCTTTATATAAAATAATAAAACCTAATTACATAAGGGCTGCTTCTACACCTCCCGACTTAAAATATGTCTGCCCTTCCTGATTTTATCATTTGAGATCCCCTTATTAGCTTCCTAGGAACTACAGAATTCTCTGAAACACAGGCATAGCTGCCTGCACTAGCTGACCCTAAAGTTCTTCAGGATGGAGCATTACTTCAATTTCTTGAAGAGCCGCCTTTTGAAATGGAAAATTTTCAACATTGCTGACAGACAGGCTAATCGGACTGAGAGGTATCATCCTATTAGTCCCATAGAATGAAGCTTGGAAAATATGTCAAGGTGCTAACTTCCTCAACGTAATGTGGCCTTCTAAAAGATATCACAGCAGATTTTGTGTGTGCAAAACTTAACATAGACAGTGTGCCCCTGAAGGGCCATTTAGAAAGAAATTAAGAATTGGAAACTGGCTGTACAGTAACTTTTGTTATATAATGTATGTTCTGCCTAATATACATCAACTTGTTTCTTATAGGCACAGGACCTGAATGTTATTGAAGAAGTCATTCGAATGATGTTAGAGATAATCAACTCCTGCTTGACCAACTCCCTACATCATAATCCTAATTTAGTGTACGCACTGCTTTATAAGCGAGATCTCTTTGAGCAATTTCGAACGCACCCCTCTTTCCAGGACATAATGCAGAATATAGATCTGGTAAGTGACGATTAACTTCCCAAGGCATTTGAAAATGCCATTTATATTATTTTCTTAAATAGATACTTTTCATATATATGTTCTTTGCATTATAATTGTTCCCTTCATTGTAGAAGTCCAGTTCATATTTTTCTGGTATTTGCACACATATATGTATAGTTCTCACATCTGTGTACAGACGGCAGAAGTGATGATTTCTATATAAAAGTATCCAAAACCTCTACGCGCGGTACAAAAATGAGAAAGCGGAAGCCTTGCTTTGTAGGCTTGCAATTTAATAGATATGATACTAAAGAAAAAAGCACAGGAAGAAAGACTAAAACATGGAAAGATTGTCCTATGGTTAGCTGTTGTGACTGTTTCTGCTGTAGGGGGTTTAAAATGGTTTTATACAGCTATATTTTATACTGTACTTTTTATTCAATTATAAGCTGCCATAAGAGCCCTTCTAGAGCTACCAGGCATATAATAGCTGCAGTGGAGGGCAGGCGGGTAGAGTTGGGGAGATCTAAATATTTCCTACCTTGCTGGAAGACTGCTGCAATCAGGATGCTTGCTTTCCCCTCTTGCAGAGACACCAGACAAGACAGGAGGTGGCACGCAGTCCTACCTTCCAGCAGGAGAGGGTTTTTGTTTGCTTCTTACTTTTAAGCAATTATAAGCTGCATTCTCTGAAACAGCATATAGAAAAACTGCCTTAAGATAACATCATTAATCAGTGAATTAAAAAAATGCTTTGTCTGTTCCTCCAGCATACACATCTATCGGAAAATAATACTCTTCATAGTTTACTAGCTTTAATATAGTGGAACAAATAAGTCTATACTTATTTGTGCAATAATTACAGAAGTCTGAAAACCCCTCAAAAAGCATAATCTTGAGAGCTAATCGACAAGTATGTGAGGCATGTGAGAACTACCACCCTGTCGCTCATAGGGTAACTTTGGGGCAAGGTTCTTGGCAGCTTCAGACCTTCTTTTAGGAAACTGGTTATCTGGACCCATTTCAGTCTGGTTGCAGGCCAGGGCACGGCACTGAAACAGCCTTGGCTGCTCTGACTGACGACTACTCCGGGTGAAAGACAGGGGAAGTGCGCCCCTGTTGATCTTCCTAGATCTCTCAGCGGCTTTTGATACCATTGATCATGGTATCTTACTGGATCAGCTCTGCAAGATGGGAGTAGGAGGCACTGTGTTACAGTAGTTCCGCTCCTACTTGCAAGGCCGATTCCAGAGAGTGATATTGGGGGGATTCCTGTTCCACCCCATGGCTATTAAGCTGTGGGATGCCACAGGGTTCTGTTCCATTCCCCATGCTGTTCAACATCTAAATGGAGCCACTGGGTGAGGTCATTAAGGGTTTTAGGATTCAGAGTCATCAGTATGCTGATGATACTCCGCTCTACTTCTCCTTGCCGTCGGAGTCAGCTGGGGCTGAGAAGGTGCTGGACCAGTGCCTGAAGGCTGTAATGGCCTAGATGAGGGTTAATAAAGCTGAAGCTGAATCCTGACAAGATGGAGGCTCTGTGGGTTTGTGGTTCCAGAGTCCAGGAATTGGGTAAGCAACCTGTTCTGGATGGGGTTGCACTCCCTCCGAAGGAGCAGGTGCATAGCTTAGGAGTACTCCTAGATTCATCCTTGTCACTGGAGGCCCAGGTGGACTGTGGCCCGGAATACTTGCACCCAGCTTTGGCTGATCCGCCAGCTACAGCCTTTCCTGGACAGGAATAACGTAGCCACAGTAGTGCAGGCACTGGTAACTTCCTGATTAGACTACTGCAATGCAGTCTACTTGGGGCTGCCCTTGAAGAGGACTCAGAAATTGCAGCTAGTGCAAAATGCATCAAGTAGACTGCTGACCAGTACATCCCACAAAGACCATATAACACCGGTCTTAAAGGAATTGCACTGGCTGCCTATACACTTCCGGTTGGACTTCAAGATGCTGGTAATGACGTTTAAAGCCGTAAATGGCTTAGGAACATGGGTGGGAGGCTGGGAAACATGGATAGGAGGGTGCTGTTGCACCATATCCTGCTTTCTTGGTCCCTGATCGACAGTTGGTTGGCCACTGTGTGAACACAGTGCTGGACTGGACCCTCGGTATGATCCAGCATGGCACTTTTCATTCCTAAGCCAACGCAATAATCCCAACTGTCCTGCAACTTGCCTTTCTCACTAAAGCCCTGTGAAAAAAATAAAGTTTTAACTTGCCTCCCAAGCCCATCAACATATTTTCTTTGATAGGGAATTCTGTAATATAGGGGCCACCATTGGGAAAGTTCTATCTTATGTAACCATCCGCCGTATTTCAGATGGTGGAGTAAAAATGAAATGGGAGAAGGCAGTCCATAAGATACCCTAGGCAAAGCAACTTCGTGCACAATCAGATGCATATTTAGGCCAGAAAAGAAAAGAAAAAGAAATCCTAAAACTCCCAGCATTCCTCAGTCTGCTGATGTATTGGAGTAATATTTATGCTCCATGTGGCAAGCCCTGGTTCATGACCTTACTGCCTCATTCATAATTCTGGACATTTCCAGTCTGTTCTGGAAAATGCCAACATTTACTGTTAAATGAGGGTAAATGTGATCATTTGTTGAAGGGACTTCAGTCTTTCCTGGCATTGAAAAAAAGAGGCCAGTAGGAAGATTGTTCATTACCCTGTCTCTATCCCTGATACTTTGGCTGGTGCTGAGAGCAAGTATGCACACAAATGAGGTATGCTGTGCTACTCATACTCATAAAGTTGCATATGCCTACATTATTTACATAATGTTCAGGTTATGCTGGCTGTATTTGTGGGACTGAGTTACAGCAACTCTAATATTGTACAGATAGAAAACATCTGGGTTCACTTCGTAACCAGGGATAGTATGATTTCTGTTTTCATTTACTGCTAAAGTCTGTTCCAGAACTAAATGGACTCCAGTTCTGGAGGTTGTGACAGGCTTATTCTTACTGGTAATTGCTAACGCTGGACTGATGTCCAAAACATTACAGAAAGTTGGTCATTTGTTACTTTTGCTGTGTGGAGGATTTTCCTGCAAGATAGGTAGTTCTGATAAGTAAGTAAGTGGCAAAACATTTCAAGAAGTGGAGAACAATCGTAATAAATAAGTGAAGAATGACTACAAACATTTGCTGCAGTTGCCAGTTGTTGGCCCTTAAGGGTGTTTTTGTAGACAGGGTGTTCACTTGCTGTGCAGCGAGCTATTATTTTCATTTGCTTTAGGGGATATAATGGGACTTGTTAGATTAAAAAAGGAGATACTTGCAGCCCTGAGAACACTGTGGAAGTGTGTGTGTGTGCGTTTATCCTTACCTTCTCTCATGGACAAGATTGGTATAGCATGAAAGGGCTAGAAAGTCCCCAGTTTCAATCCCATTTCTGCCATGAACTCATAAGCTGGCCTTAGGCGAACCGCTCTCTCAGCCTCAGGCAAAGCAACAACCCCCAAGCAACCCAGTGAGGGTGGTCAGTAGCCACAGAAGGTTGAATGGCAGTTGGAGAAGAAAAATGGGAAACTTGGCAGTGGGGCAGGAGTGACCTGCTTTGAGCTCCTTACAGCCAGCCTCCCCTAACCTGGTGCCCTCCAGATGTGTTGGACTACACCACCCATCATCCCAGCCAGCACAGCATTGGCCACGCTGGCTGGAGATGATGGAGGTTGCAGTCCAACCATCTGGAGGACACCAGGTTGGGGAAAGCCTTGAAGAAGGCTTGGCTGGTTGGCAGGAACTCTGAACAGGAGCAGGCCTGCTGAGAGGTGAGAAAGTATACACTGGCCCTGTTTGGACAACATGCTCAACCATGGTGCTTAAGCATGTTGAGCTAAACATTATGGCTTAGTGTGTCATGTGAACTATGACTTAGTGTATCGTGTGAACCATTCCTAACCATGGTTGGCTACATAACTATGGCTTAAATACGCTCAGTAACCACTTGCTGCAAAGGGGTTAGCAGCCTAACCGTGGCTTAGTGTGTTGTCTGAACAGGCCCACTGCAGCATTTTGGTTGCAGGTCTTACCTGTCAAGTATAATTGCAATAAAATTTGAGCTTTTAGTCTTGCAATGTTTGCTTTGTGCTATGATTCTTTTGGGGTGGGGGGAATTTGTTAATGATTTGTAGTAGAGTGTGATTAGACTCAGCAGACTAGTAATTTCTTTACTGAAGAAATGCTTTTCCTATTGAATTTCATTCGCTTTGCACTTCAAGCATATTCTGAAAAGTCTTCTTTGCAAGCCTGACGAGTCTTCTGCTCCCAAAGAGAGGAGATGCCTGTACTTGCTTGCAGCAATGGTGTATCTCATCTGAATCCTAGAGCAATCAAACCATCAGCTCTCTTTTGTTTTACTAATAGCAGCAGAGTTGTAAGGGCCTAATTAGGCTCAAGGGCTCCAGTTGGGAGTCTAGCTCTGCAGTAAAAGGCAACTCAGACCTATAATTGCCATGCTGTAAACCACTTCCCAGTCCTTGAAGAAGATTATCAAAGGAATGTTAGAGCTCTCAATGACATGGGCAATGCTTCGCTTCACAGAAAGCTCCACCTGACTTCTCAAGATTGCGTGCACATGTAGCAGCATTGCTAGACCTGCCTTCCTTTATAACATATTGCAAAAATGATCATTCTAGGCCTTGGAGTGGAAGGTCATCAATGTGGGTTTCACAAGTCAGAGAATGCTCATGGAAAGAGCACCACTCATTACTCTCATTATTTCATGTTCTCTTAGGGAACCTCCTTAACATTTAAATTGGCAACGAAAGCCGTGCTGTAGTGCAGCTTCCAGCAGTGGCAGCACATGTACAGCAGGATTAAAAATAATAATCGTTCAGGTGTTCACCAAGAAGGGGCTGCCCATGGAGAAGAAGCACAATGAATTCTGTGTTGATGCAGATCGATTCGTTTGCTGTATATACTCACAGGCATGCGCACACATGCACGCACACACATGGTGCTTTACATAGGACAGATTAGGCAGGTCCCTGCCCCAAGGGGATTACGGTCTGAAAGCAGACCTAAAAAAATATTAAAGGAAGGGGAGGCTTCACCATAGCTCCTGGGATGCGTGCAATGGAAAAACTATTATTAACGGCACCTTCCTGGCTTCTTTGCTTTCTTTGCAAAGAGGGCTGCTTGTAGCTGCGTGGAGCTAATGTTTATTAACCCAGGATTTGACTATCAGAACGTGGCCATTTGAGAGAGTGGTTCAAAAGGTATGAAGAGAGCCAACTGAGGACATAATCATATGTAGTCTTTATATAGCACTGAGGTCAGTAATGCAGCACCCGTGGGCGCTGTTGCATCCTCACACATTCATTGGCACTTGGGCCACCTAGGGTGGGTTTCAGGACTGGAGTGGAGGAGAAGGGAGGCATGTGCGCCTGCTTGTATAATGCATGAGGGAGGAAGCAGCAGCCAGACACCTCTCCACCGTGCCTGGGTCCAGCTCCAGCTGAGAGCCCCCTCCTTCCTGCTACCAACTGTCTCTGCAGAGGCCATCAGTGGGGGAGGAAGCAGTAGCCAGGCACCTCTGCACCGTGCTGGGTCCAGCTCCAGCTGAGAGCCCCCTCTCTCCTGCTACCAACTGTCTGTGCAGAGGCCACCAGGGAGGAAGGAAGCAGCAGCCAGGCACCTCTGCACCGTGCTGGGTCCAGCTCCAGCTGAGAGCCCCCTCCCTCCTGCTACCAACTGTCTCTGCAGAGGCCACCAGTGAGGGAGGAAGCAGCAGCCAGGCACCTCTCCACCGTGCCTGGGTCCAGCTCCAGCTGAGAGCCCCCTCCCTCCTGCTACCATCTGTCTCTGCAGAGGCCACCAGTGAGGGAGGAAGCAGCAGCCAGGCACCTCTCCGCCATGCCTGGCTCCAGCTCCAGCTGAGAGCCCCCTCCCTCCTGCTGTCAACTGTAACTGCTGAACTTTCCAACTAAGATTGTAGTGCCTGAATTTGCTTTCCTTTTCCCCCTCCTCCTCCTCCCTCCCAATCCCCTTTCCTTTTGTGTCATGTCTTTTAGATTGTAAGCCTGTGGGCAGGGGCTGTCGAGAAATACTTTTGTAAGCCGCCGTGAGAGCCTTTTTTGGCTGAATGGCGGCATAAAAATCCATAAATAAAAATAAAATAAATAAATGAATGGATGCATGTGTGTGTCTGTATAAAACAGGGAGGGAGAGAGAGTGAGTGAGTTTGGGGATATAAATGGGTGATCCAGAGAGAGAGAGAGAGAGAGAGAGAGAGAGAGAGAGAGAGAGAGAGGATTTTGGCTGCTGGGACTGTTGGGGGGCTGCAGTACAGAGTGAGAGAGTTTGGATCCTCAGTGAGAAGGAGAACTGTAGCTTTGTGTTTTAAGAATATAAGAAGTGCCATGCTGAATCAGACCAAGGATCCATCTATTCTAGCACTCTGTTCACACAGTGGCCAACCAGCCTTCGGCCAGGGACCAACAAAACAGGACATGGTGCAACAGCCCCCTCCCACCCATGTTCTCCAGCAACTGGTGCACACAGCCTTACTGCTTCAAATACTGGAGGTAACACAGAACCATCAGGGCTAGTAGCCATTGATCGCCTTCGCCTCCGGGAATTTATCCAACCCTCTTTTAAAGCCATCCAAATTGGTGGCCATCACTACATCCTGTGTTAGTGAGTTCCATAATTTAACTATGCGCTGTGTGGAGAAGTACTTCCTTTTATTTGTCCTGGCTCTCCCACCAATGAGCTTCATGGGATGATCCCAGGTTCTAGTATTTTGAGAGAGGGAGAAAAATGTTTTGGGCCTCAGACCCCCAACTCTGTCATCAATTTTCCCATGTATTCAAGTTCTTGTAGAAGTTACTTGCCTCTTGTTCTCTCCAGTTTGCCTTTCTGTATTCTTGTGACTTGGCATTCCTACGGCAGCTATTTTGTGATGGTTCCCATGACACCTCAAAATTCCAAATGTCCCTACCAGCCCAAAAAGGCTGGAGACCCCTTGTGAATGCTTTCAGGCATATAAACCAGTTCATATGCCTTATATCAACAGACCTTATGAGATAGGTTGGTGTTATTATTCCCAAAGTACAAATAGGTGGAAGAAGTTGAGAAATCATGGCTTCCTAAGGCCATGGGGAGTGCATACATGAGATGAGATTTGAACTGGGGACTTTCCAATCCTCAGATCAGTCTCTTGGCCACTAGATCTGGTATAGGTACGTTTTTGGATCCCTGCCATAGCACATTTGCTCAAGATGTATGTTTCTAAAGAACAGTGCTTAAATCCCCTATGTGGCTTAATTGAATTGTGAATACTAAATAATCTTTTTAATCTAGCATTAAACCTGACAGTTGATGAATATCAGTTAAGTATCCGTGAATGTCACATAAATTGCCATCATGCTCCAGTTTTGGCAGTTTTCAAGGCTTTGACACTTCTAAAAAAATTATCTGGTTGACAGACATCCTGACACTGCTTAATTAACCCATGCTTCCACTTGTTTATATTTTTTCTTATTCCCTTCCAGGTAATCAGCTTCTTTAGCTCACGGATCGAGCAAGCTGGGGCTGAACTGTCGGTGGAGCGAGTTCTGGAAATCATCAAGCAGGGAGCCGTTGCGCTGCCCAAAGACAGGCTCAGGGTGAGTGTTGGCGTAGCCAATCAGGGGGTCATATTCCACACAGTAGCACTTTAAAGATAATTTGTCTTTTCTCTCTTTTTGTTGGAATCTTGCATAGTCTGCTGTGCAGTTCCATGTGCATTGTGTTTAGGGATCTGTATGGATTATTGATCTATGTGCATGCTGCAGAAAAGGAATGAATGAATGGATGTCAAACATAGATTAGCAATTTTGCAACCGTTCACTTTTTAATATTCATTTTTGAGGGGGGTGGGGAAGAGCTTGTCTTATGTTTGGGAATTAAAAATAAAATTCCCTACTCTTGAAAGCTCAGGAGCACAGAAACTACTTAAATATCAAATTAATATTATCAAACTCTATCAAATAAAACATTAAATTGTAGCAATGACCATGAAATAGTAGCTTTGACCTCCCCCAATCTACGCTTGGGGTGGAAGTGAGAATATGCCTGCCTTCCCCCTGCTTCCATCTGGCATGTGGGTGTAACATTTTTCAATACGGTGTAAGCACGTAAAATCCAATATGTGTGACCCAGATTGTGTGGTTAATTCCTGGATTTTATCTAGGGGCTTGAATGCTGTTTGGGCCAATGAAAATTCGACTTTTAATGTGAGCATCCTAGTCATATATTACACCCACACGTGGATGTCCAGTGGTCTTAAAGCAGTTGGTTAGAAAGTAGATTTCCAAATGTTTTGTACTTCAACTCCCAGCATTCCTGACTATTGGCCATGCTCTCAAGGGCTTCTGGAAGTTGAAGTACAAAAACATCTAGAGATCTACCATCTGCCCCCCCCCCCTTCCTTAGAGGATGAACAGGCATGCCTGGTAGGTGGAGAGAAAAGACTTGGGGCACAGCTAGACCTAAGGTTTATCCTGGGATCATCCAGGGTTCGCCCCTGCCTGAGCACTGGATCCCCTGTGTGTCACCTAGATGAACAGGTTTGACCCCTGGAGGATCCAGGGATAAACCTTAGGTCTAGCTATGGCCATGGTCTCACTCCTCCACCACACATGGGGAAAAGAGTATTGTCCAAGCCAGGCTGGTATAATAAAAAATGATCCAATTTCTGGGGGAAGGGAATGCTCATGGCCTGCTCACAATCCCGTAGTTGTGCTTAAGGGTGCAATCCTACAACTCCCAACTTTCTCCAGCTAGCATGTTGGACTTTTTTCTGTCTAAACATGCATAGGATTGCACCCTAAAACTTGTAGTGGCCCCATGACATCTGTGTTGCACAGGACTCTGTACTCTGCTTTCTTTGGATTGGGAACCTTTATACTACTCTTTCTAAAGAAATGCGGACACTTCCTGTTTGTCATCTCTCAGAAAAAAAAGGTCACAAGTTTTATTTTCAAAAGTTTATATAATTACCAGGGTCATTATACAGAATGAAGAGAACAGTAATAAAAATCAGTGGTGTGGTCGGGGCAGGATTTTGTGATAGAGATCCAGGGTCTCACTCAGCAGGGTGAGCAGTTGGGCTCCAAAACGCAAGCAGGGCCGGCTCACCGAGTGAAGTAATACATCTTGCCATCTAAACAAGAAGGCCTAGAAGACCATTGTTTACAACGTTTACTGGATAAAGTACAGTAAAGAAATATCAAATTAAGAAGCAGAGCTGTGTCAGAGGAACTGGTTGTCCACTTAACTTTATGGAGACATTTTCATGACCAAACCCCAACATGAATCTAGAATCGTGTTAACCTGCCTATCCTTGAGAAATTTCATGGAGAACTGATCCTATGTTATATGGCTATGCGTATTTATTTAATGTTAAAAATGTTTTTAGACCACCCTTCATCTTTGTGCAGACCAGGGTGGTATACAAGAGTGTGATCAAAATGATCAAACAAGTTACAATAAAAACAGTAAAACAAATTCATCAGCATCACAAAAACGTAAAAGGGTAGCAAATATGGCAAACAGGCAATTAAAATGCTTAGGAAAACAAACAAACAATCAAGTATTAGAATGTAAGCCTATGCGGCAGGGTCTTGCTATTTATTGTTTTACTCTGTACAGCACCATGTACATTGATGGTGCTATATAAATAAATAAATAAATAAATAAATAAATAAATAATAAGCTGGCACCAAGAAGATTGCAGTGTCAGTGCTAGTCACACCTCCTTGGGGAGGGTTATTCCACACTCAGGGTGCCATGACAGAAAAAGCTCTTCCTTGTTGTCACATAATGTACCTGAGTTCTCCCTTGACCGTCTTAAACATGGGGCAGCACCTTGAATTGGGCTCAGAAGCAAATAGATAGCCAATACAGCTTCTTCAGAATCTGTGTTGTGTGATTCTACCTGGCCATACCAGTTACAATTCTGGCTGCTGCGTTTATTTATTTAGAATATTTATATACCGCTCCCCATTGAAAAATTTCAGAGCGGTGTACAAGGTAAAATGAAAATAAAAACAGAATTAAAAACAGTTAAAACAAAATTTAAAAGAAGCAAAAACAGAAATCCAAGGCTGCATGTTCAAGAAAGGCTTCTTGGAATAAAGATGTTTTCAGGAGGCGCCGAAAGGAGTACAAGGTTGGGGCCTGCCTGACCTCCAGAGGCAGGGAGTTCCACAGGAGGGGGGCCACCACGCTGAAGGCTCTTCCCCTGGTGGATTCCAATCGGAGGATGGATCTAGTTGGAACCACCAGGAGCAGGCCCTCGGATGACCTCAGTGACCGGGCTGGTTGGCAAGGGAGAAGGCGCTCTCTCAGGTATCCTGGTCCCAAGTTGTTTAGGGCTTTGTACACAAGTACAAGAACCTTCAACCTGGCCCGGTAGCGAATAGGCAGCCAGTGCAGTTCCCTCAGCAGAGGAGTTGCATGCTGGAAAGCGGCAGCTCCAGACAACAGCCGAGCTGCAGCATTCTGCACTAGCTCCAGCTTCCGGAGCAGCTTCAAGGGCAGCCCCACATAGAGCGCGTTGCAGTAATCCAATCTTGAGGTTAACAATGCCTGTACCACCGTGGTCAAGCTATCCCTGTCCAGGAGTTCTGCTCCAGCTGAACTTTCTGAGTTAACTTCAAGGGCAGCCTGATGTACAATGCATTACAGTAATCCAAGCGGGAGGTTACCAAAGCATGAACCATCATGCCCAGACTATCCCTGATCAGAAATGGTTGTAGCTAGTGGTGAAACGATCAAAGCTGGCAAAAGGCACTCTAAGCCGCCGAGGCCACCTGAGCCTCAAGTGACAGAGCTGAATCAAAGAGTATCCCCAAGCTGTGTATTTGCTCTTTCAGGGAGAATGGAACCCCTCTGCCCACCCAATTCCACCTACCTTCATGTGTTTAGGAGTCACATCAAACAGTGAGCCCCATGGCCACAAAAACTCATTTCGCAATTGGCTGAATCCTTCAACTATTGGCACTTAAGGAAAGCAGGAGGTTCATATACGCAGAAATGCTCTTTGCATAGAGTAGCATCCTGCACAGGAACATACTGTGAATTAAGATAACAAGGACTTACTGTTGTTTGGATAATTCAGAAGAGGGTGTTTATACTGCAAATGTTACCGAAGATCTTTGCCAGATGTTTGCTTGCTCTCCCATCGAGCATATGTGGCATATGATTTTCACACACTTTGTTGAGTACTTCAGCCCCAGGCTACATAGTGGAAGATTAGATGCTGGACTAGTAAGGTGAACTGTTGGCTTTGATCCAGCAAAACTGTTGTGGTGTTCTGTCAGAGGGCTCTAGCACCAACGTGGAGATCTTTCCAGACACACATTTAGGAGGAAGAGAGTGAAACGTGTTTGACAGTCAGGTCCCTGAGAACTGGAAACTCCCTTAGCGTCTTCACCTGACTGCTGCTCGAGATAAGCGTGATATAATTAGCTGTCAGTTTAAAGTGTCTGCTCCTGGCCGTGTGCTGCGTAGGGCAGGGAAAGTCCAAACCGGGTAATTAGCCTTCTTAGAAGATTCTAGCAGAAGCCGAGAGATAAAGGGGCAGGTGCTGAAATAACCAGCTCTTGGAATTCTCCTTCACCCTGGTGGGAGGAGATAAACTAAGCTAATATGCCTGGCTCTCGAGGTGGAAGCGGCAGCGTTCAGAGATAGAGCTGTCTCCCTTGCAGACAAGCAGCCCACATTACAGGCTCCCTGTTTTATTGCAGAAGATTATTATTAAGAGTAATTTAAAGATCAGAGTGATAAGTTAAAAAAAAAATTGGCTTCCATGTCTATCTTCTCCTCCCACCCCTTCAAAGTTCATAGTCTTGTTCTTTTTTCTTTTTTCCCCCCTTTCTTCCTTTGGGTGAAATTATCTGTAGTTTGAGGATTAGGAGCCTGAGAGGAGTGAGACCATGTCTGGAGTCTGGGAGTTATCTCAGGGTTTTCGTGGAAGTTAGCCAGAAGATAGCTGCAAAGAAAAAAAAATGGTAGTAAGTGGGAAAACCTGTTCTGAATGCCAGACATTATTAACTGGAAGCTGACATTTGAGTTCATAGAATGAGCAACATTTATGAGATCACATTTAAATGCTTTTGAAAGAAACTTCCCGCTGGTTAAGCCATTTGAAGAGAAAACATTTATTTTACAAATGGTTTTCCTCTGTTACATTCCCCAGTATTATTTCACGGTGTATTGTCTAGGTTTTTGTTACTCCTTCCTTTTTCTTTTATGCTTCCCACATACTTGCGAGCGTGTTCCTAACTTTGCCCTTGCCAAGATGGCACCTAAGTATCTAACATTTATTGAAACTTGTTCTACTTAACAGGACACTGAAGCCTGCTCTTTAAAAATAGAGGGGAAGGGCAAAATTGTATTCTGTCTAGCTCATTTCTGTGCTGATCCTTCTTGTCCAAAATGTGTGTGTGTGTGTGTGTGTGTGTGTGTGTGTGCGTGTGCGTGTGTGAGGGGGGGGTAGGGGTTGCAGGTGTCCAGAACCTTGCCTCTTAGACGGCTTCAAAGGGCACTGCTATTTCATAAGAAACAATCCCTCTGAAGTAAGCTAAGGGTATGAAGAGCCAGTGTGGTGTAGTGGCTAAGGAGTTGGACTGGGAGTTGGGAGATCCAGGTTCTAGTCCCCACTCGGCCATAGAAACCCACCGGGTGACTTTGCGCCAGTCACAGACTCTCAGCCCAACCTACCTCACAGGGTTGTTGTTGTGAGGATAACATGGAGAGGAGGATTATGTATGCCACCTTGTGTTCTTTGGAGGAAGAAAGGCGGGATAAAAATGTAATAAAAATAAATAAATGAAGAGCAAATGGAGACAGCGTTATATTTAGAACTAGTGAATGGATCGGGCTTCGCATGGGTTGGAATTGCATTTAGGTTGATACGGAGAAGCCTTCAAGCAAACTTGCTCAGCTGTCACAGTTGGACACCTTGTGCCCACCCCACCTGAGTGCTGGCACCCCTAGGTGCAGCCCCTACCATGATCCGTCCTTATAGCCCCCTGCCCATTCCATCTCCCTTAGATGGAGTTGCCCCATAGCCAAGTGGAGGGGACAGCCCTATAACTCAGACTACTAATCTTCCCTGCTTTCAAAGTGTGATTTTTCGTTTTTCAAATTTTAACTCCCCCCCCCAAAAATATATATATTTGGAGCTTGTTTTTTAATTTCTAAAAATCAAAACATCAATGTTATATGGTTAAAATCTGCTTGCTGCAATGCTGAACCATGATAGAAAGTTTGGTTGAAAGCATTAATATTTATTTATTTATTTATTTATTTACAATATTTATATACCGCTCCCCATTCAAGAATTTCGGAGCAGTGGACAAATCGAATAAAAGAATAAAAACAAAATAAAAACACATTAAAAGTACATTTTTAAAAGAAACAAAATGCAAATAAAACTGCGGCTTGTCATTAAGGGAAGACTTCCTGGAACAAAAGTATTTTCAGGAGGCGCTGGAAAGCATATAAAGTTGGTGCCTGCCTGACCTCCAGAGGCAGGGGGTTCCATAGGATGGGGGCCACCACACTGAAGGCACTTTCCGTGGTGGACTCCAATCAGACAGTAGGTCTGTGTGGAGCCACCAGGAGCATGCTCTCAGATGACCTCAGTGACTGAGCAGGTTGATAGGGGATAAGGTGCTCTCTCCGGTATCCTGATCGTATATGGTATTGATCATATGGTATTGAAGCAGTATATCTTTAAAAAAGATAATTTGCTGCCTTTCTGGTTCAAGATAATGGTTGAAATTTTCACTATGCCTAAAACTATCCCAGATAGAGGTAGAACAAATCCTAAAAGTCTCATAACGTTTGGATGTTACGGTTTGCGAGTCCGTCAATGCATACAAACAGATAGATTACCAAGTTCTTGATCCCAAGACTTGCATTACAAAGTGGGCATACTTGGATGCAGGAATTATGCCATCTCCAAAAGAGAAAATCTGAGAAAGCAAACTGTGAAATTGAGGCCATCAAGCAAATCGTAGTATTGGGACGCAGAAATGGTTAGAAGAAATGCCTTCTCAGTGGCTGATGTTAGGCTCTCTTCTAGACTTTAGGCTCAGAACGTGCCTTGTAAGTGAAACTGTCCCAATCTCTCATCGATGTTGGCCTTGGAAATCTGGAGCATAAGCCTGGGAGAAGATGGCTAAAATGTGGGCATGAACAAAGGAAACATTGCCCTGATGGTCCCCCGCTACAAATTGGAATGTGCCGGGGCCAGGGCTTTTTCAGTGGTTGGCCCCCCGGTTATGGAACAATGTGCCCCTGGAGATTCGACAGGCTCCCACTCTCAATTGCTTCAAACGCCTTTGTAAGGCGTTTTTATTTTCACAAGAGTCTGGGGAGGGGGTGGTTTAAATTGGGGTTGGGGGCTTTTAATGGTTTGAGGGTGAGGGTTTTAATGGAATTGTTTTAATGTGGGTTGAGGGTTTTAATGGAATTGTTTTATGTGTTATTGTAAAGCGCCTCGATGCCAGAAATGGTGAGGCGGCGCTATAAAAATGCTTTAAATAAATAAAATAAAAATAATACTTTGGGAGAACCAACCATTCTTCTGCTTGACCAGCATGGCTGGGGTTTCATTGAATGGTCTAAAGAAGAGCCTGATCCTAAGGACACAGGAGGGCAACACACAGCCCACCGGCCACATTTAGCTCTCCAGACACCAAATTTGATGGTAGCAAAAATTTTGAAAATGTTTTTTTTAATGAAAGTTGGTTGATATAGCTGTGGAGTGCTAAAAACACATTTAGCTTGCAAAATTCCTGAGTGTGGTCTGCAGGGGATGGGGGATGGGCAGCAGGCCAAAATAGCCCATAGACCTGCAGAGTTGCCTACCACTGTCCTAAACAAACCTGGGATGGGAGACTACCTGGGAAATCCACTGCTGTAAATTCCTTGGAGAAAAGGCAGGATGCAAATGTAGGACAAATTGTTTCCTGCTTGAGATATGACTTTGTGGGGCATTGGTATCCTAAATCTGGCACTGGATTTTTAGGCCAAACTCTTTAGTCTGAAAGGAAAGTTCCTTCTTGAGGGGAGACATGATAGCACTCTTCAAATACTTAAAAGATTGTCACACAGAGGAGGGCCAGGATCTCTTCTTGATCATCCCAGAGTGCAGGACACGGAATAACGGGCTCAAGTTACAGGAAGTAAGATTCCAGCTGGACATCAGGAAAAACTTCCTGACTGTTAGAGCAGTACGACAATGGAATCCGTTACCTAGGGAGGTTGTGGTCTCTCCCACACTAGAGGCCTTCAAGAGACAGCTGGACAACCATCTGTCAAGTATGCTGCAGGGTTGATTCCTGCATTGGACAGGGGGGTTGGACTCAATGGCCTTATTAGGCCCCTTCCAACTCTACTATTCTATGATTCTGGCATTTTGAGAACTGTGCAGTACAGTTGGGAGATTCCTATGCTGTGATCCTGAGAAGGGTTCTGCCCCACCATCAGGACTTTGCGCTCCTAGCACAGATCACATGTAGTCAGGTTAATCTCAGCCTGTAGGCAATGTGGACTATCAGGAACTGTAATTGTATATTTGCCCATTTAATCATGGTTGACATCATCTCTACTCTGTAACGTTAATTTACTGCATTGCTTTGGTCAGATTTCCATTTCTTTTGTAAATGCTTGAATGATTTCTGTCCAATTCTGACCATTATTGACACATTGAACTCACATTTTGATAGCTGCAAACAATTCCAACTTCCTTAACATCTCAGCCTTGATTTCAATAAAACAGCCATTCTACCCTCATAGGGTTATTATTATTATTATTATTATTATTATTATTATTATTATTAATTATTTATTTATATAGCACCATCAATGTACATGGTGCTGTACAGATAACACAGTAAATAGCAAGACCCTGCCGCATAGGCTTACAATCTAATAAAGTTGTAGTAAACAATAAAGAGGGAAGGAGAATGCAAACAGGCACAGGGAAGTGTAAACAGGCACCGGGTAGGGAGAAGCTAACAGTATAGAGTCAGAACAAACTCAATATTTGAAGGCTACAGGGAAAAGAAAAGTTTTTAGCTGAGTTTTAAAAGCAGTGATTGAGTTTGTAGTTCTCAAGTGTTCTGGAAGAGCGTTCCAGGTGTAAGGGGCAGCAGAAGAAAAAGGACGAAGCCGAGTAAGGGAAGTGGAGGTCCTAGGGCAGGCGAGAAGCATGGCATCAGAGGAGCGGAGAGCACGAGCGGGGCGATAGTGTGAGATGAGAGAGGAGAGATAGGCAGGAGCTAGACCGTGAAGAGGTGGGAAGTCTTCATGAGAAGGGAATGAGGAGTCTGCTTTAGGCTCCACTTTGCTTCCCGCCCCCACCACAAGACTGTCCATCCCTCCTTCTTTGACCTCCATCTCTTTTCTTGCCTTCCCTTGCCCTATTATTCAGCTGAGCTCACATGCTCATATTTATTTATTTGGTGATGCAGGGAACAAATGTTTCTACAACATTTCCCTGTGCTGAAATCTAAACATTTTTCAAAACAACAACCCTGAAGTACTCATATTATGGCAAGTCGTTCTAAAATGCCCATAAAATGAAATGATCGTTTTTGTATTTTGATTTCCTTAAATTTTAAAATGCCACCAACGCACCCAGTAAAATATCTGCTCCAGAAAACCTCTGAAATTAATGTTTAACCTGTAACTCATTCCAAGGGATTGGTTTATTTTGCTGTCACAAAGAGAAGTCCTTTTTCCACATAAGGTCCTGGTTACATTAAAGTATACTATTGGTCAAAGGATTGCTTGATATAACAGCCGTGGTGTTTATCATGGCATCCGCAACCTCTGTGTGACTCTCCCAAAGAGAGCTTGTTCGTGTTGTAACTAAAACCTTATTTATATATTACTCTCAATGTTTGAAAAGGGGTGTGTGAGCTCTTACCTCTCCCCAGGTATCGTCTGGGTCTGAAATCCTACAGTATTAGTATAGACTTCTTCATGGGAGGGGGAAATCCCTAGATGGGCTGCAGGAAATTCATTTTTAAAATATGGCTGAACATGAGAACTCAAATACCTGAGGTCTGCTGTTATATTGTAGTTGTCAGTCAGTTCTGTAGTTAAAACAGAATTTCTACCTTCATTTGCTTCAAGGCCATGCTGTGGGATTTGTCTTATGGTAAGGAGATGTCAAGGGGGGGATACCTCTCAGGAGGAGGAAAATTAAGACAACTTACCAATGTTGCTGACCAGTGCAAGGACGAAACAGCAATTTTATTTCATCTGTCATTCTGGCATTAAATGTCCTGATGATATCTTGGCTCACCTATAGAAAAGGAATACAATCACCACTTCACCATCTTAACATAGGCAAATGTGCATTAGCAAGGCTCTCTTGAATTTGTGCCATTGAGACTCCTTGCCATGTAATACCAGGTTTTTACTGTAAGCAAGCCACAACGCTCTCCAACAGGACATAATTATCTGGCTTTCTAGCTTATAAGGAGCTCTCCGTAAAACATTTTTCTTTGTAGACCAAGAGTAAATAGTTCTTCAACCCTGTTCCTGTCCGGCAGCCAAGAATGTGAGAAGTTGTGTTGCTTAGCATTTCAAAGAACAGCAGCTTTAAAGGCTGTGAGCTACTGTACATTGTTGTCAAGCAACAGGAGTTTGATCTGAAGGAAAGATCATCTTTCTTATTAAGAAAGATTTAAGTTAGCCTTCTCCAACCCGGTGCCCTCCAGATGTTTTGGACAACTCCCATCAGCCCTGCCACCATAACCAATGATTAAGAGATGTAGTTCAAAACAACTGGGGAACACCATGTTAGGGAAGGCTGACTTAAATAGTTGGATCCTTTTTGGCATTCGGTAAGAAAATTTATTTGGGAACTCTGCAAGATACAGTTCAGAGGAGTATCGTGGCAGCCTTTTGTAGTAAAAACAACACTCTTGTAGCATCTTAAAGACATGATTGTGTTATAAGCTTTTGTCACTTCTGAAGATGAAGTGGGCTTTGACCCCCAAGAGCTAATTCTACATTAAATGTTTTAGTCTTTATGGTGCCACAGGATTCTTCATTGTTTTTGCAGGATAGATACAAACCATGAAGAATTTAAAAATATTCACTCTAAAAGTGCAAAATGCATCAGCTGAGATTGATAAGCAGCAGGTTTCAGACAAACAAGGATTGCTTCGCATAATACACCGTCAACATATGAAACTCATTGTGGTAGGATGTTGTGTTGGCAACTAACATTCTGTTGAAAGGATTGTAGATGAACACATAGTGGGTAGATCTTTCGATGGCTGGTAGCTATGATAGCTAAAAGGGCAACCTCCATTTCCAGAGACAGCATGCCTTGGACTACCAGATGCCAGGCATTCACAACAGGGGATTCATTGTGAAATTCCTGAGACATCTATCCAGGCTCCTGGCAGTTAACCAAATGCCCAGCTAAATGAGCCATAAATCTTGAGCTGTCATGGCAATGCTTAGATTCTCGTTCAATGCTGAAGGCTGAGTAACATCAAAAATGTATCATAAATTCACATGTTAACTGGTATACCAATTTAACAAAGTGGTAAGGGCCAGTTGGGCACTATTTTGTACTATCCCGACAATGTTTCCTACTCTAAAATAGTTATGCTCTGATTGTGCTATGTAAAAATAGTTTGATTTATTGGATAGTTGGAAAAGCTGAAGATAGAGTGCATTCAAGTGTGAATGTGAATGGTGCACGCAGTTTTATCCGATAAGCCTGTTTTTTTAAAAAATGTATATATTATTGTGTTTTTTACCAGTTAATTTGGGAATGGAAGGCTGCTGTCTTTCTTCGTGAAGGTACAATGAAGGTGAAGCTTGCAGACTGAACTGGTAACATAACCAGCAAGCCACTTCCAAAGCCCAGCTGTGTTTATGATAGCGATTATTGGTTTTTCATTTTATCTTCTGCCCTTCAGGGGTCATCAGACTGTGTGTGTATGTATATATATGAAAATATCTTATCTAGAACCATAATCTATCAATAGACTATCAACACTGCTCTATACAATGAACTCATGAACGAGACATTGCTTTTGAAGGTGAAGTTTTTCTGGTTTGCTATTTTAGATTCCAAAATCCACAAAGATGATCAATCTACCAAGACAATGGCTATGCTGACGGTGGAAGCTGGGAGTTGTGGTCCAACACATCAGCTTGGGGGAAGGCTGACTTAAAACAATCTTATAGGAAGTGTATTACAGCCGCTCACGTGTGTGTGAAGTGGTATTGCGTTGTTCTTCAGTAAGAGCTCTAAATGGAGTATGGCACTTCGAGACTTTTTTGCATGGTACTCTTTGGCTCAGCGGTGATAAGCAATAGACAGTCTGGCTCCTTCAAGGAGTCTTTCAGTAATGTCTGAGCCCTCAACAGTTCCGAAACACTCTGGCCGACTTTTCCCAGTGGACCATTCATTTATCAGGAAATGAAATTGGTTACAGAATTCCTCATGTTGCCAAACCTCACTGACGAAATCTGGTTTGCTGCTAGCTTCAGAAACTGCAAGAGTGCAGCCTTGCCCTAAGTTTATTTCTGACATTGCCTAAAAAGAAAGCCTGTTCCATTTAGATTGCAAAGGGATTCAGGGCTGTTGCCTTCATATCCATTCTCAGTATATAAACCAAATGAAAAAGCCGTGGTCCCGACAGTTTCATCCCTAAAAGTGGGAGTCATTTCTTTGGTGTTACACTTCAAATGTTTCTTCTTCAAAGCGGAAATGCTTTCAACTGGTAATATAGCCTGCCTAGCAACCTCAATGGCATATTGCTGCCATGAATCAGATTACACACATAATCCAAAAGGGTTATATGGGGTTGTATTGACTACCCACTATTTTAGTGAGTGATCTCTTTTATGTGTTCTTGGGCTAAAGCTAGATATCGCGTTTTAGCTGCTACCCAGTAATGACGAGCGCAAGCATGTGCCTTCTCTGTTTAGGGATGAGTGGAACATTGTGATTAGGGGCACAGGTTGTTCTTTGGAAGCGCACACTCAGTCAATTTCAACACTGGATGAGCTGGGAGAAGAAAGAGGTGACTCATTCTTGCATTATAGCTCATAGATACTCTGGTCCAAGGATCCAGTGGTATCCCATTGGAACTTTTTAACCGGGCACAGAGCCTTAAGTGACTCTGAATCTGATGGTTCTGTTTTACAAAGAGGACCATTACATCTGATGCTGCAGCTTTGGTGTATCAAAGTATGTGTGGGACCTAGTCACTAGGATCTTCATGTAAAACTTCATTTAAAAAAAAAGTTTTATAATTCATGAATACTGAATTGTCTTAAAATTGCCTCTCTCTTTTTTTAAAAAAATGGCATTGGCCAAGAGATGATGATTGCCTATATAAACCAATTTGTAATAATAGTTGCACATTAAAGGACAATGCATACTCTACCCTTTGTAGTGGGGAAACCTGTTTCTGAGCCCAAAGTATATGCAAACAGTATTATTCATGGATGGCCCACATGAATAAATCATAGCTTTTGCTGGCTAAGTACAGTCGACTGTCAGCCCGGTCTATTGGGCATACATGCGAACTTCTCCAGAAATAAATAATATAATATAAATTTACACCATTCATAAAATGTGTGTGCGTGTGTGTATTTTGCCCTTTAGATTCCAACAGCAAAAAGGAACACATGAGGTGTCCCTGGGTAAGACTGAAAGGCTGATTTCGATCATACTTTGACATCTGCAAACCATTCTATAGTGTTTGTAGCTCTTTTGTTTTCAGCAGAAACCAGACAAGTTAAAAAAAATACACTTTTAATGCAAAATGAAGGGCTGCAGAATTTCTTGGCTTTTGTCAGTGTTATTCACCACTGGATTCTGTGTGCCATAGCAGGAGCAAAGGATCCTTAACAGCTTTTTCAAAGAGCTTCAGGCCCAGTCCTGTTTCCCTGGGTCTTTGCAGTTGATATAATAGAATGTTGCAAAAGGGAATGATTTCAGTGGCATGTCTCCGTGTGCAGCTGCCAGGTATTACAGAGCTGTGTTATCTATCCATATTTATTTATTTATTTATTTATTCATTCATTTTGTTTCTGTACCACACAATAGCCAAAGCTGTCTGGCCAGTTCACGAAGATTAAAACTGCAAGTCGTGTTAGAGGTGTACAAAATTATGCATGGTATGGAGAATGTGAATAGGGAGACATTTTTCTCTCTCTCTTAAAATACTAGAACCCAGTGGGGTCATCCCATGAAACTGATTGGTGGGAGATCCAGGACAAATAAAAGGAAGCCCTTCTTCACACAGTGCATAGTTAACTTATGGAACTCAGTACCACAGGATGTAGTGATGGCCACCAGTTTGGATGGCTTTAAAAGGGTGTTGGATAAATTCCTGGAGGCGAAGGCTATCAATGGCTACTAGCCCTGATGGTTGTGTACTATCTCCAGTATTCGAGGCAGTAAGCCTGCGTGCACCAGTTGCTGGGGAACATGGGTGGTAGGGTGCTGTTGTACCATGTCCTGCTTGTTCATCCCTGGGCAATGGCTGGTTGGCCACTGTGTGACAAGCAGCGTGATCACGGTAGCACAGAATAGTTTATATTTATTGGGCACTAAAGTTCCCCTCAAAATTTATTAACAGGCCCAATCATAAAACACAGCCTTCATGTGGAAGAGGTGAGTTACTAAGACTGTTTGAGTGGCTGCTGTATGAACGCCACTTCACATGCCGTGTTTTTAGGTGCATGCCTAACATGTTCTTCATGTACACTTAAAATGTAAAGTGTGAATATTGCAAACCTATATAAATATATTTGTTATACAGGTGCACTTCTCAGGGACCTGGGATCAGCTGCAGCTCCCTGTTATATGAGGCGGATGGCTACCGGGTTTACTTCTGTTTAATGTGCAAAAATGGCCCTGAATGCAAAACAGCCTTATTGTTCTGTAATGTGTTGAGTTTTCATAACAAGTAATACATTATTATTATTATTATTTATTTATTAATTTATTTATATAGCATCATCAATGTACATGGTGCTGTACAGATTACACAGTAAATAGCAAGACCCTGCCGCATAGGCTTACAATCTAATAAAGTTGTAGTAAACAATAAGGAGGGAAAGAGAATGCAAACAGGCACAGGGAAGTGTAAACAGGCACCGGGTGGGGTGAAGCTAACAGTATAGAGTCAGAACAAACTCAATATTTAAAAGCTATAGGGAAAAGAAAAGTTTTTAGCTGAGTTTTAAAAGCTGTGATTGAGTTAGTAGTTCTCAAGTGTTCTGGAAGAGCGTTCCAGGCGTAAGGGGCAGCAGAAGAAAAAGGATGAAGCCGAGTAAGGGAAGTGGAGGTCCTTGGGCAGGCGAGAAGCATGGCATCAGAGGAGCGGACAGCACGAGCGGGGCAATAGTGTGAGGTGAGAGAGGAGAGATAGGCAGGAGCTAGACCGTGAAAAGCTTTGAAGGTCAACAGGAGAAGTTTATATTGGATTCTGGAGTGAATTGGAAGCCAATGAAGAGATTTCAGAAGTGGAGTGACATGGTCAGAGCGGCGGGCCAAGAAGATGATCTTAGCGGCAGAGTGGTGGACAGAGACCAGCGGACTGATGTGAGACGAAGGAAGGCCAGAGAGAAGAAGGTTGCAGTAGTCCAACCGAGAGATAACCAGTGCGTGAACGATACAGAATACAACAGACAACTCTCCCTCCGAACAAAGAACAAAAAATAATTTTAATGACTGTTACAATTACTGTTGCCCTCCTTGGTTGCTCACTTTTATTTTTATTCACGTACCATAACAACTGGATGCAATACCTTCTCTCCTGTTTACAATATCACAATAAGCCAGGGTTCTGGAAAATCCTGGCTTATTGGGGTCAAACAAGCATGCTGGTGCACACTGGCTCCTGTTTGGCAACTCCTGTCAGCAGGAGCGGCTCATAAACCACGGACTCTCCGTCCGTAGTTGGTTTATCATGACGTCCAAGCCAGAGATTCTGGCTTGACTTTCCTCAAAGCTGTAGTCTTAAGCTTTGGCGGTTTTGTGGTCTTCCGTAGGTGTGTCAGTCGATTTCTGCTTTTCTTGTATTGCTAATTCAGCTGCTAACAAATTACAAATTAATTTCTTACAGAAACATTATAGTTTCACCAACCTAATAGCATTTATGGGAGACAACGTTGAACTTGAATTTCATCATTTTCATAATATTAGCTTGCACCAATTCCCACTGCTTTTCAAAAGAGCCTTATTTAGTTTTCATCTGGATTGTGACATGAACCTGAAACCAAGATATTTTACAGTCATGCTCTAGTCGTTTTCTCTTGTTTATTCGGAATGACTCAGTGGAAAATTAAGGTTCTTGTAGCTCAACCTCTGCCCGTACACTTGAGCTCATCTCCCTAACATTTGCTTCTGCAGTGGACTACCCTGTGACCTGTTCAGGATGCTTGGCTGTCTTCGTTTGCCGCTTTCTGAGATTTACAGGGGCCCCACATGACCAGTCCTTGTCTGGTGCCAACTAGTGGCCTTACTCATTGTCTAGACCCTGCAGGGATAAAGCCATTTAAAACAAAGGCTAAACGGGTAGTTTTGTCTTCCCAAGTAACTGTTAATCACTGAGAATTGCTGAGAATCCTCCCAAATCATGTTTTCAAAGCTACCCCAGCTGTTAAAAACAGATTTACAGGCCTTATAAATATAGCCGCCTCTCTTTATTTGAGATGGGGGCTGGGATATCAGCCTTGGAGAAGAGCCGCTTTCTTAGAAAGCACATAGAAATCATGCAGCCTCCCTCCGGCTCCACCTTTATCCCTCAACTGTCTCAAGCCAGATAGTATTTGCAGTTTTATTTCTGTTACAAATGTAATAGTTATTGCTAAGGTAGGGGCTTTGGTTTTATTATTACTGTTAACATAATTTCTATAAATTTTAGCATACATTTTGCTTTAATCACCCTTACTTTTTTCACACAACATCCTTACAAGCCAGCACGTAAATACCCCCATTTAAAAAATGGCCATTTTTACTGGTGGGAATTCTGGCTCATATACAAGGAACTTGACCAAGACCAGCTGGTAAATTCAGTTTTGTACCTAAGTTGTCTCAGCTCAACATTCATGCATCCATTCATAAAAATTAGACGATTTCCCCATCGTCTAATTTTTTTATCAAAGTTTTTCGTATTAAGATGAATTACTTCTAAATAGATGTGAATGACCTGACAAGCCCCAAATACCCATCCATAGAGGAGGCTTCGTACAGGGCCTCTGCATGATTTCCCATTCTGGCTTTGCCTCCTTCTAATCTGCTTCTGCTGGGGTGGGTAATTTTTGCTCCATGTTGAGGAGGTGATTGAATTGCACATTTACTCCGTATATAGAAACGCAGTAGAATATCACACCTTTAGAAGAAGCTGTGCGTGAGTTGCTGCTCTGGTCCTTCTTCTTTTCGATTGAGAGGCAAGCCCAGAGCAATGACTCCTGCAGAAACTTGGGTGGGGTACTCTGAGGATGGATCATTCTTAATTTTACAGTGTAAGAAGTAAACTTTTTCAGGTATTGGATTGAAACATGCCTCGAATTTATTCTGCTTTTGAAAAGCATGTGTCAGTTATCAGACGTCTGAGAAGTTAAATGTGATGTGTGGAAGTAACCAGGTATAAAATAACCTCTCCATCTTTGACCACCATCATTCCAAGCAGTTTCCGTAATACTGCAGAGTATTTAAGTCATTCAACATTGACTGGCATTGATTGAATGAGCAAATTTTTAGGAAAAGAAGAAAAATGATTTTAAGTGTGCCTAAACGCGTCTTTCAATCTCCTATAATGACAGGAAGGTCATCAGTCTTGACTTTTTCAGAATGCAGGGGAACATGCAGGGATTCTGAGAAAATGGAGTTAGGTTCTACACATTATCAAAATTAGTTCAGCTTATTGCAATTTAGAAAGACTTGGTCCTCCAGCCCTGGGTTTTATTAAGCATGTAGTTTTGATCATACATCGATTCAAAGGAATTGATGAGGAAAGCAATAATAATGTCACTGTAAATTACAGGTGGAGAGAAAGGTAAATGCATAAAATGAGAAATAGTTTGTGGTATTGAATTTTGTTCAGATTTGGAACGCAGTGTCTCAATTTCAAAATTATTAAAGGTAACTGCATGCAGTATTAGGTTTTGTGTAGATAATAACTCAGGTCCATAGGTTTCACAAAAGTACTCTTAGTCTGTAGACTTGTCCCCTCATCACCTGGTAATTCAAACCATGTTTCTTTTCAAGGGTAATTTAGGCATTTTCCCACTTAATGGCACGAGAATCAGAAAGCTCTGTTGGCTTGGTAACAAATTGGAACTACTCCAAAGTGGCCAGACTTGATTAAACCATATCATCCACTCTTGAATATACCTGGTAGATGAAGAGGAGGCAGAAGGCCCCTTCCTTTCTGGGCTTTAAGTGATAAATGTCTGCCTTTAAGGCATCCTCAGCCAAACAAATCCAAAGGAGCAAGGTCTCCTTCTAAATCCTTATGAAGCAGGTGAGGTGAGGTGGCCTATAGCTCTTTGTCAAAAATGTTTTTAAAAGGCCCAGTCTGGAGATGGGAGTTGTTCAAACCCCTTGATCATTTTTGTTTCTGCACTTTTTCCAACTCCACAATATCTTTAGGTGCAGTGACCAGAACTGTATGCAGTATTCTAAGTAGGGTCGCACCATAGATTTGTATAAGGGGATTATGATTTTGGAAGTTTTATTTTCAATTCCTTTTCTAATTATACTTAACATGGAGTTTGTCTTTTTTTACAAATGCTGCACAGTGGGTTGACATTTTCATCAAGCTGTCCACCACAACCCTAAGATCTCTTTCTTCATCAGTCACCACTACCTCAAATCCCATCAGCTTGTACTTGAAGTTAGAAATTTTTGCCCTAATGTGCATCACTTTACACTTGCTTACATTGAACCACATTTGCCATTTTTTTGATGTCCCTTCTCTTAATTTGGAGAGACCCTTTTGGAGCTCCTCGCAATCCCGTTTTGTTTAAACCACCCTAAATAATTTGGTTTCATCAATAAATTCCAGGTCTTTTATGAACAAGTTGAAATACATTGATCCCAATGCAGATCCCTGTGAGACCCCAGTGTTTACCTCCCTCCATTGGAAGAATTTACCATTTATTCCTATTTTCTGCTTTCTGTTCTTTAACCAGTGACTGATCAATAAGAGGACCACTCCACTTATTTCATAAGTTTACTCAGGAGTCTTTGGTCAGGGACATTAACAAATCCCTTTTAGAAGTCCATTAAAATATTCCCCACTTGGGCAGCAGTTTTTAAGAACAATTAAAAATATTTTTAATTCAGGTACTTAAAAAACTGGGGAAGGTGGGCGCCACCTTAGTAGAAGTATTATCCATTCTCTCTCACCCCGGAAGGGCATATTCCCCTTCAGCTATAGTATCTGCTATAACACATGCAGACATCATCTAAAAACACATCATGGATTTTTTTCTTCATAATTATTCTTTACTCCTATGCAGATTTGATTGATTAATCAGTTATTTTTCTAAAGCTTCTTAGCTGGGGCTCAAGGAGAGTACAGTCCTTTATTATTTATTTATTTATTTATTTATTTATTTATTTATTTATATAGCACCATCAATGTACATGGTGCTGTACAGATAACACAGTAAATAGCAAGACCCTGCCGTATAGGCTTACAATCTAATAAGTTGTAGTAAACAATAAAGAGGGAAGGAGAATGCAAACAGGCACAGGGAAGTGTAAACAGGCACCGGGTAGGGTGAAGCTAACAGTATAGAGTCAGAACAAACTCAATATTTGAAGGCTATAGGGAAAAGAAAAGTTTTTAGCTGAGTTTTAAAAGCAGTGATTGAGTTTGTAGTTCTCAAGTGTTCTGGAAGAGCGTTCCAGGCGTAAGGGGCTTTGTAGGGCCAGGTCCTCCAAATTGGCCAAAGCAAAGGAAGAGAGAATCTAAGACTGCAGGGCCAAAAGGTAGGCAAAAGAAGTGCATCTGCTGAATCCGGCAAGATATATGGTACATTAAGCTCGCAAGGGCTAAGGTAGACCTGTCAGTCTCTGATGAAATTGCTGAGACAGTGCTTTAGTAAGGAAGAGAGAAATGGTACCCTATGGAGTACAGCTCAGTTCATAGCACTCCAGTTGGTGTACACTGAGGCTAGGCTCCCTGCTCTGGCTTCACAGTATGCTGGTACATTGCCTGGATTTCTCTCCCTAGAACCATAGCCTGCAATCCTCGCCACCAAATAATCTGGCAGTTATACGACCATCTTGAATTGTAAACGACAGCAATGGCTACCTATGCTTGTTAGGAAGGAGGCCACGACTTTCTGCAATTAGCAATTGCAACATTATGCGCAAAATACAAGTAGTCCGGTCTGTAGGTTACAAAGTCATAAATTAGGGTAGGAGCCTTCTCACTATATGTCCGTGGAGGACATCAGCCTTAGACACACCTGCTACCCAATTGAAGTGATGACTTCTTCAAGCCCAGGTCACGAATCTGAATAGCCGCCAGAAGGTGATCTTCACCACTAGTGGATTCCAGAATCCTCTCTGTATTAGGCTGGCTATATCTGTCTTGAAATAGTGTGGGAGGATTAAACTTTCCTTTCACCTCTTGTTTAGGGTGGGACCTAATAATGAAAACAAGCAATTCAAGTTAAGTGACCTTTTATTTATCTATGTATTTAATATATTTATGAATCTCATCCTCCACCTAACAGTTGCCCGGGGCAATATACAATTAAAATACCATAAAACACAGAAGCACAACCACAAATAAAATAAAATCATTTCTAACTTGAGATGTGCTTGTAGCCTGTAACCTCCGTGCATAGCGTTTTCCTGGAAATCATATCCAGAGCTTGTAGATGAGGACTGGGGTGGATATGGGGTCAATTTTTCTGGTATTGCCCAGGAAAGATGCTGGAAGCAGAAACCAGGCCCCAAAATTAGACTAGTGGTCTCTGAACTTGTTGAGCTCCTGAGATCTCGCCCGATTCCACTGTGAGATTTGCACGGCCTTCTTATTGCATCCTCATCCTTCTTTCTCAGGCTATATGATTTGTAAATAGATTGTAAATCAAACACCAGTAGACTCTTCACTTCCCCTCCCCACCCTCCAAAAATCCCTGACCATGCAAAGGTTATCATGATCTTTTCATTCCTAGGAAAAGAGAGAGCAAAACACACAGAAAGCTCCTCGTTACTTCGGTTTTTTTGGCATTCATTTTCGTTTGGGCTTGCCTACGTTGAGTCCCTTTTCATGGCCAGACACTGAGTCATCACAGAGGCTGCAGGACTTGGGTCATACAGAAACTTAATAGAAAGCTATTTGTCACTGGAATTCTTGGGCAGCTTACTGAAAACATCCCCAGAATCTTTCGTAGCAGCCTCAAATACAAACTGATCAAGGAGTGAAGCAAAGGGAGGGGAGATAAGAATGGAAACCTGCAGAACCCCTCAGGGCTGGTACTAGAAAGATGTAAACAACTGCCCCAGGAAAATTATTATTATTATTATTATTATTATTATTATTATTATTATTATTATTATTTGTATCCCACCTTTTGCCTAATGCTGGGCCTGCAAACAATGCAAACAAGATGTCCATCATCCTCATCTGGAACTTCACTTCCTAGCAAATATGTCTACTTCTCATAGTGAACAGCTAGAGCATCGGACGTTGGGCTCAGTTCAGCCATCACAGTAAACCATAGTTTGTGCAAACCATAGTTAAGAATCATCATGATTTGAACTTTCAGACAAAAAGGAGATGAACCATGGTTTAGAGCTGCTTATCCACCTACTCTGCGCTCAGGATGAATTAGTAGAATCCCATGCATGCCATGCTGAGCTCCTTTGACGAAGGTCAAGATACAAATGTAATGATAATCTACATTGTGCTTGTGGTGATGACGCTTTTGATGCTGATTGGCTGAGCTAATAAGGTGGCATAAAATGTGTTCAGTTGCTCAGGGAAAGAAGCAGTTTTGTTAGTCCAGCTTCTGTGAGAGAAAGCAAAGTTATCACTTTGGCTCAAATTTAAACCACATATAGGGATTAACTGAGGACTTAGAAGAGTTCTTGGCAAATTAATGGACCCTAGAAGCAGGAACGGTGTGGCGTAAGGCAGTGTACTGAGCCTGAGGAGCCTGAAGCGAAGATGGGGTTTGCGAAAAAGGTTGGAGGAGGCAGGGAATCGAGAGGAGAGGGGGCTAAATGTAAAGTGGGGATGGGGGGAGGAAAGGTAGAGACACTGGACAAGAGACAGGATAGCTAAAGAAAATGGGGCAGAATAATAATAATAATTTTTATTTATTTATTTATTTATTTCTTACCTGCTTCTCCCTCTGGATTGAGGCGGGAACAGCATAGAATACAAAAATGTTATAGAAGAAATAAAACTGATTAAAACATATAAAACTAATACATTATTAAAATAACAGCCAGATTTCTTAAAATTCGACTGGGTAGGCCTGCCGGAAGAGATCAGTCTTTATTGCTTTTTTATATTCAGAAAAACTATTGAGTTGGTGGACCTTCTCCCTGCAGGCCATTCCACTGTCTGGGAGCAGCAGAAGAGAAGGTCCTCTGGGTAACAGTTGTTAATCTTGTTTTTGCTGGCTGAAATAAATTCTTCCCAGAGGACCTGAGTGTGCGGGGCGGATTGTACAGGAGAAGGCGATCCCACAGGTAGCCTGGACCCAAACCCTGTAGGGCTTTAAAAGTAATAACCAACACTTTATACTTCACCCGAAACTTTGGGCCTCGGGAAAACACTGTTTGGTGGGAGTCATGGAGTGGAAGAAAGGTAGAGCCAAGGGGAAAAATAGGATGAAAGTTACACACCAGCTGCACACTGTTGGTGGGATTAAAAAGCAGTTTGAGGGGGCTGAACGTTACATGTCGATTTGAATACTAACTAGCCAATTCTTTGGCTGTAGGCATCTAGTAGAAATTGGTTTTTTATAGTGTATTACAACTGTGATTTGTATGGTTATTGCAGTTGAAATTGTTATAATACTACATTTAAATGTGATTTTAATATTATATGTTTACACTTCCCTGTGCCTGTTTGCATTCTCCTTCCCTCTTTATTGTTTACTACAACTTATTAGATTGTAAGCCTATGCGGCAGGGTCTTGCTATTTACTGTGTTATCTGTACAGCACCATGTACATTGATGGTGCTATATAAATAAATAATAATAATAATAATAATAATGTATTTAATGTTTATATTTCTAGAGATGTTATATTAAGCGGTATATACGTATTATTAATAAAGAAAGAAATAGTAGTAATACAAATGAGCTGAGGCACCTGAGCTATCTGATAAATGCATCTCAGGCTATTCAGTCATAGAATCATAGAATAGTAGAGTTGGAAGGGGCCCATAAGGCCATCGAGTCCAACCCCCTGATACCAGCACCCTCATGATCAGCTGTGCCAAAAAGTCATAGAAAGGTATAATAGGGATGATAAAGGCAGCTTATTTCTCCTTTCAATAGGTCAATGTGGGGAGATATGGGGGAAGAGCAAGCCACTCATAGGTGACCTTGTGAGCATCCCATGATTCTCCACATTGTGAGTCTGAAAAGATGCAGTCATCTTAAAGCAAATAACAAACCGTACTCCACCCAGGGTGTGATGCGTGTTCTCAGCCCATCACTATCCGCCTGTCTCCACTTTTCTTTCTTTCTTTCTTTCTTTCTTTCTTTCTTTCTTTCTTTGCCCTAGAACGGTGAACTTTCAAAGACTTTGCTGTTGCGATAACCCCCTCATTTCTCTAAATAGAAGTATGAATTTGATTTTTCTCCCATTCTAATGTCTGGCCTTCTGAACCCAGACGGCAATTCCCTGATCGCTTCTGAGACCTTCAGTTACTTAAGAAGGGAATAATGTCAGTCAGCCACGTACATTTTCCAATACACAAAGATTATGGAGCCAAAGGTCTGCTCCCTCAATAGGGGTGTTAGTCAGCATGTCCTGAACTAAGACAGATAAGGACCCACTTCCTAGGCTGCCCTGATCAGAAAGTTAACAACTGGTGACAGTAAGTCTGTCTCTTGTTCATAAGTAATTGTTATCATTTTGTAATATTTACAGGTCTGGCTTTCTCAGATTAAAATGCACAAAATCTAGGAAGAACTTCTTCCTTTAAAATCTTATGCCACTGTTCACCCCACGGCACATGTTTTGCTGAGGGTCACCCCCACCCCTTTTTCATAAGCAAAAAAGGGAGGAATTTTAAGGCTTGGCACGCCATTCAGGCGTATGGAGGCGGGGGGGGTGGGGAGGCAGATAGCAATTTTAGCTCCGTTTGAGTGGCTACTACTTTATGCAGACAAACTTTAAAATGGGTTCCATGGAGTTCTCTCTTCTTCGGAAACTAATCTGCGGGGACCGATGGGGCAGGGAAAGGGTTTTGGAGATTTCATTTCGAGACAGAGAGAGACCCGTAGTCTTCCAGTGCACGAAACAGACAGCATGTGGTGTTTGTGGGCCCTGGTGAGGTGGCCTTTGGCCCGGTTGTCCAGAGCAGTGTCACTCTGGCTGATTGGGCCTTAAGCCGTGATATCATCCTTGCTTTTTGCACCAGCTCCCAGTAAAAGCATGTCTGGAGCCTCTTCGTTAGAAAACTATGCGGGCTGACTCACTGTATGCCGTTCCTTTTGCCACCCTCCACATGAAAAGGATTTTTATGCAACCAAAACCATGGGAGGCTATTTTTAAATGAGAAAGAGCCTTTTAGCCTTAAGGAGTCCTGTCTGCCTAATCCCTGAAGTTTAAATGTGGTGAAACTGGAACTGTCCCCAGCAACATTGAGGCTCACAGGGCTGGTTTGTACTTCACCTAGAATGGGGAATCCAGTAAACACGAGTTGCGCATGCTGTTTCTGTCCCCATCTTCCACCATAACATGGGAACCAGAGATTGTTCTAAACACTGTGGTGCTTGAGGTGGAAAATCCAAGTGGAATTTGGGGAGGAGGCAGGGGAGAAAAGAACGCGTGTCGTCAGGTCTAGCTTTCTATTTATAAGCCATGGTTTAAAGCGAACCAGCGTTAACATTTGTGTTGAATCTTAGATAGCACTTTCTTCAGAATCCATCAGCAAAGTTCCTAGATTCAGACCATAGCTAGACCTAAGGTTTATCCCTGGATCCTCCAGGGGTCAAACCTGTTCATCTAGGTGACACACAGGGGATCCAGTGCTCAGGCAGGGGCGAACCCTGGATGATCCCAGGATAAAACTTAGGTCTAGCTGTGGCCTCAGTCTGGTATTTTCTGCTGTTAATATATCAAAGCCTGGATCCCAGTATAGTATGTTATTGGCGTTCCAGGGTGATGTTTCTTACAATTCATTTAATGTGCAATTTTATGGCCCCAAGTTTGAAGTAGTTTGCAAAGTAGCATCATCCTCTCCCCACCACAACATGCACACACACACACACACACACACACACACACATTGAGAGAGAGAGAGAGAGAGCTTATATACTAAGCTTCAGCATATCTACATTCCTCCCTATATATGCCGTCTGAGATTTGAGATGTGTTGGAGCAGCCCTCCTCTACATTCCACCAACGCAAAACATGCATTATGGTGGAACATGGGAGAGAACTTTCTCTGTTGTGGCACCCTGGTTGTGGAACACCCTCCCCTTGAAGGCCTGACTGGTGCCAACGCTGGCTTCATTTCAGCACCAAGTTAAAACATGGCTCTTTATCAAAGCCTTTGAGGGCAAAATTCTCCATAGACACACATAGTTTTAATTGTTTTTATTGCTTTTTAAAAAAAATCTGTTGGTTTTAATTTGTTTATGATTTAATACGTTTTTAGCTGTGTAAATTATGTTTATGTTGTTCTGATTTTATCTGCACGCCGCCCTGAGATCCCAGTGATATAGGGAGGGATACAAATGTTTTAATAAATTAATAAATAATAAAATAAATTGTTGTGACTGGTTTTAGGCCTATTTAACTGCTGTGATTTCCAAATAAAGAATCCTGAACAGAGGTTAGGGGCCCTACTGGAGAATTATTAGAATTCCATGAAAATTACAATGGCAAAAGCTCACTTGGAGGAAACTGTGACATCTAAACAAGTTTAAAATCCGTTTCAAACTGGTTTAAATGTGCAGTGTAGCTATACACTTGGGGTGCTGGTGGAATTCCCTGCCTCTGGAGGTCAGGCAGGCGCCAACTTTGTATTCCTTCCGTTGCTGTTTCAAGAAGCCTTTGCTTAATGACCAACCGCAATTTATTTTGCACGTTGTTTCTTTTAAAATGTATGTTAATGTGTTTTTATTCTGTTTTTATTCTTTTTTATTTTCTCCACCTCTCCAAAATTCTGAATGGGGAGTGGTATCTAAATATCATAAATAAATAAATAAATAAATAAATAAATAAATAAAGCAAGCAAGAATATGTTGAAATTAGATTATTTGATTTACTCTAGCTTCAAACATGCAGCATAAAATGACATTTAAGTATTTTGCTGTCAGAACCTTAAGCTTCTGATATAAATTCAAACTATTTTAGTCTAGGTTTATTTCCTTTGGTAACTAGGATTTTACAATGAACAAATAGCTGGTGGATCAAAGACTCTAGGGGATATTTCTGTACAAAAACAATTAGCTTTAGGAAGCACCAGCTGCCTGTTGCGCCAGTGGTCAGTCTTGCATGTACAACAGAACGGGCAGAAATGCATGGGCAGTATTGAATACTGCCCAATGTTTCAACCAAAAAAAGGGGGTTCTTTACAACAATCAATGATATTTAATGCCTCTTATGGATCAGTAATAAGTTAAAGAAAAGGACACTTGATGAGGACTACATGGACAGATCTCACTGTGGAGAAGTCAGGAATAGGGTCTCCCAATCTGTATTGGGTCCACAGCTTTTTAAGTTATTCATAACAGACCTAGAGTTAGAGGTGAGCAGTGAGGTGGCCAATTTCAGTAATGACGCAAATTATTCACAGTGGCAAAAACAAAAAGGAATTGTGAAGAGCTCCAAAATGGATCTCTCCAAACTAGAGAAATGGACAATAAAACTAAGAACATAAGGAGAGCCATGCTGGAACAAACCTAGGGTCCATCTAATCCAGACTCTGTTCACATAGTGCCCAACCAGCTACTGACCAGGAACCCACAAGCAGGACATGAGCGCAACACCACCCTCCTCCCGCCCATGTTCCCCAGAAGCTTCTGTACATAGACTTACTATCTCTGTTAATGGAGGTAGCACTTAGCTATCAGGACTAGTAACCATTGATAGCCTTCTTTTCCAGGAATTTATCCAACCCCCTTTAAAGCCATCCAAATTGGTGGCCATCAGTACATCTTGAGGAAGTGAATTCCATGGTTTGACTGCACTGTGTGAAGAATTACTTCCTTTTATCTGCTCTGAATCTCCCACCAATCAGCTTCATGGGATGACCTCGGGTTCTAGTATTATGGGAGAGGGAGAAAAATGTTTCCCTATCCACATTCTCCACATGACACTTAATTTTGTACCTCTCTCCCCTTAGCTTTAATTTTTTTAAGCTGAACAATCCCAGCTGAGTGTAACATTTCCTTATAGGGGAATTGTTCCACCCCCTTGATCATTTTAGTTGCCTTTTTCTGCACTTTTCCCAACTCCACAATACCCATTTTACGTTGCGGGTGACCCTAGGTTCAAGTATTATTTATTTATTTATTTATTTATTACATTTTTATACCGCCCAATAGCCGAAGCTCTCTGGGCGGTTCACAAAAATTAAAATCATCATAAAACAACCAACAAGTTAAAAATACAAATACAAAATACAATATAAAAAGCACAACCAGAATAAAACCACGCAGCAAAATTGATATAAGGTTAAAATACAGAGTTAAAACAGTATAATTTAAATTTAAGTTAAAATTAAGTGTTAAAATACTGAGTGAATAAAAAGGTCTTCAGCTGGCGACGAAAGGAGTACAGTGTAGGCGCCAGGCGGACCTCTCTGGGGAGCTCATTCCACAACCGGGGTGCCACAGCGGAGAAAGCCCTCCTCCTAGTAGCCACCTGCCTCACTTCCTTTGGCAGGGGCTCACGGAGAAGGGCCCCTGTAGATGATCTTAAGGTCCGGGTAGGTACATATGGGAGGAGGCGTTCCTTCAAATAACCTGGCCCCAAACCGTTTAGGGCTTTAAATGTCAATACCAGCACTTTGAATCGGGCCCGGACCTGGACTGGCAGCCAATGAAGTTGTAAAAGGACTGGCGTAATGTGATCTCGCCAGCCAGTCCCTGTTAGTAAACGGGCTGCCCTGTTTTGTACCAGCTGAAGCTTCCGGACCGTTTTCAAAGGCAGCCCCACGTATAACGCATTGCAGTAATCCAAACGAGAGGTTATCAGAGCATGGATAACTGTAGCTAGGCTATCACTGTCCAGATAAGGGCGCAGTTGGTATATCAGCCTAAGCTGATAAAAGGTGCTCTTTGCCACTGAGTTCACCTGTGCCTCAAGTGACAGTTCTGGATCGAAGAGCACCCCCAAACTACGGACCCGATCCTTTAGGGAGAGTGCAACCCCGTCCAGGACAGGGCAAACATCACCTCGCCGGACAAATGAACCACCCGCTAACAGTACCTCCGTCTTGTCTGGATTGAGTCTCAGTTTGTTAGCCCTCATCCAGTCCATTACCGTGCCCAGGCACTGGTTCAGAACAGTCACTGCCTCACCTGGGTTTGATGAAAAGGAAAGGTAGAGCTGGGTGTCATCCGCATATTGATGACACCTCAGTCCACATCTCCGGATAACCTCCCCCAGCGGCTTCATGTATATGTTAAACAGCATAGGGGATAAAATAGAGCCCTGCGGAACCCCATGGCTTAGGAGCCACGGCACAGAGCAATAATCCCCCAGCACCACCTTCTGGAATCGGCCATCCAAGTAGGAGCGGAACCACTGCAACGCAGTACCTCCAACTCCCAGCTCAGACAACCTATCCAGAAGGATACCATGGTCGATGGTATCGAAGGCCGCTGAGAGGTCTAGGAGAACCAACAGGGTCGCACTCCCCCTGTCTCTCTCCCGACAGAGGTCATCCCACAGGGCGACCAAGGCAGTTTCTGTTCCAAAACCAGGCCTGAAACCCGATTGAAATGGATCTAGATAATCCGTTTCATTCAAGAGTGCCTGGAGTTGTCCTGCAACCACCCGCTCAAGCACCCGCTCAATTATGAGAGAAGAAGAAAAATGTCTCCCTATCCATGCATAATTTTGTACACCTCTGACATGTCTCCTCTTTGTCTCCTTTTTTCCAAACTAAACAATCCCAGCTATTGTCACCTTACCTCATAGGGGAGATGCTCCAGCCCAGCCTTCCTCAACCTGGGGCGCTCCAGATGTGTTGGACTGCATCTCCCAGAATGCCCCAGCCAGCTGGCTGGGGCATTCTGGGAGTTGTAGTCCAACACATCTGGAGCGCCCCAGGTTGAGGAAGGCTGCTCCAGCCCCTTGATCGTTTTTAGTTGCCTTTTTCTGTAAACGAGGTTAAATATGGCAAATGAGGTTAAATGTAAGTAAATGTAAAGTGATACACACTGGAGGGAAAATCTAACTTCACATTACACTGATGGGATGTGACTAGCAGTGACTGATTAGGAAAGGGATGTTAGGGTCATAGTATATATAGCTTAACGAAAACATCAATCCAGTGAGCAGCCGCTATGAAAAAGGTGAATACATTAAGAAAGGCATCAAAAATGAATCTGCCAATATCATAATGCCTTTATACAAATCCAAGATGCAACCTAATTTGGAATTCTGTTGGGTCATTGCACCTCAAAAAGGATTGGAAACGGAACAGAAAGGGACAGCCATAATTATCAGGGAGTTAAAGCGGCTCCTTTAGGAGGAAAAGGTTACAGCCTTCGGATCTATGTAGTTTCGAAAAATGGTTAATAGAGGTATATAAATATATGCATGGTGTCAAATGTGTCAATTTTCTGTGCTTTTTACCTTGCTATATCTGTGACAATTTGTATCAGATTTGTTTGAATTTTTGCACAGTTGTAGACCTTATCAGGTGGAGTATGGTTACCATGCCTCACGTGGTTAACTCAATAGGTGTCATTTTCATAGGCAATAGAATTTTTAGGCTTATAATAGTGGAATATCTTTTTGCACGTATGTGTGACTCACCTTAACTAAAGGGTCACTTGTGTGTGTGTGTGTAAATAATCCTATTTGTTAAGGTTTTCTTTTAATTTTCAGGTTGATAGGTTTATAGAGAGACGGTGGGTTTTTTTAATCATTTTCTGGAATAATAATTTCCATATTAATTTACATGTGCAAATATCCATGTGTTTTCCTATGTCGTAAATTTATTTTTAATATCTTATAGCTTTTTCCTTTTTTCATAATTTAATTCTTATTTTGCCGTATTTCTTTTTATCAGATTTTTTTGTTATGCTATTACTTTATATAAAACTATTCAAAATAAAAGACACGTCGTTATAGTGAGAGAGATAGTGGCTTGCTGATCAAGAGAGTTTCATGGAATAGAAACTAGGTTTCTTACATCTAACTCTGCCCATTGGAAACGTGAAACAGTAATCATACAGAGAAATGCTCTTGAGTTAAAAATCTGCAGTGAAAGCAAATTTTGCCTTCTTCTGTTTGAACACATTCTTGAATTTCAAGGCAACTTTACCACACTTTCTTTCCATCAGTTTTTTTTATTCTTTATATAGGCATCTAAAAAATTACACATATTGCACAAAAAAACATTGTCAGCACAATCCATCCTTAACTTTTCAAAATCCCTGCTTGTTTTCTCTCTGCTAGCTATATAAATAGGCTATCTCAATGCCCTGAAGGAAATATGAATGTCAAAAATATTGTGAACTTCAAGCAGGATGTGTGTCTGTGTGGAGGGGGCAGAATCACAATTTCAAAAATGTTTTCTTTCTCGATATGGGAAATTAGCTTAGAGATGATCCTTGAGGCTCTCTCCAACTTTAGGCATGTTTTTAATTGTTTTTAAAAAAGATTGTTTCTTAGATACATATAGGGCTCACCTACACCAAGCAGGATATTCCACTATGAAAGCGGTATATAAAAGGCAGGAGCCACACTGCTGCTTTATAGCAGTGTTGAAGTGCACTGACAACTGTAGGGCCCATTGACAGATAACATATACCGCTTTCATGCCACTTTCATAGTGGAATATCCTGCTTGGTGTAAATGGGTCATGGGCCTCAACAGTTGTCAGTGCACTTCATTACCACTATATAGCAGTAGTGTAGATCCTTCAGTGCACTTCAATACCACTATAAAGCAGTAGTGTGGCTCCTGCCTTTTATATACCACTTCCATAGTGGAATATCCCACTTGGTGTAGAAGAGCCCATAGACAACAACCTATAAACATCCACATTTGAGGATGTACATGGAGCTCTAGTCATCCCAGAACTGTTCCATTGCCCAATATCCAGCACTGATTCACATGCCCAGGTTGTGTGGACAGGAGCCACTGGATTGGGCTGATAAAAGTCAACCAACAATTTACAAACAATGAAGCGGAATTGTTATGAGATTTAGGGTGGAATCCTATTTGTGTTTAGACAAAAAAAAAAGTCCTACAATTCCAAGAATGCCGTGAATTGTAGGGCTTTTTTTCTGTCTAAACACATAGCATTCTTCCCCTGGCTCTGTCGCTGTTGCATGGGACTTGTGGGAAACAAAAAGTTTGGGTTCCTGTTATTAACATGGAGTGTTGTTGGTTTTTTGAAAGACCAGACGCTGGTGTCCATATATTTGAAAACCCATCTGTCAGAGTTCATATGAATGCACGAGTTGCCTTATCTGAGTGAGGCCATTGGTCCATCTAGCCCAGTTTTGTCTGTTCAGATGGGCAGTGACTCTCCAGGCTGTCAAGGACAGGTCTTTCCCAGCCTTGCTTCCTGAGGTCATTTTTCCTAGAGATGCCAAGGATTGAACAGGCAACCTTCTTCATGCCAAGTCAGGTCTTTCCCACTGCTCTCACGGGCAGTTCAAATGTTTAATCGGAGTCGCTTCGATAGGTTAAGGCACTGGTGTCTTATTTCCCATGTATGGGTTTTGCATTTAGGTGAGGGCAAAAAAGAGGATGCTTTAGCTGTAAAGCTCATGCAGCTCTTCCGTAACATGGCCAGAAATAGCTTCCAGTTGGTATGTGTGCTCTACAAATCCCTCACTAGGAAGCAGTTGATGTCCATTTCATGTCAATAAAGGTTATCCCCCGGTAGCCCCTTAATAGTCTCTTCTCCGTTGGTACGATGGGCAAAGATGACAATATGCAATTGCTGTATTTTAATAACACGGAAATGCAGGTCTGGGGATTATTCTGTATTTCAGTTTTTAATTCCCCAAACTCAAAAACATACAAAGGGATTTTGCTTATCTGTCTGAGCAGTCAATCACTTTGTGTACTTAATGGGGTCACAAATGCTTTGGCAAGGTCAGGAACTAGAATCATTTTATGTTTCATGGGGAGGGGGGGCGTTGCTCAGTAGTTTATTGCTTGTTTGTTTAGTGGGATCTTGTCATTTTCCTCAGATGTTTCTCAATATGTCTGCTTTGAAACTGTTTCCTCGTCAACCATTTCTGTCACGTAGCATGTAACCCTCCCTTGTCTTCCTAATCCCATTATGAAATCGTTCCTCGTGCCCGCCTAATTCCCTACATAAAAAGACAAAGCACCTATTTATTTAAGGGAGTTTCCCCCAATTGGACCCAAATGAATATTAAATTGCATTAAGCTGACACCTCTTTCTCCATTCCCCAAATTGTATGCTCTTTGGTCTCCATTACGTAAGCATATAATTCTGCTTTCCATGCTTTTGCTATAAAAGGCTTTTATCCACATTTGTCCCCAAATATGAAGGACACGCACAACAGCAAAGGTGATTCTTTTATTAGATCCTTCTTTATAGGTCTTTCCATTCCGCATGTTTTAGTATTCTGTACATTGTTAAAGTGTGTATAACCTTTCTCTGATGGAAGTTGATCCAGTGAATGGAATTGTGTTGCTCATTTTAGTTATAATTTCTTTAAGAGTGATGGAGCAGATTCAAGAGATACTTTTTATTGGTCAATTTCTTGTTGGACCTGCAGAAATGAAGCAAGGAGTATACAATTCAGTATTTTGATTATCCTCTGTCCATTTTTACCAGAAGAAAAACACTTAATTTTGGACATGCTCCAGCCAAAGATAAGCACTTCTAAGCTCCATTAATTTCAGTGGGAGAAAGGTGAGCTATGTGGTCTTAACTCTCTCACTTAAATTAATGGAACGTGTTGTGCTTTTCTATCAGCCATCTGAACTTATGCTTGTTTGCTCACAAGTAAGTACCAATGTGTTCAAATGGCATACTCCCCAGTAAGTGTGCATTAAATTATAGCCAAAGTAGACTATCAACTTATTCTGACTCTAATTCTGCAGGACCAACATGGGAATAACTCACTGATTTTTCTTTCTCACCTGTAACCTGCCTATCTTGTTAATGTCTTATCTGCCAACTTCCCGATTAGACTACTGCAATGCACTCTATACGGGGCTGCCCTTGAAGATGACTCGGAAGTTGCAGTTGGTGCAAAATGCAGCAGCAGGACTGCTCACTAGAACATCTTATAAAGACCGTATAACACTGGTCTTAAAAGAATTCCATTGGCTGCCTGTACGCTTCCGGTCAGAATTCAAGGTGTTGACGATGACATTCATAGCCCTATATGGTTTGGGACCTCGGTGCTTGAGGGAGTGCCTGTCCTTATATGTGCCTGACTGAGATTTGAGATCCATTGGAGGAGCCCTTCTCTGCGTCTCACCAACACAAGACATACATTATGGTGGGACGTGGGAGAGGGCTTTCTCTGTGGTGGCACCCCACTTGTGGAATACCCTCCCCTTGGAGCCCCGACTGGCGCTGACAATGGTTTCATTTCTGCGCCAAGTTAAAACATGGCTTTTTATCAGAGCCTTCAAGGGCTAACTCCCCATGGTTACACATAGTTTTAATTGATTTTAATTGTTTTATGGTATTACTTTTAAAATTTCTACCAGTTTTAATTTGTTAATGATTTAATACATTTTAACTGTAAATTATTTATATTTATATTGTTCCGATTTTATCCGTATGCCACCCTGAGATCCCAGTGAAAATAGGGTGAGATGCAAATGTTTTAATAAATAAATAAATAAATAAATAAAATAAAAACTTGAGAGTTCAGCCCAAATGCATAATTTAGATGGCAGATTGTAAAGAAAAAAGGAAAAAAGTACAAGGGCAAGTTCATAGCAGTAGACTCCTTCCCAACTGTTTCATGTCTGTAACTTGACAAATATAACTAAAGCATGCCCATTGCTATGAATAGCTACATTACATTCTCATCCATTATTAATTTCTAAAATATACAAAAGGGATTTGGCTCATATGTTAAGTGGCAGTGGAAATTATCTATCATTTTCCTCCCTTCATCCATTTACTGCTTTTCTCGAGCTTGGGGTCTCTTTTAATAGGTTCCCTTTCTGCTATATATGAATAATTGCCGCACTGCTCATACTAACACACAAGCTGAGGGCAAATCCTTGGTTTTTGGAAATTTTCCTCCATTCTAGTGTAATGTGGCCAGGAATATTTATGGGATTATTCCAGAACAAACCAGTGGTGGTCTTGATGGAGTACTGTGTTGGGCAGTGCTCCATTCTGGGAGTGTCTGCTGTGGGGCTCGAAGAACCCCACAAAGTCAGCTTGGTCATTTTCTTGAACTGTTTTATTAGGAGTTGATTAAACAGCAATAATATATCCCTTCCAGGTATGTGGGTTGTGGTATATTACTTGTTATACACACAAATATTCAAATAAATCAGGGATCCAGTATAGAGGCCAGTATCTAGATTTAATAAACGTTCTGGTAGTATCGTTGGTCAATGGCCCAAGGAGGTGTAATGAAGTTTCTGGAGTACATTGAGGAACTGTATGTTGCCTGAATTATCTCTCATCCAGGGCTTGTGGTCATCTGTTCCATATATCTCATCTATTGTGATCCAACTAATACTATGTTGGATCTGAGCTTTGGAGGTCTTGGTTTATAGCCCTGCTCCCTAGCATGAGTTTTGGGGGCAATGGAGAAAGCATATAATATGCATGCAGGGAATCTCAGTTCAATTTCCAGATTGCTAGTTGTTCTAGGAAAGTCACTCCCTCATACTCAAGCCTAATCTATACCAAGCAGGATATTGCACTATGAAAGCGATATCTGAAAGGCAGGAGCCGCACCAAGCAGGATATAGCACTATGAAAGTGGTATATGGTATGTGTCCAACAGTTGTCAGTGTACTTCAATACTGCTATAAAGCAGTAGCGTGGCTCCTGCCTTTTATATACCGCTTTCATAGTGCAATATCCTGCTTGGTGTAGATTAGGCCTCAGTTGCCCAATCTACAGAATTGAGGTACCCGTATTTCTCCGATTCTAAGACGCCATCGATTGTAAGACGCACACTAATTTCAGTACCACCAACAGAAAAAAAAAAAAGCTTTGATTCTAAGAAATAATAAACGCACCTGCGATTCTAAGACGCACCCTGTTTTTAGAGATGTTTATATGGGGGGAAAAGTGTGTCTTAGAATCGAAGAAATACGGTAATTATTTTACAGAGCTGTATTTTGAGGCCAAAAGACATTCATTGTAAATCAGAAATTTGAAGGGGTTTATAGATTATTATGATATGAATAAAAAATCCAGAGCAAAGCCTTTGACTGTGTGGATCATAACAAACTGTGGCAAGTTCTTGGTGGTATGGGGATACCAAGTCATCTTGTCTGCTTCCTGAGGAATCTGTATAATGAACAAGTAGCAACGGTAAGAACAGACCACGGAACAACGGACTGGTTTAAGATTGGGAAAGGAGTACGGCAGGGTTGTATACTCTCACCTTACCTATTCAACTTGTATGCAGAACACAACATGCGACATGCTGGGCTTGACGAATCCAAGGCTGGAGTTAAAACTGCAGGAAGAAACATTAACAATCTCAGATATGCAGATGACACCACTTTGATGGCTGAAAGCGAGGAGGAGCTGAGGAGCCTTATGACAAAGGTGAAAGAAGAAAGTGCAAAAGCCAGGCTGCAGTTAAACCTCAAAAAAACCAAGATTATGGCAACTAGCTTGATTGATAACTGGCAAATAGAGGGAGAAAACGTGGAGGCAGTGACAGACTTTGTATTTCTGGGCGCAAAGATTACTGCAGACGCTGACTGCAGCCAGGAAATCAGAAGACGTTTACTTCTTGGGAGGAGAGCAATGACAAATCTTGATAAAATAGTTAAGAGCAGAGACACCACACTGACAACAAAGGTCCACATAGTTAAAGCAATGGTATTCCCCGTAGTAACCTATGGCTGCGAGAGATGGACCATAAGGAAAGCTGAGCGAAGGAAGATAGATGCTTTTGAACTGTGGTGTTGGAGGAAAATCCTGAGAGTGCCTTGGACTGCAAGAAGATCAAACCAGTCCATACTCCAGGAAATCAAGCCAGACTGCTCACTTGAGGGAATGGTATTAAAGGCAAAACTGAAGTACTTTGGCCACATAATGAGAAGACAGGATACCCTGGAGAAGAGGCTGATGCTAGGGAAAGTGGAAGGCAAAAGGAAGAGGGGCCGACCAAGGGCAAGATGGATGGATGATATTCTGGAGGTGACAGACTTGACCTTGGGGGAGCTGGGGGTGGCGACAGCCGACAGAAAGCTCTGGCGTGGGCTGGTCCATGAAGTCACGAAGAGTCGGAAGCGACTGAACGAATAAACAACAAGCCAGTTAACATTTTATTTTGAGGGGAAGATTTGATGGACAGATTTTGTGTCATCTTCAGGCCTGTTGCTATTATGGAAGGAACTTTGGCTAGCAACTATGAAGTACTGTATGCAAAACTTTCTGTCAGCCCTGTTTTCAGTTTTGACACATCATAATCTGGATTAATTAGGTTAATCCGTAGGGCATTAATGTGCAGAGAATCCTGCCTTTGACAGACTTGATGATTCCTAGTTATTTGAAGATTTCCCTGTCCTCTCACTCTAGATCCCTGATGGACATTTTGTTTGCCAATTTTTGGCTTTTAATGGTTTTTAATATAAGATTGGTTCTTCTCTGTGGCATTTTTATGATAGCTATGCTATCGCCCAGAGAGCTTTGGTTATTGTGCAGTATTGAAATATAATAAATAAATAATTTTGTGAATTGTCCTTTATATTGGTTGAAATACTTCCAAAGAAGTGCATGAATGTACGCTCAGATATTTTCATAGTTTGTCTGTGATTATACCTGTATTAACCACAGGGATAAGGGGGCTTTAACTCCTGGCCCAGCATCTCATGGAGCCCACTACCTAGCTAGGATTCACAACTTTCAAATAAATTGGAGCAAATCTCTAACCCTTGTAGAACCCAAGATATGAGGCAAAATGTTCAGGCGCTTCCAGTAATTTTGTGAGAAATGGACAATCCTAGATAGAATCAATCCTAACGCTCCCCTCCCCCCAAAAAACCCATTTTTTTTACTGCTTGTAATCATTAAAAAAAAATCTACCAATGTAAATAAAGCCTGCCATTATATCCTCTGTGTGTGTGTGTGTGTGTGGTGTTGGGAGGGGGAGACTGTGGCCTTAGCTAAACGAGGGGTTATCCCGGGCTGATACCCGGGATCGCCCCTGTGCGTCCAGATGACGCACAGGGGATCCTGGGCTCAGGTAGGAATCAACCCTCCCTTGCCCCGGGATAATGGCCCCCACTTTTGGCCTGGTATTTCCCGCGGTCTCGGGCTGGTCCCAAGACCACGAGTATGTAGTCCGTTCCACGGCTTTTCCCAGCTCCGCGCAATTACTCGCGCATAGCCGGGAGAAACTGTGCCCATGGGGGGCAGGGTGGGGAGGAGAGTGGGATTTTTTTTAAAAAAAATCCACTTAACCGAGCACACGAGCATTCATGCACATCTGGCCCCTTTAAAAACAAATTTTAAAATGGCGGACGCGACGGCTCTCCTCGTGAGCTCGTCACACCTGACGTGTAGACGAGGGCGACATCCCGCGATACTTGCATCACAGGGTCTCCCCTCGTCCGGCGCAGATTTAAAGATAGGTCTAGCTAAGGGCTGTTCCTGTCTGGCTTTGATTTACATCAGTATTGCAAAGTAGTCTATGGTTGTTATTCACATATTGCTGGGAGGGAGAGTAGTGTATGACATCACTGCAGTGTAGTCCAGGGTTGTTAGCTTAGTTGGGTAGTGGCTTGGCCTTTTTTTCTTTATTTATTCCTTTTTTAGGAAAATGCAGTGGGGGTAGCAATGAAGTATTTAATGAAAAAAAGGGATAGTTTGCTTCATTTCTTTCATGAAATATTTAATGCATTTAATGTTCTTCTGAACTCACTGTTTGGAATCTTCCAATATGTACTGTGCATAAATCCGAAAAAACAAAAATATTCCGTATGTCTGATGAAGTGGGCTGTAGCACAGAAAAACTTATTGCAGAATAAATTAATTTCTCTTTAAGGTGCCACAAGACTCTTTGTTTTTGCTGTTAACGTTTCTTCGAATTGATGTTCATGCAGAAGATGGAGGCATATGGGTGGGACATATGTGGAACAAGAGGATGTTTTTTTTAAAAAAAAAAATTGAATGTCTAATATGAGTTATAAGAGCTGGTGTCAGGCTTCAGGCTTCCTCCCCAGGGTCTCCATAAAATAAATTTCCAAGTGGGGTATTTGATGCATGTTGTCTGTACTGCATATGCATGTAAATAAACACCAGATGGCCATTTTATGTTTATTTATTTATTATTTATTTATTGCATTTCTATACCGCCCAATAACTGGAGATCTCTGTGCAGTTCACAAGAATTAAAACCATCAAGTACAATTCAAGGTATAAAACAAACCACAAGATAAAAGCACAACCAGGATAAAACTGATCAGCAATGCAGAGAATTATACAGATTTAAAACCGCTTTTAAAACAGCAAAGTTAAAAGAATAAGATGGTAAACTGTTAATATACTGGGAAAAGAAGAAGGTCTTCAACTGTTCTTGAAAAGGGTAAGGCGTAGGTGCTAGGCAAACTTATCTAGAGATCTCATTTCACAGCCAGGGTGCCACAGCAGAGAAGGCCTTCCTCCTGGTAGCAATCTGGGGAGGCTTACTATAAACATATTGAAATATATTTTGCTAGTGGTCAGTGGCCCAGCGAGTTGTCCTTTTCTGTCCATGGCTATGTATTTTGTGCCTCTTTCTCCTGCATTTTGCCATGATGAAGCAGCTGGAGGTAAAAACCTCCCAAAAGCAGCAAAGCCAACAGCAGTGTGCTAGGCCTAGCCAGAAAGGCAGAGAGTGAGGCAGTCGCTGTAGGGCTTTCCAAGGGATCTTATCTGCTATATCATCACACCACATCCTAGTGGGCTACACAAAGCCCATGAGAGCCACTTTGATGCAACGGCTAGAGTTTTAGATGTGGGGAATCCATATTTAAATGCACAGAGAAGAAAGTACTGTTCTGTTTTGTGGTGTGTGTTTTCGTGGTTTCTTCCTGTGCTTCTACTTCAGCACGAAATCTGGAGTGTGGACAGCTCCTGTGGGCAGATGTGTCCTCAACTTTCTTGCACAGTTCCTTTCAAATGACTACACAGGTGTGAACCAGTTTGGAGCATAGCCAGAGGTTCTTTCCACCTTAAAATAAGCTTTATTGGCTTCACAGAGGGATGGCCATCCGCTTCTGTCAACGTCGTGGATGGCTCAACAAGGAAGCAGCGTCTCCACAAGTGGGACGGGAGGGAATATACGAATGAATTAAAGGATTGCGTTCGCACATGCCACCATGCTTTGCTTCTAAGAGATTTCCTTAACAGTTGGGCCAATTTACAGAATCCACTGTAAGGGACCACAAAGTATCCCCACAATCTTCATATGGAAGCACTGCAAGAACTGGTGAACGTATGAAGTTGCCCTTTACCAAGTCAAACAACCTCAGCCATCTTGCCCAGTACTGTGTGCTCTGACTGGCAGCAGCTCTCGGAGGTCTCGGCCCTGCTCTCCAACATCCATTTTTATCTGGAAGTGCCAGAGGTTGAACCTGACACATTCTGTTGCTGAGCCACGGTCCCTCCACGTGCTAAGATTTGAAGCCAAAATCACCTTCCGCTCAGGCTGGTAGAATGAGCAGCGTTATTAGCCCTAAGCAGCTTCTAGGAAGCCAGGCATGCAGTGTGTGTGTGTGTGTGTGTGTGTGTAACAGAGAGAGAGAGAGAGAGAGATGATCATGACATTGGCTCTTTAAACTCTAGCATTAATGCTGTAATAAGCTATATAGTCAAAGCATGCCTGCCAGCAGATGAAAGAGGATAGACCTTGATCTGCCTTGTAAATTTCCACTGGTCTGCTTTGTCTCTCTTGACTGTGAGTTTTTCCACAGTTGATGTCTCTTCTGCAAGTCCAAAAAAAGGCATAAAGATACTATCAGGCAGACATGGTTGCATACCAAGCGGACACTTCAACCAAATCATGTCCCCATTTTCAGCTGATACACGCTGAGGCGACTTTCTGTCGGCAGCGAAAACAAAGCAATGCAAACATTGCTGGCCGAACCTAAAAGGGGGCGGGTTGGGTTGTGCTTGTGAGGCTCAGTAGAGCATCCAAGTTGTCTAATATTCTAGAAAAGACAATGGCAAACGTCACTCCAGATCCCCTGAGCAACAGCATAACCCACCAAATAAATGGATTGCTGTTTGCAAGAGTTTGGCTTTACTGCTTTCAATTATTTTTGCACAAATTGAAACCATTTAAAGTAAATAGAATATTTCAGATTTTTCCAGGGTGGTTAAAGCTTTCCCTTTCTGAACAGGAATTCTGTAGGTCAGCAGGTGTGAGCATGAGTATCTTTGTTACCACCGAAGAAAGGTGGTTTGTTTTCTTGGCGTACATTGCGATGCACGTAGAATTTGCAGAGAGATGCGCTGGTATTATCTGTTCCACAGTTGGCACGAGTGCTGAAGAACGAAGCCAGTCTGTAACATGTCAGGGAATGGAAAGCGAAACTAGTTGCGGACCAAGACTCCTGGCACCATTTCACTCATGGGGCAGTAACAAACTGGTGTTTGCCATCAAGTATAAACATACCAGAGAGCCTCAGCCAGTTGGGAAAGACACATGGGTTTGCAAACAAATGTTTCTCCTGTCCACACTGTACATTTTTGAAATGCGCACTGAAAATATTCTAGGTATATACCCCAAAAAAGTGCCACAGCTATCATGGCCACTTTATACACTATTGGGGTGTCCCTGCGACACCCCACCCACCCCATGTGTGCCATAATACCTGGCAACAGCACATTAAGCATTGGTGAGAAAGAGTCCTTATGCGTGTACAGCCCAATCAGGATTCCTAATTGGATGGAGGAGCATTCAGAAACTTCAGGGGGTTCAGAATGAGGCAGTCAGATTGTTAACTGAGACTTTGCTGATTTGATCGTATCGCTCCAGTACTTGAAGATTTCCACTGACTTCTTCACACTGTGAAGTGCTGGTGATGATGCATAAAATAGCCCAAAATAGCAAGGGTAAACTGAAAGACCGCCGTCTTCCATATGAGCTTGCCCATTGGCTGAGATGGTGATCTGAGGCCCCGCCCCAGGGCTCCCACTTTTAGAAGTTAGATGGGTGGCTATCAAGACGCGGCCTTCTCTTTCATGGCACCCAGGTTGTGCAGCGCCCTCTCCAGAGATATTCACATGGGTACTTGCTTCTTTCTTCTCAGCAGCACGTTAAATTTGGTCTGTTTAAACAGGGTACTATGCCGATTATTTCCTGCTGCTGCTTTGAATCGGCTGTTTTATTTATTTAATTTTAGTCCAGTTTTTGTTTTGATCTGTTTTATATTTTATCTCTGAATTACATTTTTAATTTTCTAGATTAGCTGCCTTGGAGGCTGATTTGTGGGACGAAGGCATAGAAATATTTTAAATAAATAAATACTGGTTAGCAGAAGAAGGAGAAGGCAAATGTGCAGGAGGTCCTTCATGGAGGCTGTAATCTGATCTTTAATGTACTGCAGCAGCCTTTTGATTCAGAGTAGCATTAAATCCTCTGGAGCAAGGCCAGATATGATCGTCTGTTGCTATCTGTGTGATCTTTTAGGTGCCTTTGTGGAGGGAAACTGCACGAAAGTAGCGGTGAAGCTATGGCTGTTTCTGAGCTGCATCTGTTCATGGGGACTTCCTGTGGTTTTGCATTCGATCACAGACTAGATGGCTCAGACAGTCTGGTAAACTTTGGATCTGTCTAGATAGATACTTCTATCCGAAGCCACCAACTCAGACATCTGCTTTGCTTGTGGGGTCGAGAGAGCGGCGTCATTGCGGTTGATTAAATAAATAACTTTACCATTGCAAAGGCATGGGAGGGCGGCAGGTTTACCCTGGACTATACCGGCAGTTCCCATAGCAGTTCTGATGTAGAAGCATTTTCATTCTAGAAATTTATTTATTATTTATTTATTTATTACACTTATATACCGCTCCCATAGCCAGGGCTCTCTGGGCGGTTTACAGAAATTCTAAAATTGAGGTTAAAACAAGTATACAAAATTTAAAACTCTAAAACACAGAACATACACACATAAAGTTTTAAAACCGATTAAAAACTAAACATGTGGGTAATTAGGATGTACCGCCATATGCCTGGGCAAAGAGGAAAGTCTTAACCTGGCACCGGAAAGATAGCAGCGTTGGTGCCAGGTAAGCCTCGTCAGGGAGATCATTCCATAGTCTGGGGGCCACCACCGAAAAGGCCCTATCCCTCGTTGCCACACTCCGAGCCTCTCTCGGAGTAGGCACCCAGAGGAGGACCTTAGATGTTGAACGTAGTGATCGGGTATATTCACATCGGGAGAGGCGTTCCGTCAGGTATTGTGGTCCCTGACATGCCAAGGTTATCAAGGTTCATGCCGACCTTGATAACCAAACATTGTTCACATGATCTAGTATACACTGTGGCATCTTAAAAATAGAGCGAGATCATTTTTAATGAAAACGTCCTAATGGTTAGAGCGGTTAGACAATGGAATCAACTGCCTAGGGAGGTGGTGGGCTCTGCGTCACTGGAGGTATTCAAGTAAAGACTGAACAGCCATCTACTCAGGGATACTTTAAACTGGATTCCTGGACTGAGCAAGAGGTTGGAGTTGCTGGCCTAAATGGCCACTTCCAACTCTGTGATTCTGATTCCCCATTTCTGTTTGGCAAACATACTGTGAGGCCTCAGAATGATGGGTCTTGAGTTAGTTTGGTACATTTGCCAGGGCTCGCGTCATCCGTGCACAGTAGAGGGAGGGGATTCATCCTTTTCCCGCATCATCCTGCTGGTAACAGGCCTTGCTCCCAGGGTGCAACTAGATGAGGCGGTGGAGGACCTATGATCGTATTTCCCACGCTTTCCAAGAGGTCCATGCAGCTGCAGGAGGCACAGTTCGCGTTGCCAGAATGGGGGTCCAACGCATTTCCCCCACCCCACCCTCCCCACTGCACCATTTTTCCAAGCCAGTCACAAACACACAACCTATGTGTGGGGCACAACATACAGATGCTAAAGGCTACAGAACTGATCCAGCTATGCAAAAGGATATTGGTGAAAAGCAAGAGGTCAGTCTCCTCCCACTTATGTTCCCCTTTTTCAACTAATTCCACAATTTACTACCCGACTTGGCCCTGCATACTTTACAGACACGATCCAGTCAAAGACAATCCCTTTTCCCCACTTTGATTTATACGGGAGTGATAAGCAAATGCTGAAATATTTCCCACTGAAATCAGTTTACATGATTAAGCAGAGCTGGATCATGCCCTCTGTTAATTTTTACACACAGAAACACTGAAAAAGAAGTATTTTCTTTACAGCTTCTCTGCTGATTACCTGAAAGTTATTCTCACCTCCCATTGGCAACCAGGCGATTGTCTATTAACAACCCTGCCATTAAAATTGTACATTTTAGTGCAGGGAAACAACTTGATAAAATCAATATTGGACAGATAAATGTAATGCCACCTGTAATACCCTCTTCATCTTTGAAAGGCTGGTATTGTTGGAGTTCTGCACCCCCAAAATGTAGTATTTTATCCCAAAGAGGTTTTTTCCTTGTTCGTCTAAGCCTCGAGGAGAAATTTACCATGAAAGCACTAACTGTACTTTGGCCAAAAGGCTCTTCGGTGGTGCTGTGGTTAACCAAAAATAATATCGCGAGATTGTTTTGTACATGTTTAGGTTACCTTTTGCCATTATCAGTTTATTCCACTAACAACCATGTCACAAAGCGAACTTGAGCAGTTTGCCAAAGTAGCGCATCTCACTTGAAGAACAACGGCTTCTTTGGTGGATGACGACAGCTCCCTGCTATGGATTTGCCCACCACATGACGGGCCTCTTACATCCTGGGTTAGCTGGTGTACCAGCGAACCGAAATCCTCATCAGTGATAACTATGAGGACCTCAAGCCATGATAACTGCAGAGAGGGTTGTTGCTTGGGAATTTAGCCCATATGAGGCAGTTTCAAGGGAATGTAAACGGTCAACATGCTAATATGGTCATTAAAACCTATATGTTAACAACAACAAAATAACCCTACCTGTTTACATTAAAGAAAACCACATAAATGAATTCCGCAGATTAACACTGATTGGCTGAGTAATTTGGACAATTTATTACAAAAGCAATATTTGGTTTTTCTAGGAAACATTTTTTCAGGAAATTAGCAACCACAGAATGAGATGGGGTGCTGGCCGTTCATAGCAATGTCTCCATTGCTTTGCTAAGGGGCTGCTTTGAAGTTCTGCTCCCAAGAAAATGGTGGTTGGGTGTAAAGGCTCACCCCCACGGGGAACCTTCTTACCCAAGCATCCCCTATGGGGATTCAGCTTTTGCTCCCAAGTTTGCCCAAGTTTTCCTAAGGGCAATTCCGCAAAGCAGGTTCCTAGCAAAACTACAGGAAAACATATTGGTGTTTTTGTCAGAATGCTGCTTTTTGGAGTCTCAAATAGACTCAGAAAATGAAGCAAACTATTTCCATCATAAAAAAAAAAACCTTGGTTAATTTCTGAGTCTGTCCTAGTTGGGTGGATCTTGTGAACGTGTGTGGGTATAAACAAGTTTAAAATCTGTGTCAGAAATATATTCGTGTTTAACTGTCTCACTGGAAGTTTGGTATTATTTTTATTCAGAACAGCACGTGGTTAAATCTTTCCCATTGGAATTGATGGGACTTGAGAGTGTTCCATCATGCCCTTATATAGAAGTTCCAGACTGTATGCTGGTCTTTGGGTTCTGCCTTTTATAATCTGACCTTAATCAGAAGTTTAATCAGAAGTCGTTCAGTGTGGCTTCGTTCCAGGCAAGTTAACAGAGCGCTGCAGACTTAAGGCTAAACTACAGTCTATTTTAAAATCGATAGCGTGCAACTCACCTTCATAAGTTGTGAACCGCCCAGAGAGCTTTTTGTGAACCGCCCAGAGAGCTCCGGCTATTGGGCGGCATAGAAATGTAATAAATAAATAAATAAATAAATAAATAAAAATGTTCTTTTCCCCTCCACATACCTGGATTGGGCCCACCACACGTGGTTAGAGGTTTTAAACCTTCCCCGCAGCTGTCGCCCTCCCTAAATTCACACACACACACACACACACACACACACACACACACACACACACACACAGGCCCCTTTCAGAAGACATCTTAAACCATGGCTTTAATCATGGTGGTTAAGCCAGAAAGCCAGGCCACGTTCAGAAGACACCTTAAACCATGGCTTTAACCACAGTGAATAAGGCTTTTGCTTTATTCACTGTGGTTGGTTTAAGGTGTCTTCTGAACACAGCCTGGCTTTGTGGCTTAACCACTGTGGTTAAAGCCATGGTTTAAGGTGTCTTCTGAATGGGGGCAGAGAGAGAGAGAGGTTAAAAAGGTAAAAACCTCCATTGGTTCCAGTGGAGGTTGTTATTTTCCCTCTTTCTTTAGCTTCTGCACGTGGGCGTGGGGGAGAAAGGATGTAGCAGGGGAGGTTTAAACCTCCTCCACCCACTCACAGTGGTCCCAGTCAAGATTGGGTCCTCGCTGGCTTACTTGGAAGTAAAAAAGAAAGCAAGGATCAGCGTCACACTAGGTATCGAATATACCATGTAGTTGAGCCCTTAGTGTGTCAAGTGCTGTGTAATCCACCCTCAGAACAGCCAAGGGAGGTGCTAGGTGGTGCTGACATACTCTGCCCACAGACGCAGGGCCTGCTGCCATCAAAAGAACGTGGCTTCCTTAAGACCACCCTGTGGACTGGAATTTGAGCCCACAGCAGTCCACGTTCCGAGTTGACTCATGGGGGTCACGCTGTCTTTCACGGCCCGTTATTAATGAGCAAGGAGGTACAAGGCCTTTGCCAACATTGCTGTGCTTCTGTCACAGTGTGGCAGTTTGTACATAGTCTTACCCACATCCTTATAAATTACGGAGCGGGATGTGTTTTATCTTCCCTTGAAATGATTGCTGAAATGTGGCTTTTATCTGGACTCCTGCCAAGCCCTTGACAGAGGCGGAATTTAGAAGTCAGTGTTAAAAAAAAAAAAAAAATGAGGGGCAGGGGAGATACTCATTAATTGTTGTTTTTCCCCTTTATGGGCATCCCAACATAAAATAACAGGCATAGCTCTTCCGAAGGATGCCAGAAAGCAGATAGCGGCCACTTCCTACTTATCACAGGCTTGACTGTGTCACAGTAACTGCAGAATACAATATCAAGAAAGGACAGAGGAGGAGGAGGAGGAGGAGGCTTCCGAATCCAGACCCAAACGAGGAGCGTGGTGGGAGGGCTGTTTCGGATGCATTTCTTCCAAATGGTGATTGCGATTAGTGAGTGCCGAGCATTTTTGCAAGTGCTGAATTCTGAGCAGCTTAGTTGAGGAGAGAGGAAAAGACGCAGGATGAGCAGAACGGAAGCCACACCGGAGACCCATTGGCCAGTCTCCCTCCCTCCTCCCCCTCCCTCATAAATGTTTATGGGGGAAGTACTAGGAGGAATAGAAGGCAACGCAACTGCCACACTCCCACCAGAATGTGCATTCTGACACACAAGATAAGAACCTGCACATGAACCTTTTGCAAGGAAGCTGCTGGTTTAGCCGCCCCCAACCTAATACTCTCCAGATGAGTTGGATAGGAGGTATAACCAAACATCTCTAGAGAGGACCAGGCTGGGGGAGGTTGTTCTCCTTGTTTGCTCCTTTTCGGTCTGAGGAATCCGTTCTTTCAACCCACTCTTTCTTACACCAGACATGGCTTCTCAGAAGGAATGATTCAACTTCTCCCTCTCTTTCTCTCTCTGGCTTTCACGCACTCTCTCCTTACACTGTCCTTTCTTGTTTCCAGAAATTTCCAGAACTGAAGTTTAAGTACGTGGAGGAGGAGCAACCTGAGGAGTTCTTCATCCCTTATGTCTGGTCCCTGCTGTACAACTCTGCTGTGGCACTCTACTGGAGCCCGCAAGATGTCCAGCTCTTCACTATGGATTCTGGTTGAAAGGCCGAACAAGTCCAAAGCCAGTGTGTAGGTGTGACCGCCCCCCTCTCCCAGAATGCCTCCCTTCGACCTGAAGCCTACTAAGAAGGAAGTTTGTTACTATTGTACAGTCCCAGTGCGGTTTTCAGGGGTCATGCTAGAAGTCAGAAAATTGTGGGGACTGCAACAAGATTGGATGCTAACTTTTATTTATATATTTGTAAAACCAGGATATTTTTCATTGGCAATGGATGTTGGGTCAGGGGTGTTAAGTACAAAGCAAGACGTTAGCAGTGAAGAATTAAAAATGGGTGAATGCAGGAAAATAAATTTTGATTTAGGAAGGCCTTCAAGCTTCTTGTGGGCCTGGTTGTGCTCCACCCACCCGTTTTTTTTGTTTTTGTTTTTCTCATTTGACCATTGCAACAGTCTTCCCCCTTTTAGTATTGTATGTAACTGAAATGTTGTCTGAATTAATTCAGTTTAAAATACCTTACCACATTAATGATATTTCGTATTGAGGATGTTTAACCAGGATACATGATTTTGCTAAGGCGCTAAAAATTGTCATTCTGGCTATCAATATTTATGAAAGTATTGTAACAAAATTAAGAGTAGTGCATCAGAAATCGCTTCTGCGCAAGATCATCCATCTCAATAAGGCTTATTCAGGAGATGCTCCCTTTGGATCATGCCCATTTGCTTCCAGGGTGTGTGTTATTGTACAGATGCCTATTGCACATGTTTTCTTGTACTCTTTGAAATAGTGAAGAAAAGCACTATTATGATAGTGATCAAAATCCCTTCCAAACGGAAATGCACATATTATGCTTTCAGGAAACCAGAGAAATGCAGAGAGAGATGCATATATACCTCTGAATGTTTTAAAATGAATATTCTACAATACGCTTTTTCATCCTTCCTGGTTTAAAGGGAATTGGCAAAATCTTGTATTAAGTTGGAGGAGGGAATGTTTAATGTAAGATCATCTTTTCACATGGAATGTGGGATTTTGGTGGTTTCCTTCAAATGCACAGTACAGCATGCAGCACTGCAGTGGAAAAGGAACTGATAGATTATACTAGTTTATTGCCTTGCCCAGCATGGTCTATTACAGAACAAATATGGCACAGTTTATTACATTGAGGAACGAGCCAACACTCTTCTGAACAGCTTTATGCAGGATATTTTGCTTTATTTTATTTTTTACCTCCTGACAAATGTTAGAACTGTGTTTTTCCTTCTGCCTTTTTATAGGCAAGGTCATGTAAGGTATTCTGCACAATTCAAACTTAAAAGGGCCTTCATATTTATTTAAAACTGCAAATGTAGAGACACGTACATAGCAAAAGTGTTCATAGGATTTTGCACAGAGACAGATTTGGGGAAAGCGGCAATACGGAGACTGAATTGTCAGCATTTTCGGTGTAAAATATGGGAAGGTGACTGAAAATAGAAGTAACATTTTATGCTGCGCTTGGGTTTGTTTGATTTTCTTTTTTGATATCTTGGTCAAAAGAGGGGAAACTCTTTGTAGTGTTTTCTGCAACCCTTCTCTTTAAATAAAGGACTGTTGGACTGCACAGGTCGGAAAAGTCGGTGTTTTAAAGGTGCACTTCTAAGCTGCAAATTGTAAGGATTCTCTGAATAGCTGAACGTTTTATTTCAATGAGCTACTGTGAAATAGCTAATGTTGTAAGTACGGGATGCTCTTAAATCGACTGGATTCATCATTGATTGAAAGCACCCAAAAGAACATCACCCTACACATTCCTACCAGGTCACCTGGGGCGTTAGATTGGGATGAATGTCGTTCAATCATTTAATCAAAGGCCGGTCAAGAGAGCAGCCCATGCGTTTCAGCCTGGCACATCCTAATGACACATGGAGTTGTTGGAACGCAAGAGAAGTGTTTGCTCTCAGTCGAGTTTTCCCTTTGCATTTTAATTATGAGTCAGCAAGCTTAGAACTGGAGAAGCCTTGGTCTACTGCTGAAACAGCAGAATGGGCCCAAGACAGGAGATGGTTTATATTGAACTTAGTCCTGGTGTGGCTGACTCTTTCAGGCACAATGAAGGTCTATTGAGGTCCTGGAGACTGCAGTCTGGTACGTTCCTGAATACTCCTTTCTGTTCTCCAGATCTATAAAGTGCCATCTTTGGGGATCCTTTTCAGTACTTTGTGCAAAAGATTTACCATATAGTAATAAAATGGGGAGACGACGACACCATGGATTGCAGTGACTTGTGTTCTCTCTTATTATCCCTTACTATCCACAACATTCATCTCATGAGGTTGCGTTTTCTTTGTGAACTATGCTCTGCCTTTACTTTTGTTTTATCCTCTTGACAAGATTGCATCTCGAAGATGGAGCTGGCCCTACCATTAGACAAGGTGAGGCAACGCACCTCTGAGGGATGGTTATTCAGGTATTATGAATGGGCAGCAAATTGAAGGGTATGTACTGCTTTTCTTCTACAAAGTGTCCAAGCAGCTAGAACAACAACAAAAGAATAAAAACATCCATTGAAGCCCCCCCTCCCAAATGGAAACAAAATAATACACCAGCACTAGTACACCAGTAGTGGTACAAGAAGAAATAGACTATCTTCCATCACAGCAGTAGAAAAAACCCACTCAGCGATCAGCATCCTCCAAAGGCCTTCCCAAAGACTCACATCTTTACCAGGCAATGGAACATCCTCAGTGATGGGGCCAGGCATGCTTCCATGAGTGATGGTAACAATGGCACCATTAGTGACTTATCTCTCATATCCACTGGTTGCAGTTGAGATGGGGGCAGGGTGTATACAGAAACGTGGAGAAGGACTCCTAATATTGATCAGAGTGCATGAGCAGGAGCATAAAGGAGAAGCTGGTTCTTAAAATTCGCAAGTTCCAGGTCATTGATGATGATGATGACAATGATGATGATGATGACGAGAACAACAGCCAAGGGCGATGCCATTTTGATACTTTGCCTTTGCACAAAAAGCAGCATAACAGCCACGAAGTAGAATGAAACTCCCCGTCTCCCTTCTCGCTTGCCAGAACAGGCGAGTCTCTCGTTGCGTGTCACAGGCAAGACTGGAGACCTGACTCTGCCATACCCAGAGAGTCCTTCAAGCTAACCATTATGTATAGAACAGCAGTTTTTGGAGCAAGTGGTTAGCTTGTTTCCAGCTCTCTGATTCTTTGCCTTACAAACGAAAAAACGTACGAAGGATTTTATTTGCTGCATTCCATCATAACGTTACAGCTATGAACAAGTCACCTGGGGGGGGTCATTTTGCAGGAGAAGCAGAAATGTAGGACCCTAAGCTCTTAGCAGGAACTTTCACTAAGTAATATTTCTTCCCAAAGGCTTATTTCTCCGTCCCTAGTGATCCTGGACATTTATATAGGGCAGCCTTCCCTAACCTGATGCCCTCCAGAAGTTTTGGACTTCAATTCCAATCATCCCTGATTATTGGCCATGGTAGCCAAACCTGGTGGGAACTCTGCTCCCAAACACCTGGAGAACGCCAGGTTGGGAATGGTTGATATAGTGTGTTGTACATATGCATTAGAAATATTTCACATATGTTCTCAATAATCCTTACATCAGCCTTGTAAAGCAGGCCAGCATTATCCCCCATATTGCAAGTGGAGACTGACAGAACCTCCGTTTGCCAAAGAGCAATCCAGTTTGATCCATAGCTGAATTGAAATTTTAACTGGGGCTTTCCCAGTTCTCACTCTTTCCACAACACTACCCCAAATCAGGGTGGCCGAAAAAGATGACGCCACCACAAAGAGGATACAGACTTGCAGATTCTGGTTTATGCGTATAGATGCAAATTTGGAAAGAACTATACTTGAAATAGAAATTGAATACATCTATCATAGTGGGGAGGACTGGACAGGTAAGCTGTGTGACTGCTGGACAGGTGTGAACTGAATGGGCAACTTCAAGCAGCCACTTGCTCTCCCTTCTTAGGGTTCTGGATTTAGCCTAGGCAACCCTTTAGATGGAGGAGTGTTCCCTATAAAGAAGGACACATGGCCAGTTCCCACCAAACCCCTCCTGTTTAGACATTACTGTGGTTTTCTCAGCAGTGTCCTTAAGATGCAGTTTTTGAGAAGAAGCCCATCTACTAAACAAAGTCAATTTTGCTTTCTGGACTCCAAAATAACTTCTTGGAAACCTCTCTCCTAATTTGCCTATTGGCAAGCAACATTCCAGGGAGGTAAACTCAGCAGTGGCAGGGGAGGGAATTTCATGTTTAAAAGAATTACATTAACCCGGGGGGTGGGGGAGAGCTTCCTCCCACCCCCAAAGAAGAAAATGGCATCTTGAAAACTAGAGGTATAAATGAAACATCTGAACGCCCACTCCTGTCTCTTTGGTTTGGTGATCCTCCCTCCTTGGTAAGAACTGTCCACATTCTCCCCTTTGGTTTGACGTGCAGGGCTGTATTTTTAGCCAGGAAAACATCACGAGAAGAGACCTGAAACATTTAGTCCAGTGCTCTGTCAAGTTCAGGAACTTCAGACCTGCCAACTCCAGGGCTGGTAGGTGACATGGAAAACTCCAAAATAAACCATATTTCAATATTTGCATTTGGACAGATTGCAAGTGTGTCAGGATCTTATCCAAGGCCTTTTCCATGAATTTTCAGTTTTCCTCTAGCTTATTATTTACAAAGATAGTGGGAGAAAGATGCAGACTGCATTCTTCCTACTTGCACGGTTGAGGGCAATGAGTTCAAAGATCTTAACTAGGGTGACCATATGAAAAGGAGGACAGGGCTCCTATATCTTTAACAGTTGTATAGAAAAGGGAATTTCAGCCGGTGCCCTTTGTATTCGTGCAGCACCTAGTGAAATTCCCCTTTCATCACAACAGTTAAAGCTGCAGGAACCCTTCCCTCTTAACTGGATACAAAAGAGGGCAGGGCTCCCACATCTTTAACTGTTGTGATGAAAGGGGAATTTCACCAGGTGCTGCATGCCTACAAAGGACACCTGCTGACATTCCCTTTTCTATACAACGGTTAAAAGATACAGGAGCCCTGTCCTCCTTTTCGTATGGTCACCCTAATCTTAATGTGACTGAAAAGCTCACCTCTTCATCTCGTTCTTAAAACAACTCGATACATCAAATCACACTAAGCATATTTAACTACCTGTATTTTTGTTGAATCCAGATTTAGGTGCATGCAACTGACCTGATGGAAGTGGACTTACTTGCTTCTTCCTCCCCATGGCAGCCTATCCAGCCCCCATAAAATGCCACACAGAATGTCGGGGGAACCAGGATGGATGGGGTGAACTCTTGTGTGACGGGGAGGGAGGATCTCCAAACATTTGGTGGAGATACTTCCCATCCATGAAAGATAGATCCTGGATCTAAAATCTTCTAGTTTTGCAGTTTTTGCTTGGGCTTGTGAAGGCCATCCCTACCAGTAGTCAGCTGTCTCAGGAAGCGGATATTGGGTTGTTTGGAGGTGGTTGTCCCCTCCCTCCTCTGGCTATTCCTCCTAAGTTACCCGGCTTTTCACCTCTGTTGGAGAACAGAGCAGTGTATTATGCCCGGCCTTCCCCTATGGCCCTTAAGCAAACATGCTGCCCCCCGGTGCATTGTGGGATGCAGTGCCATCACTAGCGGAGTAAAATTCAAGTGCTGGTCTAGTCAACCTCTGTATGTAAATGGGGTACCGACCACCACCCCTGATTGGGCCAGAGTGAAGAGGAAGAATAACTACAACTCCATCAGGCTTTTCTCAGTGGGGTGGAGGGCCCACCTTTCTGCCTGCCCTGGACCCAACACTAAAAAAGCAACATTTAAAAATAGCCCACAAAAATGGATGAAGCCAGTGGAGGCTGCTGGCTCCTATATCAGTGGGGCTGTGAATCCACTCTGGAGATTCAGACAGAACGCTAAAGGAGCTATCCACAGTGCTGAACCCAATTCCCGAACTAGGTTCAGCACCTTGCGTAGCACCTTAGAGTTCTAGCTGGTTCTGACTGAAGCCCAGAGCAGATTTACTGCCCCACTGACATTGGAATCACCAGTCTCCACTGGATAAAACGATGCCTACAGGTAAGTGGGTACGGGATTCTAGCCTAAAAGTGATCTGTAGCACGGTGGAGAACTTGAGGCCCTCCAGATGTTGGCTTTGCAACTCCCTTCAGCCCCAGGCAAAGGTCAAGAATGATAGTCATTGTAGTCCAGCAACATCTGGAGGGGCACAGATTCCCCACCCCTGATCAATAGGATTTATGTTACCTGCCTACTTGGTTTTCAATCTTACTTTACCCTCCAAGTGGTTTGATTTTCCTCCAGTTGCATTAATCTGAAGTGTTAGCATTTTATTCGTTAAGATTTCCTAAAACTGAGCCAGCTATAGGTCATATAAAAGGAAGCTGCTTTAGCAAAAGAGAAACCTTTGTGTGCCTGCCTCCCCAAAATACCCCCAGGTCAGTAGATGAATGCACAAAATGTACTGCTTTCTCAAGACAAGTGTTTACAAAATATATTTGAATTTACAGAGTGTCAAACTTTGATCTGTTTTTTTTAGCCTTGAAGTTGGAGGGCATCTTTCTGCATTAGCATGCATTTAGAAAAGTGATCCAGACGAAAGCGCTCCTAAGCATTTGCTTATGAGCAAATCTGTGAGTCGATAAGATATGGTGATGGCCACCAATGCAGGTTGCCAGGTTGGACAAGCCCGTAGTAGCATGACCTGCATCAGGGATGATAACGTCCTAATTGAAGCGAGAAGGCTTGTGCTATTGTGAAACAATTAGGAGTTTTGGAATGATGACCTTATAGGCCCCTTCCAACTCTACTATTCTATGGTTCTATGATTCTATGAAACCTTTGCCCAACTGCTGAAAAACACCTACCAGCAGATCTTGGGCTACCAGAAACTTGTTATATGGCCTCTGAAAATGGCAGTTCCATTTAGCTAAGTTGATAGATGATTTCTCAAATTGCCTAATACTTTGAAAAGCCATCTAAGAGAGGGGTCCTTACCATATCTTTTGATAGAGAGTTCCATACATTATTATTTTTTTACACTGCACTGCATTGCATTGCATGAAGTGGTGGCATTTCCTCTCAATCAGTCTACAGGTCATTCACTTCACTGGGTGATCCCAAATCCCAGTATTGTGAGAGAGGCTTCCCCCACCCCTCTTATCCATTCTCCCTACACCAGGAGTGGTTTTATAAGCTGCTTTTGAGGCCCTCGTGCATCGTATCTTTTAATCTAAACCCCAAAGCCCCAAATTGTAGGTTTTCCATTCACTTGTTTATCATTTTCGTTCACTTAATGAGGTTATACAACTGACAACTTTTGAACTATCTTGCCACAACGCAGGAGAGGTTTGAGAACAACTTGTACAAATTTCCCCAGCTAGATGCTCATCTTCTTCAAGAATCACCTTCTCCATTTTGTCTCTGTCCAAATAAAGTGTTTGGAATCATTCTGTGTACAGAACAAGAGGTTGTCAAAGTAGGTGGGTAAACAGTAACTATTTATGGAATGTCTGCCTTGAGCTCCAACCATGTTTTAAATATACATAATATTGTGGGGAAAGAAAGAAGCTATAAATAGGCCCTTGCTCTGTGGGAGGTTTTGTAAAGCCAGCTGAATAAGTGGTGGGAATAGAATGGCTCTATGAAGCCATGATGGCTCCTGGTTGTATTTTCATATGTCGCTGAAAGTCCCAACCAATTTAGGGCTTCTCTCTCTCTCTCTCCCTCTCTCTCCCCCCCCCCCCCGCCCCAGTTTTCTTTCTAAATAGAGTTTGGTTGAGGCCCAACTTGTATGCTATTGATTTGTATTATTTATGTAAGGGATTTACATTCTACCTTTTGTGTTTGTCTCAAGGCGGCTTTCAAGTCAAACACGATGCAACATAACGTAAAAAACAGAGAAATAAAACAGGAGCAAGCAACTAATAAACTCCATACCCCCGGAGTTGGGTAACTTGTGGTCCTCCAGATGTTTTGACCTATAACTCCCATGAACCTTCATGATTGGCTTTGCTTGATAAAGGCTGATGGGAGATGTAGGCCAAAACATCTGGAGGACCACAAGTTGTCTAACTCCTGCCATGCACCAATAAAAGGAAAGGGAGGGGGGAAATATTCACCAAGAAAAGCAATCAGATACCATTAAAACCATGAAAGAACCACAAAGAGACCTGAAAAATCTCTCTATATAAAACGCTTAGGTTTGTTTCCGTAAAGGCTTCAGCTGATACAGGTTGCTAAGCAACAGTAACAACATGTAACATCAGCTGATACAGGTTGCTAAGCCCCTCGCCCGACTCCTCCGGGCTTTCCAAGGTAATTAATTAATAAACTTTAAGATATGCTACAACGGCGTATGTTACGCCAGGTACAGCTAGTAGTAAAGAAGAGGCCAGGCACACATGACTGGAAGCGGAGTTCTGTATCTCTTGACAGTTTAGCTTCATGCATCAGCTGCAACTTACCTGGTCAGAGATAGCCACAGCGGTCCTTGCCCTCATAACCACCTGGTTCAGCTACTGCAGCCTGCACCAACCTAACATATTTGTCCACCCAGGCTTTGAGTACCTAGTTCTTCAAATTCTGGGTTTCAGTCTTTGTATATTCAACCAATTCATGGTGCTGAATTAGGATTGCCACCTCTTCCCCCCCCCCCCCGCCCCCGATGGGTTATAGCTTGGTAATAGACCCTCAATTTTGCACTCAAAAAAGCCCAGGATCAAACTTGGCCACTGCCTCATGGGTGTTGTCATGGCTGGGAAGGATCGGCGCTGAGCCCTCGGGGGCTAACTGCTCGTTGCAGGATGCCTGGGCTCAGTTTCAGCACTGCAGTGAGCTTTGTGCTTTAAAGTCTAGATTTAATTAGCTATAAGCTACAAAGCCCATTGCAGTGCTGAAACTAAAGGCAGATCTACACCAAGCAGGAGATAACACTATGAAAACGGTTTGAAAACAGTATATGGAATGTGTCCTGGGCCCCAACAGTTCTCAATGCACTTCAATACCGTTATAAAGCAGTAGTGTAGATCCTGTCTAACTTCTAACATAGTACTGGACTAGATAGACCAGGGATGTCCAACCTCTGGGCCCGCATGCCAAATCCAGGCAACCTGGGGTCCCCCAATTCAGCCTTCCCCAGATCGCTACGCCCCCTTTCCCCTGAGCACCATCTTTGGGTGGTTTCTTGGCTTTTTCAGTTTTCCCCATTCCAAAAGGTTGAAATGCCTGTTCTGAAGCTTAGGGCTCATCCTCACCAGGCACGATATTCCACTATGAAAGCGGTATATAAAAGGCAGGAGCCACACTACTGCTTTATAGCGGTATTGAAGTGCACTAACAACTATTGGGGCCCATGAGACATATATACTGCTTTCATACCATTTCCATAGTGTTATGACCTGCTTGGTGTAGATGTGTCTTGGGCCCCAACACTTGTCAGTGCACTTCTTTACCGCTATAAAGCAGTAGTGTGGCTCCTGCCTTTTATATACCACTTTCATAGTAGAATATCCTGCTTGGTGTAGATGAGCCCTTAATTACTGGCAGTTAAGAGTTTTCAGCTGAAATATGATGGCATTCGGGGGTACTTTGGCCCTTCAGCCTCTGGTGCTGCCCACTATTGGGATGTGGCCCCCGACAGCTTCTCCAAAATCAAATCCAGCCCTCAGGCCGAAAGAACTTCGACACCCCTGCGATAGACCCATCAATGATCTGACTTGGAATAAAGCAGCTTCCTATGTTTGGTTTACGTGAATGGAGGCCTAATTTACGGAGCAGCCAGCTTGCAATACAGGCCAAACCAAGCAACACACGTGGAGAAAGCTGAGGGAACGGAGGGGGAGCCGGCACTACAAGCCTCAGCTGCTAGACTCGCCCAGGGTGAGACGGTCAAAGATGGCTTGGCCAAGGCCTTACTCATTGGCACACACACACACACACACACTTCAGGTTGGCCTCATGCCCTCCTGGTTTGTTGATCACCTTTGCCTCCTCATCAAGATAATGAGTCTCCAAGAAGTCATACTTATTATTATTATTATTATTATTATTATTATTATTATTATTATTTATTTATTTATTTATATAGCACCATCAATGTACATGGTGCTGTACAGAGTAAAACAGTAAATAGCAAGACTCTGCCGCAAAGGCTTACAATCTAATAAAATCATAGTAAAACAATAAGGAGGGGAAGAGAATGCAAACAGGTACAGGGTAGGGTAAGCAGGCGCAGGCTAGGGTAAAACTAACAGTAGAAAGTAACAGTAGAAGTCTGCACAACATCAAGTGTTAAAAGCTTTAGGAAAAAGAAAAGTTTTTAGTTGAGCTTTAAAAGCTGCGGTTGAACTTGTAGTTCTCAAGTGTTCTGGAAGAGCGTTCCAGGCGTAAGGGGCAGCAGACGAAAATGGACGAAGCCGAGCAAGGGAAGTAGAGGCCCTTGGGGAGGCGAGAAACATGGCATCAGAGCAGCGAAGAGCACGAGCGGGGCAATAGTGTGAGATGTGAGATGAGATACTGTTGGGAACCTTACGGTGTGACTGTTAGAGCAGTGCAACAATGGAATCAGTTACCTAGGGAGGTTGTGGGCTCTCCCACCCTAGAGGCCTTCAAGAGGCAGCTGGACAACCCTCTGTCGGGGATGCTTTAGGGTGGATTCCTGCATTGAGCAGGGGGTTGGACTCGATGGCCTTGTAGGCCCCTTCCAACTCTGCTATTCTACGATTCTATGATTCTATGAATTCGGTGCAAGGCGAGCCGCCAGCCCTGGTTCACGTTCCTTTCCAGCGAAAGGGCATGCTGCATATGTTCTATATGCCTCGGGAGAGGGAAATTGTAATACAGAGTAGTACACAGCTCATAGAATATGTGGAAGAAGAAGCTACGTTTCCATTCAAAACTCCAGAGAGATCAAGAAACATCTGATGCATACAGAACTGGAACACATGTCCAATGATGGCAGCACATTTCACATGGCCAGAAGCATATCAGTAAAAGGAGATGGGGGGGGGCAGGGAGGGAATGTGACACATAAGGGCTGCTTCATGTCCCCTCTTTTTGCCCAGACTTCATTCCGTTTTAATAGTTTATGCCCTGATCCAACAAGGTAGATCCAGAAGTAGCTTCCAGATGCTTTGGAAATTCAATTACACACCTGGATGTGTATCCCCATCTGCAACGCTTCTCTGACCCTGATGAACTCCCTGGATGCATCTTTTGATGCAAATACTGATGTTTATCCCTACCTGAGACTGCATTACTAGAGGGGGAGCAGCCTTATTCCTTAGAGCAGGGTTGCAAAACCTGAGGCTCTCCAGATGTTATTGAACTCCAACACCCATCAGCCCCAGCTAGTGGTCAGGGATGATGGGAGTTGCAGTCTAATGACATCTCGAGAGCTGTGCAAGTCCCATCCCTCCTGCTACTAGCTGGGGTGATGGGAATTGAAAAGGCTCCCAGGGCGACTTCCATGCAGTCAATAAAAACAAAGCTGTTCCTGCCCAGAGGAAGACACAACACAAAAGGAAAAAGGGAAGAGGAGGGAAGAGGAAGACAAGCAAACTCAGATGCCAATTCTTAAAAGTTCCATGCTAGTTCTTAAAATGACCCACTGGGACGGAAACAGCTCAGGCAGAGGAGTCGTCCAATGTAGCTGGCTTCTCAGCAGAGCCAATGGGGTGGCCCTGCTTTCCGCATCTTATCTCTCCCCATTTTCCCAGTTTACTCCATCAGCTATACAAGCTGCGCTGTTTAGAAAGCTGACATTTAAACTTTCATATTATATGTGATCAATACATTATTGTCCTTAATAATATCTATAAAAGTGTTAGTATATGCAATTTCTCACACTCTCCATTTTGAAACTACATTCAGGAAAAGGCAGAAATAAACGCTGTCAGAACAGCTTGTAAAATTAGCCTTGCAACAGTTGTGAGGAGCTTTAAGCATCTTCAAAGGCGTTTTCATATCCTTTGGGCAACTTTGGATAAAGTCTGTAAAACTGTAATTTTAATAGTGGTGTATTTTTTTCATCCTGTTCCCCCCCCCCCCCCCATTGCAGCTGGCTGTATTCCTGCAAACCAAATTAGATTAACCCATTTGGAAAGATCCTTCCTTCCTAACAAGTAGAGGTTATAAAAGGAACTAACCACACAGGCTGCTGGTTGTGCATGAAGAACAGAACAAAATATGGATTTTCTGCATGTAAAACAATGTTTTCTTTTAAGGAATGAAGAAAACTGCATCCAGAAGTCATTAAGAGAGAGTTTCTTTACAGGCCAAACTAGAGACATGATGTTATTCACATCTTTAGCCCTTGTGTGGTTGATTTTGTTTTAAAAATAAATAAATAGCTGGTGAGGAGGGAGCCATGCTGTAACAGAACCATGACATGGAAAAGGGGTCCTTTAACTCTTTGACACAGCTGGACTCCTGATCTGAATGGGGTGGCTGCACTTCCTATGTGTAATGGGAGAATTTAAATATGTCTCTGCTTACAAAAAGCTGACTGGGGCCCAGGCCAGATCCAGACCCCAGCACCAGAGGACACCGTTTTCCCAGTTAAGATCTCGCCACCACCGAACTGGCCTTGACGATGAAATGAACTAATTAGGATTAGAATTAACTAATATGTTTAGAATCAGAGAGGGATGATCAGTAGATAATTTTTTTAAAGAGAAAATTGAGTTTTAATGTTGGAACAATAAAGTTCAGGATTCAGTACAACCTTATTTACTGCTAGGGGCAATTTAACTGGTAAGAGTTTGATTATGTTTATAACTGTTGTCATCATTTGTAGTTATAAAGAGGGATGTCTGTCTTCTGGAAATCCAGCCCATTTTGGGCCTGATGGATTCCTGCAGCACCTTCAACTTTGCTTGCATTTGCAAGCTGAACAGGGGTTTTGTTCCGAAAATCCGGGAAATCAATTTGTGCAAATTATGGAAAATCTGCCCATAATTTCCATAAATCACACAAATTGCAATCACAGTTTGCACAAATTACAGCCATAATTTGCACAAATTGTGATACAGTTTTAAAACACACACACACACACAAACAGAAATTCACAAACTGGCCCAACTCAATGCAGCTTGAGTTGGGCCAACTGGCAGGAAACTGGTCTGAAGTCCAGGTGGCCAAGATGACAAAAGCTCAGTGAGCTTCACCCCCTGGATGGATTTCCCTGAAGTCCCTATTTATGAATTATACAAAATATTTCCCTTCGTTTATCTACTGGGCGTTTTCTCTGCAATAGGAAAAGAATAAATCAATAAATAATGAAAATAAATTTAAAAGCATGATTTGCATGCAGAAGATCCTGGGTTCAATTCCTGACAACTCCTGGTAGGGCTGGGAAGGAATCCTGCCTGAAACCCTGGGAAGCTGCTGCCAGTCAGTGTCAACAACACTGGGCTAGATGGACCAATCATCTTGACTATGGTCGCTATCTGTGTTCCATTCTATGACCCTTAGTGGATGTAATGGTGCCAAATTTTCTCTGCCCTGATAACAAATGTCTTACAATGTACTGAATGCAGTGCGTCCAAACTCCCAGGGGCAACCTGGTGACCGCCAGGTGTTTTTGGACAATTCCCATAAGCCCTTACCTTTGGTCAGGCTGGCTGCGGCTGATGAGAGCTGTAGTCCAAAATGTCTGGAAAGGACCCAATTGCCTACTCTTTAGCTCCCATGGTCTGCGTGTGACTCCTGATCTGAAAGCCCAGAGCAGCAACTCATTCAGAGGTGCAGTTAACATCCTCTTCTAAGTACGTATATTTCTGCTGTGTTTGTGCATCTGGAGTAACGGAATGACCCAATCACACAAAGTTGCAGAGACATGGTCAAAATTGTGTGTATGGAGGCTGAATGGAAGGAATGCAAGTCCAGGCTGAATGCAAGTCCAGAACACTGGGTGGAGAATGCTGGAAGTTGTAGGACTTTGTTCTGTCTAAACATGAATAAGATTGCACCCTAAATTGTTTCTTGCAGCATACTAGCCATCCCAAGACTGAGCTTAAATATATGTCTATGTACTTTTTAGCACAACCCATAATATAAAGCCCTATATAGCAGCCCCTTTGGCTCAGATCAACTAATCCCATCTAAAAGCATATCTTTTCCCCAAATCTCAAAAAGTACCCTTCCATATCTTACGAGCCCCGGAAGGCACCGGTGGTCTCGAAACACGGATCCCAGAGGTTTTAGGCAGCAGGACTTCAATGACCCATGTAGCTCTTACCCTCCTCTGTGACAAACAGAACCCAAATATTACACATCGTGGTAAAAATGATGGAAAGTGGGAGAGAGAATGCACACTCTCTTGGTTTCCGTAATTTATACAAGTTGCAGAATTCATCTCCAAAAATCGTGGAGCAGAATGATGATGACGACGATGACGACGACGATGACTTTAAGTGAAATATACTCAACAGCCTGGTGATCATCCTGCCCCTGTGTCCAGAAGGTTCTGTGTTGCTTTTATTGTATGTTTCACTGAGGTAGGCCGGCCCGAAAAGACAGCAACGTTGGCATGGGCACCAAGAAGGGTATAGCGGGCCACCACCTCAGCCTACTTTGCAGGGAGCAGCTAAGAAGGCAGCGTGAAGTCTGAACACCCCACTTCTTCAGGATTAAGGTGTCCCACTGGGGCTACCTTGACTGCAACCCCACAGATCCTGGACTTGGCAGTGGTGTAGTTGAGATAGGACCCACAACGGCGAAGTACCAGCACTTTTTTATTAGCAGAGTTGCTGACATCACCTGCCACCACCACCCCTTCTGCCCCGGCAGAATTTCCTGTTCCCTCTTTGCTTAGCTAAAATATTCATCATTTTAATGCAAAGTATTTTGGGGTGACTTGGCCTCGAATGGCCAATTCCGCCTCATTCGTTTTACAAAAGACCTGCTCCTCCCTGGAGAGGAAAACCACTAGAACGGGTTGGTTGATATGGATCAACGAGGATGCAAGGTGAGTAAGCATCCAAGATGAACCAGAAAAAGGGGTAAAATGTCTCAGGATGCTGTAGACAACTTTATTGTGGACATGCGCGACGCGTTTTGGCCTCTGGCTTTCTGTTAGGCCTTCTTCAGGGGGCTGTTACAATACATATATAAACAAGTGAGTGGGTCAATAAAGAACTAAAATCATTACAATTAAGAAAGCATATTGCAAGCAAGCCCTGTGCATATATTTACTGTAAAGCAATTAAATTATTAAATACTCACTTGCAACAATGTCTGCAGAAATCGTTTACAACAAAAATGTCTCATGTCATTACACTGGCGACTGGATAAACCAGAAAATATATCGTATTTCTTCGATTCTAAGACGCCATCGATTGTAAGACGCACACTAATTTCAGTACCACCAACAGAAAAAAAGCTTTGATTCTAAGAAATAATAAATGCACCCGCGATTCTAAGACGCACCCTGTTTTTAGAGATGTTTATATGGGGGGAAAGTGCGTCTTAGAATCGAAAAAATACGATATATATACACACACACATACACACACTTGTACAAGTTGTTTTATTTGAGTTTCTTACAGGTGTTGCCATGGCAGGGCAATCCGCTCAAGGTCTTGCCATATCTGGGCTAGGCTGCAACACCAGGGCGTGTCTCAAAACTTACAGATGGTTACAGGAGTGGTAGAAATTCTAACTCATTTTACCCCTGTGGAGACAGGGGCCCTTTCTACACCTAAGGATTATCCCAGGCAAAGTCAGGGGTCGTCCCTGCCTGCTCCCGGGATCCCCTGTGTGTCATTTGGATGCACAGGGATGATCCCAGGACGATCCCGGGGGGAAAGACAGGTGTAGAAACAGCCAGGGTGTTCAGTTTTAAAAAATCCACTCCAGTTCCTTTCTCAGCAGCTGCTTCTCATCCTTATGGTTAAGTTTTTCCACGGTCCAAAACTTAAGATCTGTTAGAAGATGTTTCTTTTCCCCAAGATGACATACAAGTGGAGAGCCTGGTCTGTTATTTCTGTTATACTCAGGTATTCCCCTATTTGTTTCTTAAGGGGTCTGATGGTCTTTCCTACGTAAATTTTTGGACACGTACACTGGTGGGCATAAATTACATAAATTAGGGTGACCAACTGTCAGGATTTCCCCGGATTTGTCCTGGTTTTTGTTCTTTCCATGGTGTCAGGGGGGATTTTCTATAATTTTCAATAATGTCCTGGAATGACACACCTTCGCCTTTAAGGCTGCCATTAGCATGGCAGGAGGGAGTGACATGCTTTCTTGAGGCACATCATTCCCCCACTCCGAGCTCCAATTGAGGTCTTAAAGGGGAAAGTGGGTCATTCGTGGACATTATAGAAAAGGCCCCAATTGGAGTGGATGGTGGTGGTGCAGAATGAAATCCTTTCCCTTCCTCCACTCCAATTGGGTTCTTTAAGGTGGCGGGGGAATAACGTACTTTCTGCAGGACTCAGAAAGCTGCTTCCCCACACACACATTAGGTGTCCTCTTTTTTGGTTTCCCAAATATGGTCACCCTACATAAATACTGCTGCAAGTTGAAAAATGTCTTAAGGTATATGTTATACCATCGGATGGATTTTTGAATGAGGTGGTTCTAGATGTGTGTTTGCAATAGCTGCAATGTTCACATGGGTCGTATCCCCTTGATATGGATTGACTTTTGCTTTATTCACTGTGGCTTTTGCTTTATTCATAAGGCTTTTGCTTTATTCACCATGGTTAAAGCTGTGGTTTAAGGTGTCTTCTGAACACAGCTTGGCTTTCTGGGCTAACCACTGTGGCTAAAGCCATGGTTTAAGGTGTCTTCTGAACGGGGCCACTGACTGATGTTATCACTGATTCTTCTGTCTCTCTTCCTCTCTCTCTCTTCCTCTCCCTCCCTCCCTCCCTCTGTGTGTCTGTCTCTCTCTCTTTTAACAGCCATTTAAAAACCCTTCAATAAATAAAAGGACAGGCGACTCCACCATTTAACACTGAATCAATTGTCCAGGAACATTTATAGTCGCCCTGACTAATAGCAGGCCTTTAGCCAGGGCACACCTGGTAAAAAAAACAGTAACTTGTGATTACTGGTGCCAGTTTGCCAAGCCTCTGCGATGCCAGCTGTATGAACAAGCTCCGTGCCGGGAATTTCCAGCTCACGAGCGCTATTATTAGGCCCTCCATTTCAAGCGCTCTCAAAAGCTGGGCAGCTGCTCAGGTAACAGCAAGGAACGCCAGGCAAGGTGAGCTTTAGGAATCTGCCTTCATAGGCCGCTCCAGGAAAGGGCAGGCAAACCCAAGTTGCTTCTCAGTTGCTTTTCAACGTCCACTTCAGCCCAAACGCTAAGACCTCTGCTGCAAAGGACACAGGTGGGATGGAGACCCGGTCCTACCAGGAACAGTTGAAGGTTGTGTATGTTTAGCCTGGAAAAGAGACCGTGGAGGGGTAATATGGAAGCCATCTTCAAATATTTGCAGGATTGCTACAGAAATGATGGAGGAAATTTGTTCTTTGTGACTCCAAAACAACCTTTCTCCATCCTGGGGACTTCAGTTCCCATCAGCCCCAGCTAGCATGGCCAATGGTCAAGAATGCTTTAGTCCCAAACATCTGGAGGCCATCAGGTTGGGGAAGGCAAGTGTAGAAAATACTAAACTGGATGGACCCGTGGTCTCGATCTATGTCAATCCTTGTTTTTCCACTTGTAAGCTTTGCCTTCTAGCCTGCCTGTAAATAAATAAGCCTCATTTTGAATATTCAGTGTAGGGTGACCATATGAAAAGGAGGACAGGGCTCCTGTATCTTTTACAGTTGCATAGAAAAGGGACTTTCAGCAGGTGTCATTTGTATATGGAGAACATGGTGAAATTCCCTCTTCATCACCACAGTTAAAGCTGCAGGAGCTATACCTCTCATTTGGATTACTGTTATATGTGGGGCTGCCTTTGAAAACGGTCCGGAAACTTCAGCTGGTACAAAACAGGGCAACCCATTTACTAACAGGGACTGGCCGGCGAGATCACATTACGCCAGTCCTTTTACAACTTCACTGGCTGCCAGTACAGGTACAGGCCCGATTCAAAATCCTGGTATTGACATTCAAAGCCCTAAACGGTTTGGGGCCAGGTTATTTGAAGGAATGCCTCCTCCCATATATGCCTGCCTGGACCTTAAGATCATCCACAGGGGTCCTTCTCCGTGAGCCCCTGCCAAGGAAGTGAGGCAGGTGGCTACTAGGAGGAGGTCTTTCTCTGCTGTGGCATCCCGGCTGTGGAATGAGCTCCCCAGAGAGGTCCGCCTGGCACCTACACTGTAGTCTTTTCATCGCCAGCTGAAGTCCTTTTTATTCTCTCAGTATTTTAACACTTAATTTTAACTTAAATTTAAATTTTACTGTTCTAACTCTGTATTTTAATCTTATATCAATTTTGCTGCATGGTTTTATCCTGGTTGTGCTTTTTATACTGTATTTTGTATTTGTGTTTTTAACCTGTTGGTTGTTTTATTATGGTTTTAATTTTTGTGAACCGCCCAGAGAGCTTCGGCTAGAGTGACCAGATTTAAAAGAGGGCAGGGCACCTGCAGCTTTAACTGTTGTGATGAAGAGGGAATTTCACCAGGTTCTCCATATATACAAATGACACCTGCTGAAATTCCCTTTTTAATACAACTGTTAAAGATACAGGAGCCCTGTCCTCCTTTTCATATGGTCACCCTAATTCAGTGGATCTTGTGGCATGCAATTCAGTCACCTATGAAATCCAAAGCTTGAATCCTTCCTGTGCTATAAACTCAAAAAGTACTTATAAGTAAGGCCCCCACCTCTCTCTCTATCCCAGCTCTTTTTATTATTCTGCACTATGGAGAAATATTAAGTTCTTCTTCGTGGTCTCTGTGCATCACACATATGGGCTCTGCACCTGCACAGAGCTCATATGTGTGAATGCACAGACGGCCATCTGAAGAACCCCAATTACAGATCAGCAATCTGTCCTTACTGTAAGGGATTTTTGTTTCAGGATTGCAAAACTAATCCTGGGAGATGTACACTATGCTCAACATCTAAAGTCCTCCTCTAGGTGCCTACTCCGAGGGAAGCTTGGAAGACAGCAATAAGGGAGAAGACCTTCTCAGTGGTGGCCTCCCCAATAATGGAATTATCTCCCTGACGAGGCCCACCTGGTGCCAACGTTGCTATCTTTTTGGTGCCAAGTCAAGACTTTTCTCTGGCAACTGGCAGCATGTGTTGAGTTTTAATGTGTTTCTGGATTTCTTTTATGGTTTGGCTCATTGCTCAAAGTTGGTTTTAGATTGATTTATTTGACCCTGTATATACTGCCTCTTGTGTGTGTTTTATGTTTTAAAATATTGCATACTGTTTTGAATGTTTTTAATATTTGTAAACCACCCAGTAAGCTTCGGTGATGGGGCAGTATAAAATGATGATGATGATGATGATGATGATGATGATGATGATAATAATAAAGGAGTAAGGAGGAATGCTTTACCTGTGGCACTGATCCTGCACTGATCAGAGGTCTGGACAAGAAGAAGTTGAAGGTTCTTCCTACTCCGTCATTCTATGTCAATGCTGTCCAGGTTCTGTTGATGGACAACCAAGGCCCAACTCTTCCTTCTGATGAGTCTGTCTTTAAACCAGACTTGGACCGAATAGTCCTTTAAATGGAGGAAGTCTTCAAAATAGAGGAGAGTCCTTTGGCAGCCTTTCAAACAGAGGGCTGTCCTCTGTCAAAGAGGACACATGACCACCCTAGGACAATCAGATCTGGCCCTGCCACTATGCAGAGTGACTCAACCTCAAATGCTGGGGGATAGCAGCAGCAGCAGTTTCCCCACTGTGCTTCCTGCACAGCTCCCCCCCCCCCCCGCTATTCCCCTCTGGTTGAGGACAGATCTGTGTGTGCCGCATAGCCTGTCTTGGGCACCCTAATCTAGCCAGCTGCCTCAGGAGCACTGGAGGATGCTGTCCCATTGCCAGTGTTGAAGTAAGCTTCGACTGTGAGTCAAGATGGCTTCTGTACATGGAATGGGTAAGGGGCGCCATCTTGTCCTCAGGCAGAAAACTGTCTTAGGTGGGTCCTGGGGATAGCCCAAACACTTCACAGAAAGGATGGATTTTAAGAAAGGATTTATAAGTACAAAGAAACAGGTCACACAGGTGTTCCGGAAGGGAATTCCTGTCCTAAAGGACAGGAAGGTAAAAGGGAATATAGGAGACTAGAGAAATCCATGTTGGATTCAAATGAGTTCGGATTTCTATGAATCTGATCTGCAGATCCTGCAATAGGCCATCTTTTTCCAGGTCAGATGGATTCCGTGGATTTATGGACTGATTTTTCATATTTGGGAAGGATTTATGCAAGTTCGCACCTGCAAATTCGCACTTGTGCAGGCGGACCAAAATGATCATACATCCCTAAAAATAACTTGATTCCAACAACAGAACAAAGAATCCCTGACACAGGAGAACAGATTTAACATCATCCGTATATTGTTGTTGTTGTTGTTGTTGTCACTGTCATTTATTACATTTATATGCCTCCCCGTAGCCGAAGCTCTCTGGGCAGTTTACAGTATATCCCTATGGGAGACCCATAGGGACATTTGTTAGTGCTGAATGAGTGGAATCATGTCAGTTTCAGGCTTTGGTGCAAGATGATCTCTTGAGGAGCCCCACATCCTATACATCACTGTTGCTCCTGCCCAATCACTTGCCTCCTGAGCCCCCTGGGCCACTACCCAGGGGAACAGGGCAAGGCAAATGGACACTGCTGCTGCTTGTCCTCTCTGCTTGCTCCCTTGGAGAGGACAAGAGAACAGGAAGCAACAGGAAGCAGGAGTAGCACCAGGGTCATGGGGACCTGGAGCTGGTAGTGGGCCCCTACTGGAGCGTGGGCCTTGGCAGATGCCCCATAATGCTGACCCCTGGTGCCGGCCCTTGAGTGAGAGGTGACAAGCAGGTGTAAAAGCAGAAAGTGCAGATAGAGTAAGGCTGCACAGAGCTGTAAAAAAAAGGGCAAGAAGTTTGTGCTGGGCTCTACACTTGTTGGCAAAGAGATGAGATACAATCAGAAAAATAGCGGCCTTGTACACGGAGTGAAATAAACTGGGACCGTGCTTACAGCAACGTCCCTGTGACGTGACCAAAGACATCCAGGGTTACATTTTGGGTGCCAATAATGTAAATAGGAGTGCCATCAGTATAACATGGAAAGCACCCCCACCCCACCCCTGAACACAGACACCCTCCACTACCGCTTCTTTTTGGTCATTTGTCCCACACTGGCTGTTTGTGGAGGTTGGAGAAGATTGGCATCTAAAAGCCACAGGACCTGGAGACAGGAAGTCTGCATTTTCTTCCTGGTTGCACTGTGGGAACGATTCCCAGCCTTTATTACTGGCTCCGTTGTTTCTGGCTCTCTCTCGGTCAGCTCAGATAAGTCACGTATTTTCCCTGGCCCCAAAAGTCTAAGGCTTGAGCAGAACGGGAACTGTCTCGAAGGGCGGTCAGGCGGCAGACTGAATCACAACCGTTCAGAGAAAGGGAAGCTGGTGTTAAATTAGGAAAGTGCGAGGAAAACAGACGGGGACACTGGGCTCATGCAGAGAACCTCTCTGCAAAATGCCCTTGCAGCAATCAACCTTCTGTTGCCACCAGATTAGGCAGACAGACAGGCTTCACAGAAGTCTGGTTGCTGTCTTGACAGTTTTGTATAACTTGAAAACTTGGATACTCCTACAAACTAAAGCCCAACTTAAAGAATAAAAGCCATTACACACAATTTGTATTGTTGTTTGCTTTCTGGGACCCGTCGTTTTTGATACGCTGTCGTCTGCTGGCTCTTGACTACAGGATTTAAGGCTCCACGCGAGTGTTGGCATGTAACTGATATATTTACAAGGTTATATACGTCTCCATGGCAGGACACCCAACACAGGCCTGGAGCAGGGAAAGGCCGAGGGAAAAGAGGGAGGGGTGGCGATACTGGAGACGGCATCGTAAAGTGCAGTGAATTCACTGCCCCAGCACAGTTACTCTCTGTGATATAGGGCTGCCCTACAGTGCCAGCCAGCTTTCCTCTGCTCCATCCTCACCACTCACACAGAGAAAACACGTGTCCGTGTGCGTGGCAAAATCCCCCTCTTTAACACTGGGCAGTCTGATGCAGATGGCCAGACTGATCGTCTGTATCAGGAGCGGAGAACCTCGTTCGTCCCGAGGGTGGGATGGAAGGCAAAAGGGGTGAGGCCAAAAATACCAGCATATTTTAGCTTGAAGCTCTGACTGCCGGTAACTGAGGCTTAGGAGAGGCATTTCAGATTTTGAGAAGGAGTGAAACAACTGCAAAAGTCGGGAAATCCCCAAATGGGAAGAGGGCCTCTGGGGAACCGAGATTTGGCTCCTGGGACTTTGGTTCCCCACACCTGGTCTACATCATCCTATCAGGTGGTAAGGAAATCTTTACCACATGTCAGGTTCAAGCGGTGGGTAGAGAGGAGGAGAAAATGGTCATCTGTAACCATACAGACAACCAGTTTTCCAAGTGGCTACTTGCACAACAGAGTACGTTACCAGTTAGAAAGGGTTGCCTGTCCATCTGCTATTCACTTTTTCTTTGGTGTCTCCTCTCAGCCTGAATTTTGTTTTGCTAATAGGGGCTGCACCTGTATAGTGCCTACCCAAGGTTGCCCATAATTCAGCTTTCCCTAATCTGGGGCCCTCCACATCATTCCTAGCCTATGCGGCAGGGTTTTGCTATTTTATTGTTTTACTCTGTACAGCACCATGTACACTGATGGTGCTATATAAATAAATAAATTAATTAATAATAATAATAATACCATGGTTGTCACACAGAGGAGTACCAGGATCTCTTCTCGATCATCCCAGAGTGCAGGACGTGGAATAATGGGCTCAAGTTACAGGAAGCCAGATTCTGGCTGGACATCAGGAAAAACTTTCTGACTGTTAGAGCAGTATGACAATGGAACCAATGGCCGAGGGAGGTTGTGGGCTCTCCCACACTAGAGGCATTCAAGAGGCAGCTGGACAACCATCTGTCAGGGATGCTTTAGGGTGGATTCCTGCATTGAGCAGGGGGTTGGACTTGATGGCCTTATAGGCCCCTTCCAAGTTTACTATTCTATGAATCTATGAAATCCTAGGAGCTGCAGTCCTACTCATCTGGAAGGCCCCATGTTGGAGATGGATATACAATAAATGAGGTGGAGGAGAACTGTGTTGACACACAGAGAAATTATATCAGCTGTATACAGATATAGTAAAAAGTATACAACTGTATACAGTTAAATATATTGGTATACAGTCAAACTATGGAATTGATTTCCACTATATGTAGTGTTGGGCACAAATTTGGGTGGTTTTAATGTGGGGAATTGGACAAATTCCTGGAGGAGAAGACTCAACGGCTACTAGTCTTGCTGGCTCTATGCTACCGCCAGTGTCAGAGGTGGTGTGCCTAAGTATACCACTTGCTGGGGACCATGCTACTGCACCCATGTGTTGCTTGTGGGCTTCCTGTGGGCAGCTGACTGGCCTCTGTGTGAACAGAGTGCTGGACTAGATGGACCTTTGGCGTGATTCATCAGGGCTCTTCTTATGTTTGTATGTTCTTATCTATAAAGTCTAGATGTTCTGCTTGTCTCGATACATTCAGACAACAGGATGATGTCTGAACTGGCCACAATTAAACGTTTTTTGCATGAGGTCTAACAAGAAAGAGAAACTGCCATGCGTAGTGTCTGTCAAAATACGAAGCTGTAATATAGTGACTCAGAATAAGCCAACGGGGTAATCCCACTTATTCGAGTGCCAACCAGGTTTTTTTATATATCATGGGCAGAAAGGCAATTTAACAGGAGTTAAAAACCGCACATGCACAGTTCTCAGCATGTTTTCAGCATCTATGCTCTTCAGTAAGGGACATAAGAAAAGGCTCACAGAAAAAGACATACACTAACTGAGGAGGAGTCAAATTTTAAAACACTTTTTAAAAAAACATTCCCTGATGAAGAGCATACATGCTGGGAGCAGGGAATGAACAAGAGAAGACAATGGGTCCGACGTCGTCACAGAATGCACAATTAACTTATGGAAATTGCTGCCATAAGTTGTGTGATGGCCACTGCCCTAAAATGGCTTAGACCAGAGTTGGGCAAAAAGTAGACTTACTTCCAGGTGTTTGGGATTTCAACTCCCAGAAGCCCCTGCCAGCATGGCCAATGGTCAGCAATGCTGGGATTTGAAGTCCAAAACATCTGGAGATCTATTTTCTGCCCACCCTTGGCTTAGACCAGGGCTAGGCAACTTGGTGTCTGCCAGAGTTTTGGACTACAGATCCCATCACCACTGGCCATTGGTCATGCTGGCTGGGGCTTATGGGAGTTGAAGTCCAAAACTTTTAAGAACATAAGAACAGTTATGGTGGATCAGACCAAGAGTTCATCTAGTCCAGCAATCTGTTCGCACAGCTGTCGACCAGGGATCCACAGGCAGGGTATGGTGCAACAGCACCCTCCCACCCATGTTCCCCAGCAACTGGTGCACACAGGCTTATTGCCTTGGATACTGGAGGTAGCACAATGCCATTAGGGCTAGTAGCCATTGATAGTCTTCTCCTCCAGGAATTTATCCAACCGCCTTTCAGAGCCATCCAAATTGGTGGCCATCACCACATCTTGTGGCAGTGAATTCCATAGTTTTACTATGCGCTGTGTAAGGAAGTCCTTCCTTTTATCTGTCCTGAATCTCCCACCAATCAGCTTTATGGGATGACCCCTTTGGGTTCTAGTATTTATGGGAGAATCATAGAATCATAGAATAGCAGAGTTGGAAGGGGCCTACAAGGTCATCGAGTCCAACCCCCTGCTCAATGCAGGAATCCCCACCCTAAAGCATTGCTGACAGATGGTTGTCCAGCTGCCTCTTGAATGCCTCTAGTGCGGGAGAGACCATAACCTCCCTAGGTAACTGGTTCCATTGTTGTACTGCTCTAACAGTCAGGAAGTTTTTCCTGATGTCCAGCCGGAATCTGACTTCCTGTAACTTGAGCCTGTTATTCCGTGTCCTGCACTCTGGGAGGATCAAGAAGAGATCCTGGCCCTCCTCTGTGTGACAACCTTTTAAGTATTTGAAGAGTGCTATCATGTCTCCCCTCAAACGGGGAAATGTCTCCCAATCCACATTTTCCACAGGTCACCAAGTTGCTCACTCCTGGCTTAGGCAAATTCAAGGAGGTTAGTATCTTGCCAAAAAGTACAATAGGCCGGTATTGATTGTATTATGGCCCCACCCTCTTTTGCCTCAGTCCTGCCCCTGTGGAGTCGAGCAGAAACTCCCCCATGCTGTTGTCTGAAACTGATCCTGCAAGTAGAAGTGGATCATTCTAACCATTCGTCCCACAACCAACCCACAGAGCTTGGATCAACAAAATACCCTGTGGCCCATGGTATCAAAAGCCGCCGAGAAGTCACGTCTTTAAGGGTTGCACATTCCCTGCCAGTCACCGGACAGCGCCTATCTAGCCATCAAAGTACCCAAAGCTGTTTCATTACAAACCCTTAACTGCTTGCTTATTATGTCATCCAGGAAAGTGTTAAGCTAGAATGAATGCTTTGGGGACTTTTTTAATATCATTTATTTGGCTGTGGATTTGTGTTATTTGTGTTAAATAATAAACCTAATCTCTTGGTTAAGTAAATTTGTGTAACATGGATGCCTGGGTGGATGAGGTCGACTTATCTCACCTCATGCTAATCTCTTTATACTTTGGGGGCTAGATACTAAGAAAGAATACAATAAACCTTGGATAGGATGTAATGGTTAGAGATTAGAACCCCTCTGCCAGAGTAACCCAGGGAGATCTTCAAACCAAAGCGACAACTTCGCCCCGTCATGAGTCCTACATCCCAGTAATCCAGTTGGTAGATTATTTCGAGAAGATCGAGCCCCAGTGCTAAAGTTGGAGGAACTAGGCCCTTATCTAATCCAGCCAGAACTGTAAAGGAGCAGTTCAAGGTTCTGATTCGTTTTGCCTGAAACCCAGAGCAGATTCACTGCCCCACTGACATCGGAGCCACCAGCCTCCATTGGATCATCGTAACACCCTTCCCACCCCTTCCCTGCAGTGCAACCACTTATGAATCGCCCCCAAAGAGGTAGGGTGTCATCAAAAAAGAGGACAGTGATCTGCATACAATACATGTGTCAATTTATGCACAAATCTATGCAAATTTGGGAATAATTTACATAGAAATAGAGTACATTTCACCATAGCACCAAAGATTCGGTCCAGGTGACCTGTGTGTCTGCCTATTTAGCCTACTTCAGGTGCTAAGTGGCAACTGGACAGGACAGTCCTCTAGCAGCCCTTTAAATAGAGGACTGTCCTCTGTAAAGGAAGACACATGGCCAACCTAGCTACCCACCGCCACCTCCCAACAGAAGATACAGCAAGGCAAGTTTGTCAGAGCAAAATTATGCATATCTGGGATGATGTTCCAGTGCCTGTGATGAAAAGCAGGCAATGGCACATGAGGCCTGGAGCATCATCAGATGAGCGTTTTATAGAAGGTCCTATTCGTGAGCGTTTCGCAGGTCCTATTCATGATGCCGTCTGCCTCCCGCGAGTCTCCCGCTCCTTCTGCTCAAAAATAAGATCCAGGACTTTTATTCATAGAATCATAGAATAGTAGAGTTGGAAGGGGCCTATCAGGCCATCAAGTCCAACCCCCTGCTCGGTGCAGGAATCCACCTTAAAGCACACCTGACAGATGGTTGTCCAGCTGCCTCTTGAAGGCCTTTAGTGTGGGAGAGGCCACCACCTCCCTAGGTAACTGGTTCCATTGTTGTACTGCTCTAACAGTCAGGAAATTTTTCCTGATGTCCAGCCGGAATCTGGCTTCTTGGAAGTTGAGCCTATTATTCCATGTCCTGCACTCTGGGAGGATCGAGAAGAGATCCTGGCCCTCCTCTGTGTGACAACCTTTTAAGTATTTGAAGAGTGCTATCACGTCTCCCCTCAATCTTCTCTTCTCCAGGCTAAACATGCCCAGTTCTTTCAGGCTCTCCTCATAGGACTTTGTTTCCAGACCCCTGATCATCCTAGTTGCCCTCCTCTGAACATACTCCAACTTGTCTGCATCCTTCTTGAAGTGTGGTGCCCAGAATTTGACACAATACTCTAGTTGAGGCCTAACCAGGGCCGAATGGAGAGGAACCAGTACCTCACGCAATTTGGAAGCTATACTTCTATTAATGCAGCCCAAAATAGCATTTGCTTTTTTTGCAGTCCCATCACACTGTTGTCTCATATTCAGCTTGTGATCTACTACAATTCCAGGATCCTTTTCGTTTGTCGTATGGCTGAGCGGAACATGCCACTATTTCCTGTTGTGTGCAGGAAAAGCAGTGCGCAAAAAAAAAGGCCCACGTGGTCTTCGTTTATTTCCTTTTTCTTCAGCGGCTGAAGAACGAGGAAGCTGCTCACCCCTATTGTGGGACAGAAGCACAATTCAAAGAGACAGGAGGGAAACGGGGGCCCCGCCCCGTCTGAAGACACTCCTAGTCCCATAGGATGCATACAGACACACAGGCAAATTGGGACTTGCTGTGATTTCTTTCTCCTGCAGCTAGCCTGCCTTCCTCCTTCCCTTCTGCAAGTCCTTGCACTGCACTTGACAAAGATGCTGTCCAGCAAATCAAATGATGATTCAGTGGTCTGCCCGTGTCTCCCCCTATCCTTAAGGGGGGTTATCTGGCTTTTGAATATTTAAAGCCCTGCGTATGGATTGATTTAATTAAATGTGCAATTGTTCCTCCCCCGCTTTCTAAATTATTTTAAAAAGCAAAATCCATTTTAAAAAGATTGGAAAAAAATGCCTTCTTGGAGGAGACAGAGTATCTACATCACTGGTTTCCAGCCAATCACTGAGAGCCAGTGTGGTGCAGCGGCTAGAGTGTCAGACTGAGAGCTGGGAGAGCCGGGTTCTAGTCCCCACTTGGCCATGGAAACCCACTGGGTGGCTTTGGCCAATCACAGACTCTCAGCCCAACCTACCTCACAGGGTTGTTGTTGTGAGGATAAAATGGAGAGGGGGAGGATTATGTACATCGCCTTGGGATCCTTGGAGGGGAAAAAGGCGGGATATAAAAGTAATTAATTAATGACATCAGAGTGGAGTACAGCTCGATTCTGTACCTGCAACAAAATTGGCATCCCCTGAGAATACGTCTAAATAAAACATGGTGCATGAGCTTCCAAAAGTATGTTTGTCTGTGCACTCCTTCAGTACTGGAGGTATTCTGGCCTATACCAGCACACGCATACAACTGATCACTAGACGTGCACAACTTAAGATCGTATTTTTCTGTCTGGCAGGCATGGTTTCTTATTTGCACAGTCTTTCACATGCACCCCAGTGGGGAGCACGTCAATCAGGCATGGCCACATGCACCCACATGTCTGTCACTTACACACTTTGCGCAGAAAACAGCAAAACATCTGGACATCCTGTACAGTAAACAAGGCTTGGAAGACGTGTTTGCCATGCTGCAGATAACTAAATGAAAGATCCCCACAGAAATCTAAAAAGCGAGGGGGGTGGGTGGCGGGATTAATTTGTTTTGCTTGGATACAATTTAAATATGTCAATATTAGAGGAGTATAATTACGTTCCGAGTCATTCAGGCAAACAAGCCGGTAACAGAGACGGCTTAAGGAAAACACGTTTCCGCCTGGCATCGTCTTGAGGCAGGAACCGATTGAATAAAATTAGCTCTCCTGATGTATGTTCCTTTGTCTTCAGGATCAAGTCCAAGGATATCTCTGAATCAAAAGAGCGGTGAAGGCCACGGACCAGTGCAGACAGCATCTGACACATTTGCCTTGTTTAGGAGATATATTGGGACAGGAAAGCTGTCAGGATTCGTTCATTTAAGTTGCTTACAATCAGAGGCCCGAAAGGCGCCAAAATAACAAAGTCCTACAGTACCCTTTCCTGAAGTAAGGTGGTCAGATGTCCTCTTTTAGAGAGGTCAGTCCTCTATTTGAAGCATCGCCCCGTCCAATAGGGAAGGCAGCAGCCTGACACAAAAGATGGAAGTTTAATGATCTTTGCCTTCCCCAACCTGGCACCTGCTAAATGTGTCAGACTACAACTCCTACCATGCTGACAGGGGATGATGGGGTTTGTAGTCCAACCCATCTGGAGGGCACCAGGTTGAGGAAGGCTACCTTAGAGCAAAGATTACTAACCATTTGACTGTTTTGCCCCTGACACTGCTATAATGATCCAATTGTATGATTAAAGTATGCAGAAGAAAATATTACATTTTCAGGACAGGCACATAGGTGGTTTGAGAAACAGGTTTTCCTGTGAAAATACAGATGGTTTATTGCATAAGAACGTAAGAACAGCCATGCTGGATCAGGCCCACAGGTGTGAAGTTCCCCACTCCTGATGTACTTGCAAAATTTGAAGGTAACCAGCCAAAGTCAGTACATTCGGAGGGTGTACTGTGCTGTAGTATTAGGTACAACTCCTGTACACACCAGCAAATGGCACGCAGAGTGAGAAAATGCATACTGTACCTACTTTAAAAGTATGTGTTGTACGTACAAGCTGCACTTTTGCAGGGAACCAAAGAAATGCAAGAGATACTTTCAATGCCATTGCCTCTGAACTCTCTCATCTTGAACATTCTCATCTTGATCCAGGAGGGATCTTCTTACATTCTTATGTAATCAACTTACAATAACTGTAAGTGCTTCTAAATACTAATCATACTTATGATTTATAAAGCACATTTCAAATATTCAAAGTGCTTCAAATACATGACTTTGCCACAATAAACATCAACATAAGAGCTGCCTTGTTGGATAAGATACAGGGCAGTCAGCCAAATGTCCTTCAACTCTAACAATCTTGGGTTGAAGGTGATGGCTCTCTTCTGACACACTTGATCTACGTTTTCATTGAGTTATCCCCCAAGACTCCAAGATCCCTTTCTTAGCCACCCACCAGCATCTCAGACCCTGTCAGCATTAGTGACCCTGTTCAGACGACATGCTAAGGCACAGTGGTTAAGCATTTTGAGCTAAGCATTATGGATTAGCGTGCCATGTGAACGATACCTAACCATGGTGGCTACATAACCAATGGTTTAAACATGCTCACCAACCATTTGCTACAAAAAGTGGAGCAGCCTAACCATGGCTTAGCATGTTGTCTGAACAGACCCTGTGTGGGGTAAGGTATCAGAGCAAACCTCATCACGGATCAGAAGTAACAGTGGGGATTAGCAACATAAAAAGAACCATGCTGGATCAGACCATGGGTCCATCTAGTCCAGCATTCCTTTCACATAGTGGCCAACTAGCCGCCCATGAGAAACCCACAACCAGAACATAAGTGCATCAGCATCCTCCCTCCCCATGTTCCCCAACAACTGCTCTACATAGACATACTGCCTCTTATACTGGAAGTAGCACATAGCCATCAGGACTAGTAGCCATGGATACTTGTCTTCCGTTAATTTGTCCAATCCCCTTTTAAAGCTATCCAAATTGGTGGCCATCAATTCCATAGTGAATTCCATAGTTTAACTATATGCTGTGTGAAGAGGTACTTCCTTTTATCTGTCCTGAATCTCCCACCAATCAGCTTCATGGAACGACCCCATTGAGTTCTTGTATTATATGAGAGAGGGGGGAAATGTTTCCCTATCCACTTTCTCAACATCATGCATAGTTATGATTCCTTGGTGTCAAGTCCCGCCCCCGAAGAAATGCATGAGGTCTCAGTGGGCCAGATGGGGAACCCCGTGGGCAGGATCAGAGGGTACCCAGCCATGTTATAAAGGCAATGCATTGCCATATATGCTAGGAAACTGAGTCTCAAATCCACTAAAGTGAGAGGAATCAGGCCAGTCAAGTGAAAGCCAAAGCAGAGGAGTTGTTCTGTACAAAATTATGCATGGTATGGAGAATATGGATAGGGAGACATTTTTCTCCCTCTCCCATAATACCAGAACCCAAAGGGGTCATCCCATGAAGCTGATTGGTGGGAGATTCAGGACAAATAAAAGGAAGGACTTCTTCACACAGCGCATAGTTAAATTATGGAACTCGCTACCACAAGATGAAGTGATGGCCACCAATTTGGATGGCTGTAAAAAGGGGTTGGATAAATTGCTGGAGGCAAAGGCTATCAATGGCTTCTAGCCCTGATGGTTGTGTGCTATCTCCAGTATTCGAGGCAGTAAGCCTGTGTGCAACAGTTGCTGGGGAACATGGGTGGGAGGGTGCTGTTGCACCATGTCCTGCTTGTTCATCCCTGGCCGATGGCTGGTTGGCCACTGTGTGAACAGAGTGCTGGACTAGATGGACCCTTTGTCTGATCCAGCATCAGGGCTCTTCTTATGTTCTTATGTTCTTATTAGCTTTGTGTATACTACACGCATAGACAGCGGAGTGGGGCCACAAGCCCAGGTCCTACCCTCCCACTGTCCGTGCACCTTCCAACTTTGTCATCCACTATCCACATGTTCCGTGCAATGACAGAAATGAGAGGCTATTGTGACCCTAGAATGGACAGGGTTCCTGAACAGGATGAGAGTCTCTGCAGGTACAACTGTACACACATGAGGTGCTCCCAGGAAGATGGCATCTAGCGCTACTAGACAGGCGCGGAAGGCACATAGAGGTTGGTGGTCAGAGCTAGTGGGGCACCCTCTATGCACACAGTAAATGCTTTTATAACTAATGTCTAGAGAGTGATAGAATCTGGTGGGTTGTAAGTACAGCCTAGCAGAATCAGGTTCACCATCAGAGGAGCTTGGAAAAACTGATTTTTTTTAGACCGCAACGCTGGTTACCTTGACAGAACACCGTTTTACTTGTCAGAGGAATAAAATACTGGCGGGTAGGTCGGCTGACGGGCAACCTCCCCTGATCTAGAACTCGGTTTTTAAATTTTTGCCTCTTGACCTAAAAACGTTCCCACTTCCTGACTCATGCTGATAGTAGCGCCAATAAAACCAGGTCTGGTATTTTAATAGCCGCATTCAATCAAACCGCATTTCTAAATGCACATTACAAAGCACAAACAGTCATAACCCTTCACATTTTAAGCTTGAATAGTAGAGGCAGGGTCTCTTTCTTTCCTTTTTGCTTTGCTTGTGATTTTTTTTAAAATCTGAATTGACTTGTGGATGGAGTTCTGCAAAGCTTGACTTGTTTGGCTCAAAAAGAAGCTCAGTTCTTGCCCACACAAAAAAAGCCCTATTTTTATTATCGTCATAGGTGATGACTCCATTTGGATGCAATGTATCTTGGCTTAATAAACCAAGATATGTATGAATGTTTTGCCTCTGTGCACTGCCCCTTCCCTCCTCCCTCCTTGGCACACCTCAACTGAAAACTTTCATAGAATCATAAAATAGCAGAGTTGGAAGGGGCCTTATTCTAGTCCAAGCCCCTGCTCAATGCAGGAATTCACCTTAAAGCATCCCTGACAGATGGCTGCCCAGCTGCCTATTGAAGGCCTCTAGTGTGGGAGAGCCCACAACCTCCCTAGGTAACTGATTCCATTGTTGCACTGCTCTAACAGTCAGGAAGTTTTTCCTGATGTCCAGCCGGATCTGGCTTCCTGTAACTTCAGCCTATTATTCTGTGTCCTGCACTCTGGGAGGATCGAGAAGAGATCCTGGCCCTCCTTTGTTTGACAACCTTTCAAGTATTTGAAGAGTGCTATCATGTCTCCCCTCAATCATTCTAAATTAAGTAACCATAGTTTCCTTTATGTCCAAACTAGGAAATTCTGGTTACCGGGATCAGAACAAACCAAGATCTGAAACCAACTTCAAGTCTTAATTTCAGGCCGAAAACAAACATTACTTTAAATCTGTGTCTAGCTATTATGTCATTTTAATTTGTTGCTCTAGCATAATTACCGGATCCCCAATTTAGGCCAGGACACTAGCATATGGGAATGTACGGGGGCTTTTAAGATCCGGATAAGTGTCCCAGCACCTTCTGCTGGCTCAAAGAGCTGCAGCCAGATTGTTGACCGGGGCTGGTTACAGGGAGCATATAACTCCCCTGTTAAAACAGCTTCACTGGCTTCTGGTCTGTTTCCGGGCACAATTCAAAGTGCTGGTTATCACCTATTACGGCTCAGGTCCAGGTAATCTGAAAGACCGTATTCTCCCCTATAAGCCTGCCCATGCTCTGAGATCTTCTGGGGAGGCCTTTCTCTCAGTCCCTCCAACATCCCAGGCATGCCTGATGGGTACACGGGAGAGGGCCTTCTCGGTGGCTGCTCCAAGGCTCTGGAACTCCCTTCCCACGGAGACTAGGCTGGCTCCCTCTGTGCTACACTTTCGGAGGCAGGCAAAAACTTTTTTGTTTCAGCAGTCTTTTGCAGCTACTCTGGACCTGTGTTAATGTATTGGGGGAGTCCCTCCCCCTTTTTGATCTGTTACCGTTTTTAAATTTGTTAACATGTTCTTAATTTTACTGTAGGTTTAATTCTATTTTAACTTTTGTAAATGTATGTTTATTTATTATTTATTTATTCATTGCATTTCTATACCGCCTAATAGCTGGAGCTCTCTGGGCGGTTCACAAAAATTAAAATCATTCAAAGTATAAAACAACATAATAAAACCATAAAATACAATACAATATAAAAGCTCAACCAGATAAAAACAGCAGCAATGCAAAATTACAAATTTAAAACACCAGTTAAAAATTATTTATAGACTGTTAAAATGCTGGGAGAATAAAAAGGTCTTCACCTGGCGTCTAAAGGCATATAATGTAGGTGCCAAGCGAACCTCCTTAGGGAGCTCATTCCACAGCCGGGGTGCCACAGCAGAGAAGGCCCTCCTCCTGGTAGCCACCTGCCTCACTTCCTTTGGCAGGGGCTCACGGAAAAAGACCCCTGAGGTTGACCTTAGGGTCTGGGCAGGTACATATGGGAGGAGGCGTTCCTTTAGATAGCCTGGCCACAAGCTGATTAGGGCTTTAAATGTTAATACCAGCACTTTATATTTATATGTTTTAATTGTACATGTTTTAATTTTGTAAACCGCCTTGAATCCCAGTACTGGTAAAAAGGCGGGATAATAATAATAATAATAATAATAATAATAATAATAATAATAATAATAATACTCTAGAGTAAAAGGTAACAAAAGTAGCAATCTATTAGACACAGATTTAAAGTAATGTCTGTTTTGACCTTCAGGTCCTAATTTCTTCCCATCCTGGTAAGTGTTTCCTGGTTCAGAAATAATGGGCAACTATTGTTAATTAACTCAGAAAATCCTCTGTCATGGCTCACTGAGAATAAAGTAGGGAATGGGCAGTGCGTGAAGGCACAAAGCTAATGCTTATCCTTGCTTAATAAACCAAGATATGCTACACCCAAGTAGGCCTGGATCTTCATTCAGCCAGTGGCATCATGAAAAGGTTTTTTTTTTTTTACACCTTTATACCACAAGAAAAAATTATGCTGACCACATTGAGTAAATAGATGTAGTTATAGGTGCACTCTGCAGCCCACCAATCAGAATAATAAATGCATCAATGTTCCCAACTGTACCGACACAGATTGTTGGGACTGTCAGACTTAAATAGTACTACCTTCCGGTGTGGTAGTACAGACAGAGCAAACACTCAAACTATCTGTGGTTCCGTCTTCTGTGGTTGGCACTAAGGTGACCACATGAAAAGGAAGACAGGGCTCCTGTGACTTTAACAGTTGCATAGAAAAGGGGATTTCAGCAGGTGTATATATGCAGCACCTGGTGAAATTCGCTCTTCATCACAACAGGGGGAAGGAGCGTGGCCATCTGTAGGAACCTAGAGGGCCACGTTTGGCCCAGGGGCCTGAGGCTCAACACCTCTGCACTAAAGTATTGGTGCATGTGTGTTGGAGGTATGGCAAAACACACTTCCTGTCCTGGGGCCCACTGGCAAACACCCTCCCTTTGGGGTAGAATATGGTTCTCCTTGCTAAAAGCATGAGATGAAAGTATTGGGAATATTGCAACCTCATTTGCAAGTTTCTGGAATTGGGCAGTGTTGCAGTTAGTTCGTGGCAATTTAGGCCAGGTAGCTTTAGCCTACAATGTGGTTTCCTGTGGTTTCTTCATTTTGCTCCTCCCCTTCCTTCCTCTCTCTCTCTCTCTCTCTCTCTGAACTCCTCCATTGCTGGGAGTACTTCTGTTTGCTGTCTGGCCCCTGTCAGTGTTATGGAACACATCATGAACTGAACAAACTCCTTTTTTTTAAGTCTAGGCTGTACCTGCCTGTTATATGCAAAATTGTATTGTGAGTAAAGCTGTTTTTTTTCCTTCAATGAAGAAAGGTGTGGTCTCCTCTTCAGCCTGGTGTGTTTGTGGGACATATAAAAGCTCATTCTGTTCTGCATTTTGTTTTGTCTTTTTCTTTGCTAACTGCCTTTCTAACAGGAGGCATCCATACTGTATAATTCCCATGAAAAATTCACCCATGCATGGCAGAAGGGTTGCTTTCGTTTCCCAAACACAGCAGCACCGCTGTGTGTGTTGTACTGAGATAATTTAGATCGCAGTTAATGATGCTGAGTTTGTGTGAGAAGCTTGGAAAAACAACCCCAGAGTCTTGATGTGCTCCTTCATTCCTTTGCATATGCTGGACTTCAGCCATCATCTTGTAAATGCTTTAAATGTCTCCCCTGATTATTCATTGGGACAAGTTCCTTGGATTTACAATACTCCAGCTGCGGCAAGAGCTTCTTATATTACTCTATTCACATGGTTAAAATGCCAACATCCCAGGAATACCTTTAAGGATAGAAGCCGGCTCTTAGTTTATGGCAAGTCTTCCCCCCTCCCCTCTGTCTGTCTGTCTGTCTGTCTGTCTGTCTCTCTCTCTCTCTCTCTCTCTCTCTCTCTCTCTCTCTCTCTCGTGAAAATTCTCTCCCCTTTAACTGATTTTGTCAGAGTTTTTGCAGTAGCTTGAGAGTTTAGCCGTGAATATTATGTCCCAATCCTAGCTTTGGGTAAGATGATCAGAGGCACCATTTCCACGCCACAAAGAAGGTTTTGTTGTCAATCTACAGAGAAACAAACAGCTCTCAGAAGGCGACAAGCTGGAGCTCTGTGGGTGTCCACTCCCTGAGGGCAGCCCTGTAATCAGTGAGGCATTATTTTTAGGAAAATGAGATCCAGGGCAGATATCAGCTGCTCCCCTCCAGCTACGCGTGGGCCTCCTCTGTCTGTCTATTTTGGTGCCACTTTTGATGGCAGTGCTAATACAGTCCTTCCCCCACTGCCATCAGAAGATTGTCCCAAATACCTTTACTGGAAAAGCAAATAACATAATTAATCAGACAGACCAATTGTGGGGCCTGAATGATAAAATGCAGCTAGAGGGGAACAAACTTTAAGAACAGAAGAAGCACCATGCTGGATCAGACCGAGGGTCCAGCGCTCTGTTCACACATTGGCCAACCAGCCATCGGCCAACGGACCAACAAAGCAGGACATGGTGTAACAACACCCTCCCACCCATGTTCCCCAGCAACTGGTGCACACAGGCTTACTGCCTCGAATACTGGAAGTAACATATAGCCATCATGACTAGTAGCCTTTTATAGCCCTATTCTTCATGGAATTCCAAGAAATACTGGGATATAAGCAAAATAATAATTTTAACAGATATATAACCGTCGTAAATTAAAACCCAAGACCGTTAATTGGTGAAATAATCTTGAAGGGCTTGACCGTCTTGGGTTGTAGCTCTAGAGGCTTAGGAGGGGAGGGTAACTAACCTCAGACCTTACACGCATTAGAAGATGCCAAGTGATAATTTATCACAAAATGTGAATGGGTCCAATGTTACATTTAAACTCCAGCAGCAAGTGTGGTAGCTTGAGTAATTCCAACTCTCAGATATATATGTGGTGTGCGTGTCATAATGTTTGCTGGCAAAAGTTGACTGAACTTTTCTCCCCCTCCCTAGGAAATTTGAAGCTTACCTTTCCACAGAATTCTCTACCACAAACACCTATGTTGGAAAGCATTCTGGCTTCAGTAAATGACTCAATTCTCTACATGGCCCTGATGCCTTTAAATCCGTCCTCTGAAACCCTGCTGTCAGTAGCTCATTGTGAAGAAGAGACATATATTTAATTTGAACCGCTCTCTTTCTTGTGTGCTGGCTGTTCTCAGATCGGATATGGTCACAGATACAAGAAAAGTTCCATCATTGGAGCCAGGCTGGAGTGATTTCTAAGAGGCAGGGTTTCTTTGTTTGGTGCCAGGAAAGGTCAGTCAAATTATTGTTGGTGCTGAATTGGCATTCTCACAACCTGTTAAATCCTGTCACCTGAATAAGTCTCCAAAAAAATGTTAAAAGAGAGAGGCAGGGGAGGGAGAGGAGGACAGAACTATTTCCTTTCCTCTGAGGAAAAAAGGTATCAAAAGAAACCAACATATTTGTGCAATCCTTTTCCATCCACTATCTACACTCATCATCTGTTAGCAAAAATATCATGTTACCTGTTCTGTGTCTTTGTGTGGGACCAACAAGGAGGAGTAAAAACACTGTGATCTACTATGGAGGGTATCAAATGTTCCAGGCTGAGGGAGGGGTTTTGCAGTCACGGGGAAAAGAAAGATAGAGCTGAGTGTCTTCGAAGCCCGGCACAATGGTGAGAGATGTACTGAGAGAACTCAGGCCTTAGCTAGACCAGGCTATATCCCGGGGTGATACCCGGGATCGTCCCTGTGCGTCCACATGACACACAGGGGATCCCGGGATCAGGGAGGGATCAATCATCCCTCCCTTGCCCCAGGATACAGCCCTACCCTTTGACCCCGCTTTTTCCATGGTCTCAGGCTGAGCCCGAGACCGCAGAGCATGTGGCCTGTTTCCACGGGTTTACCTGGCTCTGCGCGATTACTCCCACGGAGCCATGCACAGGGCGCAGCACTCCTCAGGAGCACTGCGCCCATCGGGGGTAGGGTGGGAGATCGGGGAAAGTAGGTAAATTTTTTTAAAAAAACCACTTACCTTTGCACACGAGCGTTTGTGCGCTCTGTCCCCTTTAAGAAATTTTTTAAAATGGTGGCCGCGACGCCTCTCTTCCTGAGGTTGTCACGCCTCTGTTGTTTTTATGTTTTTGATGGTTTAAAATTTTATATACTTTTTAACGTTCACTGTTTTTAACTTTTGTAAACTGCCCCGAGAGCTTCGGCTATGGGGCGGTATATAAATGTAATAAATAAATATACATGTAAACGAGGACGAAATCTTGCATTAATCGCAACGCAAGGTCTTCCCTCCTCTCCCCCGGAACAAAGGGTAGATCTAGCTAAGGCCTCCGTCAGAGCTGGCCCTACCATTAGGCAGAGTTAAAGCCTGACTGAAACCTAGAGTGGATTCATTGCCCCTTTGACATCGGAGCATGACGTGGAAAGCGACAGGGTCGAGTGCAGAAACTTGAGGCAAACGGTGACATGTTCAAAGCTGCAGCGGCTTTGGACGGGAACTCTCTGTATCCCTGGTCGGCTCCAAGAACATGCCCCAGCAACAGCAGTAGCAGCAGAATGAAAAGAGCGGCCCATGTTGCAAATGCCAGGACTTGAACAACAAAAGCTGATGATGTCAACTGGATACAGAGGCCGGCGCAGAGCTCTGTTATATCCCCATCATGAAAAGTTCGCTCCTCAGCCCTGCGCCTTTTAAATTCAAAACAACCTTTGGCCTGCCAAAATGCCAGCCCATTTATTTGCAGCCAGGACAGAATTCGCAGCCTCCGACTTCCTAAAAGCATGGATCCCTCTACAAAAGCCAAAAAAGAAAGGAAAAGTGAATCCCCGGGGGTTCCCTGTCTTCCTTCCCCCAATGAGTGAGACATACATGCAGTGCTATCACACGGGCTTGTCCCATTTCAGAGGCCTGCCCTAGATGTCTTACATCTTGGCCAGAGAGGCCCAATTTCTCAAGATACTCTGCTGTGATTTACAGGCATCCCTCAATTTGTCACTGGCTGTGGCAAGAGCTCAGGCTGTGTTTTGCATGGCAAAGCGATGGGTTTCCCCTGTTATTTCTTAATCTGCTTGAACAATACAACTCGCAGACGCTTCATTTGAAGCGATTCACACAGCTCTTGCTTTCCCGTCTCTTTTTCTTCTCCTGTTTGCCACAGACATGCTGCATGTGTGTGTACACGTTGCATGCGTTCTGCTGTGGACTGAGCTGTGACACAAGGTTAAGTTAATGCGAAATGAGTGGCTATGCGTCTGCAGCTTCCTTTTGGAAAAAAGACGCCGTCGTAATTGCTGCTGACATTTAAGAGTTTATTTGCGCTAACTTTCTTTCTTTCCTTTTTCTTTTGCAACACGCAAAAGGGGTATTTCCACATACTGAAGGAGAACTTGGATCTGTCTCTTCTAACCCTGGCCCTATAGAGGAAATAAGTCGACAGAGGTCAAAAGCTGGGAGCCATAAGATCAGTACTGTAATTAATGCAGTAAGGTTTCGTGTGGTATTAATGGTGGCAAGGACCAGACCGCTGGAATGACCACCTTCTCCCATAGGCGCCTGCCTGGGTTTTATGATCTTCTGGGGAAGTCCGTCTCTCAGTCCTGCTGCCATCAGAGACATGGTTGGTGGGGGGCGCAACAGAGGGCCTTCTCAGTGGCTGACTCCAGCCTGTGGAACTCACTGCGGAGAGAGGCTACATTGGCTTCCTCTTTCCTGTCCTTCCACTGGCAGGCAAAGATGTTTTATTCAAGCAGCCCTGTTGGGTTGGATGCTGCTTTTATTATTTTGTCGTTGTCTTTTTTAACTGTTAATTTAATGTATTTGTTTTATGATTGTTTTAATTGTGTTTTTATTTTTAATGTTGGCTTGTTAGCTGCCCGGAGTGTCATTTCCTGATAGAAAGGTGGAGTATAAATTAAATAGATAAAGAAAGAAAGAGTTGGCTGAGCTACCATGACGTTATAGAAAGGTGACGGTAGGCAGGACTCTGTCTCCCATTGGTTGAAATGTTTTGATCCTACATAGGGTCAGGAAAGGCAGAGGGACATTAGCAGGACATAATCCTGCATACATAATCCTGTGTACATAATCCTCCACCTCTTCATTTTTATCCTCACAACAACAACCCTGTGAGGTAGGTTGGGCTGAGAATCTGTGACTGGCCTGAAGTCACCCAGTAAGCTTCCATAGAATCATAGAATCATAGAATAGCAGAGTTGGAAGGGGCCTACAAGGCCATCGAGTCCAACCCCCCGCTCAATACAGGAATCCACCCTAAAGCATCCCTGACAGATGGTTGTCCAGCTGCCTCTTGAAGGCCTCGAGTGTGGGAGAGCCCACAACTTCACCAGGCAACTGATTCCATTGTCGTACTGCTTTAACAGTTAGGAAGTTTTTCCTGATGTCCAGCTGGAATCTGGCTTCCTTTAACTTGAGCCCGTTATTCCGTGTCCTGCACTCTGGGAGGATCGAGAAGAGATCCTGGCCCTCCTCTGTGTGACAACCTTTTAAGTATTTGAAGAGTGCTATCATGTCTCCCCTCAATCTTCTCTTCTCCAGGCTAAACATGCCCAGTTCTTTCAGTGGGTCTCTCGACTCCCAGTCCAACACTCTACACCATCCTGGCTCTCAGATTGACCAAAGAGGACAGGCATACTACACAGGAGCTGAAGAGCTACGGAAGGCTGACACTAGATTTCAAAGGCCTGTCTAAATATTGGGCTACACGCTGTAGTAGTAGAAAAGCTGTGTCCACATTGAGTTGAAGTCCAGTCCGCTCAGATGAGCTATTTATTAATGAATACATTTTTATTTCTTTGATTTGTACCCCCACCTTTCTTCCAATACAAATGGCATTCAAGGCTTGCTCTGCACTCATTTCATCAAAGAGCTTTATCACACCAGCGTTATACTGTGAATTGCGTGCAAAGGACTCCGAAGTTTTCCAGTTTATAATCTGCTTTGACTGTGAAGTACTCCCATGCATTAAAGATAAAGGCATCAAAATTGGCACAGTAATAGATATTAAGGAGAGCTTTAAGCATACCAAATTTGAATCGGATTGGGTCATCCGTTGATTTTTTATGATTTTTTACATTTCCCCCTTAAACCCATTTCCTGGTATGCAAAGGATCTTAGGAGCGCTGCCGCCCGGGGTGTGATTTAGCTAGCAACAACAACGGCGACAGCTTAGCGCTGTAGGGGATAATTCGAGGGAAACAGGTACGTGGAATGAAGCTAAATGAGTCGGTAACGTGGCTCGTATGAGTAAGGCTGCATGTAGACCAGCACCATCGTACTGCATTGCTTTTCAGTTTAATCCAACCTTCCGCAAGCTAGGGCCCTTCAGATGTGATGGACTACAATTTCCATTATCCCCAGTCTGCATGACTGTGCGTCTGAAGATGGTTGGAGTTCTAGTCCAATACATTTGGATAGCATGGGTTGGGGAATGTGGATTAATCCTTCATTGCGGAAATGTTGACTATTTCCTGTCCAAATGCACTTCCTCATCTCAGGTATTGCTTTTTCTGTCCTCTTTCCACCCTCTGCCTGCCTTTTCCGCCATCAGTTTCCCACACACACACACAGATTCCCGGGGGGTGTCTATATGCCGCCACCCTGGGATCCACCCCTAGGAATGTCCCAAACCACCAGAGACAGATGAAAGAAACAACGTGGTGGCATTGGAGCAATTGGAAAAGTTGTGGTAAAACACCAAGAAAAAGCGGAGTTGGGGGGTGGGGGGAAGCCCAATGTGGCTGCAAGTTGGCAGCTGCACCATATAAACAACGTAGTGCCACTGTGCAGCCACTACAGGGTTAATAGAGCATATAGACACCCCACCACCCAGGTCAGCCTCTTCCACTGCCTGCCCCCAGCTATTGTTGGCAGGCTCATGAATACCTGTTTCTCTTCTGGCTGAGAACAGCAGTTTGGTCTAGGACAGAACCATCAGAGGCCAAGTTCTTGAAAACCGCTTGGGAAGTGTTCTTGCAAAGTGGTATAGCCCAGACCAAGTTCTTGCAAACTTGGTCTGGGCTATACCACTTTACACTGGGTTGGGGGGGGGCAAAATTTATTTATTTATTGCATTTATATACCGCCCCATAGCTGAAGCTCTCTGAGGCAGTTCACATAAGATAAAACATTTAAAAACAACATACAAAAAATAAAACCACAAAAACATGCAACATTACTCTTTGCATGGATCTTTCAGATGCTTTACCAAATCGTTTTTCCGGTGGTAGCTTTTTCCACAGCGGGGACACTAGACACCTGTTTGCATTCTCTTCCCCTCCTTATTGTTTTACTATGATTTTATTAGATTGTAAGCCTATGCGGCAGGGTCTTGCTATTTACTGTTTTACTCTGTACAGCACCATGTACATTGATGGTGCTATATAAATAAATAATAATAATAATAATAATAAAGGCTTCTCCCCAGTGTGGACGCGCTGGCGTATCAGGAGCTCCCTCTCCGTCTGCGATTGCTTCCCGCACTCGGGGCACGTTGGCCGTTTCCCCGTGTAGACTTCCTTGTGCCTCTGGCGCCGACGGTACTCCCAGTAGTTTTTCCCACAGTACCTGTACTTGAATGGTTTCTCCCCCATGCGGGTTTTCTGATGGGACTGGAGGCTGCACTTGGTGGCGAACTTTCTCCCACACTCGACACAGGAAAAGGGCTTCTTACCTGTATAAGTCCGCATATGTTTCGTGAGGGCTTTCTTGTAGCAGAAGCTGCTCCCGCACTCGGTACATTTATGGGGCCGTTCACCAGTGAGGACCCTCTGGTGGTACATTAGGGCTGACTTGTGCCAGAAATATGACTGAATATTCTTCCATATAAACATTTTTGCCTTGACTTCCCCCCTCACATCTCACTTTTTTTTTAATGTGTGGGGAATGTTACTGTATTATTTTATTTTGCAATTTTGTTATGAAGGACCCTTCAGCCATGTGAACACCACCAGCGGTCTGAAACGCTTACAGCCCAGAAACAGGCTCACTGCCTCACATGCTGTTTGTGAGCACAAGGCCTTAGTGGAAAATGGATGTTTTAGGAAGCCATCTTAGAAGCTCTTTCCAAGTCATTGGAGGAGGAGGAGGAAATAGAGCAAGGAAGCAGCAGCGCAGGGGGTGAGGAGTAGACAAGGCTGACGTGGGTGGTAGCAGGGAGAATGTCCCCCTCTTTAATTAGCCTCGTTGGGTTCAACCAGTTGCAGGTCTTTGAGGGCCCTTGGGCAAGACACCCACAATGGCCCCCTCCCTCAGTGAGTCAACCTTTTTACAACCGTTGTCACCAGATGCTATTGCATCTCATCTTTCCCAACATCGCTCCCACTTGCCTGCTTGCTGGCGGAGAGCCAGTGAACAAGCAGGCCGTGGCATTTGCTCTTCCTCCTCCTCACCACCACCATCGTCTGGGCCGGAGTGAGAGGCAGGTGGACAAGCAGGTTGCCATGGTGAAGAGCAGCAGCAACTCCAGGGGGCTCTTGTCAGTGGGCCCCTGGTGGGCGTGGCCCCTAGGCAGGTGCCCAACCACACCAACTCTTAATTATTATTTATTTATTTATTTATTTATTATTTATTACATTTCTATACCGCCCAATAGCCGAAGCTCTCTGGGCGGTTCACAAAAATTAAAATCATAGTAAGACAATCAACAGGTTAAAAGCACAAATACACAATACAATATAAAAAGCACAACCAGAATAAAAACTATGCAGCAAAATTGATATAAAATAAAAATACAGAGTTAAAATAGTAAAATTTAAATTTAAGTTAAAATTAAGTGTTAAAATACTGGGAGAATAAAAAGGTCTTCAGCTGGCGACAAAAGGAGTACAGTGTAGCGCCAGGCGGACCTCTCTGGGGAGCTCATTCCACAACCGGGGTGCCACAGCTGAGAAAGCCCTCCTTCTAGTAGCCACCTGCCTCACTTCCTTCGGCAGGGGCTCACGGAGAAGGGCCCCTGAAGATGATCTTAAGGTCTGGGCAGGTACATATGGGATGATCTTAAGGTCTGGGCAGGTACATATTAGCATCGTATTTCTTCGATGCTAAGACACACTTTTTTCCCCATATAAACATCTCTAAAAATGGGGTGCGTCTTAGAATCGCGGGTGCATTTATTATTTCTTAGAATCAAAGCATTTTTGTTGGTGGTGGTGGTACTAAAATTAGGGTGTGTCTTACAATCGATGGCGTATTAGAATCGAAGAAATGCGGTATTATTATTATTTATTGCATTTATATCCTGCCTTTTTCCCTCCAAGGAACCCAAAGCGGCGTACATAATCCTCCTCCGCTCCATTTTATCCTCACAACAACAACCCTGTGAGGTAGGTTGGCTGAGAGTCAGTGACTGGCCCAAAGTCACCCAGTGAGCTTCCATGGGAGAGTAGGGACTAGAACCCGGATCTCCTGACTCCCAGTCCAACACCCTAGCCACTACACCACACTGGCTCTACTCTTGGCACCGATCCGGACTCAATACACAGCCTTGCGGACAGTCCGGCTCTGTGTGGTGCACACTCCATCACACTAACTTGCATGATTATCAGTTGTAGATCCCACATAAAAGTGCTGATCTGGGTCACCCTAAAAGATGCAATTTCCTCCCTACGGAGCTTGTGAATCGTGGCCACGCTGAGGTTCCCGGCATTGTTCATTCATCCGGGATGCTTGTGTGCATGTATTGCAGAGCTAGCAGTGACTCAAGAGGGTTATGCTGCGTTTACAGAATGTGATGAAAGAAACAGCCCTTGAACCTCCCCACTTTTTAAAAAAATATCTTGCTATAAAATACAAGGTAATATATTATTCTAGCTCCCACAATTTTCAAAGCACGAAATGGGCTTGCGTAAGGAATCATACATAGAAAGCTTAGTGAGGTGGTAGAATTTTGGACTGTACTTCTTTAGACAGCAGCATATTACATGGCTGTGCTAAATTTCTCTCGCTGGTTTGCTAGTTCTCTACATGCGAGGTGTTTGTTTCTTTTCTTTCTCTTTTGCATGAAGGAGCAATTAGGCTGAAAAGTATAGAGGAAGACAGCCACCCTTTTGCATGAAGGACCCGTCACTCTCAGTCTGGAATGGTACAATCCAGATTTCTACCACTTTGATCTGTTTAATGCTAGAATCTCCAGCACCAAAAGTGTCCATGGCTCCTTGCCCCTCCTGAATTTTATTTTATTTATGATTTTTTTTAAAAAAAAAAATTAAACAGGGAGGCTGGCATGCTTCAAAACGAAGCGCTGCCCTTCAGCACCATCTTAATTTTGGTTCAAACAAATAGCTTTGTGTTGTGAAGCTCAGACCCCCACCTCTGTCTTCTACTTAGAGTCTTGGAGAAGTTTCTTTTCTTTTTGTCCCACCAGTTTGCCTTCTGGGAAAGCCAGATTCTGACTGGACATCAGGAAAAACTTCCTGACTGTTAGAGCAGTACGACAATGGAACCAATCAATGACCTAGGTTGGTTGTGGGCTCTCCCACACTAGAGGCCTTCAAGAGGCAGCTGGACAACCATCAGTCAAGGATGCTTTAAGGTAGATTCCTGCATTGAGCAGGGGGTTGGACTCGATGGCCTTATAGGTCCCTTCAAACTCTACTATTGTATGAAATGAGTGTTTTGTGACATAGCAGCCATTTTATAAATGGGCAGCCCCCTCTACGGCAGCCATTTTGTAAACATTCCAAATGTAGCTGACCCAAAAAGATTGGGACCCCATAATATTATGCTCTAGCGGAAGTTCAAATTATTTTCTAACCTGATTTCCCCCACGGACTATTTTTTTTTATTAGTCTCTTGACTGGGGCCTACTACAAGCCCATTAGACTGGAGTAGGTGGAGGGGGTGTGTCCTGTGATTCCATTTACCTAACTAGATATCTGCACGGTTATTGCAGAGAGTTAGCAGATATGTCTTTTTACTTGGTTGAGCATGTACTTAGTGTACTGTACCACTTCAGATTGAAGGTGCAGGGATTCACATTTTTGAAAGCTCCCGGGGGGGGGGGGGGGACACAACAACTTATTGAAAGTAGGAAAGTGGTAAAGCAAAAAGAAGCTTGGACAGCTAGAATCTCTCCCTGAATATGTTTTATTAAACTGTTCTGGTTTGCAGCTGCAGTTGTTATACATTTTAGCAGTGGAGGCTGGTGGCTCCGGTGTCAGTGAGGCGGCGAATCCAATCCGGGTTTCAATCAGAACTAGTCAGAACTGTAAAGGAGCTATCCAAGGGTACCTATACAACTATTTTGGTTACATCCAAAATAGAATTGCAGTGAGTTTTTTAAAATCCCTAAATATGAATTTGTCAGAAATATGTTTGAGTTCCACAAAGTTTAGGATATTTCACCTTCAAAATCCCAAACATTGCATTAGATCCAGTTTTACCCTGGATCAACTGTGCTGGCAGAAGTCAGCTTCCCTTCCCACCACGGCTTCTCCAGCCCCCTGAAAACGCTTCACAGGGAACCAGGATATTCTTTTGCTGGTATCTCACTGTGTCAAACATGAGCTTGATGTTCCATGAAGAATGCATTTTTAAGGCCACTTAGACTGCAGTGCTAGGCCTCTAGGAGGACATTCTGGGAGGCTGGTGGCTGTGAGGTCAATGGGGTGGTGAATCTGCTCCAGGTTTCGGTCAGAACGAGCCAGAACTTTAAAATGGGTTTAGCCTTTGGATAGCTCCTTTAGCGTTCTGACTGAAAGCTGGAGTGAATTCATCACCCCACTGACATCTGAACCATCATTCTCCACCATAGGGGCCATAAGTTTGTTTAGAATTCACTCTCTGAAGGTGGAGAAAGAGGTTTGCCCTTGGAGCGGGAAATATGGCTTTTGATATCCACTCCTAGCCTCCAGAGAAACTTCTGCAGCTCTAATCTCCCCTACATCAGAGCTCCAACATTGGGAGAAGCAGATTGGGGGCAGATTGGGGATGTGTTGTGAAGGGGATTGACTCCTAGTCTCCCAGTCGTGCCTCCAATATGGAAGGACCATCTGTCAGGGTTCCTTCTGTGTCCTGGACCCCCTGAACAACTCCTTAAAGATCTCTGTCTCCTTAGGAGTCCCGCCTTCCTTCTTTTGCCTTCCCCTTCCCAGTAATGTGGGGTATAGGCTGTAGATGTGGGGTGTTAACACTTCGTTGTGTTAAGCCAGACACTTGTGGCTCAACACAACCATTTACTAGTGAATTAAAACATACAATTTACAATTAAAGGTATTTAGTCAATAGAGCTGAGTGATACAAAAGGCATTAAAGGGAAATAAATGTTGCAAAAATGCAAGTTCTTTTACCCTAAGCTGCAACTAAACTTCTTCAGGCTGCTTCTTTCTGCTCCTTCCTCATGCTTTGGTCTTCCCCTCTCTCCTTGGCTGGCCTTCTCCTCTCTCTTTTTATTCCCTTTCCACCCGAAACCGAAAGTACTGTTCCAACCTTGAAGAAATTAAACTTAACTGAGAAATGAAACTTAACCAGGAAATGAATCTTAACTGGATAAATGAAACTACTCCTCTCAGGGACACACCCTCCCAACAGAAAAAAACCAGGCCTCTAAACCTGACTTTATTACTTTGTCCCTGTAGGCCTCAAACTTTCACAATACCATTCCTCCCTCACTTCTGTCCTGACACATGAACCCAACAGGATTTTGGATGTGGCAATTTGTCCATCTTTGGATCAACCGTCTGCAGTAGCTAGTATTTTTCTGCCTGGCTGAAATCCTCTACTATTAACCTGAGAGGAAGCCCAATTTAATGCAGACTTACTTCTGAGCAGACATGGCTAGGATTGGGCTGAAAATGAACTTCTCTACACCACAGAAGTTTAGGATGCTTAAAATGCCACATAATCCATCTGAGAATTAGCTTCTCAATCCAGCCCCCTTAGAAATTATTGGATTTTTTAATATTTTTATCTGGAAATGATAGGATGAGACATTGATATATGTCCTTCTGCATGCCATTTCCCACAAGGACTTTAAAAAAAAGACCCACATACTTTATTTTATGATCAAGGGGTCATTCATCTAGATCTGCTTTAAGGCCACAGCAGACATTTTGCCAATCACTAATAGAAACTAAATAAACACAGCCAAAACAGTGTCATCTATCTGTGGGTGAGTAATTATGAAGGATTCCTCTTTAAATAGATGTTTCAGTAAATATAGAAATATCGTTTTACAAATGCTGGCTCAAGAGGAGAGGCTTGCTGGACAGCAAAGGAAGGGCAACCTCACTCTGTGTGTGTGTGTGTGTGTGTGTGTGTGTGTGTGTGTGTGTGAAGAGGAGGCAGAATTTACACGTTATCAACATAGTGCAATCGGTGCGCACACATACACACAAAACCAATTCCCCATCCGGTCTTCATGTTGCATTGCTAACATAAAACCAGGGTGGTTCCAGGCTTTTATTTATTTATTGCACTTATATACCACTCCCATAGCCAGGGCTCTCTGGGCGGTTTACAGAAAGGGTCTCCAGGCAAGACACCATCCATTGGCTCTCTGACTCTGACCGGGCAGCCCCCACCCAGAATGAGAGCATGCCTAGCTGAGAGTTGTGTTCTCATTTTCATCCGTGGTCCAGCCAGGTCAGAGGTAAGGCACACTGTCAACAGGATCCAGACTAGTCATGCTTAGAGTAGACCTATTGAAATTAATCGGACTGACATCAGTCATGACTTACTTGCACCATTCACTTCAATGGGTGTACTCTAAGCACGATTAAGTCTGGATCCAACACCGTGTCTCCCTTTCCCAAGCCCCCTGCTCCCCACCAGCGCCGACTCCAGGTTTTTGAGGGCCATTGGGCAAGGCACCCTCAATGGACTACCCGACCCTCAGTGAGTCTACCTTCTCACCGGCATTGTCATCTGCTGCTATGCCTCCTCGCCCTCTTTCTCATCGTTGCTCCTGCTTGCTTGCTTGCTTGAGAGGCAGAAGGCCAGCGAACAAGTAGACCATGGCATGTGCATCACCTCCTTGTCGGCCCGAGGAAGAGGCAGGAGAACAAGCAAGTGGCGATAGTGAAGAGGAGCATCAACTCCAGGGGGCTTTTGTCATGGGCCCCTTCTGGGGTGAGGGTCCTCGGCAGGTGCCGTTGACTTAAAGCAAGAGCACACTGCAGAGGCACCTTGGTCTTGCTTCACACAGGGCAAAGCCAGGTCAGAGACCGCCTGCTTTCAGTAGACCCCTGGACCATCTGAATCTCAGCAAGTGGTCAACCGTGCTGGCTGGCAGGTAGCACTAGCAATGGCTGATCGTTGTGAATCAGGGTTGTTTCCATGCCAGTCTAATGCATCCATAGGGACCAATGACTCTAGCACGTGATAGGACTATGTGATCTCGGTGACAACCCCCACCCCACCCTTGATGATGGGTGCTTTTATATTACTGCTGCAATGCAGAGCCTGTAACTACCACTCCACCTAGACCACCTGCAAATTGAGTCTTAAGCAGCTTGATTAATTAGCCCCTGGCAGGTGTGCTTTTTTATCATCCCACCATCTCTGTTTTATAACTGCACCATCAGCACCTGATATACTGGATGCCTTTTATTATCATGATTTCAGCACCTCCGCTCATTAAAAAAAATTCATTAGGGGTTTCCACATTGTACGAAAGTCTTTATTTCTCAGATGGGGGCGGAAGGGGAGGGGAAAATCTTTGTGACACGACAAGCTTGTGCAATCTGAAGTAATGCCATAATGTGATTTCATGCGCTTACATCCTGTCTGCTTACAGTTGTTAATGATCCAATAACTCCTTTTTGCAAGCGTAAGGGTGTTAACCAAGTTGCCTTCTCTGGCTAGAGGCCAATGCAGGTAATTTCGTTCTCCCTGTAAATTCGTAAAGTCCCCATGCAACATTGGAATACCTGGTGTTATGAATTTATAAATGCCTATACCACTTTTTGATTGGAATACCAGAGATGACAAACAATATCTTTTAAAAAAGAAAACGTACAACTAAAACAATGAACCCAAAGGCCATAGCTAGACCTAAGGTTTATCCCTGGATCGTCCAGGGGTCAAACCTGTTCATCTAGGTGAAACTCAGGGGATCCAGTGCTCAGGCAGGGGCGAACCCTAGTTGATCCCAGGATAAACCTTAGGTCTAGCTGTGGCCATAAAGAGTATAAAAACTAATCTTAAAGACGCTGAATAATCCACAATCAGATGTTGCAGCACCCCAAAATGCCTGAGGAAAAAGAGAACACTTCTTCCAAAAGGTGTGCTGTGAGGTTCTTTCCACAGGAGATTATCCAAAAATTTCATCCCCTGTCGCTTGTGTTCCCACCCAGCCAGCCATACTTCTGATGGAGTGAGAAGTGCCTGGAGCAGTGCCACAGAGTTTGGGCAGGTTCATATAGGAAACCATAAGATCGTAAGAAAAGCCATGCTGGATCAGACTAAGGCTCTATTTAGCCAAGCATTCTGCTCACACAGTGGCCAATCAGCTCCAGCAATGGGAACCCCACGAGCAGGACATGTTGCAACAGCACCCTCCTGCCCATGTTCCCCAGCACCCGGTGAACATACACATACTGCCTGTGATACTGGAGGTAGCACATAGCCATCAGGACTAGTCGCCATTGGTAGCCTTATCCTCCAAGAAATTGCTTTACCCCGTTTTAAAGCCATTCAAATTGGTGACCATCACTACATTTTGTGGAAGTAAATTCCATAGTTTAACTATGTGCCGTGCAAAGAAGTCCTTCCTTTTATCTGTCCTGAATCTCCCACTAATCAGTTTCATGGGATGACCCTGGGTTCTAGTATTATAGGAAGGGGGGAAATGTCTCCCTACTCATCATTTTATACACCTCTATCATGTCTCCCCTTACTCCCCTGTTTTCTAAGCTAAACGATCCCAGATTTTCCAAGCTTTCCTCATAGGGGAGATGCTCCAGCCACGTGATCATTTTAGTTGCCCTTTTTTTCCTGCACGTTTTCGAACACTACAATATCCTTTTTTCAGCGCAGGGACCAGAAGTATACACAGCACTCCCAGTGTGGATGCCCCATAGATTTGGACAAGGGCAGTAGGATCTTGGCCCTTGATTCTTGAGATTCTCTGGTCCCAGGCTGTTCAGAGCTTGCTTGCAAGGTCAAAACCAGCACTTTGAATTGAACCTGAAAATAACTTGGTAGATAGTAGGATGGCCACTTATGTATCACCCCAAGAGAGAAAATGCATCACCAAAAAAGATAAAACAGGGCACCAATTTGCATAACATTTGCATATGCTTTTATATATAGTAATGCAAATTTAGCATCGCTGTTAATAATAATAAAAAATTAATTTCATTTCTATACCATCCCATACCCAAAGCTCTCTGGGCGGTTTACTACAATTCATGAAAATATGGGTCCATCTAATACAGCTCTCTGTTCACACAGTGGCCAACCAGCTGTCGGCCAGGGAACCACAAGCAGGACATGGTGCAACAGCACCCTGCCACCCATTCCCCAGCAACTAATGCACACAGGCTTACTGTCTCTGATACTGGAGGTTGCACCTAGCCATCAGGACTAGTAGCCATGGATAGTCTTCTCCTGCTGGCTTCATCATGCTTCAATGCTTGGTTGAAACTAACACGTGTTGTGAAGTCTGCACAGCTCGCTTCAGCCCACCTCCTCAGGACAACAGTTGATTGTGTGGATTGGTCCTTAGACATAGTTGCATTTTTTTACTTCTTCCTTTCTTTCTGTGAATAGGGGCTTTGCATTGTAATTGATGAATAACACACAGGATCGAATGACATGGAGCTCTCCTAGGCCTTATCCCAGGATCATCCCTGTTCATGTAAATGACACAGGATATCCCGGGAGCAGGCAGGGACGACCCCAGGATAAACCTTAGGTCTAGCTAAGGCCCTAGAATGAACAACAGTGATAGGGGACAAAGTACTTCTGTTGCATCTGTAAAAGGCACCTCTTCATTCTAGAAGAGCAGCTGGAGCCAAAATAACGAAGTCTTGTGGCATTTCCAAGACTAGCACATTGACTACGGCTTACGCTTTTCATGCAAGCAGATGCATCTCATGGAGGCAAGGAGGCTTTAAGGTGCAACAAAACCATTTGTTGCTTCTAAAGGCACAGAGCATTTTGCCATTAACCTAGCGGTAGTCCCGTCCTTAGATTGGAAAATACTCTCTCTTGCCAGCCCAACATATATCCAGTTTAGATAATAGTGGGATGGTTTATTATTTACGTCTTTGACCCTGTTCAGAAGACACGCTAAACCATGGTGGTTAAGCATTTTGAGCTAAACATGATGGCTTAGCGTGTTGTGTGAACTATTATTATTATTATTATTATTATTTATTTATTTATATAGCACCATCAATGTACATGGTGCTGTACAGAGTAAAACAGTAAATAGCAAGACTCTGCCGCATAGGCTTACAATCTAATAAAATCATAGTAAAACAATAAGGAGGGGAAGAGAATGCCAACAGGTACAGGGAAGGGTAAGCAGGCACAGGGTAGGGAAAAACTAACAGTAGAAAGTAACAGTAGAAGTCTGCACAACATCAAGTTTTAAAAGCTTTAGGAAAAAGAAAAGTTTTTAGTTGAGCTTTAAAAGCTGTGGTTGAACTTGTAGTTCTCAAATGTTCTGGAAGAGCGTTCCAGGCGTAAGGGGCAGCAGACGAAAATGGACGAAGCCGAGCAAGGGAAGTAGAGGCCCTTGGGCAGGCGAGAAACATGGCATCAGAGGAGCGAAGAGCACGAGCGGGGCAATAGTGTGAGATGAGAGAGGAGAGATAGGAAGGAGCTAGACCGTGAAAAGCTTTGAAGGTTAACAGGAGAAGTTTATATTGGATTCTGAAGTGAATTGGAAGCCAATGAAGAGATTTCAGAAGCGGAGTAACATGGTCGGAGCGGCGTGCTAAGAAGATGATCTTTGCGGCAGAGTGGTGAACAGAAACCAACGGGCTGATGTGAGAAGAAGGAAGGCCAGAGAGAAGAAGGTTGCAGTAGTCCAACCGTGAAATAACCAGTGCATGAACAAGCGTCTTGGCAGAAGAGACAGACAAAAATGATCGAATCCTGGCAATATTATACAGGAAAAATCGACAAGATTTAGCTACTGCCTCAATATGAGGAATAAAGGAGAGCGAGGAGTCGAAGATAAAGCCAAGGCTACGAGCTTCCTTGACCGGAGTAAGCGTAACATCATTGACAGTAAGAGAGAATGAGAGATGAGGAGAAGGTTTAGGAGGAAAAACAAGCAATTCAGTCTTTGCCATGTTAAGCTTCAAGCGACGATGAAGCAGCCAAGCTGAGATATCTGAAAGACATGCCGAGATACGATTGTGAACATCAGGAGAAAGTTCCGGAGATGACAGATATAGTTGTGTATCATCGGCGTACAGATGATATTGGAGACCATGAGATTGAATAAGCTTGCCCAAGGGCAACATGTATAAGGAAAACAACAACGGGCCAAGCACCGAGCCTTGCGGAACCCCTACTGAAAGGGGAAAGGAGGAAGACGAGCTGCCATTAGTCAACACGCTGAAAGAGCGACCCGCTAGATAGGAGGCAAACCAGTTATAGACAGAGCCACAAAATCCAAGGTCATGAAGGGAATCTAAGAGAAGATCATGATCAACCGTGTCAAAGGCTGCAGTTAGATCAAGGAGAATAAGAACGGAATAATGGCCTTTAGACTTGGCAGTAAGGAGATCATTGGTGATCTTAGTAAGGGCTGTTTCGGTGGAATGCAGAGGACGGAATCCAGATTGAAATGGATCCAAAGCAGAGTTACTAGAAAGAAAGTCAAGACAGCGAGAGTAGACCGCACGCTCCAGGATCTTTGAAACAAATGGCAACAAAGAGACAGGTCGGTAGTTAGACAGAGATAGCCTATCAAGAGTAGGTTTCTTGAGAATGGGAGAGACTGTAGCATGTTTAAAAGCAGAAGGAAATGAACCAGAGGACAGAGAAAGATTAATAATATGTAGCAAGGAAGGGAGGATAGCAGGAATAAGATTAATAAAGACGCGAGAAGGAATCGGATCACGAGAACAAGTGGAAGGCTTCGAAGAGCGCAGTATTGTAGACAGTTCATCCGCAGAGACCGAAGGAAACGCAGAGAAATTTGCAGGAGGAGCTGACAGATGAGGAACAGGAACTGGAAGAGGAGCAGAGCTGGCCAGATCAGAGCGGATAGTTTGGATTTTAGCATTGAAAAAAGAGGCAAAGTTGTTAGCAGACAGAGAGGCGGGGAGAGATGGCGGATTAGGCTTCAGAAGAGAATTGAAGGACGCAAAGAGCCGCTGAGGATGCCTAGCATTTGACTGGATCAGCGTTGAGTAGTACTGCTGTTTGGCCAGTGAGATGGCAGAAGAGAAAGAGGAAAGTACAAATTTGTAATGGACAAAGTCTGCCCGGTCCCTGGTCTTACGCCAAAGGCGTTCAGCTGCCCGGGAACAAGAGCGAAGGTAGCGGAGGGAAGAGGTGAGCCACGGTTGGGGTTGAGAAGGGCGAACTATCCGAGTTATAGATGGAGCAAGATTATCAAGAGTTGAAGATAAGGAGGAATTAAAGAAGGAGACAGCTGAGTCCAAGGAGACAGCCGAACAGACAGAAGGAAGGGAGGAGGCTAGGGACTGGGAAAAAGCCTCGTAATTGATAGATTGCAAGTCACGACAAGAGCGAGAAGCGGGACGTGAAGGAGGAGGATTATGAGTAATATTGAAAGAAACTAGGTGATGATCTGACAGCGGAAAGTGAGCAGTAGAAAAGTCCAACACAGAGCAATTCCGAGTGAGAACAAGATCCAGACAGTGTCCAAGGGAATGTGTGGGTGCATCAGACCAAAGCTTAAGATCATAAGAGGAAGATAATGAGCGAAATCGTAGAGCTGCAGCATCTTGAGGGTCATCCACATGAATGTTGAAATCACCCAGGATAAGAGTAGGACAGTTGTCAGAGAGGAAAAAGGACAGCCACGAATCAAAATCAGAGATAAATTTTGAGGACGAGCCTGGGGGGCGGTACAGAACTGCAACCCGCAGTCGCAGTGGAGCGAAGAGCCTCACCACATGTACCTCAAAAGAGGAGAAGCAATGTGAAGGTGGAATGGAAAGAGGCTGGAACTGGCACAAACTAGATAATAAAAGACCCACACCACCACCCCGACCCTCTGGGCGACTAGTGTGAGAGAAAGAGAGTCCTCCAAGAGAGAGGGCAGCAGAGATGGCAGTATCATGGGCAGGAAGCCAGGTTTCAGTAAGAGCAAGGAGGTGGAGAGACCTAGAGATAAACAAGTCCTGGATGACAGGGGCCTTAGAAGCAAGAGAGCGACAGTTCCATAAGGAACACGAAAAAGGCAGCTGAGAAGAGGGGAGACACCGGATAGGAACTAAGTTAGGAGAGACGAGATTGGAACGAGCCATAAGGAACAGATATGAGGAGAAAAGAACTGAGAGGAGACAATGAGAAGATCGTGACCTGAATCAGAAAGAGGCAGCGACCGGACCGTGGCTGGGGTTTTTCCTCCAGAGTAGAGGATCCGCTTGACCGGCTTCGCCCCACGGCTGAGAGCCACAGGCCGAGAGCCCTTGTGCTCTCGCCCTTCGGCTCGCGCCTCCAGCAAACTGGAGGCTTGAAGTACCTGAAAAGGAGGGGGGAGGAGCAGAAGCTGCAATTCAAACAGAACAATGGCAGTTAGTCAATGCTGCTCAATGGCTTCTCAGAGAGCTAAGTTGCTTCTCCTCTTCAAGTTGCAAACTAGTCCAAAGCACAGTGGCTACATAACCATGGTTTAAACATGCTCACTAACCATGGCTTAACGTGTTGTCTGAACAGTCCCTTTGAAATGCTGTTGATTTTGAGGTGCTCCCTTAATATAGCTTTCTCCAACCTGGCACCACTCAAAAGGGTTGGACTACAATTCACACCGTGGACTGTTCTGGCTGGAGTTGCAGTCCAAGACATCAGGTTGGGGGAGGCTAACTAAATAGCTTAAGATACCAAGAGGGCTGTGAGGTGGGCAGAGGCATCCCAGAGTATTTACCGTATTTCTTCGATTGTAAGACGCCATCGAATCTAAGGCGCACACTAATTTCAGTGCCACCAACAGGGAAAAAAAGCTTTGATTCGAAGAAAAAATAAATTTCTCCAATCAGCCAGCAAAGCAATTTTACGGTACATACACGCAGCGGAGGGGGAGAGGAACAGGGAGCGAGCGAGACACAGACACGCACGCATGCACCCACACACATAGAGGCAGGTTACATTAATGGGACGCAGGAACCAATCGTCCCCTGCCTGGGAACGGACAGCCACACATGCATTCAAAAGCTGGTCTGCACCATTCACACGGACAGGAGGGGGTGGGCGGGCGAGCCCAACCAGCGCTGCTCAGGTGATTCTTCCGCTTCCCATCTCCTTAACAGAGGCGAGGCCGAGCTCTTTGGAAGCTCGCTGGCCTGCCGGAGCTGGAGTCCCTCCCAGCCGGCTCCCGGCGGCAACGTTTGAGATGCTCCGAGACGTTGCCCCTCTCCCCCCCCGCTTCTCTCTCCACTCCCTTCTCTCTCTCTCTCTCGCTCTTCACCCCCTACCCTCTTTCCCCGCCTGTCCCGCTGCAGACTCAACAAATGTAATTACCGTATTTCTTCGATTCTAAGGCGCCATCGAATCTAAGGCGCACCCAATTTTTAGACCTGTTACTTTATGGGAAAAAGTGTGTCTTAGAATCGAAGAAATACGGTAATGCTTGAGATGGGGGGAAAACCCTCCCCAAGTCTCCCTCTCCTAATTGACATAGTGCACACATCAATGGAACACAAGCCCCATGAAAAAATTTCCCTTGTAAGACATCCCATGAAGCTAATAGGTGGGAGATTCAGGGCAGATAAACGGAAGTACCTTGATTCTTGAGATTCTCTGGTCCCAGGCTGTTCAGAGCTTGCTTGCAAGGTCAAAACCAGCACTTTTTCACACAGTGCATAGTTAAACACAAAAGGTAGCGATGGCCACCAATTTTGATGGCTTTAAAAGAGAAGGATATCAATGGCTACTAGTCCTGATGGTTTTTTGTGCTACCTCCAGTATTAGAGGCATTATGCCTATGTACACCAGTTACTGGGGAACATGGGTGAGAGGGTGCTCTTGCACTCCTGTTCTGCTTATAGGTTTCCTGTAGGCAACTGGTTGGCCCGTGTGAAAAGAATGCTAGGCTAGATGGACCCTTGATATGATCCAGCATGACTCTTCTTCTGTTTTTATGAACTCAATATCATTTGAGTCTTGCCAGATTTATTCATTTCTACCAGTTCCCATAAGCTCTGTATTTCATTGTGGCATAGACATACATGTGGGACCGTTATCCTGGAGGGACATGTGGGGACCTCATAAGAACATAAGAACCCTGCTGGATCAGACCAAGATCCCCATCTGGTCCAGCACTCTGTTCACACAGTGGCCAACCAGCTGTCAACCAGGAACCCACAAGCAGGAAATAGGTTTACTGCCAAGCTCTCTCAACAAACCTTCAACTTTCCCTTGTAGAGACATAAGGGAAAGGTTGATGCCGACTTCTCTCGAATTACTCACTAGAGTGTCATACCTCCACTTGATATTATCTTCACACTCATCCCTTCTTGCAGTTCACGCATTAACAATTCACATGTTCTTAGACATACATACCTGTTCTTAAGACATACATACATTTTTATGCAGAACTGATCATACCCTAAGGTGAAGAGCCCAAATGTTAGTTTCTAGAGGGAAGCCAGGTTAGTCTTTTGCAGCAAAAACAACAACTCTTGTGGCCCCTTAAACATTAATTCATTTTTTTAATTTTATTTTGAAATTTTTGAAAATTAATACTCTATTTCCTCCACACACACCATACATGTGATAGTCCAAGCATTCAGTAATTATAATAAATCAAGGCAGAAAAATACAAAATACATTATTCACATGAACCAGAGACCGATATGCTACAGGCAAAGTGTTTATGAAATTGAGTGTTACCAACATACATAATAAATTGATACCAATCCATAGCGAATATATCATGTTCCCTACTTCCTTTTGCCAATTGTAACTTGTTAATATCTAAACACTTTAGCTGTACGTGGTTTCTGACTTTTAAATATAAATTCCTCTATTCTACTCTGCCAAAGTCACAGTGTTTTATATTGAAGTTCTAATGGTAATACATAAAGCAAATTTGTTAACTCAGGAAGGACCATCATCCTAATGGTTGCGATTCGACTAGAAAGTGAACGATTAAATTCCTTCCATTTCATTATATCCTTCAAAATATTTTTCCATAGCTGCCCATAATTTATCTTAAAGAGTTTTCGTGTGTTCCTAGGTATGTAGATCCCTAAGTAATGGAAGCAGTTGTTTACTAATGGAATCCTTCGTTTTTGTGAAACTTTTAATTGCTCACCTGGAGGAAAATTTAGACATAAACGGTCTGATTTCTTATAATTGACCTTCAGGCCCACTGTTTCCTTAAATTTATCCAATTCTACCTGTAAAGCCTGAATTGCATGCAGTGGATTATTTAGAGTGAGTAACATGTCATCGGCGTACAAACTAATCAAGTGCTCTGTTTTACCCACTTTTAATTCCTCTTATTTGTGGATGAGCTTGAAGTCGATTTACCAGGAATTTAATTATGAGGGTTAACAGAAGAGGTGACAATGGGCAACCTTGCTTTGTGCCTCTGTACATATTTATATTACGGGAGTCCAGATTATTGACACGAATCTGTGCCTGGGATGGGATGGAGAATAGATAGCTTGGACTGCATTTAGAAATTTGGGGCCAAATTGGTAATGTCTCAGGGCATTTTTCAGAAAATTCCAATTTACAGAATCGAAGGCCTTAAACAAGTCCAAGGCCAAAATTGCCATCTGGGATTTATGAAGTCTTCTCTCCAATACATCTTTCTAGTTCTATGTCCATCTGCCATAACAAAATGTCTTCTCTTGTCTTCTTGCATGCCTGAACCCTCCCCCCTCCCCACTATGCCCTGAGTACTTACACATCCCAATATTGTTCCATATATATTCTAACTCTACAATATCCTTTTTTCAGTGCAGGGACCAGAAGTATACACAGCATTCCCAGTGTGGTTGCCCCATAGATTTGTACAAGGGCAGTAGGATCTTGGCCCTTGATTCTTGAGATTCTCTGGTCCCAGGCTGTTCAGAACTTGCTTGCAAGGTCAAAACCAGCACTTTGAATTGAACCTGAAAATAACTTGGTAGATAGTAGGATGGTCACTTATGTATCACCCTAAGATAGAAAATGCATCACCAAAAAAGAGGATAAAACAGGGCACCAATTTGCATAACATTTGCATATGCTTTTATATATAGTAACGCAAATTTAGCATTGTTGTTAACAACAACAACAACAAATTAATTTCATTTCTATATCGCCCCATACCCAAAGCTCTCTGGGCAGTTTACTACAATTCGTGAAAATACAAACTGCAACATAATAAAAATTCTTAACATGGAAAAATTAAAAGAATGTAAACAACTAAAAGTAATTTAAATAAACAACAAACCTTGTGGCCCCTTAAACACTATTTGTTCTGACATATTTTAGATGATTCTGAGAATGCGGGGAGGGGGAGTTAAGAAAACATGCAATGTATGTGTGCACAGAAAATATGCACTAAACCTGAGTTATTTTTCATTAATTGGCTCCCCCAGAGTTTAGGGTTGTTCAAAATCTGTCCTTTCTGATAATACTAGAACCCGGGGTCATTCCATAAAGCTGATTGGTGGGAGATTCAGGAAAGATGAAAGGAAGGACTTCTTCACACAATACATAGTTAAACTATGGAATTCTCTACCCCAAGACATAACGATGGTCACCAATTTGGATGGCTTTAAAAGGAAGTTAGAGAAGGTTATCAATGGCTACTAGTCCAGTTGGCTATAATCTAGAATCATAGAATAGCAGAGTTGGAAGGGGCCTACAAGGCCATTGAGTCCAACCCCCCGCCCAATGCAGGAATCCGCCCTAAAGCATCCCTGACAGATGGTTGTCCAGCTGCCTCTTGAATGCCTCTAGTGTGGGAGGGCCCACAACCTCACTAGGTCATTGGTTCCATTGTCATACTGCCCTAACAGTCAGGAAGTTTTTCCTGATGTCCAGCCGGAATCTGGCTTCCTGTAACTTGAGCCCCTTATTCCATGTCCTGCACTCTGGGAGGATCAAGAAGAGATCCTGGCCCTCCTCTGTGTGACAACCTTTCAAGTATTTGAAGAGTGCTATCTTCAGATACTACCTCCAGTATCACAGGCCGTACGCCTATGAACACCAGTTGCTGGGGAACATGGGTGCGAAGATACTGTTGCACTCAAGTTCTGCTTCTGGGTTTCCTGTGGGCAGCTGGTTGGCCAGTGTGTGAACAGTGAGGACTAATATGCATAAGGTTGCATCCTAAGTGACATTCTTCCCAAAATGTTCCAAATTCTCCCAACTCAATTAGATATAGAAAGATCACCTAGAAAACAAATGCATGGAAGTCTTTGTCTTGTATCCGAAGGGTACATTTCTTTGATTTTGTTTAAGCAAAGACAACTCTCAGCTTTGCCCTGCCCTGCCCTGCCCTGCCCTGCCTAATGCCACTGCATCATACAAGTTCTTAGCATTTACGTAGCCTCATTAAGAATGCAAAGCACTGCTCAGCTCCCAGTCTACTACAGACGGTACTTACAACATCCCTGTAAATTAGGGAGCTCAATATGATGATCAATTTATTTTGTCTTTGGTTCTCATTTTACTAATCAGGAACTGAAACTGAGATGGCGATACGAGACAGACGTGGTGCAAGAAAGTTGAGCTGGGGCTGTTTCTGATTCAGGTGTTGCGCACCAGTCAAGGGTCGGCATTTTAACTGAACGTGGACCATTTCTTCATCAATGGAATCACCAGGAATGCAATTGCTTGTCTCTTCCTCCTTTCTGTTGCCACGTCTGCCTGTGCTTTATTTATTAATTTATATCCTGCTCCTCCAGCACACCATTTCGAGTAAGAACAATACAATCAAACACAGATCTACATAAAACCAATATAAAACCTACATCTACATAAAACCAATATAAAACTGAACAAAACGGTAGCAAGAGAAAACACCAAAGCCAGATAAAATAATATAGCACTTGCATTTTAAAAAGGGCCTCCTCCAGGTGCCCCTACCAAATGATGTGAGGCAGGTGACTACAAGAAAGAGGGCGTTTCCACTGGTTTCCCTATTTGTCGCTCTCCCCAGAGTGGCTCACCTGGCTTCTGCATTATGGACTTTCCGGCAGCAAGTGAAAACTGTTTTAGACTCCAAGGCATTTTAAGGGCTACTTTGAGTGCTTTTCGTATTTTCTTCTGCTGGTTTTAATTTGGGTTTTATCTGGCGAAATGGTTTCATCCTTTGCGGCTGGCTTTTATCTTGTTTCTGTTTTGGGGCTGCTCTTATTATCCTTGTGTTTGTTTTGCGTTTTGAACATATTGCACACTGTCCAGAGAATTCCAGTTACTGAACGGTTTAAAAGTAAAGAAAATAAATAAATGAAATAAATAGCCTGGAGGGGGGGATAAAAAGATCTTCAGCTGAGGTCATGCTCAGTGCTGGGGCAGATTCCCTGAGCAGAACAGATGGAGGAACCAAGGAAAAGCCTCTGTAGGAGATCTTAGCAACTGCGCAGGTTCACATGGAAGGTGGCAGCCATATAAGTAGCCTCGTGGCCCCAGGACCTATTGGGCAGCCTTTTCCCACCGAATGTGTTGGATCATAACTCCCACCATTGCGTTGTATTGTGTTGAAGATAGCCAAATTGGGAGGCGGCTGGTATAGGGTTTTAAGAGTCAAAACCACTACTTTTACCGGGCTCTGAGATGCACCAGGAGCCAGGGCAGCTGTCTGAAGAACCAGCAAGTTGTTTTCCATACCACAGCTCCCCTATTATTGCAAGATGCTGCCTGTGGGCTTGCCCTTGAAGACTGGAAACAGCCTAGCATCCGTTTCTTGTCCTGTCATTTCTGAACGGTCTTCAAGGGCATCCCTATAAACAACGTATTACAATAATCAGGAAGTTGGCAGGGCATATGCTTTATTATGGCGAGGGCGTATTTATCTAAGGAAGGCTGTAGCTGGGACATTTGCCTTTGCGGAGGAAAGGCACTGAAGCCACGGCTTCCAAAGGAACGGCTAGAGCCAACAGTGCCTCTCACCCCACCCCACCCGATTGCTTTGGGTACAGTGCAGTTGAACCTACAACTGGGAGTTGGCCTGATCTTTTCACTAGCAGGGTAAGCCCAGGTTTTCCTGTTTTCCCTACTGAAATTAACAGACATGTAAGCCCCAAATCCTACTTCTATCATCTAGTTGCCCCTGCTCTACCACTGCAGGAAATGTCCACTTTTTCTTAAAAGTATTTCATTTTTAAAAGTTGCACCTGTACATTGTTGCACTGCAATGCTTTATTTATTTTGTAAATCTCAATTATTACTTCTTACAGTTGCAAAACTGCTCTGGGGAGAGGTGGAACCGTGACAGTCACTGCTCTCTGAAACTGGGTTTCATTCCAACCCACAGCAACGTTCTCTTTGACTGTTTGACGTCATGCATATGCACCTGACCAGACGCATGTACACTGCAGTCACATGAGATGGTCAAGTATGTCCATTTCATGACATGTACACACAAGGATTTCTTACACAAAGGTGCTTTCTGTTTTAAAAATGTATAAGGTTTAAGTGGCTCTGAGAGGGAACTTGAAACTTCCACCTCCAAGCTCAATACTATCCCTGTCTTTGTCCCCTTAAGTATGGTGATTCATTGTACAAAATGCAGAAGGGGAAAGTTCTCGTTTTTGAGGCTTACGTTTGAGACAGGGCTGGTTTCAGAACCTGTTTTTAGTAGTATAGTTCAGCCCTTGGAGACCTGTGATGTAAAAATAAACACTTATCTTTGGACTCCTGTCCACTGCAATTTCCCCATCCACTGAATAATCCCAACACAGAAATACAGAGCCACGGTTCCAAGGTGAGGTTGTATGATTTCCAGGATCTATACCTGGACACACCTGTAGATTCGTTCTCCCTCTTCCTGCATTGGCTCTCCCACACTAGAGGCCTTCAAGAGGCAGCTAGACAGCTATCTGTATGGGATGCTTTAAGGTGGATTCCTGCATTGAGCAGGGGGTTGGACTCGATGGCCTTATAGGCCCCTTCCAACTCTACCATTCTATGATTCTATGAACCAGGGGAGATTGGTGAGTTCCAACTGGTCCTCACTGAAACCTGGAGTGGATTCACTGACCCACTGACATCGAAGCCACCAACCTCCACTGCCCTTAACACAAAACTATAGAGTTGGAAGGTGCCTTGGAGGTCATCTAGTCCACTCCATGCTCAGTTCAGAGTCTTCAATGCCAGAAGCAACAACAACAGCTGTGAAAGGTATGGCCATTCTGCCCCTGCTTCCCTGCAATTTCCATCCATCAGTTCTAGTCATGCCCTTTGGAGCAACTGAGAACAAGTCTGCTCCTTTATCTGTGTGACATCTTTTCAGAGATTGGAAGATCTCAATCAAGTCTCCCCTTGATCCTTTCTTCTCTAGGCTAAAGCTACCCAATACTTTCAACCAGTCCTTCTAGAACTTGGTTTCTAGACCCCTCACCATCCTGGTCTTCCTGCTGTGGACACGCTCTGCCCAACCAGGCACCCACCCTCCCATCATTCCTGCCACCAGGGTTTGAGTCTCTAGTACTGAGGGACTAGCCATTACTCAGAAGGTAAATCTGGGTCTAACAGTAGTTCCCTGAGTGGTTCACATTGCATCAGCAAGGATCTCTGGCTCCCAGGCATTTAACGATTTCAAAACGAAAGGAGGAAAGCATCCAAGTAAAAAATGTGCATTTTTGCAAGTGCGAATGTGTACAAATTTTGGAAATTGGAAAACAAACCAACCCAATTCTGCCAGTAAGTGAACAGCAGAAAGAAAGCCACCTGACAATCAGCAAAACGCCGATGGTTTTTTTCCAGTTCTGAGACTCCTTGGCCTCGGAATTCTTTAATCCTAAGCATAGGATGTTTACGCCGGGTGGGGGTGGGGGAGATCTAGGAAAAACCAAAAGTAGATCCCACAAGACGTAAGGTTGCCACGCGGGCTCTTACATCTTGCCAGCCAGTTGAACCCTGATTTCACTCTCGCCCTCTGCCACCCCGTCCTTCCCTCTCGCTAGCGGCGTGACGGGCCCGCGCGTCAGGCAGCCAGGCCGCCCGCCCGCCCAGGAAGGAACCCGACTCCCCTCCTGCTGACTCGCTACCTGCCGCCGCCTCCCGCTGGGTTGGAGGGCCCGCCGCGGCGCCAGGCGGAGCCAGCTGCTAACAATCGGGGAGGCGAGGGGCCAGGCGGCGCCTGCCCGCTTCGACCGCCCCCGGGGCCCCGGCGCGCAACGCTGCTGCGCGCTGCCGTGCGCCCTTGGCCTGGCTTGGCCCCGGCTCGCTGGCTGGCCCGCCCGCCCCCATGGCTGAGCCATTCATCGCCTGAGCGTCGGCGGCGGCGACTGCCGGGCTGGCATTGCACAGCCGCCGCCTGAGTCATCATCACAGGGGCCGCCGGCGATGGAGCAACGCGAGGCGGGGAAGGAGGCAGGCAGCGGGAGCAAAGGACAGGGCGAGGGCGGCGAGCCGGGTGCCTCTCCGCGGGGTCACCGCCTGCCTGCCTGCCTGCGTGCCTTCGCCCCTTTGCTGCTGCCGCTTGCCGCTCGGGGCCAGCCCAGCCCGGCCCGGCCCTGCCCGGCTGGGGAAATCCCTCCCCCTCCTGCGCCCTGGCTCCAGCCTGGCAATTGCTGAGCCGGGTCACCGAGTGCGCGCCGCGCCGGAGTGCCCGCCCAAGGCGAGGCCACGCAGCAGGCAGGGAGCGCAAGAGCGCACACGTGAGCCGGGGAGCCGAGCCGGATGTCGCCGCCGCCGCCGCCGAAGGCCTGAAGGGGGGCCCAGCCGGCAGACGCGGGCGCCGCGCTCGGGGGAGGCCGATTCTCGGAGGGGTTTTTTTTCGAAGGACGCGGGGGGAGGGAAGCGGCTGTTACTGAGCCGCTGCCGTAGTCGGGAGGGGAGCTTGGTGCTTCCCTTCAAACATCCTCCCTCCGAGATTAGCCCTACCTAGAGTAGACCCATTGAAATGAATGGGGAGTGAGGGAATTGTAACCCAACACGTATGGAAGGCCCCCAGATTGGGGGGAGGCTACATATGCTCAGACATAGGAAATGCGCAATCCAATCTGTACACATGCGGCAGATGCCTGAGCATGTACAGGCCATGCGTTCCTAGCCGAAGTTTTGGAATATCGTAATGAGCAGATCCCTCTAGAGTGTGGTATAGTGGCTAGAGCATGGGACTGGGAGTCAGGAGATCTGGAGTCTAGTCCCCACTTGGCCATGGAAGCTCACTGGGTGACTTTGGGCCAGTCACTGACTTTCAGCCCAACCTACCTCACAGGGCTGTTGTGAGGATAAAATGGAGCGGAGGAAGATTACATACGCAGCTTTGGGTTTCTTAAGGAGGAAAAAAAGGTGGGGACATAAATGCAATAAATAAATAAATAATAGAGTGCATTATGGTAGCCTATTGTCTTATGTTAACAATGGGATGAGCTGCAGTTACCAGGTTCATATCTGAGGCAAGAAAAAGAATGCAGCCATTACCCAAGAGAAAGCGTTTCTGAAAAGGGCGTTTGGATGAGTGCTGAAATCCAAGCCATGGCCAGACACAGAGTAAGCAATGCAGAACCTGGATAGGATGAAAAGCAGAATCTGGTGTCATCAGTATATGCCAGGCAAATGCCAGTCTTTGCAGTCAAAAGGGCAAATCAGCACTAATGCCCACTCAGCCAGGGAACACAGCATAAATGTACAAAATAAGATAATTCATACAGATATTATGTACATATTCCTAGGAGAAAGCAAGGCCAAGTGTATACCTACAACATACACGTACTCTTATCTTCTATTCAATCAGGGAGCCATCACACACATTGCAGAGAAAAATCAATCCCCACCCCAACAGATAATCCTTTAGCCACTGTGCACGCACATAATCAACCAAGGAGGTAACTTCACACACACAGCACATTTGTGCACACATGCATAGCCTTTAGGGAATGGAAATGCACTAACATGCTTAAACACACATGGGATTTCTTCCAGATTTAGGCAGGAGCCACTGGGGTGGCTGAAGTGGGCTTCCCTGCCACAAACAGCTCCTCCAGCCCCCTGAAAATGCTACAGGGAGGGTTGGGAGACCCTACTGAATGGGATGAGCTGTGGTGTAGGATGGGGTCCCCTAAAATTTAGGTGGAGGCATCTTTTGAGATATCCTGTCCATGGAAAGATGAGACAGATGTTTACCCAAGAAGAGGGTGGTTATGGAATTGCAAAAATTAAAAGATGGATACCAGTACACCCACAAAATCATCTCTACTGGTGAAATAATTCCTGAAACATTCAAAGCCCTTCGCATTTGTTATCTTAACACTCCTTCCAAAAGTCTGTACGGTAGGGTATTATTTCCCCTATATTGATGATGAGGCGGGGGGGATGAGGGGCTAAGAGTTGCTTGCCTTAGGCCAGCTAGATAGAGGCAGGATTTGAACCAGGAAAGTTTGTGGCCTACAGCTCAGTCACATGGCCACAATGCCGAGGTACTAGCTCTAAAGCAGGCACACGCACATCCATTGTGGGATAAATACAAAGCTATTCAATCATAGGTCACACACCCATTCATTCACAGATTAGAACTGTGTTCTTATGAATCACATACTTTAGTCAAGAGGTGTACAGGAAGGTATGCAGTGGCCAAGAAGGATTCAGTCATGTACACCCACACATCAGCCTGGGAACAGGCACGTCCTATCCAGTAAATATACAGATATAAATACTACTAGGAGTCAGTCCATGCTTTTAGAAATATACCTCTAGGTTCTATTCTAGACTGACCAGACATTAAGGGAGTTTCTGGACTGATGTTTGCTGATGTTCCTTTTCTGTTATGATGAATCTAAATCCAATGCTAGAATTAGTTCTGGATGTGACGGATGCAGAGCAACGCCACGTTCATTTGCTCCCTAGGAGGAGGATGGCACCGCTAAATCGATTAACCAGATTAATCAATTAAAGTCCTCCTAATTGACTAAAATGGCATTCCAGTTAATAGAGCAGGAAGTTTTATTAAAACTACAACAACAAATGATTGTTATAGTAATATGCACATGTATGCACACTTAACCAATTAAACACACTGTTGATATGTTCCCAGATTTCTTTAATGGGGTGACAATCCTACTTTTGCTGTATTAATTCTGAAGATGTTCATAGGTGGAGCGAGATTTTCATACCTGGGAGGAACCCTTTCCCCAAAGATGTAAGGATCAGTTCACAAGCGCATGTGCCTCACTTGATCTCTCAATGCACAGCCAAATATGTGAACCATCTTCGTTAAAAACACTGTGTTTATCTTGCTTTTCTACATGTTATTATGAAAAGGGGCTTACATTGCAATCGAGACAGCCAATCAAAGGCAGGAAATGACATGACAATAAATGCAGATGGATAGCACCTGCTTAGTGCAGCCATCATCAAAAGACGAAACTGAGACAAAATGAGAGAAGTACTAGGTTGTATCCAGTGTTAGACCTACTTAGAATAGACCTGTTAAAATGAACGGAGCTTCAATTAGACTAACTTTGGGTACCACCCATTGGATAGAACCCACTAACTGTTCATTTAAAGGCAAGCAGAGATAGGACCTGGAGAATCTCCCAAGGAAGGGTGTTCCAAAATTTAGGTGCCACCACAAAGAATGCCCTAGTTGTCTATAGACAATTAGACCAAGGTTGCAGTTATCCTTGCAAAAAAGCTCTGCTTTTTGCTTTTTGCTGTGACTAGCATTAGGTACATTGTTGGTCTTTCTAGCCTGCTTTTGGCTATTGTGACTAGCAGTAGCTTTCAAGTCTTTCCCACTGCTCCCACCACCAGACCCTTAGCTGGACAAGCAGAGGTTTGAACCCAGGACCTTCTGCAGGCAAACCATGGGCTGGGCCACTGAATGATAGCGCCTGCTGTGGGATTGGCTTTCACAGAATAGTAAGAATTGGAAGGGGCCTATAAGGCCATCGAGTCCAACCCCCTGCTCAATGCAGGAATCCACCTTAAAGCATCCCTGACAGATGGCTGCCCAGCTGCCTCTTGAAGGCCTCTAGTGTGTGAGAGCCCACACTATGCCCTATCCCCAACCCATAGACAGGGACTTAGCAGTTGGGTTTCCCTGAGGTTGTGGCTTCCTAGGAGTGTCACCCCTGTGTGTTCATGGTTAAGGTTCAGGGGCAGTTTGCACAGTCTGAACCAGATACCCAGGTGAGGACACTGCTGGCTGGGGCGGGGGGGGGGAGGATAGGTAGTGGTAGGCGTTCATTTTCACTCACTTCATAGCCCTAGCACGCTTCCCTCTCACCCCCACTCGCCACAGCCAACTGAGTTTCCAAAGGCACCCTCAGATTAAAAGGATGCCTCATTTCTGCAGGTGCAGAATTCTCATTAAAATTAAGTTTTGTTTCTTTTATTACATGAACAGTCTGCTCAAGGCAGTGTACATCATTCTTCCCTTTTTTTATTCTCACAACCACCCTTTGAAGTTGGTTCAAGTGGGGGATAGAGTGACTGACTCAAGGTCACCCGGTGAGTGTCATGGCTGAATGGGGATTTGAATGCAGGTCCTAGCATTAGTACAATATAGGGCTTTCTTGTATTTCCTGGGCTTTATCATGCTGCAGTCCTTACGAAAAGTCTGTAAGGAAGGTCAGCAGGACCAGCATCAAAGGTAGAATCATAGAATAGTAGAGTTGGAAGGGGCCTACAAGGCCATCAAGTCCAACCCCCTGCTCATTGCAGGAATCTACCTTAAAGCATCCCTGACAGATGGCTGACCTGGCATGGTCAGGCACCTGTTGAGGGCCCACAATTGAGCAGGAGACTACAGATGATAGACACACTCACCCTGCAGTTGCTCCTTATTTTCACCATTGCAACCTATTTGTTCCCCTGCCTCTTGCTCAGGTGGTAATGAGGAGGAGGAGGAGATACCACTGCCTGCTTGCTCAATGGTTCTCTGCCTGACAAGCAAGCAAGTGGGAGAAATGATGAGAAAGAGGAGAAGCAAGAGCAGCTGGTGACAATGGCGGTGAGATGGTGGACTCACAGATGGTGTCTTGCTCAAGGAACCTCAAAAAATGGGAGCTGGCACCATCAGACATTATTATTATTTTCTCCTAGAGGAACATCAGACGGGTGGTTTATAGTACACTTCTTACTGGGCCTCGTGTGGCGCAGAGTGGTAAAGCAGCAGTTTCTGCAGCTGAAACTCTCCCCACGGCCTGAGTTCGATCCCAGCGGAAGCTGGTTTCAGGCAGCTGGCTCGGGTCGACTCAGTCTTCCATCCTCCCGAGGTCAGTAAAATGAGTACCCAGTTAGTGGGGGAAAGGTAATAACGGCTGGGGAAGGCAACGGCAAACCACCCCTCTATAAGGCCTGCCAAGAAAACGTCAGCGAAAGCTGGCGTCCCTCCAAGAGTCAGCAATGACTCAGTGCTTGCACGAGAGGTTCCTTTCCTTTCCTTTTCTTACTGGGCACTTGATGGATTTTCGCAGGTCCTTTTCACGACACCAACTGCCTCCTGCATGTTTCCCGCTGCGGCTGCTCGTTTTCCCGATGGGAAAAAAAAAAGACCTGGGAAATCCATCTTTTTTGGCTGTAGCGAAACGTGCCACCATTTCCTGCTGTGTGCAGGCGAAGTAGTGGGATAGAAACGCCCACCGAATGGGCCACATGGTCGCTGTTTGCTTCCTCTTTCTTCCCCGTGTGAAGAAAGAGGAAGCTGCTCATCCCTATTGTGGGACAGAAAAGCAACGGTAGGGAAATGTGATTCCCTCCTCCCCATCTGATGATGCTCCTAGACTGCAGATGGGTGGGCGTTGAGTGGCTTGCTGAACCTAGTGAATTCATAACAAAGGCAAAAAGGCGATTCAGGGACTTGCTGGTTTGTAGCTCTGTAGGGCAGCCCCTTATGAATTGCCAAAAAAGAGGGCACATATTTGCATAAAATCTGCAGGTGCTAATTTATACGTATAGATGGAAATAAGTACTGTAATTTAAATAGAAATACAGTACACCTCATCATGGTGTGGAAGAAAGGGACCAGGTGACCTGTGGTCAAGCAGCAGTTCTGATGGTTTTTTACCTTTTTTCAACTGGAATTGGATGGGAGAGCCCTTCAACAAGAGCAGCCTTGCCCAACCTTGTGCCCTCCAGATGTGTTGGAGTGCAATCCCATCATTCCCAGCCAGCATGGCAGTTGCACTCCAACACATCTGGTGGGCACCAGGTTGGGCAAGGCTGAAAGAGAGGACGCCTTCCAAAAGAGGATGGCCCCGTGTACAAGAGGGCACATGGATACCCTAGCAGGGGCGTAAACTACGGGGGTGGGTGGGGCTCAAGCCCCCTCCGGGATTTCCCAGGATTGGCAAAAATCCCTCCAGGCAACCAGCTGTTATGTGTTTGGGGGGTAATCATCTGGGCAGCACCAATCAGAAGAAATACATTCAGTGTGGAAGAATCCTAGGGGTTCTCCATACGGCTGTTTACTGCGCTGAAAATGCACATTTTCGCATCTTTGAACAGATGACGCAGCCACAAATGTGAAGCCATCCAGGGGGAAACCCTGGAAAATCCGCTCCAAAAAAGTCGGGCGTTTACCCCGACTTTTTTGGAGTGGAGGCAGCTAAGCAGCTGTAAAAAAAGCCAAAAAACATTTTAAAAAACCTTAAAAGTGAAGGAACGCCTCGTCCCATATGTACCTGCCCGGACCTTAACAGGGGCCCTTCTCCGTGAGCCCCTGAAAAAGGAAGTGAGGCAGGTGGCTACTAGAAGGAGGGCTTTCTCCACTGTTGCACCCCGGTTGTGGAATGAGCTCCCCAGAGAGGTCCGCCTGGCGCCTACACTGTACTCTTTTCGTCACCAGCTGAAGACCTTTTTATTCTCTCAGTATTTTAACACTTAATTTTAACTTAAATTTAAATTTAGTGTTCTAACTCTGTATTTTAATCTTATATCAATTTTGCTGCGTGGTTTTATCCTGGTTGTGCTTTTCATACTGTATTTTGTATTTGTGTTTTTAACCTGTTGGTAGTTTTATTATGGTTTTAATTTTTGTGAACCGCCCAGAGAGCTTCGGCTATTGGGCGGTATAAAAATGTAATAAATAAATAAATAAACAAAATTTCTTCTGCTTGGTGCTTTATTTAATTATCTACCCTCACTTCTCCCTCTGGTTAGTTATAATAAATTTATTTAAATCCATAAAAAGGTTTTGTTGATTTTTATCTTGGGATTCAACTTGGATGGTATATTGTATGGGCCTTTGAATGGCGGGGTAGTGTATAAACAATCATAATATTATAATTAAAATGTAATATTTTTGTTGAGTACTTGTTATTTTAATGTGGCTTTAAACACTCTAGGATCCATTGATGAAGGATGGTTTCCAGAAATATAAATATATACATACAGGTAAACAAATAAGCATAGCCCCCTGGCCCAGGTTTAGCTCCATGTGCCCCCCCCCCGGGAATTGAGAAGTCTACGCCCCTGTACCCTAGCTCAGCTGCTATGCTACACTAGTGTGATGTGTGCTGTGCAAGTGGCATGCAAGGTGAGTTTGGACCACTAAATGTGCATGGCCCTGGATATTCCCCATGTGCAGTGTGACACTGCAGGCATGCTCCAGAGCAGAAGTGGTGCTTGGATATTTATCATAGCCATCTTGCCATCAACACAAGCCTTAGCCAGTGCTCAGCAAAAAAAATCCTTGTGGGAAGTTGCCAGCAGGTTTTTGTGTGTTCACAGCTAGCACTTAAGCTTAAAATAGGTTTGATGTATGGAAAACGCCACTGTTCTTAACAGTTTCCAAGGCTCCAACATGGGCGTTCTACCAGCCTAGTCTAGACTTCAAGTCAAAAGGATTTGCAAACATACTTATTAAGGCCTGAAGCTTCTTCTTCTTTTTTAACTAGTTGCTGACAGTTTTTAAAAATATTTTCCCCTTTCCTGTTCTTTTTTTTAAATCTTAAAATAACCATCAATTAAACAAAAAGTCCACCTTGATTGTTGCATTCTTGGTCTCACAGAAATGAAGAACACACCATAGCTTAGCAAAAACTCTTTATGGAACTCACGTTTGTTGTTTTGAAAAGTATATTTTCTTTTGTAAGTTTTCAGATTAGTTATCTATTTGTTACATTTTTATACCGCCCAATAGCCGGAACTCTCTGGGCGGTTCACAAAAATTCAAACCATGAAAAGCATATTAAAACAAGCAACAGTCTAAAAACACAAATACAAAATACAACATAAAAAGCACAACCAGGATAAAACCACACAGCAGAAATTGATATAGATTAAAATACGGAATTAAAACAGCAAAGTTTAAATTTAAGTTAAATTAGGTGTTAAAATACTGAGAAAATAAAAAGGTCTTCAGCTGGCGACGGAAGGAATACAGTGTAGGCGCCAGGCGAACCTCTCTGGGGAGCTCATTCCACAGCCAGGGTGCCACAGCAGAGAAAGGTTTTTCATCAAGCCTAGGTGATGAGAGACAGAGAAACTGAAAAGGAATAGAAGGATAGGTCAAATGAGACAAGACTTATTCCTTGTACTAACTAGAATTAAAAATTTAAATGCAAGTATTTGAGCCATGCAGGACATTTCTTCTTTCTGCGAAAGAATTCTGTGAGTTTCTAAAGCTTACTTTCAGTATTTTAAGTACGAGTTGGTCCAAAATGAAATGATATTTTCTCCACTGACTCCCGGTTTCTTATACTGTGAGTCCAACACAGCTATGTCACTATCCATATAAGTGTGATGTTCACTTATATGAATAGGAGCACTGCCATGTAGTGCAGTTATAAAGCAATCACTTCCTATATTCTGGTTAGACTTTAGATTGTGTTGGGTTTTTGAGATCAAAAGGGATTTCCATGGCTACAGCATTTAGTCGATTAATTGCTTTGGTTTTGTTCATTTTTAAATCCTGATTCTGATAATCTAAAAGTGTGTTCCCCCATTCATTGCTTAGAAGCAGTGGTGTAGCTCCCTGTTGTAATCCAGAGTATTATGGAGGAGGCTTGGGCAATTCAAAGCACAGTCCTCTGTATGTTTAGATAGAAAGCCTCCAACTCCCAGTATTCCTTATGTATATAATCCATGCTGCCTGGGGAATGCAAGGAACTGTAGGACTTTTTTCCTGTCTAAAACACACATAGGATTGCACCCTAAAAGTCATAGGATGAACTGATCGGGATAGATTTCTTTAATAGGATTATTCATTTATTACATTTCTATACCATCCATTTGGCAAAGCGAACCGGGCGCTTTACAAGACAAGAACGACAGAAGTAGAGGTTTCTTCATGATTTCAGTTGTATTTGATGGCTCCTTTAGTTTTTCCCCGCCAGGGCTGTGGTTCCTGTTTAAGATTTTTAAGGAAATGTTTGCCAATGAGACAGCAGAATTATAACGGCAGAGAAGTGGGTCAGCAGAAGCAATGCTTTTAAGCGGGCAGAATTGAGGAGCAAAGAGTCCATAGCTCAGTGGTAGAACACCTGCTTTGCATGCAGAAGGTCGCTGGTTCAATCCCTGGCAACACCAGTAAGGGTGAAAAAATCCGGCCTGAAACCCAGGAGAACGGCTGCCAGTCAGTGTCAACAATACTGGCCATGGTTGGACCAATGGCAGCTTCCTATGTTGCTGTGCATTAAGGACAGGATAAGGCATTGTCCAGGACCCCAACCTGGTGCCCTCCAGATGTGTTAGGCAGATGTGATGCCCTCCAGATGTGTTAATTTAACTCCCACTGTTCCCTCCCTCAGTACCCCTGCTGTCTATTGGTCTAAACAGCAAACACCCTTGATTCCACACAGAAGGCAAGAAGGTGACTAGTAAGAACCAGCGGTTACGGATATGTACTAACCCGCCCGTTATTTCTGAAGGGACCAAGGGACCTCGTCTTAATTTAATTCAGGAGCATTTTACTGTTGCTCAAACAAACCCATTAGTTAGGGCCATTTCACAAGTTACACAGTTAAGGTGCACACTGGAAATGTTTTGTATCAGGGTTGAGCGGTTTTCTGGCTTGTCATATCTTTGTTTTTTACTAGAATTCTGAGTCTTCCACGCTAACTGCAAAAGATGCACACTTTGAATTAAAGAACAGGGTGCCCCTGAGCATATTCTGAGCTCAGGAATTAATTTTCAGTTCCAGAAATGAACTGAGCTCACAGGCTGTAGCTAGACCTAAGGTTTATCCCAGAATCATCCCGGGTTCATCCCTGCCTGAGCACTGGATGCCCTGTGTGGCCCTTAGATGAACAGATTTGACCCCAGGACAATCCTGGGATAAACCTTAGGTCTAGCTACAGCCACAGTCCTTTCACACAGAAAACTAATCTGGTTATTCCAAACTCCCTTTATTTTAGCCACCAAATTTAGGTGGAAGATGCTGTTAATACTGTTGAGCAATTGTGAACTCTTTGCAGATTTACTGCAAATCACCCAAAGGCTAACCAACAGATCCCAATAGACCTTCTGCCCATCATTAGTTTATATGACACTTTAAAACATGGTTTTATTTGGTTTTGGTTTTGGTTTTTTAATTCTAAACCACACCTTCATCCAGAAGGCACCCAAGTATTCTATGTATACAATGGAGGCTGGTGGCCCTGATGTCGGTGGGGCAGTGAATTCACTTTGGGTTTCAGTCAGAACCCTAAAGCAGCTATCCATAAGAACATAAGAGCCATGCTGGATCAGACCAGGGGTCCATTTAGTCCTGCACTCTGTTCACACAGTGGCCAACCAGCTGTCGGCCATGGACCAAGAAAGCAGGACACTGCAATGGCACACTCCCACCCATGTTCCCCAGCAACTGGTGCATATAAGCTTACTGCCTCTGATACTGGAGGCAGCACATAGCCATTAGGCTTCTGTACCTTGGATAGCTTCTTTAGAGTTCTGATTGGTTCTAACTGAAACCTGGAGTGAATTCACTGCCCCTCTGACATCAGAGCCACTACCCTCCACTGTATACATGGGTACATAGCATGGATGTCCAAGAAATGCATGTTTTCCACCCAATCTATTCTAGGTGTGCAAGAGCCAGGGAACTGTGATCAGTTTCAGATCCCTTGTACTTCTCTACATGGGGCTGCCCTTAAAGCTGGGCAAAGTTAAAGGTTCTTGTACTAGTATACAAAGCCCTAAAGAACTTGGGACCAGGATACCTGAGAGAGCGCCTTCTCCCCTATTAGCCTGCCCGGTCACTGAGGCCATCCGAGGGTCTGCTCCTGGTGGTTCCACATAGACCCATCCTCCGATTGGAGTCCACCAGGGGAAAAGCCTTCAGCGTGGTGGCCCCCCTCCTGTGGAATTCCCTGCCTCTGTAGGTCAGGTAGCGTCAACTTTGTATTCCTTCTGAAAACATCATTATTCCAGGAAGCCTTTCCTTAATGACTAGCTGCAGTTTATTTTGCCCTTTGTTTCTTTAAAATTCTAATTTGAATGTGTTTTTATTCTGTTTTTATTCTATTTTATTTTGTCTACTTCTCCGAAATTCTGAATGGGGAGCAGTATATAAATATTGTCAATAAAAAGGTAGATAAATGGTGGAAAACATTGCTTTGTTATCCTTTAACATCTGAAGTGACTGCTAGGAAGAAAACACTTGTGGGAACAAATCTTGCTTCCTTTCCGGTTAAGGGTGGGAAAAGTCAAGGAAGCATTTTAAAGCATTTAAAACACCCAAGCTCATTCCTTAGTGCTTCAGACTTTTAATAACCACAAGCTATATAGAAAATGCAAATGCTCCATGAAGCAACCTCCATACCAAGTTCCATGAAATGATCTCATACTAGGTTTCACAAAGAATGGTCATTTAATTGTAAGGATCCAAACAGTTTTATCACTCATTATGTGAATGGCGCAACCCTAAATATTCGGGCCTGACAAGGCCTGAATAAGTGGGGCTATTGTTTTTTGTATCCAACTAGGTTATGAATTTTAATTCCCAGGTTCGGCTTTTTAAAGGTTTCCTCTTAAGGTAGACAGAGAGGTCAGACGGGGAGTTGTCTTGTTCGAACAAATGCTTGTACATGGGAGTTTTCTTGCTTGTCCAGCCATTCTTCTGCATGAGTTCATTGGAGTCCTTAAAGAGTCCTTGGTGAAATCTTCCTTTTTATTTGAGATCTTAAAGCCTACCTTTGTGGAATGTTGATGTTTACAAGCCAATTGTTTTAGAATTTAACAGAGAAGATTTAGCAAAAACAGGATGCCCTTGGAACACACACGCACATTTACAGACGTTATATCTAAAATTATTTCTAAAAGGTTCAACTCACCCTGCAACGGCCACATCAGCCTTTCAAATACGAACGAAAAATATGATTAGCCCTCTGAAAATGCTACAGACCTTCTATGCATACAAAACCATCACATTTCTTTAAACAGCTCGCACCAGTGCGGTGTAGTAGTTAGTGTTGGACTGGGGAGATCTGGGTTCAAGGCCCCACTTGGCCTTGAGGTTCTCTGGTTGAGTTTGGGCCAGTCACTGACTCTCAGCCTAACCTACTTCACAGGGTTGTTGTGTGGATAAAATGCAGAGAAGGAGGAGGATCGTGTAAGGCACCTTTGAGGAAAGGTGGTATATAAACGGCATATTCCTTCTCATGGCAAGACTCTCTCCATTGTATAGGGAGGGAAGCACTGCTCAATCATCCAGGTAGGATGCCTAAGGTGGCACAGTTCAAAAGGAGTCAGCCATGCCAGCAGCAGCTTTTAGACCTCAGTTTGAGTGTTGTTTATGGCATGTCTTGCTGTTTGCAGAAACTGAGAGTTTGCCCTCCCAGAATCCACTGCAGCTGCAAGACGTCTTGGCATGCGTAAGGTGGCCAAAGAACCACCCCAGCCTCAGGATCCTTCTTAGGCTTAACGCCAAATCACACGTTGTGATGGCTGCCACCACAGATGTTTGGAGAAGGAGACGCCTCCTAGAAGGCAACCAGCAATTGGTCGCCTTCCACCAGGAAGAGGGCGGGGGCAGCTCCAGGACCTGCGTGGCCGCCCAGAAGCCCTGTGCTCCGTCCTTGGCGACAGGACTACTTAATGACACCTTGGGAGATGGAAAGGGAGGGAGGCGGCACCAACCCAGCACCATGAAGACAGACCCTGGTTTGGGGCACATAAAGAATCTCCATGGCTGGATCTTCTTGTGATCTTGTGGATATGATATGAAATGCAAGGCGCCAGTAAGTCGAAATAACTCCATTATTTTCTATGGGAAAGAGCCACTCCTCTTAAATATAATTTGGAACAGTTTAACCCTATTCCCAACATCCTCTCCTTCACCTATCACACATCAGGCCTGGTCAGATGACATGCTAAGGCTAAGCCGTGGTTAGGCCGCTAACCCTTTTGCAGAAAATGGTTTGTGAGCGTGTTTAGACCGTGGTTATGCAGCCACCATGGTTAGGAGTGGTTTACCTGGCATGCTAAAGTCAAGGTTCACACGACACGCTAAGCCACAAGGTTTAGCTCAAAATGTTTAACCACCGTGGAGGCACAAGATCTAGGGCAAACTGCCACTGTGTGATAGAACAGACATGTCCGCCAGGATGGGAAACTGAACATTCAAAGCATATTTAAGTGCATACTGTCCCAAAGAGGCTAAACCAAAAAGCCTCCTGCAAAACGTGGACCTCCACAATTTCTTTTGGAGACACCCCCGTCGGAATCCTTCCCATAGTCCTGGGATCTTGAGAAACTCACGCTGCAGACTATACAAGCACAGCAGCAGACGCAAAAGAATAATAGCAATGAACCACATCATAATAATGCTCAGCACTTAATGACAATGGTGCTGAGGCTGGGCTGGGTCAGTCCGACTTTTGTTTATGGGCTGGTGATATCATTTATTCCCTGCAGGAGGTCAGCAACTCAGATGTCTTAAGATCTTTAGGAGCTAGTAATTGTCTAGCTTTCTCTTTTAAAATGTTCCTGAAATATTTATTTTCCTTTCTGGTCCCCTGGCCTTTTCTTCTTGTTTTAGAAGCCCTTCATCTTTAAACTTTCCCTGGTAGGATGATTCTCAAAGACGGTTCCTCCTTGTCTCATATTTAATGTTTTAGGGCACAATTCTATGCATGTTTAGGCAGAAAGAGTCCTGCAACTCCCAGGCATGGCTGGCTAGGGAATGCTGGGAGTTGCAGGACTTTTTTTTCTATTTAAACATGTATATAGGATTGCACCCTAAAAATGTTCGCTTTTCAGTTATAGTCAAAACTATAACTGAAATGTTCCAAGTGATTTTCTTTCCTGATCATTCAGGATTTTTTTTAAAAAAAATTTTACGAAAACACTACCACAGTTACCATTCCGTTTCCTTTTAACCTTTGCTTTGAATTTAATTGTTTCCTTCCCTTTAAATAGAGCCTTGAGGGTATTCAGAATATATTTATCTGTGGTTTAATTAAGTATTCCTCAATAAAACTATTAAGAAGTTAAGAACAGTGTTCAGAGGAGGGCAACCAGGATGATCGGGGGTCTGGAAACAAAGCCCTGAAACAACTGGGCATGTTTAGCCTGGAGAAGAGAAGATTGAGGGGAGACACGATAGCACTCTTCAAATACTTAAAAGGTTGTCACACAGAGGAGGGCCAGGATCCCTTTTCGATCATCCCAGAGTGCAGGACACAGAATAATGGGCTCAAGTTACAGGAAGCCAGATTTAGGCTGGACATCAGGAAAAACTTTCTGACTGTTAGAGCAGTACAACAATGGAACCAGTTACCTAGGAAAGGTTGTGGGCTCTCCCACACTAGAGGCATTCAAGGGGCAGCTGGACAACGATCTGTCAGGTATGCTTTAGGGTGGATTCCTGCATGGGTGTGTGTGTGTTTGGACTCGATGGCCTTAAAGGTCCCTTCCAACTCTACTATTCTATGATTCTTTGATTCTATGGACACAACAGATGGGTGTGTGTGGAATTGATGGCATGCTACAGACGGGACAACAATGAAAGCAGATGTAGGCAGGGTTGTTTATCTCTCTCTCTGTCTGTCCGCCTATCTCATTTGTGTCCCATTCTCCTTTCAGTTTTGGAATAGATGTGGTTTATCTACTATTTTCCCTCGTCATAATCCGAGTAGCTAGCTTGGAATTAGATAGACCGGCTTGTCCCAGACAACCCAACGAGCTTCAGGGCTGAGAGGGTGATTCGAATCCAGGCTTTTAAGTAAGCATCAAACGAAATAACCCTATGCCTGCTATTCCATCCCTTCTAAACTCCCCAGAGGAGATGCAGAATAAAGAAGTGAGAAATTATAATTATTAATTATACTGACTCACTTCACTGGGGAGATCCAATTTGCAGTATGAATTTCCCATTCAAGCCTCCCCATCTCTCTTTTATAAGCCAAGAAGTCCATAGGGCCATTGCCTTTAGATGAATAGCAGGGCTCTGTGGGGCTGGATTCTGGTTCCTCCACTCTTCCAGTAAGGCACTGAGCTGCTATAGTTTATTGGTTGTACTTCATTCCAGATTAATTAATCTACAACAAGGGAAAGCAACCTTTTCAGTCCCACAAGTACTTATCATTTTTGTGAGGGGATTCATTCTCTTCTTCACCCATGTCTGGATTCCATTATCACCCCCTCCCCCACCTGGAATTGTTCCATTTTTGTCCCCTCCCCCACCTGGAAGTGATCTTTTTTTAAACCTTCCTTTGCCTGGAATCGCTCCATTTTTGCACACTTCCCCCATCCCTTAACCATGATTCCTGCCCCACTGCACTGCCTACCTCATTTCTGTGCCCCCAAAGCCCTAAGAAGAAAGTGGGAAGTCAGCAGACCTGGGGCCCGTCTATACGACAGCGGGATTGCTACTCATTTAATTTCAACGCGAATTTTCGTTGATTCGAATCTAGGTTAAATTGGATAAATTCCTGAAAGAGAAGGGTATGAATGGCTACTAGTCCTGATGGCTATGTGCTACCTCCAGTATCAGAGGCAGTAAACCTATATATACACCAGTTACTGGGGAACATCAACGGATGGGTGCTGTTGCAATTGTGTCCTATTTGTGGGTTCCTGGTCGACAGCTGGTTGGTCACCATGTGAACAGAGTGCTGGATGAGATGGACCCTTGGTCTGATCCAGCATGGATGTTCTTATGTGTTAAGGAGCAACTCATCTCAGAGTTCCCACTGCAGGGCAGGGCAGCACCAAGGGTAGCCATGGTTGGTCTCCTGCTGAGGGCCAATACTCCAGCAAGGGGCCTACTGACAAGCACCCCCCTGGACGTACTCCTTCTCTTCACCACTGGACTGTGTTCATTCATCCTCCTCTCACTCTGACCCCAACAATGGTGGTGGTGTGAAGGAGGAATAGGAAACGTCATTGTTTGCTCGGTGGCTCTGTCTGTCAGGCAAGCAGGAAGCAGCACTGATGGAGAAGATGAACAGGAGCTGGTGACAATGCTGGTAAGAATGTAGACGTGCTGAAGGAGGAGGCCCATTGGGGGGTGTCTTGCCCCCCAAAAGCGGGTTAGACAAATTCTTGGCTACTAGTCCTGATGGCTCTCTTCTGCCTCCACTATCAGAGGCAGTATGCTTATGCACACCAGTTGCTGGGGAACATGGGCGGGAGGGTGCTGTTGCACTCATCTCCTGCTTGTGAGTTTCTTGTGGGCAGCTAGTTGGCCACTGGGAATAGAATGCTGGACTAGAGGGACCCTTGTTCTGATCCAGCAGGGCTCTTCTTACATTCATATATTCTTACGTTCAAAACCTGGATCTGACACTGTCGCTGGGGTGAATGGCACAAGCAAGCTGCCTCCAGAAGGGGCAGGTGGCGAAGCTATTGGGAAAGGGCTGTGTGGAGAAAAAAGGGTCTAGCTGGTGGGTGGAGAGGACAGATCAGGGTCAACCCCAGCTGCTGAAAGTCATCCCAAATAAACATGTTTTGCAATCAGTGCTGTTGAGGGAACTGGCAGCTCTTCAAGCACAAACAACGAGACAGCGCCGGAGCCGGAATTCTGAGTTCAAAAAGGGAATCCGGGGCACGGTCCATTTGGGGCCGCCCTCAGCACAAGCCCCCTGGGGCAAATGGGATTGGCGTAAGAGCATAGAAATAATGTGTATTTGCAGAGGTGACCTTTTGGTGAATCATGTCCTTAAAGTGGAAGATCCTGGGTTATAGGTGAATCCCACAATTCTCCCGCACAGAGCTGAACGTCGTAGGATTTTTTTTTCTGTCTAAACATGCACAGGATTGTACCCTTAATGGTACAAATGTGACCTGCAACAAAACGTTGCAGCGTGTACTCACTTCCTAGCAGAAGTGCTCGTATTGAGGGTTCCAGCCATCCAGCCAAACCTAGGGTGACCATATGGAAAGGAGGACAGGGCTCCTGTAGCTTTAACAGTTGCATAGTAAAGTCAATTTCAGCAGGTATCATTTGTATATATGAAGAACCTGGTGAAATTCCCTCTTCATCACAACAGTGAAAGCTGCAGGAGCCCTGCCCTCTTTTGTATCTGGTAATGCTAGTATAGTTCCTGCAGCTTTCACTGTTGTGATGAAGAAGGAATTTCACCAGGTTCTCCATATATACAAATGACACCTGCTGAAATTCCCTTTTCTATGCAACTGTTAAAGATACAGGAGCCCTGTCCTCCTTTCCATATGGTCACCCTAGACATAGCCACTTCTAGAATACAATTTGTCCTAAGGGGCTCAAGCACGCCGATTCACTCCCCCCGCCCTGCCACACAGTTTGCCAAAGTCAACATTCTGTGGCTCCTGGAGTCCACTGAACATGCGCTGTTGGGGCGGGTGTGAGTGTGTTCCTTTTGGGGTGTTTATATTTCTTACTTCTGCAAACAGCAGGATTCGCCCAAACATTCTATTATCTACCTCCTGTTTCTTGGTGGGTCCATTTTGGCTCCAGTCCTGTTAGCACTCAACTCCTTGAATTCACACTTAGGAGTTCATCGTGGTTTTTTGCGCATTTTATAGGGTGACCATATGGAAAGGAGGACAGGGCTCCTGTATCTTTTAACAGTTGTGTTGAAAGGGGAATTTCAGCAGGTGTCATTTGTATGCAGGCAGCACCTGGTGAAATGTATTTATTTATTTATTACATTTATATACCGCCCCACGCCGAAGCACTCTGGGCGGTTTACAACAGTTAAAAATGGTAAACATTAAAAAGTATACAAAATTTAAAAACCATCAAAAACAAAAACAAAACAGTATAAATGCCCTCTTCATCACAAAAGTTAAAGCTGCAGGAGCCCTGCCCTCTTTTTTATCTGGTCACTCTAGTATAGCTCCTACAGCTTTAACTGTTGTGATGAAGACACCTGCTGAGATTCCCCTTTCAATGCACCTGTTAAAGATAGAGGAGCCCTGTCCTCCTTTTCATATGGTCACCCTAGTTCAGACAACGCTGTCCGCTTCCCACGCACCTCCCGCTCCTTCTTGCCTTTTTTCCGTCACAAAATGGACCCCTTTTAATCTGATTTTTTGTTTTGTTTTGGAAACAGAATGTGCTGTGTGCAGAAAAAGCAGTGTGATGGGCCACATGGTCTTAGTTTACTCTGAATAGGCCATGTAGTCTTTGTTTATTTCCTCTTTCTTCTCCAGGAAGAAAGAGGAAGTATTGTGTGACAGGAGCGGGCGCGGAGAAGCAACGGTAGGGAACTACGATTCCCCCCCCCCCCCCGGTCTGATGCTTCTCTTAAGGGGAATGATTAGGGAAAGGTTTGCTAATGTAAGGGCCAGGCGTCAACAGTTTAATTTACCTCCAACAATGATTTATGCCTCAGGGTCTCAGAGGAAGAGAATCATGTTCCATAGCCTAACTGACTGTACCCCTATCGTGAATAGATTACAAAAAAACACTGTGTAAATAATGTTAAGGTTGTGACCTGCTGTGTTAAAAGGAAGGAACTCTGAAGTTATAACCATATACCTGCCAACAATAGGAATGCTTAGGAAAAAAAGAAAGAAGCATGGTGTTTCCCTATGTTTGGTGTGTTGCAGTTCCATTCTTTTCCCCTGGTCACACCAGGAGCCAGAAAAAATATATGACGAAAAGTCCAAAGCACAATACCATTAATCTACATACTTGCGCTTGTAACAATCCACTTCAGCAGGAATATTTCAGTGTAACTATTGGTGCAATCCTGTCATGCTTATTCAGAAGTAAATGCCGTGGAGGTCAATAGGACTTACTCCCAAGTAGGTGTGTATAAGTCTGCAGCATAAAAAGTAGCGTGACCAGATACAAAAGAGGGCAGGGCTCCTGCAGCTTTAACTGTTGTGATAAAGAGGGAATTTCAGCTGGTGCTGCATGCATACAAAAGACACCTGCTGAAATTCCCTTTTCTATACAACTGTTAAAGACACAGGAGCCTTGTCCTAGGGCGACCATATGAAAAGGAGGACAGGGCTCCTGTATCTTTAACAGTTGTATTGAAAAGGGAATTTCCTCTTCATCACAACAGTTAAAGCTGCAGGCGCCCTGCCCTCTTTTAAATCTGGTCACTCTAGTATAGCTCCTGCACCTTTAACTGTTGTGATGAAGAGGGGATTTCACCAGGTTCTCCATATATACAAATGACACCAGCTGAAATTCCCTTTTCTATGCAACTGTTAAAGATACAGGAGCCCTGTCCTCCTTTTCATATGGTCACCCTACCCTGTCCTCCTTTCCATCTGGTCACCCTAGCTATCATGGTGGCCAAGATTCCCTGAAAGATGGATTTCTCATTGCTACTGTTCCCTCACTAATGATTTATTTCACTGTGTCAATGCCATTTTTCAAAACAAAACCGCTCTCAGGGCAATTCACAAACAGTATTAAAAATATAAAACAACATGTAACATTTTAAACTCACATTCAGGCAACACACTAAGCCATGGTGTTTAAGCATTTTGAGCTAAACGTTATAGTTTAGTGTGTTGTGTGAACCAATTTCTAACCATGGCGGTTACATAACCACGGTTTAAACACACTCATTAACCACTTGCTGCAAAAGTGTTAGTGGACGAACCATGGCTTAGCGTGTTGTCTGAACAGGCCCATAGTAGCATAAAACAGATTCTAGTCCAGCCCAGCAATCCAGATCCATGCTGCCTGGGAACAGTGGAAGTTGTTGTTCAGCACATTCAGAGGGCATCAGGTTGAGGAAGACTGGCTCTACCAGATGTCTAATTTTAGAGTCTACATGGACACTGCTCTAGGCACCAGCCAGGCGCCTTCTCCCTTGTATTTTTAATTCATTTCTTAAGCCTTTTCTTTTTTAAAAAAAGTAAAAGGGGTGTTTTGTTTTAAACTGCCATGTACTTAGTTTCTTGGAGAAGGTATTTTCCATTTAGGCCATGGCTAGACCAGGCCTATATCCTGGGATTGTCCTGGGGTCATCCCTGTTCATGTAAATGACACACAGGGGATCCAGGGATCAGCCAGGGATGATCCCAGGATATAGGCCTGGTCTAGCCATGGCCTCAGTCTCACCAGTATGCCTTCCAGAAAATGAGTGTTTTGTGACTGCCCATGCCCACCATGGTAGCCATTTTATAAATGGACAACACCCTCCCCCATGGCAGCCATTTTGTGAGAGTGCTCATAACACTCTCCCAAAATTCCTAATAATAATAATAATAATAATAATAATAATAATAATAATAATAATAATAATATACATTTATATCCCACCTTTTTTCTTCCAAGGAACCCTCATCCTCTCCATTTTATCCTTACAACAACCCTGCAAGGTAGGTTGGGTTGAGAGTCTGTGACTGGCCCAAAGTCACCCATGGCCAAGCGGAGACCAGAACATGGATCTCCATTCCAACACTTTAGCCACTATACCAGACTGGTTCTATCCATTCCTAAATGTTCCCACTGACCCGAAAAGGTTGGGAACCTCCGGTCTAATTCATTTCAGTAGGACATGCAAAGGGGAACGTCCTGGTGGATTGGGCCCAGTAGGATCGGATGGTCTTTAACAACTGAGCATTCAAATTAAAGGTCTGTGGGGTCGTTTTGGAGCCCTTGTGGTGTATTTTAATTAGGGAAATCAATGCTGACCCACTTGTGGAGGCAGTCCAGACAACACCAGAACAGAATTGCTGACTTCTTCCCTCTAGGGCAGTCCAGACTTTACTTTTTCGGCTCCCTCCTCCTCTGCACGCTGCGGTTGCCGTGCAATTGTGGAACGTGCAGCAGCGGCGCTGTTTGGAAGGCCTTGAGATCGTGGAGCCAGCTCTGAAGATCTAAGGAACCCACCCCGCTCCCAAAGCCTGAGCTTCATGCCAGTAAAAAACCCTGAGATTAACCCAGGTATGATTATGAGCAACGCTCTGTGCTTAACTCAGACCCACCCCGCCTTGCCTTTGTTCCTTTGGGCAAAGGTGTTCCAGTGTGATGCCTCATCCATTTTGGTTCTGCTTATTCCACAAGGCAGAATTAAGCATTAGGGCTTGGCTCCCTTGGAGGAAAACTGAACCTCTACCACCGAGATGAGATGGTGTTTTTACCCTCGTGTGTGGTACGCACAGGACAAAGGTGCAAGGACAAAGGTGCCCTGAGCACACGCTTAGCCGATTTCCTTTATCTGCCACGGACTCCAAAGGATCGGTGAGAAATCTGAAAAAGAGCATGCCATATGATTCACCTAATAGCCATGGCTTTTCAGATACACATCTAACCCATCTCCTGGGACTGGGCCAATGTCTTTTTAGATGACTAGCGAGAAAATATCCTGTACTAAGCGTTTGGCAAAATAGAATGAGTGAGAAATGAAAGGTGGCATTTTGTTTTGTAGTTAAGTAGCTCCATATAAGATTGCAAAAATGGGATATTTCTCTTTTCTCACTGGGTTGTAGTGTAATAATACTAGGGGGGTGGGGAAGAACTCTAACCAAATTCTTTGAGTTTATACCTAAGGGGAAAAATTACACTGGGGGATTAATTATAATTTGATTAAGCAGAATTTAATACCTGCAACTTTGCAGAACATCTACAAATAAATGAGACTTATTTTAAGGCCTGAAATCTTATTTGCAGCATAAAGGTGTGCAGACTTGCAAGGACAATGTTGTTCTGAAAACAAAGAAACCTTAAAAACCTTGCAAGGAAACAGATTTGCAAGGAAACAGATTTGAGCTAAACTGTAAACGAAACTTCCTAGAGCTGTTCGCCACTGGAACAGACTGGGTGGCTCTCCTTCAGATTCTGGCTGGACATCAGAAAAAACTTCCTGATAGTTAGAGCAGTACGGCAATGGAACCAATGACCTAGGGAGGTCGTGGGCTCTCCCACACTAGAGGCCTTCCAAGAGGTGGCTGGACAGCCATCTGTCAGGGATGCTTTAAGGTAGATTCCTGCATTGAGAAGGGGGTTGGACTAGATGGCCTTATAGGCCCCTTCCAACTCTACTATTCTATGACTCTATTTAAGAAGAGGCTGGATGGCCATCTGCCGGGAATGCTGCACTTGCAAGATTCCTGCACAGAGCAGGGGGTTGAACTAGATGCCCTCCAAGTACATTACAGGTCACTTGTTTATTTGCCCATAGCCCAAGGGTTACACCAGAATTGCACAGCTTAAAACATACCAAGCAGAAAGATGCCTCTACCTGCCCCACATCAGTCACCAGTCTCAATAAAACTCCTATTTTGATTTCCTGTCTGGAACTGGGTACAGGGTTGGGGGAGGGTATGTGTGTGTGAACCAGGGGTATGTCAAGTTTTATTTATTTATTTATTTATTTATTTATTTATTTATTTATTACATTTCTATACCGCCCAATAGCTGGAGCTCTCTGGGCGGTTCACAAAAATAGTACTTGGTGGTAGGCCACAATATGTAGCTAGTGGGCTGTATTTGGGTTGGTGTGTTGCAAAGTTGCAAAGACATGATGAACCGCCCAGAGAGCTTTGGCTATTGGGCGGTATAAAAATGTAATAAATAAATAAACAAACAAACAAACACAACCTCTATTTTTTTGTACTTCTGTGTTTCTCCTCCTCCTATGCCTTATTTTCTGTACCATGCAGCCTAATTGAAGACCAGTGATGTAAACAACGCCAGGATTACCACAGGATAACGAACTTGGGATAACAACCTGTCATTAGTTCATTCTGACTGTGTGAAAAAAAAGGGCACAGCAGTGTGCGTATTAAGAACGAAATTCTATGCACGTTTCCTTGAGAGTAAGCCCCATTAAACTCATTGGGACTTACTTCTTTTACAGAGGACAGCCCTCTATTTGAAAGTATCCTCTAGTCAAGGCTCCTTCTATGACCTGAACCCCCTGAGCAAGAGGGGTCCCCACATTCCTTCTTTTTACCTTCCCCTTCCCTGTAACGTGGGCTTTAGGCTGTAGACATGGGGTGAGTAACACTCCAGACACTTGTGGCTTAGCACAACAGTTTACTAGTAAAGTAAAACAAGCAAATTATGACTAAAAGCATTTAGTCAATAGAGCTGAGTGATACAAAGGCATTAAAAGAAAATAAGAGTTGCAAAAATGCAAGTTCTTTTACCCTAAGCTGCTTCTTTCTGCTCCTTCTATAAGCTCTGGTCTTTCTTTGGCTTTGGGGTCCTCTACCTTGACTCTGGCCCTAGTCTGCTCACTCTTTCATACCTTCTTCCCGCAAAACAGAAAGTAAAGTTCCCAATGAACCTTAACTGGAGAAATGAAACTACTCCTCTCAAGAATACCCCCTCCCAACAGAAACTCTTGCTTCTGTAGGCCTCAAGCCTTCACATCTCTTTATGAAGAGCTGTCCAGGCCAAGTCAGGTTGCCCATCGACAGCAATCACCTGGGCAGAAGGCTGAGGAGCACACAGCTCTGGAAAATGCTGACCACAAGTGCAGTCTGCAAGGCTGATGGCTCGTGCTTGGTTTCTACTTATTCAGTAGCAACATGCCTGCATGGTGCTCAGGCCCAGTGTCAGGACTCAGTGTCCTTCAGCAGCTGCCAGTGTACCAGCAGAGTCCACCAGTTCTAACACCTGCCCTGGCCTTCCTGGGAAAAGCAGCTGAGTCTCCAAGCCACTATTTTGATTTTCTACAATGTCTTGGAGCAACGCTACATCAGGAGGCATTGTGGGAAGTGGACATGGAGGCTTCGAGACACCACCACCACCGTTGCAGCAGCAGGTTGGGACTAAAGTGGCCTTACAGAGGTCACCTTGCTGAGGGACCCCTCCAACCTGGGCCCTGACAGTGCTGAGAGACCAGCCCCTGTACCTCTACCAACTTGCCACTGTTGACCACAGGTGAGCAAGTCTTCCGAACACTCGCTTCTTGTACCATATTTCCCTCTCATGTAAAATGGGATTCCGTACTGCCTCAGTTGCATCTCATCCAAACCTGAACTCTGGTTCTCCTTTGCCGTCTTTCTCTGTAGAGCTGGCTATCACCACCTCCCCCAAGGGAGGTCTGCGTGCACCACTCCTGCCTGCAAATCTCTGCCGGTGATCGCTCACTTTCAAAACTGTGGGCCGTATAACCCACTGAGAGAGCTGGCCTGCTGCAAAGTCGTATGGCAGGCCCTTCTATTCATATGTAATCTCATTGCTCCATCTTCAGACAATCTCCCTGGCTCCTGGTTTATTACACAACGACAGCCAAATTGTCCTCTTTGCTGTTTACTAAATCTCCAGGGATCTGCCCCAAGCTTGGGCAGAGGTGCCTTGACTTTTGCTTGTGTTCTCTCGCTCTCTGTTTCTTTCCCTGCAACACTGGCAACATCCTGTACTTTGCCTTCTTGTAAGATGCTTGAAAGATTATAAAAGTGTGAGAAAATGGTGATGGAATTCTCCTCCTTTCCCATTCTCCATCATTATGTTGGTGGCTGTTGTCATCTGTCTCTTTACTAGATGGGTGTCATTTATTTATTTAATTAGAACATTTATAAGCTTCAGCCTAATCTCCCAGGGCGGCGTATAATTAAGAGAACAAAACCATACAATAAAAGAATAAAACAATAAAACAGCATCAGCGTACAGGAATGGCAGCCGCCAACAATAAAACCAGGCTGAACCATACAATGGCAATCAAAAGAACTATTTGACGTGCTGAAATGCCTGAACAAATAAATCAGCCTTTGCCTGATGCCAAAAGGTATCAAAGGAGGCGCCAGGCAAGCTTCTCTGGAGAGGGTTCGAAACGTGAGGTGTCTCAGCTGCGAGCACACTGAACAATGGTGCGAGCACACTTAGAATACTGTGTACTTTTCTGGTCACCACACTTAAAAAAGATATTGTAGAAAAGTGCAGAAAAGGGCAACTAAAATGATCAAGGGTCTGAAGCATCTCCCTGCCACGACACAGGCTCTGAACACCAAGCCTGGCCGCGGCTACTCCCTCCTCAAGCCAAGCACCACCGCAATGGATAAAACCCACCTTCCTCCAAACTATGTGGAGAAAGGGGTTAAACGGAGAAGGATTTCAATATATAAAATAAAACACTGTGAGTTATATGTGCTGAGGTGAATGATTGTCAGAGTGGGTGCTAAATGTGTAAACTTCAAATGATAAATGCCAAACAGACACGTGGGATTTTTGTAGTAGTTAAAAACCAAATAATTAAAATTTATTTTTAAAAGTTCACAAGTTTTGTTTCAAATAAAACATTTAAAAACCTTTTTGAAACCTTTCATCCAATCCTTTCACTCATTTACATACGCACTTTCCTTTTTCTCACACAATCAATCTTGAACTTTCTTTATTATCAGTATTGATTAATATACATCAATTATGTGCACACCACACTCCAAAGACACCACTCTCTATCCTGAACCTCAAATTTTCCCAGAACTTAAGTACCCTAAACACAGAGAGCACTAAAGACTCTAAGAGTACCTAACAAGTCCCCCTCAGTCCTTCCCTTATATATCACTCCTCCCAAGACATTCTAACTTCACCCACTCAGGCCAACATTCTAAAGTCACCACAGACTTACAAACTGCAGACATACATTTGGGAACTGACTTGTGGGGTGTAACGCCACACTCCCCTCTGAGGGAAGGTTATAACAGCTGGGATTGTTTAGCTTGGAACAAAGGAGGCTGAGGTGAGACATGATAGAGGTGTACAAAATTATGCATGGTGTGGAGAATGTGGATAGGGAGACATTTTTCTCCCTCTCTCAAAATACCGGAACCCGAAGTCATCCCATGAAGCTGATTGGTGGGAGATTCAGGACAGATAAAAGGAAGGACTTCTTTACACAGCGCATAAACTATGGAACTCACTACCACAAGATGTAGTGATGGCCACCAATTTCGATGGCTTTAAAAGGGGGTTAGATAAATTCCTGTAGGTGAAGGCTATCAATGGCTCTTAGTCCTGATGGTTGTGTGCTACCTCCAGTATCCAAGGCAGTAAGCCTATGGATGGGTGGGAGGATGCTGTTGTATTGTGTCCTGCTCATGGTTCCCTGGTCGCTGTTGGCCACTGTGTGAACAGAATACTGGACTAAATGGACTCTTCTTCTGATCCAGCATGGCTGCTCTTCTGTTCTTAGAGGGTCACCTCTTGATTCATTACCTTCCTAACTTCAGGTGCTAGTGGGATTCACAGAAGGGCTTCTGATCCAGGTCATACAATTTAGACAGGATCATGTGGTAGGTAGTGATCCTTTAATTCAGAGTGTCACACATCTTCCAGCCCAAGGGGCTAATTCAATTTGGGAGAAATTCTTGGAGGCCATATTTCATTGATGGGTAGGCAAAGGCAAAAGGGCCGAGCCCCAAATGCCCCCAAAATATTAATTTTATTATTACATTTATATCCTGCCTTTTTTCCTCCAAGGAACCCAAGGCAGCGTACATAATCCTCCTCCTCTCCATTTTATCAGTATGTACCAGTATATTTTAGCTTAACCCTCTTATTGCCATAAACTAAGCATTAGGAAGATAGTTATTTCAACCTTTTAGAAAGGGGACACAACATGCAAATAGAATCATAGAAAAGCAGAGTTGGAAGGGGCCTACAAGGCCATCGAGTCCAACCCCCTGCTCAATGCAGGAATCCACCCTAAAGCATCCCTGACAGAGGGTTGTCCAGCTGCCTCTTGAAGGCCTCTAGTGTGGGAGAGCCCGCAACCTCCCTAGGTAACTGGTTCTTTTGTCGTACTGCCTGGATCTCATCAAATGATTGAGAAAGGGTGGGTCAAGGGGAAATGGCTATTTGGGGAACCCTGGAAGGGCAGGTTGGTACCCCGGGTAGCTTGGTCCCGTCACCATTTATTGCTTTATGGGTCCAGTCCAACACTTTGAATGGTGCTTGGAAAGGGACTGGCAGCCAGTATCTCTATGGCCCATTCCAGTTAGGCCATGGCTAGACCAGGCCTATATCCTGGGATCATCCCTGGCTGATCCCTGGATCCCCTGTGTGTCATTTACATGAACAGGGATGACCCCGGGACGATCCTGGGATATAGGCCTCGTCTAGCCATGGCCTTAGTTACCCAGCAGCTGCACCATGTACATACTGAGGTTTCCAAGAACTCTTCAGAGGCATGTACAACACCTTGCAAGCGTCCAATCTAGAGGTCATGGATAACTGTGGCCATGCCGTGTCTGCCAAGGACAACTTGCAGTTAGCAACACCAGTCTTACTGTTAAAAGTGCTGCAATGCCAGTGATATGACTTGGGATTGCAGTGACAATGCTACACTCCCAGGACACAAATCTGGTCCTTTCGGGGAACCACTGACCCATCTAGAAGAGGATGAACACCACCTTCCCGGACATAAGACCCTCTTTCCAACAGGACCTCCGACACGCTTAGAGTTTCAGGCCATAGCTAGACCTAAGGTTTATCCCTGGATCGTCCAGGGGTCAAACCTGTTCATCTAGGTGACACACAGGGGATCCAGTGCTCTGGCAGGGGTGAACCCTGGATGATCCCAGGATAAACCTTAGGTCTAGCTGTGGCCTCAGTTTGTTGCCTCTCATGTAGCCCACTACTGATCCCAAACAACTGATATGGGATGTTGCTTTTCCGTGCCTTTTATACACTACCATCGTTGGTGGGTTGTTGTTTTTTTAAAAAAAACACTGGGTAATGTAACCGGTGTTGTTGACTGCTTTTTGGAGTGTTTATGTGATAGCAGTGGCGTAGCAAGGTAATTTTCAACCCTGGTCTTAATGATCGGTGTGTGTCTTTAGATGGCCATATGTATTACTTCAGTTGTGAAGCACACATCTAACACTTCTCTTATTATTATTTATTATTTATTAATTAAATTTATATACCACCCCATAGCCGAAGCTCTCTGGGCGGTTTACAACTTGTCTTGCTCTCTACTCGAACTGCCATTCCATGCTTTACAACTTCAGTTTGACAACCCCGCTTAAAATAAATAAAGCTGTGAAGGTGTGCAGTTTTGCATTTTAAACTTACTTAAGTCATAGCACCAACTTGACCACAGGTATAGGCCACAGTTTGCTTCTGATGCTGTGAGTGGTCATTCTCCATACAGGGCCATGGTGTGTCCAGGACCACTGCTTGGTAATAGTTACCAGCTGTAGTAATAGCTGTTGTAGTGAACGGCAGAGAGTTTCTATGCCCAAAGGTACGTAACCCAAACCAGGCAGGAGTCCATCCCCAAGACAGACTCACTAAGGGAGGGGTCCCATTGCAGGAATTTTATCCAAGGACACTCAAAAATCTGGAGTTGGCCCTGAATATCAGAAAGCAACATTTCTCAATTGAGTATAACTCATATGATTAAGCTCTAAGATTTATTTGATTGAGTGACAGCATAGATCTATATTTGTATATTTATATCTAGCTAGTAGGCTATACTTACACACTCTCCACTTCCTTGAGCCGTAAGAAGATGCCAGGGCAGAACTACGTAGAGGTTTGGATTTCTTTGGAGGAGAGGCAGCACGGGAGACCTATGGAATTTTTGGTAATATTTGGCTCATTTACAAATATACACGGAGCATAAGTCAAGGTAAGCAACATGTATACTGTCATTGTGCTCTAGTTATGTATTTTCCTGCACAACCCAGAAAGCAGACTTTCAAATACATTTGTGCAGGGCTTTTTAAAAAAAGAAAGAAAAGAAATCCCAGGAGACTTGAAGTTTTATGTTCATGCTGGCAGCTAAGAATCTAAAATAAAAATATGCAGCCCTGTACAGGGCTAGTTCCTAAGAAGCTGAAGTATATTTTTATCCCTGCATTTGTACATTTGCATTGCTGATCTCAGGATGGGGCTGGGGCTGGAGGCAGCTGTAATTGTTTCCAAATCCAAGATGGTGGGGGCGTATTTATTTATTATATTTATTTAGAATATTTTTGGCTTGCCCGTCCACTCAACCAAAGCTGTTCACACAACACGCTAACCCACACTCAAGTGGGTTGAATGTGGGTTGTTGTTGAACCATGAGCTGTTTGTTGAACTGTGGATTAGCATGTTGAAACCAGGACATTTCCTGCAGGGTGGCTCGTTAACTACCCTGAACAACTCAGATACAAAAGAGGGCAGGGCTCCTGCAGCTTTAACTGTTGTGATGAAGAGGGAATTTCACCAGGGGCTGCATGCATATAAATGACACCTGCTGAAATTCCCTTTTCTATTCAACTGTTAAAGATACGGGAGCCCTGTCCCCCTTATATACAAACAGACACACATTTATATTTACAAAGAGAGAGAGAACAACTATATATTTTGTCCTATAGGCCACAGAGAGTCCCGGTAAGCTCTGAATGGTGAGCATTGCCTCAAGTGAATAATTAGCTTAACATAGGGTGACCATTCATTTATTTATTTATTACATTTATATACCACCCCATAGCCGAAGCTCTCTGGATGGTTTACAAAAGTTAAAAACAGTAAACATTAAAAAAGTATACAAAATTTAAAAATAATCAGAAACATAAAAACAACAGTATCCATTTTAAAAACAACAGTTCTGGGGGCTGTTAGAAAACAAACTTAGCATTGTTAAATGCCTGGGAGAAAAGTCTTAACCTGGTGCCTGAAAGGTAACAGTATTGGCGCCAGGTGAGCCTCATCAGGGAGATCATTCCACAGTTGGGGGGGGGGGGGCACCACTGAAAAGGCCCTTTCCCTTGTTGCCATATGAAAAGGAGGACAGGGCTCCTGTATCTTTAACAGTTGTATTGAAAAGGAAATTTCAGCAGGTGTCATTTGTATATATGGAGAACCTGGTGAAATTCCCTCTTCATCACAACAGTTAAAGCTGCAGGTGCCTTGCCCTCTTTTAAATCTGGTCACTCTAGTATAGCTCCTGCAGCTTTAACTGTTGTGATGAAGAGGGAATTTCACCAGGTTCTTCATATATACAAATGACATCTGCTGAAATTTCCTTTTCTATGCAAATGTGAAAGACACAGGAGCCCTGTCCTCTTTTTCATATGGTCACCCTACCTAACGGACTATCTCCTTGAGGCCTCTGTGGCTCTTGAGAAGCTCTTGCGCAACCTCCAAGATCATGTCCATCACCAACTTGAGATGCATCTATCCTGCCTTTCCCACCCCACCCCAATCGCAAGAGCTTCTCAAGACCCAGAGAGGCCTCAAGAAGATAGTCCGTTAGGCTAATTATTAATTTGAGGCAATGTTCACCATTCAGAGCTTACCAGGACTCGGCCTAGAAACCTGTCAAGCCCTGATCAAGAAGGAAGCAGATAAGAAACCCACTTGCTATCCTCAATGCCACACCCAACTCCCATAAACCTGGGGTTAAGGCGAAGGTTTCACTAGCTGGGCAAAGAACAGTTACTCCTAGGAGAGCCTGATCCCGAGTTCCCCTGGTTTTAAGTTCTGCTTAGAGGGTCTTTGCCTTCTAAGCCCATTTTGGGTTTGCAATAAATGAAACATTTGTGCGTTAGTCACCTTGGCAGCTACTGAGTGCACCCTAGTACTGAAGGGAATGGTAAGGGTGTAGAACAGCCCTCTTCCACCTTAAAGTAAATGTCTTTGCTGCTTTTCTGAATGGCCATTGATTGGGCCGCCTCTGCTTGGATTCCTGCCTAGTCTCCTGGAGAACAGTTTTGTTTCCTCGGGGGATGAATTTAGGCTCCAGCGACTGTTTTGTAGGAGAAAAGAGCCTAATGGGCTATAGCAATCGGCTTTTTCCTCCTAACATTTTCAGCCGGTGTCCAGGGCTATCAAAAACAGGATATCCCCACTTAAATGCTAAGCCCAGGCACAGTTAACGACATCAACATTCAAAGGATCATATTTACCTTTTGAATTTAGCAACAAATGAAGGCAGGTCTTCCCGTTTTCCTGCTTACTGGCGGTGTGTCTCCACGTGGCTATGTGTGGAAGACAGACGGTCTAGCAATTTAATGGGCTATTTAATATTTAAATGAGACCTGCAGAAAAATGGATGAGTATACTCAGGACAGGAAAGAGAGAGTGGGGGGAGTTGGAGAGGGTCACAGAGAGAGGCAAGCCACATTTTAAATCCATGGAATTGGGAACTCACTTCAAAGCCCGTTTTCAGGCACTCTGTTGCACCTCTCAAAAAGAGAGAGAAAGAAAATACCCACAAAACGACTTCTATGGCATACACTCCAGCTCTTAAGTACAGGTTTCTGATTTATAGTAAGGGCAGCATGACCCAGCCAAGAATTAAATTCGCTTTGATTTCTTAGGTAGACCCTCAATCATTGGATGAGGGTGAAGAACGTTGGTAGGTTTCTTATGGAAGGGGGTAGTGTGGCCACTTGTGAATTGTCAAAAAAAGAGAGGATATGCATCATGAAAAAAGAGGGTGGAAGAGGACTCCGTTTGCATATTGCATATGCTGATATATATGTTTAGATGCAAATCTAGAAATAATTATTACCCTATTTCTTCGATTCTAAGACACACTTTTCCCCCATATAAACATCTCTAAAAATGGGGTCCGTCTTAGAATTGTGGGTGTGTCTTAGGTTTTTTTTTTTCTGTTGGTGGTACTGAAATTAGTGTGTGTCTTACAATCGATGGCATCTTACAATCAAAGAAATACGGTATAATTTAAATAGGAATGTTGAAGACAGTGACCAGGTGCCTTGCTCAGTTTTCTGCTCAAGTGCTGTTGAAGGGCAACTTCAAGGCCCATCTCTTCCTTCTGATGGTTTTTTATATTTATAGTGGACCTGGACTGGACTCAGCCCTTCAAATAGAGGAGACCATCAATCATAGACAGAGAAAATAGAGGAGAGTCCTCTATGTAACCTTTCAAACAGAGGACAGTCCTCTGTAAAAGAGGACACGGCCGTCTTATGGTATACCTGGATCTGAAGCGGCATTTTGTAACATGAAGTTGAAATCTATTTATTTATTTTATTTATTACATTCCGATACCACCGAATTGCCGAAATGTAAAAGCTCTATTTTTGTTCTTATTAAAACCATGTGTTGGCAGGGGATGTACCTATCGGATGCTTGATTTAACCACTATTTTTATTATTTATTGATTGATGACATTTATAGGCTGCCCTATAACATTGGGTGGCTCAGAACAAACAAACCTAAAAACAATAGAGATGCAAAATAGAACATTAAACCATAAAGGCAAAAGCAATGTAAAACAGAAGAACCAAAACTTACAACAGCCCCCAAATGTACAAAAACAACAACACCAATTTAAAAACGGTGAGCAGATTACGTATATTATTTAGGGCACAATCCTATGCACGTTTAGACTAGCGTGACCATATGGAAAGGAGGACAGGGCTCCTGTATCTTTAACAGTTGCATAAAAAAGGGAATTTCAGCAGGTGTTATTTGTATGCATGCAGCACCTGGTGAAATTCCCTCTTCATCACAACTGTTAAAGCTGCAGGAGCCCTGCCCTCTTTTAAATCTGGTCACTCTAGTATAGCTCCTGCAGCTTTAACTGTTGTGATGAAGACAAAATTTCACCAGGTGCAACATGCATACAAATGACACCTGCTGAAATTCCCTTTTCAATACAACTGTTAAAGATACAGGAGCCCTGTCCTCCTTTCCATATGGTCACCCTAGTTTAGACAGAAAAAAGTCCTACATCACCCAGCATGCCCCAGCTTGAAGCTGCCTCAAGCAGTGAAGAAGAACAACAACATAAGAGGATGGAGAGAAATGTCAGATTCTAGTGTTCAGGGCTGGTTCCAAGCTTTTGAGGGTCAAGACACAAAATGGCCTCCCTCCCTTAGTGAGTCAACCTTCTCACCATTATTACCACCAGCTGCTATTGCTCCTCTTTCTGATCATTGCTACGGCTTGCTTTCTTGACAGGCAGCCAGCCAGTGAGCAAATAGGCCATGGCATCTCCTGCACCTTCTTTTCACCACTACCGTTGTCTGGCCAAGAGCAAGAGGCAGGTGAACAAGCAGGTTGCAATGGTGAAGAGGAGGAGGAGGAGCTCCAGGGGGCTCTTGCTCGCAGGCCCCTGCTGGGATGTAGGTCATAGAATCATAGAATCATAGAACAGCAGAGTTGGAAGGGGCCTACAAGGCCATCTAGTCCAACCCCCTGCTCAATGCAGGAATCCACCCTAAAGCATCCCTGACAGATGGCTGTCCAGCTGCCTCTTGAAGGCCTCTAGTGTGGGAGAGTCCACAACCTCCCTAGGTAACTGATCCTTGGCAGGTGCCCAACCATACCTACCATTGGCGCCAGCCCTGTATCTATTGATGCGAGTTATGTCTTTTCATTTCCCAATGGAAGGGGGCAGTGCTGATATTGTAATAAATGTATTGGGGAGGCGAAGGACTACTCTGGAATCATGGTGGGGAGGCTCTGCTTGCCTGGGTATACTCCGAACTTAATCCTGGAAGCCAAAGTGAAGCATTTTTAAGTTGCATTGAATTTAAGGGGAAAGAAGTGCTCTTCCATGGGTGACAATGGGACTTAGAGGGCTTGAGTGAATTGTGCCCTAGGCTGGATCTCTTGTCCAGAATGATTGGGTTTTGAATTGTGTGGAAGCCTCTATGCATTCAGCTCTAGATGAGAAGGCTTCTCTGCTGCAGGTGTTGGCCTTGTACATGTAGACACCTTTGAGAGAGAGGAGCTGTGCTGTGATGTTTGAATAAGTAGGGTGACCCTAGGAAAAGGAGGACAGGCCTCCTGTGTCTTTAAAGCTAGGGTGACCATATGAAAAGGAGGACAGGCCTCCTGTGTCTTTAACAGTTGCATAGAAAAGGGAATTTCAGCAGGTGTCATTTGTATATATGGAGAACCTGGTGAAATTACCTCTTAATCACAATAGTTAAAGGTGCAGGAGCTAAAGGTGCAGAGTGACCAGATTTAACAGAGGGCAGGGCACCTGCAGCTTTAACTGTTGTGATGAAGAGGAAATTTCACCAGGTTCCCCATATATACAAATGACACCTGCTGAAATTTCCTTTTCAATACAACTGTTAAAAATACAGGAGCCCTGTCCTCCTTTTCATATGGTCACCCTATTAAAGCTGTATAGAAAAAGGGGTTTTCAGCTGGTGTCATTTGTATGTGTGTAGCCCCTGGTGTAATTCCCTCTTCATCACAACAGTTAAAGCTGCAGGAGCCCTGCCTTCGTGACCACACACAGCTATACTGCACTAACTGGAGGTTCTTGATAGTCTTTTGTCACTGCTTTACCCAGAGTGCATTAAGTGATCAAGAAGATAACAGGAAACTCACTTTGTACTTCCCGTTGAAACCACTCTAGGTTGACTAAGATTAACACTTTCTTCTATATCAAACTGCCATTTACTGAGCTTTGCAGATCAGGGCCTCCCAGCTGTCCAGGTACATCTGATGGCAACCAGAGGGTCTTCTCTGTTGAGGCACCCACTTATGGAATTCTCGCCATCCTGCAGTCCAACAGGCACCAACTATGACGCGTTAAGTCCATCTTCACCTCTTTTGTATCTGGTCAAGAGGGCAGGGCTCCTGCAGCTTTACCTGTTGTGCCGAAGAGGGAATTTCACCAGGTGCTGCATGCATACAAATGACACCTGCTGAAATTCCCCTTTCTATGCAACTGTTAAAGACACAGGAGCCCTGTCCTCCTTTTCCTATGGTCACCCTTTGAATAAGGCTAATGTTACCAAATGTAGAAGAAACAAGGAACTGCAGTGCAAACTTCCCCAATGGGCCAGACTACAATTCACATCATTCCCAGACAGCATGCTAGCTGGGAATGATGGGATTTGTAGTCCCACACATCTGGATAGCACCATGTTGGAGAAGGCTGGTATAATGCCAAATAAATCCAATTGGTTTAATAGGACATACCCCCAAGAGTAAGGACTGCAGGCTTAGACCACAAGCCTGTGCATGTCTACTCTGAAGTAAGCGTGACTGAATTCAGTGGGACTTACTTGCAGGCTGCCTGGAGCAGGGGAGAAGAATAATCTTTGTGTATCTTAATGATGTCAGGATTGAAAAGAGGTTTTGGATTATATCTTTGGCATATGTGTGTTTGTGTGCCTCTGCTTTGTCACACCCTGGTGCCGTTAGTAAGACAATTAGTTTAACAGTTCCCTGGCTCCAACTGTCTGCCAAATGTTGAATTGCATTGCAAATTAACCTGAGTTTATCACTCGCCATTAACTCTTCAAAGGCACTTGTGGAACAAGATTTCCAGGAGCAAAGCCCCTTGGGAAGTGCAGTCTGGAAATACCAGTCTGCACAAACCAGAGCCTTATATTATTTCTTGTGGACATTATATCAGGGACAAAAGGTTGTCTGGCTCCATATTAACCATCATCATTTTCCAATTTAATAATAAATATGAATGCCACTGCAAAAATTTTTTAAAAAAATTTCAGAATTGCTATGACTAGCATATTTTTTATCTTTAATACTTTGGAAAGCTTTCAGCATTAAAAGAAAACAAAGCAAAAACAATGCATTTGGAAACAGGTGTATCTAAACTAAGCCGGATGTCTATATCAGATAAAGATATAGACATCAGATATATATTGGATATAGACCACTCTGCTGCTTCTTTATCTAGGTCATTGAACCATCACACTGATGAAAAAGAATGAGTTAAGAAGTTCAGTACATTCTTATCCAGTAATGAGGAAGTGCATTTTAGTCACCTTTAAGGGTTGGGGAAGACACACGAAAGAGACACACTGAAATTGTTAGGTGCAGGTGGACGAACTCAGACCAGGGTCCCATCTATACGACAACAGGATTGCTCCTCATTGAATATAAACCTGATTTTTGTTGATTTGAATCTAGGTAAAGAGCATTACACTGCAGCAGCAAAAGCGACTTATCTCCTGATTATTGTTTTTTGTACTTCGCGTTCAAACCACTATATCAAACTGTCATTCATGTTCTACAGATCATACCCTCCCAGTTGTCCAGGTACATCTGATGGCAACCAGAGGGGGCCTTCTCTGTTGTGGCACCCACTTGTGGAACTCTCTCCATCCTGCAGTGTGACATGCCCCAACCATGATGGTGTTATGGCCATATTTACCTGTTAAAAATGTACCTATTTAACCAGCATTAACTGGTTTTTAATACTTTATAGATTTTCTGGTTTTTATTGTGACTCTGTTTTTATTGTGTCTTGTGCTTCTTTTCATTTTTGTTTTAATGAATTCTATAACACAGGCCTGTAAATCAATCAGTCAATCAATCAATCAATCAATCACACTGTTCCCAGAAGGATGGTTCCTAGCACTACCAGTCAAAAGTCATTGTGTAGCTACCCCATCTTTCCCTCTTTAATGAGTTACAAAATGCAGAAGAGATATAAATGGAAGACAACGATGTCTGGAAAAAAAACCCAACCCACACACACCTTGTAAAATTTTGTGAATGAGGCAGGGCGATTGCACACAAAAAAACCTCATCTGGAAACACCATGAATGATGGTTGGAAGGGGACCAATGAGTGTGGCGTGACGTGACCAGCAGGGAAGGCTGTTGCCAGGATGCAACCCAGAGAGGTGAGGATGCCTTAATTTTTATTAGAATGGATGCAGTGGGAGGAGATGCTGTTCCTGGGGCCTCCTGCCTTTTTTTCCTTTCTGGGTTCCCCCTTCCCTATCTGCTGAACGAAGTAGAACTTCCAATTTGCCCCACGGCAGATGGGGAAGAAGAATCAGTTCCTGGGCCCTTATCGGCTGCCGGGACAGGGAAAAGTTTAGAAGATGAAACTTCCTGCTTCCCTGTAAGGCAGCAGTTAAAAGGCACAGGAATCCTGCCAGACAAAGATGTTGGCGATTCTTCATCCAGCCCAGTCCAGTGGTTAATATAATACCTTTTAACTGTCCATTCTCTACATTGAAGTGAGTCTGTTTCTAAAAGTGTTTGCAGGACTCCGATTTTATTTGACCTTGTTTACCTAGGGACATTGGAAGCTGCCTTCCACCAGGTCAGACTATTTGCCAATCTGGACTGGCCTACAGGATTCAAATTTGGGACCTTCTGCATGCAAAGCAATATGGCCTGCTCCAGTCTTCTCCCACCTGGTGACCTCCAGTTGCATTAGACTACAACTCCCAGAATCCCTCAGCCAGCACGGTGCATTTGGTGCCTTGAGAACATCCTGCATTTTTGCAGCCTCATAGTTGAAGTATTCTTGATCATCGCCTCTGCACTACCTCTGTGTTCCCTGGCTGTGTTTGACTTATCCATCCACCCCAGCAAAATATTATAAATGCTTTTATTAACAGCACCAAAACATCCAGGACTCAATTCTACAGGGCTCTGAACAACAATGTCCTTTATTTATTTATTACATTTATATTCCGCCTTTTTTCCTCCAAGGAACCCAAGGCAGCGTACATAATCCTCCTCCTCGCCATGTTATCCTCACAACAACAACCCTATGAGGTAGGTTGGGCTGAGAGTATGGGGCTGGCCCAAAGTCACCCAGTGGGTTTCCATGGCTGAGTGGGGACTAGAACCCAGATCTCTCTCGACTCCCAGCCCAACACCTTAGCCACTACACCACACAGGCTCATTAATACTCTCCTGTAGTAGTTAGAGTAGCCTTTCCCAAGCTGGTATTCTCCAGATGTGTTGAACTGCAACACCCATCATCCCCAGCCAGTATGTGGCTGGGAATTATGGGAGCTGTAGTCCAACACATCTGGACAGCATCACCGTAGGGATGGCTAAGTTAGAGTGTTGGACCTAGGGAATTCCAGGTTCAAATCCCCACTCAGTGGTGAAGCTCACTGGGTGAGTTTAGATTAGTTACAATAAGGATAACTGGGCTCGGGTAGGAAAGCCATGTACACTGCCTTGAGCTTCTTGGAGGAAAGGTTGGCTTTGAAGGTATTCCCTGGCTTGAGGCCAGGTTATTTGAAGGAACACCTCCTCCCATATGTACCTGCCCGGACCTTAAGATCATCCACAGGGGGTCCTTCTCTGTGAGACCCTGCCAAAGGAAGTGAGGCAGGTGGCTACTAGGAGGAGGGCCTTCTCTGCTGTGGCACCCCGGCTGTGGAATGAGCTCCCCAGAGAGGTCCGCCTGGCGCCTACACTGTATTCCTTCCGTCGCCAGCTGAAGACCTTTTTATTCACTCAGTATTTTAACACCTAATTTAACTTAAATTTAAACTTTGCTGTTTTAATTCCGTATTTTAACCTATATCAATTTCTGCTGTGTGGTTTTATCCTGGTTGTGCTTTTTATATCGTATTTGTGTTTTTAGACTGTTGGTTGTTTTGTGGTGCTTTTCATGGTTTTAATTTTTGTGAACCGCAGAGAGCTTCGGCTATTGGGCGGTAGAAAAATGTGATAAATAGATAAATAAATAAATAAATAAATGTATTAAATACACCAAATTAGAAAAGAAACAAAATTAGAGGGATGTTCTTATGCTTTTCTTGGTTTGAGTAATGTGGAGCTGGGTGTTCTAGAATAAAAGACATCTGTTATGCTCCAGAGAATTGTGATATAAGGAGAGCCCTGCTGCATCAGACCACAGCTTCCTCACAGTGGCCTGCAAGAAGCCTCTCGGAAGCCCACAAACAGGAAATGAAGGCTGCATCCCTTCCCAGCTGTTCGCCCTAGACATTTGGGCTTCTGAAGTAGAGTGCTTATGTACCTGGAGAGTCTACAATAAAGGATGTTCCCCTCTAGGTGAGGCTGACAAACTTAGAGCTTTATCACACCAGCGTTATACTGTGCAATCACTGCGAATTGCATGCAAAGGACTCTGACATTTTCCAGTTTATAATCTGCTTATTGTGAAGTACTCCCATGCATCCTGTTTTAATTGTGCTATAAAGGCAAAAGACTCGCCGTATTTTGAGCTTCATCCCATGTACCTGCTTCCCTCGGATTATCCCCGTAGCGCTAAGTTTTCGCGGTTGCTGTTGTTTTTGCTATCCGGCGACAGCGATCCTTTGCATACCAGGAAGTCAGTTTAAGGGGGGAAATGTAAAAAAAAAATCATAAAAAATCAACAGATGACCCAATTCAATTCAAATTTGGTATGCTTAAAGCTCTCCCTAATATCTATTACTGTGACCATTTTGATGTCTTTATCTTTAAAGCTTACGCAGATGTAAGCATTTCTTTAAAATCCTGTTCCTGCGCACCAGCGGCGGCTCGGAAGATACACTCAAAAAGTAGGGGCTAAATACAGCGAATCTTTTGGCTTTATAGTACATTTAAGGCAGGATGCATGGGAGTACTCCACAATCAATGTAGATTATAAGGTGGAAAACTTCGGAGTCCTTTGCATGCAGTTCACAGTGATTGCACAGTATAACGCTGGTGTGATAAAGCTCTTTGATACTAGTTTTCGAGTGTATCATCCGAGTGGCCATTGGGGCGCAGGAGCAGGATTTGAAGAAAAATTAAACAAATGCTTACATCTGCACAAGCTTTAAAGATAAAGACATCAAAATTGGCACAGTAATAGATATTAAGGAGAGCTTTAAGCATACCAAATTTGAATCAGATTGGGTCATCCGTTGATTTTTTAATGATTTTTTTTTTACATTTCCCCCCTTAAACCCATTTCCTGGTATGCAAAGGATTGTGCCGCCTGGTAGCAACAACAACAACGCCGACAGCTTAGCGCTGTAGGGGATAATTCGAGGGAAACATGTACGTGGGATGAAGGTCACAGAGACACCAGATGACCCAACGTGCTTAACAAAGTACTATTTATCCATTGATTTAATTGGTATCCCACCTTTCTGATCATTACTCAGAATGGCAATGTAGTCAATAAAACCAGCTAATAACAAACTAGTTCCTAAGAATGGTTGAAAGAACAAAAAACCTTCACAAGTTTACCAAAGTTCAGAAGAGACAGGGCCTGCTAAGTCTCCATAGGGTGGGAGTTCCAGAGGATGTGATGGCACTGCTACAGAGAACTCCAATACATTGAACTATCAAGCTGCATTGAACTCTGACATATGTGGCAAATGCATCCAGGTGTCATTTTAATATCTTGATGTGTGTGTGTGTGTGTGTGTAGAATCAAACAGGAGAATGCTCAGACAAAGACATGTTGTTCTCAAGATGTTTAAAATGCAATTCTGTACCCACTTACCTGGGGGGAAACTCCACTGAACTCAATAGGACTTAATTTTGAGTAGACATACCTCTAATTACAGTTTTAGGGTTCAAATATCAAAACTAGAACCTTGAATTGCGCCTAGAAACTGAACGACACATTGTGGACACAATCCTATGCATGTTTAGACAGAAAAAAGTCCTACAAATCCCAGCATTCCCAGCCAACTGGAGGACCTTTTTCTGTCTAAACATGCATAGGATTACGCTTGAAGAGGCCTTATTTCTATTTCCACCTGTGACACTACCTTTTTACATGTTTTACTGATCTGTAAGCAACTGACAACTATTTGCCAGGCAAGTGCAATAAACCTTTAGGAGTCAGGATGTCTGGATGGTGCTCTTGGGTTTTGTGAGCCTGTGTGTGAATTAGGAGTCCCCGTGCCTCAATTTCCCCCACTATAAAATGGATACAGTAAACATTTGCTCCGTAGCATCATTCATAACAGATCACCTGGTTTGGTACAATTGCTAAGGAAGTTGAGCTTAGAGCTGAGAGGTGTGAAGTGTGCTGCAAATGTGCCGTGACCTGCAAAAACGTCTCTTTGACCCTCAGGTGTCACACTCCCTGCGAGGAGACCCACTTTGTAAAATTACGAATAATCTTGGCACTGCAGCCTGACTCCTGGTGGGCCTTGCTCAAATTTAAGGTGCTGATGCACTGCAAAAATGTTTGTGTAGAGAAGAAAGGCCTCAAGGTGAATTCTGCAAGTGAGACAAATTCTGCAAGTTGAGCCAAGGTAAAATACCCCTTCCTCAAGGTTACTAGCCAATTTGAGCTGAGGGGAAAATGCCTTCCTGACTGTCCCAGAAATATCAGCAGATCTCACAGAACTTGAGCAAAATGCACCAATAGGTTATATATTGCAAGGAGATTGTATGGACTGCAAGTCTATGCTACCTCACTAAACATCCTGTCTCTAATTGTAGTGGTGCCACAGGTCATTTCAGCGTGATTATTGCAGAGTTAATCAGTTTCCAGCCATGGAATGTGTGGTGCCAAATGCGCAATCCATTCAGTAGCTTATACCTGCGCTTATCTAAAAACCTGGAGCCTAATTAGTCTGAGTTTCCTTAAGTCCCATTGAAGCCATATGAAAAACCTCTAGAATTACTCTGTGACCAAAAGTTTAGACAGCATCCAGAGATTTAAACATCATACAAGGGAATCACATACACGTCTATTCAGAAATAAATCCTATTGAGTATATCAGGTAAACAGGTATAAGATTGTAGTCATAGAATCATAGAATAGTAGAGTTGGAAGGGACCTACAAGGCCATCGAGTCCAACCCCCTGCTCAATGCAGGAATCCACCCTAAAGAATACCTGACAGATGCTTGTCCAGCTGCCTCTTGAAGGCCTCTAGTGTGGGAGAGCCCACAACCTCCCTAGGTAACTGGTTCCATTGTCGTACTGCTCTAACAGTCAGGAAGTTTTTCCTGATGTCCAGCTGGAATCTGGCTTCCTGTAACTAGAGTCCATTATTCCGTGTCCTGCACTCTGGGAGGATTGAGAAGAGATCCGGGCCCTCCTCTGTGTGACAACTTTTTAAGTATTTAAAGAGTGCTATCATCTCTCCCCTCAATCTTCTCTTCTCCAGACTAAGCATGCCCAGTTCTTTCAGTCTCTCTTCATAGGGCTTTGTTTCCAGACCCCTGATCATCCTGGTTGCCCTCCTCTGAACACGTCTCCAGCTTGTCTACGTCCTTCTTGAATTGTGGAGCCCAGAACTGGACACAATACTCTAGATGAGGCCTAACCAGGGCCAAATAGAGAGCAACCAGTACCTCACGCGATTTGGAAGCTATACTTCTATTAATGCAGCCCAAACATTTGTCATTTTTGCAGCCATATCGCACTGTTGGCTCATATTCAGCTCAAAGTCTCAAAGTCCAATTGATTTCAGTGGGAAAGATGAGAGCAAATGCTTAATTCTCAGGGCTGGGCAGAGGGGGGCCAGGGGGGCCAGTTGGCATGGCCCTATGATTTTGAGGGAGCCTACTCCGAGTCCCCCTGGGCAAAGTTGCTTGTTGTTGATGATGAATTTGCCCAAAGAAAAGAACGTAAAGCATTTCTGAAGGTGAAGGTCTTATATACATCTTGGATAAAAGTGCTTGCCATGACCTTGCTTATAAATCGTTCTAGTTCATATGTATTTAGAACTGATTAAAAAAATACTTAATGATCAGTTTGAAATGGGGCCTACATTTCCTATCTGGTCCGGGCCTATTACCAGCTTTGCCCGGCCCTGTTAATTCTGTCACTGAAAAGAAAAGGTGTCTGCAAGAGCATTTGCACATACGCATCTCTGGTTACCCTTCTCTCACTCTCTCAATGTCCTCATTTTATAATAACAAAGAATCTTGTGGCACCTTAAAGACTAACAATTTATTCTGTTAGTTTTACCCTACCCAGTGCCTGTTTACCCTACCCTGTGCCTGTTTGCATTCTCTTCCCCTCCTTATTGTTTTATTATGATTTTATTAGAATGTAAGCCTATGCGGCAGGGTCTTGCTATTTACTGTTTTACTCTGTACAGCACCATGTACATTGATGGTGCTATATAAATAAATAAATAATAATAATAATAATAATTCTGGCAAATGCTTTTGTGCCAGGATGTTTGTGCCATCAGCGACAACTGCATTGTGATGACCACTGTTAATAGTGTGATTGTCACTGTCAGTATTTTCTGCATTGAATTCCCTTCTGATTTCACTGTTTACAATTCTCTCTCTCCCTTTCCCAGTATGTACTGTATATAAAGCTGAAACTCTCCATAATACTCCATATATCTGATGAGGTGGGCTATAGTCCATGAAAGTTTATGCCGGAATAAATTTGTTAGCCTTTGAAATGCCACAAGACACTTTGCTATTCTTTCTGCAAAAGACTGACATGGCTAGCCTCTGGAATATATATAATAACAGCGCTTCACACTTTAAGAGTGTTTGGAGCATTTCACATGCAATATTCTAAGGTAGATTATTATTTTGATTTTGCAGACAGAGGAACCGAGACTGAAAGTATAGCACGGGGTGGGCACCCTACGAACTTTCAGATTTGTTGGACTACAATTCCCATCATCCATCACCATTGGCTATGCTGGCTGGGCTTGATGGGAGTTGTAGTCCAACAGCATCTGGAGGGTCACAAATTGCCCATCTCTGGTATAGCAACTTGCATCCCTAGCAAGCTCCTGGGAAACATTAATTTGTACTGGAGACATCTTCATTTACAACTTAATGTTTTAAGTTGCAATCCTATGCACTAGGAACTATCACATTCAGCCTGAAGAAGGGTTCTGTTGAACTCAAAAGTTTGCACATTAAAAATTGTATTAGTGCTTTTTTAGACGATTGCACTGCTGCTGGCTTTTATCTTGGTTCCTACTTCAGTTTTATTCTATTTTAAACGTATGGTTTTTATATTATGTTTTACTATGTCATAGTATTTTGAGTTTTGTTTGTGAACCATCCAGGGAACTTTGGCTATTGGGTGGTACAGGAATGTAATAAATAAAGGAATAAATTCTTTTGTGACCTTTTTAGTTAATCCCCCTACAAGTATTATGCTACTGTTCCCTTTTGATTCCCGGCATCCCTCTCCCCCAGTGGGCCAACATGGTGGCCTCCACACACGGAACACAGCGGGGCTCGCTTCTGAATAAGCGTGCCTAGGCCTGGGGCATATGTCACTTATTGCAGCAGGAGCTTTCAAACGTACCATGTAAAAGCTTGCGTGTCTGGCGGGGGCGGGGCGGCAACGGCGGGTGGGGGTGGGGGAGAGGTATAAGAAAATGCCTTTTCTCTAAGACATCTTCTAAAGCACCAGGTTATATAGATGGTGCCAAATACATGCACCAGCAAAAGCAGCAATCGTAGTTCCCGTGGTAGCAATAGCAGTGGCTTCATTCGGTGCGGTTTGCAGCCTCATCTATCTAAGCATGACTTCGCACATAATTTCAATTAGCGTTTTTTCCATTCTCAAATTATTCTACTAATCATGTACAGTTTCCAACGGCCGCCGTTTGAAGATCATCCTATTTTAAAAAATATCTTACTTCCATTATTATTATTATTATTATTATTATTATTATTATTATTATTATTATTATTATTATTATTAAATTTTCCTGGAGACTTCCTGAAAACCTTTCCAGCTTTATTCCTTCCCTCCTCCTCTTTTCCCCGTCCTCCACCTCCCCCCCCACCTCGCTTCGCCTCCCCAGACTTCAGGAATTAAAAAAAAATCGCTTTCAGAAACCCGATGCCTCCTTTGCGCAATACAATCGCTGTGGTTTTTTTTTAAATAAAAAAGCGACAGGGTGTCTAGACGCCCACGTGATAAAAGGCGCGCGGGGCGGGGGGGGGGTTGCCTGGGCAGGGCAGCGCTGCTGCGCAGTCTGGAAGCCACCGAGGCCGGCGAGGGAACGAGGAGAAGGAGGAGGAGACGGAGGCTGGCTGGAGAGGAGGGACCAAAGGCGAGCGTAGCCCCGAGACCCCCGCAGCCAGGCGCACCGGGGATCTGCTGGGGGACCCCCACCCCGTCCCTTCTGGCTGAGCTCTCGCCCCCCTCTTAATATTTTTGTACCTAAAAGAAAAGACATTAAAAGGGCCGGGAGAGGAGGGCAGGGAACCTGGTCGGCTCCCCAAGGAAGGAAGGAAGGAGGAGGAGAGAGGGCGCGAGCAACCTCTCCTTCTGCGTTGGAAAAGGAAGAAGGGAGCGGAAAAAGCAAGGCAAAAACAAAACCTAGCCAAAAAAGAGAGAGAGAGGAGAGAGAGAGAGAAAAAAAAAAGAACCAGCCCGGGCGAAAAGAGCTGGGTGGATTCTCTCACCCCCCCTCCCCACCCGGCTCTCCGCCCTCCTTCTCCCTTTCGGCTGTGTGTGTGTGTGTGTGTGTGCGCGAGTGCGTGGAGAGAAGCGATGCAGAAACTGGAAGGAGGAGGCGCAGCAGCGGCAGGAGGACGGCGAATTGCACACCCAGCCGCCGGAGGAAGGAGCTGAGAGCTGCATTGCTCCAGAGACGGAGGGGCTGGCGACACTTCCAGCCTCCTGTCATTAAAAAGATCATCCTCGGTCAACTTCTCACTGCTTCCTTTCTCCCCCCCTTTTAATTATTATTACTATCCTCGTCGTCCTTTCCTCCCCTCCCCTCCCCTCTCCTCTCCCGCTCGCTCGCTCGCTTTCCCCTCCTTCTTTCCTACCTCCCTCCCCCTCCCCAAAAGAAGAAGGGGAAAAAAAGGGGGGGCCCGCTGGGTGGAACTTTGATTTCGCGTCTCGAAACTCCCCCGTCTGGGAAAAGGAATCCAGCGAGCAGCCAGGAGGCCGTCTCGAAGGAGAAGCAGCGGCAGAGAGATCAAAGCGCTTGAGGAAGGGCGAGACAGACGCCTCCTGGGAGCAACCGGATCAAGGTGCTGCTGGTGGCTGCGCCGGAGATACAAGAGGTCTGTCCGCGCAATGCTTGCTTTCCGAAGAAGAAACACACACGCAAATAAAAGCTGATCTCAGGACGGAAAGGAGCGGGCTTTTAAGAATCTTTGGATGCGTTTCTGCCCTTGCTGTGGATTCTGATTTGCTTCGATCACAGCTTTTTTCTTCTTTTCTGCAAAACGTCCAAACCCAAATTCTTCTCGACAATTCTTTTTTTTTTTTTTTGGCGTGTGCGGCTCGACCTCCCCATCGCCTTTCTAAATACGATTTTGCCCCCCCCCCCCCCGCTCCCGGCGTCTGAACCTTTCCTTTCGGCTGGATTTAGCACCTACTTTGGATCACCAGGGATCTAAAATCTTGTGCCTTTGGGCTTCTGCAATATATTTTTGCTTTGTTTTGGAGGAGGGGGGCTTAAGGGAGAAAACAACCCTCACCATCATCCGCAACCTGATAGTTTGCTTCTGTTTGAACCACCCCAGAAGAAAATATTTCCATCTCCTGTGTTGTTCCTGTTTTTTTTTTGGTTTTTTTTGAGGGGGGGTATTATCCTGATACCCTTCCCCCCCCTCTTTTGCTCCACTGGTTTTTTTTTCCCTAGTGGGGGGGAGAGAAAGCCCACGCACTTCCTTTAAATAAACTGTAGGGATTCTCTCCCCCCCCCTTGTGGATTTAGAAGGATTTTTGAAGAGGGCGAAACGAGAAGGAGAGACGAAGGGGGAATTAAACCCAAGCCGTTTAAGAGACTGGCGTATGCTTCAGATTGCCTTGGCTGCTTCTGCACCGGTTCCACCAGCATCAGCAACAGCAGCGCGGCCGCCGCCGCCGCCGCCATCAGCATTCGTCCTCTGTTCCCACTTCATCCCAATCATTTCAGGCTGCTTATACTGGCTGCCTGGACTCGGATCCCGGATTCTTCATGAGTTGCGGACGACATGCCCGTTTTTTAGCCGGGGAACCTTCTTCTCGTCCCGCATGTTCAGGACCAAACGATCGGTGCTCGTCCGAAGACTCTGGCGGAGCCGTGCGCCCGGCGGGGAGGAGGAAGGCGGCGAACTTGGAGAAGGAGCCGCGGACAGCCGGGCGCATGGGACCGGGGGTGGAGGCGGCGGCGGCGGCGGAGGTAGCCGGGGCTGCTGCATGGGCAAGTCGGGGAAACTCGCCAAGGCACACATCGGATCGGAGGCTGAATTGAAAGCGCTGACCCACTCGGTGCTGAAGAGGCTGAAGGAGAAGCACTTGGAGGGCCTCCTACAAGCCGTGGAGTCCCGGGGAGGCACTAGGACCTCTTGCCTCCTGTTGCCCAGCAAGGTGGACTCCAAGCTGGGTCAGCACTGGTACTCTCTCCCTCTACTGCTGTGTAAAGTCTTTCGGTGGCCCGATCTCAGGCATTGTTCGGAAGTCAAGAGGTTATGTTGCTGTGAATCCTATGGGAAAACTCACCCGGACTTGGTCTGCTGCAACCCTTACCACCTCAGCAGGCTCTGTGAACTAGGTAGGCACAAACTTTATTCTCTCCCCTCCCCCTACCCCCAAGGCTGCATCTTGTACTGCATCGGTGTGTTCTGTCCATGTGTCTATATGTGTGTGTGTGTGTGTGTGTGTACGTTTTGCACGGTCAAAAAAATAAAATAATGGAGACAGTCTGCCTTCATCACTTTGGGATTGTTCTTCCTGGTGGTGTGGATCGGATCCGGAGGCAGTTCCTTGCACCAGGCAACTTCCAGTATTTATGTCCCATTGGGGAATGTTACGTTATGTTCTGGGTTGAAGGGGCCAATCATTTTGAGACCAGGGACCTAATTTTCGACAGTGCACGACATCAAAGCGTACACCTGTCAATTACACTTTTTTTTTTGTCGTATAAAGACCCAAGTTTTGACGCACCACCGAAGCAAGAGAAACTTCCCATACGGTCTGCATGTTCGTCTTAAGAAAAAAATAAGGGAAGAAAAGTAAATACATTTTTTTTTTAAAAAAAAAGCAATATTAAAACAGGATTCCCAGGGGGAGTTTTAATTTTAGCTTTAATAGAACTCGGGGGTGTGGTGGAGAGAGTGAGTTTGCATGTGATTAACATCGGGCAGCCTTTCGATTTGCAAACCTGCTGAATTCTGCGTGTTTGTGTATACGTTTTAAGTTACTGTAGGTCTACAATTAAGGGAAGCCAGTAATGGAGGAGCGAATGAAGCCTGCAATGTAATATTAGAATGTTTTTCTGCAAAAAAAGAAAAAGAAAAACCACAGAAAAATCTGGGGCATTGTTTTAAGTGATCAGGATCTGACAGCCAACATTCTTCAAATGATACACGTTTGCCCAGTGTGGATTTTGCATTATGCAAAGAAGCTGTAGTGCACCGTGCATGAATAAAAAAGATCTGATTGGTTTTGGAAAATCCATCCCCGGATCTTCTGTTTTAATACACAAATCTCCAGTCAGCCTGAGGTTTGCAAAAGTAATCCTGGCTAGTTGTCCTCAGTATTCCCCCACTCAGCCCTCCTTTGCCTCTATAATATAAAAGAGAACACATAATTTCCAGGCAGGAGTTTGCAATGTTGCTTCCTTCCCTCCTCCTACCAAGCTGCCTCTTGGTTTACAAATTGGGAGGGGAGGGGGGGGAAGAGAGAGAAAGAGAAAATCTCGGACAGCATGCATGAAAATGTCAGTGCAAACTTTTCTCTTTTTAATTGAAGTTCAGTCTGTATTGAGGGGTGGGTGGGGGGTAAGATAAATGCTGTGGCATGTTTTAAGCCCCTTTAAGTGACTCCCCCTCCCTGGTCTTAAGAAGCTAAACGCTTTACTCTCCCCCTTCCCCCGGCCCCGTTTTCCTGTCTTCCTCCCCTGAAAACATTGCAATCGCTTGCAAACTTTGGCATAGTTTGGTGTATTAAGAAAACCATCCACTGTGCAGGCTGCTTTGCAGGAATTGGGGGCGGGGGGGGAGGAGGAGTGGGCTTAAGTGGGAGGAAAATGTGAGTCCGAATGGTGTGTCTCTGCCTCTTTTCTCCCCCTCTTCCCTTCCCCTGGCTTTCTGCGAAATGTTAAATGTGCATGCAGCTAGCTAGCCTGGGATTATCAGGGAGCCGGGATCAGTTGGTGATTTCCAGAGCTGGAGTGTTCAGCCCAGCCAAAGAGGCCCCGGTCGAGACAGCCAGAAGAGTAGATAGCACAGAGACTGGCGCCAGCCCGGGCCCTTTGTTTATCTGACAGTTAAATATCAAGGCAATCGCCGCCTGGCCTGCCCTGCCTCCAACCCCCAGAGCTAAGACAAACAGTTTTGCTACAAGAATGCCACTGTTATCATAAGTTCCTATCTTTTCTTCCCCCCCTTCTTCTTCTCCCTCTCTCTTCTCATGGCTCTGCTTTTATTTTCTCTGTATTTTTCTAATTTCAGAGTCTCCTCCTCCACCCTACTCCAGATACCCAATGGATTTTCTCAAACCAACTGGTAAGTAGGCTGTTTTTAAACAAACCAAATTTTTTGGGATGGGAAACTTGAGAACTGAGATTCTTTTGGGTCCTGCATTGCCATAACCCCTTTTTATTCTTTTGTATTATTATTTATTATTATTATTGATTCACTGGTTTATTTGGCTTTTTCAGCTCTTATTTGCTGCCAGCTTTTGTAACACTCCTACATAGTTAATCATGAGCAATTCTCATTAAGATAAGTGGGATTTATTCCTTCGTAAGTGTGGACGCTGGGATTTTAGCCTTTGTTCTTAAAACCTATCAGACTTTACAGGAATCCTGCAGCTGATTTTGTAAGTCTGCCTTCCTTACTTGAAAGTAAAGTTCCTTTCAAGTCAACAGGGCTTTTTTTCCAGTCTGACTGAGAATTAAATATATTTGTGTGTAAGTCCCAACACCAGAAGTTCCGTAGGACAAAGCAATTGATTTTCACCTGCTCCTGGGCATATTTACTCAGAAGTAAGATCAACTGAGTTCAGTGAAATTGACTTCCAAGTTAAGTATGCATAGGATTATAACCCAAATTTCCCAACCTCTTTAAAAAACAGTAAGATGTAAAATTCTATTTACGTTGCAAATAGAAAACACATGGCTTCACATCATTCTAATATTTTGCCCATAATGTTAAGAGGATCAGCAAAAGGAGCACTAGGAACCTATTTATATTTAATTGATGAATAATGGAATTAGTGCATTTCAAGTAATGTGGGTTTCCTCAAATGTTCTATTCGGTATTTAATTTCCCTTATTTTTATAATCCTCTATAGTTTAGCACAAATAGACTCTAAAGAAAAATTACGAAGAGGCACATAAGATGTTTTTAGCACAGTTCTCTCTGCATGCTTGTTGGTTGTAATTGGGTGGCAGCGTGCCAGGGCAGAAGCCCGTTCGAGGCTGGCACCAAACGCTGTTGTGGTTGTCTGCATAAACTTTTGGCTGGCAGCAGGCTCACCCTCTGCTAGATAAATAGGCTGGCATTGTGGAAAAGAGATGGGGGGGAGGTTAGTGAAAATTTTCGTATCTCTCCCGAAGATTAATGAACCATAACACAGATTGCAGAGCAGTTGTGTTTATTGATTATATCCTGATCGTCAGGCAAGTCAGTAAGTTACTGTGCTTAAGAATAGACTTCTTTGTAAAGGACCAACTTCAGGCTGCAACTAACCTCTCCCATCAGCTCTCCCCCAACATCCCAAAACAGCAACTAGGGTTAATTATTTAGTCCTCTGAATCTGGTTAGTTTCATAAATTTAAACATGATTAATCTCTAGGGTTATGAAGTGTAACTATTTGTCTTTTCAGAAGTTCAGCCAGTCTTTGATTCCAGTTTAGGCTTTCAGCTCCTTATAGGTAGGGACCTTTGTAAAGTGCAATGTGAGATCTGGTGTGGTGTAGATTGCATCAGGAAGTCTCTGGTTTCAGTGTTGCCTCTGCCATGAATTCACTAGGAGGTCTCTTAGGCAATCCTCTCTCACTCAGCCTCAGTCTCCCTAACTGCAATAGGGGGGCAAAGAATACTGACTTCCCTTAACAAGATCGTTAGAAGAATTACATCAAGATAACACATGCAAACCACTTTGACCACTTGAAAGCACCACAGAAATGCAAAGTATTGTAATTGGTAATAATTTGATCTAGTGGCCTATTGTCTTTGTGCCATGTATCTTATTTTGTGCCCTGACATTTATCTCTCTTTTGGGCCATAGTCCAGTGCAGGAAGGAAACATAATTGAACACAGTGGTTCTTCTTACTTCTGAGTAAAAATGCATTGCATGAGTTGCCTGTTATCTTACTTGCATTTGCTTTCAAAAGGGAGGCTCCCCCCACCCCCACCCCCCCCCACCGTAACACATGTGAGTAATATAGGTTTATGGCTTACGCAAGCAGGCCAAATTGTCTATTAACTGAACAGGGTTGCAAAGGGATAAAATACTTTTTACATTAGATAATATTACAAGGCTTTACAGTCCTTGTAGCATACTATTTATGACTTGCTTTAACAAGTAATAGTGAATAGTTTCTGATAGACCCACACCACTCCAAGGATAACAGAGAGACTTGTGGTACCTCGAAGACTAACTGATTTATCCTGGCATAATCTTTTGTGGGTACAGCATGAAGTCTGATGAAGTGGGCAAAGTCCACAAAAGCTTATGCCAGAAGAGATTGGTTAGTCTTTAAGGTGCCACAAGTCTCTTGGTTTTGCTGCAACAGAATAACAAAGCAAGTTCCCAATATTCTTTCACATTGTAGTGTGAACAAGAAACAGATCCCAAGATGGGATTGCATAAGGAGCAGGAGCTTTGCTTGATGGCTGAGGTCACTCGGGGGCAAAGAGCAGGTTTTACCCCCCCCCACCTCAATGGCATCTTCAAAGGTACTCCTTTATTTTCTCCCATATAAGTGAATGGGTGCCATTAATTCCTGTGGGAAAAAGGAAAGCACCTGCTCTTAAGCCCTGGTGTTGACACTTACTGATAGGAATCCTGCAGGCTCTTCCTACGCATACAGTGTCACATGGTGATGTTACTTTTGCTGGTTGTTTCACTGAGCATCTCTGCTGTAATAGATGGCATAATAAGAACATAACAAGAGTCATGTTGGATCAGACCAAAGGCCTATCTAGTCCAGCATTCTGTTCACACAGGTGCCCAGCCAGCTGCCTGTGGGAAACCCACAAGTATTGCATGAGTACAATAGCACCCTTCTGTTCATGTTCCCCAGCAACTGCCCCTGATATTGGAGGTAGCATAGTAGCGAATTCAGTGGAGACTGACCTGAGAGACCTGGATTCAGATTACTGATGAATGGGCCTTGGGCAAGTCACTGTCCTTCATCCTCAGTTTCTCTGTTTGTAAAGCAGAAAACCACTTATTTATCCTGCTTTTCAGATCAATGTTGTCTCTGGCTCCTTTCGCTAAAATTATGAGAGTCTCTGCTACAACCTTACAAACTAAAGCCAAAAAAACACATAAGGGAAGGAGAGTGGAAGGGACATAGATCAGTTTGATGATTCCTGAACAAACTCCCCTTGCTGTTGGTCTTGGCTTGGATAGAGGTACTGCAATGGACCCAGGTGCCTTTGTTCCTTTAGCTCAGGGATGGACAAAAAGTAGATTAGGATCTATTAGTTGTTCTCTGGGTGATTTGCAGTAGATCACCAAGGATTTGTGACTCCCGAAGTGTTTATAACTATAGTAGCAACTCCCTGCTAAAATGAAGAAAACTGGGGTGGGGGGGGAGCAGGAATGGCTTTTTGTGTGAAAAGACTGTGATCTTAATTCTGATAATGGAAAATAAAATTCGTAGCCTGAGATTCACTTAGAGGTGCCTTGTTCTATAATTCTAAGTGTGTGTCCGCCTCTCTTTCTGAGCCACTATTTTACATGTGGCTCCATTCAGTGGATCTTGGGATTCTAGGGTGGATGGCGGGTCCCAAGAAGATCCTGTAAACTTGAAGTGTGCCCACTCTTCACTTCTGCAGTCCGGGGGCAATTGGACTAGAGTGTTCTTTCTGGCAATGAGTGAGGAACCAAGCTCCCTATAGCTTCTTCTCTGGCTGATGGAGGGGACCAGACTGCATTTCCACTTGAAATGAAGTTCCTCCCAATGCCCCTGGGACCTCTGGCCAAGTGTACCATTCAAGTGTGCAGTCTAAATGACAAATAAGGGTTACCTGTCTGTAACTTTCAGAGTTACGTTGCCTGACCCCCTGCTTACTTGCTCTGAAGTGACACCCACCCCCTAAGTTCAATCAGGCTTACTCCCAAGGTACCCCAAAAACACCTGCTTGGACAAATGTTCCACTAAAGCCAGTGAGACTTACTTCCAAGTAAAGTTCTTTGGATTGGGGTGTTAAGATTTTTATTCTTTTTTTTTGTTTGTTTATTTATTTATTCCTTATTGCTGCCTCTGTTACACAGACCTAAGGGAATCTGGAAAGAGTGCTGAATAGCTGGCATTAATGTAGCTGTTGGAAAGAATGGTTTAGGGTCTGCCATTTGGTTTCCGGTAAAGATGCTAGGATAAATCTATTAGCAGAAGTTTAAACATCCAGTCTGCCGTTGCCAGGGCCTCATTCTCAGTTGGTGGAGTGATATATTTATTCATTAGCAAGTGTTGACACAAGGTAGCAAAACTGTGTGTAAACAGAGAAAGCCACAAAACTTGAATGTGCCATTTTGAAAGGGAAAGTTCTCTGTATCGGCCAATGGGAAGTGATTAATGGAGCCAGTCGGAAATGTGAAAAAAAAAGAAGACCTCAGTTGCTCAAACCAAAGCCCCCCTCCCCTCCTGGAAGTTCATTTGGCAGTCGAACTCTGACTATTGTAGCACGTGGAACTACGGAGACAAAAATATCCCATAAGTCTGTCATTGCAGGTGGTTATTACAACCTCTGACTCCTATTTAACTTCCTGTTTAATCAAGGCCATTGTGAGGAGAGAGAGTGAGTGAGTGAGTGATGTATAGTGTCTGTATATCACTTGTATGTTTCTGCTGTGAATGTAAGTTTCCCCACATTCCTAAACCTCAAAGTTAAATATTGTTTGCTTGAAACTCCGTAGATGAGGGAATCTTCGTATGAAGTAAATTTCAAGCCTTTCTGTACTTTTTTTAGCTGGGCCATTTGGGGTCGGGATAGAACTATTCATAGTTTAGAGTTGCACAGTATTTTTCATCAGTTCATATGGGAAGGTAGATGCTTCTCTTTTGGTTATAGAGCAATATTAACCAAAGAAAGGGAAATGTTGATTGTTGTTTAGACTAGCCTTCCCCAACCTGGTGCCCTCCAGATATTTTGGACCACAGCTACTAGCATTCCTGACAGTTGCCCATGCTGAATGGAGCTGTTAAGGTTTGAAGCCCAAAACGTGTGTGTGTGTGTGTGGGGACCAGGTTCAGGAAGGTTGCCTAGATAGATGGCAGTCTGTTAATAGCAAAGAAGTTTCTAAGGGTGCCAGAGACAATGTGTAGGTTTACTGACCTATACTAGCATTCATTTTTAAAAAAACGTTTTGAGCTCACACTGATATGGAAAAAAGTTTGAAGCTATGTGCTAGAGGCTCAGAAACATGAAGGCCAGGAAAAACAGCTCTTCATCTATATATATTTTCAAAAGCCCAGTCTAGCAGTGTTCTTTTCACGCTTGAGATTAGCAACTCCAAAATGGGAACATCAGAGAATAAATACATGTCCAGCAGTTGTGACTTAATTGACCTTTATGGGTGGGCAAATAATATATATATAGGTTACCTGTTGCCCTCTGTATGAAGGCTATGAATCCTTTCCCTTTTCCCCTCCTTCTTACCACAGTATTTTTTTTCTGCGTAAAGGAGATGCTTGATAGGTCTGGTTTCGCTTACCATAGTGCTGCAGGCACTCTGGCTCTTCCTCATAGACTGGCTCTTAGTCAAGGGAAGGAATAAGTTGGGTCAGGGCAGCATCATGGCGTGAGAAACTGGACTTGCTGAACTTTTGTATGTCGAAATTTTTTTAAATGGAGGGGTAGATCTGTTTTGTGAGGTCTTTGTGGAACAGGATGCTGATCAAGATGGCTGCTTGTGGTCTCTTCAGAGGGGAAGTACATCTAGTTGGGCAGGTTAATAGTAACAATTGTGAGCTATAACATGAGATAATGTTTAAATACCAGTCAAGGTCAGGATGGTCCAAATATTGAATGAGGAAAACTTCAGGAAAATGATCTCATCTGTTAGAATCAACAAGTAGTGTTATTTCTCTTGACAGTAAATTTATTTATTTCATTTCATTTCTATGCTGCCAGTAGCCAAAGATCTCTGGGCAGTTCACAAAAAATTGAATCATTACCTTTGCAGTAATTCATGGTAGAAATAACATTTTTTTAAAAAAAATCTTTTATGATCCAGCACTCAAGGGCCAGACCTAGCTCCTCCCCCCACAGCTTTAAATGGAAATCAGGCCCCATTGGAAATTCTAGATCAGAGCTTTCCAAACTTTTCATGTTGGTGACACACTTTTTAGACATGCATCATTTTGCGACACAGTAATTCAGTTTTACTAGCAAACCGGAGGTTAAACTAACGCCTTATAAGAGATACAGACAAATACATAAATTGTAATACGTTCGCGCGACACACCTATCCACTGCAGGCGACACACTAACATGTCGCGACACACAGTTTGGAAAGCTCTGGTCTAGATCATGTTGGTGTTCAGGAATTTGAAACCTTTTTCCAGCCCTGCTCTTGACATGGCCACTTTGACATCAGGAATTGCATTTGGAAGACCAATATGCTTGGATCCTGTGCAGTTGATTTGAATTGGATATGCTTGTGAAATGACCTTCCTGATCAAGGCTTCACATAGGCTTTGTAAAAAAATAATTTAGGGATCCTTAGATCAACCTAATAAGATATGCAAATATGTACTTTTAGACAAGTTTTACAGAGAGGTTAGGTAAGGCAAAGAAGTGAATCAGCAATGCTATGCATGGCTGTCAAGACAGTAGAAGTGTTAATTCATATTAGTAGAGGGTTCTCAGAGTGGGTGGGGAGAGAAGTTGGCACTGTGAGTTCCACATGATGGTATGAGGCACCCAGTTGGAATCTGGTGGGTGAAACCGCAGCAGATCTACACACACACCAATGTCGCTTGATTTATTTTTCTGTGCTTGATTACTCTAGAATATTTCAAGTGGTATGAAAGTTCTGTTTGTGTTGTTAGGTCCTGTGATAGTACATTCACACATGCAGACCATCACTTGATATTGCAGTGATCATGTGAACTCAACCCGCCCTGAGTTTTTGGAAGCAGATGGTGCTGTCCAAGGAATTCTAGACCAGTATGCACACTACTTTTAAAAATATGTACTACTAAAAAATGTAGCAAAAGTGTATATATGTGCATAGGTACTTGCAACAAGGAAAATCAAAATGAATCCATTATGTGGCACCGTATACCTCAATTTGATTTTGAAGGTGAAAATTTTAAAAAGACCATCACTTTTTGGAGCTACTGATTCAAGCAGCAATTTTGTTTTGGGAATTGGATAAGTGGGAAGGTTCATGAATGCAAACGGTAGTGGAACTACCTGAACTCCAGAGTAGGGAAATGGGATACCCATAATAGTATTTCAAGTCTCTGCCAGTCTTTGAAGAGTAGAGCCAAAATTACTTCAAAATAGTTCACTGGGAGAGGAAGCTGTAGATAGCTTTGACATAAAAGAGGTCAAATCAAGTAAGTGTTTGTGAATAGTAGTGCAGTTAGAAGGAATTCTGTTGATGGAATTCTCTAGAGCAGCCTTCCCCAACCTGGTGCCCTCCAGATGTTTTGGACTAGTTTGAGGCAGGCTGATCTGTTTAACTGAATTTTTACATAATAGAGTTACTTTATCCAAACTATTAGCTACCTTTTCAGCGTCTTCTTGTTTGTGCAACAGAGTGCTGTCTGTCTTTTTATTTATCTATCACCTTTGCATCCTGGCCTTCCATTTAGCCCAGGGTGATGTATATAACAGTCCCATTTTATCTTTGCAGCAGCTCTGTGAACTAGGTTAGCCTGAAAAAGGATGACTGACCCACCCACAATTGTCCAGTTTGCTTCCTGGCTGAGCAGGGGTTCTTATCCCTGTTCTCCCTTGTCCAAATTCAATGCATATCCACTGCACCACTCTTCCAAAAAACTAACTGTAATTCGATGATGATGATGATGATGATAATAGTAATAATAATGATGATGATGTGCTTAAAAAAACTGGGTCAGGTATTCACATTTGTTTCATTTTAGTCCGTCTGGGTTAAAAGAGTATGGTCTATTATCCAACTCTTTTATTCACATTGCTGTCCTCTGTGTCTTCCTCCCACTTTACCTTTGGAGATCCTCTTTCTTCCCTTTTTCCCTAGAGGTTTACACATAGCAATGTTGTCTCCGGTACTGGAAAGGGCATCTTGGGTCTCTGTTAGCAGCGTGACCCACGGCCCTAAATCAGATGATTCCAAACTCTACTAGGCAAGAAGTATCAGAATTAGGGTTAGCCACACATTTTATAAAGTGACAGGGGCTTCATTTTGACATGGGGGCTGAAAATTGTACAATGTGCGGTTGGGAACATATTGTAGGCCTTAATACCTTAAGCTCTCCGTGTCCAGGTTCACACAAAACACTTAAGCCAGAATTCCATAAAACCCTGGCCTACTGTTCAAGAGAAGCATTGCTAGATGTCTTCTGCTTGGCTCATGCCCGTGTAAAACAATCAGGGAACTTTGTAGCAAGAAAAAGCTTAGTGTTACATTCAAACGTGGCTCCTGGCGTGTCAGTCCTGAGCAAGCCAGGGTATGATAACCAAAAACAAACCCTGGTTTGTGATTCCAGCTTGTTGCAGAAGCCGCAAACTAGGAATCCTGGTTCAAGAACTAAGCTTGTTCTTGCTGGTGAGTTCCTAGTTGATATAGCCACTCAAGCTGGCAGGAGGAGCCAATTATTATTATTTATTTATTTATTTATTTATTTATATAGCGCCATCAATGTACATGGTGCTGTACAGAGTAAAACAATAAAATAGCAAAACCCTGTCGCATAGGCTTACATTCTAATAAAATCATAATAAAACAATAAGAAGGGGAAGAGAATGCACCAAACAGGCACAGGGTAGAGTAAAACTAACAGTATAAAAGTCAGAACAAAATCAAGTTTTAAAAGCTTTAGGAAAAAGAAAAGTTTTTAGCTGAGCTTTAAAAGCTGCGATTGAACTTGTAGTTCTCAAATGTTCTGGAAGAGCGTTCCAGGCGGAAGGGGCAGCAGAAGAAAATGGACGAAGCCGAGCAAGAGAAGTAGAGACCCTTGGGCAGGTGAGAAACATGGCATCAGAGGAGCGAAGAGCACGAGCGGGGCAATAGTGTGAGATGAGAGAGGAGAGATAGGAAGGAGCTAGACAGTGAAAAGCTTTGTAGGTCAACAGGAGAAGTTTGTATTGGATTCTGAAGTGAATTGGAAGCCAATGAAGAGATTTCAGAAGTGGAGTAACATGGTCAGAGCGGCGAGCCAAGAAGATGATCTTAGCAGCAGAGTGGTGAACAGAAACCAACGAACTGATGTGAGAAGAAGGAAGGCCAGTGAGAAGAAGGTTGCAGTAGTCCAACTGAGAAATAACCAATGCATGAACAAGAATCTTGGCAGAAGAGACAGACAAAAAAAGCCAAGTGGGAGAACTCTTGAATGTTAGGCTAGGATTCTCTGGAGTTCTCAGTTAGTTTTTGGTGTGAATGTAGCCATTGTTATCTACTTAATATTAGAACCCCCCATTCTGAAGTGATGCAGCCCAGACTCCGTGAGAACTAGGTCTGTGATCAATGGCAATCTCAAGATGAAGTATTTTAAGTAGAACAAGTTGAAAAACATAAATGCCATATTAAAAAAAGTTTTTATTTTTTTAAAGCTGTTTCCTTAAAACACAGAAAACGCTGTACATTTAGAAAGTGTATAGTATACAGTATTTCACAAGTAACTCAATTTCCTGTCTGCCCCATTGTTTTCAGTTTGATTAAGTGTATCCTGTTAAACTGTATATTCCTGTTCAGGGTTATACTTGACTCTGATAAAATGAGATTACACAGTCTCATACGCACACATAACACGTGTTCTTTCCCTGTCTCTTCAGGAGTAAGTTCTTGGAAAACAATTCCTTGGGGTGGGAGCAGAGGGGATGGCTGTAAAATGTGTGTCCACCTTCATGCCTGTACAGTTGTGTCGTTAATACTGCATGGCTTAACTTTGTATAGTCAGAGGCCATGTTAACAATTCACGTTTAGAAATCTTGTTCCAGAAATATTGAATTAGTAAGCAAATAGGAGCATTTTCTTTTTTAAAAAAAGAAACAGTTTGGAAAATATTACAATGTGTTTGGCAGAGTGTCCTCCCCCCTTTCCCCTTAATTTTTGCATTGTTGGCGCCCTACCTCAACTCAAATCCTTTCTGATCTTGATCTACAGCTTAGGCATGGCAAGTTGGATTTCAATAACCAGCTACTAGCAAGAAAACAAAACCAACCCAACAAAAGAAAGGCGGGGGGCGGCGGGGGGAGAGAGATGATTCCAGCCAGTCTATAATCTTGTGCTCATTGACTAATGTGATTAAGTGGCACAGTGGAGCCTAGACATGGGTGATGAGTTAGGGTGGATGTATCATGAAGAATTGCACTGTCTCTGTGCAGACAATTAGTAATAACTTCCTACTAAACCCTGTGGAATGCGCTTCATTTGGCTGGAGACATTGTTTGCAGTGAGCTGTGTATGTGTGTGTTTAGGTGGTACGTCATGCTTATTTCTTAATTCATTTCCCTTTTCTGTTGCAGCAAGTTGTCCAGACTCTGTGCCTTCCTCCACTGAGACAGGGGGGACTAATTATTTGGCCCCTGGGGGGCTTTCAGGTAAGAAACAGGATTTCATTTGTACCTGTGCTGTTGTACTCCCCCCCCCTTTTTGTTTCAAAACCATTTAAGAAGGCTAACCCTCCAATCCTGTAGATGTATGTCACTGTGATGGTGAACAGAGTAATTTGCAATGATGTAGTATCATAGCAGGGGGAGTGAATTTGCCTCTGTGAATTAGTGGCACAGATCCAACCAATTCCCAAGAATGAGAACTTTTGCATTGACAAATGCTGGGAACAATGAAGAACTCATTTGCCTGAAAATGTCCAACAGACAATGGACCTCCATTTGTTGCCGGACATTAGATGGTAGTGCAAAGAATCCATAAGTTGTCAAGATGCCTTGAATCAGCTTTGTTTCTGCTTTGATAGTTGTCTGAAACCTCAATTGCAATTCCATAGAATGTTAACGACCAGGGCTGTTAACAACTATTTTAGACTTCTAGGAGCTTGACACCAGATCTTAGGCACACACCATGTGCAGAACTAAAAAACTATTTTGTTTTTGTAAGTACCAATATCCTACTCTTAGGAGTTCAGGTGAACAGCTGACTTGGGATTTCCAAGCTTTGATTACCACCAAGTATGAAGTGTGTAGGACTTTGCTGATGCTACCTGGTGATTTGATGGAAGTTGGGACAACACATATGTTATTTTTTGTTTTAATGATATGACTTGTCCCTTTTCAAATCAGTGCCATCCAGCAGTGTTGTGTGATGGTGTAGTATTTTTCACACAGTAAGAAGCAGGGCCATCTTTCATTCACACTAGCTTTGTGGTCCAACAAGTTCATATCCATCCTCCTTTTTCATGAACTGGTTGTGTTCCTAGTCAAGGACTGCTGGTAGTAGACTAGTAGTTACACCACAGCAGTTAGCTGAGGGCACTGTCTGCTTATATGATTTATGTACGGAGAGCTAAATTATATACTGTCCACTGTATGGGTGTGCCAGAGCAGACTCCTGTTTTTTTGCAAGGTTGCAAGTTCAGGCTGGCTTTCAGAGATTAAGGTGATTAAGGTGGGGTGTAAGAAGTTTTGGTGGCTCACATCTTTTTAAGTGTGTGTGTTTGTTTGTGCCTGGAAATGACCAGGATTCGAAAAAGAACTTCTTGAGACCTAGCTTCTGGGGATGAAGTATAAAAGGGTCTGGTTCGGAGAGCTGTTGTTCCCCAAGATCCCTTTGACTTCTAACTTGCTTGTAATGTTTATGACTGCAATTCTGTGCACAGTTAGGGTGCTTAAATCCAGTCAGTTTTTACGCAGCCAAGCCTTTTGCTCTCCCATAGGAGGTGGCCTTTTTTTTAAAGCCGTCTTGTGCTTCCCTCTTTTTACTCGTGAGACTCTTCCTCTTGAGATGCCTAGTGCAGCCCTTAAATGTTTTTTATGAATGCCAAAAAATACCTGTCTGGACTCGTGTGCCTCTTGGAAGATAATTTTCCTTTGCCAAGGTGTCCTGGCTTGATTTATGGTTTGTGGAATGGTTGTACTCCGTTCATTAGTATACGACTGGAATGTCAGAAGTATGTAGGTTCTCTTCCTTTAAGTGTATATAAGTGTGTGTTTCTCTCCAGGAATTGCATTCAGCATGACTGTATTTAAGTGAGCCTTGTTTGCTTTCCTTTTAGTGTAATATATACCCTGCCTGTGTTATTTGAGAGGGGAGTATTCTGTTTGTTCAAAGGGCCCTAATGAGAATTAATCAAATGAGCAGAAGGAGAGGGAATGAGGGGACGGCCAGTTAAGGCTGGCCTCCCCCCCCTTTTATTTTTTCTTTAAAGCAAGTTGTAGCTCTAATTCTCAAGCTGGCCTTCTTATTGGAAAGCTGACCTTATGGAAGAAACAAAAGTGTTAACTCGAAGCAAAAAGAAAGAAAGTGAGAAAAGATCAGAAGAACACAATAAGGATGTTGGGTGATTTAAAGAAGAAGAAAAATTGAAATATGCAAGAGGGTGGGGTTCAGTTCCGCAGGATACCACATGAAATAAGCAAAGGAAGTACTAGCTTTTAAAGGGAGCCTCTTTTTGAAAGGTTTGTGTATTGATAGCATCTTGGTCTGTCTGGTCTGCTGCTGAAAGGGAGGGAAGGAGGGACGGGTGGTTTGGGGCTGCAGGAAATAACATAGCTTGCCTGGTGGTGGAATGCTTTCTTAAGGGGCTCTCTAGGTAACACAGAAAGAATTAGTAAAAGGTGCTTTCAGTGTGTGTGTGTGTGGGGGGGTTCACTGCATTCAGCACTCAGTAGATCCAATACTTCTAGTGTGTTGTCTTTTGGTGAGTTTTGGAGCTTTAGAGTGTCAAAGGGTAAAATCCTCAAAATAAAAAGGGAATCTTTTAAACTCTTTTCATATTTTTACTGGACACTTTGTAGATATTTAGTTTAATGTGGGTAGGGGAGTGTTTTCAACTTACAAAGGAAATGGTGAGCTACATAAACTCTGAAACAAAAGCTGAATATTGCCACACGAAGGAGCATTTGTTTTGAATTTTGCCTGATTTGTTATTAACCCCAAGTTCAGATTCCCTCTGAACACTCGCTATCTGAATGTGAAAAGAAAAAAAAATGAAATAGGGGAATACTATATAGCCACAGTTAAGTGTTTTTGAAGTCCCATTTATTTCAGTGGCACAAATTTTAGGACATGGTTAACTCTAACCTATTGAAAATGTGAGGACTTAAAAAGTGCTTAACTTTGGTGGGAAGGTGCCCAGGATTTCTAGCAGTTTTTCAAAGCTAACTTTCTCTTCTCTTTACACACTTGAGATAGGTTGCTGTAGAGTGTATTTAAACAGGACTTTTAATGAGCTTTTAATGGGCATTTAAGATGCTTTACGTTTATCTGCAAGGAAAAGTTGTAATAACTTATCTAAGTTTAAATAGAGGATGGTTAACAGAAAAGTATACATACTCTTCCCTTTTCTTTATTCCGTCTTCCCTTTCATGCATTTTTTTTAAAGATAGGTGAGTTGCCTTCTCACCTTATCCCAAAAGACGGCTTCTAAAAGTTATCAACCTGGCCCCTTGAGATACGAAGATTCACCTGCAGACCTTTTCACTGATAGCTGTCATATCTCACAGGAAAACAGTTTGGAAGCTAACACTGTTGTTCAGTACAGGCAAGCCTTCAGCTCTGGAGTTAAATAAGGGCCAGTTCACACATTACACTTTTAAAATGTGTAGATCAAAGATGATTTTAAGGCCAAAGTTATAAACGTTAGAGCAAACAGAGTGGGTTCAGCGCCGACAGAAGCAAGTACTTTTTTGCACACAGAAAAGGAAATAAATTGTAACACATCATTAACTTATGGGATTTGTTATGGAGCTTATGGGTCCATCATGAGTCACCATCATTCATGGTGGTGGCCATTAGTTTAGAAGGCATTTGACAAATTAATGGAGAACAAATCTGTTCAGTGGCTATTAGCCGTAACAGCTAAACAGAACTCCCTTGTTCAAAGGCAGTTACCTCTGAATATCAAGTGTGCGATGGTGGGACAAACAAGGGATAGCGATCACATTTTTCCCATGCTTCGGAATTTTCAGAGTTGTCTGACATGCCAGGTTGGATGACAGAATGTTGGAGTGAATGGACTCTTGCTTTAATCCACATTCTTCCTTGGAATGTATTTCTTTGGTGTATACAGTGTGAAAAGGACATTAACATGTGTCTCAATTTTAGTAGGTACACATGGGTATCTGAGATCATAATGGGTTGGAGCTGAACTTAGTCATGCTTGGGAAGCATTGGGGCTTAAGTTAGTCATGACTAGATTAAGTCTCATGGGTTTCAGTGGGTATACTCTAAGCATAACTAACTGAATCTAATGCAGTGTGTTGAAGCAGCCCACTGTATGCTTCATACAGGCCTTATGTATGCCTTTAAAGAGTGCTGCCTGGTTGGTTTTTTGAACCAGTAACTTGCCATCTGATTGTCCATCTACACGCCATTTTACTAAAATGTAGCATGATGTGTAGAGTCGTCTTCTGTGATCCAACACTGAAAGGTTTCTGGCTCTGGAGTAAAGCATAGTGTCCGTTTCCAATATGCAGCTATTTAAGGCTAGGGAATTAAAAGGCTTTTAGTTGGCCAAAGCCATTTGGTGAGAGTCAGAAGGGCATAAGGTAATGATTTACTGAGTTGAGGTGTCAGACGAGCTCACCCTCTTTTAAAGTCCCCTCCATTTCTGTTGGAAAGGTATTATTGGGTGTTTGCTGTTAAGAGGGTATCTTAAAACAGTGGCAATAGAAAAATGGTGCAGTGTGTGTGTATGTGTGTACGCATAATTTACCTGAAGAATTCAGAAGGGCCTGGTGTTTTCTTTAAGGGATGTCTTTTAGAGCTACAAAAACTATTTCGTTCTGCTTCATGTGGCTGAAAGTACTCTCCCTGGTGAATGACGAAGGTGTGGGGATAGCGTTGCCCAGAGGATGTGGGAGGGTGACCAGCCTGGAATGATGAGAGAAATACATGGGAGAGAGGGAGAGAGGCACGCTGCGCAAGTGTTTCCCCCTTGAAAATAACCAATCTGAGTCTCTCTTTCACTTGTTATGTTTGCTGTTTTTCTTCCTGGCTTGGTTGGACTGCAGCGGTTCAAGCTAATGAATGAGGCTCAGTTCAGGGTGGGAGGAAGGCCTGGAGCCTGGAGCCAGTGACTTGATTCTTTTGGCAAGGGAAGAAAAAGAGAGAGAGAGGGAGACAGATATATATATATATAAATAAAATGTGGAGCTGAATGTGAAAACTTAATCCTGTGGGGGTCCTCACAAAGGAACTGGTTCCACCAGAAGTGACCTTTAATTCACTCGGTGTTGCCCTTTCATGTCATATGTGGCATTTGGGGGGGGGGGAATGGGAGGAAAAGGGTGGGAGGGTAAAGATGAGGGTTTTGGAAGGGAGGAGGGAAAGAACCTGGACTGACAAGCCAAATTGAGTTTCTAGGACCTAGTTTTAACTATGTTTTCTTAAAGGAGGATCATCCCAAAGGTTAAAACCTCAACAGAGAAATGTAGGGAGTAAACATGTGGCTTGGATCTATTTTTTTCTCCTTGCATCTCAGTTAATCCTCTTCTCCTGAGGTAAAACACTCCCTAGTTGCCTCTCTTTTCCATTCCTCCTTGAGTCTTTGTCCATCAGCTTCAGCACATTCCCCACCCACCCTTCTAATTTGTTGCCTGCTTTCTGTCTTTTGGGCAGGGATGAATTATTATTATTATTATTTATTTATATAGCACCATCGATGTACATGGTGCTGTACAGATAACACAGTAAATAGCAAGACCCTGCCGCATAGGCTTACAATCTAATAAAGTTGTAGTAAACAATAAGAAGGGAAGGAGAATGCAAACAGGCACAGGGAAGTGTAAACAGGCACCGGGAAGGGTGAAGCTAACAGTATAGAGTCAGAACAAACTCAAAGTTTAAAAGCTATAGGGAAAAGAAAAGTTTTTAGCTGTGTTTTAAAAGCTGTGATTGAGTTGGTAGTTCTCAGGTGTTCTGGAAGAGCATTCCAGGCATGAGGGGCAGCAGAGGAAAATGGACGAAGCCGAGCAAGGGAAGTAGAGACCCTTGGGCAGGCAAGAAGCATGGCATCAGAGGAGCGAAGAGCACAAGCGGGGCAATAGTGTGAGATGAGAGAGGAGAGATAGGCAGGAGCTAGACCGTGAAAAGCTTTGAAGGTCAACAGGAGAATTAATGTTACTGTGGACTCCAGGACAGTAATAATTTGAGTGGATTCCCAGGGTATAATCACCCCCACTCTTTAGCAGTATGTGATGCTCATTCTGGTTAAAGAAGACATGCTAAGGCCTTTATTAAAATCTGGTAACCAAATATAAGGAAGGTCATGGGTCCTAACCTGAAAATGAAAATGATGTTGAGGCATGCTCATTTGGTTAAGG